>NC_090268.1:179193449-180680949 GCF_040414725.1 Anabrus simplex
GTCACTACCCTCGTCGTCGTGTTATTACTCGAGGTTTAGAGGACTTACACATGGTGGACCTGGTAGAAATGATTCCGCATGCAAAAGAAAATCAAGGTTTTAAATATCTTCTTACCTGCCTTGATGTTTACTCAAAATTTTCATGGGGTCAACCTTTGAAGAGTAAACAAGGGAAGGAAGTAGCACAGGTGTTGGATAAAATGTATAAAGCAAGCAGACGCTATCCGAAAAATATGCAAACAGATCGAGGAACAGAGTTTTATGATACTCACGTGAAACAATGGTTAGCCAAGCATCACATTAACTATTACAGTAGCTTTAGTAGTGTAAAAGCTAGTGTTGTGGAACGATTTAATCGTACATTACGCCACCGTATGTGGAAGAACTTTACAGCACGAGGTTCATAAAAATGGGTAGCACAACTCCAACAATTGGTGAAAGACTATAATAATACTTACCATCGTACTATTAAAATGAAACCTAACGATGTATCCCATCCGCTCACTACGGTCTATAACAGAACGAAACGGACGGACACAAGGAAGAAAAAGTTTAAAGTAGGAGAGGTAGTGCGAATTTCTAAATTCAAACACCAGTTTGAAAACCCCTAGTTGGACAACGGAACTCTTTACCATTGATCGAGTTCGTCAGACAAACCCAATAACTTACACATTACGTGATTATCAGCAGAATCCTGTAGCAGGCGGCTTCTACACGGAAGAACTTCAGCGCACCAAACTATCCGAATGATTTTCTTGTGGAGAAGGTGGTTCGTCGCAAAGGAAATAAGATGTTAGTAAAATGGCTGGGATTTGGAAATGAACATAATTAATAGATTTCAAAACAGAACGTAAAATCTCTTTCATACAGAAATAAAAGAAAAAGTACCTTTTATTTTTTATTTTATAAAACACAGAGAAATATTTACATTTTTACGCAGAAACCATTTACACTTTTCTATGAGTTCATAGTCTTCTTTAGTTCACTTTCACACACAAAATATTTACTTTATTACAAATTATTAACACTCATTCACATTGGCGAGTTAGAATATTTTCACAAACATGCCTTGCTTCACACATTTGGTTTTGTTGCTGTTGTTGCTGCCGTTGTTGTTGTTGTTGCTGCTGCTGCTGCTGTTGTTGTAACAAATTCTGACGCATATGTCGCGTCAGCGGAAGTCCTTGTGGTGGTGGTGGCGGTGACAGCTGCTGTTGCTGTTTCTGTACTTCTTCTATGCGTGAACACGCACTTCAAACGGATGTGCATTACTCAGGTCGTACAAAAAGTCAACACACTGTTCTGCCGAAAGAGCCATCACTTCGGTGTAGTGTTGATATGTATTCAGCCAGTGTCTTCTTTTATAGGACTATAGAGCCGTGTGGGAGGCTCTCTCTCTCTCTCTCTCTCTCTCTCTGTATGTGTGTGTTTGTGTGTGTGTGGTATTCTCTACCAGCACGTGCTAAAGACTTTATTTGTTTACAGTTTTGCCATGCACACATGTTAATATAATGAAATTCAATACGCATTAGCAGCTCGCTAGGAGTAATTACCAGTCTTTCATTCTAAGACATCTCCTGCATAGTTCTTGTAGCCTCTCTTGATATAACCACACACATGTTAATAAGATGCTGTATAATTAAACTCAATATGCAGAGGCAGCTCGCTAGGGGTAATTGCTGGTCTTTCTTGTAACATCTTATTACTAATCATGAATTCTAAGACATCTCCTGCACGAATGCTATGTGATTGTGTACTTGAAAGAGTAATTGTTTCACCATTAAGCGTACACGTAATGTCTTCGGGCAGTGGCGACATGTTAAAGAGCTTAATTTCCCCATCATATGGTAGGAGGTATTGAGAAGCACCATTGTGGAGTGTGTATAAAACAGAAGTTAGCGTATCATCTTGAGGTGGTATGCTATCGATGCGTAAAATAAAACAATATTCCCGCTCTCTTTGTGTTTCTAAAAAGCGTTGGCATCTGTCGCAAATTTGCAGCATACAAAAGTAGGAGCTGCTGTCGCCTCAAGTGTAAAGGCGGCACACCAGACTCAGCGAGCAGGCTGGCGATTGGGCTTGTAGAAAAAGCCCCCCCGTCGCCAATCTAACTCCGCCGTTGTGGATGCTGTTCAGCTTCGAAAGAACACTTGGTCTTGCTGAGTCATATGCTGCACTGCCGTAGTCTAACCTGGATAAAATGTGTGCCCCGTAAAATCGCAGCAGCACCGCGCGGACAGCTTCCCAAGTAGTGCTGCTGAGAAACTTCAAGAGATTAAGCCTCTTGGTGCATTGCACCTTTAGCTCCCTCACGTGTACTGTAGTTTCATGGTTCTAATTCAATCTTCCCTGGGTCGCCCTTTTTAGTCGCCTCTTACGACAGGAAGGGGATGCCGTGAGTGTATTATTCACCTGCCTCCCCCACCCACAGGGGGATGGGGGAAATAGATGTATGGAAATAGATACTGAAGTTATCGTGGTAATGATGATGATGATGATGCTTGTTGTTTTAAGGGGCCTAACATCAAAGGTCATCGGCCCCTAAAGGTACGAAATGAAAGAACAAAAATTGCAAAGGCATCCACTGACCAAAATAAAAATAAAATATGGCATGAAGAATGAATGGATGGACAGGAACTCAACAAAACACAAAACAAACAAACAAAAACCAGTGGTTCGGACTCAATACTGATCGAAAATAACATTATTACCGACCAAGGAACCACTTATAAAGCACAATGATGCTTGGTGTCTAAAGGGGGTGCAAAATCCACGTCTAAGGCCCCACAGAATGGTACATGTCGCGAGTAAAATAGAACCATGGTATGTGTCATGTTGGGGGTATTAATCAGAAGTAGCGAAGACTCACGGTGTTCCACAAAAGATGGTACTACTCACAAGTATTGCAATACGCACAAGTAACGCAGACCTATGGTGTGTCTCACACAATGGCCCAACTCAGAGTCAACGCAAACCGAGAAGGTTCCCCACCTAGGTGTACTAACTACGGGCGCCGGTATTCCCGTGGTGTTCCTCACATAGTGGGTACTAATCACAGGCAACGCAGACCCACGGTGCTGCTCATATAGTGGTACAACTCACAGGCTACGCCCAGACCCGCGGTGTTGCACACATGGGTACGACGCACGGGTACTGGAATCCACCAGGCCAGGCTTTTACTGCTACTAATCACAAACCTATTTCGTACCGAATTTAGTGGTACTACTCGCAAGTACAGGCAACCTATGGTGTTCCCCGCGTGATGGTACGATTCAAAATTAGTTTCATGGTTCTAATTCAGTCAGCCCTTGGTCGCCCCTTCTAGTCGCCTCTTACGACAGGCAGGGGATACCGCGGGTGTATTCTACATGTGCGTCCCCCACCCGCAGGGGGTTATCGTGGTAACGTGGAAGCGTGTTTCAGATTTATTCAGGTGCAGATTATGATTAAATTTCCATAACCTTCCATTATTATCTGTTTTCATTTTCAGAACATGGAACTCGGAAGAGTATACGACATTCAAAATCAAGGCTGGCCAATATTCACAAGGCAAAAAGAAATAAGGGCGAGGAATATGAAACGATGGGTGGTAAAATAGTCCTTGGAATACAAATGAAAGCACATTGTAATAAGAAATGTTGACTCGAATGCTCCAAAAAATTAACAACGATGAGAGACTGAAATTTACTACAGATTTTGGGGACTGGGTGGGAATATTCAACAGCGTAAATTACTTGTAAATAGCTGAACATGTACTGAATCTACACACAAATGTACCCAGAAACGCGCAAATAATTTTGGATATTATTTGCCGGTACACGACATGCAATCAGGGTCAGTAAGGCATTCTTCCTGAACACCTTCGCTCTTAGTGAACGGTATCTTTATACTGCTTTGAAAAAAGCATGTTCTAGGTTTAGTAGGTCTAGACAATCGTGGTAAGTACAACAATCACAAGAAAACAAGTAGTGAGATCCTGCAAGATATTCGCAGTCACATACACAGTCTTTTTCGACGATAGAAAGCCACCCTCTACGTGCCCAAACACGTAGGGTAAGAAGTACAGTTGTTGATACGCCGACAGTTATTGACACTATGTTGGTAAATCCTTTTTAAAAGGTTAATCAAACCAAATCAAACCAAACCCCATGGCACTAGAGCCCTTGAAGGGCCTTGGCCTACCAAGCGACCACTGCTTAGCCCGAAGGCCTGCAGATTACAAGGTGTCGTGTGGTCAGCACGACGAATCCTCTCGGCCGTTGTTCTTGGCTTTCTACACCGGGGACGCTATCTCACCGTCAGTTAGCTCCTCAAATCTAATTACGTAGGCTGAGTGGACCTCGAACCAGCCCTCAGGTACAGGTAAAAATCCCTGACCTGGCCGGGAATCGAACCCGGGGCCTCCGGGTAAGAGGCAGGCACGCTACCCCTACACCACGGGGCCAGCACAAAAGGTTAATCAGGTAAATAAAAAGAAGTAAATTATGTCAAGAGAAAGAATTTCTTTCTCTCAAGTTTCGCTTTCATTTAATTTTCTAACTTGGCAACAATGCCCTCATTCCCGCCTTTTCGTACAGAGCTACGCAAGAATGCAAGGTTCCTTAAACCTTTCTTAAGGAAGAGGATTTCACCACTCGAAGGGAACAACGATATATTTTTCTGTAAGTACAATCATATAATGTTAATTCGAAAGCATAGGAATGCGTATATATATATCACCCTCGCACTATATGTAGAAGTGAGAGATATTATATCAGTATTCGATTATTATTATTATTATTATTATTATTATTATTATTATTATTATTATTATTATTATTATTACGGGGTTACCCGTGGAAGGCAGAGGTGAAAGAAGGTGCGGGCTGGAATGGGTCTAACTACAAGGCCGAAAGATGAATTAAAATTTCAATAAAGGTTATATTTTCAATAGACAACAAGATTTAACAAATTTTCACTAGATGAAATAACAATAAAAAAACACAGGTACAATGATAACTTTACAAACGAAAGCACATTTGTTCATTTGTTCAAAGGGCAGAAAACCCCTTCATTCAAGGAGCACTTGCTCCCAACTTTTAACCTCAAGCCTCCCAGAGGCACAAGAAAGAGCTGACCCGCTCTCAAATTTTCAAGCCTATTAAATGCAATACCAGACTTTACAATCACTTGCCATCAAGGCCCAACTTACAAGAATTAAACAGGGGTATCTCGTACCCAGCCTACAGAGCCTTATAAAGAAAAAGAAAAATAATAGGTTAATTTTAAATGGCCCTAAATGCAAGAAAGGAAAGGAGGCGTGAATTAGCACTCCTAAATACACATTTTGAAACCTAAGAGGCACTAGGCCGATGACACAGGGGCTATTCCCAAGCTAGGGAGGTGACTCGTATGAGAAAACTTTAAGACGTTACAGAAGGGAAGAAACAGTTACAAAACGTAGTCACCTCAAACCAAAAATGAAGGGGAGCTCAAGAGGGTAAAGCACTCTCTTACCCGATTTACAGTTAAAGATAGATGAAGTTTTTACAAAAGCGACGGCAAATTACATGTTACAAGACAGGTTACATAGTAAAGGTTTCGGACCTACCCCGCGGTTTAGACTGCTGATCTAGCGAGAAATAAAGAAGTTAAGCGGCCATTACCTTGGTGGAGAGCTGCTGCCGGGTGAAAGAGGCGCTTCCCGCCTCCTGCTACGCTTCCATACACTAGGCTAGATGTTGTTCGAGTGGCCAGGAGCTGTGTAAATCAGTACTTTTTATACACTCAGGGAAGATTCAAGACCTTTCATGAATAATTAAGACACACCCACTCAACTTTATTGGCTGGCTAAAAGTTACACATCAAAATAGAAGAAGAAACCTAGGATTGGTTGGAAATTAATTGCAGAAATTACTGATTGGCTAAGTTCAAAACTGGCGGAAAGAAAGATTAATATTGCCAACCCACAAATGAAAGAATAAAATTTAGTAAAGATAAAAACTTCTGAATACAAAATTTCTTCAAGAAAGTTCATTCACTTCGCACCAGGGTGCATGATCCCAGTTTTACATCTATGAGAGAATGTCCACACTTCTTGATCAGTAGAAAACAAAATACGTTGAAATCCACACAGTACTGACAACTTCGTAATCACAAAATTTCCGGTAGTGACATTTTCTGAGAAACTTATAAATCGATACAGTTGTTAAAGTTCAGAGTTTCTCCTGTAGAGGAGTACTTTAAGGCGGAAAATTCAAATGTGCGGCGTAGAGGTGTACCGACCGGTACAATTATTATTATTATTATTATTATTATTATTATTATTATTATTATTGTTATTATCTGTATTACAGTTGTATATTTTTTTCATTAATATTTGTAAACTGGAATGTCTCCATATGTGGTATGAGTAATTTGTTTTGTACAACAACTGGGAAAACATTGAACTTGGGGTAGAAATTCAATTTTTGAAATGGACTTATATACTCTTGTATAGTCAATATCCATATGAACTGATCATAACCTCATTATTTTATCAATTATTAATAACGCATTGTTATCAATTCATTGAAAATCGTTCGACTTCAACATTGAAAAATTTCTGCACAATCTAATGTTTAAAAGAGAACTAATTTATTTTCGTTTTTTCCTAAATAGGTATGCTCCGAAGGATATGCCTACACACCTACATGTAAAGATAAACACTTAACAAAAGCATTCAGGTGTGGGACATTATCTTTGAATGAAATAAAGTTGTTCCATGAACAGTACCACTGCAATAAAACTTACAGTGTTCAAAATGTGTTTATTTGTAAGTACATTGAAATAGTACCTGTGCAGAGGAGGCGGCCAAAGAATGAAAAACATACAGGAAAACAATTTCAAACTAAATTTTACGTTCAGAACAGTAAAGGTACGAAGGTTCCAGTATGTCAGCAAGCGTTTCTGAACATCCTTCATGTCTCCAGGAAGCGTGTTGATACCAGAGCTAAAACATATGAGCAAACTGGTAACGCCCCTGTTGATAATCGCGGGGGTGATAGGAAGACGCAAATATTCCGGCCCAAAAAAGGAAAGCGCTGTGAAGTTTATTTCTTCCTTAGTGTGTGCAATAAGTCAAGACTGAGAAAGTAGTTGCCTTCTGAATTAAGTGTAAACAAACTGTCTGCCATGGACAATAATAGGGTTACAGATCCAGCATTACGAACTACGAAGTCTTATTTCCGAACGGTTTTTTAACACTTGTTTTAATCTTGGTTTCTAGACTCCCAGCAAGGACTGTTGCTCCCTCTGCTTACAACTTGATGAGCGTCTAAAACAAGAGAAAGATTCCACAAAACGAAGTGAAATAATGATAACCAAGCGTGTCCACAAACTAAAAGCGAAGGCATTTTACACTCTCCTGAGAGAAGCTGGCGAAGAGACTCTTGTTTTATCCTTTACATGCAGAAAAACCAGTGTTTACCCCACGTCCCAGATCAGGAGGCGTATTACCCCCGTCAACATTACTTTCAAACCTTTGCTATAGTTCAAGGTAGCTCCAAATGCAGACTTACTATGGAAAATGTTTTTTGCTATTGCTGGACGGAGGGTCTAATCAGATTGAATCAGCGGTTTATGATAGGCTGACGAAAACCGACTTGACAGATTACAAGGAAGTGAGACTCATTTGTGACTCGTGTAGGGGTCAAAATAAAAACAAGAACCTCCTCGCCATGTGCGCTAAATGGCTTCTGGCTGCTGCAAGTAACATAGAACGGATTGAAATTGTCTTCCCTGTACGAGGGCATTCTTTCATTCCTCCAGATCGTGTATTTGGCAATATTGAAAAAAACATCAAGAATGAGAGACAGATTATTACTCCAGCAGGTTACAAAGACATAGTTGCAAAGCATGCAAGGGACATTAATCTTGGGGAAGACTGTAAAGTTTTCGACTGGAAAACTAGCACAGATGCTATTCTGAAGCCACCTGGATCATGGCACTTCAAATTTGCTCCAAGTAAGCTCATAATACTAACGCGGGGAGTCAAGAAGTGCGATGTAAAAGTAATAGGGGAGACATCATACCGTATTGACACTAACAAGTCCATGTTCATCACGAAGAAAAACTGTTCCATGTTGTAACTGTTCGCTCTCCTAACTTCACACTTCAGGAGACGGAAGTTAATACCTGGGGACACGTGAATATGAATATAAACTATATGTGGCTTGCACGCAAATTGCCACGCAAATAGAATGAATTATCATACCATGGTTTCCCATTTCTCTATGCAATATTTGGGCGCCAGCGTTACAGTTTTAAGCAAAACTGTAAAGCAAAATTTATATTTACTCGCATAGAGACTTATACTTAAATCACAGGGGTACGATTTTAAATAATTAACCATTAAGTATCGCTTGAGAAAGAAAATTAACGCAATATTAAATAAAATGAATTTATTATACAAAAATGAGATGAACTGGAAAAGTTCCTTTAAGCTTGGAGGGATTTTAGAATTTACGTTACTGAAATTAACTGTTGCTTGCTTTATCTTATTGAAGCTCACCAATTACAGCTTCCGTTGAGGTCATCTATCCCCGTGGTTACTCGTTCCCCTCTTCTCGTTGTAGAATTGGCTCCCTGGACATCCTTCCTTCCTTCCTTCTGTGATATGGTTTGGGCTATCTGGACTAGCACTCCCTAACTGCCTAGTCTTTAAATTAGACATTGGCCGTATACTTGTGAAAACTGATCACCGTTGATCGTAGGAGGAGAACATTCATTAAAAAACTGTAATAACTCAACGGTTCCTCTGAAGATGGATCTGTGTGAATTTTGATGTGTTTTTGTTGGTCATTGATCAAGAAGTGTGGACGTTCTCTACCAGATGTCTCTACAAAAAACTATGATCATGCACTCTGGTGTAAAGGAATGTACCTTCTTGAAGAAATTGTGTATTCCTAAGTTCTGTTTTTACTAAATTTTGTTCTGTGGTTTGTAGGTTGGCAACATTGATCCTTTCTTTCCACCTGTTTTGAATTTAACCAATCACTAATTTCTGTAATTAATTTTCCTCCCATCATTGCTTTCTTCTTCGATATGGATATGTTGCTTTAAGCTATCCAATAAAAGCGAAAGGGTGTGTCTACTCATTCCTGAAAGGTCTAGAATTTTCCACGAGGGTATAAAAACTGCTGATTTTCTTGTCTCGGTGCCACTAGTATAACATCTAACTCAGTGGGTGGATATGTAGCAGGGGGCGGGAAGCGCCTCTTTCTTCAAGCAGCAGCTCTTCAACAAGGTAATGGCCGTTTAACATCTTCATTTCTTGCTAGCTCAGCAGTTTAACTCTCGGGGAGGGTTCGAAACCTTTAGTAGGTAACCTACCTTTTAAAATGTAAATTCCTTTTTTGTCTATGTAAAATCTACAAATCTCTTTTACTGTAAAACGGGGATAGAGAGTGCTTTACCCTCTCGAACTTCCCTTCATCTTGAAATTGAGGTGACCACGTTTTTATAACCGTTTCTTCTCTTCCTTAATATATTAAAGTTTTCTCATACGGGTCACCTCCTTAGCTTGGGATTAGCCCCTGTGTTTCGGCCTCGCGCCACACAGGTTTTAAAACAAAAACTTTAGTGTAGCAGTGCAAGTAATCGCCTCCATTCAAGTTTTTATTTTGGGCCATTTATTTAACTCGTTTTGTTTTCCTTTCTGAGAAGGCCCAGTAGATTGGGTACGAGGTACCCCTGTACCATTATATGTTCGCCTTGAGGGCAGTTAGGAGTGAAGTCTGTTGTGGCCTTCCATAGGCTTGTAAAATTGAGAGCGGGTCTGCTCTTTCCTAAATTTGATTTCTGTGTGCCTCTTGGAGGCTTAACATTGTAATTTGGAGCAAGTGCTCCTTGGCATGATGGGGTTTTGTGTCCCTTTGTTCGATTTTGTACCTTGGTAAAGTTGGGCTAATATCTCAAGGATTGTGATTGTGGGGCTCGAAGCCCAGACCTTGTAACAATCCCCTAACACTTATAAATTCTTTGTATCTGATTTTGGCTTGTTGTTGACTTGTTAAGTTTTCAAATTCTATGTCACCATTGTTAAGTTTTGGAAAATATAACCTTGTTGAAATTTTAATTCATCTTTCAAACTTCTGTAGTTGAGACCTATTCCAGCCCGCACCTTCTTTCACCTCTGCTGATTCACCAAAACACGGTAATAATAATAATACTAATAATAATAATAATAATAATAAAATGAAATGTCGTATGGCTTTTAGTGCCGGTATATCCCAGGACGGGTTCGGCTCACCAGGTGCAGGTCTTTCTATTTGACACCCGTAGGTGACCTGCGCGTCGTGATGAGGATGAAATGATGATGAAGACAACACATACACCCAGACCCCGTGCCATTGGAATTAACCAATTAAGGTTAAAATCCCCGACCCGGCCGGGAATCGAACCCGGGACCCTCTGAACCGAAGGCCAGTACGATGACCGTTCAGCCAACGAGTCGGACATAATAATAATAATAATAATAATAATAATAATAATAATAATAATTGTTACGGAGTTTTCCGTGGTAGTTAGAGGTGAAAGAAGGTGCGGGGGATGAACAGGTCTCAGACTACGAAATTAAAGTGAATTTAAAATTTAACAAGGTTATATTTTCTTAGCAAAAAACAAGAAATAACAATAATGGCAGGTACAGAGTAGCAAAACCACTAATCGAGAATGTACAATTACAGGATTTGGGGCTCCGAGAGCCAGACACACAATTCTTGAGCAATTAGCCCAACTTTACGATATACAGAATTCAACAAAGGGGCAGAAGACCCCAATCAAGCCCAGGAGCACTTGCTCCCAATTACATCATAAAGCCTCCTCGAGGCGCGCAGAAACAAACTTCAAAAGAGCGATCTTGCTCTCAAAGATTAAGCCTATCAAAGGCCACACCAAACTCCACCTTCAAGTTGTCCTCTAAGGACATAAACACAGGGGTAAAGATACCCAACCTACTGAGGCCTATTAAGTGAGAAAATTTAATTACATGGCCTCTAAAATACCAATTTGAGAGGAGGCGAACTTGCGCTCCTAATACACTTTGTTTAAAACCTACTTGGCACTAGGCCGTTAATGCAAGGGCTAATCCCATACTAAAGAGGTGACTTTTAGAAGGAAACAATTTACATTACGTTAAGGAAGAAACGGTTGTGAAAATAAGTTCACCTCAATGCAATGTGAGGGAGCTCGAGAGGGTTAAGCACTCTCTATCCCAATATGAAGCTTAAAAGATAGAATAAATACAAAGATTCTTTACATTTTAGGGAAAGTTGGTGGAAAAGCTTCGGACCCGCCCCGAGAGTTAAACTGCTGAGCTAGCAAGAAAAGAAGTTATTAATCGGCCATTACCTTGTTGTTGAACTGCTGCCCGAAGGAAGAGGCGCTTCTCGCCCCCTGCTATGTACTTTACACACTGAAAGATGTTACTGAAGTGGCCCAGAGACCCTAAAATCAGCAGTTTATATACTCTCGCAGAAAGTTCGAGGCGTTTTAGGAAGGAAAACACCCGCCCACAATCATTTTATTGGTGGATAAAGAAAACCCCTACACAAGATGAAGAAGAAACACATTATTGGTGGAAAATTAATTAAAGAAATTCGGGATTGGCTAAATTCAAAACAAGGGGAAAGAAAGGGTTAATATTGCCAACTTAAACAATGACTGAAAGAAATTTAGCAAAGAACAAACTTTGGAAATTAAATTTTCTCAAAAAAAACAGTTCTTTCACTTCGCACTAGGGTGCATCGTTGTAGTTCTTCAGTAGTGTCCTCTAGAAGAGAATGTTCACACTTCTTACTACAAGCAAAACAAAAATACGTCGAAAACAACACAGTTCAGAAACTTCAAAATTTCCAAGTAGTGACATCTTCAGGGTAACTTGAAAATTAACACATAAGACAAAGTTCAGACTTCTTCCAGTAGGGGGGGGGGGGGTTCAACTGGCGCAAGGTTTGAATTAGCGGCGTGGAGATGTACCGCCCGGTACAATAATAATAATAATAATAATAATAATAATAATAATAATAATAATAATAATAATAATAATAATAATAATAATAGTAATAATAATAACGTGCAACAGCAGATTACGCGTACAGAATAACTCAAGTAGGAGCTTATTCTAAGTAGTGTAGATGTTAGATCTATGTAGACGTAAATACGGGGGCCTGATTTAAATTAGAATCAGTTGGGAAAGTGATTAAATAGTAAGTCAATCGACAGATCGTAGGATAAGAAGACAGATAAGTTAATCGATATTTAGATCAATTAATACGATAAATGGATGGATAGCTAGATTATATAGATAGATAGATAGATAGATTTTCTTAAACCGAATAAAAAGATAGCTTCTCGGCTGTGACTTACGGTAAAGGATGGGAGTAGGCTCACATTGTCAAGTGATAAAGCAGCACTGCAACAGAACCTTATGCCATAGGAAGTTCCTTTAACTGGCAAACTCTTAATTTCATCCCGTCCGCCTTCTTGATTATGATGTCTTCTGAATCAGTCCAAGTGTTTGTAAGTCCAAAACGCTGGATTGCTGTCTTCAAGATGAACATTCTGACAGCCGTAAGATCTTCACGGATTGTTGTAGATGATCCTTTCAGTTTCCTTTTGTTACCGTGTTTTGATGGTTTAGCAGATGTGGAAAGAAGGTGCGGGCGGCGAATGGGTCTAACTACGAAATTTAAAGTTAATTTAAAACTTCAACAAAGGTTATATTTTTCAAACAGAACAAGATTTACATATAATTTGGAATATCAACAAGTTCAACAAGAAATGATTAAAGCCAAACATCAGGTACAATTACAAGTAAACAGCAAGACTAGACGTAACAAAATTTCAGGAGTTTTCTACCCTCTTGGGCTATCAGCCCTAAATTTTACAAAGCTCTCGGGCATACATCCTGAGCTCCAAGCGTCGCTTTACCTACATACACTTAATTCATGGGATAGAAAACCCCTTCATACAAGGAGCACCTGCTCCCAACAAACACCTTCAGGCCTTCTAGAGGCACTCAAAAAATCCTATTTGGAGAGAATTAACAGGCTCTCAGTTACTCACGCCTATTTAAGGCAATCTCAACTTTCGCCATCACTTGCCCTCGGGCACAACTTACAAATTTATACACGGGTATCATGTACCCAATCTACTGGGCCTTATCAGAAAAGAACAGGTTAATTACATGGCCCTAAAATACCAAATTGGCTGGAGGCGTAGCTTGCACTCCTACATGAAACTTCTTAAAACCTAGGTGGCACTCGGCCGGTTACACAGGGGCTAATCCCATACTAGAGAGGTGACTTGTAGAAAAAAAACTTTTATTACCTTAAGAAGAAAATTGGTTATGAAAACGTAGTCACATCAAAACAATATGAGTGGGAGCTCGAGAGGGTTAAGCACTCCCTATCCCAATTTGCGGTTAAAGATATAGAGTTTTACAAAGATATTACATTTTACAAGGTAGGTTACATGAGAAAAGTTTCGAACCCGCCCCGTGGGTTAAACTGCTGAGCTAGCAAGAAAAGTTATTAAACGGCCATTACCTTGTTGATGAACTGCTGCCCGAAGGAAGAGGCGCTTACCGTCCCCTGCTACATAATCATACACTAAGCAAGATGTCGATGAAGTGGCGCCGAGCCATGACAATCAGCAGTTTTATACCCACAAGGAAACTTCGAGACCTTTCATGAAAGAAAAACGCCACACCCACTCTGTTTATTGGTCGACGCAATAGTTACATACAACATTGGAGAAGATATACATGATTGGCTGAAAATTATTTTAGAAAATTAGTGATTGGTAGTATTCAAAACTGGCGGAAGAAGAGATCAATATTGCCAACCCAAAAAATGAAAGAAAGAAATTTAACAAAGAACAAACTTAGGGATACAAAATTTCTTCAAAACAGTTCGTTCACTTCGCACCAGGGTGCACAGTCATAGTTTTTTTTTTTTTTTGTGACATCTGGAAGAGAATGTCCACACCTCTTGCTACAGAGCAAACAAACACGAATCGAAATAGACATAGTTCAGAACACTTCAAAATTTACCGTAGTGACATCTTCCAAGGAACCATTGATTTAATACAGATTTTAAAGTTCGGAGTTTCTCCTGTAGGGGATTATTTTAGGCGCAAAATTTAAACTTGCGGGGTCGGGGTGTACCAACCGGTACACCTTTTCTTCGTGAAGACGTCCTGCCGTGAGCGATAAGACACAAATTTCACTAGGATAGGTCGTGTTTTTTCCTGGAGATCGAGGTCCTACTCTGTGACACCTATCGATGTCATTAAGCCTCACATCTGCACCTACTGCTTTGCACACGTTGAGCAGTTCTCGTTCGAACTTTCAGGAATGCCGAAAATTCCTACATTATTTCTCCTGCTATATTGCTCCAATGAATCACACTTAGCGTCCATATCCTCCTTCAGTTTGCGGATTTCCGCCTCCTTCTTATCAGGTTTTTCAGTTAACTCTGACACCGCTTCGATATTAAATGTTAAACTTTTTTCAAGTTCTTTTATGACCACTTCTGTTATGCGGGTCGAAATGGCCTGCACAATTCTTTCAAGGAAGCTGTCCGAGTTAATGAAGTCGTCCAGCGCGCACTTCACGAGGCGGTCTACGTTGGCAGCACTGGTAATGGCTGGGCTTCCATCTCCGTTGTTTCGGCGACCCATTTTCTTTACTCCCGAAAAACGAGATTGTCCCAAGACATCACCAGATGCATTTCAAAAGGATGCGATAAGGTGACATGTTTATAGTTATTACATAAGGGAATTTCCCACGTGTGATAAACTACTTTCCTCTTTGGAAGAATCTCGCTTATTCAGTGGAGGAAAGACCAGTTTAAGTAAAATACTGAGAGGGCTTTCGTTGGAAGCAGTTTTCAGGGAGAAATGCTGCGATGGAGAGAAGTGAAATTGTACAATGGCGAGGTAGATTTTTGAGGAAAATTCTGAAGACTAGTCCTGATAAAGTGATGTAGTTAGATGAAACGTGGGTAAATGCCGGACATTCTAAAACGGTGGCCTGGACAGATGAAACTCTAGCAGGGACTTTCAAAGCACCTATTGGGAAGGGAAGTAGTCTTATTTTGCTTCATGCAGGTGGCGTTAATGGTTTTGTTGCGGGAGCTATGCTTTTTTCCAGATCAAAGAACACTCGTGATTATCACAAAGAAATGAATGGGATTGCTATCACAACGTGGTTTTAAAATGATTTGCTACCAAACATATGTCCCAATTCCGTAATTGTTATGGACAATTCCCCCTATCACTCTGTGCAACTAAACAAAGCACCGACAATGAAAGAAAAGATATTCTGCAGTGGTTGGTGGGAAATATTGTACCGGGTATATCTGCAGATATGACAAAGGCGGAGGTGCTACAAAGTATAAAACTCCATAAGCCTAGATTTCGCACCAACGAAGTGGACTCCATCGCTATTGCTCAGGGTCATAGGGTAATTAGGCTTCCTCCTTAACACTGCCACCTCAATACAATCGAGCTAATTTGGGCACAAGTGAAAGGATATATTCCTGAAAATAAGAAATCATTCCGTCTCACTGATGTCGAAAGCGTAGTGCACGAGGCAGTCAAACTTATGATGATGATGATGATGATGATGCTTGTTGTTTTAAGGGGCCTAATGGACGAAATGAACGACATAAGATATGAAGTTAAAATTTTAAAAAGTATCCACTGACTGGAAGAATAATGAGGGTGAGATTAAAACATCCAGTGGATCTAATACGCAATGCCTTATTTTCTAATAAAATAAGAGAAAATACAGGAAAAGGAAGGAATAAGGCATTGCCCAGTAGTACAGATATTAACACATAATTTACGTTAGACGTTAAAACAACACATTAAAATGCGCAACACAAACTAAAATGAAGTCAATCGGATAAAAGCAGTAATGGCGACTACGTCCAGTCACGTGTAAACTTGCTCCGCACTTACCTGCGTAATTATCAAGATAACTAGCAGCTGGGATTCCTTGTGTGTTTTCAACCGTCACCACTGTACGCTTTGATTTAAAATGGTCAAAATGACTCTCACGGACGTCGAGAAGAGGTTGTCAGAGTACGAGAACCGCATGGCTGAATTTCAAGCTCGCTTGGAGGAAGTGCAGACAGCAATGCCGCCAACCCCCAGGAGCTGCTCACCAGCCTAAGCTCCGACTTTAAGAACTTCCCAGATCCCATGGGTGCTGAGATAGCTGACATGAAGCAGGCCATTGCGGACATCCATCAAAGAATGGACAAACAAGAGGAGATGGCTGATGAAGCAGCCCAGTACAGTAGGCGAAATTGCCTACTGATACATGGGGTTAAGGAATCGTCTGAGGAGGACACCTATGGGGCTGTCATAGGCGTCATTAACAATAGACTTAAGGTAGATATTGGCATGGACAGTATCGATAGATGTCATAGATTGGGTGGCCAGCGCAGGACGACTGCCAACGTAGTGGCCACTGGGAGCAGGCCAATAATTGTGTTTCTGCGATACACCAGCGGGACCAAGTCTGGCGGGCGAAGCGACTACTGAAGGGCACAAACATTATGGTTACGGAATCCCTCACGACAACTAGAAAAGGGATTTTGAATAAGACACGCGACGCATTTGGACTGCGGAATGTGTATACACAGGATGGACGTGTGACAGTAATTACAAAAGACGGCAAGAAAACCACTCTGATCACTCCTAGGGACCTAAACGTTCTCATCAGGCAGCGTAGGGGAGCACAGAATCAGTGACAATGAGTGAATGTGTTATAATAGGGCTAGTTTTAAAATATGTAACAGGACTCTTGTTTACCATGAGTTTCAAATTTGCGTCAAATAGTGTTAGATATGTGTATATTTTTTTGAAACGGCGCAGATCGACCAGGTCCACACACTCCGTAAAGATGTGCACCACGGTAAGATGGTCGCCGCAGGTACACACCGGAGGGGGTTCTCCTTTCAAAAGATGCGAGGGAGTCAAGATACCGTGGCCGATCCGAAAACGACATAATACCACGGCTTCACTTCACGAAGCCCGAAGGGAAGTCCTCCATACCTTCGTTGTTCCTTTTATCGCTCTCAGCTCATTGGGAAGTGGAATGGCCTGACACTCCATCTCCCAATGGGACATAACAAGATGTCGCACCTGGGAGCGAATATCACTTGCTGGAATCTTGAAAGGCAACGGGGGCAGTGTAACTGCCTTCTTGGCAGCCTGATCTACTAACTCGTTTCCCTCTATGCCCATGTGGCTTGGGAGCCACAGAAACATGATTCTGGTGCCAGCATCCCAACACCCGGCCAGCAGGTCCTGGATCCACTACACCGGAGGGTGCCGAGGGAAACAGGTATCTATAGACTGGAGCGAACTCAAGGAGTCAGTACACAGAAGAAAGTGTCGGCGCTCATTGTACAGTGCGTACCGCAGAGCCTCACAGATAGCATAGAGCTCTGCTGTGTACACACTACAGGTTGCCGGAAGAGCAAAAAGGAACCTATCATTGTCAACAACGAACGCACAGCCCACCTTCGTATCTGTCCTTGAACCATCCGTGTAGACGACGACTGAACCTGGATAGCGGCCCACAACGGACCGAAAGAGCCTCCGATAAATCGAAGGGTCCGTGTTTTCCTTTGTGCTAGTGTGCAGATCCAATGATTATTTCAGGTCGTCGTACGACCCACGGAGGTACCCCACTTGGTTGTCCGACAAGGCAAGGAACCGAAGGTACGTCAAACAATGCGGAAATGCTATCCAAGTGTATCCCAACCGGCCGCGTCGCTCGAGGACGAGCAGCGTACAGCAAACGGTTGGCATTGATGAACACGCAAGGATAGCTTGGATGAAGTGGCATCTGTCGCAAATTTGCAGCATACGTAAGTAGAAGTTGCTGGCGCCTCAGGTGATAAGGCGGCACACCAGAATCAGCGAGCAGGCTAGCGACGGGGCTTGTTCGGACAGCTCCCGTCGCCAAACTAACCCCGCTGTGGTGGATACTGTTCGGCTTCGCAAGAACTCTTGGTCTTGCGGAGCCATATGCTGCACTGCCGTAGTCTAACCGGGATAAAATATGTGCCCGATAGAATCCCAGGAGCACTGTGCGGTCAGTGACACAGAGTGACACTAAGGACCGATCCCTGTGGGACTCCATTTTCTTGTACGTGGTATTGCGAATATGTCCTCCCTACTCGGACACGGAATAGACGGAGAGACAAGAAATTCGCAATAAACGCCGGCAAGTTACCTTGGAATCTCCATTGATGCAGGGCTGAAAGGATACCATATCGCCATGTGGTGTCATAAGCCTTCTCTAAGTCAAAGAAAACAGCTACCAAGTGCTGTTTGCGGAGAAACGCATCCTGGATAGAGCTCTCCAGGCGAACCAAGTGGTCAGTGGTGGATCGAGCGGCTCAAAATCCACATTGGTACTCCGACAAGAGTCCTTGTTTCTCCAGACACCACACGAGTCGGCGATTAACCATCCTCTCAAACAGCTTACATAGGCAGTTTGTAAGGCCCGGTACAGAAGATGATACTTGGATACCCGAAATACGTCGAAGCTTAGTCCACACTTGAGATGATGGAGTATGTGACGTCATAGACGACACATATCTCTCCCACGAAGCCTTCTTACTTTGGCGAATAAGAACTCGCGCCTTAGCGCGGAGTTTCTTAAATGTTAACGAGTTGGCCGCAGTGAGCTGTCTACGGTAATGTTTGTGAGCACGACGGCGTTCTTTGATAGCTGCTGCTATGTCTTCGTTCCACCAAGGAACGAGCTTTCGGCGAGGAGTCCCCGAGTAGAACGGAATGGACTCCTCAGCAGCAGCAAGAATAACCTGGGTGATGTAAGTTATTTTGTCGTTAAAGACAGCTAGTGATGTGTACTTTGGCCAATCAGCATGTTTAAAAATCCATCGAGGGGGAGCCTCGACGGATTTGTGGTTCAGCAAAGTAAGAATTATGGGAAAATGGTCACTGTCACAAAGATCGTCGTGTGTGTTCCACCGAAACAGCGGAATCAACGTTCGGCTGCATAGACTTACGTCTATGCGAGAATATGTGCCGTAACGTACACTGAAGTGTGTTGGGTCCCCTGTGTTCAAAATACATAAATCCAGCTCTGTTACTAATGTTTCCAGCTCTCTTCCCCGGGGGCAAGGTGACTCAGAGCCCCAGATGGGGTGATGGGCGTTGAAATCGCCCAACAAGAGGAAGGGAGGTGGAAGCTGATCGAGAAGATCAGTGACATCATTGATGTTAAGAGCCTCACCTGGTGGAAAATAAACATAACACACTGTAGTTATTACAGGCAGCGGTACACGAACAGCTACAGCCTCCAGCGGGGTTCGTATAGGGAACCTGCTCGCTGTAGGTATCAGAACGGACAAAAATGCCAACGCCACCGGAAGCCCGGTGAGCATAATGTCGTTCTGTCGAGTATACTCGAAAATTTCTCAGTACCGTATGATGACCAGGTCTGAAATTTGTTTCCTGAATACAGACTATACTCGCCGAATACTCGCTAATGAGCTGGCGCAACTCGGCAAGATGCCTATCATAACCGTTACAATTCCATTGTAACAGTGCCATAATGTAAGTGTGGACTATTGTGGTTTAGGTTAGGAGCAGCGTAATGCCACCTAACCTAACCTACACTCACATCCCTATCCGAAGATGGAGATTCATGCTCCACGTGCATCTCCCCGTCACTAGACGAGGTGAAGCATGCCTTCAATTTCTTCGACGTTGTTTTGGGGTGGTGTTTCCTCTCACGAGGGGACCGCGCAATTCTTCTAGAAGGAAGACCCGCTGGAGTGGAATCAGGCCCTACGGGTGTTGGGCGTGAAGCCCCATTCGTAGGAGAAGTGGAAGAACGCCTGCTAAGGTCGCTCTTCTTCCACACCGTCGATTCTTGTTGACACGGACTGGGAGGTGGTTTCCCAGCCCTGGTGGACGATGCCGCCTCCGCCGGCTTAGGCGCGGCTTTCGCCGACCTCGTGGGGGAAGGAGACGTTGTCTTCTTCCCCTTCTGTGCCGACGTAGGTTTCCTAGCCGGCACAGGTATATTGGTGGTCGAAGGCCGGGAGGCACCCGCCTTCGAGCACGTTCGTTTTCCAGCGTTGCTCCCAGGAGCAACTGCTGTCTTGGGCGCAGCGATCTTCTGAGAAGGTGTTCCTGTTGAAAATGAGGCACCTGGCAGGGACTATGCTATCAAGCGGAAGTCAAGTGTCTTGGCCGGTGCATTCAGAGAATTAAACTTACGGCGCGCTTCCGAGTAGGAAAGAACATCCAGGGTCTTGATCTCCTGGATCTTCTTCTCGCTCAGATAGGTCGGAGAGTTCCCATCCCGAGGAGACTGAAGACCAGAGCAACTAGTGCACTTGAACGGAGGTGTGCACTCCTCCGCGCCGTGAGCTACTTTCCCACATGTACCACACACTGACTGATTCGAACAACGAGATACCATGTGTCCGAATCTCTTGCATTGATAGCATCGCATAGGAGGCAGGATGTACGGCCTCACATCGCAACGATAGGTTGTTACCTTGACTTTCTCGGGCAACACTGACAATTTGAAGGAGACTATGAACGCACACGTGGCAACGTCTTCACCGTTGATTTTGCGTGTGATGCGCCGAACGTGGGTCACGCCACGGTGCTTCATGTCTTCCATCAATTCATCGTCAGTGCTCAGGACGAGATCACAGTGGAAAATAACTCCACGAACCAGAGTCAATGTTTTGTACTCTTCCACTTTGACGGAGAAGTCGCCAAAATGGTCGCACTTAAGCAATTGATCGGCCTGGAGCACAGTGCTCGTCTTCAGTAGCAAACCACCATTGCGCATTTCCTTCAGGTCCTCAAGTTCACCATATACACCTTCGATGTACCTACTGAATAGAATGGATTTAACCAGCCTTACGTCCTGCCCATCGGTTCTGGTAGCAACCAGGAACCTAGGGAAGCTGGATCCCAAACTTAATCGCTGCGCCTGTTCCCAAGGGGTCTCTGTAGCCAAACCAAGCAGCCAAGGCAATACCCACCTGGTCGTAGCAGGTACTGCCCGGGGTCCGATGTCGGACGATGCCTAATACGGGATGACTGAGGCAATGAGCAATAGGACTCCCTTCCTCCAGTCACCCGCAATAGCATGTACACTATAGCGTGTACAGAGCACTAAAAATAAGAAGAGTAAATAAAAATAATTAAAAATATGTCCTTCTGGCATTCGGCTGTGCGGGGACCTGCGTTGTCAGGCGGATACCACTGCCCGGGTACATGACACTCCCACCCGCCGCGTCCTGGGTGGTTGCTGGCACGGGCTTTTGAGCGTAGTCGCACACACAGGAGCTCCATCGCCGAGCAGCACGCACATCAAAATTTTGAATGATCTACATCTGACCCTCGGAAAAATAATAAAAAATAAAGAGGGGACCATGGCCACATAACCCTTTAAGTCGCCTTCTACGACAGGCAGGGATTACCTATGGATGTATTCAGCTTCTCCCATCCACAGGAGGTCCATCACATTATACCAAACCGCAATCCATGTCCGCGCCAAGGTCGCCCCTTTTTCTCGCCTCTTACGACAGGCAGGGGATACCGCGGGTGTATTCTGCATGTGCGTCCCCCACCCGCAGGGGGTAGTGTTTTTGGACCGCGAGAGGTATTTTATTTCCCTCAAGTCCGCCGGCATGCCGGTTAGGACCCCCCTATCCGCCACTTGGGACGCGCCACGTGGGAGTATCACCTCTCCCCCTGCTACGCCATCGTACTAGGTTTTGGAGTGTGGACTATAAATGGAGTGTTAGGTTATGAGCGACAAAATGCTCATAAGCCTAAACACTATCTACTTCTACATCCGTAGATGTAGATGACAGCGCGACATCCATCCCGTCATCAAGAGATGGCAGGGGTGCCACCCAGAACATCGACGCTTGTCGGGGGCGAGTAGTTCCCCTACGACGAAAGCGCGCAAGTTTGGGAGCAGGAGTGCCTCCTGGCGCAGACTCATACCCCCAGATGGGCGGCATGACTTCTCCTTCGCAGGGGAAGGCCGAGAGCGCTCAGCACGGGCGCTCTTCTTCCCCTTCTTTTTTTCGAGTTTAGACAGGCTGGGAGATGGTTTCCCAGCCCTGGTGTACGATGCTGCCTCCGCCAGCTGGGGCACGACTTTCGTCGACCTCCTAGGGGGGGGGGGAGACTTAGTCTTCCAGCCTTGCTGTGCCGGCTGGGAACTGCCAGCCTGCACAGACTTCTGGTTGGTCGAAGGTGTGGCTGGTCCCCCGATTCGATCTTTGACTATTTGCGACGTTGCTGGGAGCAGCAAGAGTCGCCTTGGGCGCAGCGGTCTGGACAGGTGTCGAGGTTGTAAATGACGAAACTGGAAGACTCTGAGCTATCAAGCTACAGTCAAGTGTACGGGCAGGTGTATTCGCAGAATTAAACTTACGGCGCGCTTCCTGGTAGGAAAGACCATCCAGGGACTTGATCTCCTGGATCTTCTTCTCACTCAGGTATGTCGGACAATTCCGATTCCGAGGAAAATGAAAACCGGAGCAGTTTGTGCACATGTATGGAGTTGTGCACTCCTCCGCGCCGTGAGCTACTCGTCCACATGTACCACATACAGCCTGATTCGAACAGCGAGATACCATATGTCCGAGTCGCTGGCATTGATAGCATTGCATAGGAGGCGGGATGTACGGCTTCACATCGCAACGATAAGTTGCTACCTTGACTACTCTGGTAACACTGACAACTTGAGATGATGGAGTATGTGACGTCATAGACGACACATATCTCTCCCATGAAGCCTTCTTACTTTGACGAATAAAACTCGCGCCTTAGCGCGGAGTTTCTTGAATGTTACCAAGTTGGCCGCAGTAGGCTGTCTACGGTAACGTTTGTGAGCGCGACGGCGTTCTTTGATAGCTGCTGCTATTTCTTCGTTCCACCAAGGAAGGAGCTGTCGGCGAGGAGTCCCCGAGTAGTACGGAATGGACTCCTCAGCAGCAGCAAGAATAATTCGGGTGATGTAAGTTATTTCCTCGCCGACGGTCCGCCTGATAGCATCGTGGAAGGCAGGTAACGATGAGTACTTTGGCCAATCAGCATGTTTCAAAATCCATCGAGGGGGAGCCTCGACGGATTTTAGATTCATCAAAGTAAGAATGATGGGAAAATGGTCACTGTCACAGAGATCATCGTGTGTATGCCACCGAAACAGTGGAACCAACGGTCGGCTGCATAGACTTACGTCCAAGCGAGAATATGTGCCGTAACGCACACTAAAGTGAGTTGGTTCCCCCGTGTTCAAAATACATAAATTCAGATCTGTTAGTAGTGCTTCCAGCTCTCTTCCTCGGGGGACAAGGCGTCGCAGAAACCCCATATGGGGTGATGGGCGTTAAAATCGCCCAATAAGAGGAAGGGAGGTGGAAGCTTATCTATAAGATCAGTGACATCAGTTATGTTAAGAGCTTGACCTGGTGGAAAATAAACATTACACACTGTTGTTATGACAGGCAGCGGAACGCGAACAGGTACAGCCTCGAGGGGAGTTCTTAAATGAACCTCTTCGCTGTAGGTATCAGAACGTACAAAAATGCCAACACCACCGGACGCCCGGTGAGCATAGTACCGTTCTGTCGAGTATAGTCTGAAAAAACTCAAGACCGTATGATGACCAGGTCTGAAATTGGTCTCCTGAATATAGACTATACTCGCTGCGTACTCACTAATGAGCTGACGTAACTCAGCAAGATGCCTGTCATAACCGTTACAATTCCACTGTAACAGTGCCATAGTGTGGACTATAAAAGGAGTGTTAGCTTATGAGCGACAAAATGCTCGTAAGTCTAAACACTATCTAGTTCTACATCCGTAGATGTAGAGGACAACGCGACATCCATCCCGTCGTCGAAAGACGGCAGAGGTGCCGCCCAGAATTTCGACGCTTTTCGGCCGCAAGGGGGTCCCCTACGAGAGCGCGCAGGTTTTGGAGCAGGAGTGCCCCCTGGCGCAGACTCATACCCCCCAGATGGGGCATGACTTCTCCTTCGCAGGGGAAGTCCGAGAGCGCTCAGGACGGGGGCTCTTCTTCCCCTTTTTCTTTTCTAGTTTAGACGGGCTGGGAGATGGTTTCCCAGCCCTGGTCGACGATGCCGCCTCCGCCGGCTGGGGTACGACTTTCGTCGACCTCCTAGGGGGGCGAGACTTCTGGTTGGTCGAAGGTGGGGTGGTACCCCCCTTCGAGCTTTGACTATTTGCGACGTTGCTGGGAGCAGCAACAGTCGCCTTGGGCGCAGCGGTCTGGACAGGTGTCGAGGTTGAAAATGACGAACCTGGAAGACTCTGAGCTATCAAGCTATAGTCGAGTGAACGGGCAGGGGTATTCGCAGAATTAAACTTACGGCGCGCTTCCTGGTAGGAAAGACCATCCAGGGTCTTGATCTCCTGGATCATCTTCTCAATCAGGTATGTCGGACAATTCCGATCCCGAGGAGAATGAAAACCGGAGCAGTTAGTGCACTTGTATGGAGTTGTGCACTCCTCCGCACCGTGAGCTACTCGTCCACATGTACCACATACAGCCTGATTCGAACAGCGAGATACCATATGTCCGAATCGCTGGCATTGATTGCAACGCATAGAAGGCGGGATGTACGGCCTCACATCGGAACGATAAGTTGTTACCTTGACTTTCTCTGGTAACACTGACAACCTGAAAGAGACAATGAAGGCACCAGTGGCAACGTCCTCACCGTTGACCTGGCGCGTAATGCGCCAGACGTGTGTCACGCCACGGTTCTTCATGTCTTCCATCAACTCGTCGTCAGTGTTCAAAATAAGGTCGCGGTGAAAGATGACTCCGCGAACCAGGTTCAAGGACTTATGCTCCTCCACTTTGACGAGGATTTCGCCAAAGTGCTCGCACTTAAGCAACTGATCAGCTTGCATTGCTGTACGAGTCTTTAGAAGCAAACTACCGTTGCGCATTTTTTTAAGTTCCTCCAGTTCGCCGTAGACGCCTTCGATGTGCCTACTAAACAGGATCGACTTTACCAGCTTAAAATCGTGCCCATCGGTTCTGGTAGCGACCAGAAACCTAGGGAAGCTGGATCCCATTCCTTCACGCTGCGCATGTTACCAGGGAGTTGAACCTCTCAGGGAAGCAAAAGTTAAAGACTTAGGTGGGGTACCACCTTGAGAGAGCCGACTTCGTTTGGAAGCCATGCCCGATAGCTTCCTCTCCGAATGCCACCCACTCCGATCAGGGGTCTGTGTAGCCGAACCAAGCAGCCAAGGCAATACCCACCTGGTCGTAGCAGGTACTGCCCGGGGTCCGATGTTAGACGATGCCTAATACGGGATGTCTGAGGCAATGAGCACTAAGACTCCCTTCCTCTAGTCACCCGCAATAGCATGTACCCCATAGCGTGTACAGAGCACTAACAATAGAAAAAAGAAATAAAAATAATTAATAATAATATGTCCTTCTGGCATAAGGCTGTGCGGGGACCTGCGTTGTCAGGCGGATACTACTGCCCGGGTACATGATACTCCCACCCGCCGCGTCCTGTGTGGTTGCTGGCACGGGCTTTCGAGCGTAGTCGCACACATAGAAGCTCCATCGCCGATCAGCACGCACATAAATTTAGAATGGTCTACATCTGACCCTCGGAAAAATAATAAAAAATAAAGAGGTGACCATGGCCACATGACCCTTTAAGTCGCCTTCTACGACCGGCAGGGATTACCTATGGACGTATTCAGCCTCTCCCATCCAGAGGAGGTCCATCACATTACACCAAACCGCAATCCATGTCCGCGCCAAGGTCGCCCCCTTTTGTCGCCTCTTACGACAGGCAGGGGTACCGCGGGTGTATTCCACATGTGTGTCCCCCACCCGCATGGGGTAGTGTGTTTGGTCCGCGAGAGGTATTTTATTTCCCTCAAGTCCGCCGGCAAGCCGGTTAGGACCCCCCTATCCGCCACCTGGGACGCGCCACGTGGGAGTATCACCTCTCCCCCTGCTTCGCCATCGTAGTAGGTTCGTGGTATTCCAGTAGAAGCAGAATATATTTTGATAATCCAGATATAACTGTGAAGAAACTGTACCATTCATTTCAGTAATAATATTTTGAAAAAACAAGGAGGAGCGTTCTGAGCATGAAATATGGTACTTACTATAAGTTTTTTACGGAACGTAGTCCATTTTCCATTTAACACCTACGCAGTGATGTGTGTGACTTTTGTGCCGCGTGTACTCTTAAACTCAAAGAGAATCCCAGTGACCATTGTAAGGAGAGCTGTAACCTACGTTTGAAGATGTATGCAAAATACAAAAAACTGAAGGAAGAGTGACTGACCAACTGCAAGACTTATAAATCAGTGTTGGTTTTTGAGTTTGACTATGCCCCTACCAAAAACTAACTGTTACCTCTTAGTTTAACAAGAGATGACTTTGGATGTATGTTTTTAATGTGCACTGTCATAACGACGGTAATAGCGCCTTTTAATGGTTTCTAGAACACGTGTCCAAAAAAATCCAAACACTGTAATCTCATTTCTGAATTTTTTTTTTATTGAATTACTTACCTAGCGAAAATGTTACTTAGGTTGTATTGTTTTCAGAATCATGTGGAGGGCAGAACAAGAACATTACAGTTGTTAAGTATTGTTCATTGCTTGCTTCCAAATATAACATTCAGGTTGAGCATATTTTCCCAGTGCGCGGGCATTCTTTTAGTGTTTGTGACAGAAACTTCGGTTTCTATGGGTCGATGCTGAAACGTGTAGAAGAAATCCATACTGCTGATGAGTACGTTAGTATTTTCAAGAGCTATAGGAGTAACCCTTCCCCCTTTTTAGTTGTTGATGGAAAATCCTTAATATCAGACTGGTCTGCCGTTATCAGCCCAGTGTTATTTGCAACACCAAAAGCAAAAGGACATAAGTTTTCAATTCAAAAGTATGTCATATTATGTTACTCTCCTGAAGGAACTGTATCAGGAACCCAGAATTATAACATTATGTTTTATGACAAGTTTCAGTTACTGAAAGATATAAAGTCCGTAGATACTTTGGGTAATATCCCGGTCCCTTATGTAGGTATTACATGTGGGGCATTAAAAGATGTTAAAGATTTACTGAGATTTGTAAGCACAGATGCACGTGCAATCGTGGATGGTATGGAATTATTTTCCGGGAAGCCGAATCTGTGGGAGTAGGAAATTCTGGAGATAGTGACTCCCGTAAAGAAATGTTGTGACCTGCCAAATGCTCTATACTGTAAATCTTGTCTACATGCTTCCAACATTGTAAATAAAATAAATTAAAAAAATTTTCAATGGAAATATTTCTCGAAAATGGAATAAGGGCGTAACTCCAAAATAAAAAAAACTGACAATGCCCAAAATTTTCAAACATTTTTTATGTACATATTATGAAATAATCAAGATCGTAGTTAAGTATAATATTCCAAAAGTCTGAATTTCTGAGAAAAGTATTTGATGTTATGTTACGGAGTTATCCGTGGTAGTTAGAGGTGAAAGAAGGTGCGGGCGGGAATAGGTCTCAATTTACGAAATTAAAGTTAATTTAAAACTTTAACAAAAGTTATATTTTCTTTTCAAAATCAACAAATGACAACAAATAACAAAGATGTAACAGGTACCAAGTAGCAGGTTAACAATTTAAGAATTTACAGAGCCACAAGATTAATTTCTGAGCTCTCAGCTCACCACCACAATAGCTAAATGGCAGAAAAACCCCTAAGTACAAGGAGCACTTGCTCCTAATTACAATGTTAAGATGAAAAGAGCAGACCCGCTCTCAATTTTACCAGCCTGTCAAAGGCTACAACCACACTTATTCCTAACTGCCCTTAAGGCACACATACCGTGAAACAGGGGTATCTTGTACCCAACCTACAGGGCCTTTACATGAAGAAAACAAACACTGGGTTAATTAAATGGCCCAACAAACCAACTTGACTGGAGGCGTAGCTTGCACTCCTACATGAAACTTCTTAAAACCTAGCTGGCCCTCGGCCAGTTATACAGGGGCTAATCCCATACTATGGAGGAGACACGATAAGAAAAATTTATTACATTACGAAGAGAAGAAAAACAGTTATGAAAACGTAGTCACCTCAAAACAATATGAGTGGGAGCTCGAGAGGGTTAGGCACTCTCTATCCCAATTTGTAGTTAAAGAGACGAAATTTTACCAAATGTCTATTACATTTTAAAGATAGGTTACATGAGAAAAGTTTCGAACCTGCCCCGAGGGTTAAACTGCTGAGCTAGCAAGAAATAAAGTTATTAAACGGCCATTACCTTGTGGATGAACTGCTGCCCGAAAAAAGAGGCGGTTCCCGCCCCCTGCTATATATGTTCACACACTGCGAAAGATGTTACTGAAGTGGCCCCGAGACAAGAAAATCAGCAGTTTATATACCCTCGTGGAACATTCGAGACCTTTCATGAATGATAACAACCCGCCCATAAATTTTTATTGGTCGGCTAAAGATTACAAGTCAAAACTGAAGAAGACATCTAGGATTGGTGGAAAATTAATTACAGAAATTACTCATTGGTCAAATTCAAAACTGGCGGAAAGAGAAGGGTTATCACAAAAAATGAATGAAAAAAAATTAACAAAGAAAAAATTTATGAATACCTAATTTCTTCAAAAAAACAGTTCCTTCACTTCGCACTAGGGTGCACAATTATCGTTCTGAAGTAGTGCCATCTAGAAGAGAATGTCCACACTTCTTGCTACAGAGCAAACAAATACAAATCGAAATAGACATAGTTCAAAACACTTCAAAATTCACAATAGAGACATCTTCCGAGAAACTTTTGATTTAATTTGATTTAATACAGATTGTTAAAGTTCAGGCTTCCTCCTGTAGAGGGATTTCAACTGGCGCAATATTTGAATTCGCGGCGTGGAGGTGTACGCCCGGTACAGTTATAATTCTTTAAACTCTTATCTCGAAAGTATATTTTTCGAGTTACGCCCTTCTTCCATCCATGTCATCAATTGCAGTGTTACTGCAGTCTCATTGCAGCTGGAATAGCTTGCCTCATAATTAATTGAACAATAACTTCAAATTTGTCCACTGACAAGTTTATTTTACTTAAAAGTCACTTTCCAAAACACACCTTGCCAACTCAACCTGCAATATCTTTTTGCTCCATTGTCAGTCCTCTGTTGGGAAAGGGTTTCATGATGTCGGTGGACTTTTCTTGCTGTCCTTGGGCGAACTAATAGGAGCAACCTTTCAAAGTTCCCTTCACTCACTCTTAAGAAATTCCTGTATGATTCAGTGTTCTCTAACCTCAATTCATTCTGGACTAACGATAACAATCCCCTTACATCATCCCTTCTGGTCCACCGCCTTCTAGCTCTCCTCTTCCTACTGTTTTTCCTTTTAATAACTGCACATGCCACTATTGCAACTAAAGCTGCAATTTGCTTACTATGTACTGATGGCATTTGTGGTTTATTCACTGACAATAGAACATTCTCATCTGACAGCCAAAGAGCAAAACAATCAGTTTCAGTAATTGGGATATATTCCCACAGAGGTCAAGCCAAATAATTTTACAAAAAACAGAACCGTGAGCAGAGAAACTTCAGACCACGTCATCATACGGTCTTGAGAAATTTCGTTGATGATGATGCTTGTTGTTCCTTTTATCGCTCTCACCTCATTGGAGTATCACCTCTCCCCCTGCTACGCCTTCGTAGCAGGTTCGTGGCGTCATACGTTGTTTCCAATGTAAAGTGCTTGTTACGGATTTGTGATGATAGCGGCAGGCTCACTTGCCTATTGCCATTCACAATCGAGTTGGGGAGTTTAAATTATAATTGCAGGCCCCAGTGCCTACTGCGCGGTCACAATCGTTTTGGGGAGTTTCCATTACAATGGCAGCCTCCCTTTCCTACTTCCAGACATATTACAAATTGAGGAGTTTTTATTATAATGGCAGGAAACTTCCCCACAACCAGTCAAAATTGCGTTGTGCAGTTATCATTATAATGACAGGCCTCTTTTCCAACTAGCAGCCAGCTTACTGCCAGTCACACCAAGTTGGTGAGTTTCCATCAAAATAGCAGGCCAGTATGTCTAATGCCAGTCACATTTTAGATGGGCACATCTGTTTATAACAGCGTAAACGGTTGCCTACAGCCAAACACAATCGGGTAAGGGGAGTTTTAAACAAAACTGCATGTTCCCTTGCCTTCTGCAAGTCACATCGAGAAGTGAATTATTCATTACAATGGTAGACCTGAATTATTAATGCCAGTTACACAGGAATTGGAGAAGGACCCCATTCCTACTGCCAGTCAAGGTCGGTGTGGGGAGTACTGATTACAATAGTAGACACACCCTTTCTCGATCGCTACAAATACATCAGTGAATATATATAGTTCGACATACGAAAGTATGTGCTTGTTTACAATATTGCAGACCTTCATTTACAGACTAACTGCTGCTAAACGGTACATCATATCGAAAAAGGATTGTACCATAAGACGCCGGGTTTAGCGGCATAAATTGCTGGTTTTACGATATCTCATCTATTCATGGGTCAGATTGAGTTAGAAACGTGGAATAGGGTAACATTTGTGTAAGATTATCTCACATTGGATTGCTTTTCGGAAAATTAAGTGACAGCTTCATACATAGCATTTGGCTCACAAATGGCTACTGGGTGGACCAATTTTCGTGTAGAGTTTGATGATTCTATAAGTGATGGAAGGTATGAATTATGTATGTGAAATGTCCAAATTTAATAAACATCGAGAAATAGAGAAAATCAGACGTAAAGGGGATAGAAATACGACAAAAAGTCGTAAGACCAAGGTTGTAGATCACTCCAAATTGAACGGGGATTGTACCATCCGTTATGTGATAATACTTCCCGAAGGTCTGCACCATCATTAAAATTGCCACCATATTTCGATATTCTTCGGGATAAAAAGGGAAAATTTAAAGATCTTGGAAGTTTTCCGTCCGTTACAGGCTAAAACGTATAATTTTGCCAAATTTCAATATCCTTCTTCGACTGGCAGATTATGCCGCAATCTGGGTTCTCGGAGAGGATTGTAAAAATCAGGACTTTCAAGAAACTAAACCAAAAAAATATGCAGATGGTCATTATTACCCTTAAACGTGTAGCTCTACGAAAATTTCGCCAAAATAGTCAATGTACAGGCACACAGTCGTTACGATTTTATTTACATAGATAAGGAACCTGTTCCACGTACAACACCTTTTGGGCTATATCCGCTGGACTTAACTTGAAAAACGGACCGTTTACGATATCTCCCTTATTAATCCTCCTGTCAAAAAACTGCACATGAAAATAAGTTTTAGAAATGGATTTCCATCAAGTTTGGTCGATTTCCAGTCAGGTTGGTCTTGTACTGTATATATTGTGTAAGAGTAAAATCACCATTTCGGTTCCCTATAAACCACCAGTCCATTCCGGGAACAAGAAATGTTATTCACGATTAACACCTACCCTTGGAGAGGTGGATGTTAATGTAAAGTTTGACTCAAATATCTTCAGTAGTTTTCAAGTTGTAAAAAATACGCTTTACACGCACCCGCTCTTGATGATCCTTGGATACCCGAAATCCGTCGAAGCTTAGTCCACACTTGGGATGATGGAGTATGACGTCATAGACGACACACATCTCTCCCATGAAGCCTTCTTACTTTGTCGAATAAGAACTCGCGCCTTAGCGCGGAGTTTCTTAAATGTTACCAAGTTGGTCACAGTAGGCTGTCTACGGTAACGCTTATGAGCGCGACGGCGTTCTTTGATGGCTGCTGCTATTTCATCGTTCCACCAAGGAACGAGTTTTCGGCGAGGAGTCCCCGAGAAAAACGGAATGGACTCCTCAGCAGCAGCAGGAATAACTTGGGTGACGTAAGTTACTTCCTCGCCGACGGTCCGCCTGATATCATCGTTAAGGACAGCTAGTGATGTGTACTTTGGACGGCTTATGAGTAACTTGTTATTGAATTGTAATCTTATCTACGTAAACTGAGCAGGGGTTGAGTAAAGGAACAGTGGCTAGCTACAAGCACAAATCCATCATTCAGAATAATTAGCATTGGGAGAGACAAGGAAAGAATACATGACTCAGGAAAGGATGGAGCATCGGAAAATCTGCACTTTATGGCAAAACATTCCACTCAGTGAGAGAGATGAGTTAGGCTGAATGAGACACAGAATAAGTGGTTCTGAGACTGGCCACTATAGCACCACCTACTGGAAGGAGATCCCATTTGGGGTAGACTAGTACTAGGGTGGGACTTCCCCCTCTCACTAGTTAGCAATGACCCAGAACAGGATATATGCATGCTGGAGGGGCTTAAGGACGAGCTGATTGTGGTAGCGGAAGGACGTACGTGCCTCTCGCTCTGCTTTCTCTCTCCTTGTCAGCCGCCAGGCACTTGCACTTATTAGTACATCTTCGAAGGAGCATTGTCTGAGCTGTAGCACTTCTCAGTGCTCGCTCTTTGTTTTCTTCTGTTTCAGGATTTCTTTCAGGAGGACCAGGATGGAGAAACTAGTCGGCGTAGAGATACAGGACAACTAAGACTACAAGGTAACTGGTAACTGAAGAGACAGCACAAGCGGCGCTCAGAACAGTGACTGCCCCCGACGTCAGACTTCCGGCGCTGGTGGTGTTCAACCGATGAGAGGAGCCCGCCTACTAGGAGACGGCTTACGTGGCCCCTACCGTCGAGCGCATCGCATGGTCCATCGGAGAGGAGTACTACGATACCATCAGCGATGTAATACCTGGCTGGGCGGTCAACCTCCGCCCCAAGAACGCAGCCTGCTTCCGGATCTATGAGGAGCAGGCGTCCCAGCAGTTCCAGGTTGCCCGGCTACCAGGACTCAGGGAGCATCTGGACGTTTCAGGATACCAGGAGGCAGCCACGCAGACGGAGCCGGGAACCGAGGCCGTAGACGGCGCTCCCGAGCGCCGCGACAGCGCGACCCCCGTTGGAAAGCTGTACTTGACGAAGTACACGCAGATCAACAAGGCCGCCAACCAGGATCGTCGACCACCTACCAAATAGAAGTGGTCGCAGATGCAGGCGTACCAGGAAGGGCCTGTTACCCGGGCGCAAACCAGGAAATCGCCCGTGATGGTGGGTACCAGCACGACAGTGAGGAAGGACGCCCCTTGGCGTTCTGAGGCCGCTGTCCAGGCCCAGCCTGCCAGCACATCTGTTGAGCTGCAGACTTCGATGTCGTCCCCCAGGACCGGGAACGCACTGGAGTGCTAGCACCGACCGACGCCGCCGCCGCCAGCCAGGAGAAATAAGAAGATGGCGATGCAACGGAGTCACCAGCTACCCCGGGGTCACCAGGCCGGGAGGAGGGCCACCAGGACGAGGCATCTTCCCCAGCCGAGAAGCAACCCTCGGGAAGAAGAAGAAGACGACGCCGGACCAGGAAGCAGAAGCCCCCCGTAAAAAAATTAAGGAGGTCTTTCGACTTGGGCAGGAGAACGCTCTACGTAGGACAAGGAGGTCGGTAACAGACTGGAAGAAGGTGCAGACATTCAGAATTAGAGACGAGTAGGACATAGCCGCGTTAGAAAGGATATTGGGAAGACTTAGTCTCACAGACAGCAGTGGGAAATGCGGACGTAGGCTTATGGCCGGTTGCAGAAAGGCCCATCAAATCAGTCCTTGATGGGAGATCAGCTGATTGCCCATCAATTTTAATTTCAGAGAGCGTTGCAGGAAACCTAAACCCCGACCAGGTTTCTCCAATTTTCTGATTGAAAAACTGAGTAGAAAATATATCTGGCAACAGGGCAAATAGTGACCACTGCCGGGTTGATTCGTTAAAGATGATATGTAGCACAAGAATCAAAGTGGCAGTGAATCAGGGAACAGCTGAACCAGATCGTGTTTGGAAAAGTTGAAAAAGAGCGGGTTTTGAGGCGATTTAATTACTTTTCGACTTAAAATTAGTGATATCCCACCAAGAAAGTGAGAGGGCCAAATTTTTCGTTGAATGTAGAGCCCTCTTACATAATATAGTTGAGGGATACATGCATAGCATCGAAAATATTTAAAAAAACGGATGCTGTGTGGCCAAAACAAAACAAAGAGACGGCTTGGAATGAAATTGCTTCCGATTTCAACGAAGCCAGCTGCGAATATTCCAGGACACCACAGCAGCTGAAAATTGCGTATGGAAATTTTAAAAGAAGAGCAAAGAAACAGGCTGCAGTGATAAGGTAAGTTTAAGTTTTTATCATTTTGTTGGTTAATTGATGATGATGATGCTTGTTGTTTTAAGGGGCCTAACATCAAAGGTCATCGGCCCCTAATGGTACGAAATGAAAGAACAAAAATTGCAAAGGCATCCACTGACCAAAATAAAAATAAAATATGGCATGAAGAATGAATGGATGGACAGGAACTCAACAAAACACAAAACAAACAAACAAAAACCAGTGGATCGGACTCAATACAGATCGAAAATAACATTATTACCGACCAAGGAACCACTTATAAAGCACAATGTTGCATGGTGTCTAAAGGGGGCGCAAAATCCACGTCTAAGGCCCCTCAGAATGGTACATGTCGCGAGTAAAATAGAACCATGGTATGTGTCATGTTGGGGTATTAATCAGAAGTAGCGAAGACTCACGGTGTTCCACAAAAGATGGTACTAATAAGTATTGCAATACGTACAAGTTACGCAGACCTATGGTGTGTCTCACACAATGGCCCAACTCAGAGTCAACGCAAACCGAGAAGGTTCCCCACCTAGGTGTACTAAACACGGGCGCCGGTATTCCCGTGGTGTTCCTCACATAGTGGGTACTAATCACAGGCAACGCAGACCCACGGTGCTGCTCATATAGTGGTACAACTCACAGGCTACGCCCAGACCCGCGGTGTTGCACACATGCGTACGACGCACGGGTACTGGAATCCACCAGGCCAGGCTTTTACTGCTACTAATCACAAACCGATTTCGTACCGAATTTAGTGGTACTACTCGCAAGTACAGGCAACCTATGGTGTTCCCCGCGTGATGGTACGATTCAAAATTAGTTTCATGGTTCCAATTCAGTCAGCCCTTGGTCGCCCCTTTTAGTCGCCTGTTACGACAGGCAGGGGATACCGCGGGTGTATTCTACATGTGCGTCCCCCACCCGCAGGGGGTAGTGTGTTTGGTCCGCGGGAGGTATTTTATTTCCCTCAAGTCCGCCGGCAAGCCGGTTAGGACCCCCCTATCCGCCACCTGGGACGCGCCACGTGGGAGTATCACCTCTCCCCCTGCTACGCCTCGTGGTGTTGGTTAATTAATTCAATTTTTGAGTGTACAGAAGTTTAAATTTGCCACAGATAAGTACCAATACTTATTTCAAGGAATTTCATTAGCGATAGTTGGTTAAAATCTGTGTTGTTCTGAGTCCAAAACCGGTAGAATTTGAGGTTATGTTAGATTATTGACTATGGATAACAGAACATTACGTAACTCCTTATAAGATAATTACACCTTGTACATTTAACATTTCAGTGAAATGTTCAATTAGATTTATATATTTGCGAAGAATAAACCACTCCAGATTAAAAAAAATGAAATCTGTACTATATAGAGGAACTTGGAAAACATAATGAGCAATTGAAAAATTAATTCATCAATTCTCTTATCACCTTTCCAGGCTGAACTCTACAAAACTAGTAGCGGGACATTCAGAAAACGCTTGGATGCAGATGGGGAGAGACTGGTATCCAAGCTAAGCTCCCATTTTGCACCGTTAACCAATCCCTGTGATAGCGATGGCCAGTATCAGAGGTTTGAAGGAAGTTCTGAGGATACTTCCAATCTTGAGGCAAGTATAAATACCTTTGCATAATTTAGGTTGTAAAATATATGTACTTATCACATTAGCCTACTTGTCAATGACTACAAAAGGATCAGGCGTAGATGGTTAATAAGACCCTCTGAAGTGTAAATTATATTATAGCAAAAGGTAAAAAAATGGAAAGCATCCCAGAAGAAAAAAAGAGAGAGATATTTACTTGCTAACTAAGTTACTGTACAACAAAATGTCCTTTACAGCTAGGAATACCAACTGAAAATTTCCAAATGCAGGATCATGATGATGCTTGTTGTTTAAAGAGGCCTAACATCGAAGGTCATCGGCCCTAATGAAACGAGATGGACAACATGATATGTGACAGTTAAAATTTTAAAACATATCCACTGACTAGAGTTTAAAAAAGGTGATGAAAAATGAGTATGAGATTTCAGTGGATCTAATTCGCAATGCCTTATTTTGGACCAAAATAGAGAAAATACAGGAAACAAAGCAATAAGGCATTGCCTGATAGTACAAATGTATATACATAATTTACGTTAAACGTTAAAATAAAACATTAAAATGCGCACCCCAAACTAAAAGCAAGCCAATAGGATAAAAGCGCAATTGACAAAAATACACTAGCACAAACCACCACATTATACACGATAAAACAGACCACTATCCCTCATAAAGCGGATGAAGAGGTCTGCTCACTGCTCGTCATCACGCAGAATAAGGGAGATGGTACTCGGGAGGTTAAGACAACGGCGAAGATCGACCAGGTCCGTACACTCCGTAAGGATGTGTACCACGGTAAGATGGTCGCCGCAGGTACACACCGGAGGAGGTTCTCCTTTCAAAAGGTGCGAGTGAGTCACGATACAATGGCCGATCCGAAGATGACATAATACCACGGCTTCCAACCGCGAAGCCCGAAAGGAAGTCTTCCATACCTTCGTTGTTCCATTTATTGCTCTCAGCTTATTGGGAAGTGGAATGGCCTCCCACTCCCTCTCGCAATGGGACATTACGAGATGTCGCAGCTGAAAGCGAATATCACTTGCTGGAACCTTGAAAGGCAACGGGGCAGTGTAACTGTCTCCTTGGCAGCCTAATCTGCTAACTCGTTTCCCTCTATTCCCATGTGGCTTGGGAGCCACAGAAAGGTGATTCTGGTGCCGGCATCCGAACACCCGGCCAGCAGGTCCTGGATCCGCTGCACCAGAGGGTTCCGAGGGAAACAGGTATCAATAGACTGAAGCGAACTCGAGGAGTCAGTACACACAAGAAAGTGTCGGCGCACATTGTACAGTGCGTACCGCAGAGCTGCAGAAATAGCATAGAGCTCCGCTGTGTACACACTACAGGTTTCCGAGAGAGCAAAACGACGACTGAACCTGGATAGCGGCCAACAACGAACAGGAAGAGCCTCCAATAAATCGAAGGGTCCGTGTTTTCCCTCGGGCGAGTGTGTTGGTCCAGGATTATTTCAGGTCGCCGTACTACCCACGGAGGTACCCCACTTGGTTGTCTGACAAGGCTAGGAACCGAAGGTACGTTAAACAACTTGTAACTGCTCTCCAAGCGTATTCCAACAGGCCGCGTTGCTCGAGGACAAGCAGCGTACAGAAAACGGTTGCCATTGTTGAATACGCAAGGATAGCGTGGATGAAGTGGCATCTGTCGCAAATTAGCAGCATAGGTAAGAGGCATTTGCTGGCGCCTCAGGTGTAAAGGCGGCACACCAGACTCAGCCAGCAGGCTAGCTATGGGGCTTGTACGGAAAGCTCCCATCGCCAACCTAACCCCGCTGTGGTGGATGCTGTTTAGCTTCGCAAGAACGCTTGGTCTTGCTGAGCCATATCCTCCACTGCCGTAGTCTAGTCGAGATAACATATGTGCTCTATAGAATCGTAGGAGCACCTTGCGGTCAGCCCCCCAAGAAGTGCTGCTAAGAAACTTCAGGATATTAAGCTTCTTAGTGCATTGAACTTTTAACTGCCCATGATAATTTACTGTCAAAAAGGTGCCCAAGAAATCGGTAAGTGTCAACAACTGGAAGAACGACATTGCCAAAATAAAGCTTAGGAGGGGGTGCAGAGTACGTTGACGACAAAAGTGGACAACAGAGGTCTTTGCGGCAGAAAACCGAAAGCCATGTTCTAAGGTCCACTGCTGCACCCTCCTAATAGCTTGCTGTAATTGTCGCTCTGCGACTGCCATACTGCACGAGCTATAGTGCAGAGCAAAATCGTCCACATATAGAGACGGTATTACTGCTGGGCCAGCAGCAGCGACAATACCGTTTATGGCAATCGCGAACAGAGTGGGACTCCATTTTCTTGAACGTGGTATTGCGAATAGTTCCTCCCTACTCGGACACGGAATAGACGGAGGGACAAAAAATTCGCAATAAATGCCGGCAAGTTACCTGGGAATCTCCATTGATGCAGGACTGAAAGGATGCCATATCGCCATGTGGTGTCGTAGGCCTTCTCCAAGTCAAAGAAAACAGCTATCAAGTGTTGTTTGAGAAGAAACGCATCCCGCATAGAGCTCTCCAGACGTACCAAATGGTCAGTGGTTGATCGAGGGGCTCGAAAACCACACTGGTACTCGGACATGAGTCCTTGTTTCTCCAGACACCACACGAGCCGGCGATTTACAATACTCTCAAATAGCTTACACAGGCAGTTTGTAAGACAAATCGGTCTCTAACTTCCTGCATACTTAGGATCTTTGTCAGGCTTGAAAACAGGAATGACTATGCCCTCTCGCCACTGAGACGGAAAATCACCCTCTATCCAGATTCGGTTGAACACACGAAGGAGATATAGTAGACTATCATCACTAAGGTGTTTCAACATCTGGTTATGGATGTTGTCCGGTCCAGGAGACGTGTCCTTGCAAAGCGCTAAGGCGCTGCGGAGTTCCCACTCCGTGAAGGGCACGTTGTAGTCCTCTGAAGCTTGGGTGGCGAAACTAAGGTGATGACGTTCTGCCTCCCGATTCAAAGCGAAGAAATCAGGATGGTAATTCCCGGAGCCAGATTCAACCGCACCATATCATTTTATGGTACGTTTGCCTTTTCTGATGTCTTCACGTTCCTAGGGAACTCTTGTATCTATGAAGTATTACACTTTCCCATCATGTGTTTTTACCACTATGTAATATTTCCTTATTCCGATAGATGGCATCTCATACGTTAGCATAGGTCAATGCATTTGTTTTTTGCTCCGTCTTGTTGTGTTATCTTTCTGGTTGGGGGAGCGTGGAGATTTTTGACTTGAGAAGATTGAAGGATTGGATTTCCAAGTCACCTTTGTGGCATATAAAATATATTTTAACCGATTCAAGATGTCTGTACATATCTCGGGCTTTCGAGAATGTTAATTGCTTATGTAATCGAGGTATTTATTTTTCTTGGCTTTATTATGATCCGTTCTGTGCTCACCATGGTTTGGTTAGAAAGGCTTCCCTCATTACATGTGTTTCTAATTTATTTGCGTGTTTACTTTACTTTTACGCGCTTCTTTCGGTATTTTCATTTAACGATCCACTATGTTTATTTTGAGAACAGACGGTGACACGGATTCATGTGTGTGTGTGTATGAGATTGTTTGCTGTGTGTGGCCGAGAGCTTTTCTTATGTCGCTTCATTAACATTCCGCTTGAGCTCATGTTGTATTATTTTATGGCGTGTTCTGTATAATGCATGTCTGTGCCGGTCGGCACACGATTTTAGCCTTTCCCTACTACATTTTTGGCTTGGGCTAAATGCCATTGAAAAGTATGTTATTTGAAAATCTTTTTCCTATTCACTTTTATTGGTGTACTGTGCGAGCAATATCGCTGAATCTGTCTGTATACTGTACATCTGTCCGTGGAGTACTTTAATGTTTAATTGTTGTACGTCACCGTTTTCTCCTTTCCTTCTGGGTGCTGTCGGGCCAGCTTTGGAGCGAGTTTGTCTTGGTCTGGTAGCGAGCCTTAGACTCTGTTGTGGTACCTCGCCTTGTAGCGTGTTTTATTCTATTGTCGGGAGCCATGTTGAAGACAAGCTTCATGTTGTCGCTCTGCATAAGAGTGTCTACCCACCGCAAAGTGCCTGGGTAATCGTATACTGAATATGGGCCTACGGCCCTGAAGTGATTTCTTTTAATTTCTACTTTTCCTTCTAATATGTGGTGACGTGGATTATTTATTTAGCTTATTATGAGCTCCTCAAGAATGTAAGTAGCTGTTTAACTACCTGACGCCATGCGTTAGCTGGACCTCATGGATCAACTGTAAGTTCTGTTGTTCAAACATATCGATTTAAATTTTCTACTGGACCTAAATTGCATCTTCTAGAAATCCAATACTGAATTTGTGAACATTACGTCGCTCTACGATCTCCTTTTCTGGTAATCCTTCACCTCGTGCCTACTTGGATATTTCATGTTTAAAAAAAAACTCTGCTTACGGACTATGCAGTTAAAACAGCATCTCCATTGGAAGAATACTTTTCGACATGTGTTAAAATGCTAAAAGACCTTCTATTTCCAAAGGTATGGAAGTGGTTGAATTGATGTAAATTTAAATTTTACAGGAAAAACATGTAATGTTTAATTGTATGAGATTGCGAGACTATCTCTGAGGATCAGACTTTGTTTTCTGTTTAACTTTACTCTTTGTGTTAATTTTTCTTATTCCTCGCGTAACGCTTTCTTTTATGTTTCGATGGATACCGTCACCCATAGGAACGATTGTTTCTGATTATTGAAAATTGTTGATTTTTTTTAAGTTTTGAAATCCAACCACGTCACTCTTTTGCTAGTCTCCACTGATTTCCAAACATAATATATATTTGTTAAATAATGTTGTTATTTGAATTTACTTCAGAGGTTATTTTCTCAACCTATCTTTAAGCTATTTATTCAAAAGGTTTTTTTTGGGGGGGGGGTGCACCTCCTCAGACATTGTAAGTTTTGTTCTATTGCCAAGTGTCAATTTAGAAAATAATTGTGAATTGAGCAATATAGTTTTTTAAAGGAAATTAAGCAGTATTTTTCTTTCTTTCTTCAAATACTTACTGCCACAAAAACCGCGAGGTTTCGGTCTGAATTGCCTCTGTTTATGTCTGCATTGGGTGAGTATCTACGCTTCCTGTTAAATATTTTTCTTGTTTGGGTTATTTCTTGTCCTTGTTTACTTGTACCAGTAATTGCCGGTACGAGCTGGTACATGTCCAATTCATAGACCTGGTATGAATTCAAGCTAACTACGCGATTTGCCTGCTTCGGTGTGTTTTGGTGTTGGAGACACTCCGTCTCTTTAAGATGGAGCACTTTCTGGTTCATACTGTCTGAGCTCGAGAGCGGTTGTTTATTTTGTTATGTGCTGTGCGTTGACGTTCTTATATGTCCCTCTATTTGGCGAACTAACCTCTTGGTCTATGTGTGAGCGCGGGTGGTTCTGATGTTTGAGTCCGTGAAACCTTTTGTGTCTAATTTACTTATTTATTGTTCGTTTCATATTGCCGTCATTGGCTTTCTTTACCTATTTTCTTGATTAATATGTTATATTCTTTGCGGGTTGCCTTTCCATATTTTTGTTGTTTGGCGTGAACCGTTGGTAACTTCCCCTTTTCTCTTTGCATTTATTTTATGAGTATAAATGAGCTCGGTGCAATCTTCCGTCTTCTCCCATTTTAAGCTCTTTTACATAATGATATTGTATTCACGGGGGACGTGATTTTTATTGTTGTGAGTTGTGTTCCTTTATCTGAGGCATTGAAAGGGAGAATGTTATGATTAGGTGCTGTTACTCCCTAAATCTATGACTGTTTAGACCCGATGTGCTACAAAGAAATGTTCTGTACCCACCTGAATTCATATTCTTCAATTAATAAATATAGATGCCATTCCTTATTCCAAACTTTTAGTCACGTCTTTTATGAAGGTAAGCGTGTGTGAAGGTGCTGTAATCAATGAGTATGATGTATTTTGATTATGGAGCACGTAATATTAATATTAGCTAATTGATTTTTGGCCCCCTTGTTTTACCTATGCAACCTTTTGTTTTCATTTCCTCTCTATAATAAATTTAAGTTCCTGCCCTTATTGCCGATATATTTTTATTTGTTTGCGTCTCTTGTATGTTTGTTGTGTGTAAGAGGCCCGGGTCGAGTTCCTGGCAGTTTTTTGCTAGTTTTGACCGAATCCACCGCACTGGGTCTTCGTCGTGTTCCTAGTGTCCGTTCAAGACACATCCGCGAAATGGCGACACTGCCTGCAATGGAAATTTCCGGTACACGAGATGATCCTTGGATACCCGAAATCCGTTGAAGCTTAGTCCACATTTGAGATGATGGAGTATGCGACCTCATAGACGACACATGTCTCTCCCATGATGCCTTCTTACTTCAACGAATAAGAACTCGCGCCTTAGCGCGGAGTTTCTTAAATATTACCACGTTGGCCACAGTAGGCTGTCTACGGTAACGATTGTGAGCGCGACGGCGTTCTTTGATAGCTGCTGCTACTTCTTCGTTCCACCAAGAACTAGTTTTCGGCGAGGAGTCCCAGAGAACAACGGAATAAACTCCTCAGCACCAGCAAGAATAACTTGGGTGATGTAAGTTATTTCCTCGTCGACGGTCCGCCTGATATTGTTCTTAAGGACAGCTAGTGACGTGTACTTTGGCCAATCAGCATGTTTAAGAATCCGTCGAGGAGGAGCCTAGACGGATTTTTGGTTCATCAAACTAAGAATGATGGGAAAATGGTCACTGTCACAAAGATCGTCGTGTGTGTTCCACCGAAACAGCGGAACCAACGTTCGGGTGCATAGACTTACGTCTATGCGAGAATATGTGCCGTAGCGTACACTGAAGTCTGTTGGTTGCCCTGTGTTCAAAATACATAAATCTAGCTCTTTTACCAATGTGCCCAGCTTTCTTCCCCGAGGGCGAGACGTCTCAGAGCCCCAGATGTGGTGATGGGCGTTGAAATCGCCCAACAAGAGGAAGGGAGGTTGAAGCTGATCTAGAAGATCAGTGACTTCACAGATGTTAAGAGCCTGTCCTGGGGAAAAATAAACATTACACAGTGTTGTTATGACAGGCACCAGAATGCGACCAGCTACGGCCTCCAGCGGGGTTCTTATTGGAACCTCCTGGCTGTAGGTATCAGAACGGACAAACATGCCAACGCTACCGGAAGCCCGGTGAGCATAATGTCGTTTTTCGAGTATAGTTGAAAATTTCAAAATGGGTGTGTGCGGAAATTGTTCAAAAGCTGTGGCACGTCAGGATGTAAATGGAAGAATTCAGTGTAAGTTATGCAGTAATCTATTTCACAGTGCATGTGTAAATCTTACGGAAGAGTACGTGAAAAACTTGCGGTCCAATGATGAGATGTGGTTATGCAGTAATTGTGAGAAAACTCCCTGTAGTAATGTGAGCGATCAGGAGGGCAGTAAAGGCGTAGATAATATACTGACTGTAAGAGAGATATATCGACTTCTGTTTTCAATTAGTAAAGAAGTTAAGGAATCGTGCAAGAATCTTGACGTAGAGCTCGGTAAATCACAGAACTCGGTTCATGAGAAACTGGAGGAAAACTTTATTTTACTCAAGAGTCATGGAGAACAACTGAAATCATGTAAGGAAGTTATTGAGAGTCTTAAATCAGAGAACTGGCATTAAGGAACAAGATCAGCAAATTACAGCAACAAATAGATGACCTAGATCAATATGGAAGGCGGAATACACTGGAAATACATGGGATTCCTGAAACGCTAAATGAAGATGTGATCTCCTTAGTGAAAAATGTAGGTCGGGCATTAGATGTTACTGTGACTGATAATATGATTGACACATGTCATAGGTTAAAAAGGCCAGTAAGTCAACCTCACGCAGGAGTTTTCGTGAAATTTGTTAGAAGATTTGATAGGGATATGTTTCTCCAGAGGCGTAAGATTAAACGTAACTTGAGCTGTGCTGACATTGGACTTACCTTTGGGGGCCTATCTATGTCAACCAAAATCTCACTTTAAACAGAAGGATTATTTTCAGTGAAGCGATGATGATGATGCTTGTTGTTTAGAGGGGCCTAACATCGAGGTCATCGGCCCCTAATGGCACGAAATGAGACGAAATGGAATTACAAATTAAAGGCCCAAAATTCTCCACTGACCAGAATTCAAAACATGAGGACGAAGAATGAATGGATGGATATGAACTTAAAACAATCAGTGGATGCCACCCGCAATACCTTACATTCATAGAATCTGACGGAAAAACAATAGGATTACTGACCAAGGGACTGCTGCTAGAGCATAACACTGAATCGAGGATGCTTGCAGTCTAAAGGGGGTCCAAAATCCAAGTTATCGGCCCCTCATAACGGCACTTGTCGCCAGGAAAGTAGAACCATGGTATTTGTCATTTTGCGGTACTAATCAAAAGAGCAGAGACTCGCGGTATTCCGCACATTATGGTACTACTCACAGGTTATGTAATTCGACATATAATACAGACCTATGGTTTTTCCCACATTGCGGCGCCATTTATAGGCAACGCAACCCTATGGTGTTCATCACATAAGAGTACTAACCACAGGGACCTTCCGCTATCCCGTGGTGTTCCTCATATAGTGGGTACTATCATCCCATGGTCCTGCTCTTATGGTGGTACTAATCACAGGTACTGCAAAAGCCGACCGCACGGTGCTCCTGTGTGCTACTAATCACAAACCTATTTCGTACCTAATATAGTGGTACTACGCGCAAGTAAAAGCGACCATTGGTGTTCCCCGCGTGGTGGCACTAATCACTAGCAGTTCCATAGTTCTAATACAATCATCCCTAGGTCGCCCCTTTTAGTCGCCTCTCACGACAGGCAGGGGATACCGTGGGTGTATTCGTCAGCCTCCCCCACCCACAGGGTGTGTGTGTTTGGTCCGCGAGAGGTATTTTATTTCCCTCAAATCCGCCGGCTAGCCGGTTAGGACCCTCCTATCCGCCACCTGAAACGCGGCACGTGGGAGTATCACCTCTCCCCCCTACTACGCCTGCGTAGCAGGTTCGTGGAAACGCTTGTTTTGCTAACAACTGAGTTTCCGAACATATCTAAGACAGGAGAGAACATTCGGTACGAAAACAAAGAACACTTCTGCCTCAGTTAGCAATTATCGGGAATGATGTTAAAAAATGTTACTTTGTCACCGACCAAGGTGCTAATATGAAGAAGGCACTTGAATCTTACGACCGTTTGCCTTGCTTTGATCACTGCCCGATGACTGCACTTCGTCACACATATCAAAGGACATGTTTAGAAGACGAAGCTTCTGGAATCCTGTCGTGTCTGCTATCAGCAAAAGCTACAGTAGGCTATTTGAGGAGATCGAATCACTCGGGGCTTCTGCAGCACTCCGTGAAGCGAGGAGCTGTAACGCAGTGGAACCTTATACTATTAATGCTCAATTCCATCATGAGTCAAATCGCGATATTCGAGATCTACTAGATTCCCGGAGGCAATCGAAATTCTTAGAAACTTACCATGAAGAGTGCGTTCCAGAAGTTGTCGCTTTTCTACCCCTCTTTGAAGAAAGGAGTTTGGATTTGAATAGTGCTAAAATAACGGCGCTGATACATGTGCTGTCTTGGTACGCGCGTCTCTTACATCACTGTGAACCAGAAGACAGTGACAAAGAAGTAATAAATTTTTTATAAGGTATGATCATTTATAAAACTCTTGAATCGGAATGCAACTATGTATACATTGTTTATACTTTTCACTGCATGACGAAAATAAAAAAAGACCAGCATACTTCATCAGAGATAAGTGCAAATTGGAGGCTAACCGTTACGTTGCGACGGTTCTATGTCCATCTCGGCGTCATTTGAAGAACCTCACAGCAGAAGAAAAGCAAGTCGCGTATGCTGAAGTACGACGATTGTGCTCTGAACTGCCTGTAAATGGAAAGGTTGATTCACTGAAACAAATTAGTAAACGAATGCTTGTTTGTCTATATTCCACCTTTCGTTAGATCAACAATTATGTCGTCTAAAATGTACAATATTTGGAAAGGGTTTCGCAGCCTAAACATTCCACAATGCGTATTGATGTAATTTTTGCGATGTATGATGATGATGATGATGATGATGCTTGTTGTTTAAAGGGGCCCAACATCGAAGGTCATCGGCCCCTAATGGAACGAGATAAACGACATGAGAGATGATGTTAAAATTTAAAAAAACATATCCACCGACTAGAGTTTTAAAAAAATGGTGATGGAGAAAAATGAGGGTGAGATTAAAACAATCAGTGGATCTAATACGCAATGCCTTATTTTCTAATAAAATAAGAGAATATACAGGAAAACTAAGGAAGAAGGCATTGCCTGGTAGTACATAATTTACGTGAGACGTTAAAATAACACATTAAAATACGCAACACAAACTAAAATGAAGTCAATGGGATAAAAGCGCGAGTGACACAAAACACACTAGGACAAAGAACAGTATCACACACGGTAAAACAGTCCACTATCCCTCATAAAGCGGACGACGAGGTCTGCTGACTGCTCGTCATCACGCAAGATAAGGGAGATAGTACTCGGAAGGTTAAGACTGCGGCGCAGATCGACCAGGTTCACACACTCCGTAAGGATGTGCACCACGGTAAGACGGTCGCCGCAGGTACACACCGGAGGGGGTTTCAGTAGATGGGAGTGCGTCAAGATACCGTGGCCGATCCGAAGGCGACATAATACCACGGCTTCCCTCCGCGAAGCCCGAAGGGAAGTCCTCCATACCTTCGTTGTTCCTTTTATCGCTCTCAGCTTATTGGGAAGTGGAATGGCCTGCCACTCCACATGACCAGATGTCTCAGCTGAGAGCGAATATCACTTGCTGGAACCTTGCAAGGCAACGGGGGCAGTATAACTGCCTCCTTGGCAGCCTGATCACCTAACTCGTTTCCCTCTATGCCCATGTGGCTGGGGAGCCATACAAACGTGATTCTGGTGCCGGCATCCGAACACCCGGCCAGCAGGTCCTGGATCCGCTGCACCAGAGAGTGCCAAGGGAAACAGGTATCTATAGACTGGAGCGAACTCAAGGAGTCAGTACACAGAAGAAAGTGTCGGCGCTCATTGTACAGTGCGTACCGCAGAGCCTCACATATAGCATAGAGCTCTGCTGTGTACACACTACAGGTTGCCGGAAGAGCAAAAAGGAACCTATCATTGTCAACAACGAACGCACAGCCCACCTTCGTATCTGTCCTTGAACCATCCGTGTAGACGACGACTGAACCTGGATAGCAGCCAACAACGGACAGGAAGAGCCTCCGATAAATCGAATGGTCCGTGTTTTCCTTTGGGCCAGTGTGCAGATCCAGGATTATTTCAGGTCGTCGTACGACCCACGGAGGTACCCCACTTGGATGTCTGACAAGGCAAGGAACCGAAGGTACGTCAAAAAATTCGGAAATGCTATCCAAGCGTATCCCAATCGGCCGCGTCGTTCGAGGACGAGCAGCGTACAGCAAACGGTTGCGATTGTTGAATACGCAAGGATAGCTTGTATGAAGTGGCATCTGTCGCAAATTTGCAACATATGTAAGTAGAAGTTGCTGGCGCCTCAGGTGTAAAGGCGGCACACCAGACTCAGCGAGCATGCTAGCGATGGGGCTTGTACGAAAAGCTCCCGTCGCCAAACTAACTCCGCTGTGGTGGATACTGTTCAGCTTCGCAAGAACACTGCCGTAGTCTAACCGGGATGAAATGTGTGCCCGATAGAATCGCAGGAGCACCGTGCGGTCAGCCCCCAAGAAGTGCTGCTAAGAAACTTAAGTATATTAAGCTTCCTAGTGCATTGCACTTTTAACTGCCGCACGTGTGGCTTCCACGATAATTTACTGTCAAAAAGGAGCCCAAGAAACCGGTAAGTGTCAACAATTGGAAGAACGACATTGCCAAAATAAAGCTTAGGAGGGGGTGCAGAGTACGTTGACGACAAAAGTGGACAACAGAGGTCTTTGCGGCAGAAAACCGAAAGCCATGTTCTGATGATGATGATGATGATTGTTGTTTTAAGGGGCCCAACATCGAAGGTCATCGGCCCCTAATGGTACGAAATGAAACGACAATGTAAAAGTTCAAAATTATCCACTGACCAAAATTAAAAATGTCATGAAGAATGAATGAACGCATGAATGAATGAATGAATGAATGAATGAACATGAATTTAAAACAATCAGTGGATCCGACTCAAAAAACTATCATAGTTAATAGTATTACTGACCAAGGGACCACCTCCAAAAGCAAATCGAGGATGCTTGGTGTCTAAATGGGTCCAAAATACAAGTCAAAGGCCCCTCAGAATGATACTTATCGCTAGTAATGTAGAACCATGGTATCTGTCCTGTTGCGGTACTAATCAATGGTAGCAGAGACTTGCGGTATTCCACACATTATTGTACTACTCAAGGCTTATGAAATTCGACATTAATACAGACCTATGTTTTTCTCACTCTGCGGCGCCATTCACAGGCAACGCAAACCTATGATGTTCATCACATAAGAGTACTAACCACAGGGACCTCTCCCTATCCCGTGGTGTTCCTCATATAGTGGGTACTAATCACAGGTAAGGCAGGTCCATGGTAGCTATCATCCCATGGTCCCGCTCATATGGTGGTACTAATCACAGGTACTGCAAAAGCCGACCGCGCGGTGCTCCTGTGTGCTACTAATCACAAACCTATTTCGTACCTAATATAGTGGTACTACGCACAAGTAAAAGCGACCCTTGGTGTTTTCCGTGTGGTGGTACTAATCACATGTAGTTGCATGGTTCGAATACAATCATCCCTTGGTCGCCCCTTTTAGTCGGCTCTCACGACAGGCAGGGGATACCGTGGGTGTATTATTCGTCTGCCTCCCCCACCCACAGGGGGTGTGTGTTTGGTCCGCGAGAGGTATTTTATTTCCCTCAAGTCCGCCGGCAAGCCGGTTAGGACACCCCTATCCGCCACCTGGGACGCGCCACGTGGGAGTATCACCTCTCCCCCTGCTACGCCTGCGTAGCAGGTTCGTGGAGCCATGTTCTAAGGTCCACTGCTGCACCCTCCTAATAGCTTGCTGTAATTGTCGCTCTGCGACTGCCATACTGCACGAGCTATAGTGCAGAGCAAAATCGTCCACATGATGATGATGATGATGATGCTTGTTGTTTTAAGGGGCCTAACATCGAAGGTCATCGGCCCCTAATGGTACGAAATGAGACGAAATGGAATGACATATTAAAAGTCTAAAATTCTCCACTGACCAGAATGTAAAAACGTGAGAACGAAGAATGAATGGATGGACATGAATTTAAAACAATCAGTGGTTGCGACCCGCAATGTCCCACAGGCACGTAAACAGACGTGACAATATAGTATTACTGACCAAGGGACTATAGCATAACACTGAATGGATTATGCGTGCAGTCAAAAGGGGGTCCTGAATCGAAGTTATCGGCCCCTCATAACGTTACTGATCGCTAGCAAAATAGAACCATGGTATTTGTTCTGTTGCGGTACTAATCAAAAGTAGCAGAGACTTGCCGCATTCCACACATTATTGTACTACTCAGAGCTTATGAAATTCGACATATAATACAGACCTATGTTTTTCTCACTTTGCGGAGCCATGTACAGGCAACGCAAATCTATGGTGTTCATCACATAAGAGTACTAACCACAGGGACCTCTCCCTATCCCGTGGTGTTCCTCATAGAGTGGGTACTAATCATAGGCAAGGCAGAACCATGGTAGCTATCATCCCACGGTCCTGCTCATATGGTGGTACTAATCACAGGTACTGCAAAAGCCGACCGCGTGGTGCTCCTGTGCGCTACTAATCACAAACCAATTTCGTACCTAATGTAGTAGTACTACGCACAAGTAAAAGCAACCCTTGGTGTTCGCCGCGTGGTGGTACTAATCACAAGTAGTTTCATGGTTCTAATACAATCAACCCTTGGTCGCCCCTTTTAGTCGGCTCTCACGGCAGGCAGGGGATACCGTGGGTGTATTATTCGTCTGCCTCCCCCACCCACAGGGGGTGTGTGTTTGGTCCGCGAGAGGTATTTTATTTCCCTCAAGTCCGCCGGCAAGCCGGTGAGGACCCCCCTATCCGCCACCTGGGACGCGCCACGTGGGAGTATCACCCCTCCTCCTGCTACGCCTGCGTAGCAGGTTCGTGGAAATCGTCCACATATAGAGACGGTATTACTGCTGGGCCAGCAGCAGCGACAATACCGTTTATGGCAATCGCGAACAGAGTGGGACTCCATTTTCTTGAACGTGGTATTGCGAATAGTTCCTCCCTACTCGGACACGGAATAGACGGAGGGACAAAAAATTCGCAATAAATGCCGGCAAGTTACCTGGGAATCTCCATTGATGCAGGACTGAAAGGATGCCATATCGCCATGTGGTGTCGTAGGCCTTCTCCAAGTCAAAGAAAACAGCTACCAAGTGCTGTTTGCGGAGAAACGCATCCTGGATAGAGCTCTCCAGGCGTACCAAGTGGTCAGTGGTGGATAGAGCGGCTCGAAATCCACATTGGTACTCGGACAAGAGTCCTTGTTTCTCCAGACACCACACGAGTCGGCGATTAAACATCCTCTCAAACAGCTTACACAGGCAGTTTGTAAGGCAAATCGGTCGGTAACTTCCAGCATACTTAGGATCTTTGTCAGGCTTGAGGACAGGAATAACTATGCCCTCTCGCCACTGAGACGGAAAATCACCCTCCATCCAGATTCGGTTGAACACACGAAGGAGATATAGTAAACTATCATCACTAAGGTGTTTCAACATCTGGTTATGGATGTTGTCCGGTCCAGGAGACGTGTCCTTGCAAAGCGCTAGGGCGCTGCGGAGTTCCCACTCCGTAAATGGCACGTTGTAGTCCTCTGAAGCTTGAGAGGCAAAACTAAGGTGAGAACGTTCCGCCTCCCGCTTCAGAGCGAGGAAATCAGGATGGTAATTCCGGGAGTCACATACATCCGCGAAATGACTAGCGAGATGGTCAGCAATCAGGAGGGGTTCAGTGACGATGTTGCCTGCAATGGAAATTCCCGGTACAGAAGATGATCCTTCGATACCCGAAATACGCCGAAGCTTAGTCCACACTTGAGATGATGGAGTATGTGATGTCATAGACGACACATATCTCTCCCATGAAGCCTTCTTACTTTGGCGAATAAGAACTCGTACCTTAGTGCGGAGTTTCTTAAATGTTACCATGTTGGCCGCAGTGGGCTGTCTACGGTAATGTTTGTGAGCGCGACGGCGTTCTTTGATAGCTGCTGCTATGTCTTCGTTCCACCAAGGAACGAGCTTTCGGCGAGGAGTCCCCGAGTAGAACGGAATGGACTCCTCAGCAGCAGCAAGAATAACCTGGGTGACGTAAGTTATTTCCTCACCGACGGTCCGCCTGATTTTGTCGTTAAAGACAGCTAGTGATGTGTACTTTGGCCAATCAGAATGTTTCAAAATCCATCGAGGGGGAGCCTCGACGGATTTGTGGTTCATCAAAGTAAGAATTATGGGAAAATGGTCACCTTCACAAAGATCGTCGTGTGTGTTCCACCGAAACAGCGGAACCAACGTTCGGCTGCATAGACTTACGTCTATGCGAGAATAAGTGCCGTAACGTACACTGAAGTGTGTTGGTTCCCCTGTGTTCAAAATACATAAATCCAACTCTGTTACTAATGTTTCCAGCTCTCTTCCCCGGGGGCAAGGCGACTCAGAGCCCCAGATGGGGTGATGGGCGTTGAAATCGCCCAATAAGAGGAAGGGTGGTGGAAGCTGATCTAGAAGATCAGTGACATCATTGATGTTAAGAGCCTCACCTGGTGGGAAAAAAACATTACACACTTTAGTTATGACAGGCAGCGGTAAGCGAACAGCTACTGCCTCCAGCGGGGTTCGTATTGGAACCTCCTCGCTGTAGGTATCAGAACGGACAAAAATGCCAACGCCACCGGAAGCCCGGTGAGCATAATGTCGTTCTGTCGAGTATAGTCGAAAATTTCTCAGTACCGTATGATGACCAGGTCTGAAATTTGTTTCCTGAATACAGACTATACTCGCCGAATACTCGCTAATGAGCTGGCGCAACTCAGGAAGATGCCTATCATAACCGTTACAATTCCATTGTAACAGTGCCATAATGTAAGTGTGGACTATTGTGGTTTAGGTTAGGAGCAGCGTAATGCCACCTAACCTAACCTACACTCACCTCCCCATTCGAAGATGGAGATTCATGCTCCACGTGCATCTCCCCGTCACTAGACGAGGTGAAGCATGCCTTCGACGTTGTTTTGGGGTGGGGTTTCCTCTTACGAGGGGAGCGCGCAGGTCTTCTAGAAGGAAGACCCGCTGGCGTGGAATCAGGCCCTCCGGGTGGAGGGCGTGAAGCCCCATTCGTAGGAGAAGTGGAAGAACACCTGCTAAGGTCGCTCTTCTTCCCCACGGTCGATTCTTGTTGAGACGGGCTGGGAGGTGGTTTCCGAGCCCTGGTCGACGATGCCGCCTCCGCCGGCTTGGGCTCGGCTGTCGCCGACCTCGTGAGAGAAGGGGACGTTATCTTCTCCCCCTGTTGTGCCGGCGTAGGTTTCCTAGCCGGCACAGGTATATTGGTGGTCGAAGGCCGGGACGGACCCACCTTGGAGAGTGTGCTCTTTGGCTTGGGCGCAGCGATCTTCTGGGCAGGTGTTCCAGTTGAAAATGAGGAACCTGGCAGGGACTATGCTATCAAGCTGAAGTCAAGTATCTTGGCCGGTGCATTCAGAGAATTAAACTTACGGCGCGCTTGATCTTGATCTCCTGGATCTTCTTCTCGCTCAGATAGGTCGGACAATTCCGATCCCGAGGAGAATGAAGACCAGAGCAGTTAGTGCACTTGAACGGAGGTGTACACTCCTCCGCGCCGTGAGCTACTTTCCCACATGTACCACACACTGACAGATTCGAACAACGAGATACCATGTGTCCGAATCTCTGGCATTGATAGCATCGCATAGGAGGCGGGATGTACGGCCTCACATCGCAACGATAGGTTGTTACCTTGACTTTCTCGGGCAACACTGACAATTTGAAGGAGACTATGAACGCACCCGTGGCAACATCTTCACCGTTGACTTTGCGTGTGATACGCCGGTCGTGGGTCACGCCACGGTGCTTCATGTCTTCCATCAATTCATCGTCGGTGTTCAGGACGAGATCACAGTGGAAAATAACTCCACGAACCAGATTCAATGTTTTGTGCTCTTCCACTTTGACGGGGATGTCGCCAAAATGGTCGCACTTAAGCAATTGATCGGCCTGGAGCGCAGTGCTCGTCTTCAGAAGCAAACCACCATTGCGCATTTTCTTCACGTCCGCAAGTACACCATATACACCTTCGATGTACCTACTGAATAGAACCGATTTAACCAGCTTGAAGTCCTGCCCATCGGTTCTAGTAGCAACCAGGAACCTAGGGAAGCTGGATCCCAAACTTAATCGCTGCGCCTGTTCCCAAGGGGTTGCCCCCCTTAGAGAATCCAAAGTTAAAGACTTGGGTAGCGAACTACCCGAGATGGCAGGCGGAAGTTGTTTCGACGCCATGCCCGAAATCATCCTCCCCGAATGCCACCCACTCCGATCAGGGGTCTCTGTAGCCGAACCAAGCAGCCAAGGCAATACCCACCTGGTCGTAGCAGGTATCGCTCGGGGTCCGATGTTGAACGATGCCTAATACGGGATGACTGAGGCAATGAGCACTAGGACTCCCTTCCTCCAGTCACCCGCAATAGCATGTACCCCATAGCGTGCACAGAGCACTAACTATAGGAAAAAAAATAATATGTCCTTCTGGCATTCGGCTGTGCGGGGACCTGCGTTGTCAGGCGGATACTACTGCCCGGGTACATGACACTCCCACGCGCCGCGTCCTGGGTGGTTGCTGGCACGGGCTTTCGAGCGTAGTCGCACACATAGGAGCTCCATCGCCGGGCAGCACGCACATCAAATTTTGAATGGTCTACATCTGACCCTCGGAAAAATTATAAAAAATAAAGAGGGGACCATGGCCACATGACCCTTTAAGTCGCCTTCTACGACAGGCATGGATTACCTATGGATATATTCTGCCTCTCCCATCCACAGGAGGTCCATCACATTATACCAAACCGCAATCCATGTCCCCGCCAAGGTCGCCCCTTTTTGTCGCCTCTTACGACAGGCAGGCGATACCGCGGGTGTATTCTGCATGTGTGTCCCCCACCCGCAGGGGGTAGTGTGTTTGGTCCGCGAGAGGTATTTTATTCCCCTCAAGTCCGCCGGCAAGCCGGTTAGGACACCCCTATCCGCCACCTGGGACGCGCCACGTGGGAGTATCACCTCTCCCCCTGCTACGCCATCGTAGTAGGTTCGTGGCGTAGCAGGTTCGTGGTGCTGACGGACTAAGCCGTATGTTTTCCAATAAGGTACAGCCCTTGAACAGGAAGACAGTTCTTCGCTTCCCGAGTCCATATCTCCTGGTGTTAATGCCATTCTAACTAATGCTCCCATGCTATTTAGGGATATTGAAAAAAATATCAACGTGAAGATCCACTGCTGGCTCCTATTATGGAAACCCTTTCTTCTGGGGAACATGTCGTCCCTTATGTATTGAGGAATGGTGTTTTATGTTGCCCGTCGGGGCTTGATAAGAAGAAGAATGTTGTGGTTCCAGCTGTCCTTGTACCTATGATCTTCAAATAATACCATGAGACCCCATTAGGGGGGCATTTAGGCATCTTCAAAACTCGAGAAAAGATCCGATAAATTTTCATTTGGAAAGGTATGGACGCTGAAATTCGTGAATTGGTAAAAGCTTGTAAAACTTGTTGGCTGAGTAAACCTACTATGTTCACTAAGCTAGGTTTATTGTCTTCTCACCAAGCGTCGCGCCCCATGGAACGTCTTTACATCGATTACGTAGGACCCTTCCCCCAATCAAAGGGGAATGCCAAATTCCGTCTTTTCTTCTTTTGATCCGTGTCAATATATTGTTTCTGACAATGCTAAAGCTTTCACCTCCAATCTCTTCCGGAAATTCTGTTTTGATCTGTCCATCTCTCATGTGACTACTTCTGCATACTATCCTCAACCATCTCTAGCTGAACGGGTCAATCGTAATCTTAGGTCGGCTCTAATTGCCTATCATCACGACGATCATTCTGGGTGGGACACATCCCTGCATTGGTTAGCTTTCGCTTTGAATTCGGCAGTCCATGAATCTCATAAGTTTACTCCAGCTTCCTTGATGTTTAAGTTTGTACCCAACAAGCCGCTCTCTAACCTTTGGTCTCTTCGTGATATTTTACCTGAGACAACAGATCCAGATAATTATTAGAGATTTATGGAAGAAGGTTATGGCCAATCTTAAAACTTCTCATGAAAAGTTTAGGGAAAGATATGATAGTGGACGGAGGCCCACCAATTTAAAGGTAGGAGACGAAGTTATGGTCAAAAACTTTGTTCCCGCGGGCAAGCTTGCCTCCAGATTTCATGGGCCGTGCACTGTTTTGGATTTCTTAACCCCGGTGACATTATTAGTGAGCTATCCAGCCACCGAGAGGATCTTTAGGGTTCACCTCAGGTGAAACCTGTGTAATGTATTTGTTAACTTGCCATCTGTGTCTTGCAACGATGTAAAGGTTATATTTTCTATTAGTGTTAGGCCTTCTGCCCTTTGTTTTCTTATCGGCTCTGTATAAATATGTAAAACCTTCTCCTATGCTCACTCTGCTGTCTCTTCCTTGCGGCCATTACCAAGCTCCCGTCTCCTGCTAAACCATACCAGTGGCTGTAAAAAAAATTTAAAAAAATCTACGCCGCTGACCCCTCTGCCTCACCAACAAGATCGTACCCTAAAATAAGAAATCAGATGTCAACAACAATTCTGCCGCCGAAATTTAATTGTTTCAGTGCCCCACAGCCGTTCGGCGCCTCACCGCTACAATGGTGGGGTAAGGGCCCACTCCACTCCCGTGATGTCCTACAGTGTACGGCGCGCCGGAGTCTATCTCCCGGCACAGACTGAAGTGCGGCGCACCAACCGCAAGCTTATCTGGGGACTGTAAACAAACTTCACATCTGCGGCGTCCTTCACCACGACTACCCCTCTCATAGTGCGGGAGAGAGGTATCTCAGGGTACTTGAGGGGTCCGGGCGACCTCGACTAGACTTTGGCAGCGGCTAGTCTTTCTTTAAAATTCTTTTTTTCAAGAAACTTTTTCATCTATTAATGTTTCTTCCATGTACTTCAACAAATCTATCACCAGGGAAGCAAAAATTTTCTTCAAGTTGGGTAAAAAAACTTGGACTTTTGTTTTGGAAAATAATTTTATTCAACATTCTTCTGTCACCCCTTGGAAGGACTTTTGGGTGGGGGGAGGTCTGTACCGGTTGGTACACCTACACGCCGCACATTTGAATTTTCCGCCTTAAAGTACTCCCCTACAGTTGAAACTCTGAACTTTGAAATTGAGAATTCAACCGTTTATCTGAAGATGTCACCGTGTTAATTTCGAATTGTTTTTGTTTTCTAATTATCAAGAAGTGTGGACATTCTCTCACAGATGTCTCTACCAAAAAACTAAGATCATGCACCCTGGTGCGAAGTGAAGGAACTTTTCTTGAAGATATTTTGTATTCATAAGTTTGTTCTTTACTAAATGTTGTTCTTACATTTGTGGGTTGGCAGTATTAATCTTTCTTTCCGCCAGTTTTGAAATTAGCCAATCGTAAATTTCTGTCATTAATTTTCAATCCATGGCGTCTTTCTTTACCAATGTCGATGTGTAACTGTAAGTTACCCAATAAACGACTGTGGGTGTGTCTTAATCATTCATGAAAGATCTCGAATCTTCCCCGAGAGTATAAAAACTGCTGATTTTCCGGGCTCTCCGCCACTCGTCACTCGTACAACATCTAGCTTAGTGTATGGAAGAATAGGAGGAGGCGGGAAGCGCCTCTTTCATCAGTCAGCAGCCCTTCAAAAGGTAATGGCCGTTTAACATCTTTATTTTCTTGCTAGCTCAGGAGTTTAATCCTCGGGGAAGGTCCAAAACCGGTTTTGATGTAACCTATACCATTTCGATGTAAAATTTTCATGTTACTTTAACTGTAAATCGGTGATAGAGGGTGCTTTACCCTCTCGAGCTCCCCTGCATTTTGATCTGAGGTGACTACGTTTTCATAAACGATTTTCTTCTCTTTCCTAATGTATTAAAATTTTCTTATACGAGTCACCTCCCTAGTGTGGGAATAGCCCCTGTTGAATCGGCCTAGCGCCACTTAGGTTTTAACAAGCTTTCATGTAGGAGTGCAAGTACACGCCTCCATTCAGCTTTGTATTTTGGGCCATTAACTTAACCCGTTTTTGTTTTCCTTCCTCTGAAGGCCCAGTAGATTGGGTACGAGATGCCCCTCTTCCATTATATGTTGTGCCTTGATGGCAGTTAAGTGTAATAGTCTGTTATTGCCTTTAATAGGCTTGGAAGGTTGAGAGCGGGTCAGCTCTTTCTGGTATTTTGAAAGGTGGCTCTAGGAGGCTTGACATTACTAGGTGGGAGCAAGTGCTCCATTTAGTTAGGGGTTTTCTGCCCTTTGGTATTTTGTGGTTGTGAGCTGAGAGCTCAAGGGTTGTGAAATTGGGGCTCGAAGCCCAGGATTTGTAAGGACCCCTTAACTTGTGCTTTCGTTTGTAAAGTTATAATTGTACCTGATTTTCTTCATTGCTATTTCACCTAGTGAAAATTTGTTAAATCTTGTTGTCTATTTTAAATATAACCTTTATTTACAATTTAAATTCATCTTTCGGACTTGTAGTTAGACCCATTCCAGCCCGCACCTTCTTTCACCTCAGCTATTCCACAGACACCTCGGAACAATTATGATTATTGATGATGATGATTCTTGTTGTTTTAAGGGGCCTAACATCGAAGGGCATCGGCCCCTAATAGTACGAAGTGAAAGAACAAAAATTACAAAGGCATCCACTGACCAAAATAAAAATAAAAAATGTCGTGAAGAATGAATGGATGGACAGGAATCCAACAAAACACAAAACAAACAAAAACAAAAACCAGTGGATCGAATTCAATAGAGAACGAAAATAACATTATTACCGACCAAGGAACCACTTATAAAGCACAATGATGCTTGGTGTCTAAAGGGGGTGCAAAATCCACGTCTAAGGCCCCACAGAATGGTACATGTCGCGAGTAAAATAGAACCATGGTATTTGTCATGTTGGGGCATTAATCAGAAGTAGCGAAGACTCACGGTGTTCCACAAAAGATGGTACTACTCACAAGTATTGTACTTAGTACAGGTAACGCAGACCTATGGTGTTCTCACACAATGGCGCCACTCATAACCAACGCAAACCGGTAAGGTTCCTCACCTAGGTGTACTAAACACGGGCGCCGGTATTCCCATGGTGTTCCTCACATAGTGGGTACTAATCACAGGCAACGCAGACCCACGATGCTGCTCATATAGTGGTACAACTTACAGGCTACGCCCAGACCCGCGGTCTTGCACACATGGGTACGACGCACGGGTACTGGAATCCACCAGGCCAGGCTTTTACTGCTACTAATCACAAACCTATTTCGTACCGAATTTAGTGGTACTACTCGCAAGTACAGGCAAGATATGGTGTTCCCCGCGTGATGGCACGATTCAAAATTAGTTTCATGGTTCTAATTCAGTCAGCACTTGGTCGCCCCTTTTAGTCGCCTCTTACGACAGGCAGGGGATACCGCGGGTGTATTCTACATGTGCGTCCCCCACCCGCATGGGGTAGTGTGTTTGGTCCGCGAGAGGTATTTTATTTCCCTCAAGTCCGCCGGCAAGCAAGTTAGGACCCCCCCTATCCGCCATGGGACGCGCCACGTGGGAGTATCACCTCTCGCCCTGCTACGCCATCGTAGTAGGTTCGTGGTATCCATGTTGCCGGTTGCATTAAGGAGACACAGGACAAGTATAAGGCCGGAAACCCACTACTTGACCATGCATATGGTTCTATTGCACAATGTGTTTTTGTAGAACGCGAGACTACCGCGGACGCATTTAGAAGAAGCACGCAATATTGTGAAGGTGGAATCCGTGCCTGTACCTCCTACCAGTTCGACGACAGGTTCTCGGTAGCGACGCGTATTATGTCCTACCGCCAAAAACGTGAACCTAATGATAGAGGCATGCACACTTGGGCATGCTACGACTTTCGCAGGTACTCGGCTGTTCCAGAAACCTGGATCCGAAGAGTTGACCAAGGGAGGTCAGACAGGATAGATGAAAGTGAGGAGCCTGGCACAAGTATGTGGAAGCAATGCCAGATCTCAGCTAAGGACCCCGTGGTCGCCAACTTACGCTCCCAAGTTGAGGGCCCCTTGGATCCCTTGTAGTCGCCTCTTACGACAGGCAGGGGATACCGTGGGTGTATTCTTCATCTGCGTCCCCCATCCACAGAGGATACACCGGAGTATATTTTACTTCTTCTTCAGAAATGTATTCTCCATTGGAAGAGGAATAACAAGCGGCTAAACGTTAGGTGGGCCTTATTTGATACAGGTACCTTATTAATAATGTTTTTGAGGTAATTGTTGCTGCCATTCCCAGTAGAAAACTGACTTAAGTTCAAATAATATTAATATTTCTTTCAATTGAATTAAAATCCCGTACTAAACATCAATAAAGGAATATTCTTTCACAAGAGAAAATAAAATCTTGTAAGATTGCATTCTGTGATTATGTTTAAACCTTTAAAACGCTCCCTTGACAAGTTAGCATTTTTTAGTTGCGACACTTTCCTGTTGGGGTTGCGACATGATTTGTCAGATTTCTCTCATGATGGCATTGAGTTAGACCCATGTTTTGGTCCAAATTCGCCTTTCACATCCGGATTACACACAAGAATGCTACTCGGAGGGAATACAGTGATACCAGTACTTGATACCGCTGACAGACGTGTGCTGAGCGAGTTCAAGTTCAGATGAACGTGATGACCATGCTAAAGAGGCGTTACACATGGGAACCTAGTTCGCCTCTTACGACAGGCAGGGTATACCGTGGGTGTATTCTCCGTCTGCGTCCCCCACCCACAAGGGGTTGTGTGTTTAGTCGCGAGAGGTATTTTATTTCCCTAGAGTCCGCCGGCGAGCCGGTTAGGACCCCCCTATCCGCCACCTGGGACGCGCCACGTGGGAGTATCATCTCTCCCCCTGCTACGCCATCGTAGTAGGTTCCTGCTGTATTATTCGTCTGCGTCCCTCACCCACAGGGGGTAAAGAGACAGAAAAGAAGAAGTGATCCGTCACTTCGAAAAATGAAGTAACGGACGAAGAAAGGCAAGGGCCACGAAGGGCGTGAAAATGAAAGACTCCCCAGGCCTCGAATACTCTAATACCGTCGGGGTCGGAACAAACAAAAGTTGACGAAGGGAGGTCGGATAGGATAGACGAAAGTGAGGAGCCTGACACAAGTAAGTGGAAGCAATGCCAAGACTCAGCTAAGGGCCCCGTCGTCGCTAATCCACACTCCCAAGTTGAGACACCCTTGGGCCCCTTTTAGTCGCCTCTTATGACAGGCAGGGGATACCACGGGTGTATTCTACATGTGCGCCCCCACCTGCAGGTGGTGGTATTAATAAAAGGAAGTAGGGACATACGTATGCTCGCACGCACGGCGAAATAAATTATAGGGGAGGATGGGGCACAATGAAACAATAGCATTACATTCTTTGAATTAAGGTGTAGAAATATGGTTTCCGTGCGGTGTACACCTTAGTTGCTACCTGATTCCTTATACCCATTTCAATATGGCTGGTCATCTTTGTTTTCTAGTGGCAAGTTATTTACTGTTTTGGCGTACCTGAAGTAATTTTTAAAGGTTGCGAACATTGTGATATTGTTCAGTCTGTTTTAAATTTTTCGTTATTCAAATGTATGCCTTTTGAACTGTATTGCTTCAGCTTCCATATTGGTAAGTAGCAGCAATTAATTATTATGATTTTGTATACTAGATTCGTATGAATGAAAGAGATGCTCGTGGGGCACAATGAAACACTAAGTACCGGGACACAATGAAACGTTTCATTGTACCCCATGACTGATCTCCCATCACTTCTTTGGGCAAAGGGATGTTCTTTTCTATTTTGCTCTCTAATATAAGTGTGTTTAAACTTGAAAGCTAATCAACTAACTTACTTATAAAATTGTATTCCATTTTTATATCAGTAATTTATAGCCTTAGAAAATTAGGTTAGGCTGCTCAACATAATAAATCTACTGTTGCCGTTTTTGTTTACAGAACAAACCAATAATGGTCAGAAACCGGCAAAGGAAAACGGAAGCTTCTCTGAGGATGATATGCCACAAGCTGTGCTATTGGTGCAACAAGGAATGAGTATTCGCAAAGCAGCAAAAGAAAAGGGCCTGAAATATCCTACTCTTTCTAGGTATGTGAAAAAGACGAAGAATGGAAATGTGGGAGAAGTGATTGCTATGAGACCGAATTACGAGTGTAGGAGAGTGTTCACAAACTATCAAGAGGAAGAATTAAAAACGTATTTATTAATATCTTCTAAGATATTTTATGGCCTGACGCGAAAAGACTGTAGACAGTTGGCGTACGACATGGCAAATATTAATTCAATTCCGTGTCCACAGTCTTGGGAAGAGAACAAACTGGCAGGAATTGACTGGTATTTAAATTTCATGCGACGAAATCCACAACTCAGCTTGCGGACTCCAGAGGGTTGCAGCTTGTCTCGTGCGACTTCATTTAACAGAGTGAATGTTGACGAATTTTACGACAATTTGATGAATATCTTGTCCAAACACCCCGAGTTTGCAGATGGGACTAGAATTTTCAATCTCGATGAGACTGCTACATCAACAGTCCAAAGGCCTCAGAGGGTAATAGCCGAGAAGGGAGTGAAACAAATTAGTAAATACACCAGTGCAGAAAAGGGCACAACATGTTGTATTATAAGTGCCTCTGGAAATACGATTCCACCAGTGATGATATTCCCTCGGGTTCATTTCAAGGGTCACAGGCTAAACGATGCTCCAACGAGAACTCTGGGACTTACTACACCGTGAGGATGGATGACAAGTGAGCTTTTCGTTGAAGTTATGAAACACTTCATTCACCACACCAAGAGCTCACAGGAGTCTCCAACGTTGCTCCTGTTCGACAACCATGACAGTCATCTGTCAATTGAAGTTATTGAGCTAGCTAGGAATAATGGAGAGACTATATTGACTTTTCCTCCGCACTGCACGAACAAACTGCAGCCCCTTGATGTTGCAGTTTAGAAATCATTTAAGCCATTCTATAATGCTGCAGTGGATAGCTGGATGATGCAACACCCGGGAAAAACTTTATCCATATACGACATTGCTGGAATTGTAAATTTAGCCCACCAGAGAGCATTGACTCCATCAAATACCATGTCCGGTTTCAAAAAATGTGGAATTTTTTCATTTGACCGGCGTGTTTTTACGGATGATTGTCTCTGTAGTTTAGTAACTGACAGACCTATAGGACTACTACAAGAAACTGGTAGTCTTACTGCAGATTCTTCAAGGTTGGAGAATGCCTCTCATAGTCAAGCAGGAGAAGCAGGGGCTTCAACAAACGAAACTAGCAGTGAAACCAGGCCTACAGTCTCTGTGATCTTGGATAGTTCTCCTCATAACTATTCACCAGAGAAAATAACAAGGAGTCAGACACAGACGAATGAATATTCACCAATTCCATCAACGTCAAGCAGAGTTTCATCAACGCTCTGTCACACTACAAAGACTTTTCCAAGTCCACGAGAATTCAAGGGATTCCCAAAAGCTGGTGAAAGGAAACAGAAGAACGCTCAGCGAACGCGCAGAAGTATTATCGCAACAAGCATACCGGAAAAAAATGCTATCATTGAAAGGAAGAGATCTTCAAAAGCAAGAAAATCTTGTTTGTTTCAAACAAAACGGTACCAGACAGTAGTCACCCAGCGCCTAAATCATGGATTCAAAGCAAGAGAAAGCATCAGCTCCGGCTGAGCCAACCACCGCCAGAGGCCAAGGCCCATGGCGTGGGACGAAGCGTGGGGGGAGAGGTTAGGGACGTGGCCGTGGCGGCAACCGCGCTGCGGCTTCGCTCCCTAAGACCACACCAACTGGCGCGCTCCGTGTGGATAACACGCCAACTCTTCCTACGCCAGCGACAGTGCCGCAACCGCAGCACTTGTCAAAGAAGGCGAGTCCGCTGACGAACGACCCTCTATACTTAGAGGCCTTCGTCGTGGACGACGACCGCGGCTACACCGAAGCCGCCGGTGAAAAACGCTTTGCTCCATCATCTGACGGCTTCTTGCCGTTAGTACAGCGCACATTTGAGGCGGTCTGCGCGGCAGATCGCCAATTCGCAAGATATGTACCTTATAGTGCATATCAGCTCTATAACATCATCCACTATTGGGCTAGCATCGCGTCAATCCGCGAAGCCAATGGCGAAGCGGATAACGAGGAACGGCAGCTCCTGAGATTTCTCGGCTCCGGTGAATATCTAATTCACGAGCCCATCAACACCTATCTCAGGGGGCTTGGCGACTTCGACGACCCTATGGGTGTTAGATATCGCCTTACGGCTCTACGATTGCCGGGCAACCGTCGCTATGACGGCGTTGCCGGATTCTTTGGTCGAGTGGGACCTGACTCCCACTTTAATTACGAGAACTTCCCCGCTCCTGGCGTGGCTGCGTCCAGGATAATTGCTGACATTAATTATACACGCAATCCTGCCTTCGCGCCCCGGGACTGGGATCTCTCTGAGGCCCTACGACCAGTGGAAGAGATAGAGCAAGACGAGGAAGGAGAGGCCGACGCTCCACCTACAGTAGAGGAGCAGGTTGGTGGTGTGCGTGATCCGCCTGAAGAAGCAGAGGCGCAGGTCCCGCCCCAACCCGAGAGGCAGAAGCCTACACCAAACTTGCTGGGCTGGGGGTTCGCTGTCCGCCTTAGTGCGGAACAACTCCAAACCCCTGAAAACTGCGGAATCGGTAACCCAGAAGAAGACTTCTCTGATGACGGCTACTGCGTAAATCGCGCGCTGTTCATCCATGTTGCCGGTCGCATTAAGGAGACACAGGACAAGTATAAGGCCGGAAACCCACTACTTGACCATGCATATGGTTCTATTGCACAATGTGTTTTTGTAGAACGCGAGACTACCGCGGACGCATTTAGAAGATTGTTGTTGATGATTGTTCTTTAAAGGGGCCTAACATCTAGGTCATCGGCCCGTAATGGTACGAAATGAGACGAAATGGAATGATATATTAAAAATCTAAAATTCTCCACTGACCAGAATTCAAAAACGTGAGAACGAAGAATGAATGGATGGACATGAATTTAAAACAATCAGTGGTTGCGACCCACAATGTCTCACATTCACATAAACAGACGTGACAATATCGTATTAGTGACCAAGGGACTACTGCTATAGCATAACACGGAATCGATTATGCGTGCAGTCGAATGGGGGACCTAAATCGCAGTTATCCGCCCCTCATAACGGTACTGATCGCTATCAAAATAGAACCATGGTATTTGTTCTGTTGCGGTACTAATCAAAAGTAGCAGAGACTTGCGGCATTCCACACATTATTGTACTACTCAGAGCTTATGAAATTCGACATAATACAGACCTATGCTTTTCTCACTTTGCGGCGCCATTTACAGGCAACGCAAACCTATGGTGTTCATCACATAAGAGTACTAACCACAGGGACCTCTCCCTATCCCGTGGTGTTCCTCATATAGTGGGTACTAATCATAGGCAAGGCAGAACCATGGTAGCTATCATCCCATGGTCCTGCTCATATGGTGGTACTAATCACAGGTACTGCAAAAGCCGACCGCGCGGTGCTCCTGTGTGCTACTGATCACAAACCAATTTCGTACCTAATGTAGTGGTACTACGCACAAGTAAAAGCAACCCTTGGTGTTCTCCGCGTGGTGGTACTAATCACAAGTAATTTCACGGTTCTAATACAATCAACCCTTGGTCGCCCCTTTTAGTCGCCTCTCACGACAGGCAGGGGATACCGTGGGTGTATTATTCGTCAGCCTCCCCCACCCACAGGGGGTGTGTGTTTGGTCCGCGAGAGGTATTTTATTTCCCTCAAGTCCGCCGGCAAGCCGGTTAGGACCCCCCTATCCGCCACCTGGGACGCACCACGTGGGAGTATCACCTCTCCCCCTGCTACGCCTGCGTAGCAGGTTCGTGGGCATTTAGAAGAAGCACGCAATATTGTGAAGGTGGAATCCGTGCCTGTACCTCCTACCAGTTCGACGACAGGTTCTCGGTAGCGACGCGTATTATGTCCTACCGCCAGAAACGTGAACCTAATGATAGAGGCATGCACACTTGGGCATGCTACGACTTTCGCAGGTACTCGGCTGTTCCAGAAACCTGGATCCGAAGAGTTGACCAAGGGAGGTCAGACAGGATAGATGAAAGTGAGGAGCCTGGCACAAGTATGTGGAAGCAATGCCAGATCTCAGCTAAGGACCCCGTGGTCGCCAACTTACGCTCCCAAGTTGAGAGCCCCTTGGGCCCCTTCAGTCGCCTCTTACGACAGACAGGGGATACCGTGGGTGTATTCTTCATCTGCGTCCCCCACCCACAGAGGATACACCGGAGTATATTTTACTTCTTTTTCAGAAATGTCTTCTCCATTGGAAGAGGAATAACAAGCGGCTAAAAGTTAGGTAGGCCTTATTTGATACAGCTACCTTATTAATAATGTTTTTGAGGTAATTGTTGCTGTCATTCCCAGTAGAAAACTGTCTTAAGTTCAAATAGTATTAATATTTCTTTCAATTGAATAAAAATCCCGTACTAAACATCAATAAAGGAATATTCTTTCACAGGAGAAAATAAAATCTTGTAAGATTGCATTCTGTGCTTATGTTTAAACCTTTAAAACGCTCTCTTGACAAGTTAGCATTTTTTAGTAGCGACACTTTCCTGTTGGGGTTGCGACATGATTTGTCAGATTTCTCTCATGATGGCATTGAGTTAGACCCATTTTATTTCCCTAGAGTCCGCCGGCGAGCCGGTTAGGACCCCCCTATCCGCCACCTGGGACGCGCCACGTGGGAGTATCACGTCTTCCCCTGCTACGCCAGCGTAGTAGGTTTCCGGGGTAAAATTATAGCGATGATATATATAGCTGTCCTGTCATAGCAACCACTTTTATAAAGCGGAGCCACTACCAGAGGTCAGCAGAAATGATTTGAATATATTATCATATAATGAAGAGTTACAGAGTTCTAGCAACAAATAAAATAAATTGAGAGTTTTAATGCATACATTTTTATTACTACAGTGATTGTTAACAGATTGCTACTCTGTCATTGGTTAAAACTAGAGTCATACATGTACCTATCTAAATGATATAGTTGATGGCGTATTGCTTGACAGACTACTGAAGTCGAATGATGCAGAACGTTTAGCTATTGCAGAAAGATTTGAGGACGCACCTGCTCCAAATGGCGGATCTGTCTTCCGAAGAGATGAGTGGCCTCGTGAATCCGCAGTAGGTAAGGAAAAGTCTGCAGAAAAAAAAAAAAAAGAACATGAAAACTGCACTGTTTCAAGAATAAAATCTGCGAACAAGGAGAGAGGAGACGATTTTCTTCGAATTACAAAAGCTTTTAGTAATTATGAGAGAGCGTGATCCAGTAGACTGACTGAACAGGAAAGGATGTAAGCACCTTAAAGAACTCCCCTATCGGTCTAAAGGTGAAATAGTTACAACATGAACTTAGAACTTTAATCAGAAGAAGACACTACTTAAATATTGAGGAACTGTGTTGTTGTGGAGTTTCCTAAACTGCTTGAATTTCTCCTGGTTAGACATTTTTCTACAGATGACAGTACCAAAAAACTATGATCATGCACTCTGGTTCAAGGTGGAAGAACTTACAACTTAAAGAAGTTTTGTATTTCTAAGTTGTCCATAACTGATCAATGTTCATTTATTTTTCAGTTGGCAATACTTCCTTTCTTTCCGTCAGTTTTGAATCTAGCCAATCACGAATTTTTGTAATTAATTTTCAACCAATCCCGCATATCTTGTTCGCTTTGAATCTGCCATTAAAAATCAAGAGGGTGTGTCCTGATTATTATTGAAGGCTCTATAACCTTCCCTGAGGATACATTAACTGCGGCCTTTCATGTTTCCTTGCCAACTGATCATGTCTTTCTGTGCGTGTGTTAAGGCAGGAGGCGGGGGCGCCTCTTTCTTCGAATACCAGAACATCTATAAGGTAATGGCCTACTAAATTCATTGTTTCTTGCTAAACCCGCAGCTTTATTCGAGGGGAAGGTCTGAATCTTTAATTATGTAACAATACTTTTCTAAAATGTAACTTTTCTTTCGGCTAATGTAAAATCTTCATAAATCTATAATTGTAAATCGGGGATAGAGAGTGAGTTACCCTCTCGAGCTCCCATTCATCTTGGTTTGAGGTGACTACGTTTTCATAACTGTTTTCTTCTGGTAATGTGTTAAAGTTATTTCCATTCGAGCCACCTCACTAGTTTGGGAATAGCCCCTGTTACATCGGCCGAGAACCCTGTAGGTGTCAATTTTTCATTATCTGGGAGCGCAGCATTCGCCTTCATTCAGTGTGCGTTCGGGCCGTTTATTTAACCCGTTCTTCTTCACAAAGGCCCTGTAGGTTGGGTACTAGATACCCCTGTATTGAACTATTGCTGTTTGTAATTCATAGACTAACATTTTGAGGTAATATTGCCTTGATGGGGCTGTAATGAACCGAGAGCCTGTTAGCTCTTTTCTAGGTTTTCGGAATAGTAATAATAATGTTATTTGTTTTACGTCCCACTAACTACTCGGAGACGCTAAGGTGCCGGCATTTAGTCCCGCAGAAGTTCTTTCACGTGCCAGTAAATCTACCGACACAAGGCTGACGTATTTGAACACCTTCAAATACCACCGGACTGAGCCAGGATCGAACCTGTCAAGATGGAGTCAGAAGGCCAGCGCCTCAACCGTCTGAGCCACTCAGCCCGGCCCTTCGGAATAGTAAAGAGTGCCTCTGGGAGGCTTGATATTCTATTTAAGGAACAAGCGCTCTTGAATTAGGGGATTTCTGCCCTTAACAAAATACCAATTTCTATTCTAAATTTGTAACTTAGGGGCTTGTAGTCCAGAATTGTCAAGGTCTGAATCTTCAATTTCTCAATTTTGAAACTGTCATTGTACCTGATGTCTCATTGTTATGTTTATTCAGTAAAAAGTTGTTAAGTTTGAAGTTCTAAAAGAAATATAACCTTCAGTTCAAGTTTTAAATTAATTTTGATATTGTAGATAGCCCCATTCACCCCGGCACCTTCTTTAACCTCTTTTTGCTCCACAGGTAACCCCAGAAGAATGATGATGATGATGCTTGTTGTTTAAAGGGGCCTAACGTCGAGGTCATCGGCCCCTAATGGTACGAAATGAAATGACAAACAAAAAGTACAAAATCATCCACTGACCAAAATAAAAAATGTCATTAAGAATGAATCGATGGAATAAATCCAAAAAAAAAAATAGAACAGTGGATCCGCCTCAAATAAGTTCATAAATAATAGTGTTACTGACCAAGGGGCCACTTATTAAGCACAATCCTGAATCGAGGAATCTTTATGTCTAAAAGGGTCCAAAATCAACGTCAAACGCCCCTCAGAATGGCACTTATCGCTAGTAAAGTAAAACCATGGTATTTGTCATGTTGGGGTACCAATCAAAAGTAGCGAAGGCTCACAGTGTTCCACATATGGTGGTACTAGTCACAAACATTGTACGTCGTACAGGTAACGCAGACTTATGGTGTTTCTCACACAATGGCACTACTCATAGCCAACGCAAACCGATGAGGTTCTTCACCTACGTGTACTAGTCACGGGTGCCGGTATTCAAGGTGTTCCTCGCATAATGGGTATTAATCACAGGCAACGCAGACCAACGGTGTCGCTCATATAGTGGTACAACACACAGGCAACGCCCAGACCCGCGGTGTTGCTCACATGGGTACGACTCAAGGGTACTGGAAACACACAGGAGAACCACTCTCTGCTGCTACTAATCACAAACCTACTTCGTACCTAATATAGTGGTACTGGTCGCAAGTAAAGGCGACCCATGGTGTTCCCCGCGTGATTGTACTAATCAATAGTAGTTTCATGGTTCTAAGGCAAACATCCCTTGGTCGCCCCTTTTAGTCGCCTCTTACGACAGGCAGGGGATACCACGGGTGTATTCTACATGTGCGTCCCCCACCCGCAGGGGGTAGTGTTTTGGTCCGCGAGAGGTATTTTATTTCCCTCAAGACCCCCCTATCCGCCACCTGGGGCGCGCCACGTGGGAGTATCCCCTCTCCCCCTGCTACGCCAGCGTAGTAGGTTCGTGGTACCGTATGCATTTTTATTATATTTTGTGTTATACATTTTGTAAATATACATATTGTTTTGTATATTTTTATTTCTAAAATCTTTATATATATCCTTTCTTTATTACTAAGAGAAGAAGGAACGAAGAAGGGGATTCCATCGAACTCCTAGGACGGATTTTACATTCTACGTATCTCGACCTTCAGAATTCTAGGCATCTATAAAATTCCTTTGGGTTGGACGCCCACTTAGAGGTAGACTGAGAAGTCTTATCACAGCAGTCAGCAGTTAATAGAGTCTAACGGCTTCATCGCTGTTCTCGATGCCGGTAACGAAGTCGACCATGAACGTGCTGGCTTCTACAAGTCGCAGCAATGGGAAACCTGTCCTTGAGTTCTACTGCGTGTTTCTTCAGTGTCGCTAAAAGTAGAAATGGACTACACATTAATCCAAACAGTTGTAGAGTTAAGCGACATATTGCAATTTTGTCAACACGTCTGATAATTCCCTTCGCTGTGCTGAGTAACTTCAAACCATACGAACCTCGTTTAGGGCAAGTTGGAGAAATGCTTGATAGATGATAGCTACGAAATTCATTCTGAAGCGCAGGAGGCTCAGCGTATCTGAAAACAAGCAGGGTTCTTTCTCCATGGCGTCATTCAAGGACGGTAAATTCTTCTCATGCGCAGAAGCATCGAAACCAACTCTCCAAGTCTTTCCCTTTTTACTGCTTGATAGGGGGAAATATATGGTTTCCTCAGCACCCATCCGAATATCATGGCGACGAAGACCAGGGACTGTGAAATTCGTATAGGAGTGGCATCATGTTACCAGTTTCCAATAATGACACGTCTATTAGAATTTCTATCCGGAAGTCTTCCCCTTCTTTCTTCGAGTCCGCGGAAATCAATTGACGGGTGCGCGTGAGAGCAGTGATGTCTTGCATGCTAGGCTGGACAATAAACAGGCGAGTAGTGTGCCTTTCAGGTGAAGCGGACAGATCTGATGGAACTGAGTACCAGACAAACGTGATTGAAAGACGCCGGTAATGTCCCTATTTCTATCTACTTGCACATTTTAAATACACAATCAATTTGTGATTGGCTTCCGCCGCAACCACACAACGCGTAATGCCATTCGGACCAGAACTCGATGTGAAGAATATTCCATTTGTTCTGATTTCTGCCTTGCTGCTTCATTGTGTCAGTACAGAGAGGATACTTGTCACTGCAACAGTGGCTTGAGAAGGAAATATATTCTCGACTTTTATTTATACTGAACACTGCAGAATATCTCATTCACAGTCCTGACTCAAACTGATGGTCGGGAGGAACTCTCACATGGCAGTGATAAAGATGAGCCAGTAGTCCTCGTCAAAAGATGAGCCACTTCATCATGCTGTAGCAAGAAAATCCCAAGGTTTCCTCATGCCAGAGCGAAAAAAAAAAAAAAAAAAAAAAAAAAAAAAAACAGATTTCCAGTTTGCAATACTCAAAGACACTGAGGACAATTTTACTATATCCTAATAACTTATACTCACAAACGGGTTTTATGGAGTAGAATTGTTTTCATTGCTTTCTTTCCGTGTCACATCGTTTTCTCCACATGAATTCACTAAATAATATTAACATGTATGTCCATCATTCACTCACCCTGGCACATTATCTAGTGGCAGTTTAAAGTAGATACCATGTGTAAGAAACAACTGAATAGAAAGAGAAAAGAAATGCAATTCCTTTAAGTTTTCTGGTGTATACTGCAAACCAAAATATAAGTCTTGCTCAATAACTTTCAAATCTGAGGCCACTGGATTTTGGCACCATTCTCCATTAACAAATCGTAATTCACGTGCATACAGAATGTCATATGTAATTGTTTGAAGTGGACATACTGCTAGAATATCAACTATATTTTTTGGGTGTTCTCTGGAATATGGTAGATATGTAGAATTTTAAATACCAAACACATTTTCAGACATATTCCTTGCTCTAGTGTGTGTATAAACGAATACTCCCAGTCTCTGGTGAGTTCATGTTGAGGATATGGCTTAATGAAATACCTGTACAAAGAAAATGGGTTGTCGGCATTAAAAGAGCTATTGAAATTAACTACTGCCTCATTGTTATCTTGTAAATTTAACATTAAATTTAACTTGTGCCCAGTTAAAAATTAATTTGTCAACTTGTCGGAATATCCGCATGTATAGATTCATAGTTTGCATTGACTACAACAGGGAGGATAATGCTATGAAATCTCTTTTGAATCTGCTCTTAATCGTATCCAAGTAAACAAATTCCTGCTTAATCAGTTCACAATATGCACTTTGTGAAAACTTCTGCTGACTAAAGAAATTTCAGTTTATGGATGAACAGCGTGGCTTGGTAAAGCTTGAATGCTGGCAGTTTCAAAAGAGCCTTAAAGGGGTTATTCAGGGTCTCATTCAAGAGCTTAAAAAAAAGGGCAAGGAAGCCTAATGTCATTCATACAATAACTTGCCCCATCCATCTCAGGCAATGACAAATGATGGCAGCTTCCACACTAATAATACACTGGTTGCTTACATGGCCCTTCTACTTTATGTCCAAGGAAATGCAGTTTGCTCTGGCGGAAGCGCTTAAATCTCTTCATCAATGCAAATGTATAAATTGGTGGCCATAATGGGGGTTGTTGTTTCAGAAGTACAACCCGACAACCATCCGCTATTAACACTAAACAGAGGGGGGGAAAATCAAAGGGGTCTGATACTTCAAAAAGTGAATGTATCAGACAAAAAAAGAGAAGGGCCACAAAGGGCATGAAAATAAGATTCCCTAGGCCTCGCAAACCTAATACCGTCAGGGTCGGAAAAGAACAAGAGTTGACCAAGGGAGTCAGATAGGATAGATGAAAGTGAAAAGCCTGGCACAAGTGGAAGCAATGGATTCAATGGTCACCAACCCCTGCTCCTGTGTTGAGCCCATCACCCCCCCTAATGCACCTTCCATTCACCCCTTACGGCAGGCAGGGTATAGCGTGGGTGTTACTACTGACCCTACCCATAGCAGATAGTGCTTGATTTACTACAGCTTTGTTAAAAGTTTTTGAAAACTCTGGGTTAGAAGAAAAAAGACACACAGCTATTAAAGAGTACTGTAGAGGGAAAATTAGAATGAGTCCAAATCTTGGCACTGACACCTTCCTCAAAATCAACTGCACCATTAAAACAATCTGTCATCGAAAATTTGATCAAAACAGGCTTGCAGATCTATACACCGTTGTTACTGTGATCATAGCAAGTTGACCTAGTTTTACGTCAATTCTGAACAAGACATGGACAATGTCTTTGTTCAGCTGCCACATGCTCCTTTCCCCGCTATTCGATCATCATATACTGTAAACTTTCGAGCTTCAGTCAAAATATGGCTCTCCCTAAAGGTCACCGTAGTTCAGAGTCCATAAAAGATTTTGAGTTAGACTCTGGAGGATTACAGTAAAATAGACCCGCTCATTATTGTCTGTTTTAACATTCAACGTCAGCAGACCTTCCATTTTCAACACCAATCTCACAATTCATTTTGTTTCCTGTAATTTCAACCTTATGGTTAACAATGTGGTGCCCAGTTTCAGATCAATAAACAAAATCACTGGTTTCCATTAGTTACAATAAAGGAAATGCCTTCCTTACGTAGTCCTGCGGCAGGTGAACATACTGCTGCATTTTCAAAGCTAGTTCAACATAACAAACCATCATTATTCAGCAAAACTGAATACCCTGAATTGAAGAACCATACAGAACCTGATAAGACACGGATTTTTTTTCATTATAGCCTTCAGAATCGGTTCTCGTTCAGTACTGTGCTTTTGGCCTCACCGTGAATATGTTTGCAAAACTAGCTTAGTAATGTCTATCTTTATAATTTCTGAGTGTGCTTCCTGATGCATGACCATTATTTTGAACCTCTGAACCAAACAAAGCACAATACTTTCCCAGTTATATAGTGAAATCAGTTACAGTACACAGACATAATCGCAATTTGTTAAATATAATACTGGTCGGGATAATCAGTAATGGCAATACCTTGAAATCAAATGTGATCACTTATATACGACTTCCTTTGCACTTATCATGCCTTGCTTCATTTGCTGCCTTGAAGTTGTGGGGATCATTACACTTACCGACTGCCAGCTACATTAAATAGAACTGCATTTTTATTCTGCCTGAACTTTACATTGTTTTTCCTACAATACCGTCCATAGATAACATTACGGAGTCAGGCACTCGATGTATTTGTTTACTATATCCTAAGTGTCAGCCATCTTATTGTAATTATGCTGCCATGGAATCATAAAGGAGACATGTGGTCTACACACTTTCACCGGCGTTGCCTAGCGTGGCAAGGTCCAGCTGCTGCCTTCTAGGTTCCTGTGGCGGAGGGATGACGTGGTTTCACCACACCAGGCCCCCCACGGAGTCAAGGTAGTCACGGCTGAAAGTAGTCCGGGGACCTAACTCTTCGGCCAGAGCGAGTTGTAGGTGCAAAGTCGCAGGGTAGTGGAGCACTTTTAGGTGCCGGTGATGCTGCGGCTGTGTCATTGTGGAGTGTGTTCTCTGGGCTGATGCGATGATCCTGAGTGGTATTTTGTCCAGGTAAGGGTATGTTATCAGCCAAGAGGAAAGCAGGTTTTATCCGATCAATGCTGACGTGGACAGGCTTGACTCTTATCAGCACAGTCAGTGTCCTATCACTTCGTTCTAACACTCAATGTGGGCCAGTGTATGGCGGATGTAGGGTGCCGTGGACCGTGTCATCATGTAGGTAGGTATGAGTACAAGTGTTCAAATCCCTGAAGATGAAGGTGGAATGTTGATCATGTCCTAATGCTGGCAAAAGATGCAGTCGACTCATTTGTTGGCGGAGTCTGACTACAAAGTTTCAAGTGTCCTCGAGGCAGTTATCTGTCATGGCACAAAACATTTCTCCTGGAAGTTGAATTCGTTCTCCTTAGACTAGCTCTAGCGAGGAAGCGCCAAGATCTTCTTTATGTGCACTTCGGATACCAAGCAAGGCAATTGGTAAGGCTTGCAGCCAAGACATATCAGGATGGCACAAGATGGCTGCCTTGAGTTGACAGTGGAAACGTTCAACCATGCCATTGGCGCAAGGATGCCAGCTGGTTGTTCGGGACCGCAAGGTTCCGGTGAGAATCCCCATGTTTCTGAACAACTGAGATTCGAACTGTCTGCCTTGGTCGGTCGTGATACAGTGTGGTAATCCAAAGCGAGAGATCCAGCATGCTACAAAAGCTTCAGCGACGTATTCGGCTGTTATGCGTTCCAGTGGCCAGACTTCTGACCAGCGGGTGAATCGATCCACTGCTGTCAGACAGTATCGGTAATTTCCAGCAGGAGGGAGTGGGCTTATGATATCCAGATGGAAGTGCTGGAAGCGAGCAGACGCTGGGGTAAAGTTGCCAACTGGAGCGTTTTTATGGTGCCTGACCTGCCTGGCAGGCTCGCGCCCATGTTCGGCAGTCTTTTTGCATGTGGGGCCATACGAAGCGTTTTGATGCTAAAACGGGCGGTCGTTCTGGCACCAGGATAACTTAGACCATGAAGAGAGTCGAAAGCATGTCTGCGAAAAGGTGCAGTGATAAATGGTCTGGGTCGACGCACTGAAGTGTCACAGAAAAAAGTGATGTTCGTTCCTGGTATCCAGACTTGTTGCAACCGAATTGCTGATTTGCGGTTCAACAGATCAAGGAGTTCTGCATCCCTTTCCTGTGATCATGCCAAACCGCAGAAGTCGAAGGTGCTAGTGGCAATTCTGTTGATGCCAGAAGTGAAACTGCGACTACGTTGGAGGAGCCTTCAATATGCTGAATGGCCACTGTGAACTGTGCGATGAACGATAACTGGTTCAGCTGCAAAGTTCGAAGTCTGTAGCGACGTTATGGAAGGCGCAAGTCAGGGGCTTGTGGCCTGTATAAATTGTAAACTGGTGGGCTTCCAAAATGTGTCTGAAGTGCTGCAATGCTTCATAAACTGCAAGCAACTCCCAGTAGTAGGCTGGCCATTCGGTTTGCTTTAGTGAGAGTTTCCTAGAGAAGAAGGCTAGAGGTTGCCAGGCATCGTCCACGAATTGCTGGAGGATAGCTCCAATAGCGTTGTCACATACATCTGTGAACAATCCCAACGGTGCTTGCGGATCGGGATGCGTTAGGAGGGTAGCTTGAGCGAGGCTTTCTTTACAGGCGGCAAAGATGCGTTCCATTTCTGGTGTCCACGGTATCTGTTGAGAGCCGCGTAAACTGGATACAGCTGCGTGTAGTGGAGCCTGGTATTGCGATGCCGAGGGAAGGAACCAGTGATACAAACTGATCATTCCCAGGAGACGTCAGATCATGTGCAGTTTTCGGCAGAGGAAAATTCTGCAGAGCTGTGATGCGTTCCTGCAGTGGTCGTGTTCCTGCAGCGGAGACTTTGTATCCGAGAAAGGGGACTCTTGGAGATGCTAAGACACTCTTGGTAGCATTTATGAGGATGCCATACTCAGAGAGGCGGTGGAAGAGAGATCGCAGGTGGCACCTGTGTTCGTCGGGACTGTTAGAGAAAATTAAGATGTCGACGTACGCAAACATGAAATCCAGACCTGATAGTACTTCCTCCATGAATCTCTGACAGGTGTGAGCAGCATTGCGTAGTCCGAAGGTCATGAAAGGAAACTCAAAGAGTCCGAAGGTCGTTGTGATTGTGGTCTTTGGAATGTTGCTTGGGTTTACGGAAATCAAGGTGTACTCCGTCAACAGGTCCATAACGGAGAAAATAGTGCATCCACGGAGCTGATGGCTGACATCATGAAGATGGCGAGGTGCATACTCGTCAAGAATGGACCATGAGTTTATGGCACGACAATCTCTGCAGGGCCGCCAGCCTTCGTCGTTCTTCGGTACCAAATGGAGCGGTGACAACCAAGGACCCTCAGAGCGTCGTGCTGTACCTTCCTGAAGCATGGCATTAAACTTCTTAGTGATCTGGAGACGATCCGGGACAAGACGACAAGCTCGGCAGGAGACAGGTGGTCCTGGTGTAGTGCGGATGAAATGTACCGCAGAATAACGTACTTCTCGCGGGGCTCCAGAATGACGAGTTAGGTCAGGAAATTGCTTCAAAATTTCATGAAACGTAGTTGGTACATTGAGAGCCTTCACACTGGGCTGTAGAGAGTTAGCAGTTTGGACGTTCACTGAAAAGTCTGTGCTGCCATCGACCAAGGGTTCGTTACGACAGCCTGGCAGAAGATGGTAATAGGCGAGGAAGTCTGATCCGATGATGGGAAGTGCAACGTCGGCAACAACAAATTTCCATAAAAGTTCTCGTCGGAGTCCGAAGTTCAGTTTCAAGTGCAGAGTACCGTATGTATGGATTGCGGAATTATTGGCGGCTGCGAGTTCATAACTGGTCTGATGGCGACACCCCTTCTGGTATTTATGTGGGAAGCAACACAAATCTGACCCAGTGTCGATCAGAAATTGATATTTACTGCTCTTATGTGTGATTAAGAGGCAGTTTCCATCTGTTGGGCAACCATTTACTGCCATCACTGGTTGCCGTTGGAGTTTGATGAGAAGCTACAAGGCGATTCGCATTTCTGTGTCTTTTCGCGGAAGAGGCGATGGTACCAGCAGACACCTTGTGCACCGGCTGTCGGAGAAGACCTGCAGCTGTTGATAGGAAGGGTGGGCTGATCCTGAGAATGAGAGCGTGCGCAGAAGGAAGTTTGCAGTGCTCCCATCTAGTGTGAGAGTTCATCTATGCCCTTCGCGAGCTGGCTCACCTCACTAACTGGTGGCGTACTTACGGCGTGAAAAGTGGCGGGACGTGACACGGGTGAAACCTCAAGAATTTTGTTGGCCAGGACGGTAACCTTATCTAGCGGCATCTCACTCTGTGTTTGTAAAATGGCCTGTACTTGTCACGGCAGGCGCTGTATTCATAACTGTCTTAGGAGGTTGTCTTGTACTTGTGAGCTGCCCGCGAGAGACCTAAGGTGTCTTAAGAACTGGGATGGCTTTCAGTCATCGAACTGCTCCTCCATGAGCAGTTGAACGCGTTGCTCTTTGGATAGGGAAAGGCTCCGAATGAGTTCGGTACGCAAGTACGCGTATGCATTTTGCGCTGGAAGGTTGAAAATAATATCTTCAACTTCCGCGGCTTAGCGACTGTCCAGCTGGGAAACAACGTACTCTTATTTTGTTGCGTCTTGCAAGATGCCAGATACAATGAACTGCACTTCTGCCTGAGCGAACCACAGCGCCGGCTTGTCTAGCCAGAATTAACTCCAACAATCACTACAGTACTAACCTGTGAGGGTGATGATTGCGGCATTTGCTGTTGAAGTTGCATTTGTAGCAGGCAATTTTTTCTTATAATTGCTGTAGCTGCTGTTGTAATTGCTCCATAATGAAGGCGGTCACTAGTGTGTGAAAAGTACTGACTTTATGTAGAAAACAGTACCACACAATATAAATCACGTCGGGGTCACCAAATGCGGGGATCATTACACTTACCAACTTGCCAGCTACAGTAAACACAACATTGAATAGAACTGCATTTTTATTCTGCTGGAACATTACACTGTTTTTCCTACCATACCGTCCATAGACAACATTATGTAGTCAGGTACTCAATGCATTTGTTTAATATATCCTTACACCGCTTTCACCGGCATTGCCTAGTGTGGCGAGGTCCAGCTGCTGCCCTCTAGGTTCTTGTGGCAGAGGGATGACGTGGTTTCGTCACAAAGTGATTTTGGTGTGCTACATGAAATAAACCTGTGAGGGTTTGCATGGAACAAACTAATATCCTTTATTCAGAGTTCATTTGATGTTGAAGTATTTGTAGACGATAGCTTCCTTCTTTGACATGCCAACTGGATTGTGAACTTGTGATTTGCAATTTTCACAATAAATCCTACAGTTACATGGCTTTCAAATATTCGCTTGTTATATTTTGACTATAGTCGAATCTGTATAATCAAATTTTAATTATTCGATTTGCTAGATCCTGAACTCCCCCATCTGTCATGTTATGGCTACCTTTGCAAACACATGAACCATGCTCCATTAGCATGTTTCTCAAATGCAATGTTTTACTATGCAAACGAGTTGTGTCGAACTCAGTTCATGGAAAAACTTATGTATTCCCATCGATGCGCTACAGAGCGCAGCACTCTGCATGATGTGTATTGACCATCTTTTCTTTTACGAGACAACTAGGTTTTATCGTTTTGACGCATATCTTTGCCTTGCTTGCTCGAGATTTTTTAACAATGGAGCCCAGGCGGTCCGGAATTGCCTTTCTCTGTTTTAGGTAGATTTTTTACTTATTTAAAAGAGCCTTTACTACATTCATATCATAAGTTAAGTATGGATATAACAAGTATGTGCTTTTAGTTGTTACTTTATTATTACATTTTTCACAATCCTTGATAACTGGTCAATGTGCGTCTTTGTACTTAGGCGCGTGTAATGACCTGTGTGAGTGCCTGTGCTTGTTATTGTGATTACTGTTCATCTGGAATTTTGGTCTCCGACTCATCGCATTTTTGGTGTTCGCCATCTATGACGCCATGACTTTCGTGTCGACTAAAAGTTTCATTTGGGTCGTACATAATTCGAGCTCGATGGGCTTTGGTACGTGATCCTGCCTGTTTTCCCTGATTATATAAAAAATATATAAACATTTATATTGTGTTCCCGTAGTGCACGCTACTTGTTGGAAAATGACAGACCTAGGACTGTGTTAAGGTGAGTCATGTGATGTGTATTGGCACCTCGTGTGAATGTTTCAAATGAATGCTGATGTCTGAACGAAGTGAAAGATGGGCTATCGATTAGTTTATTTTAATTTTTTGATCTTGTTTCTGTACCTTACTTTCTTTTCTTGGTACAGCTTTGTTATTTATTTGGCCATGTCTTTACTTTGGGCTCGGCCTAGCCGCCTGTCGGCCATGTCTATATTCTTATTTTCTGTCATCGCGCATGCCTGTAAATCCTTTCTTGTTTAATATCTCTGGACCAGAGATGCTGTACTCAGCGCCTTGTTGATACCTTCCTTTAATTTCTTGCGTTTTTATGTTTATCCCTCTGACATGTGGGCTGACATTCTTTTATGAGTGGGAGGCTTCTATTGTTGTTGCGCGGATAGCAAAAGGAAAGATATGTGGTGTGAATAATGTAATCTCGTAAAAAGGATACTGCTTACATTACCGTGCGCACGGCAATTTGATAGGAATGCCAATTGTAACGAGGTTGTTACTGAATCGGTGAGCTGGTAATAATATATTTTTAGTGTTTCATTATTAATTATGCTGAGCTCACTCTACGATGTCGAGAGGTACGCTTGAGAAGGTATGTTCATGTTTTATTAATTACTTTGTCTTGTACAATTGGTTTCTTTTCCATGCTTCTTGATTCAAATACTACTTTAAATAAACGCTGTCCTAATGTTTATTCAGCGTTTCATTTATAGTAGTCTTGGATAATCATCCTTGTTCCTTTATAACGAGGGCCATCTTCAGTTCAGGGATGTCTTTCTACCTTCCCTAGTCGGGGTCCGCACCTCAATTCTCCCGATATGCGCATTTATTCACATCGCGTTAGATATGTACGGGAGGGGGTTCGGCACACACATTCGCCAGATATATATATTATCTGAGCCTATATTTTATGGCACTAATTTCACCTTTTGTGCAGAAATACCAAATGTCTGCATATAAACAACACAGCAAGCCTCAACATCAGTAATTGGTTATACATGGCACTTTCCTCCATTCTGAACATACCAGGTGTATGCATAACTTTTTCCCAGTTCTTGTGGTAACAAAAAAACAAAAAAAACATGTAATTATCAAGGGAAATTCTATTCATTCAAAATATTGGCCACCGGCTTCTACACACTTCGCCCATCTTTCAGGTAAATTATGAATACCATGCCAGAAAAACTGCTTGTCTTTTGCGGCAAACCATTCGTCGAGCCATTTTCCGACTTCCTCTAAATTGCTGAAGTGCTGCTCTGAGAGCACATGCCCCATTGATGCGAAGAGGTGATAGTCAGATGGAGCCAGGGCGGGGCAGTACAGCGTGTGCAGAAGGATGTCCCATCCAAGCGATTTCAAGGTGTCTCTCACTGGTTTTGCTGTGTGAGACGACGCATCGTCATGTAACAAAATCTCTCTGCCATGTCTTCTAGCCCATCCCGGTCGTCATTCGGTCAATGCGTGATTTATATTAATCATTTGCCGATAACGCTATACATAAACGGTTTTGCCGGGCTTCAAGTTCATAATACAGAATACCACACTGGTCCCACCAGACACAAACCATGGTCTTCTTGCCGAAGCAATTTGGCCTTGGTGTTGAAGGACCGGCTTCTCCAGGTGACAGCCACAGTTTTCTCCGCTTCGGGTTTTCAAAATAAATCCATTTTTTTTCAGCCGTCATAATTTGGTACGGAAATGATTTTCTTCCGTGGCGTTGAAGCAGGATTTCACTAAAGACTTCGCGATTTTCCATTCGCTGTTCATTCAAATCGTGTGGGACCCTTTTACCAAGTTTACTGATCTTCCCCATTGCTTTGCTCATGGTTTAACACAGTTAATGTCTTTTGTTAGTAGAATACTATTTCACTACAGAAGTAATACAAAGTACTAACATTGTGGAGTAGTTCACTTTACTTGAATTATTTGTCAAATTTCCTCACAGAGAGTAACTGGGCATTTTTTCTGGACTTCAGCAGACACAGAACACTTGGACAGCTTAAAAATATCCTTAGCACTGAAGTAATCTTCATTCCTGAGGTCCAAAGTTTACCATAGATATTTTCTTGTGTCCCTTACATGACGACTGGTTTTGAAATAGGCAGATCTTCAACGGATGACTTCTCACCATCCTGCAACAAAAAGCAAACAATTTCAAATTATTTTAACTAAACCATATTAGTGCAACAAAGGTTAGAGATATATAGGCTAGACTGGCCAAGGTTGGACTGATTATGTTAGGCTAGAATATGAATGAACACGAGCCTGTATTAACATGATCTTGTACATTTGGTAAAAGTTAGGAATGTAACATAAATGCAAATGAAGTTTTGTTTGTAATATTTTGTAATATCTGTATGTCCATGCTAGACTAGAACGATCATCGATATGATCAATACCTATTTTTCTCACTTAGAGGTCCCTCTTTCCACCATAACCTAAAAATTTTGTTTGCTTCAAATAATTCCAGTTTAAAACACAAATCCTGCTAAAAGAATATTATAAACCGTAACAAAAGTGAGTAACACGACTATATAACATCATACTGTGCATATATTTCAACTCGAACTCGACAATAATGGATTAGATCTCTTCACAAACTTTAAGTAAGCGAAGACGTGTAACACAGGTGCTCAACAGATGAATATAAACAATAGCAAAACACAAGCAGTGTAAGCTACATTTTTGTACTTATTGTCTTGTAGTTTGAATAATATGAATGTAGAACAGCATCACTGCAAAATTGAAATGACTTGGTATGGACCCTGTTTCATAAAACTAACTAACAACATTAGGCTACCTGATAATATTACAACTCATAAAAATAACACTAGCCTGCAAAATAAAACTTTTTTTGTGCGGTAAAAACGATACTAGGTGGGTTTTATGAATTTCTTAATGCAGAATTCGAGAAAAAAATTAGTTTTGGCAAATCAGTCCGGTTTGGTGGCAATTTTACAAAATATTATTTTGTTTCTATGTAAAATTGTTGATACTTAGTATTGATTAAATTTTATGTATTAATGTAAATTTCAGCTTGCAAAACGTAATCATATTTTGCATGCATTGAATACACATAAATGCTGCTTTGTAAGCAAGTAGATAGTATGTATTATATTTTTAATGTATATTGAAATTCGTGAAACTGAAGCATAAAGTGCCTATTTAGTTTCGACTGTACAGTTGCTTTTAAATTAATATAACCGTACCTTGAATAAAAATTACATGGTTAAACATACATAGTTTTGTTACTTACATTATGTGCAGGTTAGATTCACACCTCAGTCTTTTCCCGTTTTCCGTGGAATTTCCGGGTTTTTGAAGTTCTTGAATAATCTCTAGAAGGGTCATCTCGTGCAATTGACCAACAGTAATCGGCCATCATATTCACATCCCAACGTCCCTGATAGCGTCGTTCTGCACCTTTGAGATCCTGGTGAAACATTTCACATTGTTCTTCACTGACAGCTCCTAAATTTAGAGGGAAATAATCCAGATGCGAAGCTAAGAAATGAAGCTTAAGGCTCATATTACAACCGAGTTCCTTAAACTTTACCAACATTTTCCTTACAATTTCTTTGTATTGAGGGTCCTTAATGTTGCCAAGGAATTTAGTCACTACATCTTGGAATGCGTTCCATGCCTCTTTCTCAATTTTGGTCATCGTGTCTGGGAAAATTTTATCCTTCATCTGTTTACGAATCTGTGGTCCATCAAATACGCCTTCTTTGATTTTTGCATCTAATAATGAGGAAAATTTAGTGGATAAATATTGGAAGCATAGGCTACTTTTATCTAATGCCTTGACATACAGTTTCATCAATCCAAATTTGATGTGCAAGGGTGGAAGTAGAATTTTTTCACAGTCAATAAGACTTACATTCAAGACATTTTTGGATTCTGGTTGTAGTTGTTTCCTTTCTGTCCAATTCACTGTATCCCAATGTTTATCCCGTGCCCTGCTATCCCAATTGCATAGGAAACAGGGAAATTTTGTACAGCCTTTTTTGTTGTCCCAGCAACAATCCAATGATCTTCAAATCACCGCAAATTTGCCACCCATGTTCATGATATTTAATTTTTTCAAGCACCAACTTTAAGGTCTCGTATGTTTCAGACATTTTTGTGGAGTGTGCAAGTGGACGGATGCCAGAACATTTGTATTATGAAGCAAAACAGCCTTTAAACTTATTTTGGAAGAGTCAATAAAAACACGCCAGTTACTAGGATCATACTCTTTCTCTCCCAATCGGCGTAGAAGATTTGAAATATCCATACAAAATACAAGTTCATCTTCTTGAGTATAATACTTTCAGACTGTTATCTTTGAAAGGAAATTGCTTTATGACTACATCATAAACATTGCATAAGGGCTGGGGTTTTAATAGTCTGTTTATTCAAGTGGTCTAAAATGAAAGACACTCTCTCAACTGTCTTATCTTCAATCCTACATACCTCGCGGTCTATTGCGTATCTGAGGGAGTTTGTTATGAATTTACCAGGAAATCCCCACGTACAAAATAATAATTTAGACAGCAATAAACCTATAATAAAATGCAAACAATAACAAATCAAATCACATAATTGTATTCTAAAAAAAGTTGCGCGAGAACATCTCTCAACATTACATCTTACGAATTCATGCAGATACTAAAACACCGAATTGCGTCAAAACTAGACGTGATAGGAGCAAAATAGCATCATTTTCGGAATCAGGGCAGCGATTTCCATAAGAATTACATATTTTCTATGTTACCGCAAAATCATGTTGGATAGTGTAACTATTAGTTAACCAAATTCTGTTTCAAAAAGATTTATACAAGACTAATAAAATGTCTTCACTCATAATATTAGTTCATTAGTCAGCTGATCCAATTAGAGGTTAGAATCGGTATGTTACACATGTTCCTGGTTTGTGTTTGTTCCCAGCACTAGGCTAGTGCTTCACTACAACTGGCTATTAATCCATATGTTCGATAGGCTCACCTGATATTTTCGTTGTTCTGACTTTGATACAAAGGAGAATGGGTAAAAGAATTGAAATTAGTGTGAGAGAAGAAATTTTCTTGGCAGAAAGTTTTTGGGTTAAAGAGTCAACTACCCAGCTCGATAGCTGTAGTCGCTTAAGTGCGGCCAGTATCCAGCATTCGGGAGATAGTAGGTTGGAACCCCACTCTCGGCAGCCCTGAAAATGGTTTTCCGTGGTTTCCCACTTTCACACCAGGCAAATGCTGGGGCTGTACCTTAATTAAGGCCACGGCCACTTTCTTCCAACTCCTAGCCCTTCCCTGTCCCATCGTCGCCATAAGACTCATCTGTGACGGTGCGACGTAAAGCAACTAGCTTAAAAAAAAGTAAACTATTCGCAGCCTATTGTACACTATAACTCTCCTTGTTTTTCTTCTTTTTTTATGTGTTCATTGCTGTTGAGATGGATTAGCAAAATCTTGGTTTAATGGTGGTGTAGGCCAAGCATTTAAAGGGTAGATTGAGTGTCTGAGCAGAACTGTATAAGGGATGGTCTCCAACCATCTTAGAGTCCTAGCATAGTTGACACTACCGGACCAATTCACACAAACATAGTAGAATTCTAAATTTGATCCACATGCGAGTATTGGGTTCAAGAAATGTTTCTCATATCATTCAAGAAATGCTGGTTCATATGCACTTGGTGCATCAATTTTGAACTTTCCATCAAGTACTCCACAAAATGAAGGAATACCACCAGGTTCAGTGAATATGCCAAATACTTCACCACAGTCAACCAACCAACATGCAACATTGTGAGAAAGGATGTCACCTATTGCTTTCACAATTCTGCAGACTGGTGCTTCTGGCCAGATTATTAGGCCACCTCCAAGGAAAGATGTAAAACATTCTCTATGCTTTTGGTTTCCATATTTCGTGTCAAATTCATGGTCGTTTAACACTTGGAATACATCACTCACTTATTGATGACTAATAATAGTAATCCTGTTTGTTATCCAGTTCTAAGACTGCCAAAAATGCAACAAAGAAACAAGGTAGTCTGGAGATATCTATTTCCTGAAATAGTTTTGTCCACTGTTTAATGTCTTGAAGCTGAGTGTCAGCATATCAGTGCAGTCTGTGAAGTTGCTTTTAGTGAAGTTATTGTGATTTAGTTCATTGGCACAGCTTCTGTCAAAAATTTCAAGTAAGTTCCCGCAGTTCCCTCAGTAGGTCAAAATTTTCAGTAAAATTTCTGAATATTGATATGGGCAAGCTCAAAGAATTGACAGATGAACAAAAGCCTGTATTAACTCATCTTTTAACAAAAGAGAACTATAGCATAAGTGAAATATACCCAAAACGCTATCTTTCATGACAGTCAATCCGAAGATTAAAGGATAAGTTACAGAAGGGTTTGACTTTGAGCGCTAGGAGGAAAGGTTCCTGTGGTTGGAAAATGGTCAATTTACCAAGAGATGAACGTGGATTAATAAAAATAATTAAAGAAAACAGATCTGTAACGAATAAAGATATGGCAGTAATTTTAAATAATATGAGAATTCCATCACCCGAAAGAACATTACACCGAACTTGAGGAACCCTGCATCAAGAGTTGCAGACCAACAAACAAACAAATTCACAGAAAGAATGAAGAATCAAAGGTTCCAGTAGCCAAAAATTACAGGAACTTTACTGCTAATGGTTGGAGGAGGCATCACTTCTGGAAAATACAGTATTTTCACAATCATATATTGATTATAACCTTGAGGGGAAAGCAGAGAATGCTAGAGTCACAATGTGGAAAGAAAGAATCCACCACCTATCCAACTGGATAGAGCCGAAGGAAAGTCTTCCATGTGGACACCAGAAGAAGTGGACAGTATGGAAAGCCCTTAACAGACTCCGTACAGAAGTCGGCAGAACAAAAGTAAATCTGCGGAAGTGGGGCATCTCAAGTGATTCATCACTTTGTGATTGCGGAGAGCAGCAGACGATCCAACATCTATGTCAGTGTGTTTTATGTCCTTCAATGTGCACTATGAAAGACTTGATTGCAGCTTCCCCCAACGCTATTGACGTCGCCCAATTCTGAGCAAGCATCATCTAGCTCTCGAATATTGTTGCTCTATCTGTGATTGTATAACGGACTTGTATATTTGTATAGTAGGAATGTAGATATCTTGTTGCTTTCTGTTAAATATCTGTAAGTAAAGTTGATACTTCTGACACGAATAAAGAAAGATAAAGTCTAGCATTACAAGTGATTATTTTCATTTTGACCGTAATATTAAATGTTAAACATTAATTTATTGAAACCACCTATTCAATACTGGTTGAATCTTTATGATTATAACAATGTCATTACATTCAGTTTGAGTATGGTACATGTTTCGCCTGGCATTACAGGCATCATCAGCCATTAATTCTATCTCCAAGTCAGAGCTCTGAGTGGATGCTATTTTAGGAATAATCATAGTCAATATTATTTATATAACAGTGCAAAGAAGTGATCAAGCCGTCCATGTTTTAAAGTTCTAATGTGACATTCTACTCTTGTTCACATTTAATGGAAATATATTGACTGTCAACTTTCTTAATGTCGGTAATGAGAAGGGCTGGATGCAATTGGGATTAAATCATCTGTATATTTTTACAACTTACTGGAGATTAACATGTGCTAGAACTATTCTTAAAAACTATTTTTACACAATTTACATAATATATACAAACTTATGGTACATTTTGGAACTCAACTGGTCGAACATGTCTTGAAGTTTCGATGAGATGTCTTACTCATATCCTGTCAAATGGAGGAAATGCTGATACTGGGATGGCATTGTAGTCTATTGAAGCCATAGCATTTAAATATTAATTTTATATTTGTAGGACATTGAAACATGTTCAGCTTATATGGTTTTTGGGGAGGACTAAATATTCTATAGATCAGCATCACTTCTTAGAAGAATGAGCATCAATATTTAGGTGCCTTATAGTGGAATGGCAAGAATGCTGTTAGAGAGTTTGATCAAGATTTGTTAGATAACGGATTAATACATGACCGTATAAACTTGTTGTATGTTTTCCTGTGGAGCTTTTTTGAGGTTATTCAGTGTAAGGTTGAAGAGCAGTTCACTGGATTCTGGATGTATGGCTGGTGCGTGTGTGCAAGTCCTTTAGACGTTAGGAAGAGGTCCTGTTGTGTTACTCACACAAGCACTCCTCATGGCACTTAATGCCCCTGAAAGGGCCTTGGCCTGCCAAACGACCGCTGTTCAGCCCGAAGGCCTGCAGATTACGAAGGGAGGTGTGGTCAGTGTTGTATGTCCTCCGCTCCCTTCGCTCAGCGCCAGCCAGCCGCACGCATGCAAGCGTGGATCATTCGAGACTCGACGCGCAGTCTTCAGTGCGCGTGTCTGTTATGTCGTGTGCAGTATATAAGGAGCTCCCTGTCTGTCACTCATCAGGATTCTCCCCAGTGTCCTGCTCCAGAATACACTGAACGTCCAACACGGAGGCTACTCCTCTTAAAAATGTGTCTCGACCAGGTGGACGGAATTCTGGTAGTATGAGGTTTCACCTCAGGTCACTACTCCGCTTTCCTGTTCCTTCAGCCATGTCAAGCCCCGATGATGTATGCCACACATCCCCAAGCTCACTCAAGCTCCGACACACACATTAGATTCTCTAATTGTGAACATAGCTTTCATTTAGTACAAGCTTATGAACTCACACATTCAAGTTAGAAGGAACTCTCTTAGCTAATCTATGCTAGTGCAAATGATAGTTTTCAACTATCACAAACTATATCTTTCCCAAGAACTATCTTTTCAAGATAACAGTGAGTGTAAATACATTCAGAGTGTACATAGTGCATAGAAACAGAAACTCTCTCAAGATTAATCATCTACTTGCTTCAAGACAATGTTATGTTTTATTCCTGTACATACTGTAGAATTCTGTGTGAAGGAAATAAATAAGTTGTGTTCTTGTAAACCTTATCTTGTTTACAACACAACTCATTGGCGACGAGGTAAGAAAAAAAAAAAACTACGTGCCATCTGTCACCAACACATTGGCGACGAAGTCAAACAGTGGTCAGTGCGTCGCCCACTCATTCGAAACGAGGTACAAAACTGATTACATTCTGTCGTCAACTCATTCGCGACAGGGCAACAAACTCTTACAGGATATCGTCCACTCATTGGCACAGTGACACTATACTCCGTAACTATCACCACTCCACAATGGAACCTGTACAGCCTCTACCAGCAGTTAACCTTTTCTACAGTGCAAATATTAGCCTCCGTCGAACTACGGACAGTCACCCGACATTCCAAGGCTCTCTCTCGCTCGCAGCACCTGTTCGGCACACTCCCAGCTGTTCCGGTGAAGATCTCGCCTACAGCCAGCTTAGTACACGCTCCTAGACAAGTTCTTTTCTCTCGCGCATCTCAACATGGCTACAGCCGAGCAGCTAGCTGCCGTATTGCAAGCTCTACAGCAGCAACAACAGCAATTCATGCAGCAACAACAAGCGGCATTGCTCACAGCTATGCAAACTCTTTCTGTTTCTACACAGCCCTCAGCAATTCCTCCGTTCTCTGGTTTTGATCCGGCTAAGGAAGTATGGTCAGTCTATTTCGGCCGCCTACAGCAACATTTCATATGCCATTCCGTCACGGATGACAAGCGCCAACGTGCACTATTTCTCAGTTCGGTTGGCAATGCTACGTGCGAATTACTACAAAAATTAAGTCCAGAGGAGCAACTCTCTGAAGTGCCGTTCGCAAAGCTCTTGGCCCATATCACTGAACACTATGCTAAAGCCCCGCACATAGTGGCCGCTCGCTACACATTTTTTCAGAGCAGGAAGCAACTGCATCAGACTCATGCTGAATGGATAGCGGAATTGCGAGGTCTAGCTAAACCCTGCCAGTTTATATGTTCCAAGGACGGTTGTGGTACGCCCTATACCGATTCCCTCATTCGGGATATGGTCATTCTGCATACTCCTGAGGACAAAGTTCGTTTTGACGCTGTCAAGAAGAGTAACCCTTCTTTAGAAGAGGTCCAGCGTATTGCTAAGGTATACGAACTTACTACCAAGACTGCGGCAGAAATAGCTTCTAAACACGAAGTCGCTCAAGTCTCTACTCCAGCCCGCCAGTCCTCTGCTACCTTGAACCGCGCAGCCAAGTCGCTCTCTGCCAAGCATTCTCGCCCGGTTCCCCCTCGTTCTTCTCCAAGGAAGCCCACTTCTAAGAGTAAGTCGCAACTCCTGCCTTCCTGCAGAGGATGTTTCAAACATCATGAACGTCGTGCCTGTCGTTTTTTCAAAACCACTTGTGAACGATGTAATAAAGTAGGACACATCAAGACTGTATGTCAGAGTTCGCTCCGCCTGCTAAGACTCCTGCAGCGCGCCCCAAGCATATACAGCCCCGACAGGACATGGAAGTTGATCAGATAAATCTTATTCTTCCCACCAAGAATTCTCACAAGATCATCGTTCCTCTATCATTCTCTGATCGCTCTGTCGATTTTCAGTTAGACACTGGATCACCTGTCTCTATCATTAACCTGGCTACATATCACGACTTAGGTTCACCTTCATGCTCACCAGCTGACATCCAGCTTGTTACATTTAACAAACGGAAGATTGACATTAAAGGCCAAATCACGCTTCCAGCCAGTTATAAAAGAATTCGGAAGGTCATTCCGCTACTCGTAGTCAACAACTACACCGCATCGAACATTATGGGCATGGATCTCTTTAATTTATTCGGCTTCCAGATTCATGACAATATCAATGTGGTATCTACTTTGCAACCTACTTCTGATTTTACGGCTCTCCTCGAGCAGTTTCCTGAAGTCTTTGACTCTACGCTCGGAACCGCCAAAAACTATACAGCTCACATACAGCTCAAATCAGGAGCTAAGCCGCGCTTTTTCAAAGCACGTCCAGTACCCCTGGCACTTCAAGACCAGGTCACTAAGGAGTTAGAAAGATGGGTAGAAGCTGGAATAGTGGTACCAGTCAATTCCAGTCAATGGGCCACTCCACTAGTTGTAATCAAGAAACCTGATGGCAATGTACGACTTTGATGTGATTTCCGATCTACGATCAACGCACAAATCGACACAGATATATTTCCAATTCCCCGTCCAGAGGATTTATTCCGTCGTCTAGCTGGTGGACAATTCTTCTCTAGAGTGGATCTTAAAGAAGCCTATCTACAGCTACTTTTAGACGAAGAATCCAAGCAATTTCTCACACTCAACACTCCTATCGGACTGCTCCAGCTCCAGCGCCTCCCGTTCGGCGTCTCTTCCTCAGCGGCTATTTTTCAGCGCTATTTAGCTCAACTCACTGCCTCCATTCCCGGTTGTGCTAACTACCCTGATGATATTATTGTGACCGGCGCAGATCATCAAGAACATCTCCATAATCTGCGCCTCCTTCTCACGAACGAATCTCGCTAAATGCACTTTCTTTCAGCCGCAAGTTCACTACCTGGGACACATCCTCGATAAAAACGGCATTCAACCTAGTGAACGGAATGTCTCGGCGATTGTAAACATGCCTGTACCACAGAACATCAAGCAGCTCCAATCCTTCCTAGGCAAAGCGAACTACTATAACAAGTTCATTCCCCGCTTCGCTTCAGTTGCAGCTCCATTAAACGCCTTACGCAAAAAAGGTGTTAAATTTCAGTGGTCTCCGCAATGCCAACAGGCCTGGCAAACGATCAACAAAACCCTTGTTCAAGCTGTTAAACTCACTCATTTTCAGCCTGGCAAGCTCATCACGCTAGCTACTGACGCATCAGATTACGGCGTCGGCGCCGTTCTCTCCCAGAAGGATCGTCACGGACAGGAACGCCCCATCGCCTTTGCTTCGAAGACACTTAATGAGCATCAACGTCGGTACTCCCAGATAGAAAAAGATGCTTTAGCAATCATCTTTGGTATTCGCCGTTTCAATGAATATTTCTATGGCAACCATTTCCTGATCATTACGGATCACAAGCCTCTAGTACACTTATTCCATCCTGGTAATAAGATCCCCGAGCATTCCCTCAGAAAGCTTCAAAGATGGTCCATGCTCCTTTCTGATTATTCCTATCAGATCGCCTATCGTGCCACATCCCAGCATTGTAATGCTGATGCCCTCTCTCGCTTACCAGTCGGTCCTGATACCGCCTTCGATTCTCAAGAATCCGAATGTCTTCAGTTAGACATAGAACTCGAAGACACTGTATCCACCTTTCCTATTGACGCTACCTGCATTGCTAAAGCTACGGATAAGGACAGTACACTTGCTACGGTACGTACTTACATCCGCAATGGTTGGCCCCTTCAGAACAAACTTCCTGCCCACCTTGCGCCTTATCATCGTATTCAGCATCGTTTTACGACTCGTGCCGGAGTTATACTCCTTGAAACCGGCACCACCTTCCGAGTGGTTATCCCACCTAGTCTACAGACACAAGTTCTCGACTTGTTACAAAAAAGTCATTGGGGTATATCCCGCACTAAGCAACTGGCACGTCAACACTGCTACTGGCCTGGTATTGATGCCGCCATCGTAAAGCTCATCCGCCATTGTGAACAATGTCAAATTAATCAGAATGCCCCGTCTTCTGATCTAGCTTCATGGCCTCCTGCTACTTCTCCATGGGAACGAGTTCACATCGATTTCGCAGGTCCTTTCCTCAATTCCATGTGGCTCATCGTCATAGATTCTCTATCGAACTTTCCCCATGTAGTGGATATGCATTCGACTACTACTACAGAAGCTACCATTCGTGCTCTTCAGAAAATATTTACAACTCAAGTCCTAATTTCTGACAATGGACCGCAATTTACAGCTACTGCTTTTAAGAACTTCTGTACATATAATGGCATTCGCCATATTCCAGCACCACCTTTTCACCCTCAATCTAATGGTGAAGCTGAACACTTTATACAAACTTTTAAGAAAAGTATGAAAAAAGCTGTCTCTTCAGGCTTAACTAAAGACCAAGCATTGTTACAACTCTTAAGCAACTACAGAACTCTGCCCGGCGCTGATAATGTCACTCCCACACAAAAGCTCCATGGACGACCTCACAGAACTTTACTTTCTCTGCTGCAGCCTCTTCCGGCCCAGCCTAAGACATCGCCAACAAAGTTCACCGTCAACGACAGGATCTACATAAGGACATTCAGGTCAAACCCGCTCTGGTTACCTGGTGTCATCCGCAGATCTTTGGGCCATCGTCTCTACGAGATTCGGACTGCTGAGAAACGCATTTGCCGCCACCAGGACCAGATACGCCTGCACTACCGTCCATATCCGGCTATTGATTCTCTTGTTAAGCCAGATAAATCTATTGCTGAACGAGCTTTAGACCATTTAATAACCATGGGTTCCTTTCAGGACGATGCAGCGCCACTCCGCCCAGTCACAGCTCCGGACAATACAACAGAGACGTCAGAAGCTCCTGCCCAGCATCGTAGCCGCCGCTTCACGCCGCATCGGCGTATTTAGGAGGGGAGGGTGTTGTATGTCCTCCGCTCCCTTCGCTCAGCGCCAGCCAGCCGCACGCACGCAAGCGTGGATCATTCGAGACTCGACGCGCAGTCTTCAGTGCGCGTGTCTGTTACGTCGTGTGCAGTATATAAGGAGCTCCCTGTCTGTCACTCATCAGGATTCTCCCCAGTGTCCTGCTCCAGAATACACTGAACGTCCAACACGGAGGCTACTCCTCTTAAAAATGTGTCTCGACCAGGTGGACGGAATTCTGGTAGTATGAGGTTTCACCTCAGATCACTACTCCGCTTTCCCGTTCCTTCATCCATGTCGAGCCCCGATGTTGTATGCCACACATCCCAAAGCTCACTCAAGCTCCGACACACACATTAGATTCTCTAATTGTGAACATAGCTTTCATTTAGTACAAGCTTATGAACTCACACATTCAAGTTAGAAGGAACTCTCTTAGCTAATCTATGCTAGTGCAAATGATAGTTTTCAACTATCACAAACTATATCTTTCCCAAGAACTATCTTTTCAAGATAACAGTGAGTGTAAATACATTCAGAGTGTACATAGTGCATAGAAACAGAAACTCTCTCAAGATTAATCATCTACTTGCTTCAAGACAATTTTGTTTTATTCCTGTACATACTGTAGAATTCTGTGTGAAGCAAATAAATAAGTTGTGTTCTTGTAAACCTTATCTTGTTTACAACAGTCAGCACGACGCATCCTCTCGGCCGTTATTCTTGGCTTTCGAGACCGGGGCCGCCATCTCACCGTCAGATAGCTCCTCAATTCTAATAATATAGGCTGAGTGGACCTCGAACCAGCCCTCTGGTCCAGAGAAAAATCCCTGACTTGGCCGGGAATTGAACCTGGGGCCTCCGGGCGAGAGGCAGGCACGCTACCCCTACACCACGGGGCCGGCGATGGTGAATCAAGGGCAATATAAAGTGACGCTTGAAACAAAACAACTCCCTCAACTGCACAGGATTGGTATCCAAATAATAAAGAAATAATATTTATGCCAATTTCTGCCCCATGTCGTACTGCAAAATTCGAGAAAACTTTTAGACGAAACTCATCTACTAACCTTCTATTTGAAACCTTTGTATGAGATCTGTCTAACTGTGTTGATTCAATATTCTTGAACTGTAAATTGTCCGTGAACATTCATTGTATATTTAACGATTTTATGAAGCCTGTATTATAAACCATTGTCGTATTCCCAATATTACTGGAGTAACACTAATACAATATGTATTGGCTAAAAATCCAAATTATTGTCATTACATCAGTCTTGTTATTCTTAAATGAACTTGTTTGTAAAATGAAAATGTTCAATGTGAAGTAGAATTTGAATGAACACCGCAGATTTCGAATTGAGCTTGTTGATATATCCTTCCTGCTGCTGCGTAATTGTCTAGTGTTACAACTTCGTGATAACTGCTTGTTGCTCCGTTAGTGCTCCTTGTATTATACGAGTGAGTGAGTCTAAAAGTTTTTTAAAAAACAATGTTAATGCCAAGATTTTAGACAATTGTGTTTATGCTTAAAACATAACTTTTTATTGTCACATGATCAGTAAAATATTTTTTAAGATTTGTCACTCATGCTTGTAAAGGATATATTTTAGTTCAATAGGATATGTTGATGATCTTATTAAACCTTGAGTAAATATTAATTGGCTGAAGATGCTCACTAAAAAGAGCAAAACAAGTACCATGTTGACAATTTCATAAGGATCCACATTAGCTTATGATGTACTGAATAGGTGGTCCATAATAAAATTATAATTTTTTTATCAAACGTGGGAACAGCCAAGCACACAAAAAAATGCATTGTGGTCCCATTTTCAAGCCTTACACCGGTGTACCAGGAGCCTTTGCCGCTTAAAAAAGAGAAGAAAAAGGACTTATTAAGCATGTGCGAATTCCTTGAACCTCAGTTCAGGGACTTCTACTTCAATTTGACATGTGAATAAGTGAGTAAAGTATTGATGTATGAATATCCACAGTTTTTGCTATTTTGGACACACACTGTAGCCACATAATACTTGTAAATTAGTTGAGTGGCACACTACTAACATTTTTATTCATCAGTAATTGTAAATTATTCAATAAAACATCCAAACATGTGACTGGGTGAATTATTTAGTTTTATGCCTCTCCTGTAAAATTACTGAAATGGATGATACAACATTTTTCGGGGGAGCCCTTCAGGGGCTTGTTCCACAAAAGTATGGTCTTGTATATTACAAGTAAATTCTCTAGTAACTTGTACAAATACCAGAGTTTCTGTTCCACAAAAGAATTCTCTACAGTTGTACTTTACTACTCCATACTTACAAATTACTAGTGAATTTTTATAGGCGTGTTCCACAAAAGTACTAGTACTTGTAACTTACTAGTGAATTGAGAAGAATTCTCTACCAGTGAAAGGACAATAATATATAAATGTACTAGTGCTATTTAAATACGCTTATTTTGGATACATTTTGATAAATATGTGGTCTAGCAGTAGTGATAGTGATGGTGATGAAAATGAAAACTATCGTCTGTACAGGGAAAGAATAAACTTCCAGTTTAACACTGTATTTGAATAAAATGAACGTTTTAGGTTAAGCACAGTACAATTGGAAGAACTTTTGATAGATATTGGCTATAGCTTAAAATATCCTACGAACAGAAATAAATCTCTCTGCTAAACAACATTTACTAACAACATTACATTGGCTTGGGATGGCAAAATCTTCGGTCTGTGGTAGCTGCAATAAATGATATGAAATTTCCTCAAATTGTTTGTTGGCCTGAAAATACTGAAAAAAACATATTCCAAGAAGGACATTCCTGGAATCATTAATGAGCAGAATATCTCTTACATACGTCCAACTTTTCCCCTCAAAAGCTCCATGAACTTTTCCCAAGTCAAATATTTCCATCCAACCATTTATTTTGTCTGGTTTTTTCAGACTCTCGCTGAATCCACCGAAACAAATATCTTTCCTACCTTCTATTTCCTTCAAAATGAATAACTTTGTTTCTCTTGACATCATTTTAACAATTCATGCAGAGTTTGCAATTTCGTAACAATTAAGTTTGGCGGCCGAATATCGGTATTAGCGGCATCTGATTCCTAATGACAGACCAAGACTCTCGTAGAACATACGCGAGGATCGCGGAAGAACAGAATGGGTGATAATAACGGAGTAATTTCTTATCATCAAAGAAATAAACTGAAAAATAACATCGTAGCATTAAAAAATTCATAGGAATATTAGTTCTTTCAATCTTTGCTGCATAAGTTACAGTAAAATACGATATTACGATAAATGAGGCAAGCATAACCTAATTCAATGAATGGAATACGAAGATAAACAGCTGATTCATGCTATGACGTAGTATGTTTATTGATATGTCGTCACTTGTAAAACTTGTAACAATTCACTGGTAATATACAAGAGACTATCAATCTTTTGTGGAACAGAAATGTACAACTCCATACATTACAAGAACCCACACTAGTAACTTGTAATGTACAAGACCATACTTTTGTGGAATAGGCCCCAGCTGTAGTATTCTAATCTGCTGTCCTCATAACATAGCCCGAGGTCATTGCCCTTTAGATATTGCTGCCGAGTGGAAGTAGTGACCACACTTCTCATCTGTTATTTCCGGTTATCATCCACAATTTTTGTTCGAGTTACCATGGAATTGTTTGCAGGTGTATTACCTTTGCATCTGTTGGTTTGTGAATAATTAAGAGAATTATCACAAAAAACAAAACGCATGACATAACGGGGCATGATTCAAGGTTTTTTTGTGTTGCTGGAAGTTATGTTCAGCGTCTCACTGCAGACTAGTATTTATTTATGAAGATGTTTTTAACATACTTTGACTTCTACAATAAGGTCAAAACCGGTACTGTAATGTAAAAGGTTTTAAGTACCTCATAACAAATAATAGTACTGATCAGGTGGAAAGTCCAATCATTATACTTGTGATCGTTGGAATTATCAATATGGGACATGAAGCTAATAGATTATGAAGATGTTGGACATTCCTACAATAACTTTAAACATAACTGTAAGCGAGATGTATAAGTTTGAGTCTTTAAGAACGCTTTTCCTTGATGTTTTTCTATGTTATTGTTCTTAAAATGTATTATTTCTTTACCTATTTCATTAATTATAATTGTAAACACTTGTTTCTTTATTTTCATCAATTATTCTACGTTCAAACCAAACCTTAAATTTAAAATCGTTAATGTTTCTCGTTTTTTTTAGCATGTTCCGTCTTTATGACATTTTTTCGGTCCAGATGGAGGAGGTGACTAATACTAATGAAGTTGTCGGGATATTTGATGTTTTGATGTTGGTCATGTTTTATTGTGAACTGTATTTGTTGTAACCTTAAAAACAAAAGAAGTGTAGATTGATCAGTCCTTGTAAAATTGTAGTATTTGCGAGTCTAAGTATTGAATTAAATGGATTTAAGATACCTAATTATTACACAACATATGATATGATATGTACAAAACATTATCAGAAGTACTGAAATTTACTTATGACATTGAAGATGTTCATAACAAGATACAAAATTTAAAAACTAGGAAAGATGCTGGTATTTATAAGATTTGTGGGGATATACTAAAGGCAATGAGTTGAGAAATAGTATCATTTATCGTAGTGGTTGCGTTTACGATTCAGCAAACCTGTGCTGTAAAATGTTGACTTTTCCATGAAGAGTTTTTTAAGAAGTTGACGAGCTAGTTCAATCTCCACTCAAAAGGTTAGCCGATTAGACTTCTCTCCCGAAAATGTTTGGTCCATGTGCATGCAATACAGATGGATTTTCGACTCGTTTATAGTGTGATGCACTGTGCTGTGCGCCATGTTCAAGTCTCTAGCGACAATCAGTGTACTGGTGCGTGGATCTGTGTCTACCATGTCCAGTACAATGGATCTATCTGAATTTCGCACAAGCCTGTTTCACTGGCTTTACATTCGACACAAATCGCTTGACTTGAGTCCGTTTTACTACAGCCCAAAAAGTGTATGCATACGAGCGCTTCTCTTCTTGTTCTGGATACCTTTCAACCTAAAATCTAGCCGACTCCCTTCCAATTCCAAATTGTAAAAACTATAAAATCTTGACAGAAAAATTTACAACTGAACAGTGCACTATGTGTCTGGCTGCCACATGGTAACAATGGTAAAACAAGTATGTCTGTTATATCTAACAGTGTCAGTACACGTTGGGCCCTGAAAAGTCGTATAAGGGAGACTACCTCATACGATACTGCATTTACGTGGAGTGCGGCTTGTCCCTACTCACCTTTGTATTGTCCTTATTTTCACTTTTTGCTGCAAAGACTAAACCTCCTGTCACACTCAGTTGTGCCGACTGGTCCAGCAACACCAGGGTGGAGGTCATTTCAGTCATGACGGCAGGCATAGCCATTCTGGCACTTGTCATAATGACACATGTCCCACATCATTCATGTCCAACATCCCTGTAAAAAAAAAAAAGGTATTTAGTCCACCTTGGTCAACACAATAAATGTTAAGTAAAAACACATTAAAGGTACATATTTCGGTTCTATTAGCCTTCTTCAGTCTTGAAAACAATGCATGAAGTTTACAGAATACTCTAAAAACACACTACGCTAGAAGTCCATATGAAAGAATTAAGCTTGTAAAGTTTTAATCACTCGACGTGAAGTGCCGTACACTGCACGCAGACTCCCCAACGCTCTCTGCCGTGGAGTGCACGCACGTAGCAGCGTCTGATTTGTGCTTCTATCTAGTGAATATTTCTTGACTGATTACAAATGTAGTAAGACATATCTACATACGAAGCATCGATCTTTCATTTGATGCATATATCTATCGAGTTTTAATCGATCATATTAAGATATGGAAAATTCTAAATTCCCATGGAGGGAATTAGATATTTTTCACCAATGGAGCATGTCAAAAATGTCAAAAACATATCAGATGTAAGGCTTTTCAGGCGTTTGCTCTATTAACTAGCATTTCATCTTAGGTCTGACACTAGACTCATCAGACCCTACCCACTGACGCTGGGGTGTATCGCTTCTAAAACACCAACAAATTCTGTTGTTGACATGATGGCAGCTAGACGTTTTCTTGTGATCGTGAATCTGAAAATTAACTATGTTTCACTGAATGATGATACGGAAAGGTTAGTTTCATTAAACAAGGACTAGGATATAGAATTTCAGTGAAAGCAGAGATCGTTACACTAATATTGCTTTTGATACACAGGAAAATATTGGCCGTAATGTTGTTGATGGTGGGTTTGTGTGAGAAGACATGGATAATTATAGAGGGCGAAGGGACATGTTTATGGAAATTATGGATCTCAGAATGCTGCAAAGAACTGCTTATATCTTATGTAAAAAAATGTCAGCTGTTTTGTACTGTGGAGTTTTTAAAGATCCTAACAGAATAGGCAGATATTTATTTTCAACTATGCATGCGGTCATACGGAATGTTATTTCGTTCTGATCGAGGGTAAATGAATGTATACAAGTTACTGAAAAATGAAAGTCTCCATCAAGAACATGGTCAGCAAAATAAAGGCTTTGCAACAGAAATTTCAACTGCTTACAAACAACCTTACGGAGAAAAAATATGGCTCACTCTCTCGAGTTAGGTACGCGAAATATAAATTACAAATTTTAATAAGACCCCGTAGGTTTTAAAAAGTACTTTAATCAAAACATTACAATGGTTCTGTTTCAAAGCATCTGTGCAAGAAGGAGCACGCTTTGAAAAGTACGCTGAGGTTCTAACAATCCCTTGAAAGAGTTTAGCAACAGATTCCAGGTAGAGTACCGGTATATCACTAACTGTAAGAAAAAAAAAAAAAAAAAAAAAAAAGAGCAGAATCTTTTAAGTGCAGAAGCGTAATATTACATTAAGAAACATCAATCCATAATACCTGTTTATGACAACATGTCTCTTTTATGTTCTTCAAAGCAATTTTATATATTTAAAAAGTAACTTACTTCTTAATTAGAAACTCTTTTCTTTCTGTTACAGGATATTACTGACCTACAGTCAATTCTTAGATGTGTTTGTAAAAGCCCTTTCAATAGCAGTTGTGTGTTTGTAAAAGCCCTTTTGATAGCAGTTGTAAGTGTGCCTCCTGATTTGCATGTCAAATTCATAAATTTGTAAACGACTATAACCATTAAGATCTATATTACAATTCAAAAATTCTACAAGAATTTGTCAAAGGAAGATTTTTCTAAGCTACATCGAGAAGCTGCTAAGATTATTGCTATGTTTGGTTCCACATGCGTGAATTTTTTTTTTCCGTTTTGAGTTCTACAAAAACAAGATTTCGTGAGAGTATTTCAGATTGTTATTTAAGAAACGCTCCTAGAATTGCTGTCAGCACATCAACATGTTACTGGTATAATTGGAAAGAAAAAGGGAAGGATAAATGGTATGTTCAAGCCAAATTTAAAGAATTTAAAAGAAAAACTCTTGCACCAGTAACCTTGTCCCATCGAACAGAGTGTCTTCGTGCACCACATGTAAACATTTTGCTGTGAGGAAGAAGAGGTAGGGGCTTGCATTGTAGTCAACCTACCGATGTAGAGGCAAACTTGATAGTTTACAAAAACATGCCACTTTTTATGGAATCCATCAGTAGTCTGTTGCACCTTGCGCCACACTTGCACCCTGCGAGAGCCAGGTCTAGAAGTAGAAGTTAGGCGGTCTGTCTTGGTGCTAGATATTCTCCGTGGCTTTAAGTATTTATGTTCTGCACTAGTCACTACAATGTTGTAAGTTTTGTTCAGGATTTCGTACCTTTATTTATGCAAAGGCAAGATTTATGCTTCTATAGCAGTGAATGTCAATTTGAAACCAGCACTGATGATAATTAGTAATGCGGGTAGCTCAACACAACTGAAATGTATAAAACCCAACACTCGACGACGACCTGGATCCTACAATTTTTTTTTAATGTCGCACCGACACAGATAGGTCTTATGCCTGGTGTGAAAATGGGAAACCACGGAAAACCATATTCAGGGCTGTCGACAGTGGGGTTCAACCCACTATCTCCGGGATGCAAGCTCAAAACTGCCCCTAACCGCACAGCAAACAAAGACCAAGAACATGTTTGTTTGATCTGGTGTAATAATATTTCGTTCGTGGATAAATTTGGTAACCAGTTGAAATTGAAGAATTTGATGGTTAAAAGGGCCAGCAAGGTCATTACGTAACTGGCAGCATAGTAGTCGTTGACAGCAAGCGAGGACATATTGTTTAGTTCAGACCAGTGTTATGCCATTTGAATTTGTGGATAAATTTAGTTGAAACTGAAGAATTGGACGGTTAAGATTGCTAGCATGGTCGGACGGGATTAAGAGGAGGAAATTCCAATTTATATGAGAGGTCTCAGAAATATAGCAGACTTAAGGTAAGGAGAAATTTTCAAGTAGAGAGCAGAAAATATTTTAAGTTCAACATAGTGACTAACTTGATAGGTATTATTTATTTATTTATTTACAAAAAAAAAATACATTTCAAGTGTTTATTTAGAAAAAAAAAAGAATCTATTTCAAGTGTTTCATTAAATGACAAAGTAAATGTAAATTTAGACACAAAGAAACGTTTTATTTCTTTTTAGATGTAAATAAGGATGGAAGTTCAAAGAGCAGAGCAGATTTAAAATTTTAGCATATAGTGACTAATTTAATATTTATTTAGGATTTGGAAAATTTCTATTTAAAGTCTGAAATAAATTGACATAGTAAGTAAAAGTTGAAACACAAAGAAATATTTTAACAATTTCAAGATTTATATGTAATTGTTGTGTTGGTAAGTATATTTGTAACAATGTACCAAGTCCAAAGATTATCGATGTTTTGGCACCGCTGAACAAGAAAGTAACTGGCTCTCGAAACATGTACGGGAATTAGGTATAATAAAATATGTAAAGTATTGACATGGGGAGAAAGAGTTCTATAGAAATTTGGTTAATGCGGTGTTAGTTAACCCACTGCCGTAATAGCTTGGTGAAACGTGTGACTCGTAAGAATGAGCTGACATATTAACCCTAAGTTAACAAATCCAGGGTTACAGTATATTTAACCCACATTGATGAAACTAGGCCTAGGAAAGTTTCAATTACGTTACCACGTTACAGTTAAGAGACAAAAAATGTATTATTAGCCCAGTCTTAAGTTTCCTCGCCGAGGATCACAAGGTTCCATTTCAAACGGCGAATATGTACATCAGATCACAACTCTCAAACGGCTCATTATTATTTATAACAACGGAATGTTAAGGTTTCCCAATGTTATTTAGTTAAGAATTAAGCCATATTTTCCAGTGTCAATTTAGTTAGTGGAACTGCAAAACTTTTCAGTCTGCCGAAAACACTAATTACAACAATATAACATACCAGTTTAATAGTGTAGAATTTTTACAAGATATGTTAACATGTTATAATTAGAGTTTTTAACAGATTGTGAAAAGTTTGAAAATTATATTCCCACTGTTATACAACTGGGTCTGCTAGATCCATGTGCGTTCATTTCTTTGTTTCTCTCAGAGATGTAACTAGTTGGCCCCTCGCTGTTTCCGTGACCTTCCTGTCTAAACATGTATACATGTTTGCTTTTACTTGTGATCTGAGGAATATATTAGTGCCCTATGGGCCTGTCGGACCCAACCCATGTACTAATACATGATTTGTCTTCATGTTATTCTGTCATGTTTTCAAACGGCATTCATAAAAAGCATTTTATGTTAGTTCCTATAGCAAATCTGAGGTGAAGGAAGAAGAGCATGAAATATTGTGAATAAAAGAGAGTGGTGTGCGTATTGCAAAGACACAAAGATCCACTACTCGTGCTGCCAATGAAAAAAGTACTGGTCAGTGTTTGGAGCGCGCTGTATTTCTGCGGAATATCCCTGAATATGACATGTAAATGTTCCACTGAACAGAACTAACAGTTAGGGCTAAAGGCAAAAAGTTCAGTAACTACAACAATTTTTCAATGCACATATCCAGGTGTGGTTGCACCATCATTTGTTTGTCTCTCGCTGACTTCTCACAATGGTATTAATCGTGCGGTGGGCAGGGCTGCCAACTGTTGATCTTAACAACTGGTTGTACATTGTTAGGTGAAGCGGCGATACTTTTGAATTTACGAATCTCGTACGATGATAGCAGCTAGTGACAAAGGCATTGGTCTGGATTGGTTAGGTCCGGTTGGTAACAAAGCCATTGGACTACGATCGAGCAAAGAGCGTCTGGGGGTATAAGCCCCCAGGATAATGTCACAAAGCGGCGGTTAGGCCTCTAGCACTTAGTACGGCGATAGCGGAGTATTCTATGTTTGAATGTGGCGAAAAGCTGACGCTGAAAAAATAATAAATTGTTCAGGGTATGTAGGGTCTCGGAATCGAGAGCACAGTGCACTTAATGTGATGTCTGCCCACCAATGACTGTCTATTGTTTTTTAATTACCTCCGTTGGTTATTGATATGGCTTTGTGTGGTGGGTGTGTGATTAGTATTTGTGGTTTTGCTTGCAATTATTATGAGAAATGCAGTGATTTAGTGGAATTCTATCAGCAACACGACTTGCTTTCTAGTAAGAGAGTGTGCAAGAAGTATGGTCGGGACATTACATTGACTGTGCTTAAGAAAACCAATCGGATAATCTTCAGCTGTCGTCGGAAAAAACAGAGGGTGCCCAATGCCATTGGTATGTGAGTGTGCGGAAGAATACTTGCCAATTCGAGAAGTCGAAGTACAATCGAGGTAGGCTTTTTTGTTGCACTGAAAATTACTCACGTGTTAGCACTCCATTTTGAATATTTTCTGATCCTGAGTAGATGAGGAAAGCACGTAAATTATAATGCAAATCATGGAAGTTACAAGTTTTGTGTATGTTATTTGATATAAGTCTGGGGGCATATGCCCCATGAAGCGGCCTTAGGCCTCTAGATTCCACTGCAAACACCACTGGTCTGGACTGGTTGGGGTAGAGCCTGGACTAGACCATTGGTCTGGACTGGTTAGGTTACGGCCTAGACTAGACCAGTCATATGGGGACAGGCAAAGGGGGTCTTGGGGCGTAAGCCCCCAGGTTAGAGCCGCAAAGCAGCCTTAGGCCTCTAGATTCCACTGCAAACACCATTGGTCTGGGCTGGACTAGACCATTGGTCTGGACTGGTTGTGACACGGCCTGGACTAGACCATTTTTCGGAACTGGTTAGGATAGGGTTTCGACTAGAACTTTGGTCGGGACTGGTTAGGATAGTGGCTGGACAAGAGCATTGGTCTGGAAAGACCCGTCATATGGGGACAAGCAGTCGAAACTAGAGACCTGAGGCCGCTTTGCTTGTCCACAAATCATTGCTCTTCTCAACACTATACCATAACCTATGAAAATATATTGTCTTATAACAATAACATAAACAAAACCTGTAACTTCCATGATTTGCGTTGAAATTTCCAAGCTTTCCTCACCTACTGTAATTTGACGCTTTGCTCTAAAGTCATAGCGACCAGTCTATCCCATAACACCTCCGGAAAAAAAGAAGTCTGTAATAGCAACTTCTGGCTTGGTGAGGAAAGCAACGGGAAACTACCTCACACCTCATTTCCCTAGTATGCCTTTTCAGTGATGTCCAGGCCATTTATGACAGCTGATGGCAGAGCTGTTGAGGATCCAACCAGCCTTAAGGCTGAAGACTGAACATACATACATACATACATACATGATAAATACATCCACTTACTTCATTGTGAGTAATTATTACCAATATTACCCATAAAATCACTAAAAATCCTACATTTTGAGACCAGAAAATATTCAAACTGGGGTGCTGAACACACGTGAGTAATTTTCAATGAATTATCATTATTTCCCTCCCCTACTTCTTTAACAACCACCTTTGTGTTAAATATAATATTGTGTAAAAATTCAGTGGTAACGAACGAAATTTCAAAATATCTATGTGATTAAATTTGATAATTTTGTGATTAAAACATGACAATGCTGCATGTATAACAATAAGATTGACGAAATTTAAGTAATTTTAATTATTTAAAACGTATTTCAGAATAGGTCTGCGACACCCAACCCGTGCATTCACGTAACATATTGTGACCCGTTCACTGGTGAGTTAACGAGCAAAGGCAGCATTTCCTCCTCGAGAAATGTTGAGTTCACAATTACATTCAGCATACCATAAAATACATTACAAAACCAACCCCAACTTGTAAAGAAAAGTAAATAATAACATGAATGTTTACCTCGTATTATTTCCTGGACACTGGTCTGGTTAAGACCCACAAACCCACTCCTAGCCTCCTAAAATATACATTTACAATTAACGAATGATGAGCAGATAACAAAATAACATTCGTCGTATATTATCCACAGTCCACATCATTCGCAATGACAGCAGGCAAGCATTATTATATTTGATCTTGACGTTGCCTACGTTATAATACAAGGCCTGGAATTTGTTGTTGTTGTTGTTGGTGGTGGTGGTGGTGATGCTTTTGGGCTTTATCTCAGATATTTCACCCAGGCTATAATCCCTTACGTGCTTAGTAACACTTGAACAACTGAACGCTTCAATCCTAGCAAAGCTGCTTTTATGTTTTGAAAGAGTAAAGGCCGGTCTCCACTGTTTAACATTTAACACCAACATGTTAAATTTAACATGTTACAGTTGACATGTATATTGTGATTGTGTCTTCCAATTGACATTGCATGTTAACTCAGAATGTTGAGTTAACACTTTTAACATGTTGGCGTGTTTTCCGCTCCAAGAGGAAAACATGTCAAGTCAATTCGTTGTACGTGCTATGTCGGCACAGCTTCGGCAACTTCCATGATGTTTCCATGCCAACACATAACCTAAACGACAAAAACGACAAAAACGATGTGCTCCTCATGTAGTAGGATTACAATTACAACACTCCGCAACACTCCTTCTCTTTGTTATAAGCTACAAATACAGTACACGCACGTGTGTCGTTCTCTCTGCACTATACTAAAATGTATAGTCAGAAATGGAGTAGAGCAAGGAGATTACTCTGGACTTAATTAATGATATAATAGAAAGGCCTTATTTGTGGGATGTCTCAACAGAGGAATACAGATATAAAGCAAAGAAAGCCGACAGCTTCCAGAAACTCAAAAATATCTATAACTGTTCCCGCGAGTAAATCGAAAAAAAAATACTAGCGTCCCTCCGCTCCCAGTACAGTCGAGAATTGCAGAAAAATCAGAAAATTCGGTAGTCGGGAGCGGACGAAGTTTATACTTCAAATTGGTTTGCTTTTGAAACAATGAGCAGAATGAGGGGAGGAAATGTGCCTAATAAAACTGCATTTCTAAATCATAACAAGAAGCAACAGTGGCAATAACAAAGGCCAATTCCTCTTCATCTGAGTCCATTGTCCTTATTTAAAAATACTAGACACCATCTAAATGTACCTTAAACTGATATGATGAACTACCTGTATATAAACAAAGAATGTCAAGTTTAATACGTTTATTAAGTGTGAACACAATGTTAAATGAAACAGTTTTCTACATTTAACATTTAACATGTGGTTGTTAAATGTTAATCAGTGCAGACCGGCCTTTACACACCACTGTATTCCACTATATCACTCTATACTTCCTTACTTGCTGACTAACACTTGATACAAGTGAACACTTCAATCCATGAAAAACCGATTGTTTGAAAGGGACACACACTATTGTATTCCACTATAGCACTCGCACTGAATACCACACAAATATGATGGATCACCCCAATGGAACCAGGAGCATATGAATACGATCCGCCAGACACTATATAGAACCTGGAAATATTTATTTACACAGAAAAGCGCACAATGTGCAGGGTTATAAACTTAATCACCGCAAAGTTTTGTCAGAGAACACGGTCTCTCCGGGCACTCCAGTGCGTGATAACGACCACAGAATTTCTCACACCATCGGCATACACAGTCATGGTTCGGATCGTGAAATCTAAGTACAACACATGCCTTCTGATGGAAGCCATGGACGGCTGCACGGGTCACAGTATGTCTGAGGTCGAAGCAACTCTGACACCAATTGACTGTTGTCATTGCATCCGTTATATAGAAATCACTCCAAATTTTTGTCTTCTTTAATTGTAATTCATGTAAGAGCTCTTGATATGCCTTTTTTGATTGTAGAGTCATTGTATGTCGCAAGTCCTCAATGAAGAAAGGTTCTCGGGTCAGTTCATATACAAGTCTAGAGGGTGAGTATTCAGATACACATAGGGTTCTTTTAAAGAAAATTGCATTCACCCTTTCTATCTCTTTTAGATCTCTCTTTTTCAGGAAGGTCCAAAATGTTTCAATGCCGTAAGTGACAGTTGGAGTAACTTTGAACTGTGTATGTGAGAATCTTCAAAAGGCAGAAGTATTCAGTCAGCAGTATGTAAAGATTGTTGGTTACAAGGATAATGTCCAGGTAGAGGAGGAGACTAAGGCCAAATAAGTAATAAAATTTACATATGATAACAATGACATTTACAATAAGATACAAAAGTTGAAAACTAGAAAAGCGGCTGGAATTGATCAGATTTCCGGGGATATACTAAAGACAATGGGTTGGGTTATAGTACCATATCTGAAGTACTTATTTGATTATTGTTTGGTCGGAGAAGCTATACCAGATGAATGGAGAGTTGCTATAGTAGCCCCTGTGTATAAAGGAAAGGGTGATAGACATAAAGCTGAAAATTACAGGCCAGTAAGTTTGACATGCATTGTATGTAAGCTTTGGGCAGGCATTCTTTCTGATTATATTAGACATGTTTGTGAAATTAATAACTAGTTCGATAGAAGGCAATTCGGTTTTAGGAAAGGTTATTCCATTGAAGCTCAACTTGTAGGATTCCAGCAAGATATAGCGGATATCTTGGATTCTGGAGGTCAAATGGACTGTATCGCGATTGACCTGTCTAAAGCATTTGATAGGGTAGATCATGGGCGACTACTGGCAAAATTGAGTGCAATTGGACTAGACAAAAGAGTGACTGAATGAGTTGCTATATTTCTAGAAAATAGATCTCAGAGAGTTAGAGTGGGTGAAGCTTTGTCTGACCCTGTAATAGTTGAGAGGGGAGTTCCTCAGGGCAGTGTTATCGGAACTTTATGTTTTCTTATATACACTGACTGACAGAGCAAATGCAACACCAAGAAGGAGTGGTTCGAAAGGGATGAAAGTTGGGGAACAAACAGAGACGGCACGGACGAATAATTGATGTTTATTTCAAACCGATATGCAGGTTACACAATGCGCACGGCATCGACTCAGTAGGATGTAGGACCACCGCGAGCGGCGATGCACGCAGAAACACGTCGAGGTACAGAGTCAATAAGAGTGCGGATTTCAATCAATCAATACTGATCTGCATTTAGGGCAGTCGCCCAGGTGGCAGATTCCCTATCTGTTGCTTTCCTAGCCCTTTCCGAAATGATTTCAAAGAAACTGGAAATTTATTGAACATCTCCCTTGGTAAGTTATTCCAATCCCTAACTCCCCTTCCTATAAATGAATATTTGCCCCAGTTTGTCCTCTTGAATTCCAACTTTATCTTCATATTGTGATCTTTCCTACTTTTATAAACGCCATTCAAAACTATTCGTCTACTAATGTCATTCCACGCCATCTCTCCGCTGACAGCTCGGAACATACCACTTAGTCGAGCAGCTCTTCTTCTTTCCCTCAATTCTTCCCAACCCAAACATTGCAACATTTTTGTAACGCTACTCCTTTGTCGGAAATCACCCAGAACAAATCGAGCTGCTTTTCTTTGGATTTTTTCCAGTTCTTGAATCAGGTAATCCTGGTGAGGGTCCCATACACTGGAACCATACTCTAGTTGGGGTCTTACCAGAGACTTACATGCACTCTCCTTTACATCCTTACTACAACCCCTGAATACCCTCATAACCATGTGCAGGGATCGGTACCCTTTATTTACAATCCCATTTATGTGATTACCCCAGTGAAGATCTTTCCTTATATTAACACCTAGATACTTACAATGATCCCCAAAAGGAACTTTCACCCCATCAATGCAGTAATTAAAACTGAGAGGACTTTTCCTATTTGTGAAACTCACAACCTGACTTTTAGCCATTGTCTGCTGTCCATCTCACAACATTTTCGAGGTCACGTTGCAGTTGCTCACAATCTTGTAACTTATTTATCACTCTATAGAGAATAACATCATCCGCAAAAAGCCTTACCTCTGATTCCACTCCTTTACTCATATCATTTATATATATAAGAAAACATAAAGGTCCGATAACACTGCCCTGAGGAACTCCCCTCTCAACTATTACAGGGTCAGACAAAGCTTCACCTACTCTAACTCTCTGAGATCTATTTTCTAGAAATATAGCAACCCATTCAGTCACTCTTTTGTCTAGTCCAATTGCACTCATTTTTGCCAGTAGACTCCCATGATCCACCCTATCAAATGCTTTAGACATGTCAATCGCGATACAGTCCATTTGACCTCCAGAATCCAAGATATCTGCTATATCTTGCTGGAATCCTACAAGTTGAGCTTCAGTGGAATAACCTTTCCTAAAAACGAATTGCCTTCTATCGAACCAGTTATTAATTTCACAAACATGTCTAATATAATCAGAAAGAATGCCTTCCCAAAGCTTACATACAATGCATGTCAAACTTACTGGCCTGTAATTTTCAGCTTTATGTCTATCACCCTTTCCTTTATACACAGGGGCTACTATAGCAACTCTCCATTCATCTGGTATAGCTCCTTCGACCAAACAATAATCAAATAAGTACTTCAGATATGGTACTATATTCCAACTCATTGTCTTTAGTATATGGCCAGAAATCTGATCAATTCCAGCCGCTTTTCTAGTTTTCAACTTTTGTATCTTATTGTAAATGTCATTGTTATCATATGTAAATTTTATTACTTCTTTGGCCTTAGTCTCTTCCTCTATCTCGACATTATCCTTGTAACCAACAATCTTTAGATACTGCTGACTACTTCCGCCTTTTGAAGATCCTCACATACACACTCCCCTTGTTCATTAATTATTCCTGGAATGTCCTTCTTGGAACCTGTTTCTGCCTTAAAATACCTATACATACCCTTCCATTTTTCACTAAAATTTGTATGACTGCCAATTATGCTTGATCATGTTATCCTTACCTGCCTTCTTTGCTAGATTCAATTTTCTAGTAAGTTCCTTCAATTTCTCCTTACTTCCACAGCCATTTCTAACTCTATTTCTTTCCAATCTGCACCTCCTTCTTAGTCTCTTTATTTCTCTATTATAATAAGGTGGGTCTTTACCATTCCTTACCACCCTTAAAGGTACAAACCTGTTTTCGCATTCCTCAACAATTTCTTTAAACCCATCCCAGAGTCTGTTTACATTTTTATTTACCGTTTTCCACCGATCATAGTTACTTTTTAGAAACTGCCTCATACCTGCTTTATCAGCCATATGGTACTGCCTAACAGTCCTACTTTTAAGACCTTCCTTTCTATCGCATTTATTTTTAACTACCACACAAGAGCTTCATGATCACTAATACCATCTATTACTTCAGTTTCCCTATAGAGCTCATCTGGTTTTATCAGCACCACATCCAGGATATTTTTCCCTCTGGTTGGTTCCATCACTTTCTGAATCAGCTGTCCTTCCCATATTAACTTATTTGCCATTTGTTGGTCATGCTTCCTGTCGTTCGCATTTCCTTCCCAATTTACATCTGGCAAATTCAGATCTCCCGCTACAATCACATTTCTTTCCATGTCGTTTCCCACATAGCTGACTATCCTATCAAATAATTCCGAATCCGCATCAGTGCTACCCTTTCCCGATCTGTACACTCCAAATATATCAAATTGCCTATTATCTTTAGAAATGAGCCTTACACCTAGAATTTCATGTGTCTCATCTTTAACTTTTTCGTAGCTTACAAATTCTTCTTTCACCAGAATGAAAACTCCCCCTCCCACCTTTCCTATCCTATCTCTACGATACACACTCCAGTGCCGTGAGAAAATTTCTGCATCCATTATATCATTTCTCAGCCATGATTCAACTCATATTACAATATCTGGTAAATATATATCTATTAAATTACTTAATTCTATTCCTTTCTTTACAATACTTCTACAGTTCAACGCTAACAATTTTATGTCATCCCTACTTGATTTCCAGTTCCCTGTTCCCTTATCACCGCTCCCTAGGCCATCCCGTTTCCCTGAATGTACCTCCCTATTACCCTTCCAAACAAATTTCCTAACTTATACGTACCACTGCGGTTTAAATGAAGGCCATCCGAGCGCAGATCCCTATCTCCTACCCACCCATTAGGATCTAGAAATCTCACTCCCAGTTTCCCACATACCCACTCCATAGTCTCATTTAAATCCCCAATCACCCTCCAGTCAGTATCCCTCCTGTGTCCTGACGGATGGTTCTCCATTCTCTGTCAACCATTTGCCACAGTTGGTCGTCCGTACGAGGCTGGGGCAGAGTTTGCAAACGGCGTCCAATGAGATCCCACACGTGTTCGATTGGTGAGAGATCCGGAGAGTACGCTGGCCACGGAAGCATCTGTACACCTCGTAGAGCCTGTTGGGAGATGCGAGCAGTCTGTGGGCGGGCATTATCCTGCTGAAACAGAGCATTGGGCAGCCCCTGAAGGTACGGGAGTGCCACTGGCCGCAGCACATGCTGCACGTAGCGGTGGGCATTTAACGTGCCTTGAATACGCACTAGAGGTGACGTGGAATCATACGCAATAGCGCCCCAAACCATGATGCCGCGTTGTCTAGCGGTAGGGCGCTCCACAGTTACTGCCGGATTTGACCTTTCTCCACGCCGACGCCACACTCGTCTGCGGTGACTATCACTGACAGAACAGAAGCGTGACTCATCGGAGAACACGACGTTCCGCCATTCCCTCATCCAAGTCGCTCTAGCCCGGCACCATGCCAGGCGTGCACGTCTATGCTGTGGAGTCAATGGTAGTCTTCTGAGCGGACGCCGGGAGTGCAGGCCTCCTTCAACCAATCGACGGGAAATTGTTCTGGTCGATATTGGAACAGCCAGGGTGTCTTGCACATGCTGAAGAATGGCGGTTGACGTGGCGTGCGGGGCTGCCACCGCTTGGCGGCGGATGCGCCGTTCCTCGCGTGCTGACGTCACTCGGGCTGCGCCTGGACCCCTCGCACGTTCCACATGTCCCTGCGCCAACCATCTTCGCCACAGGCGCTGCACCGTGGACACATCCCTATGGGTATCGGCTGCGATTTGACGAAGCGACCAACCTGCCCTTCTCAGCCCGATCACCATACCCCTCGTAAAGTCGTCTGTCTGCTGGAAATGCCTCCGTTGACAGCGGCCTGGCATTCTTAGCTATACACGTGTCCTGTGGCACACGACAAACGTTCTACAATGACTGTCGGCTGAGAAATCACGGTACGAAGTGGGCCATTCGCCAACGCCGTGTCCCATTTATCGTTCGCTACGTGCGCAGCACAGCGGCGCATTTCACATCATGAGCATACCTCAGTGTCGTCAGTCTACTCTGCAATTGGCAAAAAGTTCTGACCACTCCTTCTTGGTGTTGCATTTGCGCTGTCAGTCAGTGTATATAAATGATATGAGTAAAGGAGTGGAATCGGAGGTCAGGCTTTTTGCGGATGATGTTATTCTCTATAGAGTTATAAATAAGTTACAAGATTGTGAGCAACTGCAATGTGACCTCGAAAATGTTGTGAGATGGACAGCAGGCAATGGTATGTTGATAAACGGGGTTAAAAGTCAGGTTGTGAGTTTCACAAATAGGAAAAGTCCTCTCAGTTTTAATTACTGCGTTGATGGGGTGAAAGTTCCTTTTGGGGATTGTACCGGGCGGTACACCTCCACGCCGCTAATTTAAAAGGTGCGCCAGTTGAAAATCCTCTGCTGGAGGAAGTCTGAACTTTATTGACGGTATTAATTTTCTACCTTCTCAGAAGATGTCACTACCTGTAAATTTTGGAGTTTTAGAACTGTGTCATTTTTGATGTGTTTTTGTTTTGCTTGAAGTAAGAAGTGTGAACTTTCTCTTCTAGAGGACACTACTGAAGAACTACAATAGTGCACCCTAGTGCGAAGAAAAAGAACTGTTCCTTGGAGAAAATTTTATTTCAAAAGTTTGTTCTTTGTTAAATTTATTTCAGTCATTGGTTAAGTTGGCAATATTACCCCTTTCTTTCCCCTTGTTTTAAATCTAGCCAATCCCGAATTTCTGAAATTAATTTTCCACCAATAATGTGTTTCTTCTTCATCTTGTGTAGGGGTTTCTCTTTATTCTCCAATAAAGTGATTGTGGGCGGGTGTTCTCATTCCCCTAACGCCTAGAACCTTCCGCGAGAGTATATAAACTGCTGATTTTAGGGTCTCTGCGCCACTTCTGTTCCATCTTTCTGTGTGTAAAGTACATAGCAGGGGGCGGGAAGCGCCTCTTTCTTCGGCAGCGGTCAACAACAAGGTAATGGCCAATTAATAACTTCTTTCTTTGCTAGCTCAGCAGTTTAACTCTCGGGGCGGGTCCGAAGCTTTTTCCGTTATGTAACCTTTCTTAAATGTAAAGAAACTTGTATCTATTTCATCTTTTAAACTGCATATCGGGATAGAGAGTGCTTAACCCTCTCGAGCTCCTAATCATATTGTTTTGAGGTGAACTTATTTTTCTCAACCTATTCGTCGTTAATATAATGTAAATTGTTCTTTTCTGAAGTCACCTCTGTAGTATGGGATTAGCCCTTGCATTAACGGCCTAGTGCCAAGTAGGTTTTAAATAAAGTGTATTAGGAGTGCGAAGAGCCTCCTTCCAAGTTGGTATTTTAGAGGCCATATAATTAACCTTTTCTCACTTAATAGGCCTCAGTAGATTGGGTATTTTACCCCTGTGTTTATGTCCGTTGAGGACAGCTTGAAGGTGGAGTTTGGTGTGGCCTGGGAGAGGCTTAAAGTTGAGAGTGAGTGGCTCTTTTGAAAATTGAGTGTTGTATGCCTCGTGGAGGCTTTTCAGTGTAATTTGGAGCAAGGGCTCCTAGGCATGAATGGGGTTTTCTGCCCCTCTGTTGAAACTTGTGTTTGGGGTAAAACTGAGCTGATTGCCCAAGCATTGTGAAGTCAGGGCGCGAAGCCCAAATCCTGTAAATATTGTAACTACCCTTTGGACTTGCTACTTTGTACCTGCCATGCTTGTTATTTCCTTGTTTTTGAAAAGAAAATATAACCTTGTTAAATTTTAAATTAATTTTACTTTCGTAGCTTGAGACCCGTTCACACCCGCACCTTCTTTCACCTCTACCTACCGCTAAAACACGGTAACAGGGATCATTGTAAGTATCTAGGTGTTAATATAAGGAAAGATCTTCATTGGGGTAATCACATAAATGGGATTGTAAATAAAGGGTACCGATCTCTACACATGGTTATGAGGGTGTTTAGGGGTTGTAGTAAGGATGTAAAGGAGAGTGCATATAAGTCTCTGGTGAGACCCCACCTAGAGTATCGTTCCAGTGTATGGGACCCTCACCAGGATTACCGGATTCAAGAACTAGAAAAAATCCAAAGAAAAGCAGCTCGATTTGTTCTGAGTGATTTCCGACAAAAGAGTAGCGTTACAAAAATGTTTCAATGTTTGGGTTGGGAAGAATTGAGAGAAAGAAGAAGAGTTGCTCGACTAAGTGGTATGTTCCGAGCTGTCAGCGGAGAGATGGCGTGGAATGACATTAGTAGACGAATAAGTTTAAATGGCGTTTATAAAAGTAGGAAAGATCACAATATGAAGATGAATTTGGAATTCAAGGGGACAAACTGGGGCAAATATTCATTTATAGGAAGGGGAGTTAGGGATTGGAATAACTTACCAAGGGAGATGTTCAATAAATTTCCAATTTCTTTGAAATCATTTAGGAAAAAGCTAGGAAAGCAACAGAAAGGGAATCTGCCACCTGGGCGACTGCCCTAAATGCAGATCAGTATTGATTGATTGATTGATTTGAGGCGGAAGAGTTTCAAGGTCGTTTTGATAGACAGTTGACTAAGGTGATCTATGTCATTCATTGCTATGATTGCAGCCAGAGCCCTTTCCTTTATGTGAGCTGTAAATGTGGTTCCAGTTGTCTGAAAAGTCATTCCGAGATACTTGAATGAATTGACAATCCTTAAAGGTGAACCTTCGTAGCGTATTATGTCTGAAGCTGCTATTCTTCCTCCCCTTCTAAAAACCATGACTACCTACTGTCTTCTGATCATTAATTTCTAAATTGTTTTTGTACCGGGCGGTACACCTCCACGCCGCTAATTCAAACATTGCGCCAGTTGAATCTCCTCTACTGGAGAAAGCGTGAACTTTAACAACCATATTAATTCTAAGGTTTCTCAGAAGATGACTCTACGGTAAATTTTGAAGTGTTCTGAACTATGCTTGTTTCGATTTGTATTTGTTTGCTCTGTAGTACGAAGTGTGAACATTCTCTTCTAGATGGCACTACGTAAGAAATACAATCGTGCACCCTAGTGCAAAGTGAAGGAACTCTTTTTTTGAAGAAATTTGGTATTCATAAGTTTGTTCTTTGTGAAATTTCTTTCAGTCATTGTTTGGGTTGGCAGTATAACCCTTCTCTTCCACCAGTTCGAATTTGACCAATGAGTAATTTCTGTAATTAATTTTCCACCAATCCTAGATGTCTTCTTCTGTTTTGACTTGTAATCTTTAGCCGACCAATAAAATTTTGTGGGCGGGTTGTAATCATTCATGAAACGTCTCGAATTTTCCGCGAGGGTATATAAACTGCTGATTTTCGGGTCTCGGGGCCACTTCAGTAACATCTCTCCTAGTGTGATTATGTAGCAGGGGGCGGGAAGCGCCTCTTTCTTCGGGCAGCAGTTCATCCATAAGGTAATGGCCGTTTAATAACTTTATTTCTTGCTAGCTCAGCAGTTTAACCCTCGGGGCAGGTTCGAAAACCTTTCTCATGTAACCTATCGTTAAAATGTAACAGACACTTGGTAAAACTTCGGCTCTTTAACTATAAATTGGGATAGAGAGTGCTAACCCTCTCGAGCTCCCACTCCTATTGTTTTGAGGTGACCTTGTTTTCACAACCGTTTTTTTTTTTTTTAATGTAATAAAGTCTCCTTATACAAGTCACCTCTTTAGTATGGGATTAGCCCTTGTGTATACGGCATAGTGCCAAATAGGTAAAAGTGTATTAGGATTGCAAGTTACGCCTCCAGTCAAGGTGTTATTTTGGGCCATGTAATTGACCTGTTTCTTTACTGATATAGGCCTCAGTAGGTTGGGTATCATTACCCGTGTTCTTGTGTGCCCGGAGGGCAGCTTGAAGGTGGAGTTTGGTGTGGCCTTTGAATAGGCTTGGACTTTGAGAGCGGGTTGCTCTTTCTTAAAAAATGTATTTTCTGTGTGCCTCGAGCAGGCTTAAGCGGGCAATTGGGGGCAAGTGCTCCTTGGCATGATTGGGGTTTTCTGCCCCTTTGTTGAACTTTGTACATAGGTAAAGTTCGGCTCATTGCTCAAGGATTGCGTGTCTGGGCTCGAAGCCCAAATCCATTAACCAATTGCAATTGTACATTCTTAATTTGTTGATATGCTACTGAGTACCTGTTATACTTGATATTTCTTGATCTTGAAGAGAAAATATAACCTTTGTTAAATTTTAAATTAACTTTAATTTCGTAGTTGAGACCTATTCCACCCAGCACCTTCTTTCACCTCTGCTGTTCCACAGATACCCCGGAACAGTTTTCTTTTGACCAATTTGTCAGATTGGTGACTGCTTTTTGAAGTTCATCTCGATATGGAGATACAATTACCATGTCATCAGCGTATAGATACATTTTTGCTAGAATCGTAGCAATTGCTTCTGTAACATCACATGTTATTACATTAAAAAGAAGTGGAGTCAGAGGATCCCCTTGAAGGACCGCTACCGTCTGAAGGATTGGTTTTGACTGTGCTAAATCATCGCATATTCTCACATAGATTTCTGATAATATATTCTTAATAAGCTTTGTGTAACAATTTTTCCCCATAATCTCTTCCAGATTCCGAAGGATCAGGCTTCTGCTTGTGGAGTCAAAGGCTTTGCGGAAATCTATAAACACTGCATAGAGCTTTCCTTTCTGCAACCAGAGTGCTTCTTGTGTATCTTCAAGCAAGCAATTGATTGCCTGGATTGTTGATCTGCTTCTTCTAAATCCGAACTGTTCTTCCGGTATTTTATCATCTACTATATCCCTCAGTCGATTTGTCAGTGTTCTTGTAAGAATCTTCAGTAATGTGCACTCAAGAACGATTCCACGGTAGGTGTTCGGATCACTCACATCTCCTTTACCCTTGTACATCACTTTTAAAGTTGATTCTCGCCATTTGTCTGGTATTCTTCCTTGTTTGAGACATTGATTCATAAATTCCGTGACAGGTTCTTTTAGGGTTGCCCAAATGTCTTTGATATATTCGTAGAGTATGTTGTCTGGATCTCCTCCACTCCTAGTCTTACTCTCACGGACGACTTCTTCTAATTCGTCAACTGTGATAATTCAATTGGTGCTGCATCCCAGTCACTATCTTCAGTCAAGTTTCGGGTTTGCTTTGCTTGTAGTAGTTTAGCGAAATGATCTTCCCAGGTTTCTAGTGGGGTCTGCCTCGTATATTTTGGTTGTCTCTGCTTCAGGATTGAAAATGGTTCCTCTTCAGCTTTCTTCATCATATTTTCTTCTGACGTTTTCTGGAATTCTTCCTTTGCATCTTTAATTATTGCTTTATACTGTTTCCTTCTTTTGGAATATTCTGCAAGTGTTTCTGGTGTTTGAAATTCCAGGGCTTTATGAAGGGCATCTAACGCTTCTTTCCTGGATTTGTAGCAGATATGGTTAAACCATGGTTTAGCCTTCCTTTCTTTGTTATCTCGTTGAACTAACGTTTGCTAAATTATGTCTTCTATGTGTTGAGGGGACCCATTTAAATCACCACTATGTATTTCATTCAAGATCATTGGTACTAATACAGAACAGGCCTCTAATTTATTCCCACCGATTTTCCGCAGCGGCAGCTTCTTGTGGTTAGCTTTGATTAACGAATCGAAGTTTCCAGTTATGACCATTTCTACCGGTAGGTGTTTCCTTATTGCTATTTCTTTTAATACCGATGGTCTCACTTCCCTGGGACCTATCTTATTGCTGAATATAAGATCAATAGTGCTGCTTCCATCTGGGTCTATGTATGTTTTCTCATTTTTCTTGTTTAGTAATGAAAATCCTTCTGTCTCCAGGTAATGTATTACCATCTCCGCTTTTTTGTTTGCAACGTCTATACGGCAGTTTAGGTCCCCGGCAATTATAAGATGATCTGTATTTCCCAATTTAGAGATACCTAATATCAGTTCATTTATAATGTCGTGTTCTTTCCATTCAGGTTGAAAATAGACGCACATCACGGATAAGGGTGCTGTTCTGATCATTAAAATATTGTCTGTCTTATGCACTAAACGGAAAGGTGCATTCTAGCTTATAATAGACATGCTAGCCCTCCCTTTGGTCTCCCAGAGTCACTTTGAGTTGCTAACACGTGGATTGCGTATTTATTATTTGTGTGAATTTATTTCAATGAGAATGTTTCTGTAAGCACCACTACATCATATTCAGATAATTTATCGCAAGATAATGCACCAAGTACACCTGCCAACGCTTCTATGTTCCATATTAAACACTTAATATCAACTCCTATGTTACATGTCTCTTAGATCGCGGGGTTCTTTATTGGAGTTTCGTCATGTTTATTATTCCTAGTTAATAGTTTCAATAGTTCAATAGTTTCGGAGGTCGACTGCTTCGGATTCCTGTCTTGATGATGATGATGATGCTTGTTGTTTAAAGGGGCCTAACATCGAGGTCATCGGCCCCTAATGGTACGAAATGAAAGAACAAAAATGTCAAATTCATCCACTGACCAAATTTTTTTTTAAATGTCATGAAGAATGAATGGATGGACATGAACCCAACCAAACAAAAACAAAAAAGGAAACAACCAAAATACAGTGGATCAGACTCAAAGATCATACATAATTGATTACTGACCAAGGGACCACTCATAAAGCACGATGATGCTTGATGTCGAAAGGGGTGCAAAATCCATGTCTAAGGCACCACAGAATGGTACATGTCGCGAGTAAAGTAGAACCATGGTATTGGCATGTTGGGGTACTAATCAAAAGTAGCGAAACTCACGGTGTTCCACACAAGACGGTACTACTCACAAGTATTGTACTTCGTACAGGTAACGCAGACCTATGGTGTTTCTCACATAATGGCGCCACTCAGAGCCAACGCAAACCAGTGAGTTTCCTCGCCTAGGTGTACTAGGCACGGATGCCGGTCCCACGGGCCCCGTGGTGTTCCTCACAGAGTGGATACTAATCAAAGGCAACGCAGACCCACGGTGTTGCTCATATAGTGGTACAACTCACAGGCTACGCCCAGACCCGCGGTGGTGCTCACATGGGTACGACGCATGGGTACTGGAATCCACCCGGCCAAGCTTCTTACTGCAACGAATCACAAACATATTTCGTACCATGTTAGTGATACTACTCGCAAGTACAGGCAACCCATGGTGTTCCCCGCGTGATGGTACGAATCAAAAGTAGTTTCATGGTTCTAATTCAATCATGCCTTGGTCGCCCCTTTTAGTCGCCTCTCACGACAGGCAGGGGATACCGTGGGTGTATTATTCGTCAGCCTCCCCCACCCACAGGGGTGTGTGTTTGGTCCGCGAGAGGTATTTTATTTCCCTCAAGTCCGCCGGCAAGCCGGTTAGGACCCCCTATCCGCCACCTGGGATGCGCCATGTGGGAGTATCACCTCTCCCCCTGCTACGCCTGCGTAGCAGGTTCGTGGGATTCCCGTCTTGACCTCCGAAAATTAAACCGTCTTATGATCAATCTTTGGGACCAAAATTCATCCTCTTGCGTCTTGGCGTAATGATGAAAAGGTATTCCCACCTTGAATGCTTTACTTCTCCCTATTGTTTTCAATTGTTCGCATTCGATGTTATCGTTTATTCCACTTCTTTGAAGGAAGCTCGTGACTGTTTCTGCTGTTGCGGTTTCATGTAATCTACCTACGTATAGCCATGCTTTACGTTCTACTGCTTTTAATTCTTAATTTGCTCCTTGTTTCTTGCCTACTACTATTTTGCTACTGTTCCTTCTTCTACCTCCCTGTGTAGACCAAGCTCCTTGTCCTCCATCCGCATCTGCCTGTTCTGGGTAGATATCACTATTCTGTGCTTCGACGAGACTAAAGTTAGGATCAAATACCTCGTTTGACTGCTGACGGGGAGATGTAGTTTGTGACGTAATAACTGATGGTCTGGGGTTTGATGTAATGTCTTTGGTGAAAGACTTTGTAGATTTCTCTTTATCTTTGATATCTACAATGTTTTTGATATGCTCTTCTAGTGAATCGATTTTCTGTGTGAGTAGTTTTATTGGAGAATTTACATTCTCTACCGTTTTCTCTTTGATGTGACTTTCTAGGAAGTTAACTCTTTGCACCAGTTGATCTATACGAGGGTTCTTACTTACGATTTCCTCCAGTTTGATCATCAATTGGTGCATTGCATCTCCTTGTAATTTCGGTGTCTGTAGTGCTGTTTTGCATTTATCGCAGTTGCAGTTGCAGTTTGCATTTGCTTCTACTGATGATATCGAATTCTCATTGTTTTAATCCCTCACAGTCTTTGTGATACCAGAGTTCACAGGCGCCTTCACACTGAATTGCTTGCGAGCCTAGTTCGAAGTCCTGTCTGCAGGTGCCGCATTTATCTAAATTCTGGCAACCGTCTTGGTCGTGTTTACGGATAGGCATTTCAATCTAAGCAGCCGTGACTTTGTTAACGGTGATTTCAAATAGTAAACAGTCACTATTGATATACTTGTTCCTAATCAACAATGGCTCACACAATCTTTAAATTGGTGCTCTGTGATGCAAGGATATTCGCACTAAGTCGTACACACTTATCACGAATAAATAAAATTCCTAATGCCTTAAGGGGAGTTTGAATGGCAAAACTGATAATTTTTTGACATTTTTCAAAATAAGTCCTACAATATTATTTAGTGTTTCATGATGAAAATGGCATATAATTTATCTCTGTGTGAGCGCTAGAAGTATTTTATTCTTAATTTTATTACATTGCTTGCATATCCGTCACTCTGGTTGATTTTGGACATGCATCCTTTTATTTACGAAGATCTCTGAAACTACTGCACGTAGAAGGCTGTGGTTTTCGCCTATCGATAGAGAATGCTCGACGCTCAAATTTCGTTACTGTTCTGTTTCAAATATATCTGCAGCTATGCTTGCTTTTGTGGAACGAATGTTGAATTTCGTGTGAATTAGTGTCACTGGAAGTGCTTCCGTGTAGTTTGATTGCACTTATTTTGGTAAACAAAGTATAAATATACCTAGAAGTGCTAGTCTATTTGGGAAACGTAAGTTTTGTGGCAACCAGCATACTAAAAAACAAGACATGTGCTTCACATGAGGTAGAATCCGCCGACAGTGTAGAAGCAGATTGTCAAAATGTGACACCAAACAAGCAGACACGCCCCCTAGCAATGCAAGTGAATTTAAATTAGGTAAACATTTTGAAGAACTGGAATCTGGAAGGCTGAAGTTTCAGGTGAGTATTTTTAGCATAATAATTCTATACCTGTAGCAGTTATGGAAGCTATCAAGCCAATCTACAGATACCTAGCTCATCCAGACCTTCATACTCAGAATCCCAACGAGTTGTTCAAGAATATCATCGGGACTCGAGTGCCCAAAAATGTGTTAATTTGTGGGGTTAAGAACTTTGAAATGGGGAGTGAGTGATGCTGTATTAACATTCAGTGGTGGGAATATGGGAAGAGTAAGAGTGTTATTGCATCTCAACATCAACCCTGGCCGTCATACTATGAAGGGACTGCAATATTTAGACAAATTAAGAATTGCCAAGGCACAGCGTACAGCGGAGTTCAACACCAAAGCATCATGGTCATCGCGAAGTAAAAGGTTTTTAGAGAAGGAGGGGTACCAGGAAGATGATACTGACTATGCTGAGGGGTGCTTTTGAGCCTTAATTTAAACATCTGAGTGAGTTCTTATAATTTCAAGTTTTAAACCTGATTTTCTCAAAATGACTTTTTTTTACAATTAATGTTCCTGTATCTGAAAAACTACTTGTGATACATACATGCAACTTTGTGAGATGCTTTATTATATCTTTCTGTCCTTACTGAAGCAGAATCATAGCACAAGTTTCCATAGACATGAAGTAAGGGGTGTCCATAAACAATTTTTTTTGTAAAAAATGGCACCTTTTAAAAAGTTAATATATCTCGTTCTTTTGGTTTCTATATTTTAATTCTGCTTCAGTCCACATAAATAATATAGAAATGTCATCTGTAAAAATTCAGGGTCGTTTCTTCCTAGGTTCCAAAAATATAGGAACATAATCTTGGCTTATTTAACATTGGCAGGATAGGCCTTTCAAACTCCCTTTAAATTAATTTACCCCTGTATCTACAAAACTGAAGCCTCCGTGGCTCAGGCGGCAGCGCGACGGCCTCTCACCGCTGGTTACCATGGTTCAAATCCCGGTCACTCAATGTGAGATTTGTGCTGGACAAAGCGGAGGCGGGACAGGTTTTTCTCCGGGTACTCCGGTTTTCCCTGTCATCTTTCATTCCAGCAACATTCTCCATTCATATTTCATTTCATCTATCAGTCATTTATCATTGCCCCAGAGGAGTGCGTCAGGCTTCGGCACCCGGCACATTTCCTATCCTCGCCGCTAGATAGGGGCTTCATTCATTCCATCCCTGACCCGGTCATATGACTGGATACAGGCTGTGGATTTTCATCTACAAAACTGAACACCTGAATAAGGAGTAATTCTCTTGTAACTTCCAAATTATCACTTTATCGGATGAAACAAACGCTCAGATCGATGGATAGTCACAAGTCACATTAAATTTCAGGAAATTGAGTACGTCAGTATCACATGCACAAATCACAGATTTCACACTGCTTTTGCACAATTATATTCCCAGATTGTAATTAACATACTATATGCAACACTGAACACTGTGATAACAAGACTTCTTTATTTTTATGATGTATACACATTCGCTATGTAAAGTACACAATTAAGCCACTTTATCGGATGAAACACACGCTCAGATCGATGGACAATCACAAGTCACATTCATATCATATTTCACGTGTACTATTTAATCAAAACTCACTACTTTCGCTACTTTGCACCTCTTCGTATATCACAATCAATATTTTCCTATGATCGATATCGCTGGAATAAGAAACCAAGTATTCACCACAGGCCTAGATACTAACTCCGATTATAAGATATATAAGATTATCTTATATATCGCCTAGCGATATCGCTATCACGATGACTAATCCGTTTCTAGAACAAGACGTAACAATACAGAAATGGAGCCCGTAAAACGCTATCGAAGTGGTCACACTGAAGTTCAATGCCGGGCCGTTAGGATCGCTTTCTTGCCCCCTATGTACCAGGTTCGCGCCTTTAAACGTGTTTATTAACTGAGTTGGTTGTGAATGTATTATGTATTCGTCTGATGTTAAGCATTCGCAGTTCCAGTCATGGTTTATTCACGAGAAATTAAAGGTAGTGGAATTTCGTTTCACAAGTTTCCATTGAATGTACAATGTTCTAAACATTATACAGAGGAAGTATTACGCATGGGATACGACTTCAAGCTGATGAAATTAGGCCCCTGTTCCTAAGTTTTGATCTGAGTTACGTCATAAGAATCGGGCGATCCCAACATTTTTCACTAGGCATTTTTGTAAACAATGCTATCGTGACCGGCGATCATTTGAGAGGCCTCTTCAAACTCAGAAATCTTAAATTAGGAAACCAACCAGAAAAATAATTTGCCCAACAAATTTGGAGAAAACGAATGTAGCAAGAGCTAAAAATATTGTATTTTCCCCTGAAACAATCTCTGGTTTGAAAAGTATGGAGGTGGTTTATCCCGAGAGCATTAAATACAGTTTTAAAAACCATTTATTTTATGGAGCATTTTATGAAATTGTTAGATGCGCACGACGTCTGCAACATCTCACATGGGACATATTCCAGGAACGAGAAAAAATGAGCGTCTTTTAGTACTGAAGATTAACGCCTCAATTGGTTAATTAATGATTTCCTGTCATATATTAAGAAAATTCAAATACATTCAGAGAAAGTAAAAAAGATTCGTGAGGGAAATGTATTAGGCATAGATCTTGACTACCCAATCCACTGTGGCCTGCGTAAAATACCTCTTTAAGTAGACATTTGCATTATGCATTGACGAGGAACTTAACAAGCAATGACAGCTACCTAAGAAGCCAAGTGGAATAAAATGGCATTTTGGTTCGTGTGGCAGAAGAACAAGCAGACTGTAAAGGCTGTTTAGAACATATCCCTTCTCCAGCTACTCAAAGTCCAATAATGTGTCTTATTCGTTTTCAAGATCGAGGAGCCCTCAGATACCGAAAATCATCGTCTGTCGCACTTCTGCAGTGAACGACGGAATTTGTCACTTCCGTTACGCAGTACTTGCCCCGAAGAGAGTTACTAAAAGGTGTACTTTTTTTTTCGAAAGACATGTTCAACAGTGAAATTAAGTGTAGAAAGTGTAAAGACGACAAACCACCTCTTTTTTCTACTATGAAAATTTCTGAGACCTTTTTAGGCAACATTGGTTCGAGCCACTCAAGTAGAAGAGAGAAAGTTTTGAAACTTGGTAAGAAGCCCCTCAGAAGGAAAGTTTTGAAACTTCAATGATATATCCAAGCCACCCGTTTCCATGAGTGCATTTCAAGGCCTTGTATTATAGCGTAGGCAACGGTTCTTGAAGTGGATTTGGGCTCGTTATTTCACCCAGACACAAAACTTCTTCTAAGTCTTCTTGTATGCTGTTGGGCTTAGTTTTAACTCCGTACCCAATAACTACACCGTTTGGTAATGCATTTGTTTGCGTTGAGTTAATATCCGTACGTTGGTAATCTTGGGAAGTGCAAGTCTTGAAATTTGGTTTTCGTGAATAAGGTTGGATCAGAGGAGTAAGCGGTAAACGTTCAGCCTTAAGTCCGGTCTCCACTGATTAACATTTAACAGCAACATGTTAAATTTAACATGTTACAATTCACATATATATTGCGATTGCGTCTTCCAATTGAATTTGCATGTTAACTCAGAATGTTGAGGTTAACATTTTTAGAAGTAGAAAACATGTCAAGTCAATTCGTTGTTCGTGAGATGTTGGCACAGCTTCGGCAAATTCTTTGACGTTTCCATATCAACAGATAGCCAAAGGACGCAAACGACGTGCTTCTCGTGAAGTAGGATTATAGTTACAACACTCCGTAACACGCATTCTCTTTGTTATAAGCTACAAATACAGTACCCGTACGCGCACGTGTGTCGTTCCCTCTGCACTATACTAAAATTTATAGTCAGAAATGGAGTGGAGGAAGATTACTTTGGACTTAATTAATGATATAATGGAAAGGCCTTGTTTGTGGGATGCCTCATCAAAGGAATAAGGGGATAAAGCGAAGAAAGCCGACAGTTTCCAGGAACTCTAAATTATCTAGAATTGTTCCCGCGAGTATATTGAAAAAATCTAGCGTCCCTCCGCTCCCTGTACAGTCGAGTATTGCAAAAAAACGGACGAAATTTATACTTCAAAGTGGTTTGCTTTTGAGGCAATGAGCAGCATAAGGGGAGGAAATGTATCTAATAAAACTGCATTTCAAAGTCATAACAAGAAGCAACAGTTGCAATAACAAAGGGCGAAATCCTCTTCATCTGAGTCCATTGTCTTTATTTGAAAATAATAGACACCAACTAAATGTATTACCACAAATTGATATGATGAACTACTTAGGGCCTATACATAAACAAATAAAGTCAAGTTTAACATGTTTATTAAGTGTGGACACAATGTTAAATGAAACAATATTCAACATTTAACATTGAACATGTTAATGGTGTCACCAGTTAACATTTAACACATTTAACATGTTGTTGTTAAATGTTAATCAGTGGAGACGAGCCTTTACTCACGCAAGTTTATAACATAGTAATCATGGCTGACGGTAGGCGAATGGACACTGACATTGGTTCAAGGCTAGTCCAATAAAATGTCGTTCCCATAAAACAATACAAGCAGAAATTATGACCAACTTACGCGATGAAAAGACCTAAGAGTGAGGCAATGTAAAAGAATAACCATTAGAAACAAATAAGATTAGCAATATCTGGCTAACTTGAAGTATGGCAGTGACATTTCATACGGCAAATCTTCAGGCGATGGCACAGTCCATTCGTGCCACCGCCAGCCACGATTATATAAGAACATGTGTGTGGAGATTATTACCCACTAAAAACCACACTCCCTTTTCCCACGAGGTTTATCTCCGCCCCGGAAACCGCTCTCGCATTACTTCAGGACGTATGTCGTGCTTAATGCATCTTGTGTTTCATCTTCCTTCTTCGACTTTACAGTCTGTCGTAATTGTCCAGGACCTTCTACTTCTGACGCAGAATATATTCTACGTAGACTGCCATCTGGTCGCAAGATTCTTGACTTCGTAGCATTACTGACACGATCCATCCTGGCGTCAATTCTCCCTTCATAACTTCTAAGCATCTTCTTTGTGGCAGCCAATGAACACACACAAAGAAAGTATGTAATACGTCATCGATATCACCGCAGTATATGCACACCGGACTGGTTGCTAGCCCTAGCCTATGAAGAAATTTCCGGAAGTATCCATGACCTGTCAAGAACTGTGTGAGATAGTAGTTCACTTCACCATGATTTCGGCCAACCCATACGCCCAGAGAAGGTATCAGACTTTTCGTCCATTTCCCTCTAGAGTCATCTTCCCATCTTGTTTGCCATCATTGCATTCTGCGACTAAGAGCCAAAGCCTTTGGCCTTTTCCTTCCTAGCTCTTCTTGTGTGAGCCAAATTTCTTGTCTTTCGAAGGCCAACAAGTCAATAGGAGCTACTGCTGCTACTACTAGAATCGCAGGTTCTGATACTGTGCGATATGCGCAAGCAATTCGTAAAGCTGCTCTCCGTTATACAGCCGCAATTCTTGTCCGATATTTCGCATTTTTTAACGATCCAGCCCAAATTTCCGAACCGTATAGCAGTATCGATTGAACAGTCTACATGAGAAGCCGCCTTTTACTAGATTTCGGCCCCTTGATGTTTCCCATGAGTCTACTCAGAGCAATCATGGTTTTCGCTGCCTTGTCTGTTACCCGTTGGATGTGGTCCCAGTATGTAAGCTTATTATCAAGCGTTAAACCAAGATATTTTGTGCTCCTAGTTGTTTCGATGGCTATCTGCCCGATCTGCATCGGAACAACAGTATTAAACCTTCTCCTCGTCAGGAGGACACTTTCCGTTTTATGATCTGCGAGTTCTAACTTGTGATTTATCATCCATTCTTTGACACGTCGCATCACCTGATTCAATTTAAATTGAGCCAGCTCTAGGTTACGGGTTACTATCACAGCAGCCACATCATCAGCATATCCCACAAGTTTTACATCTTCTGGCATCTCCAGCCGTAACAAACCATCATACATGATATTCCAAAGGCGTGGTCTGAGAATTGAGCCTTGCGCTGCACCAGCTGTGAGCCGTTTTCTTCTCTGACCATCTTCCGTGTCGTATAACAATGTACGGTTTTTCAAATAGTCTCACAGTATATACATGAGATATTCTCGTAGCTTGAAAGTTTCTTGTAGAGCTTCCAAAATATCACTCCATCTTGCCGAGTTGAAAGCATTTTTAACATCTAGAGTCACAAGAAGCGTCAGCTTACTAGAGTAATGATTACCCATTTGATCTCGTTCTGCTGTCTTCACCACTTCCTTCACAGCATCTAGCGTTGAGTGACCTCTGCGAAATCCACGTTGTTGGTCAGATAGGTCGCCAGCAATCGGACTGCTGCTAGTATTCTCGGTTGTAGTAGCTTCTCTAAACCTTTCCCGGCGGTGTCCAACATACATAGAGGTCTGTAACCCCCCAGTTTTCACTTTACTGATCAGAACCAATCTAGCTATCTTCCAACGAAAGCTAAAAATCCCCGCTTCCAAACATGATTATACATTCTCAACAGCAGTTGAGGACATAATTCGACTGCCACCTTCAGTACTTCTGCTGGAATACCATCTGGTCCAGGGGCTTTCTTATTTCTAAGGGAATTAATTGCTGTTATCAATTCTTCAGTTCTAAAAGGTGGTACATTATCTAGTTCTTTCTCGGCCTCAACGTCAATCCTCTCTGCATGATCAGGGAATAGTGTGTGTACTGTTTCTTCCATGGTGCGTGGATCCATGATAGGGGTTGGTAACAACCCGAATTTCTTCATAACAATTTTATACCCTAATCCCCATGGATTTTCATCCACTTCCTTAGACACTTCCCATCACTTGTCGGCTTTACTCTTTTTAATTGTATTTCGCAGTCTTTTCTTCATAGTCTTATACTCTACTGAGAGAGCTTCATCGTTATGTCGTGCTCTTTACGTCCTTCGTCTGAGTCGCAGGCATTGTTTCCTCAGTTCAGCAATTTCACCAATATGCTGGACGCTTGCCTCTCCGTTGTTTGATTCTTGTCATTGATGCGTCACATGCTTGCTGAAGGAGTCTCATGGTGTGTTCCACGCATTTATTAGCAATTATGCTTCTTTTGCCTCCGTGACATGTATCTGAAATACAGTTCATTCCATTCTGTATTACTTCATGAAATTTTTCTCTATTCATAGTGGCTATGTTCCATCTTTCTGGCTTGCGCGTAGTAATCCTTAGATGCGGAGTCTCTTGAAGTACACGAAAAGTGATATACTGATGATCGCTTCCAGTATATTCTTCAATTACTCGCCATTCAGTTATCCTAGACGCAATGTCTTCAGAAGCAAAGGTTACATCTGGTATAGTTCCCTGACACCCTGGTCGCCGAAAGGTTGTCACATTACCAACGTTGATAACCATTAATCCCAATCTGGCGACCATCTCCATTGTACGCCGCCCTCTAGAATCTGTTTGAGGCATGTTCTATTCAACTGCTTGAGCATTAAAATCACCAGCAACAACTAGGTTAGTGTTCATCCCTTGCAGAGTATCTTCAAGCCCATCTAGTTTTGTCTGGAAGTCAGAAATAGCCTCATTCGGGGTAAAAATAACAGCTGACAAAAATTACCTTCTCAATTTGGACCCAAACGAACCCATCTCTTCATCCTTGATTTATAACTGAGTATTTTCCAAGGTCTGGTACCCATATCGCAGCTGTCCCTAGATTGTCTGAAAACCAGCCCGGTTGATCTCTATCTTGATATTGTTCGCTAAGAATCAAGATGTCTGCTCCTATCTCATAGCCCATCTGCGTCAATAGATCACTGGCAGTTAGACTCCTGTGTATATTGGCTTGAAGAATCTGTACCATTCACCACTGCATTTTGGCCTTTCCTAGCGCTTCACGAAACACAATACACTTGCCTGAGCCAAGAGCATGATGTCGTTTTGACTCTTCAACGCCCATATCTGTACAAATTTTGCATCCTACTGCCTTGTAACCAGCTTCCCCGCACTTAAAGCAGAGTTTACTTCTGTCCAATCCTTTACAGTTTCGTGCTTGATGCCCATATGATAGACATCTAAAGCACCGAGGAACTACGGCCCACCGTCTTACTCTGCAGTACAGCCAGGCTACTTTAATTTTGCATATGTCTAACAGCTTTCGTGCCTCGCTATCTTCTATCTCCACAATGGCGAGTTTTTGTCCCCTGCTGTTCGGATTTGTGATTGAGACCTTCAATTCTTGATTAAGAGTATCTAATTTTTGTCTTACACCCTCCTCTACGTCGAAAATAGTGGTGGCACTGTCCATATGCCGAATTTCCAATGTAGTTCTAGGCGTCAAAACCTTCACTTCGCCATAATGTCCAAGAGCACCCTTAAGTGATTTATTAAAATTTTCTCTATTCTCCTTTTCCGTGGCCTCATTATATTCAAGAAGAACCGCTCGAGATATAGTTTTCCTGATCGATCTAATACCAGCGCCACTCTCTTCCGGGTTCACCTTGCTGCGGATATCCTTCACAAAATCTGCGAATGTCGTGCCATTCATCGGTTTAATAAGTACGGCTTCTGGGCGGCTTCTTATAGTTGAAAGTTTCCGTTGCTCGTTCTTTTTAACAGTTTCAGATACCGGTACTGTTTCAGGTTGAGTACCTTCATCTTCATCTGCCTTCTTCTGCCTCTGTTGCCTCTTCTTCTTCTTCTTGGATAACGCTATTTCCCAGTTATCCTGTTCTACGTTTCTGTGGTGCTCTGTTCTACTTTCTCTTGAACAGGTAAATCATTTTGCATTAATGCTCTAGTTGCTTTACAAGCTTTTCTGTGCGTAGATCCCGCATCTAGGGCTTCCTCCTATTTCTTTAAATCTTGCTGAATTTCCATCTTCATATTTTTCTGCTGAATTGCAGGAATAATTTTCAACAGGCCACTGGCGATTTCTAGTTGTTCTTCTTCTTTTAACACATCCTCCATAATTTGTTGAATAATATCAAGCCTCAAATTCGTTTTCGCATTTTGCTCAATATTACTATTGCATGTATCATGCGTGCGCTCCACGTCCGTGATATTGTGGCTATGTTCCATAGATGCTGAATTCAAATCCACAGAGTCACACTGGATTCCAGCTCCAGACATCGTGCCATATAGGGAGTCCAGCTGGCTGTGACTCAGGTCGCAGAGAAATATCTATCTATTGTCTGTTATTTTCTATGACGAAACTAGGTAACCTAAAAAACGCAATTTCACTAACACACAATATCAATATCTTGAACTTTTCACCCACTACCGTAGTTTATTCTCTTAAATATTGAAAGTGCGTATATTAAATATTACTTATACTCACTTTCCATATCAATATACGGGTAATTACCAACGAAAGCGTCGATCATTGCATGCACAACAGACTTACTGATCTTGTCACTACCAAGACGTACAACAACCTGTCCATAAACTATAGGCCTAATTTCAATTACAGTTGCGAAGTAGACACGAAATAATACAAGCAGCGTTGCCAAAAACATTTATATAATAGGTGTCACACACATTCTTCTTCTCCAAATAATCCGGCAGTAGAACAGTTTCGAAACAATTAAGATGATACTTGTACTTACATCCTTGGGTGTCCAATTTAATATAATTCAATAGTTACGTAGTTAGCTCATATTGCAAAAGGTACACTCACTCAGATATACATTCCACAACACAAATACGAAAGAACGATGAATAGGTATATAATTACACAATAACTAAGGCCAACGGCCTAATTCCATGGTTATTAGCCTGGAGCATCAGACTCCATTCCACCAAATCTTGTGCGCCACAACTTCTCCAAATGCATCCATAATGGCGCTCAGCCGGCAAGAGACTGGCGTGCAGGCGAGCAAGCCGCGCATCGCTCAGTTAAAAGAAGAAGTGCGCTTGCGCGCTCGAATCAACTAGCTTATTGAGCGAATCAGAGAAATCGAAGGACCGACGTAACAATAGCAAAATATGCATTTTAAATAGGCATAGTTCAGGCACATAAATTAACGGCAATTCAAACAATGGCGAGAATCGTAGATAAGGACCCCACACACAAATACATATGTCCAACAAATGAGGGTAGGGTAAATTCTTGTCACACAATCTGTAAATGAAATGGGGAGTCCTATCTCCTTAAATGTTGGGTGTATGGAGCAATAGTGCCCAAATAACTCTTGTAAAATTGTATTCAACTACTGTACCTGAAATCTCGTACTGTCGCTGAGCGACTAGTTTTGTTAATATCTTTCATTCGAAGAAACGTTCAAAGGAAATATAACGTTGATTTTAAAACTTTTAATTAATATTTTGATTGTAGTAGATAGACCCGTTCATGCTCGCACATTCGTTCACCTCTGTGATCCACGAAATCTCCGTAACATACACAATTATATATACATGGTTTGTGGTTATAGTAGTAATTTAGCAGAACAAAGAGTAATTTCATTCCCTACCTGGTGAACAGTGCTATAAATATTTGGTTTATTTTTTAACTTTTTCTAGTTCTCATTTAATTCTTTCTGGATGATGATCAAGCTTATTAAATGAAAATTGGGTTGGTGACACTGCTGTTCATGTGTGATTCAGAGGAAGTCGTCACATTAATTGTTTCTGTTCGTCCTGCTCTCATTCAACTAACATAAAATAATGTATCTTACCTACTGCTTTTCCCTGTAATTGTCGCGTTCTGAGCAGGCGTCGTATAGGATTGAGGCGGTGTTGTGTCAGTTGCTTCATGAACGATTACAAAGATGGTGTAGGTGCACCCTGCGTATCAATGATCTAGATGGCCGTGGATTAAATCATGCCACGTAGGTCACGCTACATCATTGTGGGTCAAGGTAGTTAGAGTAAGAGGTAGGGATCACGCGCAGGTCTCCCCACCACGCTTGGCCGTCGATGACGTCAGCGTGCACCCTCAGCGCCTTGTCTTCTGTTTCAGCCACAAGTTAGAGATAAGAGAACTTCATTGATATTTTAACATCACCTAACAAAAGGCATTCCACTTCACTATTACGAGAGTAATAATAGGAGATCAAATACAGTGTGAATCCAGCAGCGTTTCTGAAGTATTTCGATCTGTATAAAAGGTTGTAACAATGCTAAGACTGTGATCCCAGTGGAATGGCCGTTCCGTATGTTCATGTTCTCAACACCCATGATAACAGTAACAAGGGGCTCTAATTGTTACAGACTCGAACATTAAAGCTTGATGACTGCAAGAAATATGTCCGTTGTTACAAGCAATATTGGGAAACTATATACACTGTCAACAACACAAACAGCAAATGTTAGGAAACTGTCCACAACACAAACAGTACAGTAAATGTTCTCCTCCAAGTGCCAGGAACTGACAAATTCCACGTTAATATTATATAGGCCATATAAATTAATGAGCCTGTATACTAACATTCTTAGCACTGGTTTCATATACAACATAATAAATTGCCTTTCATAAAAAAATAACAGGCTTGTTATTCACAAAGAATAATGCTGATATTTAAAGAAAGAATATCAAACACGCTTATCCATAGCATCAGTGGAATTTCTTTGCTTTTCTTCTTTCTTTATCGGTATTGTATTAACTGAAACCCGGTCTCCATTCGAATAAAAGAACGGCTTTTCACGAAGCAACTTGGAAGCTCATAAATTTCTGGGAATTTCTTCTTCAGGATATCCGTAAGGTTTGTGATGATGTTAGAACCCTCTTTCAGTTATTTCCCGAGCTCGATAGCTGCAGTTGCTTAAGTGCGGCCAGTATCCAGTATTCGGGAGGTAGTGGGTTCGAACCCCACTGTCGGCAACCCTGAAGATGGTTTTCCGTGGTTTCCCATTTTCACACCAAGCAAATGCTGGGGCTGTACCTTAATTAAGGCCACGGACGCTTCCTTCCCACTCCTAGCCCTTTCCTGTCCCATCGTCGCCATAAGACCTGTGTCGGTGCGACGTAAAGCAACTTGCAAAAAAAATGGAACTCTTTTTAAAAATCTAATTTCCACCCCTTGTAGTTTGACCTGTTTTCTCTCCGTAATTGCTTTCTATATCGAGGTTCTTCTTTACCCTAAAAGCTACAATACAGCCAGTGAAGTTTTCAAGCAGCTCATCACGATCCTTGGTTTCGCGACTGTCCTCGAGCTGTTTTACTGGTTCTTCAAGGGCTTAAACGAACCCTTGCTCATCCTCCGGTAAAGAATTGGATGTTGTGGGCTCAACGCTGGCCTTCGACTGGCACACGATATCCGAGTTTTGATCGAGTTCATCAGTAGCATGTAACATATTTGGGCGTAGTGTTTCATAATCTTCCGGAGAACAAATGGAATTTCTTATCGCCTCGGAAGCGTTGAGGCTAAGAAGCAATGATCTCACCTGTCGGAAGAGGATGGTCATAAAGCCTTCCGAACCCTCGAAGCTGAGAAAGCTTTCAATAATGACTTGATTACTTCTGTCACCATTTGTTTAGGTCAGTGGCTTTAGGAAATACATGAAAGTGTATGTTTCGTTCCTTCGCGTGCCTGCTACGATTTGTGCAGCCTGCAATGGCATGACAAAGCATACTGAAAAGTGTACACTATTACAGCTTTTTACGTTTTATCACATAAAATAAACACACACGGTTTCTTATACACCACAGATATGTTACTATCGTGTATTATTAGCACCTAGCTTCTGCGTGTACAGCGATTCTTATTCGAACTACCTCTACCTCATTCAGAGCAGATTCAACGCGAGGGTCCTGCGTGACGTCACAGCTCTGCTTTGCTACTGCGCACCTCTCTCATGATCCCTACCTTGTATTCTACGTACCTTGATTGTGGGTCAGATCCACCCCGGTGAAAGTCTAATCGGGCTTATGGTTCCAATATGTAGCTAGCTTCAGGTAGTTTGCGTCCCCGATTTTAGATGGCGCTGGAGGTCATTCACAACGTGTAGATAGTTGTAGACAGGTTCTGTAGATGGCACGCAAGTAGGCATGAAAGGAGCGATATTAATATTTAAAGGCAGTTTGCCTCGAAGTGAAGTATTTCAAGTCTAACCTCAATCAGTGGGCACTTCTGACGAAGAATTAGTCTTATCACGTCAAGCATGTTTGTCCCAAGACACAGTTCGGAACGCATTCAGAACCGATACCAACAACTGTGAATGCCCAAGGACTTACGATTACCGTTCGAACGAGTTCGTTATTGCAGCGTGTTGGAACGCAAATAGAATCGATCAGTGTGTAATCAGCGCCTTCTAAAGACAGCTGGTGAAACTAATCATTTATTTTTCTGTACTGTAACTACAATAACTAGCGATAGATTTAACTGACGGTGGGTTTTATAAACGTAATACATTACAGTATTAATACTGTAAATTCTTAATTAATAAATAAAACTTATTGCATTTTAGAGTGGAATTTCGGAATACGCAAATACCAAGTTTTAACACGACATGTTAAATCTGACATAACCCAACCCATCACGGTTGGCACAAACACTCTATCCCCTTCCAGAATTTGATTTTGCAGTCCTCCCCATAGCAATTCTACATTTCCCCCTCCATTTGTCCACTTATCAATTCGGTTTTTTTCCACAAAGTAAGGACTTATTGCTTCCGTGTCTGCCTTAACTGCCCTCCTTTCCCTGTCCTCTCCTCTTGCTTCAGTATTAATTTCTTTTCTTTTTCTGCTATTTGCTTTACGTCGCACCGACACAGACAGGTCTTATGGTAATGATGCGATAGGAAAGGCCTAGGAATGAGAAGGAAGCGGCCGTGGTCTTAATTGAGATGTTAATTTTTAACATGACTGCGCTATAAATACATTTTTGGTTGAACGTCTCACTAACTCATCGAACGTTTTCGGCAATGCTAGGATAGGAAAGGACTAGGAATGAGAAATTAGCGGTCGTGGCCGTAATTAAGGTGCAGCCTTAGCACTTGCCTGGTGTGAAAATTGGAAACCACCGAGCTCCCGACATTGGCGTTCGAACTCTAACTCAGGAATGTAAGCTCATAGCCGTGTGACCCTAACCGCACGGCCAACTCACTCGATAATATTTATGTATTAATTTTAGATATTTTTGAAGCGCATACAGTCTTGCAGTATCAGATCACGAACTCTCAGAAATAAATGAAGTAAGCTTTAAAATCGACCGGAAAGTTACATAGTTGACTGACTCGTTCCTACTGTAGTGGATTAGAACATACCGAGGTGTTTTCAGTCTCCTTAACGTGTCTATTAAATGCGTAATTTCTTGCTCTACCGTAAATGTGCATTTATGTTCCAAGAACAGAAAGAAGACAACAATTTCCCCCAATTTTTACTTAATATAGTTTCAAACGGCTCGCCATTATATTATCCGTCTACTTCAGATACGGGCCATAAATGCGCTAAAAGTCAGAAGTTTCCTTTGATTTATTGTGAATGTTCAAAATCGAGACATCAGAAATAAGCTCAACAAATCGTAATACTTGCCTGGACGGAGGTACACTGATAAAGTTTCCATCAGGATTGAAATCTCGTGAAAAAGATGTAGTATCAAGTTAAAACATTCAGTATTATAGGCCTAATCTAATTATAAACCTTGGATTATTATTTATAAAAATAATTTTCATTCTTTATTCTCAGATTTTCATATCTAAATCATCCTCATCTCTTGAACTGTCCTCAAAAGTACACTTTCACCATCCAAATCACTCATTTTCCTTACTTTCTCGGAAATGTCCTCCTTGCCTCAGGCGGCAGCGCGTCGGCCTCTCACCGCTGGATACCGTGGTTCGAATCCCGGCCACTCCATGTGAGATTTGTGCTGGACAAAGCGGAGGCGGGACAGCTTTTTCTCCGGGTACTCCGGTTTTCCCTATCATCTTTCATTCCAGCAACAATCTCCATTCTCATTTCATTAATAAACCACTTTGGGAGTGGCAACCCCATCGTACTAATAGCCTATATCTAATTCATTCATTACATCCCTGACCCGGTCAAAGACTGGAAAACAGGTTGTAGGTTTTCTTCTCAGAAATGTAAGGTTAACTTGAGGCAAATAAGTTAGTCTCCCGACGACTCTTCAGATGGAGCTAAACAGATTTTAGTGCGCAAGACCGGAACGTCTAGTTCTCGCTCTGGATCAAGAACCGCTTTCACCGGTTCGGAATTGTTCCCAATCAGTTCTGAATTATGTTGGAACAGCAAGCTGGGAGTTCAGAACCGTTCAGAACCGATTCTCGATTATGTTGGAACGCCCGTCAAGTTACTGTGCATGAGCAGACAGTTCAGAATCGATTCGGAATCGTGTTGGAAGAAACCTAATAGCAGTAAGTTATTGCACAAAATGCGCACTCTGGTGCTATCTCTGATCGGGGACTGAAATCACTAGCGCCTATTGGCTTGGTACCGAAATTCATTATTGGGTCACATCTCTACTCTATTATATCCTCTTTGGTCAGAACGTTGCCTACGAGACATCTCGGTCAGATTCGGGTGAAAGTTTTGCATTTTTGTGATAAGTTCAGTTCTTCGAGTGTTCTGGAAGAGTACAGTTCTCTGTGTGTGAGTATGTTGTGGATTTTAGAAACATACTACTGTCCAAGTCTTCTCTGTGTTTGATTTGCGAAACTGGGCCCTTCTGTGTAGACGATGAATTCCGATAGTAGAGGTGGTGGGACCAATAGAACACCGAATCTTGTCGTGGAACGTGAAGAACTAGTATATACCAGTTCTAACCTCAATCCCCCTAAATCGCCTCCTACTAATAATTTAAGTAGTCCTAATCAATCAAACGATATGCATCTAGAGAATAATCCTCCAGATGTAGAACAGGATATTTATACCCGCACGCATTTTGGTCCTATTTTGGTGCATGTAGAATCCCCGGCAAATAAAAATATTGCCGGTCTACATCCCATGGCATTAGGAAAACTCTTTTATGATATTAAAATTCCAGGCACATTTTGTTGAAACAATATGATGGTGCAAATTTGCTTTACCCTAATGTAATGGCATAATGGCAAGTATTGCTTATATGGAAAGTTTGAATGTTTAGATGTTTAAATGTATAGATTTTCTTCCCGTTGGTAGGGTTCAAGTTAAAAGGAAAATTGTCCAGCTCTTAAATGTAAATTCATTGAACCTTGTGTGTAAGGAATGTGTCGATATTTTTGTTGATAAGTGTTTTAATATGATACAATGCTTTAAAATGAGAAAAAAGAAAAATCTAGCCTTGAACGTTCAGGCAGGAATTCTAAAGCTAAGAAAGTAATGCATAAATGAAAGATCAAGCCCTTTCACAGCACTCCATTTCACATCTTGATTATATGTCTAATTACAGTCTTTAAATAAAAACCTGTTAAATAATTCTTCATTCATTTATCCAGAATTGCTTTAGCAACTTTGAAGTTAATATCTTAGTACACCAAATACAGTAGAGACAATACGTGACACTCAGCGAGATATCGAGGGACAGCTATTAGAGCTCTCTCTAGCGGATGGACCTGAGAACTACTGATTCTGTTTTAAGAGCACGTGTATTTTTGTGTGAAGTTTTTGGTGTTATTTATGCGTTTTCATTGAGTTGACATAATAAAATAGGAGTGTCTGTCATTCCTTGATATCTCCTCTCAACAAGAGGGGAATGGTATGTGCTCTGTTTGGCTGCAATTACTATGAAGTAGAGAATAATGCGCGGTTTTCCTTTCGTGTACCTCTTGACAAGAAAATGTAAGTAATATTGTGTTTGCATATATATTCTTCCAGTGACAAAGAGATTTTTATGGTACTTCATTTTCCTCTGACCTGCTCGACCCATATTTTAAGTGGCTTAAAGTATAATACGCATATTTGATTGTATAGTGCAGCAGTTAACCTTCAATACCGGTACCGATGTGTTGTTGTAGGTGTGATCTGTGTGTTTTGAAATGTCACAGAAGTGATTTGGATAAGGTGTACAAGAGAGAAGGGATGTTACGTTTATTTAAGAATTAAGAGGAAAATTGTCCTGCTTTTAAATGTTAATTCATTGCACCATGTGTGTAAGGAATGCGCCGATAGTTTTTATTGACAAGTGTCTTAATGTGATGATAAAATGTTTTTTAAATGAAAAAGACAAATCTGACCGTAAAAGTTCAGGCAGGAATGCTAAAGCAAAAAAAAGTAATGCATAAATGAAAGACCAAGCCATTTCACAGCAGCCCATTTCACATCTTGTTTATATGTCTTATTTCAGTCTTTAAATAATAACTTTTTAAATAATTCTTCATTCATTTATGCAGAATTACTTTAGCAACTCCGAAGTTAGTATCTCAATAACACTTTCTTCTAGACGTAATTTATTTACCTATTTTCGTATATGCATTTCCATTGATATTTGAATATAGCGCGACTTTTCAGGTCAAGAAACTAGGAGCGCCACGGTCGAATCGTCTCCCATTTTAACAAGGCTAAATCCGTAAGTGTCGCGTATTGTCTCTACTGTATTTTGGTAACACTTTCTTTATAGACGTAATTTAGTTATCCATTTCCGAAAATACATTTCCATTGATATTTTAATTTAGCGCGAATTTTCAGGTCAAGCCACTAGGGGCACCACTTGCCACTTGTCTCCCATTTTAACAAGGATAAATCCGGAAGTGTCGAGTATTGTCTCTACTGTATTTGATGGCTGTGGCGCGTCACCTGGTATAATCTTTGTACTGCACAGTGTACACCCTGCATAGTCTCGTTCGTGACATCGTACTGTACGGTTGGTAGTGTTCGAGGTTTCGTGTTCCGTGTCTTGAAGTTTCTAGAACTTACTCCTGAATTCGAGTGATAGATTGCGTGTGATTTGTGAAGTGGTGACATGAGTTCTGATAGTGGAGGTAATGGAGACTTTCATACCGCATCAAATAGAGATGTTGAACGGGAAGAAGAGGTGAAAATGGACACAAACGTAGTCACGTAGTCATAATACCCCTTCGTTGCAAACTCCGACCCAATGCAATAATAACCCTCCACCTCCTGCTCAATCTTCTAACAATATTGCATGTAATTTATACCCATTAAAACACCCAGGCCCATATAATGTTTTTGTTTCATCCAAAAATGGTAATAACATTGGTAACCTGCATCCTATGGCTATTGGGCGTTTACTACATGTAAGAAACTTCCCTGTTAAATCCATTCAGTATAAAGGCCGTAATCGTATTCAGGTAAATTTTCACTCTCCTAATCGTGCTAATGATTTTTTGAAGAATAAGTTCCTTGATACACACAAGTTACATGCCTTTATTCCAAATTCCAATTTCTTCCGAGTAGGCATTATACGCGGTGTTGAGAAAGATTTAACCGAATCAGATATTCTTTCCTTACTTAAGAGTGACGTCAAAGTTCACTCTGTTCATCGCCTACTTCGCAAAACCCTCCAAGATGGTCAGGCAGTATATCTACCTACAGGCTCAGTAAAGATTGTTTTTGCTCCAAAACATTGCCCAAATATGTTTCAATCTATCACGTATTATTGGAAGTCAATCCCTTTATATTCTGCCCCATTATTTGCTCCAAATGCCAGCGTTATGGTCACACCATACGCAATTGGCAGTCCAATAACTTTCGTTGTCGCAACTGTGGTTTGAATCATGCTACCTCAGACTGCCTTGCTAATGTCAAATTATGTTTATATTGTAATCGGGAGCATGAAACGGGCTCATCTGATTCTGCTGCTCATCAGAGACAAGTGGAGATCAAGAAACACATGTGCACTGATAACATCTCCTTTTCTGAAGCTTCTGCTCGACTATTTCCACCTACTTGTTCTGATTACAGTAACATTCAACAGTTTCCTCCCCTACCCTCTCAACATTCTTCTCCAGTACCAGAAATGCCGCGGAAACGTAAATTCACGCAAGTGATTGTCAAAAATTTGCCATCTAAGCCTCCTCCCGGCTATGATAGAGCTGGATATCTCCAGATAGTGCATCCCACTACACCCTCTCGCCCCTCTCAATCTCTGTGTCATCAATACTCCATTCAACCCACTCAGCCAACTCCGTCAACATCGAGCCCATCAACCCCTATGCAACCCGCACAGTATCAACAACAAACATGTTACACATTAACACAGCGATAACATGTTCAACAGTGTGTTCTCAACTTTCTAATGCAGCTTACACAACTAATTGGAGATCACTCCAATATTTTACCAGTTATTAGTCAACTTCGAGAAAGTTAACACCTCATATTTAATAATGGTAGTACGCATTCTTAAATGGAATGCTAGGAGCCTACAAAATAAACAATACGAATTAAAAATTCTAATGCACGAAACATCTCCTCATATAGTCGCTCTGCAAGAAACTTGGTTTTCTCATAAAACTAACTTTTATTTTCCAGATGATGCTATTGAACGCTACAACGGACCAGGATTTGATGGTGTCGCACTTATGATACATAATTCGTTATTGTACACTCCATTACATCTGCAATACATTATACCCAATACCTATGCCCTGGGCCTTATATATCATAACACATATGTTATAAAATATAATCCTCCCGATAATTACATCTGATTCGCACAATGGTCCACATTTTTAATCAATTTCCATCTGATACCCAACTCCTTTTTTTGGGGAGATGTCAATATACATCATTCTCAGTGGGGAGCCCCGCTCAACCCCTCTAAATGCACACAGTTCTTATATGCTGTAAATCAACATAATCTCCTGATTCTTAATGATGGTTCCCCTACCAGGCTCACTCCTCCTGGTTCGTTGCCTAGCGCAGTCGATTTATCACTTTGCCGCAACACTCTTGCCTCTATAACAACGTGGAGAGTACTAAGTGACACTCATACAAGTGATCATGGGCCGATGACCTCGATGTTAGGCCCCTTTAAAGAACAATCATCATCATCATCATCATCATCATCATCAACAAGTGATCACTTTCCTATCATCATTACCTATGGACATGGATATATTACTCAACACCCTCTTAACCACCATTACACCCGTCAAATTCGTTCCATTCTCAAAATAATAATACAGTATCTGGACCTATACCACCCTTTTAAAAACCCATCAAATTCCATAACAACTGGTACCTCTAAATTAAAGTGGTGGGACACTGAATGCCACCAACTAATCCTCAAACGCAAGAGACTTTTCAAAATATATCGTAAAACTTTAACCCCTTCACAGTACTTTCACCTCAAACATCATATTGCTCATATCAGACGTGTATTCAATCAAAAACGAAGACAAGCCTGGAAAACTTTTATATCCTCCTTCCATACCCATATTTCTGCATCTCAGTTATGGAATGCTATCCGTGCTCTCACTAGGGCTTCCAGTCAAGTCCCACGTCCTCAAATCACGTCGAATATTCTGAATGAATTTTTAACATTCCTAACTCCAGATTATGTACTTCCACCTTATACCCCAGATTGTCTGCTTTCACTAGTCGGTCTTCAGTCCTTTCTCATCCCATCACTCTCCCAGAGCTCACGTCCATTCTTAACTCTTGCAAATCGTCCACTCCAGGCCCTGATTATATCTCTTATGCTACGTTACAACAATTGCCTATCAAAGCCCTACAAGTGCTTGTTCAGTACTTTAATTTTGTGTTAACCACTACGACTCCTCTCCGGAATGGAACATTTTCTTCCTAGGCTCGATTCCAAAGCCTTGTCGTCCAATGACCACTCCTCACAACATTAGGGAAATAATCTTGCCATCTTGTATACGCAAACTATTTCTTAAAAATCATGCTCCAAAGGTTTCTGTAGTACTTAGAGTATTATTCCCTTCTTCCAAAGTATCAGTATGCTTACTGTAAAGGTAGAAATGCTCAGGATGCGATCAATATGCTTATCATTGACATATTATTAGCTAAATCTAGGAAATAGCACTCTATTTCTGTCTTCCTGGATATACGACGTGCCTTTGATTCAGTCCCCTTGAATATGTTATGGGATGTGTTATTATAGAAAGGAATCCCGACCACTTTCATAACTCTTCTACGCCATCTGTTAATATATCGCACTCTTATCTTCAAACCTCCTCTCACTACCCAATCCCCTCGTCAAACTACTGTCGGCATCCCTCAAGGTGACATATTCATTGGAATACTCTTTGCTTTATATTTATCCAACCTTGAGCAACTTGCCCTCCAATCTGCCAGAATTCTTATGTATGCTGACGACATAGTTATCTATTTTTCCCATAAAGATGTAGATGTTGCTCGAAAATGCATAACACAGCTCCTGATTCAAGTCCAGTCTTGGTTACACACTCATGGGATATCCTTATCTCCTGATAAATGCTCTGCGGTAATTTTTACTACCAAGCGTGTTTATAATTTAGAGCCTTTACTACTCGATACATATGAAATTCCCATACGTTCGCACCATAAATATCTTGGCATTATACTTGATCGTAAATTACACTTTTCCCAACATATACACCACCTATGAAACAATACTGGCACATGTATTAACCTACTAAAAACTATTACACGTCGTTCCTGGGGAGCTGATCCTGTTACAGCAAAATTAGTATACTGCTTCACCATCCGTGCTCGCTTCGACTACTGTGCACATATCATTGATCTTGCATCACCATCCTCCGTTCAATTCCTCAATACGATACAAAATCAAGCGCTACGAGTTTGTTTTGGTGAATTATATACCACTCCTACTAATGCATTATTAGTAGAAACTGGTGACCCTCCTCTTCTGCTTCGACGCAGATTTCTAGCATCTAAGTATCTTCTCAAACGACTTCTCGTGATCTCCAATAACCTTATATCCAAAATACAACTACTCGCTCAATCATTCCAATGACTTCTCACACAAAATTGCCGAGCCTTTGCCTTAATTTGGGCATTAGAGTCTGTCTCCCCGTTTAAACCTAATATTATTCGTAGTCATGTGTTACCATACCATACTGTATCATATGACGTGATTCAATATACTCCTACTATTATTTATTCTAAAGAATCATCTTTTGCTATGCTCCCTTACCGGCTTTCATATTTTCCTCTATATTCTAAAAAAGTTGGTATTTCAACCACTAATTCATCTACCAACTTTTATACTGATGGATCCAAAAATTTTTGTGGCATTGGAGCTGCTTTTTACTACGAATAAACTCAGTTTGCTGAATTGTTTCATTTATCGTCACATTTTTCTATTTCTTCCGCAGAACTCCTTGCCATACGACAAACGTTACATAAAAGATTCATCCATACAATCTGCTAATATATTTACTGACTCCCTCTCCGTGCACCAAACACTAAAATCTAACAAGTTTACGCTGAATTGGTATGTATATAACGCGAAGCACATCCTATTTAATTTAAACCAATTAGGTGTCCAAGTTACACTCATTTGGATACCGGCACATAAAAACATACCAGGTAATGAAAGGGCTGATCGATTAGCGAAAGAGGCTTCACTATTATTTACAAACCCAGCTACATTTTCTGTTCCAGCCAAATATTTCATACCTCTGTTAAAATCACAACAAAAACAATTATGGCAACAAATATGGACAACATCTGCACGTGAGAAGGAAAATTTCTATCATAGTCTCCAACCACTATTACCTATTACTTTCTGGTATCAACACTCAACCTACACTCGTCGTCATATCATCAATATCTTACGTCTTCGCTTTAATCATGCTCTTACACCTCTATATACATTTCGATTTCGTTTACAACAGCATCCCCTATGTCATTGTGGATTCGAAGATGCCGATGTCAATCATCTCTTTTTTCAATGTCCGTTGTATAACTCCTCTCGACGCTGCCTATACTCAAGCTTAATAAATTTCAATTATCCTCTCCCCACGTCAATTGCATGTCTGGTATACAAGCCCTCTCACACAATAATAAGTATATTAAATCAGTTCTTAGATCACTCGAATATACAACTCTAATCCCTCATTACCAACATAACTTCATATCACTCAATTATTTCATAATAATTTTCTCTGAAGCTCGTATACTTCATACTATATATTCTCATTTGACTCACGTCCCCTCTAACGCCTGCTTTTACACCACGCCACATAGCTACCGTGTATTGTCATCTGTCTCCCTTCCCCGATCGCGTGTACACTTTCATGGCCGTCATATCATCACACTGTCACGCCCTTGGTTTATTGTTTACGATCTCAATAACGCCTTCTGCTCTCTTCTAAGTCCCCATATACGCTGATGAGCTATTAATTTCCCTCTATCGAAATAAAGTTATTAAACGGCCATTACCTTACTGAAGAGCTGCTGCCTGATGAAAGAGGCGCTTCCCACCTCCTGCTACACGTCCATACACTAGGTTAAATGTTGATGAAGTGGCCAGGAAAATCAGCAGTTTTTATACCATCGGGGAAAGTTCGAGACCTTTCATGAATAAAACAGCCACACCCACTTAATTTTATTGGGTCGCTTAGAGTTACACGCCAAAATCGAAGAAGAAACCTGTGATTGGTAGAAAATTAATTACAGAAATTCTTGATTGGTTAAAATCAAAACAGGCGGAAAGACAGGATAAATACTGCCAACCCAAAAATGAATGCACTACATTTAGTAAAGAACAAACTTGCGAATACAAAATTTCTTCAAATAAAGTTCCTTCACTTCGCACCAGGGTGCATGATCATAGTTTTTTAGCAGAGGCATCTATGAGAGAATGTCCAAACTTCTTGATAAATAGTAAACAAAAACACGTCGAAATTCACAGTGACATCTTCAGAGGAAAGGTTTAAGTAGGTTCAGTTTTAAATTCAGAGTTTCAAGCTGTAGAGGAGGATTTATTGGCGCAAGATTTAAAGGTACGGGGTAGGGGTGTACCGCTCGGTACAGACCTCCCCTACCCCCAAATGTCCTTCCAAGGCGTGACACAGAAGAATTAAAAAATATCATTCATTGAAGAAAACACAGAAAATATATAATTCTTTGCAGATAGATTTGTGGAGGAATATGGATCAGACATTAAGTAATTCTAAATTCTTTTAATGTGGATTGGTAGAAGAATTTTGAAGAACGTAATTATTAATTCAAAGTTTCCTTTTTGAAGCGGACAGGAAGAAATTAGTCTAAACATCGGTTTAAAGTGTCTTTGTTGCCGTAGAATGCCAAATACATGTTGAAAAATTGGACGGCATGATCAGCCGCCGCTGCCGATGTCGAGTCGAGGAAGACCGGACCCCCCAACTACCCTCAGATACACATCTCAGGTTATGATCTCAGATTATGATTGACCCGCTCAGCCAGCGACTATGAGGGGGGTAGTCGTAGTGAAGGACGCGGCAGATCAAGGATATATGTACAGTCCCCAGATAAGTTAGCGGTAGGTGCGCCGCACTTCAGCCTTTGAGGGGAGATGGACTCCGGCGCGCCGTACACAGGTTGACATCACGGAGTGAAGTGGGCCCGTACCCAACCTCGGTCGCTGTACTGCGGCGAACGGCTGGGGGGCACTGAAACAATTAGACCTCGGCGGCAGAATTTGTTGGTGATTTATGATTTTAGGGTACGATCTTTGTTGGTGAGGATGAGGGGCGAGCTGCGTGGAAACTTTTAGCCACAGGAGTGGTTTTGCAGGAGGCGGGGGCTTGGTAATGGCCGCAAGGGAAAGGACAGCAGAATAACCAGAGGGGAAGATCGTACATACGTATACAGAGTAGAAAAGAGAACAAAGAGCAGAAGGCGTAAGATTTAGCGAAAATATAACCTTCAGAGTTCCAGTAATGTTTAGTGGCTAAGTTAACAAAGATATTATCTAGGCTTCATCTGTGAAATATGGACTCTAAAGATCCTCACGGTGGCTGGATTGCTCACCAACAATGTAACCGGAGTTAGGAAATCTAAAATGATGCACGGCCCATGAAATCTGGGGGCAAGCATGCCTACGGGAACAAAGTTTTTAACCTTGACTTGATCTCCTACCTTTAAATTTGTGGGCCTCCGTCCACGATCATATCTTTCCCTAAACTTTTCATGAGAAACTTTAAGATTGGGCTTAGCCTTCTTCCAAAGATCTCTAACATACTGACTGACAGAGCAAATGCAACACCAAGAAGGAGTGGTCAGAACTTTATGCCAAATGCAGGGTAGACTGACGTCACTGAGGTATGCTCATGTGAAATGCGCCGCTGTGCTGCGCACGTAGCGAACGATAAATGGGACACGGCGTTGGCGAATGGCCCACTTCGTACCGTGATTTCTCAGCCGACAGTCATTGTAGAACGTGTTGTCGTGTGCCACAGGACACGTGTATAGCTAAGAATGCCAGGCCGCCGTCAACGGAGGCATTTCCAGCAGACAGACGACTTTACGAGGGGTATGGTGATCGGGCTCAGAAGGGCAGGTTGGTCGCTTCGTCAAATCGCAGCCGATACCCATAGGGATGTGTCCACGGTGCAGCGCCTGTGGCGAAGATGGTTGGCGCAGGGACATGTGGCACGTGCGAGGGGTCCAGGCGCAGCCCGAGTGACGTCAGCACACGAGGATAGGCGCATCCGCCGCCAAGCGGTGGCAGCCCCGCACGCCACGTCAACCGCCATTCTTCAGCATGTGCAAGACACCCTGGCTGTTCCAATATCGACCAGAACAGTTTCCCGTCGATTGGTTGAAGGAGGCCTGCACTCCCGGCGTCCGCTCAGAAGACTACCATTGACTCCACAGCATAGACGTGCACGCCTGGCATGGTGCCGGGCTAGAGCGACTTGGATGAGGGAATGGCGGAACGTCGTGTTCTCCGATGAGTCACGCTTCTGTTCTGTCAGTGATAGTCACCGCAGACGAGTGTGGCGTCGGCGTGGAGAAAGGTCAAATCCGGCAGTAACTGTGGAGCGCCCTACCGCTAGACAACGCGGCATCATGGTTTGGGGCGCTATTGCGTATGATTCCACGTCACCTCTAGTGCGTATTCAAGGCATGTTACATGCCCACCGCTACGTGCAGCATGTGCTGCGGCCGGTGGCACTCCCGTACCTTCAGGGGCTGCCCAATGCTCTGTTTCAGCAGGATAATGCCCGCCAACACACTGCTCGCATCTCCCAACAGGCTCTACGAGGTGTACATATGCTTCCGTGGCCAGCGTACTCTCCGGATCTCTCACCAATCGAACACGCGTGGGATCTCATTGGACGCCGTTTGCAAACTCTGCCCCAGCCTCGTACGGACGACCAACTGTGGCAAATGGTTGACAGAGAATGGAGAACCATTCCTCAGGACACCATCCGCACTCTTATTGACTCTGTACCTCGGCGTGTTTCTGCGTGCATCGCCGCTCGCGGTGGTCCTACATCCTACTGAGTCGATGCCGTGCGCATTGTGTAACCTGCATATCGGTTTGAAATAAACATCAATTATTCGTCCGTGCCGTCTCTGTTTTTTCCCCAACTTTCATCCCTTTCGAACCACTCCTTCTTGGTGTTGCATTTGCTCTGTCAGTCAGTGTATTATCGGAATTAGGTAGAATATCACTAAGAGACAAAGGTTAGAGAGCGGCATGTTGAGTTCGAACTCAAACATCAACGAAGCTGGAATGAACTTATGAGATTCATGAACCACCGAATTCACAGCGAAGGCTAACCAATGCAGGGATGTATCCCACCTGGAATGATCATCATGATGATAGGCAATAAGAGCCGATCTCAGATTATGATTGACCCGCTCAGCCAGCGATGGTTGAGGATAATACGCTGATGTTGTCACATGTGAGATGGATAGATCAAAACAGAATTTACGGAAGAGACTGGACGTAAAGGCTTTAGCATTATCAGAAACTAGATATTGACACGGACCAAAAGAGGCAAAGATGGTATTTAAACAAGCAATAGTGGACTGAGCGGTACGCAGCTTATTCGGAAATAACTAGGAAAATATAGTGAAACCATCTACACATACGAGAATGAATATGTTGGCATTCCCTTTTGACTGGGGGAGAGTCCTACGTAGTCGATGTAAAGACGTTCCATGGGGCGCGACTCTTGATGAGAAGATAGAAGACCTACCTTGGTGGGCAATGCGGGTTTACTGATCAAACATGATTTACAAGGTTTTACTAATTCTCGAATTTCACCACCCATACCTTTCCAAATTAACGTCTCCCGGATCTTTTCTCGAGTTTTGAAGATACCTAAATGGCCCCCTAATGGGGTCTCATGGTAGTACTTGAAGATCATAGATACAAGAACAGCTGGAACCACAACTTTCATCTTCTTATCATGCCCCGACTGGCAACATAAAACACCATTCCTCAATACATAAGGGACGACGCGTTCCCCAAAAGAAAGGTTTTCCATAATAGGAGCCAGCACTGGATATTCGCTTTGATATTTTTCAATGTCCCTGAACAACATGGGGCACCAGTTAGAATGGCATTTACACCAGGAGGTATGGACTCGGGGAGCGAAGAACTGTCTTCCTTTCAGAGGTCTCCACATCATTGGAAAATGTACGGCTTATTCCCTCCGCCACAACATTTTCAGATCCTCTTATATGCCTAACATCAAACTGGAAGACAGAAATCCTGATGGCCCAGCGGGCTATACGACCAGTACGACGCAGCCTAGCTAAGACCCAACTTAAGGCTTGGTTATCTGTTTACAAGTCGAACTTGACGTGTTCCAGATAAAGGCGGAACTTCTCTATTGCAAATAAGACTGCCAAACCTTCATAGATGGAATACTTGGCTTCTTGAGCCGATAATGTTCTAGATGCATAGGCGATGGGTCGCCTTCCGAGTTCAGTCTCTTGAAGAAGCACTGCAGCCACTGCCGACAACGACGCGTCAATTTGTACGATGAAGGTCTTCGAGAAATCCGGCATAGCAAGGAAAGGGGCGTTACAACGAGCTAATTTCAGGTCTTCGAAAGCGGCTTGTTGTGAAGGCCCCCTCTCAAATTTAACGCCTTTCCTACGGAGTAAGTTTAAGTGCGCCGCTCTGTTAGCGAAGTTAGGAATATATTTTCTGAAAAAACTCACCATGCCGATGAACCTGGCAATACCTCTGATGTCCTTGGGAGGTTTAAAATCACGGATGGCCTCTGTTCTGGAATGATCGATCGAAACGCCATCGGGCGACAAAATATGCCCTAGAAATTACATGGAAGGTTTAGCGAAAGCAACCTTACATAACTTCACAGTTATCCCTGCCTTACGAAGGCGATTAAGGACCTCTTAGATGATCTAGATGTTCTTCAAAGGTCTCATACAATACGACATCATCAAGATAATGGTATAAGTACTCAAATATGATGTCGGAAAAGACCCTATCTAGCAGTCTCGTAAGCACGGCTGCTCCCGTAGGGCGCCCGAAAGGCACGCGGTTGTACTCATACAAGTTCCAATCCGTGGCAAAAGCTGTCAGATGTTTGGATTCTTCGGCTAGAGGGATCTGGTTATACTCCTGATTATGGTCTAAGATAGTAATCAATCAATCAATCAATCAATCAATCAATCAATCAATCAATCAATCAATCAATCAATCAATCAATACTGATCTGCATTTAGGGCAGTCGCCCAGGTGGCAGATTCCCTATCTGTTGCTTTCCTAGCTTTTTCCTAAATGATTTCAAAGAAATTGGAAATTTATTGAACATCTCCCTTGGTAAGTTATTCCAATCCCTAACTCCCCTTCCTATAAATGAATATTTGCCCCAGTTTGTCCTCTTGAATTCCAACTTTATCTTCATATTGTGATCTTTCCTACTTTTATAAACGCCACTCAAACTTATTCGTCTACTAATGTCATTCCACGCCAACTCTCCGCTGACAGCTCGGAACATACCACTTAGTCGAGCAGGTCGTCTTCTTTCTCTCAATTCTTCCCAACCCAAACTTTGCAACATTTTTGTAACGCTACTCTTTTGACGGAATTCACACCGAACAATTCGAGCTGCTTTTCTTTCGATTTTTTCAAGTTCTTGAATCAGGTAATCCTGGTGAGGGTCCCATACACTGGAACAATACTCTAGTTGGGGTCTTACCAGAGACTTATATGCCCTCTCCTTTACATCCTTACTACAACCCCTAAACACCCTCATAACCATGTGCAGAGATCTGTACCCTTTATTTACAATCCCATTTATGTGATTACCCCAATGAAGATCTTTCCTTATATTAACACCTAGGTACTTACAATGATCCCCAAAAGGAACTTTCACCCCATCAACGCAGTAATTAAAACTGAGAGGACTTTTCCTATTTGTGAAACTCACAACCTGACTTTTAACCACGTTTATCAACATACCATTGCCTGCTGCCCATCTCACAATATTTTCGACGTAACGCTGCAGTTGCTCACAATCTTGTAACTTATTTATCACTCTATAGAGAATAACATCATCCGCAAAAAGAAAACATAAAGGTCCGATAATACTGCCTTGAGAAATTCCCCTCTTAATTATTACAGGGTCAGATAAAGCTTCACCTACTCTTAATTCTCTGAGATCTATTTTCTAGAAATATAGCAACCCATATAGTCACTCTTTTGTCTAGTCCAATTGCACTCATATTTGCCAGTAGTCGCCCATGATCTACCCTATCAAATGCTTTAGACAGGTCAATCGCGATACAGTCCATTTGACCTCCAGAATCCAAGATATCCGCTATATCTTGCTGGAATCCTACAAGTTGAGCTTCAATGGAATAACCTTTCCTAAAACCGAATTGCCTTCTATCGAACTAGTTATTAATTTCACAAACATGTCTAATATATATCAGGAAGAATGCCTTCCCAAAGCTTTCATAAAGAACTTAGCTTTTCGAAACCATGAAAAACAACAGTGCAGGTCGGGAAGGGGCACAAATTGTAACACACATTCTGATTTAATGCCCTGTAGTCAATCACAGGCCTGAAGCCACCTTGGGGCTTCGGAACCAAGAAAATAGGCGATGAATACTTCGACTTAGAGGATCGAATATTACCATCCTTCAGCATTTGATAAATGATGTCTTTAAGAGCCTTCAATTTAGGAGGAGCAAGCCTGTAAGGTGGAAACCTAGCTGGGATCGAATCAGTAACCTCAATCTTGTATTCAATAAGGTCAGTAACACCAGGAGTATCGGAGAAAACCTCTGGAAACGACTGACACAACTTACGAATACTCTCAGCCTGCTCCTCAGGTAGATGTCTAAGGTCTAACAACATCTCGTCCTGGGTAGGCGAAACAGATGAAGACACAGAATTACATTTTAGTAAGGGGATTTTGAAATTACTAGCAAATTTGAAAGTGCACGACTTCCCCTGAATGTTGCGCACTAGACCTGTAAAAGACATGAAATCCCCTCCCAATATAATGGGGCAAGACAAATGCTTAGCCACAAACAGTTTAACTTTCGAAGTGAATTTAGCAATCCTAATTTTGGCGAAGATGAAACCTAAAATTTCTACTAGAGAAGAGTTGGCCAAAACACATTGAACCGCTGTATCAATGAAGACCTTGCTCGAGCCGGAATAAAATTTGCCAGAAAGTGTGCATGAAAATCTCCAATAGATGATTGTTCAGATATGGCTCTTACTATTTTGTCTGAGAGGCCACCAATAGAATAAGGATAAATAATATGAAGAATTTGGGAAGGAGAAGGAGAAAACATTAGAGCGTGATCTTGAAATTCAACTAAAATCCTTAAGAATGCAATAACATCATTAGTGGAGTTAACGGAGAACTTAGAAATACCCATAAGCAACATCGCTCAAGGATGAGGCAAACTACTGAACCCAGGTGACATAGTAGGAAAAGGCCTAGGGAGCGGAGAAGCTGTTTAAGAGACTGCATTATTCAAAACGAATGGTGGGATTGAAGTGCGTCGATCAGACTCATTCCCTAATGGAGCAGACGTCTGTTGAGTAGCCGCAGATGTCCTAATTTCTTCCCCTTTGGAAGAATCCTCCTCGCTTACTATGTTTACAACTGTGGCTTGTCCGGCTCCATGGCTATATGTTTAGCGTGCTGGCGTTTGGTCACATGGGTCCCAGGTTCGATTCCCGGCAGGGTCGGGAATTTTAACTATCATTGGTTAATTACTCTGGCACGGGGGCTGGGTGTATGTGTCGTCTTCATCATCATTTCATCCTCATCATGACACGCAGGTCGCCTAAGGGAATCTAATCGAAAGAACTGCACCTAGCGAGCCGAACATGTCCTCGGACACTCCCGGCACTAAAAGCCATACGCCATTGCATTTCAACTGTGGCTTGATCGGCCTTGGGAGCAACTGCCCCATTTAACAACTGACTAACTTTACTGGATATTTTGGAAAAGTGTTTCAACAAGAGTACTAGCCTCCTTACCCTGAACGTCGTTTAACTTAAGAGAGAATAGATTGTAACGTTCCAGACGTCACAGTGTAATTATGTTAATTTTATTATGTGTAATTAATTCAGGAATTTAACGTCATGATATTTATCTTGGTATGTAATTTTATTATAATTCATGTTTGATCATTTGCTCACTATCATTTCATTACTTTGTAACTACGACTTGTAAACGAGGGCTGAATATCCTAATATTAACTTAGATTCTTGCGACATTCGTTTAAATTTAACTTGCAGTAGATTTTCCTCTATCTTGCCACATCACTGAGGAAGAAGGAAGGACAAATTTAGACATCAAATTCTGGGAAAAGCGAGCACGTGTTCAAGCGTTGTAACGACAGCTACTGTATTTCGACCAGAATAATTCAAACCGATCACCGCCTATATTTTCAAAGGAGCGTCATGTTGCCATGGATACTGAGTGAAAGGGCTAATAGAAGAACAGTTGATATCATGGTTGGGACCCATCAACTTTAATATCTGGAGTGGGGAGAGACGTGTCAACTGATTGGACCACGTGTAGCGACCTGTAATTAGAGCCAGAAAAGGTTATAAAAGGGCGTGTTGGAGCTCTTGGCATCATGATTCTTGATTCTTCTGCTATCTTGTATTTCGCTTTAGATCTGATAACTTGTCTTATGGTTGTTGTACCATAGTGGACTAGTGTGATAGTTTATCACTTCTACATTCATTACTTCGTTACCACGACGTGGTACTTAGGAATTTCTGAATGATGGGTGTATTCCCACTCTCATCAGGAAGTACGAACAGCTCTGTATTAGACCAGTTTATACCAGTCTAAGACAATTGGTAGCATTAAACTAGATAGAAATGAAACTTCAGTGCACATTTTCAGTAAAGTTGGAAGGATTGTTAATTGGGTATCCTCTCCACATAACCCAAGGAGGTTTTTCTAACTATGATTTAGGGCTCATCTCCAATATATGGGATAGAGCATAACAGGGAGTGATAGTTTCAAAGCCATCATCCAATTAGTGGTTGATGCAATTTGCAAGGCAGGATTGGTACTTAGCTGCAGATGAAGATATCTCAAAGACGACCGGTGATGTTCTAGCTGCAAGGATGGAAGCTTTCCAAGGACCAGCAGAACAAGACTACATGGTGAGCAAGCGAGTTAAAAATATTGCAAGTTTTCGCGAAGTAGAGTCATTCAATTTTTTGTTAAATTCATTTCCTATTTTAAATTCAGTTCTCGTCAAACCGTCGTCATTTATATTCAATATAATAAATAGTATTTTCCTAGTTCACTTTAATCAATCTGCCTTAATTAGCCTTTTGATTTCTAATTCTTCTGCATAATGATTAGTGCACTATCACCCCATCCCTGTGATGATAGTCCGTCCAAGCTTAATTATAAATTTTTATCTTTAAGTCATCAACTTAAAGATTGGCGCCCTTAGCTTGCATAGTTGCATTTCTCGATCAATTATTGTTCTCCATGAGGGGAAGTCACATAAATGCCGCTCCAACGTGAGGCGAGAAAATCATTAAGTACGGAGCAGTTAATGACAGTAACGATATCAGAATTCGTATTATGGGTAAAATTTGGATATCCACGTTGAATTAGGAGTGTTTGATTGTGGGGAGGGTCATGGCTGATCAGACGAAAGAGGAGAGGATGTTGCGCAGTGGACGGGCAATAAAAGGCAATAACGTATTGAGTTCAGAGGAAGAGTTGTGTAGTCTAGTAGAGGAAATTGAAGATAGAAGTGTAAGTAGTATGGAGAGTGAAGGCAAGCAGAAAGAAGTCAGTATGGAGTCAGATGATAGTAGGATGGGGGGCGAAGCGGAAGTAAACACTAACAATGAAAGTAATAATAATGATCAGTTAATGGGAATGATGCGAATAATGTTAGAGGAATTAAAGCAAACTAAATCTGAACTTAAAGAACAGTTAGAGCAAACTAAAGCTGAATTAAGCAGGGAGATGAGGGAAAATAAGGAGGAAGCGAATCGGAGAATGGACGAACACAGTAGGCAGTTACGCGATCTGGTGGTAAAAAATGAACATTTTAATAAGCGATTAGAGGAACAGAAAAGTGAATGTGAACGGCAAGGGAAAGAGGTGGAAGAAAAGTTTGCGGAGCAGAGAAGTAAATTCCTGGAATTAATGGGGAAGGAAAGCAACTCTACTAGGGAGGAAGTATTGAGGCAGGTCACTAGTATTGATAAGAGAGATGAGACTCAAAAAGGGGAAATACGGGTATTTAAAGACCACGTCCAACAAGAAATTGACACAGTAAAGCTTAGAATAGAAGATGAGACCCGGGCATGTGAAGAAAGGTTTGCGATAGCTGAAGAGAATAAGATTGAAATTAGGACACTGAAGGAGAAGCAGGTTAATTTGGAGAGCGAAATTGATAGGAGAGACAAAGATGTAGAATGCCGGATGGAGAAAGCAGAAAATCAGTTAAAACAGGTGGCAAAGGATAAACAAGTTTTCACGGGAAGGCAATGTCTAGGAAATAGCTACATTAGGGAAATTGAACTACCTAAATTTAATGGGAAACAAACGAACCCGCTAGATTTCCTTAAGATGATAGAAAAAACGGTTTGAAAAGCGTCTAGAGGAAGGGTCTATGGACTGGGAAGACGTTATGGAAAATACTGACCATGCTTTTGTAGGAGAAACTCGGTCTTGGTTCATGGTATATTGGCAAACGATGACGAACCTGAAAGAATTCAGAAATAAGTTTAGAGAGAAATTCTGGAATGAAGCGATACAAGCTCGGGAGAGAGAAAGGGTGGTATTTGGGAGGTACAAGCAGCATGAGGGAGTCACTATGACCGAATACTTCCTGGCCAATGTCATGATTTGTCAGAACTTAGATGGTATAACCGAGGGGTCTGATGTAGTTAGACTACTTTTGAGACATTTTCCGGACAGGGTGAGAGAAGCGGCCTGCATGCAAAGAGTTGGTACTATTCAGGAGATGGAGAACCTACTAGGCAGTTTTGATGCTTTAGGTAACCTTAGGAGTAGAACGGAGAATATTCAGAGCTTTAGTCATTACAACGGAATGAGAGATAACGGAAGAACACAGAATCACGAAGCTCGCAATCAGTTGAGACCTCAGCATAACAGTAGGAGCGGAGCACCTGAATATAGGACAGGAAATTCCCAACGGGGGCCAGAGCAATGTACTAATGAGTCCAACGTCAATACACAAAGGGAACCTTTAAACTAACTAGAGGCTGTAATCTTAGGTCAGAATTCCAGCCTAGTACGAAGGTAGCGAAGTGTCTTGTCATTAAAGTGTTACCATATGACCTAGATGTTGGAGGCGATTTGTTGTATGAACCCGAGCAGAATAATGGAGATTCAAGTAATGAAGTAGTCAATCCCGTTGTTAAATTGAAATTTTGGGGGGCGTGGGTTAAAGTTTTTATTGATTCTGGTAGCCAAATATCATGTATTAGTTCTCAGTGGTATGAGTCATTAGTGAAACAGGGTATTCAGTTGGAGGAAATGCCTGTTAAGTCTACTTTCATCATTACGGCTGTTGGTAAGAGGTCTAAGAAAATTTGTAAACAAATAGCTGTTACGATCTGTATTAATAATTTTATTAGCGTTCAGATATGTTTGGTAATTCCGCATTTGATATTTGATCTTATCTTGGGATCTGATTGGTTAACGTTAAAACTGGCTCAGTTAAATTACAATGAATCAGTGCTAAATTTGAGGTAGAATAATGAGGATATCAAGGTCAAGTTTGAGGAGGAAATTCAGAGGAAAACGGAAGTTGGCACAGTGTGGAGAATGAGAGAGGTTTCTAAAGTTAATGAAGAGGCTAGTGAGGGCCTGAAGTTGTGCCAGTTGTGGATTAATGAGGATAAAATATGTGGCTTGAAAGAAGCCGTAGGTAGAAATCAGTTAAATGAAGTCCAGAAGGACAAGTTATTTGAAGTGTTGTGGAACACGTGGAGATTTTCTCTGAGAAACCTGGTGTTACCCATATGTACGAGCATTCTTTTTCTGTGCTGGATAAGAGTCCATTCAGCGGACCGCGGTATCCGATACCACACAAATATGCCATAGCTGTGGAAGATCAGATTCAAGCTATGTTAGCAGACGATGTGATTGAATTATCAAACAGTCAATACGTTAATCCCTTAATTGTCGTGCCTAAGTCTGATGGATCAATACGTTTGTGTATTGATGGCAGAGAAATGAACAGACGTATTGGTGCTGATCAGTTGAGATCACAAACCATTGAAGAGTTGATACAGAGTTTTCAGGGTAAGAGTTGGTTTTCTACGTTAGATCTTAGGAGTAGTTTTTGGCAAATACCTTTGAGATCAGGAGACAGGCCTCTTACTGCTTTCAGCTATAAGCATAGTTTGTATCAATTTAGGCGAGTTCCTTTTAGGACCCGTACGAGCTCGGCAGCTCTAATTCGCGCACTAAGTATTGCCTTGGGAGATGATACTGGAGATTATGCTACGATTTATATCGATGACTTGGTTATAGCATCTAGTACCTTTGAAGAGCATTGGACCACTTGGAGAGGGTTTTTTCTAAATTAGAGTATGCGGGTTTTACTCTGAAACTTGACAAGTGTGTTTTCAGTAGACGAGAGGTGACTTTTTTGGGGCACCGTGTATCGCCAATGGGAGTGACGCCTGAGAGCACAAGAATTGAAAAAATATTGAATACTACGACACCTAGAAATATTAAGGAGCTCATATCGTATATTGGTGTATGTAATTTTTTCAGACGATTTGTAGTGAGATTTGGTAACTTACTAGAGCCATTTAGAGAACTATTGAAAGCTGGCAGTAAGTGGGAATGGACACAAGGTCATGATAGAGCTTTCCTAAAATTAAAAGAAGGATTCAGGCAGGCGGTGGTTTTGAGATACCCCATGCCCGATAGGAAGTATGTGTTGCTGACGGACGCATCTCACTGTGGTATCGCTGGTGCACTATGTCAAGTAGATGATGATGGTAATTTAGGGATTGTGTCTTTAGCTTCCAGAGGTTTAAGTGCTGCTGAAAAGCGTTATTCTATAACGGAACTTGAATTCCTAGCTACGTATACTCTCTAAGTAAATTTAGGATGTATGTTTTAGGTACCGAATTTGAAATTAGGACGGATCATCAGGCTCTTTCTTTTGTATCCAAGTGTAAATTATCATCTAACAGAGTTCGTAGATGGATACTCGCCCTACAAGAGTATGATTTTAAGGTAACTCACATTAAGGGAAAGAATAATGTCCTTGCTGATTTATTGTCACGTGATCCGAAGTTGTGCGAAGAAGGTAGCCTTCTAGAACCACGTGAGGGCATTATGATATGTACATGTCTGTCTAAGGAAAGTGAAACTGCTCTAGATAGACTACGTAACCTATTGGTTTAACAGTCGGTAGACGAGGAATGTCGGGAACCTTTGTCTGTACTTCAGGGAGGAGAGCAGCTCAGTGTGTCGCATGGTAGGCACACGTACAAACTGGTTAACGGGTTTCTAGCCAGGAAATGTGGCGAGGATCTCTGGGGGATTTGTGTACCCAAAGCGCTACGTGTGGAATTGATTTGGTTTATCCACAAGGAATTAGGACATTATGGAGCTCATAAAGTTCTGTATGAGATCCGACAGAATTTTATATGGGACAAGATGGGAAGAGATATAAGAAAAATTCTTTCCACTTGCGATCTGTGTCAGCGTAGCAAAGTTCCTAACCGCTACTTAGCAGGACCTCGTCAGGAAGTAATCTCAGAAAGGCCTGGTGACTTGGTGTGTACTGACCTGTTTGGACCTGTGGTAAAGGGACAGTTCGGCTTCCAATATATTTTAGTCATTATTGATGCCTTCTCGAAGTTGGTCAGATTATACGGTATGAGAAAAGCCACTGGAAAATCTTGTAGTCGTATAATCCAAGAGAAGTATATCCCTGAATTAGGTACTCCTCTTAGAATCTTATCAGACAGTGGACCGCAGTTTATTTCGAGAAAATGGAAGTCCATAATTAGAGAGCTAGGTATTACACAGGTTCATTCATCCATTAGGTACCCTCAGGACAATATGTGTGAGCGCGTAATGAAAGAGTTATCTCGCATGTTTAGATGCTTAGTGTTCGATAAGCATACAGCCTGGGTGGCTCATTTATCCCGTATAGAGACATGGATCAATGCAGTTCAACACGAAAGCACTAGATTGACGCCGTCACAAGTTCATTTTGGTCGTAAGCCCCAGAATGAACTAGTTAGAGTGTTAGGTTTGCCTGAGGAACCACCTCGTAATGCTGAATTTTACGTCCGACTGGCACGGGAGAACCTGATTAAATCTGGAGATAAACGTAAAAGGCAGCAGAAACGTAAGGTACTTGATAACTTTGAGGTAGGTGATCTGGTTTTGGTGAGAGTTCCCATGTTGTCAAACAGTGAGGATAAGGTAACAAAGAAATTTTTTCTTTTATATCAAGGTCCTTATAAAGTACATAGAAAACTAGGACCTTGTGCTTACAAGTTAGCGGATGGCGAGAGCGTAATGAATGGTTCACATAACATTAGTAGTTTACGGAGATACCTGTCGTGTGAGGTGGCTGAACCGGATTGTGAGATATAGGTCAGTAACACGGGGAAGTTGTTACCTGTTATGTCAGACTACGAGCGGAGGGAGTTTACCTCTCAATTGTGGTGGTATTTCCTAGTTGTGCTTGTAAACAAGGGAGGTGTTTGTGTGTAGCGGTAGAGTTACGCTCGTTCATTGACGATAGATCATCTGTTTTCTGTATGTGAGGCCATGGAATTTTATATCTTATCTGTTTTCTGAGATGTTACCGAAGGCTAATTAAAGCTGACGACGGCAAATAATTAATTTTCTCGTATGTGCATTTCTAACTTGCAATAATTTTACCGTGAGCTTAAATCGCGTGTGTATTCGTGTGAAGTGTATTGCACCCTACTTCAAGATAAGGTTGAAACATTCGAGAGAGTGATTAAGGTGTAAATTGGTTGTATCATTTGTTTTCCATGGTTTTAATGTAAAAGATTGGAAGAGAACATGTTACTGCTATCTAGCAAAGAATGGCGGAAAGATGGACAGTAAAAGGACTAATAGACACTCGGGAGAGTTTGTAATCTGAATTGTATACATATTATGTTATATTCTCAAAGATAATCTTGTTTAAAAAAATGGAAAGTTGCTCATGTTGGGCATATTTTAGTATCTAAACCTCAAGATGAACTGAAATAACAGACATTCGCAATGGTAAGCAGTCTAAGAGAGATATGGAGACAGTCAGATATAATTAATTGTATGAAAATAATGTCGCTCGTAATGGGCAGGTAATAGAGGTATTTCAAGTCAATGTGGGAGTAAGTGTGTGAGTTCTCAACTCATGTGATATTTGTTAAGAACTCATGGGGGCGTATGTAACGTTCCAGACGTCACAGTGTAATTATGATAATTTTATTATGTGTAATTAATTCAGGAATTTAACGTCATGATATTTATCTTGGTATGTAATTTTATTATAATTCATGTTTGATCATTTGCTCACTATCATTTCATTACTTTGTAACTACGACTTGTAAACGAGGGCTGAATATCCTAATATTAACTTAGATTCTTGCGACATTCGTTTAAATTTAACTTGCAGTAGATTTTCCTCTATCTTGCCACATCACTGAGGAAGAAGGAAGGACAAATTTAGACATCAAATTCTGGGAAAAGCGAGCACGTGTTCAAGCGTTGTAACGACAGCTACTGTATTTCGACCAGAATAATTCAAACTGATCACCGCCTATATTTTCAAAGGAGCGTCATGTTGCCATGGATACTGAGTGAAAGGGCTAATAGAAGAACAGTTGATATCATGGTTGGGACCCATCAACTTTAATATCTGGAGTGGGGAGAGACGTGTCAACTGATTGGACCACGTGTAGCGACCTGTACTTAGAGCCAGAAAAGGTTATAAAAGGGCGTGTTGGAGCTCTTGGCATCATGATTCTTGATTCTTCCGCTATCTTGTATTTCGCTTTAGGTCTGATAACTTGTCTTATGGTTGTTGTACCATAGTGGACTAGTGTGATAGTTTATCACTTCTACATTCATTACTTCGTTACCACGACGTGGTACTTAGGAATTTCTGAATGATGGGTGTATTCCCACTCTCATCAGGAAGTACGAACAGCTCTGTATTAGACCAGTTTATACCAGTCTAAGACAATTGGTAGCATTAAACTAGATAGAAATGAAACTTCAGTGCACATTTTCAGTAAAGTTGGAAGGATTGTTAATTGGGTATCCTCTCCACATAACCCAAGGAGGTTTTTCTAACTATGATTTAGGGCTCATCTCCAATATATGGGATAGAGCATAACAGGGAGTGATAGTTTCAAAGCCATCATCCAATTAGTGGTTGATGCAATTGGCAAGGCAGGAATGGTACTTAGCTGCAGATGAAGATATCTCAAAGACGACCGGTGATGTTCCAGCTACAAGGATGGAAGCTTTCCAAGGACCAGCAGAACAAGACTACATGGTGAGCAAGCGAGTTAAAAATATTGCAAGTTTTCGCGAAGTAGAGTCATTCAATTTTTTGTTAAATTCATTTCCTATTTTAAATTCAGTTCTCGTCAAACCGTCGTCATTTATATTCAATATAATAAATAGTATTTTCCTAGTTCACTTTAATCAATCTGCCTTAATTAGCCTTTTGATTTCTAATTCTCCTGCTTAATGATTAGTGCACTATCACCCCATCCCTGTGATGATAGTCCGTCCAAGCTTGATTATAAATTTTTATCTTTAAGTCATCAACTTAAAGATTGGCGCCCTTAGCTTGCATAGTTGCATTTCTCGATTAATTATTGTTCTCCAAGTAGGGGAAGTCACAAGATCACTAACTCTATGGTAAAAATGGAACTGTCTACCTTGTACTCTTTTAAGTTGATTAGGAGATGGATCACTTACTTCAAAAAAACTAACTACGGATGCTATCTCAGTAGTATTGTCAGTGATCGGGAAGAGAGCCTCATCAATATCTGTCTCTCCCAAGTTTGGGATACTAATTCTCAATCCAAGGATTCTTTAAGCTTGGTGGTATCGGCCGCAACCGTGCCTCCATATTGAACATTTGTAATAGCTAATTCATAAATTAATTCCTTCTTGCGCAAATAGCCGGGATGGAGGAATTCGCGAGGGCCGGACATGACGACAGAAACTTTACAAATTTATAATTTTAAAAGATAGCAACAGAAAATTCCGGCGACTGAGAAAATTGTTACGAGTTCAAATAAAAAGCAATGTTTAACCGTCAAAAGGGGCTTCATTGAGACCCATTCAACCACGCTCTGCTACCACTTGTTACCGTAGTTTGGTGGATTAGCAGAGGTGAAAGGTGCCGGAATGAATGGGTCTAAGTACAGAATCAAAGTTCATTTTAAAATTTCAAATAAAGGTTATATTTTTGAATTTTAACAATCAATCAACGACGAAATCTTAACAACATTTACTTTGGGAATAACACTTTGTAAACAAGACTAGAAAGATCCAAGATTCCAGAGCTTTAACTCTCTCGGAGCTACACGCCCCTAGTTTTACAAAACCACAATTTGTTCAAAAGGGCAGAAAACCCCTACCACATTGAGCACTTGCTCCCAACTTTTAACCTCAAGCCTACCAGAGGGCTTCTTACAACACAAGAAAAGAGCAGACGCGCTCTCAATTTTTCAAGCCTATTTAAGGCAATGTCAGACTTTACAATAAATTGCCATCAAGGCACAACTTTACAACAATTGAAACAGGGGAATCTCATACCCAACTTACTGGGCCATAGCAGAATATAACAGGTTAAGTAATTGGCCCGCAACACCAAGTTGAATGGAGGCGTGTACTTGCACTCCTACACGAAACTTCTTAAAACCTAAAAGGCACTAGCCCGATGAAACAGGGGATATTCCCAAACTATGGAGGTGACCCCAATAAGGAAGAAATTTAAACATTAAGGAAGAGAAGAAAATCAGTTACCAAAACGTAGTCACCTCTAATCAAAACGAAGGGGAGCTCGAGAGGGTAAGGCACTCTCTAACCCCGATTTATAGTTAAAGATATTTACATAAGCCGGTAAAAAATTACATTACAGAAAAGTAGGTTACTTGGTCAAAATTTTGGTCCTTTCCGCGGGTTAAACTGCTGAGCTAGCAAGAAAATAAAGATGTTAAACGGCCATTACCTTACTGAAAAGCTGCTGCCTGATGAAAGAGGCGCTTCCCGCCTCCTGCTACACGTCCATACACTAGGTTAGATGTTGATGAAGTGGCCAGGAAAATCAGCAGTTTTTATATCCTCGGGGAAAGTTCGAGACTTTTCATGAATAAAACAGCCACACCCAATTGATTTTATTGGGTCGCTTAGAGTTACACACCAAAATCGAAGAAGAAACCTGTGATTGGTAGAAAATTAATTACAGAAATTCTTGATTGGTTAAAATCAAAACAGGCGGAAAGACAGGATAAATACTGCCAACCCAAAAATGAATGCACTAAATTTAGTAAAGAACAAACTTGCGAATACAAAATTTCTTCAAATAAAGTTCCTTCACTTCGCACCAGGGTGCATGATCATAGTTTTTTAGCAGAGGCATCTATGAGAGAATGTCCGAACTTCTTGATAAATAGTAAACAAAAACACGTCGAAATTCACACAGTGATATCTTCAGTGGAAAGATTTAAGTAGGTCCAGTTTTTAGTTCAGAGCTTCTCCTGTAGAGGAGGATTTATTGGCGCAAGATGTAGAGGTGCGGCGTAGAGGTGTACCGCCCGGTACAATTATTATTAATTTCGTTCGTGGATTTCCTTCTACTTTTCTAGGTTCATATTTGTGATATCCGTTGGACTGTTATCAATGTTTTGAATGACGTTGTGTGCTAGTATAGTTTTCGTAATGGATCATTGTCTTATTACTTAATGGGATGGTTTATTTCCGGTCTTATTCGGCCATTACCGTTTTCCAGAGCCTCCTAAAATTAAAATTTAATGTACCCGATGCATTTACTGGACGTATTACAAAATGGTGCTTACGGAAGATAGAGGCCAGCCAAGGCAAATAAATGTGTAGTAGGATACCAGCCACTAGGATGACAAACAACTTTAGTACCAGGAGGTGATCCCTTAGCCATGTGATCTTTTACATGCACCCTAGGGAAAACTAGAAATGGGGGAACACTATTCCCTAGTGCATTTACTGCAGCAAACAATGTGACAAGTGTTCCTCGTTCGGCAGACGTAACCTTACCAACTTGTTTCTCCCCTTTACATGCAATGATTTTCCCAGGTTTATGCACCGTTGTAAGGGCAGTCTCATCTACATTAAACGTACGTTCAGGTCCAAAATTTTACCTTTCCATTACAATGTATAGATTATTGGAAAATGAATCAACATTGGCACGGTTGAAACCTGTAGCCCGTCCCAAGCTTGTGCTCTCTGGTGTACGAAGAGAAAGAGATTTATGTCTGTTCAGGAAACCACGCAACCAATCGTAACTAGCAATTTTTACCTCCTGCCAACCATCGGGAATTACTTTATTATTTTCCTTTGCAAATTGATAAACCAACTGACGAGCTTGTTTTGATGTCAACCCGTAATGCAGTTTGGAAGCTGTTTTTAAATAAACCTCTATCAACTTCTCTTCTTCATCCGAAAACATTTGGTTAGTGACATAGTTTGGTTTGTATGTTAGATTTTGTTTGCTGTTATCATCTGTTGCTTTGTATTTCTTAACATAACGGCTCAAAGTCTGTTTATCTATGGAGAAACGTCTTGCTGATTCGCGTAAGGCTCCACCTTCTATTACTGCTTTAACTGCACTTTGAAGTCTATCAGGTGAAATACTGGTCCTCGTCTTCCCAGACTTACTTTTCCAAAAGAATGGCATACTGTAAAGAAGTACAGCAAGTGTAAACCAAGGATAATAGCTAACTGAATAAACTTGCAAACTATCAAAGTACCATTTACAGTGCTAAACTATATATTCAGTTCTGACTGCATGTGACGGGGAGGCTTGAGACAGTGTCTCAAGGCACCCTTAGACACTCTGTCTCAAGGCTCCCAGCACCTCATGTGTATATAAATCCGCGCGAATAAACATAACCTCAAAATCTAAATAGTTCATTGTTTGTTTAATTATAGCTTACCTCATAAGTTCACTGATGAAATTATAACAGCTGTTAAGAATGTGTTCACTTAAACAAAAGCTCAAAATATATCACGTCACAAAAGAATACTTCTCATATCTCAAAATACATTTATCACTATAACTTCCACTCTTCAACAGAAATCACCATGAAACTCCGTCAGCTCACTCTGGTGGCACATTGCTACAACTGTCATGCAGAAGTGTTGCCAACATATAACATGTTGAGGAGATATCGCTGGTGTCTCAAGCCTCCCTCCGTCTCAACCCTCCCCTCCTTCCACAATATATATAATGTGCGATATAGGAGCACAAGTAAAGCGACTACGGAATATAAGTATGCCCCAGGGAGGAACTATAGCAAGGTATGGACTATAAAATTACGCATATTTTAATGAAGTGTGAAAGTGGTTTGACTATTACAACAACCGGTGATGGGTATATGAGTTCATGACTGTGTCGTATTCCGAATGAATGTTAATGACGTGGAAGATCAAACTAGGATGTAACTAGTATGGTAACGTAGTGTTGAAATATCTTAATGTAGGCACTTGCACATCCATATATGAAAAAATGCTTATTGGCTACGTGCATATTGAACTGGAATACGTTACATAAGAATTTATATAGCTAGAGTAGGGAAATTATTTGAGATTCACGTAGGTTATCATCGATGCTTTGTTAATCTGAAATATTATTAGAGCGAATATTTAGCTAGGAGCCATACTTAAGTGGCAATTGGACCGAGAAGCTTAGTGCGTCATTCAATATTTCATTTTCTTCACTGTAGTCTGCACCAACGAACTCAGATAATTTTCAATGTAACTTAGGTCACTGATATTAGTATTCAGAACACTTTTATTCATATTCAGTTCATTTCCACGATAATTTGAACAATGTAATGATTGCATTTTTGATGAGGGTGTATAATTATCACCGTGAGTGATGGAATAATTTACTGATATACCGAATTTTGACCGTGATCAGAAGACTATGATATACTGTATACTTAAATGACCAGATGTAAATTTTAATAGGAAGATGAAACAAAGCAACAATTCATTTCAGGAATACGCGACCCAGATTGTTAAGATATGAAAACTTAGTTTAGGAATAAGCCAGCGCTGACTTAGAATATTTGATTTAGGAATTAGAATATTTATTTATTAGGTTGACAATTGGAAGATCATGAGCAATATTTGACATTAACCATTTCTTTCGCAAGTCTTGATAATTTAATAAATGTGTTTCTTGATTGATTTTTTTTATAGAATGGAATGAGTTTTCATTGATAATGGTAGTCTGTAGTTATACTTAGTGAGTAAGGTTCTCGTTAAGCAGATGTGTTTGTCGAAAGGTTGACTAAAGTTTGCGTACGCAAATCCACTACTGAACGTTGAATTACGTAATGCTGGACCGCATATGGTGTCATTATTTTCTCTTTGAACGCACGTTAAACCAAAACCGTTGCCTACGTGATAATACAAGGCCTGGAAATAGAGCCCGTAAAACGCTTTCGAAGTGGTCACACTGAAGTTTAATGCCGAGCCGCTAGGATCGCTTTCTTGCCCCTGTCTACCAGGTTCTTAAAAGAGTTTATTAACCGAGTTGGTTGTGAATGTATTATGTATTCGTCTGATGTTAAGCATTCGCAGTTCCAGTCATGGCTTATTCACGAGAAATTAAAGGTAGTGGAATTTCGTTTCACAAGTTTCCAGTGAATGTTCACTTTTCGAAACATTATGCAGAGGAAGTATTACGCATGAGATACGACTTCAAGCTGATGAAATTAGGCCTCTGTTCCTAAGTTTTGATCCGAGTTACGTCATAAGAATCGGGCGATCCCAAAATTTGTCACTGGACTTTTTTGTAAACAATGCTACGTGACCGGCGATCATTTGAGAGGCTTCTTCAAACTCAGAAATCTTAAATTAGGAAACCAACCAGAAAAATAATTTGCCCAACAAATTTGGAGTAAATGTTTGTAGCAAGAGCTAAAAATATTGTATTTTCCCCTGGAACAATCTCTGGTTTGAAAAGTGTGGAGGTGGTTTGTCCCGAGAGCATTAAATACAGTTTAAAATAAACCATTTGTTTTATGGAGCATTTTATGAAATTGTTCGATGCGCATGACGTCTGCAACACCTCACATGGGACATATTCCAAGAATGAGAACAAACGAGGATCTTTTAGTACTGAAGATGAACGCCTCACGACGAAAAACTTCTTGAGATTGAAAACAAGAAACTGTCTTTCTTTCAGACAAGAGTACAAAATCATGGAGACAGTGACTACCGTACGAGTTTTTGGTTAGTCTTCTCCCACATTTACGTGAAGTACCACCGGAAAACAAGTTACGTATACGGACGGAATTAATGAATGCTCTCTTGGTAGAACAGGCAGAAATACAGAGACGTAATCAATCTTCAACAGGTTCACCATCTCAATCTTCATATTGTCAAATTAATGATTTCACTTTCACTGATTCTAGCACTGCTTCGTACTATGAGAATTTTGATCCTCGACAATAGGGCATTGGTTGTTTCAACTGTTTATTTTTCAGTGACATGCTTTCTTAATTAATGTATTAGTTACCGCATTAATTGCATCTTGTAATTATTTATTGTATGATTCCGATTTGTAATACGGGTACTTAGTTTTCTCCTGTCTTGTATAAATACTTTTATATTATCCCTACCTTAATGTTAGTGCTAGATGTTCTGCGGGTGCAATGGTGTCCTTGAAATTACTGTACCCTTCTGCAGACAATCCTCCACCTTGGATAGTATGTACTGAAAAGTTTCTTTCCTCATCCGAAAATAACCAAAATGTTGAGCTTCATTAACTCGAAGATCGTCATATAAGTGGGAAAATTCACCAAATCGACTCCTTTCGCTTAAAATTTCATTTACCCAATCCTTTTTCCTCTTTCGGGCTCTTCGCCTCCCAAGCAAAGGCATCTCCAAAGGATACAGTAAAAATGCATCGTCATGGAAGGCCATGATCACATCACAGAGCTAAGATTGACTCCGCTGCTGTCAGGCGAAAAACGCGTCCAAAAGGACGATGCACTGTCGTACGACACTGGACTGCTTCACGTCGCGCGTACACGCTCAACGTCGCAGTCCCAGATGTACGCATCCAGTGGACGAGAAGCCTAAATTAAGTTATCAAGACAAGACAAGTATGCTATATATTTCCCGGCCTTGTGTATCTCGTAGGCAACGCCACCACTAATGTTGTGTGCGATCGTCAACTGTTAACATCTTTGGTTCCAAAGTCTGGCTATGGTTCCAATCGCAACATAACCTCAACTAGCCCGGTTTAGTTTGTAGTTTGCAATGGTTGTTCGTTCGTCGATATGGCAAGTATTCCTCCATTAACATTTGCGAATATATTGCGGGAACATGCGGTACTTTTTAGTAAATTCCAACTGCCGGCGGTTCGGAAAGAAAAGACTGAATCGTTGAAAGCATTTTAAACAAAATGATAGCCATATGTGGCAAGAAAGTTGAGATCGGCACTATAACGAAGTAGAGATGGGCACTATCGACTGATAACTATCGAACTAGTCGATAGTTTAAACAATCGCAACAGTCGACTACTTTATAAAACTATTCGACTGAATTCAGTCGCATTCCCGTCACGGATCTCCCACGATTTGCTCTCCAGTCAGCACTAAACAAGTCGACTGAATTCAGTCGCACTCCCGTCACAGCGAATGGAACTATCGGTTTATGGTCACTTCGGATATGTAATACATAACGTGTTAACTTTATAGGTACCTACTTAATATGGCGATTTTCTCTTGTCGTTTATGTGCTCTTTATTTCGTTGCATATTTGTTTATATTAATTACGTTATTCATTTATAAGGCATAACTATAATAATAATCTAGAAAATAAAGTAGTACGATAGTGTGTTTGGCTATTCTCATATATATCTTGATTGTGTACTACAGCAATAAGTTTTTCATATTATTATTGTTAGCATTGTTCAGGAATAGAGCCTCATTGTCGTCTTTCTACGTTTCACTGTCCATTTAGCACCAAGAAAGGCCATTCGTATGATGTTGGTTCGTATTAAGGGCATCTCTCTATTTGTTAGCCCCGTGTACGGACGAGTGCGTAAATCGGATTCTGGTATCCGCTGTCCGTGAATGGAATACGGAACTGGGATATCCAGGTGGTGCAGCTTCTTATTCCTAATGTGGAGCGGAGTGGACTTCTCGGCTGCGAACGTGGGTCTCTTTTTCAGTAAATTTGTAAGTCACTCAATATAACATTAATTTTTTTCTAATGGGTGTGTATACAAGTGGTTTCTAATTATTGGTAAATTGCGTTAAATTGAGTTGATTTCGTAAAAGTACGACCCTCCACTTTTGATACGGAGAGTTTCGACTGGAAACATTCGAATGGTTTTCATGGAATGACTACTTGCGTGATATGAATACTTTCATTCGACTGTTCAGGCTTCTCAACAGGAAGTAATTAATACTTTTGTTCGACTGAAAACATTCGACTATTCAGTCGATAGTTCGAAGGGACTATCGGCCGTGTAGTCGATAGTGGTTTTCAGTCTATAGTGCCCATCTCTCTCTAACGAAAAGGATAAACCACTGCCTGCTCGATCTGCATCCGATGGCTGCTTATACTGCCTGCTCATTACAACATTTTAACATGGCACTAAATGAAACACTCCGTTTACAAATATCCACAGCAGATGGCAGCACCAACCGGCTCCAGACTTGTCGGAATGCAATAGCGGGAAATAGGGTAGTAGGGTACTGTACTAGTTTTCAGTGAAAATGGTGTACTGCTGCGTGTCTTCCTGCGAATCAAAGATAGGAAACCAGAATGCCGTGGTATTTCATTCCATGATCTGAAATCCGGTATTTTAATGTCCACCGATGGTGCTAACGTTATCCACAAGCAACATTCACAATTTTCTGCCTCAGTATCCTCTCCCGGACGAAACAGCACCAGTGATGCCCGCTGAGTATGTACTTGATTTACTGGAGATGTTCGTGAGCCCCCTCAGTCGGTGTGTGTCACTTTGGAAACTGCTTCCCAGGCATTATAGAGCATCCAGAGTTAAGAAAAAACTACAAGCCTTAAGGGCTTGCTGTCTTCCACTGTTGCCATATTCGCTCACTCACCGCGGCTCGGTCACTGCTTGTGATATACAGTGATGACATAAAATTATACATCGCTTGATTCAGCTGTTTCAAGACTGTGTAGTAGATATAATAATAATAATAATAATAATAATAATAATAATAATAATAATAATAATAATAATATATAATTGCCCTATTATCTCAATCTCCATGATCGCTGTTAATGAAATTGCAGTTATGAAATTTCGTTTTGCCATAACGTTTCTAAGGATATCAACCCACTGACTGTATCATTCAAAATAGAGTAAGAGTTTGAACATGTAGGGATGAAAACTAAATAATAAAAGAAGCAAAGTCATCTCCGTACAGGCCGTGAAGGCCCTTGGAGGGGTAGAAGGTAAAGGCTTCCACTATCCGCAACCTCGGCACCTGATGGGGTCGAGTGGTTAGCTCTACGCCCGGCCGCCTTTTCCCCCAGGAATTAACCTGGTACTCAATTTTTGTATAGGCTGAGTGAACCTCAGGGCCATGTGCACCTCCAGAAGTGGAAATCTCGTTTCTTGTATTTTTACGACTTCCTGACTGGGATTCGAACCCACGCCCTTCCGGGCGAGCCGAGCACACCTTTACCGCCTCTGCCAGACTAAATAATAATACCGGTAACATAAATAGTAACATGCGTGTCCAGACCGGAAACGATTGTCTTGCTTCTTATATCTGAGAAAGTTTCATGATCGTTGTTTTGCTTTAAGGGAGAGCAGTGCTGAGTTTATTAGCCCCTCACTGTGTGGTTACAACATAGGAAGCTCCGTTGAGGATTGATGACGGCGAGATATCTCTATCTCGGTGATGTATACTAGAGCTCATTTCAGATAAATTTACTCGTAACTGACAACAGATGCAAGGGCTTCGTCTTTATCACAAAATACGATAACTATATTCTTCCGCAATATACAACACAGAATGTCGAATGACCTATTCGTATGAGAACGCGAAAACACACAAGCACAGATAGAAAAATACAGTAAAATAAAAATATAATTTTAAAATAAATCCATCTACTGTTCTTGCCTTGTCAGCAATGTACAGATTTCAAGGCGGAGGTGGAATGTTCATCTCTTCCATTTACGTACTGCTTGAGGAATCTTCGTCTGAAGAGTCACCGAGGTGGACGATAATGGATTCGATGTCGTCCTGAATTTCATCAGCCTTCCACATATCGTCTTCAGTTTTCTTAACGTGATTCACATAATTCCTCCAGTTGTCAGGTGTGACACACGCTAAACCTTCCTCAATTAATCTTTGCATTTCTTTCACTTTGAAGTCCGTATTATGTAAGCTCACATAATGTTTCACCTGAGCCCATACGAGTTCAATGAGGTTTAATTCGCAGTGGTGGGGGGCAGCCGAAGTACTGTGTGTCCTCTTTCTAAAGCAAATTCATCTATCTTATATTTATCGTATTTTCCCTTTTCCAACGCAATAATGTCCATTAAGTCTTTTTTCAACATTTCATCTTCGTACTGGATATAATGTTCCCTCATCCATTCTTGCATAGCGCATTTTTTCCAGCTTCTTGTCGGTATAAGCTCCTTCTTTCTGCTGTGATAAAAAGCATTATCAATAACAATACCGGTAACAGAATTTGGAAGCAAGTTTGGCAAGAGCTTTTCTAAAAAGTATGTTTCGTAACACACTCCGTCCATCTCATCGTGTGCGTCGGCAGTATTTTTTACAAAAAAAGATATATTCAGCGTTAGGCAAGAACCCGTTTTCGTTACCCGCGTGAACGAAAGCAAATCGCGGCCCACGAGCGGTAGGAGTTCTCAACCCAATTGAAAGCCCTGCAAGAAAAGCTTGTCTTGGCGTAGTAATTGTTTTATCTTTCCACTCTTTAGCAACAGTTATTCCAGTGTTAGCCCAACTTTCGTCTGTATGAACAATGTTCCGGCCTCCTTCTCTGCACTTTTTAATTTATCGGAGGTACTTATGACGCCAAGACATAATATCTTCCCTTTCTATTGACGTTGCTCTATTTCCCCTTCTCTCGTAGACAAAGTTCATTTCCCTGAGAATAACATGCAACGTAGATTTCTTAAATTTTGGTAGTTCGGGGTTAATGTTTACGGAAGTGAGGACTGTGTTCAGAGTTGGCGGTTCATTTCTAAAATAGAATTCGTGAACAGTGCCCCGTATTCCGCTTCTGACAAAATCGTCGTATTTAATGAGTCTGGAATTATTGCGAATTAACTTTTTCCTTTGCCGCTTCTTGTTGGGACTCTGGAGTGGCCCTTCGCTGGCTTCATTCCTTATTTTGAAGGCGGAAGACCTCGAAATTCCTAAAGCCTTTGCGGCTTCATCTACTACCCAGCTTACACTTTGTCCTGGATGCTTTATTTTCAAATATGAAAATGTATTATGCACCATTTGCCGCTCCTTTCTCCTGAGAACTTCACCAATTCTCCTTTTCACATGTTCAGCCATAATTAAAAAAAATTACTGGCTGATTGATTATATCAAATACTAAACAGACACAAACAATACATGACATTCACAACCAAAAGCAATGCAATACACCAAAAACGAAACACAACATATTTATAACGAAACACTATGCACCCCAGAAAGACGATCACTTCAATCCCAATCTGCCGAATATCTCCCTTACATAAGCAATTAACTTACTGTAATGAGTGACACACGCAAAATGAGAAACATGCCGCACTCACCTCACCAATGATGATTCACAGTAGTTAAGCTGAGTTATTACACGTGTTGACTACTGTACACAATACACACTACACGCTGAAATGTGGCGCGCGATACGACGAGCATGGCCGGCTGTTCTGAGTAATAAACTGCATATAATAATATTTAAAACGATAAACTCAAAGATATAAAATTGATTTTACGGCTTCTTCAGAATTGTATGGCACAACCAATGTTTGTTTCATAAGAAAAATGATACATTTTGATAGGAATTTATTATAATTATTGTATATATGTAGAACTAAAGTAGGTAACACCAATAGAAGTAAAAGCCCATAAGACCTGTAGTCTTTTCTTAACTCTGGATGCTCTTTTTGTTTATAGTGTGTGGTTATTTAGTGCGTGTAATCGAAGAAAAAGAACAAAATGCAGCACGTGCTTGAATACGGTTTCCACCTTAGTTAATTCATCCCCATTGATGAGCTTAATCAGACAGTCGGATAGAGGAGGCCTGCGCTATCCCCAGCAACGATTTATTGGCCTATTGTATGGGGCTAGAGAAATTTGTTGAGGCGGCTCTACCGTACTGCAAGAAATCTGCAAGTCTGCTCCAGACTATAAAAAACTATGTTCTACCCTCTTTGTGTCAGTGTAAGATTTTTATAGTGTTTTAGTAACAATAAGCACTAGGAACTTGTGTTAGAAACTGTGGTGGCCAAATTTGTGAAACCCCTACTTAATAATGTAGGGAAGTACCATACAGACAACGTTTCCAAGCTTTTTTGTTCGTCGAAACTTCTTTCTCGAAAAGTCCTGAAGCTATCACTCAAGAGCACCACTTTATGCGTACAATTCTTTAATTTTTCTGTTACTTTCAGATTTTAAATTTTGCTTGTATGCTTATCTAGCTGTATTCACGCGATAACTAGCAAGGTCTGTCTAGGGAGGTCAAGTCACGAATGCTACTTATGGAGCCGCCATATTGGGTCTTTAAGCGAGCGTAACCAAAGGCAAGTGTATTTGAATTTACAGGATTTCGGTACCGTACACTGAAATAAAAACAAAATACCAACCAGTTTTGATAAAGAATTTAATTGGGCATCTCCTGGCCATGTATATATAACTGTATAACACTTAAATGATATGAATAGATTCACAGCTATTAGAATAGGAAGATAATCAACAGATCCTGAAATTCTTTTCTTTGTCTTTTTTTTTCAGAAACAAGAATCAACAGAATAGCTCATGTTCTTCTCTTTTACTTCCTTACAACTTGGTCTTACTGTGTTTCTTATGAATATCATCTGTCAAATACGTAATCTTATTGACAGAAACATAGAAATCTGTACAGCACCTGTGTCATATTATGATTACCGGTACATGAAATAGTGAACTTGAAGAACTGTATTTAAAGTACTAAACGACGGTTGTAATAAATTACCTTCAGCGTTTTCTTTATTAAGAGAGTAATTTCCGATACTGCGTTTCCGAAAGGTTACCCCAGTATGTTGACCATCTATGAATGCCTCTTGAGTTGAGTGCATTAAATTATGTATGGTAACTGTTGTTATGCATTCGTGTGGTATTTCTTTCTGTTCTAAGGCAAAAATATTCTGCACGTAAACAACAAGAGTGATGTTCTTAGCTACTCTTAACCAGTTTATTGATAACCCATGCAGCTATATAGTACAAAGTGGTGGTGGTGATTATTGTTTTAAGAGGAAGTACAACTGGACAACCATCCTCTATAAACACTAATCAGAAGAAAATAAATGGAAGGGGACCAAAACTTCGAAAAATGAAGGTATCGGCAAAAGAAAGATGAAGGTCACAAAGTGCGTGGAAATGAAAAACTTCCTAGGCCTCGAATGCACTAATGCCGTCGAGGTCGGAAAAGAACAAGTGTTGACCAGGGGAGGTCGGATCGGCTAGAATAGTGAAAGCAATATCAAGACTCAGCTAAGGGCCTCGTAGTCACAACCCAAAATAGATTTCCCCCCCGTGGGTGGGGCAATAGAACAACAACCACGGTATCCCCTGCCTGTCATAAGAGGCGACTGAAAGGGGCGTCAGGCTCTCCTAACCAGGGAGCGTGAGTTGGCGACAACGGGGCTCTTAGCTGAGTTCTAATATTCATGCAAATAATAATAATAATAATAATAATAATAATAATAATAATAATAATAATAATAATAATAATAATAATAATGGTTAAGAAAATTAAAGCCATTGGTAGACACGATTTCATAAGAAATAGAAATTCAGTCACTATTAAGTTGAGTTAACCTAGGTTAGACTATTTTAGGGAGTACACTAGGATATTATGTTAGGCTACGGTACATTAAATTACAGTAGTTGGTTAGTGCGAGTGAAGCGAGTGTTGTGATCTTTAAGTATTTGTCCAGCCATATAATGTACCCTATAGAGCATTTAAGATGAATGAAATTTAGCTGTAAATAATACAGTACAGTATAAGACTGCTATTATCAATACAATTGTTGTAATGATGGCCAGCTGGACATAAATTGTTGGTTTGAAGTGATAGGCCTATTGTTTGTTGTGATTATAATTGGTAACTGAACATGAACAAGCATTTCAAATATCTGTGAAATATTTCTACGTTGCATGTAGGGTTAGAATGATACTGTCTGTAGTTTACATGAAAAGGAATGGAATGAAATGGCGTTTGGCTTTTAGTGCCAGGAGCGTCTGAGGACAAGTTCGGCTCGCCAGATGCAGGTCTTTTGATCTGACTCTCGTAGGCGATCTGCGCGCCGTGATGAGGATGAAATGAGGATAAAGACGACAAATACACCCAGCTCCTGTGCCAGCGAAATTGACCAATTATGGTTAAAATTCCTGAACCTGCCCAGAATCGAACCTGGAACCCCTGTGACCAAAGGCCAACACACTAACCATTTAGCCATGGAGCCGGACACATGAAAAGGAAATTTTCATAAACATCAATACTAGTATTACACATTTCCTGTTACTTTTCTTGCTTGTTTTGAAAGACAATTCCCTTTCTTTGGGAGGTTTCCTATTATATGTCAAAGACTTAGGTGGATTAGGGACTTTGAAAATTGTTGGGATGGAATTCCACTTGAGTAGTTTCCGTCCATCTGCCCTCTTTAGTTCAAATTGCGATTCTTCAAAATGATGCTAGAAGAAAATACACCGGGAGAGTTGGCCGTGCGGTTAGAGGTGCGCGGCTGTGAGCTTGCATCCGGGAGATAGTGGGTTCGAACCCCACTGTCGGCAGCCCTGAAGATGGTTTTCCTTGGTTTTCCATTTTCACACCAGGCAAATGCTGGGGCTGTACTTTAATTAAGGCCACGGCCGCTTCCTTCCAACTCCTAGGCCTTTCCTCTCCCATCGTCGCCATAAGACCTATCTGTGTCGGTGCGACGTAAAGCCACTAGCAAAAAAAAACATAATAAGACCTATAAATATAAAACACCGTTCATATAAACATACTGTTATTCAGGAATAATATGAATGTATAACTTCACTAACCTCGCACAAGAAGCAATTATCTGTAGGTTGCCATTTGTCACGCCTACAGTTTTGTACCCACTGAGCTCTCCTTTGCTTATCTCTCGGGAAGCGAAACACTATAATTCCGTCAGTTGTCTTATTTTGACAATTTTGTACGGCGCAGTATCCCGTTTTCCTTCAAAATACAAGTAATAACTCACATCATTACATCGGGCACGCCCACGTAACAACGATATTTGAGACCCAATATGGCCGCCACCGCAAAGGATTGTGGTAGCGTGACCAGACCTCCCTAGACAGACCTTGTAACTAGGTACGCCTGGTGCTGCCATCTAGCGGCAGATTGTTTGTAAGTCGTGTTACACGTTTGAATATGGAATGAGCAGGCATCGGATGTAGATCGAGCAGGCAGTGGGATAAACAATATGAAAATCAGGGTGAAACAAAAGTGCGACGTAAACCAAAGGGGGAATAGAAGGATAGTGCTGAAAGACTGGGAGACTATTATCCACGAGCTGTTGGATGGGCATACTAATCCAACATTGACACGAATTTCAGGTATGTTCCTAAAGTATATTCACGATTATTTTCTTGAACAGATTTATAGAGGTAGAAAGTACAGTAGTATCTTGTGTGACAACATTACAAACTTTAAGGTTAAGATATTTCTATTTTTTTTTTTTATAAGAACCAAAATAGCACCTAGGCCTTTGGTTCAGAGTTTCTGGGTTTGAATCCTAGGCATGGGATTTTAGCTCCGTTTAATTCAATTGTCCGTAGAAAACTGTATTAGTGAATTAAAACGTATTTTTCTTTTTTCTTCGTAGAGGCAACTGCGGTTGGAGTAGGACTTCCTGAAGCTCAGCCAGAACACATTCCTCCACCTTTAGTGGAATTTGTAGTATTGGAAGAGGGAGGAGAAGGAGGGAGTCCTATAGAAATCGTGAACTCTCCAACTGTAGCCACCCCTAAACAAAAAAGAAGTGTTTTGGACGACTACGAAAATGACGAAACCAGAACTCTAAATAATACAGAACTGCAGCGCTTGGTTCTGTTAAAGCAGATATGAGAGTGTTAGAACTCACGGAAAAAAGTTACAATCAGAGATGAAAGAATGATAGTATAGTATATATATTTTTAAAAATAAATTGTTTTGCATATATTTTTGATTTTTTTTTTTTTTTTTTTTTTTTAGTGAACAGTGAACAGAGCGACACTAGTACTTGGCTGCAACTCAAACACCTTGATGTATTATATCTGCCAATTCATTTTGCCTAGCTTCACCATTCCACCTGATATTTGCAGCAGCTGCCACGTCATCCTCATTTCTATCTTCTAATCTCACATTGCCACCTAACGGTGGTAGTTCACTGTCCTCATCTTGTAAGTACTTAGCAATATTGTGCAACACACAGCAACAAATGAAAAGTTTTGGGACTTTATTTAAAGACAGGCGTACTTTGTACTGAAGAATTGGGAAACGTTGTTTTAGTTGCCCAAAACATCGTTCTATCACAACTCGTTCTTTGGTAATACACCTATTATAAGCAGTTTCTTGAGGTGTTTCTGGATTTCTGAATGGTATCATTAGCCATGGTGCAGTACCATAACCACTATCTGCTAACAGCAATGAATTTATCCTATTTTGACTTAATCTTGTGTGGACAGCTGGATTTCTCCAGACTCTTGAATCATGCACAGATCCAGGCCATGATGCATTGACACTGGTTAAAACTTCCTTGGCATTGCATGTTGCCTATACAGTAATACTTGCATACCCTTTCCTGTTTATGTGTTCACCACCATAATTTGGAGTCTAGCTCCATAGCTAAATGGTTAGCGTGCTGGCCTTTGGTCACAGGGGTCCCGGGTTCAATTCCCGGTAGAGTTGGGAATTTTAGCGATCATTGGTTAATTTCGCTGCCACGGGGGCCTGGGCGTGTGTGTTGTCTCCATTGTCATTTCATCCTCATCACGACGCGCAGGGCGCCTATGGGAGTCAAATCAAAAGACCTGCACCTGGCGAGCCGAACATGTCCTCGGACACTCCCGGCACTAAAAGCCATACGCTATTTCATTTTACCATAATTTGGAGGCTTATTAATTCTAACATGAGTGCAGTCTAGAGCTCCTATTGCTGCTGGAAAATAGTACTTTTCCTGCCACTCTTGGTTTGCAACATCAAATTCCATATCTGTTTCAGGAAATTTTACCCACATTGCAGCTTTAGCCATGATGCGGTCCATGACCTCAACAAGATTTTTGGACACAGTTGTTTGATGAATGCCAAGATCTTGTCCTATGCCACACTGAAATCCAGGGTTAGCTACCAATCTTAAAAATGCTTTTAATTTAACTATGTTCTTAATAGCATCACCTCTTGGTTCCAGTTTTTCTGGTCCGAGTAAGTATTGATTTAACCAGTCAACATTCACGTTTGAAAAACGATACAGACTTTTAAAGTTATTAGAGTTCACATGTTCACTTCTCTCCTTGTAAACTTTTCCATGAGGCACTACATTATAAATAAACTCAGCCATGTTCTTGAAATCTGTCACTCTCAAAAGCAAAAAATGACTATATACTCAAGTTTGAGGCAACTATCAGCCATACTCAAAACAGAGTGAGTATATGCTCATCAGTTTGAGAAGGTACTCCCTTTTATTCATACCACATATGAGAATCTACTCTCATACTCGTAGGAAGGTGAGTATATACTCATGTTATGGAGGTAATTCTTATGAAGTGGAGTATATTCTCAGAAAAGTTGAGTACATACTATATTCTCATTTTTATTCATACCACACATTGGGTTTGTCTATCGGGGGCTTGTTTGGGTATTTGGAGGGGACTGATGTAACATCTGTCTTTGACCCTTTGTGGCTAGTGCTTAACATGAAAACTGTCCTTTTATCTTTCCATACCAGAGCAAGTTTAGATTCTGTACGAAAAGAAATTATGTCCCCTTGTTTAATATTGCTGATCTGGCATGTCCTTACAGGATGGCATGACTGTACCTGTTGTTAGTATATTCATGGATAGGAGTTGGTCAGCTAATTGTGGTCACGTATAATACCTGTCAGTATATATGTGCTAGCCAGAAGGAGGATTCTTGGGATTGTTGGTAAGAGAAGCAGCGAGAGCAGTAACAATCTGAGTGGTCTTTAGAAGGTCTGAACTAGTTTCCTCTTTACCATTGTAAGGTTTGAAATGGTACACATACCCGTTACTACTATCAGACAGAACAAACATTTTGAGTCCAAATTTTGTGGGCTTCATTGGGTTGTAAACTTTAAATGAAACTCTCCCCTGAAGGATATTGTACTCTCGTAAGTAGAAATCGTTTCACTGGGCGTATAATGAAGCATACTCTGTTCTGTGATTTTATTAATGATAGGCTCTACATACTGAATTTTTCTGAGACGATCTTGATTTTGGGGAGGGTGTGCGAAATGTAGGTTCCAAAACAGGAGTAAAAACTCATCACGGGACAATGCGTCCGTAAGGAATGGTATCTTACTTACCCATGCCTTTAGAGAAATACACAGTAATAACCGTGAGGGGGTGAAGCCCCATGTTTATCACAACTGCTAAGAGTGGCTTTATGCCTGAGTTCAGAGGATGTTTCCATTCATTTAGCCTTGGCTTCCGTGTGAGGGTGGGGTGTTCTTTTGATTCTATGTCACCATAGAAATAGGTTTCTTCACGAATTATATTTATCGAGAGATCGTCGAAAAGTAGCTCAAAATACTCTACAGGCTCTGTATTACTATCAAAACTAGATGTAAGAACTGGATCAGGGTTTATATCTAACAAAGGAACACTATGACTAGGCCCCGGATCCCTATCGGACACATATTCCCACTCTGAGTCACTGTTGTAGTCAGGACGCCACACTGTCACTTGTGCTGTTCTTGCTCTCACACACGTCAGTTTCACTTACTTCACTATCACTATAAGAAAAATTAATATCTGCATTACGATCATCACTCGCATCCAAAGCAGATACTATTTTCTCATCAGTCCGTAGTCTTTTCCGTGACATTATGTGGAAAGCGTCAAGCAAATAACAGCAAAACTAACACACTTTAACACCTACGAATTATCACGTGTGCGCATCTGAATCAACACCTGGCTACAAATATTTAAGTCACAGTGGTTTCTAGCGGTGATAAGTTAACCATAAAACCTGTCTGCATGGTGCTGCCATCTTCTGAGCCTAGCATTAACTACTGCAGTGAAAATCTGTGCCAGGTATAATAAGAGCTATACCCGGATATATCAGGCTCTGCTCGTGAACAGCAGATCAACTCTGGATACATTCGTGTTCCGCTCGGGAAAGGGTAAAGACCAGCAAATTTAAGGATCATTGGTCTGGATAGTGACAAAACCATTGGTTTGGATAGGTTAGGTCTGGTTAGTAACAAGATCATTGGCCTGGACGCAAGCATATAGGAGGTCTGGGTGCTTAAGCCCCCAGGTTAGAGCCGTGAAGCGGCCTTAGGCCTCTAGTATCCCACGTGTCACCACCATTGGTAGGATTGGTTAGGTTCAGCTAGTGACAAAACCATTGGTCTGGGTTGGTTAGGTTAGGTTGGTGATAAAACCATTGGGCTGGGTAAGTTAGGTTACCTTAGTGACAAAACCATTGGTCTGGATTGGTTAGGTCCAGTTTCTATCTATGTACATCTACACACACTTTTCGTGACAGAGATCGAACGATAAAAATCTTACCTTTATTACAGCGGGGTATACAATGTGCTCGCTGCGAGAAGAAAGTGATGGACACGTTCTTCACGGGGTTGGGACTATTTGAATGAATGTTCTGCCAAGTACCCAATGAAATGGTCCTTCCTGCGCCCTAAGGTGGGCAGGGATTCACGAATCCTCCACCACTTTCTCTCGATAGTGTTCGTGTGAACAGCGAGATCTTCTCCAGCGAGGCGTTCTTGGTTCAGTTCGTGGAAGAGTCCACTCCTGTCTATGTCCAGATATTGGATGGAATGATTTAACCCTACAATGTATGAATTTTTATTTTTTAATTAAAAAATTGATATAGATCAGGACATGTAAATAAAACCAAGGAAAAATACTAGAAAAATTCTTGACAACATATTTTTTATCCTTTTCTAAAATGTGCCAAAAGGATAGCCTACACTATGCATTGAGCTACAGTATATTAAAAATGATTACATATGCACTTTTAAATAATAAATAAAGATGTATGAGTGTTTTTGCTTAAATAATATTGAATCAGACTGTTAAAACACTTGTTTCATTCTTTCTAGATAGTGCAATGTGCAATATGATGAACCGACATGCATGGTGAATCACATTTATCTTCCCTACATGGAACTTTTTGAAACAGTTGCTCACTTTCTTCAAACATAAAGGCACTTGATGTTTTTCACACTTAATGATTGTGAATCGCTTGCAGGAAGTATATTTACACTGCTGCTTGGTTTCGATGACACCCGACCAATGATCAATGGAGTCTTCACGAACATCAGGAGGAATCCTAGCCACCTGACCCTTTCTCACTTTAGGAGGCATAAGTGCTTGATGAAATTCATTGCTTGGATGACCTCTTCTTTTACAATTTGAATATCCCAACTGGCATAAAGTTTTTCCCAGCTCAATCCTGAATTCTGAGAGTTTGATACATTTCTCCTTACCATGCACACGGCAGAACAAGATCCATGCACTGAAGACAGCAAGATCGAGAATATGGTAGAAGAGGCGGAAGTAGCACTTTCTACTTCTCTTTACACGATACCTCCCTAGCAAGCTGTTGAGATCTACCCCTCCCATGTGTTGGTTATATTCAGAGATAAAGAATGGACATGGAACTAATTCATGTTTCCTTTCGATTAAATCTTTTCACTTGACTCATTGGTTCACTACCAGCAAATGTTGAAAGCAGCTTGACACACTTATTATCCTTCCACATAGTGTTGGAAAGTTCAATACCATCTTCTAAACTGGTCACATATTCGTATGTTATACCCCTTGGTTCTTTCTTTATGTCTGATTTAGATGGTATCCTGTTTTGCATTACTGTTCCTAAAGCAAGTATGCCTTCTCCTGACAGAAATGATGTAACCGTGAATCGAGGTATAAAAGTTATCAAAATAAACCTTATAGTACTGGTTTCTAGGCACTTTCCTTGTCAACCGAATTACTATGTTGCCACTAGCACCAAGGGTGTCCATACACGGGGGCAAGGTGGGGCGTGCCCGCCCTTCCTTCCACAGCTCTCAGGGAAAGGTAAAAATCTAATGTAGTCAGGTCAACGAGCTAGAATAACATAGAGAGGCGGAAGCGCTGCCTGGGTGAACCTAATAGAACGAACGCCCGCCATGTTTCCTGTTGTCACACAAGCAAGGGGGCATGGCCTTTAAATGACGAAAAGTGTAGAAAATGCGCATTTTTGAATCGCTGGGGGAGAATTAAAGTCCGTTGCCGAAAGCTTGAAGCATGAAAGCGAATACCGCCACTTCATCATATTGCGGCACGAGGCCAACATCACGATCAGTTGATTGTAGGGTAGTTCGAAATCATCGCACAGTGACATACGAATAGGCCTCGAAATCGGAACAAGAGCGTTACCCTGCTTGGCTGTTGTGGTTAAGCGTAAATTAGAATAAAAACGATGGGCATAAATATTTATGACAGGAAACCTTAAAATCATAGGGACAATAGGTTACAACCTCATTCTGTTAATATTTTTAACACTATTGCATCCTCATGAGTACTGTGTTCCTTTCTTAATCTGTTTACCCTCCCGGGTTGGTTTTTCCCACGGACTCAGCGACGGATCCCACCTCTACCACCTCAAGGACAGTATTCTGGAATGTGAGACATTGGGTCGGAGGATACAACTGTGAGGGAGGGCTGCACCTGCTATGCTGAACAGGGGCCTTCTGGGGGGGAGAAGGAAGCGCCCGTGGCCTTAAGTTAGGTACCATCCCAGCATTTGCCTGGAGGAGAAGTGGAAAACCACGGAAAATTACTTCGAGGATGGCTGAGGTGGGAGTCGAACCCACTTCTACTCAGTTGACCTCCCCAGGCTGATAGCATCCCGTCACAGCCCTCGTGCCCCTTTTCAAATTTGGTGGCGGAGCTGGGAATCGAACCCGGGCTTCCAGGGGTGGCAGCTGCTCACGCTAACCAGTGCACCACAGAGGCGGCCCATGAATACTTTACCACAATAATCGTTTAGTGTAATTATTTATTATTACTAGCTTGAAAGTTGTCCATTATGAAGTGTGGCGTAGTTTTAAAAACCAAGGCAACAGACATCTACAATAAAGGCTGTATACATTTCAAAAATAGCAGTAAAATGCTGATTTATCATACTTGGTGTACGTTTGAACGAAATAAGTGATTTTTTGTGGTTACGTTTTCTTGGTGGTGGGCGTTCCATTTCCTTTATTTGTAAATGTGAATGAAAATTAAATAGGGCTGGAAATGTACAGAGCATAAGCAACTGAATTGAGTGATCTCTTTTCGCCCTCACAACGAATTGTTCAGTTAATTCCTTGTTCTTTAAACGAAATCTTAACAAAATTCGACAAATAATTACCGTGGCTATCCGTACTTTCGCTAAGTAAACAATAAAATGGATTTAATTACAAACAGAAATTACAAAAAGGAATCTCGGCTATAATTCAGTAATACTTACTTAAAGTACGATGTATCCTTGGTTTTATTACTCCAATTAGTACAACCATACGCTGAGCTTACGGCTGGCATTCTTGAAAGCGAGAATCTATCTTTTCACTTCTTAAAACTTAGGGAATTAAATTGGCATGCACGATCTCCCTGTCACCTCAACATATGCTCTCGCGCCAATTCGCTTTGTTTTGACAACCGTTAACATGGCTGCCCCTTTTCAACTTGCTTCAAGCAGGGAGCGCTGATGTCAGGTATACAGCCCCTCTATGTTATTCTAGCTCGTTGAGTCAGGTGTTTTCCTTTGAAGAAAATGATTTAAAAGTCAGTATTATGTACAAGTGGTAGTACCGTCTCCGGATTATTCTACAGCAGAATACAAGTCGCCATTTATCTTCCAAAATATTAAAAATACTACGTACCCCCGGGTCTAGGCCCCCCCTCCCCCCTCTTATAAACTGTCATATGGGCGCCCATAACTAGCACCAATGTCAGGTTCTGAAAGTGGACGTTTGGAGAGATCATTTTCTTGTCCTGTGTATATCTCCCATCACATAACCTGACATTCCACTCAAGATAAAAAGTTTGTAACCATACTTATGTGGTTTATCAGGCATATACTGTTTCAAATTATGTCATCCTTTAGTGGCACACATCTGCTCATGAACACTCAATCTCTCTTCCATAGATATTGAACTGAACTTCAATTTCAGGGTATCATAAACAGGACGTATTTTATGAAGTTTGTCATAGTTTGGCTGGTCATGAGGTATTTCTGCAGCATTGTCATTAAAGTGCAAATACCATCTGAGTCTCTCAAAGGCATTTATTGGCATTGCTCCAGTTATGATATTTACCCCTATATCACTATTCCATAAGTTTCTAACATTTCTCGTAGGAATAACAGATGCTATGATATAAATCCCTAAGAATTTCCTTATATCCCATGGATTCACATGAAATGTTTTATTAGGGTTAATTTGTTTAGTGTAAAGGTTAGTTTGGTCTACAATATGATTTAATAGATCATTAGTAAACAAGTAACAAAATAAATCCTATGGTGTGCATAATTCAGTCACTTACGAGGGAAGACAGTCACTGCCACTAAACTGTTTATTTGCACTAGAACTGATAGATCCTCTGCACCATAACAAATCTCTGTTCTTTGTTGTATGAACAGTAGCTGCATGTCAATCCGACTCAGGGGGTGTAGCTTAATGGGGTCAAGTTGGAGAAATATAATTTGCCTGAACTACATTCCTTTCACCACTGCTCTCTTCGTCATTCTTGGATGGAATTTCCTCTGGCAATAAACTGGGTTGGAAATCCAAATCATCAATACTGTTGTCAGAGAACTCATCCTTACTCTCCGAAGGAGTTCTGATGTTGAGAATATCATCTTCTATCAAATTTACTAATAGTTCTTTCAGAGAATGAAGCTTTGTTGTGTTATCCATATTAGGCCTAAAATAAAACAAATATTTTCACTCTGCTGTCCCTGATCATAACTGGCATTGTACTGTACCTTATAGCATGCATTTAAACAGTTTCAGCAAAGCTCCTGGCACACAGGAATATAAAAACACTACTTTCAATATTCTACCCACAGAAGTAGGCCTACTGAAATTTTAACTGCTCGTAAATGCATACTGTAGCCAAAAGGATACAAACATAAAACTTGCAAAAAGAATGACAGCATACCTTGCAGATATAGGCCTAATTCAAATGGTTCATATCACTCAGAAGACACCGAACATAATGTACATCATTTTAAAACCTGAGATTCACTTCGTAACTTTTTCACACTTAAATAATAAATAACACTCCCATGCAAAAACTACTGTGTGACTCAACCATGGAATAAACATGACACGGCTATTCCGTAGAAAGGCCGCCAATACATGCGTATAACTTTTGTTTGCATGCAGAAAGGCCACCTCATATTCTCCACCATATGATGCCATCTGCAGTCTTTTTCAAGCACTTACTTGAATTCAAACCTGGTGTAGCCAAAGGCTACACTATGTATTGTAGGGTTGACTTCATATGGAGAAAACCTTCTTCCTGAAGGCAGTCATAAGCCCGCCAACAGTCTGATACAATTGTCCCGGTTAATATATGTTCCCTTATTACTTATATCAAAGTAGCACTGCTGTGAGGTTCGACGGGCACGACAAATAATTTTTTGTTGTTTTCTCTCTCAACACCACCGAACACCCACTGGCCTTCCACTCTAAGACCACGGTTATTCTTTCTCTTTTGCAAGAAATCAGCTTCATTTCCCGTATGAAATCCTATTTACAAAGACTTAATAACAATAAAAAATCTTCCACCTTTTTGATACTTATGTTTGCATTTAAGCAAATCAATTAATCATACACAGTAAATGTTTCATTCCTTTTTAGAACATCGCCAGCTGTTTTACATTGTTTAGGTGAATTCACTAAATATTTATCTTTTTGAGAACATCTTAAACAGGCACCCGTGGTGGAAGAATGTTTTATTGGTATTAAGTCTTTGTATTCTTTCTTTTGCCAAATTTCGACTCGTCAATCTCAACAACTATGCCCATTCCTCCAATTTGTGTTGAATTACGTGTGGCCCAATCTTCACAAACTTCTCGGAAATAACTCGACCAGTCTCACACTGTCTGGGAACTGCATTCGAGCTTGTGCTCAATGAATAACATGGTGGCCTGTTTGAGAACAACCAGTACCCAACGAATCTTATGATTTTCATGTATGAAAGGCGAGCCTCCAAAAATGTACCTGTTTTAGCTGATAACTTATACGAGCACTCGCTTTTCCTGCACCCGAACAACAAGTTTGTTTGGTAAACTTTTATGTTCAAAGTTTTTGCGCATACACCACAACAAACTGCACCTTTAATTAGCCTGTGGCTGATGAGAAAGTCGTTCATTTTAGCTTCGTCAGCCCTCAAAAGACTGATTTTATGAATACTCAAATTACATCCACCACAAGCCATTGCTGCATTGAAAATGCACGCTTTTCTTGTTTTCACTGATTGTGGTAACCCTGCAGCCACTGATCATTCGACGTCTAGAGGGAAGAAAGTTACATAGACTTCTTCACAAGCTGATCACAGCTGATCAGAGCTGGCCAATAGGAGTAAAGATAATGGTGGTAATTCCTTCTTTCATGCTGTCTTGCTTTCAATTTTTCTATATAAAAAACACTTTTTGGGGCGAGATGGTGGGATTATAGCAAGCGTAGAGGAAGAATCTCTCCTCTCTGGTGCTTCAGGTATTGTAAAACATTACTTTTCAATCTTTACTAATGATTTCCAGTGTATTCTTCTTTCCACAAGTCTCCGTATTGTATAGCTCCTCCATGTTGTTCTGTATGGTTGTCTGCAGCTGAGAAGCTGGTGTGGCACAAGAGAAAAACAGCTAATTAAAAATCATTGAATTCAAAATGTCCTCTTGCATTAACAAAAACTAGTGGGCTAATTGTTTGAATAATTTTGTCTTGTGTGCGCAAAATTTTAACAGATTTAACTGTCCACTTCCAGTAACAGCCAGCATGCATCATTGCACTGATCAGATAAGAACCGTCACTAATTGAGTGCATTTTGGCAGTGTACTCTTCTTTCTACAAGTCTCCGTATTGTATAGCTTGTCCATGTTCTTCTGTGTGGTTGTCTGCAGCTGAGAATAAATTATTGCTTGTAATATTCCATTCTTGTACTTTATGGTGTGAAATTTCTTTATATTCGTTACTGGTACAGCTGATTGGGTAAGATGAAATTTTTTATTGTTTCTGTAGATTTTATCATTTGACTTACGAAACGCCTGCATAGTTCTGGCATTTACTGCTGCTTCAGCATAAGTCTGTGCATCTCTCACTATGAACTTCTGTACTTCTACTGCATTCCAAACTTGCCGTTTAACAGCTGTGTCACTGTCATCAACAGCTCTCTTGCCATGCGATTTAGCAAAGATGTTACAGTAGATTTAAACTCCGTGGAATGATTCAAGGGTGGGTATGGCAGCAGTAATGTAGGTATTCCTAAATTGGGAAGGTGGTCCATCTGATCATATAGAAACTACCTTTACATTATCAGGATTAGCTGACAGTATTTTGATAATATTGTATATGCTAGTCTACCACAGCATCTTTTGAATGAGTTCAATTTTCTGAAATGAAGAGAGTGGGCTGGTGGGACACAGAAATGACTGTGATATGAAGATACTAACATGTGTTTTAGCCCAATGTGCACTTTGTACCTCATCTTGATGAACATAAATGCCTTTTTTTGTGCAAAATCTTCATGCAGCAAGGCTAGCTTTGTAGAATCTAGGTTATTAACTATTTCTTTTTGCATGTTACAAGATTAAGGCCAAGATCCTTTAGTATAGAAGTAAGAAGGAACTGAGGAATAATGGAAATGTGTTCCAGCAGATCTGTAGTTGTGCTTTCTTTGGATTTCATGAAAAATATTATTTTCCTCGATCTTTCAAACAAATTCATGATTTCCAACTCATCAGTGTTTTGGTGAAGCCCCTGTCATTTTAGACAGTGCATTCATTATGCCAGCAAATCTTCCTGGTTGAAATGTGATGGTTGACAGAAATGCATTGCTGTAAAGAGGAATGCTGTATTTAAATTCTTATGAAGATTGTTGATACCGATGATTAAGTTTTCGTGGTACTCGCATAAACACTGTATTATGGGATAGCTAACTGCTTAACGGAACACGTGGTTTTGATTTGCCAATTTGCATACTTAAGTGTTGTGCTTGAAAGCTTCATGTGTTTTCAAGTTAGACATAACCAGGTGAAAAGTCTGGATCCTCTTTTTTAATTGTTTTCACAAATAGGAATAGTTTCCTTCCTGCCTGGTGATTGGCGGCTGACATCATCCCAACATAAAAATTCCAGTAGAACCCCTATTTAGCGTTTTTCTAGGGACCGGAATTTTTTAAGCTTCAATGGGGGTTAACCTTAAAGTCGAGGTTTCAGTAGAAAGCTAACTCTTCCCAGAAATCTTTACCTGTATTGTCAAATTGCATGAACACACATAATTTACACAATGACAACAATAAAACAAGGAGATACCTACCCTATGCGCTATACTGTAATTAGGCCTGCAACAGTTTCTGTAACATTAAATTAATACAGTAGTCAAAGATCGTAGATTCCCAAGCACACTACAAAATTAAAACATCCACAAAATATTTACACGATGATAATATATTGAGTTACTATGACTATATACGGTACGTAAGCCTATTTACACAACTGTCAGTGTCTCATTTTTTGAAATAAAGATGGTAGTCTGCTTTTTTAGCACTGTTGGATTTTACGTTCAAAATGTCTCGGTTGCAATTAGTTTACTCGGTCTATAACAGAGCTGTCCACTTTAAACACTGCAGCAAACCACCTATTGTCTGTGCTGGCAACAGCTTCACTGAATGATGGTGGTTGAATTTCTTCATCCCTATCATCAGCATCATCGTCATCATCATTCTGCGTTACTTACTCTTCGCATTTTTCTTCAACATCCTGGATGCTTGTAGTGATGACATCATCACAACCCACGAATTCATTGAAAGTGATGGGTACATTACTAGATTCTTGCACCCAATCATGCATGTCCACAGTCTTTGTTGTCGGTTCCCATTTCATCAAATTCAGCCTTACGAAAGCAATTCAAGATGGTTTCCTCAGTAACCATCTTCCAAGCTCCAGTGAGTATATGCATTGCTTGGAGGATGTCCACTTTAAGAACTTAATTTCTGTCAATAAGAGCAAGTGCCATAAGTACAAGAGCTTTCCGGTACTTGCTTTTCAGGCTATGAATAATTCCTAGATCCATGGGCTGGAGTCTGCTAGTACAATTTGCTGGAAAGAAATGTACTTTCACATTCTACAAAAATGCTTAGTCTGTTGAATGAGCAGGACACTTGTCCATAAACAGAAGCACCTTCCTGTTTTCAGCACCCATTCGGGCATCAAAGGCTTGAAAGAACTTTCTGAGTAAGTCTGCTGTCATCCAAGCGCTAAAATATTTACATGGCAGCATAGCATTGTTTTTAAAGTAATGTGATTTCTGGAACTTTCCAATAACTATGGGATCCAAATTGTCGCTGCCATCTGAATTTCGGAATTCTCTGGTCACTCATTCTTCCCTCATGGCACGGCTCTTAGTGATAAAACAAGCCAATTTCATCCACATTGTACGCATCCTGAATTTTGAAGCCTTGCAGTGGGGATAGCAGCACCCCTTCTTTCCAATGTTCCACACTTTTGTCGCTAACAACAGCACTCTCTCCACATACCACCCTACAAGTAATCATTTTTTTTAATCTATCCAAGCCATCCATTTGAAGCTTTGAATTGTTTAAGCGCAAGTTTTGCTGATATCGTAGATGCGTTTATTTTTATAATTGCTCCGTTGATTGGTACGTTTTCAGCACGTGTTCCCTTGAACCACTCCATCAGCTTAGATTCCAATTCTTCATACAGCAACTTTTTAACATTCTTTCACTGTTTTGCTTAGAACCACACTGTATTTCTTGATTCACAATCTTAATATCCTTGACAATGAAGACTGTGCAAGTCCCAGGCATTGTGCCATTTCACTAACGGGCACATTTGCGTTTCTCTCCACTTCCCAAATCAAGTCCACATTATCTGCGACAGATAGTTTCTTGCACGTAATAAATTTCATGGTTGGTCCCTTTTGAAAATTGAATATAATTTTGAAACAATTAAGTTTTTTGAAGTGGTCAACCTATTCAATACAATACAACTGAAATTGGGGCATGTTTCGCCCTTGTGGGCATCGTCAGCCTATTTCTCGGCCTCAAAATCAATTGTCATCAGGATCCCGATACATTCATATTAAACCATCATATAATTAAAATAGTAGTATGAGTTAAAAATACAATGTGATGGTGTTTTCTGACAGGTAAGCAAGATTTCGTGGAGTTCTTGAAAGAGTCGTTGAAATAATTCGTAAGATATCTGGTGTTGGCACCTATTAAAATAATTATGTGGTTAGGCACTCTGTCTTATGAAACAATGTTTAACGTTTAAAGAATACATTAACACTTGATACAAAATAAAACACTACGTTAAGACACTATGTACAATACATTAATACTTGATATAAAATAAACACCATGTTAAGACACTATGTACAGTCACAGGACATAGATTTAAGTGAAAGTTGTTTGGATGCTAATTACAATGTTTGATGTCTGATAACATCTATTATTCGTACTCAAAGGATGTTATAAAACTTCTCTTTCTGTAATCGTGGATCGTGATTGTATTTTTCTAAGTAGAAGTCTTCTTTACAAAAGGCATATCAACAGATTGTGAAATTGAAACAGCTGTGAGTTGTATTGTAGTCAAGCCCTTGGTTCATGCTATTTTAAAACGGTCTATTGTTGATTATCAACCTAATTTGCACACTGTAAAGGTTTAGAGAATAAGCAAATAATAAAGGTAGGTAGATCAATGATAGTTCCAAAGTGTTCGAGGTGTGGTGTCAGCCACTATCTGATGTTGGTTGAATGGGAAGCTCATGAAATACTAACTTTTTAGACGGAAGAATTATATCCATTGGGGAAATTAAGTTGTTAGAAATGTCTGTAACAAAATTGAAAATGATGTTTTATAGAAAGATAGTGTTATTAATCACTTACGGAGCTAAGTTATGTAGCATTTTTGCTTACCTCCTTGTGTTGTATGTGGCAAGATCGTATCATTCTTGATGCCAGCTCGACTGACAGTTACAGCTCGTACTTCATGTGTTGTAGCGGTGTGACGTCATAGGTGGAGGGAGGGTAGGGTTAGGAGGGGTGCGCACAGTGTCACGTGACTGGTTGGTCAGTGGAGGCATGTTAGTGTGGGGCAACCACGGGGAAGTTAGGTTTTTGGAAACTATTAGGGGTATTTGAAGGGGAGAGTTTAAAGATATTCTTGATCGTGCAGCCCTTTATATTTAATAATTGCAGTAATTTAGGTAAAGTTTCATAAGTGGGATTCTGGGTATCTGAAACATCGTTTAAACTACGGTCTTAATTAAAGTACTGATCTAGAATAATGTAAATATTCTCATATTCATTCATTAACCTTGCTTTGTTCAATTTCTTGAGAATTGTGTTGAATAGGTTGACCACTTCAATAAACTTAATTGTTTCAAAATTAGATAGTTTCTTTTTGCTGACATAGTCAACTTCACTAAAACTATGAACTAGAGAACCTGACATAGAGCTGGATAACCTACGCGATACACAACACATGAACTGATGCAAACTTACGTAAACTGACACTATACTCTAATGCTACTACAGATGTACACACTCGAACAGAGCTGACCCGCGTACTGTGTGAATGCAAGCAAAGCATCGCAAGTGTTGAACGTTGTGTCATCGTTAGTCTTCGGCCTCGGTCGACTAAATTCGACGTCACTTGTGCATGTGGGGAGGAATTAATTTAAAGTTAAGAACTTCATATTTAGGTTCCGTATTGAAGCAGAATTCACATCAAAGAAAAGTACAATAAGTTCCACCTTTTCAATACATTATATTATGTGACAGTTTTACGTTACAGTTAAACCTTCACATTTTTATACACTCGGGACCGGTTTCGACAGTGTACCTGTCATCATCAGCCAAGAACAATTAATCGAGGACAATAAACCTTACAATACTTCAGGTATGATATAACAGTGAATATAAAATTATACATTATCTATCTACAAAAAGGTGTGAACATGTCCAGGTAAAAATCACGATTTAAGAAAAATCATAGTCCTGTAGGGTGTACACTTATAAAATTTCTAATTAAAATAACGTGTTAAAAACCTGCTGTTATATTATAGCTATAGCACAGATGTTTATAGGTGTAAATCTATGGAGTTTTGGCACTCAAGACATATAGCTATGTTTGACAAGTTAAAGTGTTCAAACATTTAGTTAAATGGTGTTCCACTTAGAATATGTGATACAGTTCAGCTGAGGTTATAGTAATATGTTTGTAGGCTTAGTTTGGTATTTTTAACACTCGGGACATATAGCCATGTGTGACAAGTTAAAAGTTGATAAAACATTTAGTTAATGGTGTTCCACTTAAAATATATGGTAAAGTTCAGCTGAAGCTACAACTTGGACTTGAGGAGCAGATAATTATGTAAAATATCAATATAAATAGAAATGAACAATTTGAATGGGTCACTGCTTGTTGATGTAGATGATCAGCGAGTCCTATTAAACAATTATACATGTCGACATGTGGTTGTATATCATCTTGCTGAGAAGTAACAAAGGTCCTGGCTAAAATGGTGCTTGTAGATCTTATGTTGTAGGTTGTGATTACATAAATTGACTAGAAGGGATCCTGATCCAAGTCGGAACCTATAAGAAATAAAACGCGATATAAAGTTACCGTATTTAAGAAACGAAAGGGAGTTAAATTTCGCGAAGTATTGGTGAATGAGAAACTCACCTCAGGTGCCAAGTTGATGGTAGACGGAACGTAGTGGAACTGACAGGCTGAGGAGAGCCGAGGCCTAGAAGGGAGCAGGGAGGGGCGGAGTTACTGAGTTAGGGGAAGGAGGCAACGCGGTAGAGGCGGGACTGTGATCAGGTGGGCGCGTGCGATGGTAGGGGAAATATGTAAGCGTGTTGTGTATTGTTTTGAAGATGGATCGGTTTTTTGGTATTTTAAGAGTGTTCATTATTTTGATAAAAGTGTCAAAAAGTATTGTAGGTTTTTCGGAGAGATCGTTAAGGTTAAAATTTGGGTTATGGTATTGATCGAGTGAGATGTAGAATTGTTCTGTGAAATCGAGTATGGGGCCTTTGTTTATTATTTCAATGATGTCTATGTCGTTATTCATACCATAAAATTTATGTTTATAATCATGTATATGTTGGCCTATTGCGGAAAATTTTCTGTATTTTATCGCATTTACGTGTTCAGTATATCTAATTTTGAACGATCTACCGGTCTGTCCAAGGTAGGTGCTGAGACAGTCGTTACAGTGAAATCTGTAGACGCCTGATTTGTCAGAAGGGTTAGAGGTATTGATTGAGTTAGAATTGTATAGGATATCTAGATTTCTGTTATTAGTTTTGAAGGAGATGTTAATTTTCTGTTTCTTAAATATATTTGTAATTTTGTGAATATTACGGTTGTAGGTAAAGGTTGAAAAAGATTTCGATTTAGTAGCTTCTTTAATTAGGTTCGATTTTGGGCGATGTCTGAATTTACTGATTATATTTTCTATAAAATTCTTGTTGTATCCATTATGAGCTGCGATATTGCGTATGGTATTTAATTCTTTGTTGAGGTCTGATTTCGACATTGGGACATTAAATGCTCGATGTACTAAGCTATTATAAGTGGCCCGTTTATGGCTTAGGGGGTGAATAGAGTCTTCTTGTATTGTAGTGGCAGTATGTGTAGGTTTTCTGTAGACATTATATTTGAAGGAAGATATAAGTCTGGTGATAGTGAGATCAAGAAAATTAATAGTATTATTGGCTTCGGATTCCAGTGTAAATTTTATGTCTGTATCAATAGTGTTAAGGTGCGTTAAGGTGGTAGCTGCGTCTGTAGTGCGTTGGTCCATAATAATAAATACATCATCGATATACCTGGACCAAAGATGTATATTGCTAAATGTTATGTTATTGTCAATTTTTGTATGTTCTAAAAAATCTAAGTATATTTCTGCTAAAATGCCGGAGGCTGGGGATCCCATGGCTAGGCCGTCTTGCTTGTATATTGTTTTATCGAAGGTGAAATAGTTGTTATTGATTAAAAGTTTCAAGATAGACATAAAGTCAGTGATCTCAAGTTGACTAAGTTGACTATGGTTATGCAAATTTTGAGGGATAATTTTAAGAAGTTTTTCTGGTTTAATACTAGTGTACATATTAGTGATATCAAACGAATGTAAAGAGTGGTATGGTTGAAGTGTAAAGTCATCCAGTTGTTTGATAAGTTGTAGTGTATTCTTGATAGATTTTCTAGACTTGAAGGTGTAGTGTCTTTTAAGAAATTGTTGAGTGAATTGTGCTACTTTGTACAATGGGCTCGGTCTGTAGTTTACTATAGGACGTATCGGGATATTAGGTTTATGTATTTTAGGTTGTGCTTTAACGGTGGGAAGTCCTGGGTTCATTTTAATTAGTTTGCTTTTTTCACTGTCGGTTAAAAGAAATGATGTGTTTTTAAGCGTCTGTTTTAATTGCCGTTGGATAGTTTGTGTAGGATCTTTGTTAATTATTGTAAAAGTGCTGTCTGTGAAAAACATTTTGGTTTTGGATACATATTCTGTTTGATTCATAATAACAGTGGTGTTGCCTTTATCTGCTTTCGTGACGATAGTATGAGTATCTTTAATTTTATTTTTAAGTTGAATGATTTTATTTCTATCTTCGAGTTGAGATTTGGTCATGCTTTGGGTAGGTGATGTAAAGGTTTTCTTAAGCTGTTTGTTGGCTTCGTATCTGAGTTCATCTTGTATATCATGAGGCATCTTCTTTATCGCTGTTTCCGTTTCTACTATTAGTGTTTTCGCAACATTTAATGGGTTATAATTAGGCCAGTTGTGTTTAGGGCCTTTTGACAAAATAGTGATCTCTTCATCATCAAATGTTGTATTAGATAAATTGATGAAAGGAGAGTGAAAGTTAGCTATAGGGTGACTGGCAGTGTTTGGGTTGATCAGGTTATTAGATGGTTTGTTGGTTATGGAAGATCTGTTGAGGAGGGTTTGAAATTTGTTATCTAATGTGGACTGTTTTTGGACAAGCAAAGTGGATAGTTTACTGTAAATTTTTTCTTGGAAGATGTTCCATTGTGAGTCTGATAACAACATGGCAACTTCGAGGTGGGTTTCATACAATCGGTTGTTTAAAAGTGATTTTTTCTTATGTAGAAATTTCAATTCATTTTTGAGCCATAATTTGTTAGTTTTACGGTTAACTTTATATTGATGTGGTAAAACATGTTTCTTGTTATTATTCTTTAGAAAGTTTGGAGTCAGATCGTAGGCGATGCATTTCTTTAAGAAGTCTATGTCTTTGATTAATTTTCCTATTTTGATTCTTAAGTTCATATAATAATGAGCTTTAGTTTTTGCCTGGTTGGCTACATTATTTAAAGTTAAGAACTTCATATTTAGGTTCCGTATTGAAGCAGAATTCACATCAAAGAAAAGTACAATAAGTTCCACCTTTTCAATACATTATATTATGTGACAGTTTTACGTTACAGTTAAACCTTCACATTTTTATACACTCGGGACCGGTTTCGACAGTGTACCTGTCATCATCAGCCAAGAACAATTAATCGAGGACAATAAACCTTACAATACTTCAGGTATGATATAACAGTGAATATAAAATTATACATTATCTATCTACAAAAAGGTGTGAACATGTCCAGGTAAAAATCACGATTTAAGAAAAATCATAGTCCTGTAGGGTGTACACTTATAAAATTTCTAATTAAAATAACGTGTTAAAAACCTGCTGTTATATTATAGCTATAGCAGAGATGTTTATAGGTGTAAATCTATGGAGTTTTGGCACTCAAGACATATAGCTATGTTTGACAAGTTAAAGTGTTCAAACATTTAGTTAAATGGTGTTCCACTTAGAATATGTGATACAGTTCAGCTGAGGTTATAGTAATATGTTTGTAGGCTTAGTTTGGTATTTTTAACACTCGGGACATATAGCCATGTGTGACAAGTTAAAAGTTGATAAAACATTTAGTTAATGGTGTTCCACTTAAAATATATGGTAAAGTTCAGCTGAAGCTACAACTTGGACTTGAGGAGCAGATAATTATGTAAAATATCAATATAAATAGAAATGAACAATTTGAATGGGTCACTGCTTGTTGATGTAGATGATCAGCGAGTCCTATTAAACAATTATACATGTCGACATGTGGTTGTATATCATCTTGCTGAGAAGTAAGGAAGGGAGGAATTAAAACGGTATAGAACCAACACGTTACATAAACACTGCGGTCGAGAATATGAATAGTGATAACGGAGAAACTAACACGCCCAAATTTGCCCGTAACAACGGATGAATCAGTGAAAGGGTTCTTATTGTAACTGAAGGATACAGCACACATTAATATAGGAATTTTCAAAGGGCATAATATATTGTCATTACTTCTATTGTACTGCAGCAGCGTGGTCTGACATTTCACTTTATCGCTACGCGTCCACGCTCTAAATTTCTCTTATGCGTTGAATCACCCTTAGCAAGCTTACGTCTCTTTCATATGTTCTTAATGTCCCATAACCATAACAGATAGAAATAAATACTTGAGAATTTTAAAATTTCCTAATGCTAAATGCGGATTTTGCTGTAAAGTTAATTACGTTAAATCAAATATAAAATTGCATTTCTTATGGCATAATTTTCGGGACTTGAAATTTCTTCTGTTAAATGCAGGTTTACTTTAAATCACGGTCACGTAAAATCGGGGTTATACTGTAGTTGCCAGAAATCTAGTTTCAGAAGAAAACCCTCAGTTGCGTGGACTGCTGTCCTGTTTGGATCTTGTAGGCTTATGAGCTGACAGATCTTCATGGTACAAGTCATTACATAACATATGAACAGCTGCTGCTTCACAGTGGGTGTCGACAGCAATGAACACTTAGTCCGAGCAGTGGCCTTACCAAGAGCACTCTGTGACCCATATGGTGATGGGGCAGCTGATCTTGTAACAAACATTGTCTTTGCCTTCTGGACCATAAATTAGTACATTGTTACATTTTCATTGAACTTTTCATGTACTGAGTCTATGGTATTATGTAAGGTAGAGTGGTTTTGTTACCTAAGACACACTGAAATAAACATATGCTGTCAAATGGGGTTACTTTGATCAGTTCTTTTGTTCCATCATTAATAGAAAACGATTATTTTTAGAAAATAAATTTTACGTTTTAAAATGTAGTTATACCAGTACTTGTTGCTGAAGTTATTTGTTTTACTTATTCCACATGCACTTTAATGGTATCACTGATAAAACTTGATCAAAGTTAAACTTGGTTTGGGGTTACTTTGATCATGTACAGTTTTTATGCTTGAAGTTTATAATCAAACAGCAGTACATGTACTAAAATGAAAATTTTACTGTACATCATTTAATTGATGCTAAGCATTAAGAAATTTATTTTACTTGCAATTTTTTCATTTGTAACGATGTTGATTTGATCAACTTAAGGCTGTTTATTTTAAAACAGGAAATACAACATTAAAATAAACAACATATTAGCTATCAACTACAGTTCAAGTTTCTTTAACATTAACTGCTGTTGAGAAGCGATACAATAACCATTGCCCTGTGCCTTCAATTTCATCTTATCAGAAACATTGCTCTCATCATAATAAAATATGTTGCATGCAGGCACATCCTTTACAGTTATAGCTAGATTATCAAAGTACTTTTTGAGTATTTCTTGGGATTCTTTAAATTTGATGTGATTATCCATCCTACAATCCCTTTGTGCTGCTTCAGTAGGGATAGTGTCCAATCCTTCCCAGGAGCATTATCTTTAAATCTAGGTTCAATGCACCCTTGAAGATCTAAGTGCAATTTGGTAAAGATCTGAACATTTAGCATACATGGTGGAAAACCCCAGTCACTGCATGTCAGAAGCCCGTAAGTGATAGCCAGTTCTTCAGTTTCTGAAAACAGATTGCTTCTCCCAGGCTTACCTCCTTATCAGAAATAAATTCGGGCACAACTCTCAATAATATGATTGATTAGAAAAATGTATTAAAACATTCTGTCTCAACACTACTCTACACTCAACAACACATTGCGCCATTACTCAGCACAAGTAAAAACAAAAGAATCACAGTTTTAGTCACAGAGTAAATATAAATTTAGCACGGTTTCGGTGTGAGAAGGTTGGCGACACAATCCCCGGAAAAAACAATTGAATAATCAAAAACACTACCAGATATGAAAAATACTACACACACTACGAACTATTTTTCTCATCATGTCAAATTTTAAATGACACTCAATACAGAAGAAAAATTATTAATTCCAATACCTCCCCTTGTCATAAAAATTTGACCACAAACACAAATAAGAAAAAATAAGCAACATACATAGATAAACATGTGGACACTAATCAACAAGTTCCTAAATTTAGAAGTTCCTTCCCCTGACAATGCCTTTGTGAAAACGTCTGCCATGTTTTCATCTGATGGTACATACACAAACTTAACCAATCCCTTGGCCACAATGTCCTTTACAAACAAATAGCGAACATCCATATGTTTAGTTTTTTCAGACACATGAGTTGAGCTCACATGTATAGCACCTTGATTATCACAAAGAATTTGAATTGGCAGTTTAACGTAATTACAATCATCAAATTCATTGAAAAAGTTATGCAACCACAACATTTCCTTTGTGCATACCACCATTGATACAAACTCAGCCTCCACAGTTGAAGTAGCAACAATCTGTTGTTTCTTACTAGACCATATAACTGGACAACCAGCAAATTTGCACACATATCCAGAAATAGATTTCCTGTCCTCAGAGTTAGCATAATCAGCATTGCAATAAACACTCATTGAATCATCACTAGCTTTGTAGCATAATTTCACACCTCTTGTTTTCTTCAGATATCTAAACATCATCTTCATTCTTTGCCAATCTTTTACGCTAGGGTTTTGAGAGTACTGGCTCAACTTGCAGACCGCAAAGGATATGTCCGGTCTTGTATTGTTGGCTATATAAAGTAGATTGCCTACAGCCTTTTGATACAAAGTCTGATTACAACTATCAGCCTCCCCTGAAATCCTCTTGTCTCCTACATCCAACGGAGCAACACATCCTTTGGCATTTTCTAAGTTATACTCATGTATCAGATTATCAATGTATTTGCACTGATCAACATACACCGCATCTTTGGTTACAGTCATAGACATTGATAAAAAACTCTTAATTTGCCCAAGATCCTTGAAGTCTAGATAGCGACACAACTCTGACTTCAACCACTCCAACTAGCATATTTTTACCGAAGTACACACATGGTTCACAAACAGATCTTTTAAGACCCACTGACTTCAAAACACCATCAAAACAAATGTTCCAGTCCTTTGAACTTTGGTGTAAACCATACATGCTTTTCTTTAACTTGTAGACACAGTTGGGTTTTCTTTCAAAACCACTTGGTTGCTCCACAAACACTTCCTCCTTAATGTTACTGTTTAGAAATGCCGCATCTACATCATAATGTTCAATATTCCAACCTTTGACAACCGCAAGAGCAATCAAGATTCTGACAGTCTGACGCCTCAAAACAGGACTGTAAGTATCATTATAATCAACACCTTCTACCTGCTTATAACCTAAAGCTACAAGCCTAGCCCTGTAGATGTTCTCATTAAAATCAAGTCCTTCTTTGATTCTGAACACCCATTTTGTCCCAATAATATTCCTTCCCTTTGGTCTCTCTACCAATTCCCAACACTTATTTTTCTCAAAATTACTTAGTTCCTTCTCCATTGCAGATTTCCATTTTTCACATTCAGGACCAGTCAAAGCTTCCTTGGCACTCTTCGGTAAACTGTCAGTTACAGCAGACACAACATGAAAATTACATCCAATGCAATCCACACACTTTCGTCTGTTTCTGATTCTCTGTGACCTACGTAGTTCAGGAATTATGGGTTTTTCCTGCACTTTAGCGTTGCTGTTATTCACACTGATTTCAGGACCTATCTCTGGCTCATCTATTACTTGCCCATCAGTTCTACGCACCAAGTCAGATTCATTATCAGAGTCAGATAAACTTAAATCTACGGCCAATGGTTTCTCACATGACTTAAGGGGATCGGTACAGTAAATAACCTTCAAAAATTTGATTTTTCAAAATAATTTTTAATGTTTAACTACACTCTTCCAGGTCATTTTGGTGAAAGAATTATTTAAATATCTGTACTAGTTTAGGACTTACGATTTAAAATGCTAGACATTGCATAGGCTATTTAGAGAACTCTGAACGGAGAAAAGGTATGGCGTATGGTACATAAAACATACATTGGTGATGGTGACAAAGGCCTTCAGAGTTGTGTCAGATATGCAACTTGATGGTCCTAGCGTATCAATCTCCAAACGCTGAATGTGATGGACATGTTCAAAAACGTATGGGCACACGACTGAGAAATCTGAAGAAAGAATTCAAGGAGAAAAACTTTCAGATGGCAAATTACTGTCACAACTAATTCCAATACCTCCCCTTGTCATAAAAAGACTGACAGATTCTGCAATAAATACTCTGACGACCTACAGTACAAATGCCATAAGATGTTACTCAACATCAGTAAATGATATGATAACTGCTATCTGGGCTATTTGGTACTATATAAACTCATTTGATAAAAATCCACTTCATTACTTCTGCCCAAAAGGAGATAATTCCTGGTGCCCGTACCAATGAGCTGTCACTGCAGGCAGAGTTCAAGAATACAAACACAAAAACTCATTACATTCAGCTGTTATGGATGTGATTAAGCCTGTTTTCAAGGATTTAGTTGCTACTGAACTGTTGAAAAGGTGTTTAGGAGGTCATACACATAATGCTAATGAGTCTCTCAATGCTAGGATTTGGAAAATGTGCCCAAAAACTAGATTCTATGGAAAGGATTGTGAAGATTGCCACAAATGATGCAGTTCTGACATTTAGTGATGGAGTGAAGAGTAGGTTGGCTGTGCTGCCTTAGATGGGTATGAATCCTGGTGTCTTCTGTGAACGTGCAATGCTTCAAGAGGACGTGATGCGTATAAAGTCTGCTGAAAAAGGATATGAGAAGCCACAAAAGAGGACAGAGTAAGCAGAAGAAGATTAATAATGAAAAATGAAGCTGAGAAAACTGCTTTAGAGGGAACATCCTATGCCCCAGGAGCATTTTAGCAGCCACTGGAAGGCTGCCATGTCTTTGCAGGGGTCATATAACTTTGCAGCTCATTTTCTCAAAACTACATTTTTCAAAACCATTTCCCCTGTAACTACTAAATTATATGGTGTATTACAATGCCACTTTTCTCTCATGATCTTAGTGACAGAGTCTACAAAACTGACCAAACTCATATGCCTAGGGTTGATAATTGTTTGAAATTTTTTTTATCTACATGCAAAAAAATGACCAAAATATGCAATATTTAAGTAACACAAAATTAAAAATGCTAATTTTGCAAATATAATTCTGGATGTGGTCAGTTTTGTAGCTGTTACTTTAGTCAGTACACTTTAAAAATCAGCACACTAATATATTGATAAATGGCCCAGCTATGAAGGAAATGGTGAGAACAGACACAAAAAGAGCCGCCATTTTGAATAATTAATTAGCGAGTTTGATAATGCCAAAATCAATTCTGAGATATGTGCTTGTATAGTAAACATGTTGTATGCTTCACTTAGAAAGTTTCGTTGTTTTACATACAGTAAAAGCTGATATAAAAATTATTTAAAATGTCCAAATTTTGAAGCTTGTTTAGTGTACCAATCCCCTTAACAGGTAACACAGTAGCAGGTCCTTTCTTAGTTTTCATGGGAAACTCTCTCTCCTCAAATACTACATTTCTGGACAAAACAACACACTTGTTTTCCAAGTCCCACAGCCTATAACCTCTTCTATTGTCAGGATAGCCCAAAAAGACATTCCTTTGCTCTAGACTCTAATTTCTCAGCTTTGTTATGTTCCTCATTTGCCCAGGCATGACATCCAAATACTCTCATTCTACAAATTTCCTCATCAGACAAATGTTTGTTAAACCACAACTCATAGGGTACACTGTTTTCAATAGCAGATGCTTTACACCTATTCTTAATGTAACAGGCAGTATAGATCGCCTCACCCCAAAAATTCAAGGGCATACCTGCATTCAATAACATGCACCGAACTAAAGTCAGAAGCTGTTGATTCAGCCTCTCTTCCACTCCCATTTGCTGATGTTCGCCTGGTAAAGACAGCCTGTGAACAATGCCATTGTCAACAAAGAACTGTTTCAAGTCATTATTACAATGTTCTCCTCCCCCATCTGTTTGAACACTTTTCAGTTTTTTATCTTGAATATTCTCAGCTCTTTTCTTGAATGTAATTATTTTTTCACAAGCCTCATTTTTGTGCTTTAACACACTCACTTCACTGTATCTGGAATAGTCATCTGTCAAGGTTAGGAAATATTTCCCCCCTCCCAAGGTTTCAGGCTTTGCATAACAAACATCAGAGTAAACAAGTTCTAAGGGAGCTGGTGATTTCACTAGTCTATCTGGGAAAGGAGGCCTTTTAGCTTTGCCTTTCATGCACACTTCACACTTCTCACTACCTTTCTGTTTGCTAATCAAATCACTGTCAGGCAAATTTTCAGCATGCCCGAAACGGCCATGCCATATTTGACTTGTTACCATCTTGCAAGCAACTGCACACACAGATTCCTGTTCACCATCACTATCTCGACAGTCAGATTTCTCTAGTTGATACCAATCACATTTGATGATATATATGTCATCTTCTTCTCTTGCATAGGCACTGAACAATTCTTCATCTCCATTCCCTTTGTCATAAGCAGTCAGCTTTCCATTGTCTATCTCAAAACGCACATTAGTTTTCTCAAGTTGCCTCAATGACAAAATATTATCAAATGCATCTGGAACCCACAGCACTTTGGTTAGTTTCAAAGTCCATCCACCACACTGATCACTTATTTTCAGTACTATGGACCCACTGCCTTTCACATCACATACGACACTTTTCTTTCCCACCTGCACTGAACCTGACACATTTCTTCTAAAGTTGTTCAACAATTCATGGTGAGGTGTAATGTGATGGTTACAACCATTGTCCACAATCAAAGTGTTTGCATCACTTGACTTTTCGTCCTGTTTACATTCTTTGTCCTCAGGTCCTCTTATCAAATGCACAGCATATTTCACTTTCACAGTGCTATTTCCAATCTTCTTTTCTTCTGTCTCCGATTCTTTCTTCTCTTCATGAGTGGCAACTTTATTCTTGAATTCTCTCTGTGGTTTATTGTTGTCATGGGCATTCCCGTCTGAGCCCCTATTGTCACTTGTGCTAGCTTCAGAGTTTCTACACTTAAAGGAAGGATGTCCCTCCTTGCCACAAGAGTAACAAATTACATTTACTCTTGACTTGGCTTCTCTTACTTTTGGACACTCTCTTGCAAAATGCCCAAGTTGACCACAGCAGTGACAGGATCTATCAGAAGAGCTGAATTTTTCACCAGAAAAAAATTGTGTTTCTTCTCAAAACCATGGAATTTTCCTTTGTTCTTCGTAACATAGCTTCTCAATTCTTGATTTTTCTTCTCACGTTCATCCTTCTCTCTCTCTAGTCTATCTTCTTCCAGCAGCAATTTACTCTTCACATTTTCTGACGATAGTTTCTCTTCATTTAACTCCATCACATGGTCAATGTGTTTGTAATTTTCTTGCTTCAAACCCCTCAGCATGTAGGCCGCCAGGTCTTGATCATTGATGTTGGATCCATGATTTCTCAGTTTTTCCACTAATTGCTCAACTCGATTCAGATATTCCAAAACAGGTTCATCATATTTCTTGATGCAGCTTGCCAGTTCGTCCATGGTACTCACAAACTGAAAAGGAGAAATCTTGAAATGGATTGCTTTAAGTCTGTTCCAGGCATGCTTTGCTCGTTCATGTCTGGTTACATCATTCAAGTAACAATCCTCTACTAACTCCGTCAAGTAACTAAGTGCAGTGGCATTTAGGTCCTCTTCGTCTGCAGTTAAATCATCATCATCATCATCATCATCATCATCATCATCATCGTGACTGGGATCGATGGCAGTTCAGCATTTCTTTCTTATTAGGAAAGCCTTCACTCGCTTGCACCACACCACATAGTTTTTCGGCCCAAGTCTCTCAATCTTCGGCGTATGCGCAACTGATACCATTTTTACTCACGACTTACTGACGTACTGGGCCCATAACCTATCAGAAATAAATTCGGGCACAACTCTCAATAATATGATTGATTAGGAAAATGTATTAAAACATTCTGTCTCAACACTACTCTACACTCAACAACACATTGCACCATTAGTCAGCACAAGTAAAAACAAAAGAATCACAGTTTTAGTCACAGAGTAAATATAAATTTAGCACGGTTTCGGTGTGAGAAGGTTGGTGACACAATCTCCGGATAAAACAATTGAATAATCAGAAACACTACCAGATATGAAAAATACTACACACACTACGAACTATTTTTCTCATCATGTCAAATTTTAAATGACACTCAATACAGAAGAAAAATTATTAATTCCAATAACTGCATGTCAGAAGCCCGTTAGTGATAGCCAGTTCTTCAGTTTCTGAAAACAGATTGCTTCTCCCAGGCTTACCTCCATGCCATCCATTTTATTTATAGTTCAGGGTACCTTATGGAATGTTGAACTCCCTTGAAGCTTGCCACATGGTCATCCTATCCTCTGCAATTGCAGTTAAAGCCTCTTCGATCTTAGGTTCATTGTAGTTTCGGTAGGATCTTGGGCCTTAACTTCCGCTTGTAATCTCGAGACATCCATGTAATCAGATAAAATTGTTAATCTGAAAGTAGTAAACCTGATTATTACCAACTAGTTAGGTTTTAACTGTACCCTACTTTTGCTTGCCCCACAAAACAAGAGGTGATCAAAGTAACCCCAAATCAAGTTATTGGTTATGGTAACCATGTGGTTGATTATAAAACTGTTATTTATAAAATAATAGAGAAGAAGGTGGTAGTATGGGACACACTTTTTCCTACGTCAGTATCTCTGAATATATATGTTATACAAGGTAACTGACAGTAAATCCCAATCTAAATATTTTACTTCGTACCTCCAAGATAATAAATACCAAATTACCAATATTTATAGTCATTTTTTCCAAAAAAGTAAACATGCTGCAAAGATGAGCACTAAGAATTTGAGGTTGAAATATGGGACACAGAGAGTGAAATTCTATTTCAATGTAGCATTACTATAATTTTTTAGTTAAGGAATCTATAACATTCAAAATGTATACATATTAATATAAAACCACATTTTTCAGTCTTTCAAACTTTCCTGGACTTTTTTTTTCATTTAAAAAAGTCACGACTGTCATAACAAGAAGTGTCATAAGAAAAAAAAGCAAGATTTCCTTAGAGAAATAAAATGTCTATATGCAGAAATCACAAATAAAAACAGCTTGTTCACATGCCGAGCAGTCCACATGAGCCCATCTTCTACAAACTGTGCATCTAATCCACATTTCTCCCGCTTTCGAGTCTTTAAACATCTCACTACAGAAGATGCATTCTGCATTATCTTCTCCTGGTGTTGAGTCTTCAGGAGGAAGGGATAATTCTGATTCCCCGGATGATATGGACACGTCATTGTCTTCCGAGTCAGAAGATTCTTCTCTGAATGGAAGTCTTCTTTTTGCACGCAGAGACTGTTGTTGTAGCTTAGGTCTACTTTTTATCTTCCTCTTCAATGTAGTAGAGTTTCCATTTGAAGTTGATTTTTGCCTGTTTGAAACACTAGAAGAGTTGTTCGAAGTTATCTGGTCTCCTGACGTGCTAGGTCTTGCATTTTGATGGGCATCTTTGGGATTCTTCTTTTCTCGAGAAATTTCAAGTGCAGTCTTGTGAGGTGAACCTGTGATCACTGTGGCTACTGATGCTTTTCGTCCCCTGTTACTTGTCTTTTTCTTCAGAATGGGAACAGGTGCAATATCCTGAGGACTAACATAATTGCTCTGTCCACTGTGATCAACTCTTGGTTGAACTGGAGTTGGCTGGTCATCATGATTAAGATCTTCATCTGAATAAGTCACTGCTACTTCCTCTTCCATGCCCTTGCAATCAATGAAATCAGATTCTATGAAAACACTTCTGTCCAGAGGATAAATCCCTGTGACTTTGAATCCATTGACAGCAATGTCAGCTGTCTGAGTTTTCAGACAGGCCTTGCCAAACAACTCAGCAATGTCATATGGTGTTAACGGACGCTGGATTTCACGCAGTTTACTTCGGACACATTCACTGTAATAACTCTTCAGGGGGCCCATGAATGTTCGATCCAGAGGTTGCAACTTGTGACTTGAATGAGGTGGCAAACTCACAATTGTCACATGATTTTCTCTCGCCCTTGTTATGACCTCCAGGTTACGTGTATGGGAGAAATGTCCATCAAGAATTAAAAGTACAGGTGATTCTGCAGAAGGTTTGGTTTTGTTCAAAAAGTGATCAAACCACTGAGTGAAGAGTTCAGTTTGCACCCAACCAGAAGGGTGACAAGCCCCAATTGCTCCATTAGCTGATCACTCCAATTCACACGTGGGAATATTAGCATTGGTGGGATGAAAGTGCCACCTGCGCTCATTGAAGCTATTACTGTCACAAGGGCGCCTCTCTCCGCAGAGGTAAGTGCCCCCATTTGGCGTTTCCCCTTTAGGCCTATAATTTTAGGTATTTTGCTCTGAACAACACTTAGTCCTGTCTCATCCACATTAAAAATTCTATCAGTCGGATAACCAAATTTATCATACAGCATTTCAAGAATGTCATAGAAACAGTCAACTATTTCTCTGGTGAAGCCAACAGCTCGAGCAAAGGAGGTACCGGTAGGTTTTCTTACGGAGATCACACCTTCGTAGCGGTTCATGAAGTGGTCGAACCATGCACGGCCAGCCATTCCGTTTGAAAATGGATGATCAATTCTATTTCTTACGCATAATTGGAAAGCTATCCGTCTTACATCATTTCTTGTCAAGCCGTAAAATGTTTTCTCCATCTGCAATAAATATAGTACTAGGTCGTTTTCTAACTCGGGAGGCAAAATAGGCTTTCGTCCTAGTTTACTAAAAGTTACAATTTCTGTTGAAGGTTCAGTCTTTAATGCCAAACGATGCAATGTAGATCTTGGCACATTGTAATGATTAGCAGCTTGTCGTACACTGCATTTTTCTGTTCTTACGGCTGTAATTGCGGCTTTCATGTCGTCTTCTTTCCACTTTTTACGGATTGCCTTCGGTGAAGGCCCCAACTTTGTCCTTGGCATCTCTAACCAGCGAGCGGTCGAAACCTGCACACATAAACATTGTGGTTGTAATATGGGACATGTCTGTCCCATAATGCCACCAATAGCCTAGGAGTATTTAACCTTAAAATATTCCAACGTACATTTATCCCTAGGGCAGTACATGTAACAAATATAAAGCTACTGCTATCCCCTGTACAATATCAGAAATGAAATAACTGTACCTTACCTAATCGCTGAGGAACACAAGCTGAAATATCTGCCTGAAAAAACTTTTAACTCGTTGAAAATCTAAACCCCCCTCTCACAACAACAGCTCTCAAGCGACTGATGCGCAACGTTCTCTGACAAGGCTGCATAGAATCAGAAACAAAATGGCGCCACCGCAATATGCTCGCGCCATTAGAAAAGCTGGAACTGACGTGTCCCATTTTCCAACCCCGTCCTGTATTACCACCTTCTCCTCTACTGCTAAAGCATTATATTTATCATATAAACTTCAAAAGTCAAAAAAGAGCAAAACGTATTTAGGATACTAACACTTTTCAGAACCAAACCTTCACCCAAAAATTCTTTTCTAGAAACACATGTGCATTCCAAGCAAAGCAAAAAACAAAAGGGAACGTAGAAGAGTTCTTCTGGCTTGCCAAAACCTTGTGCTGCTATCTAGTGAAAAAACCTCTCTTCTACTGTTTGGCTAAGTTATGGAGCCAAATTCAAAATCAGTAGCACTTGATCGAAGTAACCCCACGCAATCAAAGTAACCACATTCCACGGTGATTTTTCTACTGTCCACGGCATCCACCTGACATCAGTTGTGAGTAATGTTTTGGTGGCTCATTTCATACCTGCAGATGCCATTTCTATTTCACCTCTCTTTCCCAGAGTCTTATCCAAACGATAACAATACCCTTCGCCATTTTGAGTATTGTACGCTATCAAGTATTATGCAAGCTTTCTCGGATAAAAGATTTCATCTGAAGGCCCTTTAGTATGTTCAGAATAGCTTGCAAGTCAAAGTTGGAAGCTGAACTGCAATCCTGTGATGCCTCCTTTTTTTTTTCCTTATCTCTTTTGGTGTGAGCTGCAGTTTTTCTTGCTGAATGTTTCCTGATTTTTTTTATGCTCCTGCAATTAGTATTCCCTTCACACTATTGATACGTTCAAATTAGCTTCCAACTACATTCTTTTGGATTTTTGTGTGCATTAGTGTGACTCTGCTGTGGGATAACTGGAAATGTGTTGTTGAATCATCTGAGCTTCTTTCACAGGTTTATTGTATGGTAAGTTTTCTACATTGATTTGGTTCGAGAACATCATCTTTAAGCCCTTCGGTGCAAGACCTCACCATTCCATTAGTAACGTTGAGAGTAGCCATGAAAAACTGATGGCAAACTTTTATCATCAACTGCGAAATGCGTAAAGAGTAGGTGAAATTTGTTCTTCTAGTTTCAAGACTTCGATTCGTTCTTTAACAGTTCTTTTGTACATGGTGAACTAAGTATATACTGCATTTGCTTTACAACTGTTTCCATGTTTCTGAAGACTGCATGTAACTGAAGCTTCTTTCCATCAGTTATTTTGGCTAAACACACGTATGTGATTGTTTGCCCTGATAAGGGGTTGGCAGTAGCTGTCAAGAGGGTCTGTTTCCCTTTTACAGCCTATGTATGATTCTCTCCGAGTTCCTTATTTCCTCCTTTCATTGCAGAGGATTAATTAACCTTTTTGCATTGATTCCTGACAGAAGAATGAGAATCCAAATTATAAAATATTAAAAACAATAGTCAAGATTTTCAGTAGGTCTATCTGCTCTCATCAAAAAGAAATAGAAGAATGTGTGTTCCATGTACACACGAAAATTTAACCTACATCACCAACTAGTTTTTGCTTACCTCATAAACCCCCTATGAATGGGGTGGTAGAATGACATCAGTGGTATCCCAAACCTGCCGTAAGAGGCAGATAAAAGGAGGGACAGGCGCTCTCAAATTTGGAGCATGGGTTGTCAACCACAGTTCCCTTAGTTGAATGAATTGCTTCCACTTATGTCAGGCTCCTTACTTTCATCTTTCCTATCTGACTTCCCTTGCTCAACTCTTGTTCTTCTCTGATCTCAATGGTAGGTTTTTGAGGTCTAGGGGGTCTTTCGTTTTCATGCCCTTCGTGGTCATTGTCTTACTCTGGCTGCTGCCTTCATTTTTTGAAGTGTTGGACCTCTTCTGTTTTTCCTTCTGATTAGTGTTAATAGGGGATGCTTGCCCAGTTTTACTTCCTCTTAAAACAGTAATCACCAGTACCACCACTTAATCTTGTAAGGAAGGTTTGTTCTGCTCATTATTTTCTGTTAATGTATGTTACGTAATCCGGCCATTCTCCTCAGAGGTGCTCAATTACATCAGCTTTGTGTCAGTAGATTTACTGGCACGTGAAACAACTCCTTCGGGTCACAATTCTGGCAGCTTGGTGTCTCCAAAAACAAAAAAAAAGTAGTTGGTGGTACGTAAAACTAGTAATGAATTCTGTCCAGAGGGTGGCGGGTGGAGAACTTAACTCTCACTGAGTGGATTTGGAGAAACACAGTGTGCTACGTTTTAGGGGAGGGGTGTGTTGTGGTACAATATTTATGCCTGAATTTTATGGTCAAACAGCAGTATATTTACCAAAATGAAAATTTTACTGTACATCATTTAATTGATGCTAAGCATATTGCTACATTAAGAAATTTATTTTACCTACAATTTTTTCATTTGTAACAACTTTGATTAACTTTCATAAGGACACTTTGGTACAGAACAGGGGTACTTTGGTACAACAACATTAAAAGCCTGTATTTTATAAAAACAAAAGGTACACAAATCACATCAGGAAGAAGTTTAAGACATTACAGATTTAAAATGTGCTTTAGGTCAGTTCTGAATGCTATTATACTTATCAAAAAAGAAAACGGAGAAAAAATATGTTGACATTCTCTTACATAGCCTTTCTTTTTATAGAGAAATCTAATAAATTGAGGCGTTCGGGTGTAAATAATGGTGACTGACATTTTACATTTTGTTGGGAAATGCAATGAGAAGGTTTATAAAAATACTGACGTTTCCAGTGTGCTTTATAATGCATTTTAAATTCAAAATGCAGTACCTGAATTAGATACATTACAAACGATTAACACACGAAGTACGGAACCATTACCAGTTAGTTTCCAGAATAAAAACTGGACTATCGTTGCAGCATGGTGTAGGCTTTTGGCGAAAGGAATCTTCGAAAAACATAGTGCACATTTTTCCTCAAGCTGGACACACGATGTTGCCATTCGACAGGGACCTTCTGGAAACCTTTTTGGAAAGTAACTGCATTATTAGAGGTAGATACCATTGTTTACATGAACGTCTTGGATATGAAACAGTTTGAGTATACATGATCAGTTTGTTTCACATTCATAATCTTCTGGAATCCACCTCATACAGGACATAAAATCAACTAGCTTTGAAGCTTCAATAGGGCAAGCTCCACCATAGTTCAAACCTAAGGGACTGCTGAAACTTCCTAAGAGGTTTGTTGGTCTTTCTTCCTTAGGGAGATACATTGAAGGTTACCTCTGTATTGTTCAGATGCTAACATCACACTAGGGTTCTCTGCAGAAAGTTCAAATCTTACAAAATATAGGATACACAGACTGGTTACAGTCCCGTACACGCTGTTCTACGATGCCAAGGTCCCTGTCGGACGGCAACATCGTGTGGCCAGTTTGAGGAAAAATATGCACTATTTTTTTGAAGAATCCTTTTCCCAGAAGACTATACCATGCTGCAACAATAGTACAGTTTTTATTCTGGCCCCCACAGTTGTCTAAAATAACAATAAGCTGGGAACCAGAAATATTGTGTAGCTCAAAGTGTTTCAGTAAACAACTTGCGATTTCGTCTGTTCCTCGTCCACCAGTGCTTTCATCCCAGAGATAAAAGTATCCCTGCTTGTCGGACCAATTATGAATACTGAAGTTACAGCAGATTTTCGTTTTATAAGATGTTGGGCCTGTCGACAGCTTAGGCGTTGGAAGAGCCTGCTGCAAGTCAAATGTTATTACGTATATTCCTGGTTCCCTTCCAGATTCAAAAGCAGTTTTAATTGCATCCTGACCAGCCTCAGCTTGGTGATTGTGAAGCTTTTAGCTCCTTAATTAGCTGTCATATAACATTCAAGTCATTTTCAGTTTTTGCTTCATCATCATTGTACAGTTCCAGTTTCCCAGGTCCTGTTAATGAGCCTCTTCCACTTCTTCCTGTCCATGTACAACTTGTCCTGGAGAACATCATCCACTGTCCATCCTCTGGTAACTAGATCAACTTCGATCATGTCCATCCATCGGGTTTTTAGGTATTCCTGCAGGTCTTTTTCCTTCCATCTGTCCCCCTGTGGGTGGGGGCGGTAGAATAACATCCACGGTATCCCCTGCCTGCCGTAAGAGGTGACTAAAAGGGCCCCCAAGGGCTCTGAACTTTGGAGCGTGGGTTGGCGACCACGGGGCCCTCAGCTGAGTCCTGACATTGCTTCCAGTTACTTGTGCCAGGCTCCTCACTTTCATCTATCCTATCCGACCTCCCTTGGTCAACTCTTGCTTTTCTGACCCCGACGGTATTACGTATGGAGGCCTAGGGAGACCTTTCATTTTCATGCCCTTCGTGGCCCTTGTCTTTCTTTGGCCGATACCTTCATTTTTTTCTCTCTGATTAGTGTTATATAGAGGATGGTTGCCTAGTCGTACTTCCTCTTAAAACAATAATCACCGCCATCACCACCTTCCACCTGTCTTTCCAAATTTATTCTGGCTGTTTTTGTAGGCTCCATCCTCATCACATGCCCGTACCATAGTCTGGATGTGCCTATTCGTTCTAATAGGGATGTCTTTATTCTGGCTTCTTTCCTCACCTCATTCATTAGTTTGGACAGTTTTGGAATCGTGTCATCCCATAAAAAAGTTCTTACTTATTGATAGAATTATGATCCCTTTTGCACTCTGTAATTTCATTTCTGACCAAATTATCACTGGAGATTACAGTTCCATTGTAAGCAGAACTATCCACACACTCTAGTTGGTGGTCTCCTAGTTTTACACTTGCTGGACGCCCTTCTGCTATCACCACTGCCTTGGTCTCGCTGATGTTGAGGTTATATTCCTGGAACTGGGATTTCCATATGTTGTGATAGTACATATATCACACCCTCGCACTATATGTACTGTAGAAGTGAGAGATATTATTTTCAGTATTCGATTTATTATTATTATTATTATTATTATTATTATTATCATCATCATCTGCATTTCAATTGTATATTTTGTCATTAATATTTGTAAGCTGGGAGGTCTCCATATATGGTAGGTATGAGTAACTTGTTTTGTAGAACGGCTGGGAAAACATTGCTATTTTGAACTTGGAAACTTTGCATGAGTCGTGTATATATCCCGGTCTGATGAGATGAGCTTCTTGTTGTACTCGGAAAGATCTATGACTCATGTGAAACACCCCAGAGTTTGTTATAGTCTTGGGAGCAAGAAGAAGTCCAGGGAGTGGTCTTGACAAGAGGATCTACCATGATTGGCTGGCCAGGATCAATCTCGGCGTATGCTGTGAGAGCTGAGGTCTTTATATACTTCGACATCACAGCGGAAGTCAACCACACACGCTGTACGGGAATGAAGTAGTGCAGACACACGATTCGGGTGTGAAACTAGTTAGATGGTACTGGAGTGAGACTGCTGCACTATACTGGACTGGACTTCAAACGTTGGTGGAACGTAGTCTTTTTATGTTTGTGAAAAGTGACTGACATACAACTAAGTATTGTAACACTTGTGGCATTATATGTTGGTGAAAGCTATCTCAGACTTTCCATAATTTATGTTCAGGAACGACAAGCGTGTGTTGCTCAAATGTATGTATCTTTACAAGTGTTAGTGAACACAGTATTACGAGGTACAGTATCCGTGTGATATTATAAGTGCCGATTATGAGAATCGGCAAGTCGTGTTGATACAGAGACAGTGAAGGGTATTTGTCTACTTATATATACATTGTTCAACGGACTAACCGCAAATGGTGGCTTAGTTCTCGCTTTCATTTTCCCACTGTTTTCTTTGTTGTAAATATGGAGTCTTCCAGTAATATTTTGTTTCTGTATCATAAGTGTATTTTGGTGTGTTGATGAGGTGCTCATGCACGGATTTTATTGAGAATATAGTTAGTTATTTTAGAATCAGTGAAGTTATTGATGAACGTAGGTGCAGTTCCTACCTGTTTAGTCGTTTCCAGAAGGTTAGGTAAGACCTGTAGCAGATGTACCAGTACACAGCATTATGTACACGCCCTGGGATATAAAGAATTATCTTGCTCTATCTAAATTTGAGGGATCCATTCTGGTGAACTCTGGCGCCCATACTACGGACATTTCGATTAATTATTTTTAAAATTATGTTTATTAATTTTATTTATATTTTTATTTATGATCCGGTCTAGAAAGCCAAGAATAACGGCCGAGAGGATTCGTCGTGCTGACCACACGACACCTCGTAATCTGCAGGCCTTCGGTTGAGCAGCGGTCGCTTGGTAGGCCAAGGCCCTTCAAGGGCTGTAGTGCCGTTTGGTTTGGTTTGGTTTGGTTTGGTTTTTATTTATGATATTTGATTATTATTTATTGGTATTTAATTATCAAATAGTTACAATGTTGAGTCTGGTTTGTACTTCCTCTCCTGTTTCACCTCAAATCGTATTATCAGCAAAGGCCATTGCATTCATTTTACCTAACGTTTCCTTGACGTTCTTCATTATATTTTCCATAACAGTGATGAACAGTAGTGGGGACAGTGCACTTCCTTGCTGCACTCCACTCTTGGTCTCAAACCATGATGATCGACCTTCTCCAATTACACTGCTAGTACAGTCTTTGTACAACATCTGAATTTTCTTTACCAGTCCTTCAGGCACATTTCTTTTCCTTAGACACTCACAGGTCTTCTCTCTTATAACACTATTGTGTGCCGAACCAAGCCCGCCTTGGTGATGCACTTCCTTTATTCCTACTTCTTCTTGATTTTCGCTGTCGCCATTAGCGATAACATTACCCTAATGTGACGTGAAACTTATAGTTTCTCATTGACCCTCTGTGGGTGGGGGACGCAGATGAAGAATACACCCACGGCATCCCCTGCCTGTCGTAAGAGGCGACTAAAAGGGGCCCAAAGGGCTCTCAACTTGGGAGTGTGGGTTGGCGACCACGGGGCCCTTAGCTGAGCCCTGGTATTGCTTCCACTTACTTGTGCCAGGCTCCTCACTTTCGTCTATCCTGTCCGACTTCCCTTGATCAACTCTTGTTCTTTTCCGACCCCGACGGTATTAGAGTATTCCAGGCCTAGGGAGTCTTTCATTTTCACGATCTTCGTGGCCTTGCCTTTCTTTGTCTGTTCCTTCATTTTTCTAAGTGACGGATCACTAGTTTTATTTTCTTCTTTTTGCTCTTTATCTACCCCCTGTGGGTGGGGGACGCGGACGAAGAATACACCTACGGTATCCTTCCTGTCGTAAGAGCCATGAAACTATTTGTGATTAGTACCACCACGCGGGGAACACCATGGGTCGCCTTTACTTACGCATAGTACCACTATGTTGGGTATCAAATAGGTTTGTGATTAGAAGCAAACGTGGGCACGACAGCTTTTACAGTACCTGTGATTAGTAGCACTATATGAGCGACACCATGGGATGAAGGAACCCATGGCTCTGGCTTGCCTATGATTAGTACTCCCTATATGAGGAACACCACGGGATAGTACGAGTCCCTGTGGTTAGTACACTTAGGTGATGGACCCCATAGGTTTGCGTTGCCTGTCAAGGGCGCCGCAATGTGCGAAACGCATTAGGTCTGTCATATATGTGCGAATTTCATTACCTGTGAGTCCTACCATAATGTATGGAATACCGCGAGTCTACGCTACTCTTGATTAGTACTGCAACATGGAAATACCATGGTTCTACTTTTCTAGCGATAAATACCATTATGAGGGCCGATGACCTGGATTTTAGACCCGTTTAGAGAACGAGCATATTCTAATCGATTCAGCATCGTGCTATAGAAGCAGTCTCCTAGTCCATACTACTATTGTTTTGTGCCAGCTTCTGTGCATGTGAGGCACTGTGGGTCGGATCCACTGATCGTTTTAACTTCATATCAATCCATTCATTCTTCGTCCTCACGCTTTGAATTCTGGTCAGTGGAGGATTTTGGACTTTTAATTTGTCATCTCATTTCGTACCATTAGGGGCCGATGACCTCGATGTTAGGCCCCTTTAAACAAAAAACATCAGTTTCTCATTGAAGATGGCGCTCTAGCCCTGTGTTGATACAGTCTGTCTCCCACTCTCCGAGTGTTAAGTTGGTCTGCTCGTGATGCCAACAATGGAGGGATCGAAAATGATGAACAAACTGGGTTTTAAAATGTGCTTCTTGATCTACGAAATGCTATTATCGTGGATTTACTCGTTTCAAGGCTCGGCTCTCTGCTGGGAGTCCTTATTTTGATTGCCGTAAATATTTCGAGATTCCCGATTGCTGCTTCCAGGTATTCATCCACGAACCTACTACGCAGGCGTAGCAGGGGGAGAGGTGATACTCCCACGTGGCGCGTCCCAGGTGGCGGATAGGGGGGTCCTAACCGGCTTGCCGGCGGACTTGAGGGAAATAAAATACCTCTCGCGGACCAAACACACCCCCCCCTGTGGGTGGGGGAGGCTGACGAATAATACACCCACGGTATCCCCTGCCTGTCGTGAGAGCCGACTAAAAGGGGCGACCAAGGGATGATTGTATTCGAACCATGCAAATACATGTGATTAGTACCACCACGCGGAGAACACCAAGGGTCGCTTTTACTTGTGCGTAGTACCACTATATTAAGTACGAAATAGGTTTGTGATTAGTAGCACACAGGAGCACCGCGCGGTCGGCTTTTGCAGTACCTGTGATTAGTACCACCATATGAGCGGGCCCATGGGATGATAGCTACCATGGACCTGCCTTACCTGTGATTAGTACCCGCTATATGAGGAACACCACGGGATAGGGAGAGGTCCCTGTGGTTAGTACTCTTATGTGATGAACATCATAGGTTTGCGTTGCCTGTGAATGGCGCCGCAGAGTGAGAAAAACATAGGTCTGTATTAATGTCGAATTTCATAACCTGTGAGTAGTACAATAATGTGTGGAATACCGCAAGTCTCTGCTACCATTGATTAGTACCGCAACAGGACAGATACCATGGTTCTATATTACTAGCGATAAGTATCATTCTGAGGGGCCTTTGACTTGTATTTTGGATCCATTTAGACACCAAGCATCCTCGATTCGCTTTTGGAAGTGGTCCCTTGGTCAGTAATACTATTAACTATGATAGTTTTTTGAGTCGGATCCACTGATTGTTTTAAATTCATGTTCGTTCATTCATTCATTCGTTCATTCATTCTTCATGACATTTTTTATTTTGGTCAGTGGATAATTTTGAACTTTTACTTTGTCGTTTCATTTCGTACCATTAGGGGCCGATGACCTCGATGTTAGGCCCCTTTAAATAACAAGCATCATCATCATCAACCAGGTATTCATTTATTTTGCGTACCATAGTTACAAGAACGGTTCTGTGTGATTGTATTTTGGTAGTCTTTTATCCCCTGTCTTTGCAGGCTCTTAATTAATTTTGTGTGTGTTCTAAATTTTTCTTTCTTTGTTTGTGTGCACACGCGCGAGAAAGGAGAGTGGTATTTACCTATCTGTTCGTTTGGGCCTGTGTGTTTTGAGACTATGCACTTCTTTTCCCCAGATCGTTTGGAATTATGGCTGAGCGTTGGTATATTGTGTGATTTGACGCTACGGGGTTTAATCCATGTTTGTCCACGTGAGGCAATTTGGATGTCCCTGGTAGCGGGTCGACGAATGTTGCGATTATTACGATTATATTTGGATCAGCCTTGCCTATTTTTGCGGCGGTCCAGCTCGTGAGTCCATGATATACATCGCGATCCTGTACGATAGTATACGTCGCGCCTGGACATACCGGTCTGGTCTGGGTCAATTTTATATTGGGTTTCTCTTGTTCATACGTGTGTGTGCGTGTCTGTGCTGTCTGCCTGTGTACGGTTTATAGTACTCTCCGTATCTCAGAATTTTAATTTTTCTTTTTCTTTTATGTTTCGTTTTAGTTGGCTGGTTTGGGCCATGTGTGGTGTGCTATTTTATATTTCTAGGCCGTTATCTGCTCCATTGTCGGCGATTAGTTTATTGTTTTTGTAACTGCGACAACATCTTACTGTTCTTTTGCTTCTGCTCCTTCGGGAGGCTGTGCTTTGGCATTGTTGTGACGTGCTAGCATCGAGTGGACGCTCGTTTGGAGCACGGATGCTGTTGATATATGCGCGGTCCGCATTAGTACGACTGCATTATCCCTTTCGTGGTTCCATTTTCTGATTCCTTCGATAACGTGTTCCACGTCACATTATTTTTCTGAAACGAATTCGTATTTTTATGTGGCCATACGGAAGTGAATTGTGCGATCGTGTGTACTGTCGCCGTGTAACACAAAACTTGCTATGTCATTGAACGCGATACTACCTGATGTTCTATTTTTCTGCAGTTAAGTAAGTAACTTAATGCAGCTTCCCGTTTTTGCCTTCATTTTAATATTGTGTGTTTTTGTAATAAACCCCATTTTCTTCTGATCCATTCCTTTTATTCACACCCCCTGCCGGTGGGGGACGCACATGTAGAATACAGCCGCGGTATCCCCTCCCTGTCGTAAGAGGTGACTAAAAGGGGCCCAGGGGGCTCTCAACTTGGGAGTGTAGGTTGGCGACCACGCGGCCCTTAGGTGAATCTTGGCATTGCTTACACTTACGTGTGCCAGGCTCCTCACTTTAGTCTATCCTGCCCAACCTCCCTTGGTCAACTCTTGTTCTTTTCCGACCGCGACGGTATTGGAGCATTCGAGGCCTAGGGAGTCTTTCATTTTCACGCCCTTCGTGGCCCTCGCCTTTCTTCGTCCGTTACTTCATGTTTCGAAGTGACGGACCCCTTCTTTTCTTTCTCTCTCTCTCTCTCTCTCTCTCTCTACGGCCTGTGGGTGGGGGATGCAGACGAATAATACACCCGCGGTATCCCCTGCCTCTCGTGAGAGGCGACTAAAAGGGGTTTTGACTAGTACCATCACGCGGGGAACACTATGGGTCGCCTTTACTTGCGAGTTGTACCACTATATTAGGTACCAATAGGTTTGTGATTAGCAGCAGCAGAGTGTGTGTGTGTGTGTGTGTGTGTGTGTGTGTGTGTGTGTGTGTGTGTGTGTGTGTGTGTGTGTTACCCATGTGAGCGTTGCCTGTGAGTTGTACCACTATACGAGCGACACCGTCGGTCTGCGTTGCCTGCGATTAGTACCCACCATGTGAGGAACACCACGGGAATACCGGCGCCCGTGATTAGTACACCTAGGTGAGGAACCTCATCGGTCTGCGTTGGCTATGATTGGCGCCATTGTGTGAGAAACACCATAGGTCTGCGTTCCCTGTACAACGTACAATACCTCTGAGTAGTACCATAATATTTGGAACACCGTGAGTTTACGCTACCATTGATTAGTACCGCAACTTGAGAAATACCATGGTTCTCCTCTACTAGCGATAAGTGCCATTATGCGGGATCGTTGACATAGATATTGCCCCATTTAGACAAGCATCATCGATTCAGGATAGGGCTTTGGAAGCAGTCCCTTGGTCAGTAATATTGTTTATGGGAATGTGAGGCATTTCGCGTTATCCACTGATTGTTTTAAATTCACATTCATCAATTCATTCCTCATCATCACGTTTTGAATTCTTGTCAGTGGATGAATTTTGTACTTTTAAATTGTACTCGCATTTCGTCTCACTTCGTACCATAGGCCACGAACCTGCTACGCAGGCGTAGCAGGGGGAGAGGTGATACTCCCACGTGGCGCGTCCCAGGTGGCGGATAGGGGGGTCCTAACCGGCTTGCCGGCGGACTTGAGGGAAATGAAATACCTCTCGCGGACCAAACACGCTACCCCCTGCGGGTGGGGGACACACATGTAGAATACACCCGCGGTATCCCCTGCCTGTCGTAAGAGGCGACAAAAAGGGGCGACCTTGGCGCGGACATGGATTGTGGTTTGGTATAATGTGTTGGACCTCCTGTGGATGGGAGAGGTTGAATACATCCATAGGTAATCCCTGCCTGTCGTAGAAGGCGACTTAAAGGGTTATGTGGCCGTGGTCCCCTCTTTATTTTTTATTATTTTTCTGAGGGTCAGATGTAGACCACTCAAAATTTTGATGTGCGTGCTGCTCGGCGATGGAGCTCCTATGTGTGCGACTACGCTCAAAAGCCCGTGCCAGCAACCACCCAGGACGCGGCGGGTGGGAGTGTCATGTACCCGGGCAGTGGTATCCGCCTGACAACGCAGGTCCCCGCACAGCCGAATGCCAGAAGGACATATTATTAATTATTTTTATTTATTTTTTCTGTTGTTAGTGCTCTGTACACGCTATGGGGTACATGCTATTGCGGGTGACTGGAGGAAGGGAGTCCTAGTGCTCATTGCCTCAGTCATCCCGTATTAGGCATCGTTCAACATCGGACCCCGGGCAATACCTGCTATGACCAGGTGGGTATTGCCTTGGCTGCTTGGTTCGGCTACAGAGACCCCTGATCGGAGTGGGTGGCATTCGGGGAGGATACTTTCGGGATGGCGTCGAAACAACTTCCGCCAGCAACCTCGGGTAGTTCGCTACCCAAGTCTTTAACTTTGGATTCTCTAAGGAAGGCAACCACTTGGGAACAGGCGCAGCGATTGAATTTGGGATCCAGCTTCCCTAGGTTCCTGGTTGCTACCAGAACCGATGGGCAGGACTTCAAGCTGGTTAAATCCATTCTATTCAGTAGATACATCGAAGGTGTATATGGCGAACTTGCGGACCTGAAGAAAATGCGCAATGGTGGTTTGCTACTGAAGACGAGCACTGCGCTCCAGGCCGATCAATTGCTTAAGTGTGACCATTTTGGCGACATCCCCGTCAAATTGGAAGAGCACAAAACATTGAATCTGGTTCGTGGAGTTATTTTCCACCGTGATCTCGTCCTGAACACTGACGATGAATTGATGGAAGACATGAAGCACCGTGGCGTGACCCACGTCCGGCGTATCACACGCAAAGTCAACGGTGAAGACGTTGCCACGGGTGCGTTCATAGTCTCCTTCAAATTGTCAGTGTTGCCCGAGAAAGTCAAGGTAACAACCTATCGTTGCGATGTGAGGCCGTACATCCCGCCTCCTATGCGATGCTATCAATGCCAGAGATTCGGACACATGGTATCTCGTTGTTCGAATCCGTCAGTGTGTGGTACATGTGGGAAAGTAGCTCACGGCGCGGAGGAGTGTACACCTCCGTTCAGGTGCACTAACTGCTCTGGTCTTCATTCTCCTCGGGATCGGAATTGTCCGACCTATCTGAGCGAGAAGAAGATCCAGGAGATCAAGACCCTGGATGGTCTTTCCTACCAGGAAGCGCGCCGTAAGTTTAATTCCCTGAATGCACCGGCCAAGACACTTGACTTCAGCTTGATAGCACAGTCCCTGCCAGGTTCCTCATTTTCAACTGGAACACCTGCCCAGAAGATCGCTGCGCCCAAGCCAAAGAGAACCAGCTCGAAGGTGGGTCCGTCCCGGCCTTCGACCACCAACATACCTGTGCCGGCTAGGAAACCTACGCCGGCACAACAGGGGAAGAAGACAACGTCTCCTTCCCTCACGCGGTCGGCGACAGCCGAGCCCAAGCCGGCGGAGGCGGCATCGTCGACCAGGGCTGGGAAACCACCTCCCAGCCCGTCTCAACAAGAATCGACTGTGGGGAAGAAGAGCGACCTTAGCAGGCGTTCTTCCACTTCTCCTACGAATGGGGCTTCACGCCCTCCACCCGGAGGGCCTGATTCCACGCCAGCGGGTCTTCCTCCTAGAAGACCTGCGCGCTCCACTCGTAAGAGGAAACCCCACCCCAAAACAACGTCGAAGAAATTGAAGGCATGCTTCACCTCGTCTAGTGGCGGGGAGATGCACGTGGAGCATGAATCTCCATCCTCGGATGGGGAGGTGAGTGTAGGTTAGGTTAGGTGGCATTACGCTGCTCCTAACCTAAACCACAATAGTCCACACTTACATTATGGCACTGTTACAATGGAATTGTAACGGTTATGATAGGCATCTTGCCGAGTTGCGCCAGCTCATTAGCGAGTATTCGGCGAGTATAGTCTGTATCCAGGAAACAAATTTCCGACCTGGTCATCATACGGTACTGAGAAATTTTCGACTATACTCGACAGAACGACATTATGCTCACCGGGCTTCCTGTGGCGTTGGCATTTTTGTCCGTTCTGATACCTACAGCGAGGAGGTTCCACTACGAACCCCGCTGGAGGCAGTAGCTGTTCGCGTACCGCTGCCTGTCATAACTACAGTGTGTAATGTTTATTTTCCACCAGGTGAGGCTCTTAACATCAATGATGTCACTGATCTTCTAGATCAGCTTCCACCTCCCTTCCTCTTGTTGGGCGATTTCAACGCCCATCACCCCATCTGGGGCTCTGAGTCACCTTGCCCCCGGGGAAGAGAGCTGGAAACATTAGTAACAGAGCTGGATTTATGTATTTTGAACACAGGGGAACCAACACACTTCAGTATACGTTACGGCACTTATTCTCGCATAGACGTAAGTCTGTGCAGCCGAACGTTGGTTCCGCTGTTTCGGTGGAACACACATGACGATCTTTGTGACAGTGACCATTTTCCCATAATTCTTACTTTGCTGAACCACAAATCCGTCGAGGCTCCCCCTCGATGGATTTTTAAACATGCTGATTGGCCAAAGTACATATCACTAGCTGTCTTTAACGACAAAATCAGGCGGACCGTAGGCGAGGAAATAACTTACATCACCCAGGTTATTCTTGCTGCTGCTGAGGAGTCCATTCCGTTCTACTCGGGGACTCCTCGCCGAAAGCTCGTTCCTTGGTGGAACGAAGACATCGCAGCAGCTATCAAAGAACGCCGTCGCGCTCACAAACATTACCGTAGACTGCCCACTGCGGCCAACTTGGTAACATTTAAGAAACTCCGCGCTAAGGCGCGAGTTCTTATTCGCCAAAGTAAGAAGGCTTCATGGGAGAGATATGTGTCGTCTATGACGTCACATACTCCATCATCTCAGGTGTGGACTAAGCTTCGACGTATTTCGGGTATCCAAGGATCATCTTCTGTACCGGGAATTTCCATTGCAGGCAATATCGTCACTGAACCCCTCCTGATTGCTGACCACCTCGCTAGTCATTTCGCGGATGTATCTGGCTCCGGGAATTACCATCCTGATTTCCTCGCTCTGAAGCGGGAGGCGGAACGTTCTCACCTTAGTTTTGCCTCTCAAGCTTCAGAGGACTACAACGTGCCCTTTACGGAGTGGGAACTCCGCAGCGCCCTAGCGCTTTGCAAGGACACGTCTCCTGGACCGGACAACATCCATAACCAGATGTTGAAACACCTTAGTGATGATAGTCTACTCTATCTCCTCCGTGTGTTCAACCGAATCTGGATGGAGGGTGATTTTCCGTCTCAGTGGCGAGAGGGCATAGTTATTCCTGTCCTCAAGCCTGACAAAGATCCTAAGTATGCAGGAAGTTACCGACCGATTTGCCTTACAAACTGCCTGTGTAAGCTGTTTGAGAGGATGGTTAATCGCCGGCTTGTGTGGTGTCTGGAGAAACAAGGACTCTTGTCCGAGTACCAATGTGGATTTCGAGCCGCTCGATCCACCACTTACCACTTGGTACGGCTGGAAAGCTCTATCCAGGATGCGTTTCTCCGCAAACAGCACTTGGTGGCTGTTTTCTTTGACTTAGAGAAGGCTTATGACACCACATGGCGATATGGTATCCTTTCAGCCCTGCATCAATGGAGATTCCGAGGTAACTTGCCGGCGTTTATTGCGAATTTTTTGTCCCTCCGTCTATTCCGTGTCCGAGTAGGGAGGACATATTCGCAATACCACGTACAAGAAAATGGAGTCCCACAGGGATCGGTCCTTAGTGTAACTCTGTTCGCAATTGCCATCAACGGTATTGTTGCTGCTGCTGGTCCAGCAGTTATACCGTCGCTATATGTGGACGATTTTGCTCTGCACTATAGCTCGCGTAATATGGCAGTCGCAGAGCGACAATTACAACACGCTATTAGGAGGGTGGAGCAGTGGACCTTAGAACATGGCTTTCGGTTTTCTGCCGCAAAGACCTCCGTTGTCCACTTTTGTCGTCAACGTACTCTTCACCCCCATCCTGAGCTTTATTTAGACAACGTCGTTCTTCCAGTTGTTGACACTTACCGATTTCTTGGGCTCCTTTTTGACAGTAAATTATCGTGGGAGCCACACGTGCGGCAGTTAAAAGTGCGATGCACTAGGAAGCTTAATATCCTTAAGTTTCTTAGCAGCACTTCTTGGGGGGCTGACCGCACGGTGCTCCTGCGATTCTATCGGGCACACATTTTATCCCGGTTAGACTATGGCAGTGCAGCATATGGCTCCGCAAGACCAAGCGTTCTTGCGAAGCTGAACAGTATCCACCACAGCGGGGTTAGGTTGGCGACGGGAGCTTTTCGTACAAGCCCCATCGCTAGCCTGCTCGCTGAGTCTGGTATGCCGCCTTTACACCTGAGGCGCCAGCAACTTCTACTTACATATGCTGCAAATTTGCGACAGATGCCACTTCATCCAAGCTATCCTTGCGTGTTCAACAATGGCAACCGTTTGCTGTAGGCTGCTCGTCCTCGAGCGACGCGGCCGGTTGGGATACGCTTGGATAGCATTTCCGAATTGTTTGACGTACCTTCGGTTCCTTGCCTTGTCAGACAACCAAGTGGGGTACCTCCGTGGGTCGTACGACGACCTGAAGTAATCCTGGATCTGCACACTGGCCCAAAGGAAAACACGGACCCTTCGATTTATCGGAGGCTCTTCCTGTCCGTTGTTGGCCGCTATCCAGGTTCAGTCGTCGTCTACACGGATGGTTCAAGGACAGATACGAAGGTGGGCTGTGCGTTCGTTGTTAACAATGATAGGTTCCTTTTTGCTCTTCCGACAACCTGTAGTGTGTACACAGCAGAGCTCTATGCTATCTATGAAGCTCTGCGGTACGCACTGTACAATGAGCGCCGACACTTTCTTCTGTGTACCGACTCCTTGAGTTCGCTCCAGTCTATAGATACCTGTTTCCCTCGGCACCCTCTGGTGCAGCTTATCCAGGACCTGCTGGCCGGGTGTTGGGATGCTGGCACCAGAATCACGTTTCCCACATGGGCATAGAGGGAAACGAGTTAGTAGATCAGGCTGCCAAGGAGGCAGTTACACTGCCCCCGTTGCCTTTCCAGGTTCCAGTAAGTGATATTCGCTCCCAGCTGCGACATCTTGTTATGTCCCATTGGGAGATGGAGTGGCAGGCCATTCCACTTCCCAATAAGCTGAGAGCGATAAAAGGAACAACGAAGGTATGGAGGACTTCCCTTCGGGCTTCGCGGAGGGAAGCCGTGGTATTATGTCGTCTTCGGATCGGCCATGGTATCTTGACTCACTCGCATCTTTTGAAAGGAGAACCCCCTCCTGTGTGTACCTGCGGCGACCATCTTACCGTGGTACACATCCTTACGGAGTGTGTGGACCTGGTCGATCTGCGCCGTAGTCTTAACCTTCCGAGTACTATCTCCCTTATCTTGCGTGATGACGAGCAGTCAGCAGACCTCGTCGTCCGCTTTATGAGGGATAGTGGACTGTTTTCTCGTGTGTGATGCTGTCCTTTGTCCTAGTGTGTTTTGTGTCACTTTCGCTTTTATCCTATTGACTTAATTTTAGTTTGTGTTGCGTATTTTAATATGTTATTTTAACGTCTCTCGTAAATTATGTACTACCAGGCAATGCCTTATTCTTTTGGTTTCCTGTAGATTATCTTAATTTATTCGAAAATAAGGCATTGCGTATTAGATCCACTGATTGTTTTAATCTCACCCTCATTTTTCTCCATCATTTTTTTTTAAAACTCTAGTCAGTGGATATGTTTTTTAAAATTTTAACATCATCTCTCATGTCGTTTATCTCATTCCATTAGGGGCCGATGACCTTCGATGTTAGGCCCCTTTAAACAACAAGCATCATCATCATCATCATCATCATTTCGTCTCATTTCGTACCATTAGGGGCCGATGACCTAGATGTTAGGCCCCTTTAAACAACAATCATCAATCATCGTACCATAGGGGCCGATGACCTAGATGTTAGGCCCCTCTAAACAACTAGCCTGATCGTAATCTTTTATTCATGGGGGTTACGTGTCCTGGCCTTTCTTTCCTTTTGCTCCGCATTTGATTGATTGATGATTGTTGTTTAAAGGGGCCTAACATCTAGGTCATCGGCCCCTAATGATACGAAATGAGACGAAATGGAATGACATATTAAAAATCTAAAATTCTCCACTGACCAGAATTCAAAAACGTGAGAACGAAGAATGAATGGATGGACATGAATTTAAAACAATCAGTGGTTGCGACCCGCAATGTCTCACATTCACATAAACAGACGTGACAATATCGTATTACTGACCAAGGGACTACTGCTATAGCAGAACACGGAATCGATTATCCGTGCAGTCAAAAGGGGGTCCTAAATCGCAGTTATCGGCCCCTCATAACGGTACTGATCGCTATCAGAATAGAACCATGGTATGTGTTCTGTTGCGGTACTAATCAAAAGTAGCAGACACTTGCGGCATTCCACACATTATTGTACTACTCAGAGCTTATGAAATTCCACATAATACAGACCTATGCTTTTCTCACTTTGCGGCGCCATTTACAGGCAACGCAAACCTATGGTGTTCATCACATAAGAGTACTAACCACAGGGACCTCTCCCTATCCCGTGGTGTTCCTCATATAGTGGGTACTAATCATAGGCAAGGCAGAACCATGGTAGCTATCATCCCATGGTCCTGCTCAAATGGTGGTACTAATCACAGGTACTGCAAAAGCCGACCGCGCGGTGCTCCTGTGTGCTACTGATCACAAACCAATTTCGTACCTAATGTAGTGGTACTACGCACAAGTAAAAGCAACCCTTGGTGTTCTCCGCGTGGTGGTATTAATCACAAGTAGTTTCATGGTTCCAATTTAAACATCCCTTGGTCGCCCCTTTTAGTCGCCTCTCACGACAGGCAGGGGATACCGTGGGTGTATTATTCGTCTGCCTCCCCCACCCAGAGGGGGTGTGTGTTTGGTCCGCGAGAGGTATTTTATTTCCCTCAAGTCCGCCGGCAAGCCGGTTAGGACCCCCCTATCCGCCACCTGGGGCGCGCCACGTGGGAGTTTCACCTCTCCCCCTGCTACGCCATCGTAGTAGGTTCGTGGTGCTCCGCATTTGTCTACGCACAGGTCCAGCTCCGAACTGTTTTAGTTCGTTCCAGTCCATCCACGGCAATTTGAAGAGAGGTGAGGTAAGTATCTGCGCGTATATGTCGTGTATTGTGTTGACGTGTTATGATAGCAGGGTACGGGGTGGTAGAATCCATATTGCTTCTTCTCTAACTGTGGTTCTCAGTCTCCTTTCTGTGATCTTCTCTACAATTTTTAGCCCATGAGACAGCAGTGTTATTCCTCTATAGTTGGTAGATTTCAGTCTGCTGTCTTTCTTAATCAGGGGAATTATAACGCCCTTGCTCCAATCAGCAGGTATTTTGTTGTCTGTCCATACGGCATTTAGTACCCCTGGGTGCCTGCTGCCTTTATCATGTCCGCATTCACTTCATCTGCACCTGAAGATTGTAGGCTTGGATTTCCAGTTCTGTATTTTGTTCTTTAACTGATCTATTCAGTAGGTGATCGAAATGGTTCTTCAGGACTTCTCTCATGTCACTTTCCATTTTCATCTTCAAGTACCTTTATGGTATTCATTGGTTTCCTTTTACCTCTGGTAATACTATACAGTAGTTTCTTATTGACTCTGCTGTCTTCCTCCAGTTTCTGAGTGAATATATTCCATGCCTTGGTCTTTTCTACTGTAACTGTTCTTTTAATACCCAGTTTCTTTTTCGGTATAATTGTTCGAGGTTTCTGATCTTTGCCTAATCTCTAGTAAGATCTGATTTATTTTTCTCCCAATCCATTTCTTTCCGCAAGAGATTTCTTTCCCTGCTTGCTGCTCTCACTCTTTCATTCCACCAAGGTGTTTCCCTCTCCCTTGTGTTCAGACTTGTCTTTCCACAAACTTCAGTTGCTTCCTTAACCAATGTGTCCCATAGGCTGGTCCATTCTGCCTCTCCATTTTTCCTTTCATCCCTTGGTAACAGGGTTTTTATCTGGTTCTGATACTCAGTTCTCTTATCTGTTTTCTGGAGTTCCCATGCTTTGATTTTTGGCATCTTCCTGTTCCGTACTTTTGGCACTTAGAAGTTTCTCAGGTCTGCTACTATAGTAAACGCCACGAAAGCCTATACACTAGAAAGTAAATATCGCCGCCCGATTCTCTTTTTTGTAATGGCTGATCACTGCTGCCATCCTGCCTAGTTACATATTAAAATAACCAGGTATAACCACAACAAAGTAATTTCAATGTAAGCATCGATAATGAATGTTCCCCTACCCTAGTAAATGATAAAAGTTAAGAAGAAATAAATCAAGATATTCATAATTAAGTCGTTTTCCACGGTCAATGAGGAATTAAAGAAATAAACACACTTCCTCACTCAAATTAATGTTACATATTTCTGTCTTTATTTTGATGTACAGTAGGCCTACTACAACCATATTCTTGAAAGAGGGCGTGTTAAACGCTGCAATTTATTTAATAAGTCTTTGCCGTGTGATTTTCGAAAGTTCCAGACGTCACTTAATGCCTTTTGCGCGAACGTCTTTCTCTCTTCAATAACCAGTAAAGGAGAGAGATTATTGGGCATATTTTCAGCTTGCTGGCTGGTTATATCTTCAAGCTTATCCAGGAAACATATAGGAGCACTAATGTGCCAAGCTACGTGAACGGAAATTAGGTCAGCTTTCAAGCTCACTGCGGAATTGAAAATAATAGTGTTATTAGTTCTGCTAACTACTTCTATGGTTTTCAGATACGTCGAGGTGCCAGAATTTCGTCCTGCAACAGTTCTTTTATGTACCGGTAGATCTAGACATGAGACTGGCGTATTTGAGCCGGACTCGAACCCACCAACCTGAGCTAGTCATACATTCTTTCCTTCACTCAAATTAATTTTTAATGTTTCCTGCCTTTATTCTGATGTACGTGTTACTATAACTGTATTGTTAAATGGAGAGAGAGAGAGAGAGAGAGAGAGAGAGAGAATCTAGATTGTATAATTCATTGTAATTTCTATAAGTTCAAGGACTTACCACATACAACATATATGTCCTTCCTTTTCATAATAATACAAATAGCTTTACAACCCACTAAGTACTTTTACGGTTTTCGGAGCCGCCGAGATGCCGGAATTTTGTCCTGCAGGAGTTCTTTTACGTCCCAGTAAATCTATGGACATGAGACTGATGTATTTGAGTACCTTCAAATAACACTGGACCGAGGCAGGATCTAACCTGCCAACTTGAGGTCAGAAGGCCAGCGCCTCAGCCATCTGAGCCACTCAACCCGGTGTTCTTCCTTTTGCTTGGATGTTTTCTTCTTTCTTCAATAAGCCGTGGAGGATGGGTGGGGGGGGGGGGGGTACTTAAAACATATTTTCAGCTTGCAAGTTGGTGTATCTCAAGCTTACAACATTAGGGAACCCCAGGAAATGTACGGGGACACTATGAGTCAAGCAACATTACCTGATTTTTACATATGCAGTGATAGTCATAATTTTTCGGACAGAATAATCTATACATGTAATACCCCCGCAATTAAAGAAATAACAGGTAATAAATTCGAAATTTCTAAACTGAATTTAATGCACTTCGTAGGTACTAGAATTATCCAATTGCGATTTGTAAGTGAGTTTGCAAAGTAATAATACATTTTATTTATTCATTTATTTATTTGAAAATTTGCTGGTCAGTTTTGTCGGACAGGAGATATTTAGCTGCTAAAGGCATACTTTGCACTTGTTACGCGCTGTGCAGGCAGGTCCCAGTCAGTGCCTTCCTCATGCACAAATCAGACGCAACGATTCATGAGTGAAACGGGACGACGTGGACGCAGCAATACACTTGATCAAAGGCAATCAGTAATATTCCATCATGAAAAAGGGAAAACGTGTAGATAAATCTCAGATTTGCTGAACATGAAGAAAATTACTGTTAACGATATTGTCTGCCGATACAAATTTCAGGACAGAATTGAAATTTTGCCACAGACAGGTCGCCCGAGGGTCCTTACTAGGACTAGGACTATTGCTCCTGCAGCTGAGAGCGAGTTTGGAAAGATCAGTGCAAATACAATCCGGAGGGTGTTATATAGAGGTGAACATCACGGGCGAACTGCAAGAAGGAAGCCCTACACCAATAAAATAAATAGGATCAAGCGTCAACGATTTGCAAAGGAGCATCTTACCACAGTCATGAATTGGTGGAAGACTGTCATTTTCTGCGATGAATCGTACTTCAACGTTTCTGGTTCAGATGGGAGCATCATCGTTTGGAGACAGCCCAATAAAGAGTTTGAAGAAAGAAATGTGAAGGCAACGGTAAAACATAGAGAGGGACATGTTATAGTTTGGGGCTGTATGTCGGCTCAAGGAGTAGGTGAGCTGGTTTATATGGACCACCGCCAGTATTTTCAGATTTTTTAAAAAAACCTGAAGAACAGTGCGGAAAACATGGGAGTTGGGGACTGTTTTAAATTTTTATCAGGACAATGTCCTGAAACATACGGCCTATAATGTACAGCTATAGTTGTTTCAGAACTTTCCTAAAGTTGTGAATCCTCGCCCCACAAAGCCCTGACATTAACCCCATAGAGAATTTATGGGATGTACTGGAAAACAACATCCGGAAACTTGGCATACATTCCAAAGCTGATGTGAAGAGCTGACTGCAGTAGGAGCGGGAAAAAATTGCCCCATTTCACCACAAGAAAACTCGTGGAGAGCATGCCGAGACGCCTGACTGAAATGCTTCGTAGGAAGCAAAGAATCACGAAGTATTAATATTCCTACATGGAGTTACTTCATATTTTTCTTGTACCTGCATTTTTGTCGAATATTTATGAACAGGCAATTTTTGTATTATTGTAATTACGTTCATAACTTTCAAACCTTTTATGTATCATGAAATGAAGTATTTATTTTTTGTATATGTATGTGTATCTTTTCGTTCTGGAGAACGCAAAATTAAACTATGTTTTCTATTAATCATTTTATGTGAAATATAAAGGAACTCTGCTTGTCCGAAAAATTATGACGGTCATTGTATATTGGCTTAAATCATATGAAGACAGGTTGTAAGGTAAGAATGGGATAGGAAAGAGGGCTGGGACTTAAAATGAAAGTAAGCGGTCGTTGCCACAGCATTAGCCTGAAATGAAAATGAGGGAACCACAAAAAAACTTACTTCAGACCTGCCGACTTTGGGGTTCGAATCCACCATCTGAAAGCAAGCTCACAGCATTGTGATCGAACTGCACAACCAGTTCACTCAGTTTCTTATGACACGTAATAGGCCTACCACATGGGCTTGCTCTCTCCCAAATTACACAGTTTAGACTTCTACCATAGGGCGACCCACTTACCTGTACATGGATCTTCAGTTCTTCAATAATACATGTATGTAAGAGCATTGTGTATCTTAATAAAATATACTTCCCTTGTTGGTTGGTTGGTGAACGTACAACATATTTGGGAAGAAATAATTTTATATTTATTTACACCATAAAGAAGTCATGTTGTCATAGCAATAACAATATGCAACGACATAAATGAATCCAAAGAGGTAAGTATAATTTACTATATTAAATATTAGTTTATTTACATGTTGGCGGATTTGTAGTAAAAATAACAGAAGTGTGCAATAAGGAAAAGAAATATAATTTACATCAAGAACCATTCCATGGTCACTGAATTACAAAGCAGGGGTATGAATAAACAAACATAACACATGAGTACTAGTATTTAAAATGCAAAGTGATCTCCGTACAAACCATGAAGGCCATTTGAAGGGTGGAAGGTAAAGGCTTCCACTATCCCTAACGTTGGCACTTGGTGGGGTAGATTGGTTAGCTCTACGCACGACTGTCTTTGCCCCCAGGAGTTAACCTAGTACCCGTTTAGCATGCGCAAAACATTCCTTCCAAATTACGCTTAACCCCTGTCACTCGTGTTAAGCCTACAAGGGTGGTGAATACGCAAATAAGAATGCCAATGAACGTATTTTCCTTCTGGACCTTCATGCCGGACAGGCGCTTTGTTTGAAAACAAATTTTCTCACTAAAATATGATTTATCTGAAGAGCGAGACCGCTATGCACTGTGCGTCTCATAGCTATCGAGATGGAATTGGTAATATGCTATGTATCTGTACAGCCTATATATGTAAGCCTTTTTACAATTACCTCTCAAGTGACATTTCAGCTGAGTGACAACGCTAAACAAAGATTATGGACTTCGAGACTGGCATTCCTGAAGATGGTTTTCTGCACTTTCCCATTTTCATACATTGATTCAAGACGTGTCTATCAGTGCGACAAAAAACAAATAGCAATATGTATAACTGATCTCTTTCTTTTCCTTATGAATGGCTTGTAATTTGTTTCAACTGATGCCCAAGCCTCAGATTGTTTTCTCCTGAGACTTTTTTTTCTGTTTGTTTTACTATCTCCCGGATGCGCGCTCCGAACCGCACGACCAACTCCGACTTTTTAAAGAGGATAGTCCGCATATCATCGTAATGAAGAAAGACTGTGAAAGTATTAACAAATGCTCTGTTATAGGAAAGTATGGATCATGTTGAATATGGAGCTGAGGAATTTTAAAGCTGTGAACATAGATAAAGCATAGCAAATCAAGGGACGACTAGATTGGGTGAAACTTTAGTAACTGGCTTGTGAAAGGGAGTATGACGTAAGAAGACCATAACCATGACTAGTGACAAAAACTTGACAGAGTATAAGATACGTCCAACTAGTGACCAAACCATTGCTCACCGAGCTCGATAGCTGCAGTCGCTTAAGTGCGTCCAGTATTCGGGAGATAGTAGGTTCGAACCCCACTGTCGGCAGCCCTGAAGATGGTTTTCCGTGGTTTCCCATTTTCACACCAGGCAAATGCTGGGGCTGTACCTTAATTAAGGCCACGGCCGCTTCCTTCCCACTCCCAGCCCTTCCCTGTCCCATCGTCGCCATAAGACCTATCTGTGTCGGTGCGACATAAAGCAACTAGCAAAAAAAAAAAAAAAAAAAAAACCATTGGTCTGGATTGGCTAAGTCCGCGTTATAACAAGACCAGTGAGTTTCGTTACGTCTGGCTAGTGACGAGGCAATTGGGCTGGTTTGGGCAGGTTCTGTGGCTCCCAAGCCACATGCACATAGAGGGAAACGAGTTAGCAGATCAGGTTGCCAAGGAGGCAGTTACACTGCCCCCGTTGCCTTTCAAGGTTCCAGCAAGTGATATTCACTCTCAGCTGAGACATCTGGTTATGTCCCATTGGGAGATGGAGTGGCAGGCTATTCCACTTCCCAATAAGCTGAGAGCGATAAAAGGAACAACGAAGGTATGGAGGACTTCCTTTCGGGTTTCGCGGAGGGAAGCCGTGGTATTATGTCGTTTTCGGATCGGCCATGGCATCCTGACTCACTCGCATCACTTGACAGGAGAACCCCCTCCGGTGTGTACCTGCGGCGACCATCTTACCGTGGTACACATCCTTACGGAATGTATGGATCTGGTCGATCTTCGCCGTAGTCTTAACCTCTTGAGTACAATCTCCCTTATCTTGCGAGATGACGAGTAGTCAGCAGACCTCGTCATTCGCTTTATGAGGGATAGTGTTCTGTTTTAACGTGTGTAATGATGTCCTTTGTCCTCGTGTATTTGTGTCAATTGCGCTTTTACCTCATTGACTTTTAGTTTGTGTTGCATATTTTAATGCGTTATTTTAACGTCTAATGTAAATTATATGATATATATATATATATAATCTGCACTACCAGGCAATGCCTTATTCCTTTTCTCCCTGTATTTTCTCTTTATTTTATTAGAAAATAAGGCATTGCGAATTAGATCCACTGATTGTTTTAATCTCATACTCATTTTCTCACCACCTTTTTTAAAACTCTTGTCAGTGGGTACATTTTTAATATCATATAACATGTCGTCCATCTCGTTCCGTTAGGGGCTGATGACCTTCGATGTGAGGCCCCTTTAAACAACAAGCATCATCATCGGTTTGGGTAGGTCCGGCTAGTGACAAGACCATTGGGATAGACGCAAGCAAAGAAGGTCAGGGAGCGTACGCGGCTAGCAGGCCTGTAGCATCCCCTGGAGAGTATTGGCTTGTGACAAAACTATTGTATTCTACCAAAAACAACGGATAGTGACAGGTTAGGCTGTGATCCACCGAAAACCACTCATTGTCGTAGGGTCAGATTAGGTTCGACAGGATATGTAATTGACAGACTGTTGTCATTGAAACTACTGTCGTGACGACTGAATGCAATAAACACAAAAGTGAATCAATTGGTTTATAAGGTTTTCATCCAGTAGATACGCCAGGAACTGGCGAACCAACACCGCACATGCAAAGTATACAGGAATCAACAAAACAGGATATTAATTCATGGTACTCACAGTTCTGTAAGAGAAGAAATATCCAGTCAATAGCTGCAGTGAACTTAGTTTTTCAATATTATTGTCCGGCTCCATGGCTAAAAAGTTAGCGTGCTGACCTTTGGTCACATGGTCCCGGGGTCGATTCACGGCAGGGTCGGGAATTTTAACCATCCTTGGTTAATTTCTCTGGCATACGAGCTGGGTGTATGTGTCGTCTTCATCATCATTTCACTATTATTGTGTAAAATAGCAACATACTAGTTTTGACAAGCACAGTATCCCATCAGACACACACAGACAGCATGTTCAACAGCGACTCGTAAATAGAGTTGGGTCTTCGTGAACTAACTAGTTCATCTGAACGACTCTCTTATTTGAACTTGTACGAGTTCGTTAAAATATTTTGAACGGGTCGTTCACGTGAGCATACAGAATGTTTAGAGGACGAAGACTTAAGGAAGCACCATCTATTGTAAAATGCACGTACTAGCTCTCGCCTCGTTCATTGAACGAAGTGCCGCTTAAGCTGTTTCCATGAAGACAGCACAAATGAACTGCCTCGTTCGGGTCGATGACCTTCGATGTTAAGCCCCTTAAAACAACAAGCAAACTTCCTCGTTCACTTTGCAGTGTTAATGGTCACATAACAGCACATCTCCTCTCACACTTCTCAACTGGCGGCGGCGCTGTACTTGTTTTCTGTTCGTGCTAGGAGTTCCGAAAGACGACAATCAAATTCCAAGTTCGCAGAATGTCGTACTTGCCTGCTAGCTATAACTGAGGTCATGTTTGTTCGAGTCCGGTCTTATGCAAGATACAGTCCACAATACACACAATGGGGTGATAATGTCGCTGGTTTACCTTTTGAAACATTACGAAAAGGATAAAAACGTATTTACAGTCTGCCACGTACTGTAAGCGTTCTATAATACATGACAGTTCTGGGAATTATACATGGGCACAGGTAAATAAATACTTTGTCTACACACAAGATAATCAATGCTAACAACATAAGGCACAACGAAATCACACGCATTTGGAGCGGAGTAGCAAAATCATGTTATCACATGGTAACAGACACGAGACTACGGTATTGTATTCAGTACGCATAGGTTACCTTAAGATGAGTGTATCGACGCAGAAGAATAATCAACTAAAATAACAACATATGTTAAAATTGTTCATAACGCATAGAAAATGCTCATAAATGTCAAGGTGCCCAAATACGACAGCCTCTTGTCAGAAGATTTACTAGCTCGTAAAAGAACTCCTGCGGGATAGAATTTCGGCACCTCGACATCCATGGAAACCGTAACAATAAATGGGGGTCGTTAAACAGTTAGGATATTTCTGTTCAGAAATAATTGTTGCTCAACCCTTTTTCGTGTGAGACGATTCCTATTCTCGGTCACTATCTGTCCTGCCCCATGTGTAATGATGTCTAAAATGAGATGTATGTAGTAGTGGTTAAAATTAGGTAGTGCCGACAGAAAACTATAGAAGTTCATGCCGGTAATTTTAGTCATTACTCCCCTTATTACAATGTAATATTAATGGAAATATTAAGGGAATTCGATTTTACACACCAATAGACCATATCAAAACTTAACGGGCTTCTGATAAATTCACCTGCATACATCCTACCGCCAGTGGGTAGGGACTGACATCTCACTCTGATGAGTGTAGCGTAAGTCATAAGGAAAAACACTGGTTTTATAGAGTAAACACTTGAAAAGACTTACATCTAGCATTGTAATATTAGTTAGTTATTCAGGAACATTCCTTAATAACAGCCACGAACCTGCTACGCAGGCGTAGTAGGGGGAGAGGTGATACTCCCACGTGGCGCGTCCCAGGTGGCGGATAGGGGGGTCCTAACCGGCTTGCCGGCGGACTTGAGGGAAATAAAATACCTCTCGCGGACCAAACACACCCCCCCCTGTGGTTGGGGGAGGCTGACGAATAATACACCCACGGTATCCCCTGCCTGTCGTGAGAGGCGACTAAAAGGGGCGACCAAGGGATGATTGAATTAGAACCATGAAACTACTTTTGATTCGTACCATCACGCGGGGAACACCATGGGTTGCCTGTACTTGCGAGTTGTACCACTATGTTCGGTACGAAATGGGTTTGTGTTTAGTGGTAGTCATGAGCGTGACTTGGGGGTTTCCAGTACCCCTGCATCGTACCCATGTGAGCACCACCGCGGATCTGGGCGTAGCCTGTGAGTTGTACCACTATATGAGCGACACCGTGGGTCTGCGTTGCCTTTGATTAGTATCCACTCTGTGAGGAACACCACGGGGCCCGTGGGACCGGCATCCGTGCCTAGTACACCTAGGTGAGGAAACTCATTGTTTTGCGTTGGCAATGAGTGGCGCTATTGTGTGAGAAACACCATAGGTCTGCGTTACCTGTATGAAGTACAATACTTGTGAGTAGTACCGTCTTGTGTGGAACACCGTGAGTTTCGCAACTTTTGATTAGTACCCCAACATGCCAATACCATGGTTCTACTTTACTCGCGACATGTGCCATTCTGTGGGGCCTTAGGCATGGATTTTGCACCCCTTTCGACATCAAGCATCATCGTGCTTTATGAGTGGTCCCTTGGTCAGTAATCAATTATGTATGATCTTTGAGTCTGATCCACTGTATTCTGGTTGTTTGTTTCCTTTTTTTTGTTTTTTTGTTGGGTTCATGTCCATCAATTCATTCTTCATGACGACATTATTTTTTTTTTGGTCAGTAGATGAATTTGACATTTTTGTTCTTTCATTTCGTACCATTAGGGGCCGATGACCTCGATGTTAGGCCCCTTTCAACAACAAGCATCATCGTCATCATTCAATCCACTAATATGTCAAAATTGCCATCATCATCATCATCAACCTTATTAACAGGACGTGTCCACAGAGTTCGTCTTCCACAGTTCTTTAACAGCTAAAAAAAAGACAATTTTCATCATAGAAGAATGTTTTCCCGTCGAAAAAACTGGTAAATAGCTTCTTCTCTCTCAAACTCAAACAGCTGATTCATACGCCCCTCGAACCGCCGAGCTTATAGCGTAAGAGGTGGGGTGCGGTCGAAGGCTATGTGGTTTGTCGTTCATATTAAAGGAGGACGAAGAGTTAAGCAACCACGCTTACTAGCTCGCACCGCTATGCTGTTGCTAAGATGCTCATAATAAACTACCTCGTTCATTGAACGAAGTGCCCCAAGAGCTGTTTCCATGAAGAGAGCACAAATGTACTACCTCGTTCATTTGAACGAAGTGCCGCCAGTGCTCCTTCCATGAAGACAGCACAAATGAACTACCTCGTTCATTTGAACGAAGTGCCCCAAGAGCTGTTTCCATGAAGAGAGCTCAAATGAACTACCTTATTCATTTGAACGACATATAAGCTTGCACACGAATGGCCAATGGCGTGCCGTGTTAATGGTCACATGACAGCACATCTCTCACTTTTCTCAACTTGGTGAGGTGTTATACAAAATTAGAAAGTGTATCTCCCTCTCCGTCTCTAATAGATACCATTTCTTCACTTAGGCAGACTGGCGGCGGCATTTTGTAGCTGTTTTCTGTTCGTGCTCATAATAAACTAACTCATTCATATGAACGAAGTGCTGCGAGGGTTGTTTCGATGACATAAAATCATGTACTACCTCGTTCATTTGAACTAGTTCATTTCAACGACTCAAGGCTATGAACGGTATCTAATGAACTAGTTCAAGCAAATGAACTCGCTGGACCCATCCCTAGTCGTAACGATGTGATAGAGAAGGAGGGGAAGCGGAGGTAGGCGGAGCATTACATGTCGGGATTAATGTGGGAGTTGGATTGTTGGGAGGGGCAAGTGCAGGCTAGTATACGGTGAAATAAGAGGAGTTTTTGATTCAAAGGATTTAAATATTCGTGGGACTCTGTTCTGATTTGGATTGACTGCTTTTAATAGCTTAGGCGTTAACGTGTATAAGCGATTCTTGACTTCCGTATCATCGTTAAGGTTTCGACCTTTATTAATTGTTTTGTCCAGAAATATATGTATATTCTCTAATTCATTTTACCTTTGTATTTCTGATTATTGTGAGATCCTTTTCTATTAAAGTAAAACGGTGACCAGTTTCCTTCATGTGCGTGCTCATTGCCGAATATTTATTGTGCTTTTTCGCATTGAAGTGGTCCATGTATCTTATAAAGAAGTTTCGTCCAGTCTGTCCAACGTATGAAATTCCACACTGGGAACATTTTAACCTGTAGACCCCTGAGTCTGAAGTCTGAATATTTATTGTTATTATTATTGATTTTATTATAATTGAAAAATATATTTTGTGTGATGATGATGATGATGATGCTTGTTTTAAGGGGCCTAACATCGAGGTCATCGGCCCCTCATGGTACGAAATGAAAGAACAAAAATAGCAAAGGCATCCACTGACCAAAATAAAAATAAAATATGGCATGAAGAATGAATGGATGTACAGGAACTCAACAAAACACAAAACAAACAAAAATCAGTGGATCGGACTCAATACAGATCGAAAATAACATTATTACCGACCAAGGAACCACTTATAAAGCACAATGATGCTTGGTGTCTAAAGGGGGTGCAAAATCCACGTCTAAGACCCCACAGAATGGTACATGTCGCGAGTAAAATAGAACCATGGTATGTGTCATGTAGGGGTATTAATCAGAAGTAGCAAAGACTCACGGTGTTCCACAAAAGATGGTACTACTCACAAGTATTGCAATACGTACAAGTAACGCAGACCTATGGTATGTCTCACACAATGGCCCAACTCAGAGTCAACGCAAACCGAGAAGGTTCCCCACCTAGGTGTACTAAACACGGGCGCCGGTATTCCCGTGGTGTTCCTCACACAGTGGGTACTAATCACAGGCAACGCAGACCCACGGTGCTGCTCATATAGTGGTACAACTCACAGGCTACGCCCAGACCCGCGGTGTTGCACACATGGGTACGACGCACGGGTACTGGAATCCACCAGGCCAGGCTTTTACTGCTACTAATCACAAACCTATATCGTACCGAATTTAGTGGTACTACTCGCAAGTACAGGCAACCTATGGTGTTCCCCGCGTGATGGTACGATTCAAAATTAGTTTCATGGTTCTAATTCAGTCAGCCCTTGGTCGCCCCTTTTAGTCGCCTCGCACGACAGGCAGGGGATACCGTGGGTGTATTATTCGTCAGCCTCCCCCACCCACAGGGGGTGTGTGTTTGGTCCGCGAGAGGTATTTTATTTCCCTCAAGTCCGCCGGCAAGCCGGTTAGGACCCCCCTATCCGCCACCTGGGACGCGCCACGTGGGAGTATCACCTCTCCCCCTGCTACGCCTGCGTAGCAGGTTCGTGGTATATTTTGTGTTATGTTGGTTATGTTTATATTATATTTGTTGAAAGTGTTGGTGGATAACTTGGTTACTATATGTGAAGGTGGCGTACTCAGTTCTTTTAGGTTTGTCTGGTATAAGGTTTGTGGATAACTTGTTTTTAATCTTATGAAGTAAACGGTTTACCATTTCCATCTTATAACCATTCATTTTTGCAAGATTCCTTATGTAATTTAATTCTGTTTTTAAGCTAGTAGAGGATAATGGGATTCTTAAAGCTCTATATATCAAACTATAAAAAGATGCCTGTTTCTGAGAACGGGGGTGTAGTGAGGAATTATTTATGGTTACGGACGAATATGTAGGCTTTCTATGAATATGAAACTCACGCAGTTCTTATAGTATTCTGGAAGAGTAAGGTTCTCGGTGTGTGAGTGTGTAGTGAGGTTTAGAAACATACTACTGTACTAGTCTTCTCTGGCATTAGATTTGTGAAACAGCCCTTCAGTGCTGGTTTTTAGAAGATGGATTCCGACAGTGGAGGTGGTGGGACCAGTAGACCACCGAATCTTGTGGAACGCGAAGAAGTAGTAGATACCAGTTCTAACCTCAATCACCGGGCGAGTTGACCGTGCGCGTAGAGGCGCGCGGCTGTGAGCTTGCATCCGGGAGATAGTAGGTTCGAATCCCACTATCGGCAGCCCTGAAGATGGTTTTCCGTGGTTTCCCATTTTCACGCCAGGCAAATGCTGGGGCTGTACCTTAATTAGGCCACGGCCGCTTCCTTCCAACTCCTAGGCCTTTCCTATCCCATCGTCGCCATAAGACCTATCTGTGTCGGTGCGACGTAAAGCCCCTAGCAAACAAACTAACCTCAATCCCCTACATAGCCTCCTACTAATAACTTAAGTAGTACTCATCAATCTACCGATATGGATCTGGAGAATAATCCTCCAGATGTAGAACAGGAAATCTATTCCCGCACGCACTTTTGTCCTTATTTGGTACATGTAGAATCCACGGCAAATAGAAATGTTGCCGGCCTGCATCCCATGGCATTAGGAAAACTCTTTTATGATATTAAAATTTCAGGCATTAAGGCGATTGTAAGGAAAGGGCGAAATAGAGTCCAGATTGTCTTTAGACATGCCAATCAAGCAAATTATTTTCTAAATTACGTGCCAATCATCTCAAAAGCTATATTCCAACCTGAAATGTGTTGAGGGTTGGATTAGTTAGAAGAGTCGATAAATCCTTGACCATTCAAGAAATCCAAGAGCACATTAAGTCGATTTTTCCAGTGAAACGAGTGCAACGATTAAATCACCGAGTTGTCACTGAAAATGGCATTGAATACTTGCCAACGGGTTCAGTGAAGGTGACCTTCCGCGCTCAAAAATTACCTCATCAGATTGCCCTTTTCAGTGTTGTCTTGGACGTCCAACCCTTCATTTTCAATCCACTAACCACGGACCTGCTACGCAGGCGTAGCAGGGGGAGAGGTGATACTCCCACGTGGCGCGTCCCAGGTGGCGGATAGGGGGGTCCTAACCGGCTTGCCGGCGGACTTGAGGGAAATAAAATACTTCCCGCGGACCAAACACACACCCCCTGTGGGTGGGGGAGGCTGACGAATAATACACCCACGGTATCCCCTGCCTGTCGTGAGAGGCGACTAAAAGGGGCGACCAAGGGATGATTGAATTAGAACCATGAAACTACTTTTGATTCGTACCATCACGCGGGGAACATCATGGGTTGCCTGTACTTGCGAGTTGTACCACTATGTTCGGTACGAAATGGGTTTGTGTTTAGTAGTCGTCATGAGCGTGGCCTGGGGGTTTCCAGTACCCGTGCATCGTACCCATGTGAGCACCACCGCGGGTCTGGGCGTAGCCTGTGAGTTGTACCACTATATGAGCGACACCGTGGGTCTGCGTTGGCTTTGATTAGTATCCACTCTGTTAGGAACACCACGGGTCCCGTGGGACCGGCATCCATGCCTAGTACACCTAGGTGAGGAAACTCATTGGTTTGCGTTGGCTCTGAGTGACGCCATTGTGTGAGGAACACCATAGGTCTGCGTTACCTGTACGAAGTACAATACTTGTGAGTAGTACCGTCTCGTGTGGAACACCGTGAGTTTCGCTACTTTTGATTAGTACCCCAACATGCCAATACCATGGTTCTACTTTACTCGCGACATGTACCATTCTGTGGGGCCTTAGACATGGATTTTGCACCCCTTTCGACATCAAGCATCATCGTGCTTTATGAGTGGTCCCTTGGTCAGTAATCAATTATGTATGATCTTTGAGTCTGATCCACTTTATTTTGGTTGTTTGTTTCTTTTCTTTGTTTTTTTTGTTGGGTTCATGTCCATCCATTCATTCTTCATGACGACATTATTTTTTTGGTCAGTAGATGAATTTGACAATTTTGTTGTTTCATTTCGTACCATTAGGGGCCGATGACCTCGATGTTAGGCCCCTTTAAACAACAAGCATCATCGTCATCATTCAATCCACTAATATGTCAAAATTGCCAACGTTATGGGCATTTGGCTGTGCATTGTAGAGCAAAAATCCCTCGATGTGGACAATGTGCCTCTCCACATCTCACTCAAGAATCAAAAAGACTTACTACTCTGCCTACATTGTCAGGGTAACCATAAAGTAGGTTCTCTAGAATGTTCTATGCATGAATATCAGGTCAGTGTAAAGAAACTCATGTGTACAAATAACATTTCTTTCAAAGAGCCTAATGAGAAATCACACTCTTCACCATATAACCCACAACTCCACTCCCAATACTTCCCACCTCTTTCTGCACCGGAGCCTCAGTCATCTTTTGAAACCCCTAGGAAAAGAAAATTTATTTCGGTTATCGTTCGGGAACCACGGCCGGTACGCATGCCAGGTTAGGATAGAGAGGGATACCTAAACATCCTTCGCGAGAATAAACAACATGCATCCAATGCTAGTACCCTAGTGTCCTCTGCTAACAAAGTGAGTCCCACGTCTCCTAGGGAGGCTTCGTCTTCCACTCAATCTGTTCCAACGCCTACTAGTGTCCCATCGCCCTCATTCTTCAAACAAAATGTAACAACACTACAGTATAAGAGCCAACTACCTTGGTGTTTCCAAAACCTTCCCAATCGGTAGCAGTTGGACAACACTGGACCTTTCAAGTAAACTACGGAAATGAGTTAACTTACCGCTAGGTCCAAAGAAGAAGAAGCGTGAAAAACAAACTCTCGGCACCAGAGGCTATGTGGATCAAAACAAGAGAACGTACCAACTGTAAGGAAAAGATAGATTAAAAATTTAAACTAACTTTAATGAATCAGGATTTCAATTATCAAAGACCTTCAGACTTACAATACGATGATGAAAGGAAATGAAGAAAATTATCATCACACTAAAAGAAAAGATAATATAACTTGGGTCGACCCTTGAAAATATAAGAAATAATCCTTTGGATCACAATCCTTGAAAACCAAAATTATCAATCAATTAAATTAGTTGAGTAGCAGTGAATTAAATAACGGTAAGTTGAGACTTGTTTCTCGACACTTCTAATATGAATTCAGTGAAATAACCGAAGGGTAAATTAATGTTACCAAGTTTTAGGCGAAATAGAATAAAATCATCAATAAGTTAAACCATGGGGAAATGAAGACGTATTTCAATTTAAGGGTTAGTAAATTGGAGTACAATACGAGTCGTCCCACCGGATCAAGGATACAATCAGCAGCCACCAGCTGTTTTTATCAACACAGGGAATACATGTTTCTTTACCACAGTTCCCATAAAAACGGATCACGTGCCACGATTAAAACATGGCTTCCAAATTTTATCAGACAGACATCGACCAAACAACTCCACTTACCTGTTTTCATCTGTGATCCACCAAATAACGCTTAACTTAGTGTTACAAGAAGGGTTTTGAAATGAAAATATACAATATACATCAGAAATCTGAGTCCCGATTTTAAGAAAAATTACATCTTATTAACGCCAGATTAAGGGCTACCGCGTGATGAAAGAAATTCCTCTTCATAACCTTAGTTTAAAACATACTCGCAATACGAATCTTTTAACTTATTCAGTCCAAACAAAATATCTTGAGCATTCTGGAGATACCTCGGTAGGAACGGGATTTCATGCAGATTCATCATGCAGGATACTTACAATTTCTCTGAAGTAAATATACGATGTTTAAACAAACCACAAGTCCAACCAGAATTTGTGGCCGGTCTTTTCTCCTTATTGATTGAGTTTCTTTTAAAATCAAGTATCTGCGGCCAGATTCCAAGAGTTTTCCTTCACCGATCTCAAACAACAACTAGAGAACAAAACAGCCACACACACATATTGTCGTACTCGATCGATAATTCTCCGAGCGACCATGTACTTCACGGAGCACTCACAGATGACAGGAGAACGCAGTTCAGATGGAACACTCAGTCTGATAATCACCGCCGAGTGCTCGTCAACGGTTCTACTAGTAAGAAACCGCTTCTTATAAATCGTGTACAATTACATCGGGCCTCGAACGACCTTTAAATAATTTTCAAGTCCATGCATACTCGAAATGCGTGATATATATGCGTACGCCATAAAAAAAACCGATCTTCAAACGGAAATCACTGATACTGTATTACAAATTACAACTTCTAGGGCCCATCGATCAGTAGTCCCATATGGTCTATAAGCTAAGGGATAATGTAACTGGATTCCTCCAATTATATGATGAAAATCCTTCAGTGGAACAGTCGAAGTATTCTCCCCCCAAACCATGAATTACTCTTATTAATACAGGAATATGTACCACATATCGTCGTCTTACAAGAAACATGGATTAATCATATATCGCACTTCCCTCATTACGTGTTTTTCTGATTTATTCGTGTGTTAACCTTGATTTTCTTTTATTGATCCGCTATGTTTATTTTGAGAATAGAAGGTAACACGGATTCATGTGTGTATGAGTTTGTGTGCTGAGTGCGACCGAGACCTTTTACCCATGTCGCTTTATTAACATTCCGCTTGAGCTCATGACGTATTATATTATCGCGTGTTCTGTATAATTCATATCCATTTCATTGATCTGGTATGAATTCAAGCTAACTACGCGATTTGCCTGCTTCTGTGTGTTTTGGTGTTGGAGACACTCCGTCTCTTTTGATGGACCACTTTCTGGTTCATACTGTCTGAGCTCGAGAGCGGTTGTTTATTTATTATGTACTGTACGTCGACGCTCTTATGCGTCCCTTTATTTGCGACAACCTAACCTCTTGGTCTCTGTGTGAGCGTGGATGGTTCCGACTTTTGATTCGTGATACCTTTTGTGCTTAATTTACCTGTTTATTGATCGTTTCATATCGCCGTCATTGGCTTTCCTTACTAATTTTCTAGTTTAAAATGTTTTATTCCTTGATGTTTGTCTTTCCATATTTTCTTGTTGTGTTGCGTGAAACCATGGTAACCGCCCCTTTTCCTTTTTCTCTCTGGTTGAATTTTAAGAGCTCGGTGCACCCTTCCCTCTTCTCCGTTTTATGCTCCTTTTACTTAATGTTATTGTATTCTCGGGGGATGTGATTTTTATTGTTGAGAGTCTTGATGCCTTGACGGTAGAATCGAATGAGAGTACGTTATGATGTGAGGGTATTGCTCTCTAATCTTATGAATGCCTTGACCTGACGTGCTATAAAGAAATGTTTTGTACCGTCTAAATTCATATGCTTCAGCTTATATAGATGCCATATCTTTATGCTAAACTTTGCTTCACGTCCTTTACGAAGGTAAGCGTTTTTGAAAGTACTATTACCATTGAGTCTGGTGTATTTTAATCACGGGCCACATATTATTTACATTACCCATTTGATTTTTGGCCCCCTTGTTTTACTTATACTATTTTCTTTTGATTTTCTCTCCATAATAAATTTATGTTCTTACCCTTATCATCGTTATGTTTTTTTTCCTTTGCGTCTCTTATATGTTTCTTTTATCTGTAAGAGGCCCGAGTCCAGTTCCTAACAGTTTTCTTTTCGCCAGTTTTGACCAAATCCACTGCACGGGGTCTTCATCGTATTCTTAGTGTCAGTTTACTATACCAAAATTTGTGAATACCGTAACAAAAATACGTTGCTGGGACAAGCAATGCCATCAATTACTTAGATGAGAAAGCAGCTTTTTCAAGCCTATCGTCGTGACTAAACCCCGCAAAATTGTTTCACTCGAAAGAAACATCATGCCTCCATGCGACGAATTTTTAATAATAAACGGTGAGAAGCTTGGAAATCCTTCATTTCTAATTTAACATTGGATGCAAATTCCAAAGTAATATGGCAGACCATGAGGTCCTTATCTCATGTTCATCATACCAATGGAACAGCAATTCTGGATCAAGAAACCCTTCAGGAGTTCTATCATCAGTTAACGCCAGATACAGTTCTTCCAATATCCCCACTAACTCCTCAGCAGTTTAGTTCTCAATTTAGCACATTACTGCAACCCATTTCCTTACGGGAAATGGAATTTGGTATTGCTAAGGATAAATCTTCATCCCCAGGTCCCGATTATATCTCTTACTCGATGATATATGGCTTACCTACACACGCTAAACAAATTATTGTTAACTATTTCAATCATATTCTCGTTACATCACTGACACCACCAGAATGGAATGGTTTCTTTTTACTTCCCATACAAAAAACAAATATCCATCCCATGACTCCAAGCAACTACAGGGGAATTGTTTTGGGTTCTTGTCTTAGAAAAGTGTTTTTGAAGATTCTCCTAAATCGTCTAGTATGGTAGCTGGATTATTACAATCAGTTACCTAAATATCAATATGCCTTCCTACCAGGGCGAAGTGCACAGGATACCCATAATGTTTTTATTACGTACATTCTGCTGGCAAAGTTTAGAAAAAATACTTTGATAGCAACTTTTCTAGATATACAAGGAACATATGATAATGTTATGATTGACCTTCTCTTAAGAAAACTACATGCTCAAAACCTACCCCATAACTTCCTCACTCTAGTGCGTAATTTATTGATGAATCGCCGATTTATTTTCAAAGCACTCAGCCACCCAATGCAAATTAGTTCTTTGTGTCAAGGCCTGCCTCAGGGAGATATACTGAGTGGTTTATTTTTTGCATTGTACTTGCAGGACTTGGAACGTTTGAGAATCAGATCAGCTAGAATCATCAACTATGCAGATTATATACTTATTTATGCCAGTCATGCAAACATAGACACATGTAGGAGTAATTTAACGGCCACCGTACAAGAGGTCAATGCCTGGTTTTTAGGTAATGGTTTTCAACTTTCCCCTACTAAATGTGCCGCACTGGTTGTTACACATCACAGATAGTATGATACCTCTCCTATCATGATGGATATCATAGAAATTATTATTCGCACCTCACATCGCTATTTAGGCATACTTATTGATCACAAATTATGTTGGAAATATCATTTTCAGAAACTAAAAACAACAAACAGATAATTATGTCTATATTCTGAAATCAGTTGTTAGACGAAAATGCGGAGCAGACCCAGTAGTTGCTCTTTCCTTCTATAAAACTGCAATCCGATCCCGATTAGATTATGGTGCTCAATTTTTTGACTCTTCTTCTGAGACTCAACTACGAACCTTAGATCGCATCCAATATAGTGCGCTTCGCCTTTGCTTAGGAGCCCTAAAAACCACCCGTACTAATGCGTTACTAGTAGAAGCTGCAGAGCAACCATTGCATTTACGAATGTTATACCTAGCCAAAAAATATCTACTAAAGAAAATGTCCATGGCACGCAATGTTATTCTTCCCAAAATCCAACTCTTATATGAACTTATACAACGCCATCCCCAGCGAACTATATCACAGCCCGCCTTGATTATGGCATACATACAAATTTTGCCATTTAAAAATTCACTCCTTTAGTGTTCATCCCTGCCTCATTTAGCTTTTGAACTTGATATCCTATATTACAAACCACAAATCATTCTCCCCTCAATAAATTCCTTCCATACTGGTTTAACTACGATTCAGCGTGCCCTGGCAACTATCAAACGCCTTAGATCATCCAGTGTGGATATAGGACTGGATGTTTATACGGACGTATCTAAAAATAAGACAGGAGTAGGAGCTACCATTTACATATCCCAACTTACAATCACTCCAAAAGTGTCCTTGCATCGACACTACTCATTTTCACAGCAGAAGTTTTTGCTATTTGGCAGGCTCTCTCATTTCTTAAGAATTCCCAAAGGAAAGGGAATACCATTTTATACAGACTCAATGAGCACCCTCCAGTCGATAACCTCTTTCAAAATATCGCCCCCCCCTGCGGGAGGGGGACGCACATCGGTATCCCCTGGCTGTCGTATGAGGCGACTAAAATGGGTCCAAGGGGCTCTCAACTTGGGAATGTGGATTGGCGACCACGGGGCCCTTACCTGATTCTTGACATTGCTTCCACTTACTTGTGCCAGGTTCCTCACTTTCGTCTATCCTCTCCGACTTCCCTTAGTCAACTCTTGTTCTTTTCCGACCCCGACGGTATTAGAGTGTTCGAGGCCTAGGGAGTCTTTCCTTTTCACACCCACCCCCTGCGGGTGGGGGACGCAAATGTAGAATACACCCGCGGTATCCCCTGCCTGTCATAAGAGGCGACTAACAGGGACCCAAGGGGCTCTCAACTTGGGAGTGTGGATTGGCGATCACGGGGTCTTCAGCTGTGTCTTGGCATTGCTTCCACTTACTTGTGCCAGACTCCTCACTTTCGTATATCCTGTCCGACCACCCTTGGTCAACTCTTGTTCTTTTCCGACCCCGACGGTATTAGAGCATTCGAGGCCTAGGGAGTCTTTCATTTCACGCCCTTCGTGGCCCTTGCCTATCTTCGTCCGTTACTTCATCGTTCGAAGTGACGGATCCCTTCTTTTTCCTTTTTTCTCTCTCTCTTTACCCCCTTTGCGTGGGGGACGCAGACGAATAATACACCCACGGTATCCTCATCCTGTCGTGAGAGGCGATTAAAAGGGGCGACCAAGAGATGATTGAATTAGAACCATGCAACTACTTTTGATTCGTAACATCACGCGGGGAACACCATGGGTTGCCTGTACTTGCGAGTTGTACCACTATATTCGGTACGAAATAGGTTAGTGATTAGTAGCAGTTTAGAGCCTGTCTGGGTGGATTCCAGTACCCGTGCGTCGTACCCATGTGAGCAACAGCGCGGGTCTGGGCGCAGCCTGTAAGTTGTACCACTATATGAGCGGCACCGTGGGTCAGCGTTGCCTGTGATTGGTACCCACTATGTTGAGGAACACCACGGGATAGTGCGAGTCCCTGTGGTTAGTACACTGGGTGAGGAGCCTTCTCGGTTTGCGTTGGCTATGAGCGGCGCTGTGGGTCAGCGTTGCTTGTGACTGGTCCCCACTATGTTGAGGAACACCACGGGATAGTGCGCGCCTCTGTGGTTAGTACACTCGGTGAGGAGCCTGCTCGGTTTGCGTTGGCTATGAGCGGCATCGTGGGTCAGCGTTGCCTGTGATTGGTACCCACTATGTTGAGGAGCAGCACGGGATGGTGCGAGTCCCTGTGGTTAGTACACTCGGTGAGGAGCCTTCTCGGTTTGCGTTGGCTATGAGCGGCGCTGTGGGTCAGCGTTGCTTGTGACTGGTCCCCACTATGTTGAGGAACACCACGGGATAGTGCGCGCCTCTGTGGTTAGTACACTCGGTGAGGAGCCTGCTCGGTTTGCGTTGGCTATGAGTGGCGCCATTGTGCTAGGAACACCATAGGTCTGCGTTACTTGTACGATGTACAATACTTGTGAGTAGTACTATCTTGTGTGGAACACCGTGAGACTTCGCTACTTTTGATTAGTACCCCAACATGACAAATACCATGGTTCTACTTTCCTCGCGACATATAACATTCTGCGTGGCCTTAGATGTGGTTTTTGCAGCCCTTTAGTCATCAAGCATCATTGTGCTTTCTAAGTGGTCCCTTGGTCTGTAATACCATTATTTCCGATCTTTTTTGCGTCTGATCCACTGTTTTTCCTTTCTTTGTTTTTTTGTTGTTCTTTTTCTTTGGTTCATATCCATCCATTCATTCATGACATTTTTTATTTTATTTTGGTCAGTGGGTGAATTTGAACTTTTCGTTATTTCATTTCGTACCATTAGGGGACCTCGATGTTAGGCCCCTTTAAACAACAATCATCATCATCTTCTTTTCACGCCCTTCGTCCGTTACTTCATCTTTCGAAGTGACAGATACCTTCTTTCTTCTTCTTTTCTCTCTCTCTTTACCCCCTGTGGGTGGGGGACGCAGGCGAATAATACACCCACGGTATCCCCTGCCTGTCGTGAGCGGCGGCATAAAGGGGCGACCAAGAGATGCTGGTATTAGAACCATAGATTAGTACCATCACGCGGGGAACACTATGGGTTGCCTGTACTTGCGAGTTGTACCACTATATTCGGTACGAAATGGGTTTGTGATTAGTAGCAGTTTAGAGCCTGTCCGGGTGGATTCCAGTACCCGTATATGGTGGAGAGGGGTGGCTTAGGTTGGACTACGTTTATTAATCTTATTAGTTATTTATTTATTTATTATTATTGTGAACATGTATTCGGGGCTGAACGCCTGTTTTGTTCATTAATAAATACAAATACAAATTGTACCACGATATGAGCGACACCGTGGGTCTGCGTTGCCTGTGATTAGTACCCGCTATGTAAGGAACACCACGGGGCCCGTGGGACCGGCACCCGTGACTAGTACACCTAGGTGAGCAAACTCATCGGTTTGCGTTGGCTATGAGCGGCGCCATTGTGTGAGAAACACCATTGGTTTGCGTTACCTGTACGAAGTACAATGGTTGTGATTAGTACCATCTTGAGTGGAACACTGTGAGTCTTCGTTACTTTTGATTAGTAGCCCAACATGACAAATAGCATGGTTCTACTTTACTCGCGACATGTACCATTCTGTGCCCAAAAAGAAAATACCAACAGTCTGTTGTGATTTTAGGCCTATCAACATCCTCTGTGCACTTAGTAAGGCACTAGAAAAAATTGTTCATGAGCAGATATGTGAATATTTGTCTAAATACAACATTCTAAATTCCTACCAATCTGGCTTCAAGAAGGGCCATAGTACTACTACTGCTCTTCTGAAGGTTACAGATGATATACGCGCGGCCACCGATAAGAGGCAGCTTACTATCTTATGTCTCTCTGATTTCTCTAAGGCATTTGACTCTGTTAATCATGAGTTGTTTCTTGCTAAGCTGAAGTCAATTGGCTTCTCCCAGAGTGCTCTGTCGTGGTTTGAATCATATCTGTCAAATAGATCACAAAGAGTCACGTTCGTTGGCGGTCGATTCTCTAGTTGGGAATCAGTAAACTGTGGCGTACCACAAGGATCAGTCCTCGGTCCTTTATGTTTTTCTATTTATATTAATGACATATCTGAAGTCTTTAAAAGCAGTAGCTTTCACATGTATGCGGATGACTTACAAGCTTACTTCCACTTTTGCCCCACTAACGCATCTTCTTCTATAACGCATTTTAACCATGACATCTGTCGATTGATTGAATGGAGCGCAAATCATAACCTCCAATTAAATGTGGCCAAGACCCAGCTTATTTGCATAGGTTACACAAAACTCCTGAAAACTGTTGACCTCAAATCCCTCCCAGCAATAAAAATTCTAGAGACAGATATTCATTATAGTGACACCGTTAACAATCTAGGTCTAATTTTCGACAGAACCTTATCCTGGTCTGATCATACGTCAAATGTAATCCGAAAAGTTGTGTCATCCATGCATATTTTGAAACGTAACGTGTCATGTACACCACCTTTCATGCGAAAACTACTTGTTCAAAGTCTTATATTTCCAATAATTGACTATGGTTCAGTCGTATACAACGACTTATCTGAAACTTTGAACATAAAACTACAGAGGGTACAAAACGCATGTGTTCGTTACGTTACAAATGCCAGGCGTGATCAACACATAACACCCTATTACATACAGCTACAATGGTTGAAACTCCATGAACGTCGGGAAATCTCAGTAGCTGTTGCTACGCAGAAAATTCTCAAACTGAAGACACCATCCTACCTTTATAATGCATTTAAACCTATGGAGTCGGTACATAACAGAGATAATAGGTTTACAAAAACCACCCTTCAAATTCCCCTTCATCGTAACACTAAATTTAACAAATCCTTTGTTTGCACTGCATCACGTATCTTTAACGTCTTTAATCTTCACCGTTTCGCAAGTAACACTAACTGTACCCAACTAAAGCAGTTCTTAACATCTATCTTTCTGGAGGAGTACGCAAGAGGCTGAGATCAGGCATTCTTGTGTCGAACAATCAAGAATATGTATATTTCGAAGAAAATTGTTTCTCTGCTTTAGCTTTATATTCTTTAAACCCATGTAGTCCAGAATAACAGAATGATTTACTTTCTTACTTTTTATATAATGTATGTCTTAACCTTACTGGATTTGGTATCTGTATTTTCATTTTTTTTAAGTTTCTTGTTTAGTTTAATACTTTAATATTATAAAAATGTAGTTACTGTTTTCATAAATCTGCATTGTATTATAAGAAGACGCTGCATAAAGGGGCTTTTCAGTGTCAGTGGCATGTAAATCATGATCAATAAATTCAATTCAATTCAATTCAAATTCTGTGGGGCCTTAGACGTGGATTTTGCACCCCTTTCGACATCAAGCATCCTCGATTCAGGATTCTGCTTTATGAGTGGTCCCTTGGTTAGTAATAAATTATATATGATCTTTTTTTAAGTTGAATCCACTAATTTTTTTTGTTTGCTCGTTTTTTGTTGTTTGTTTTTTGCTACATGTCCATCCATTCCTTCTTCATAACGATTTTTTTCTTTTGGTCAGTTTATGATTTTGAATTTTTTGTTATCATTTCATTTCGTACCATTAGGGGCCGATGACCTCGATGTTAGGCCCCTTTAAACAACAAGCATCGTCATCATCAAAACATCGCCCAATTGGTATGTTTACAACGTTAAAAAATTAATTTATGATCTGGAAAAGGCAGGGCACTATATTACACTGGTTTGGATATCGGGACACAAATCGTTGATCAATTAGCAAAAGAAGCGGCCTCCAGTACAGCTATATTAATGGATCTTTCAGTGATTTACTAACCTCAATTAAACATGACAGCAATAGGCAGTGGAATGTGCTTTAGCCCGATATTCTAAATATAAGGGCCGCTATTATTATGAACATCAATCCTCTGTCGGCACGCAACCTTGGTATTACGCTGGGCATTATTCCCGTCGCCATATAACAAACATTATCCGTTTACGATTTAATCATACACTTATACCACAATATAAACACAGATTCCATCTTTAGAATATGGTCGTTCATGAATTAACTAGTTCATTTGAACGACTCTTTTATTTGAGCTGGTACGAGTACGTTCCAATATTTTGAACGGGAGCATACAGCATGTTTAGAGGACGAAGACCTAAGGAAGCACCATCTATTGTAAAATGTACGTACTAGCTCGCGCCTCGTTGATTTTGAACGACTTCGTTCATTGAACGAAGTGCCGCTTGAGCTGTTTCCATGAAGACAGCACAAATGAACTACCTCGTTCATTTGAACGACAAAATAAGCTCTCACCTAAATGGCCATTGGCGTGCAGTGTTAATGATCACATGACAGCCCATCTCCTCTCACACTTCTCAACTGGCGGCGGCGCTGTGCATTGAGTACTTGTTTTCTGTTCGTGCTAGGAGCTCCGAAAGACGGCAATCAAATTCCAAGTTCGCGGAATGTCGTACGGTACCTGCCTGCTAGCTATAACTGAGCTCATGTTTGTTCGAGTCCGGTCTTATGCAAGATACAGTCCACAATACACACAATGGGGTGATAATGTCGCTGGTTTACCTTTTGAAACATTACGAAAAGAATAAAAACGGTTTTACAGTCTGGCACGTACTGTAAGCGTTCTATAATACATGACAGTTGTAGGAATTATACACGGGTACTGGTAAATAAATACTTTGTCTACACACAAGATAATCAATGTTAACAACATAAGGCACAACGAAATCACACGCACTTGGAGCGAAGTAGGAAAATCATGTTATCACATGGTAACAGACACGAGACTACGGTATTGTATTCAGTACGCATAGTTTATCTTAAGATGAGTGTATCGACGCAGAAGAATAATCAACTAAAATAACAACATATGTTAAAATTGTTCATACCACATAGAAAATGCTCATAAATGTCAAGGTGCCAAAATACGACAGCGTCTTGTCAGAAGATTTACTGGCACGTAAAAGAACTCCTGCGGGATAGAATTTCGGCACCTCGACGTCGAAGTGCCGTCCTCGACGTCGGGGTCGGAAAAGAACAAGAGTTGACCAAGGGAGGTCAGACAGGATTGATGAAAGCGAGGAGCCTGGCACAAGTGGAAGGAATGCCAGGACTCAGCTAAGTGGCCCGTGGTCGCCAAACCACGCTCCCATGTTGAAAGCCCCTGGCCCCTTTTAGTCGTCTCTTACGACAGGCAGGGGATACCCTTGGTGAAAAAGTTATTTTGTAAATCTGCTTGTTAGTAAAGAGAAATACAGTATCAATATCTATAACGTAAGTAGCTACTTTGGTGAAGAAAAAAAGAATTCCACTGTAGCGTATAACACACATGTAATTTACCGTCTAGAATCATATTTAGTTTATATTTGACTCCCTATCATCAGCAGGGAATCACAATTCATGCATTTATACATACATCTGTATCTGTACCTGTTGACTAGGCCTAATAAAACGCAGTAAAATTCACTTTTCAAGGAGGTTAACATATGATTATTGCCACGGCACAGATCCTTCAGCAGAACAGACTTTTTTTTTGCTAGGGGCTTTACGTCGCACCGACACAGATAGGTCTTATGGCGACGATGGGATAGGAAAGGCCTAGGAGTTGGAAGGAAGCGGCCGTGGCCTTAATTAAGGTACAGCCCCAGCATTTGCCTGGTGTGAAAATGGGAAACCACGGAAAACCATTTTCAGGGCTGCCGATAGTGGGATTCGAACCTACTATCTCCCGGATGCAAGTTTACAGCCGCGCGCCTCTACGCGCACGGCCAACTCGCCCGGTCAGAACAGAACTAATCAGTAAAATGATCCCTGACTGTTTTTCCACTATTGCTTCCTCTCGTTCCATGTGCAGGAATACTTTCCAGCGTGTAGGTCGGTGCGTCATCAAAATTGTAACCAACTTGCTTTCTTATAGAATTATGCAATTCGCAACAAGCTTGAATGATGGCATCTGTCAAGTTCACACTTACATCCATTGGACGATGGAAAATGCGCCATTTATTTGCTAAAATGCCAAAAGAACATCCTACATACCGCCGGGCTCTTGATAGGTGGTAGTTACACATTTTTTCTCATGAGTAAGATTTTTGCGGGGTAAGGTCTCAGTACATTTTCACTGATGGCAAAGGCTTCATCGGCCACACACACGTAGAGCATACGTATTTCAGGAGAGTCATGTACCAAACTTGACGGTTGTGGGATACTCAAAATTTGGTTTAAATTTTTTTCCCTAATTTAGTTGCTTTCGAGATATTAGAGTCCCCTTCATGACCAAATGCCCCTACGTTTTTATCGGAAACAGTAGTTGCTGCTGGGGCTGTACCTTAATTAAGGCCACGGCCGCTTCCTTCCAAATCCTAGGCCTTTCCTATCCCATCGTCGCCATAAGACCTATCTGTGTCGGTGCGACGTAAAGCAAATTTAAAAAAAGTAGTTGCTGTCTGCTGCAGCCATTAGTACAGCAGAAAAGTACTTTTTATAATTAAAATATTCGCTGCCAGAATCCCATGGCTTCATAATTTTTACATGCTTTCCATCGATGGCTCCGAAGCAATGAGGGAAGTTAGCTTTCCTCTCGAACTGTTCAGCCAGTCTTCTGTGGTCGGTGGTTTCATGTATTCTCCATTCACAGTCTGCCATATGGCTGCGCATGTGTCACGAATAATGACAGCAATTATCGAGCGACCGAGGCGAAATTCGAAATGTAGAGAACGAATCTCCAGTCCCCATATATCTGCAACACAATACAACAGTAATTAGTAAAAATAATGATTGTAAAAGCACATGTGTGTGCGTTAAAAGTTGGTATTGTGTATTCATTTCATTTCGTTCCAGGAAAAGAAGTTCAAAAAAGATGGAAGTGTATGAAGGACAGTTACATGCAGTGCATTAAAAGCCAAGAGAGGAAAAGTGGAGATGCAGGAAATTCTAAGAAACCCTACATATTTCACAAACAACTGTCCTTTCTTCAAACCGTAATTCAACAATGAGAGTGAGTAAATATGCTTATGTTTTGCTATGTTATGTAGATATAATTTCGGAAATGTTATGCATTAAATGTTTTAATTAGTTTCGTACAATACAATGTAAAAGTATGAATAGTTCAAAAAACGCAATCCCATTTTCATTGGAAAAAAGGATAAAACAAAATTTGGTAAAAATTACACAACCGACCTGTTAGCGCAAATGGTTAGTTCATAGTCATAACCTATAGACTGGGGAGGACTCGGGAGACGAGTGGTTTGAATCAACTGTCGGTCACACTTGAAATGTGTTTCCGTGGTTTCCCATTTCCACTTCATGGAAATGCCAGGATGGAAACTTCGATACAGACTACAGCCACCCCCTCCAATTCCTAACATCTATCCCTATCCGTGACCGTTGATCCTACAACCTGGTCACGTTTTTATGGTTACTGTACCGGGCGGTACACCTCTACACCGTTTATTTAAAAGTTGCGCCAGTTGAAACTCCTCTTCTGGAGGAAGGTTGAACTTTATCTATTCTATTAATTCTCTACTTTCTCAGAAGATGTCACCACGTGGAAAATTTTGAGTTTTTGAACTGTGTCACTTTTGATGTGTTTTTGTTTAGCTTGAAGTAAGAAGTGTGAACTTTCTCTTCTAGAGGACACTACTGAAGATCAACAATAGTGCAACCTAGTGCGGAGTCAAAGAACTATTTTGTTGAAGAAATTTTTATTTCAAATGTTTGTTCTTTGCTAAATTTCTTTCTGTTATTGTTTAAGTTGGCTGTATACCCCTCTCTTTCCCCTTGTTTTGCATGTAGCCAATCCCGAATTTCTTAAATTAATTTCTATCCAATCAGATGTATCTTCCCCCCAACTTGAATCGATTGCGGGGTCCTATCCAATAAAAACATTGTGGGCGGGTGTTTTCATTCCCCTAACGCCTAGAAACTTCCGCGAGAGTATATAAACTGCTGATTTTAGGGTCTCCGGGCCACTTCTGTTCCATCTTTCAGTGTATTAAGTACATAGCAGGAGGCGGGAAGCGCCTCTTTCTTCTTCAGCCGTTCAACACCAGGTAATGGCCTATTAATAACTTATTTTCTTGCTAGGTCGGCAGTTTAACACTCGCGGCGGGTTCGAAGCATTTCCATCATGTAACCTTTTCCTAAAATGTAATTACTCTTTTCATCTTTTTCTTGTAAAGCTACATATTGGGATAGAGAGTGCTAACCCTCTCGAGCTCCCACTCACATTTGTTTTGAGGTGAACTTATTTTCTCAAACTATTCTTCGTTTATGTAATGTAAAGTGTTCTTCTCTAAGTCACCTCTGTAGTATGGGATTAGCCCTTGCGTTAGTGGCCCAGAGCCAGATTAGGTTTTAAAAACAAAGTGTATTAGGAGTGCAAGTTCGCCTCCTCTCAAATTGTTATTTTAGAGGTCATGTAATCAACCTTCTTTTCATGTAATAGACCTCAGTAGGTTGGGTATTTTACCCCTGTGAATACGTCCTTAGAGGACAGCTTGAAGGTAGAGTTTGGTGTGGCCTTGTGATAGGCTAACAATTTTGAGAGCGGATCGCTCTTTGAAATTTGTTTCTGTATGCCTCGTGCAGGCTTTATGTGTAATGTTTGGAGCCAGTGCTCCTGGGCATGAATGGGGCTTTCTGCCCCTTGGCTAAAATTTTTTTGGAGTAAGGCGGGGCTGATGGCCCAAGAGTTATGAAGTAAGGGCACTGAGCCCGAATCCAGTAATATTGTCCCTACATTTTTGCTACTCTGTACCTGTTATGATTGTTATCACTTGTTTTTGGAAAGAAAATATAACCTAGTTAAATTTTAAATTAATTTTACATTGCACGTTAAATTCGTAGCTTGAAACCCATTCACACCCGCACCTTCTTTCACCTCTACCTACCACGGATATCTCCGTAACAAGTGGTAGCAGAGCGTGGTTGAATGGGTCTCAATTTAGCCCCTTTTGACGGCTAAACATTGCTTTAATTCGAACTCTAACAATTTTCTCAGTTGCTGGAATTTTTTGAGTTTTTTTTTAAATTGTTCTGTCATCATGTCCGGCCCTCGCGATGTTCTCCTCCTTAACTATTTGCGCAAAGAGGAGTTGATATACGAGTTAACTATCAGAAACGTTCAATCTGGAGGCACGGTTGCAATAGACACTAACAAGCTTAGAGAGTCCCTTGATTTGCCCATTTCCATCCCCAATTTGGGAGAGAAAGAAATTGACGACTCTCTTTCCACGATCACGGAGAATATTACTGGGCTAGCTTCCGTAGTTAGTTTTTTTGATGAAAATGATCCGTCTCCTAACCAAATTAAGCGTGTGCAAGGCAGATTATATCACTTTTCAAATAGAGTTAATGATCTGTTGTCTCTGAAGGTGAATGACGTTCAGAGGAAGGACGCTAATACGCTCCTTGAAACTATTTCTGAATTGTCTAATAAGGTCACTCAATTGCTAACCGGCGAAGTTCCTCCCAAAACTGATCAACCCGCCACGGTGAATGTAGGTAACGAGGAAGAGCCTCCTAAGGGAGAAGGCAATAGGATAACCGTTGCTGCTCAAACTATCTCTGCCCCATTGGACAACGAGTCTGAACGCCGCACATCGTTGAACAATGTACGTGCTGAATTAACTTCCTTGCCATTGAAACCTTTACCTACTATGTCGCCCGGGTTTAGCAGCTTGCCTCATCCATTGGCAATGTTGCTCAGAGGTATATCCAAGTTTTCCGTTAATACCACCAGTGACGTAATTTCATTTTTAAGATTTCTAGTGGAATTTCAGGATCATGCCCTTGTGTTTTCTCTTTCCCCATGTCAAATTTTGCAAATTATCTATCCTTATGCTATTGGGGTTCTCTCAGATAAAATAGTAAGAGCCATAGCTGAACAGTCATCTATCGAAGATTTCCATGCACATCTGCTTGCAAATTTTATTCCTGCCCGCGCGAGGTCATCTCTTATTCAGAAATACTATTATCGGGTACAGCGCTTGGATGAAAACCTGGCAGACTTCATCCAAGATATTAAGTTTTATACTAGGGTGTTTGCTCTCCACTTCCCTGAGGATCAGATCGTGCAAGCTATTATCGAAGGGATTTCACCACCCTACAGGTCATATTTGTGTTTCGCGGCGTGCCCGCAAACCTTCTCTGAACTGGAAGCATTAGCCGTCTCTGCGGAAGGAGTTAGGTATGCCGATTCCTTGCGTGTGGCAAAAGAACCCCCGCCTTCCTTTAGTAACACTCGGCCTCCACCTCGCCGACCAGTCAATCCCCGTAAATGTTATGCGTGCGGGTCGCCTGACCATCTGCGGAATAAGTGTCCTCTGATCAAGTCAAGTGGGACAAGGAATGGAGCAGGGTCATCACAAGGCTGTTTTAAGTGTGGGGCCTTCTCACATATCGCCAAGAATTGCCCAAACTCAAATAGCACCCCCTCCTGCTCAACTTCTGGTGCAAATTCCAGCTATGCCAATAATAAAAAGTGACTAGTGGCGTCGGCTGAGCCGACTAATCCATCTTCCCGAGACTTAGCCCCTAGTAAACAGGTTGTAAATGCAGAGAACGACCAGCCTTCAAATTCATCTTTTGAATGCCCTAAAGAGTGTCTTAGGATTGCGACGGATACCCCCGCACCTGTTCCTTTTCTTAAGATTGAGTTAAATAACGAGCCTATAACAGCTCTCTTAGATTCAGGCAGTGTTTGTTCCATTATTTCGGCTGATTGGTATTCTAAATTGAAATCTGTTTGTAAACTCCCTGACTATGACTCATCTCCTGTTAAATATGTTTCGGCTAATTCATCTCCATTAGAAATTCTAGGTTCCTTACATGTCAAAATTCGGGTTTTTAAATTTACATGGAAAATCAAACTGTTTGTGGCTAAGCACTTGTCTTGCCCCATCATATTGGGAGCGGACTTCATTTCTCACACTGGTCTGGTGCTCGATCTCCAGAGTAGGTCGTGCACATTCAAATTTGCGTCCAATTGTAGAATTCCCTTGTTAAAGTGTAATTCTGTATCATGTTCATCTATTTCGCCTACCCAGGATGAGATGTTGTTAGACCTTAGACATCTACCTGAGGAGCAGGCTGATAGTATTTGCAAACTGTGTCAGTCGTTTCCCGAGGTGTTCTCTGATACTCTTGGTGTTACTGACCTTATTGAATACAAAATTGAGGTCACGGATTCGATTCCTGTCCGTTTTCCACCGTATAGGCTATCTCCACCTAAAATGAAGGCTCTGAAGGAAATCATCGATCAGATGTTGAAGGATGGTATTATTAGGCCCTCTAAGTCAGCGTATTCTTCGCCTATTTTTCTAGTCCCGAAACCCCAAGGAGGCTTCAGGCCTGTCATTGATTACAGGGCTCTCAATCGGAAGGTGGTGTTGCAATCTGTGCCCCTTCCCGACCTTCATTCTTGTTTTTCATGGTTTCGTAAGGCCAAGTTCTTCACGATCTTGGATTTGAATCAGGCCTACAATCAAATTCCCCTTGCCGAAGAGTCTAAACATCTTACAGCGTTTGCCACGGACTGGAACTTATACGAATACAACCGCGTGCCTTTCGGGCTCCCCACGGGGGCAGCTGTGCTCACTAGGCTACTAGATAGGGTCTTTTCCGACATCAAATTTGAGTACTTATATCACTACTTGGATGATGTCGTCGTATTTTCCGAAACCTTTGAAGAACATCTAGATCATCTGCGAGAAGTTCTCAATCGCCTTCGTAAGGCTGGGTTAACTGTTAAGTTGTCCAAGGTTGCCTTTGCTAAGCCCTCGATGTCATTCCTAGGGCATATTGTGTCACCTGATGGTGTAGCAGTCGATCATTCTAGAACACAGGCCATCCGTGATTTTAAACCTCCCAAGGACATTAAAGGTATCGCCAGGTTCATTGGCATGGTGAATTTCTTCAGGAAGTTCATTCCTAATTTTGCTAATAGAGCGGCGCCCTTAAACCTTCTTCGTAGGAAAGGCATCAAATTCGAGTGGGGACCTTCTCAACAAGCCGCTTTCGAAGATCTTAAATTAGCTCTCTGTAATGCCCCTGTACTTGCTATGCCTGATTTCTCGAAGAAATTCATCGTCCAAACGGATGCGTCGTCGTCAGCTGTAGCTGCAGTCCTTCTTCAAGAGACTGAACTAGGGAGGCGACCCATCGCCTATGCGTCTAGGACATTGTCGGCTCAAGAAGCCAAGTATTCCATCTATGAGCTCGAAGGTTTGGCAGTCTTATTTGCCTTAGAAAAGTTTCGTCTCTATCTGGAACACGTTAAATTCGACCTGGAGACAGATAATCAAGCCTTAAGCTGGGTCTTAGGTAGGCCGCGTCGTACTGGTCGTATAGCCCGCTGGGCTATTCGTATTTCCGCCTTCCAGTTTGATGTTAGACATATCAGAGGTACCGAAAATGTTGTTGCTGATGGACTCAGCCGTATGTTTCATAACGACGTAGAGACCCACGAACCGGTCGACAGTTCATCACCTTCTGAGTCCATACTATCTGGTGTTAATGCCATCTTAACAGATGCTCCCATGCTTTTTAGGGATATTGAGAAATACCAACGTGAAGATCCTACGCTGGCTCCGATAATGGAAACCCTTTCTTCTGGGGAACATGTCGTCCCTTATGTTCTGAGGAATGGTGTTTTATGTTGCCCTCCGAGGCATGATAAGTTGATGAAAGTTGTTGTTCCAGCGGTTCTTGTACCTATGATCTTCAAATACTATCATGAGACCCCATTGGGGGGGCATCTTGGAATCTTTAAAACTCGTGAAAAGATTCGTGAAATGTTCATATGGAAAGGTATGGACGGTGAAATTCGGGAACTTGTAAAAGCTTGTAAATCTTGTTTGATCAGTAAACCCACCATGTCCACTAAAGTAGGCCTTTTGTCTTCTCATCAAGCGTCGCGCCCCATGGAACGCCTGTATATTGATTATGTGGGACCCTTCCCCCAGTCAAAGGGTAATGCCAACAAGTTCATCTTTGTGTGTGTAGATGGTTTTACAAGATTTTCCTGGTTATTTCCGACTAAGCTGGCTACCGCTCAGTCAACCATTACTTGCTTAAATTCTATTTTCGCTTCTTTTGGTCCGTGCCAATATATTGTATCTCATAATGCTAAGGCGTTCACATCAAATTTATTTCGTAAATTCTGTTTTGACTTGTCCATCTCTCATGTAACTACTTCTGCTTATTACCCTCAACCATCTCTGGCTGAACGGGTTAACCGTAATCTCAGGTCCGCACTCATTGCCTATCATCATGAAGATCATTCTAGGTGGGACACGTCCCTGCATTGGTTAGCTTTTGCTTTGAATTCGGCGGTCCATGAATCACACAAATTTACTCCAGCTTCTTTGATGTTCAAGTTTGTTCCCAACTCGCCGCTCTCTAACCTCTGGTCTTTGAATGACATTCTACCCGAGACAATAGATCCGGATAACATTAAAGATCTTTGGAAGAAGGCTAAAGCCAATCTTAAAGTGTCTCATGAAAAGGTTAGGGAAAGGTATGATCGTGGACGGAGACCCACCACTTTGAAGGTAGGTGACCAGGTTATGGTCAAAAATTTTGTTCCCGCGGGCAAGCTTGCCCCCAGATTTCATGGGCCTTGTATCATTCTCGATTTTCTTACGCCGGTTACCTTATTGCTAAGTAATCCAGCCACCGAGAGGATATTTACCTGTCCCAGGTGAAACCGGTGTAATTTCTGTGTTAACTTGCTTCATATTATTTTGAAAGGATATGAAGGTTATATTTTTTTGAGTTTCACTTTTAAGGCATTCTGCCCCTTCTGTAATATTTTGGTTTTAGATGTAAGCCTTGTGTAAAACCTGCCCCGACCCGTTAAACTGCCATCCTGTTCTTGCCACGGCCATTACCACGCTCCCGTCTCCTGCTCCACCTTACACTGTGGCTTCATAATAGTAAATGCCATGGATATCTACACGCCGCTGGCCCCTCAACCTCTCCACAAGCCTGTACCCTCAAAGAAGATGATAGTCCAACACAATTCTGCCGCCTAGCTTTAATGTTTCAGCGCCCCCGCAGCCGCGCAGCGCCGTGCAGCGACTGGGGAGGGGGATGGGCCCCCTCCTCTCCAGCGAGGACGACATGTGAACGGCGAGCCGGAGCTCTCCTCCCGGCCAAGGCTGATGTGCGGCGCACGACCTGCTACATGCCCGCAGCCTGTATCTGTTCACCGCGGGCGCGGCGTACTTCAACACCTCTGCTCCCCTCATAGTGCGGGCGAGCGGTATCTCAGGGTACTTGAGGGGTCCGAGCGGCCTCCGTTGGACGCAAGCTGCAACGGCCGGTCTGGCCATCCGACTCAATCTACATCAACTACATGGACAGTCACCATAAGCAATAACTACACTTGGGAATTCAACAACAATATTTGGTGGAAATTGCAAAATTTTTCTTCACCTTTAAGTATTAAAAGTTTATCTTCAGAAATTCAAATTCTACAAACATAAAGACTTTCATTCACCTGCAACAACAACATTTTGAAACTGAATTAAGAAATCTTGTAAATGCTTCTGCTATCTATCTTCGTATCAACATCATTACTTGGACCTTGTTTCAAACTGATTTCATGTGTCACCCCTGGAGGAACTTTTGGGGGGGGAGGTCTGTACCGGGCGGTACACCTCTACACCGTTTATTTAAAAGTTGCGCCAGTTGAAACTCCTCTTCTGGAGGAAGGTTGAACTTTATCTATTCTATTAATTCTCTACTTTCTCAGAAGATGTCACCACGTGGAAAATTTTGAGTTTTTGAACTGTGTCACTTTTGATGTGTTTTTGTTTAGCTTGAAGTAAGAAGTGTGAACTTTCTCTTCTAGAGGACACTACTGAAGATCAACAATAGTGCAACCTAGTGCGGAGTCAAAGAACTATTTTGTTGAAGAAATTTTTATTTCATATGTTTGTTCTTTGCTAAATTTCTTTCTGTTATTGTTTAAGTTGGCTGTATACCCCTCTCTTTCCCCTTGTTTTGCATGTAGCCAATCCCGAATTTCTTAAATTAATTTCTATCCAATCAGATGTATCTTCCCCCCAACTTGAATCGATTGCGGGGTCCTATCCAATAAAAACATTGTGGGCGGGTGTTTTCATTCCCCTAACGCCTAGAAACTTCCGCGAGAGTATATAAACTGCTGATTTTAGGGTCTCCGGGCCACTTCTGTTCCATCTTTCAGTGTATTAAGTACATAGCAGGAGGCGGGAAGCGCCTCTTTCTTCTTCAGCCGTTCAACACCAGGTAATGGCCTATTAATAACTTATTTTCTTGCTAGGTCGGCAGTTTAACACTCGCGGCGGGTTCGAAGCATTTCCATCATGTAACCTTTTCCTAAAATGTAATTACTCTTTTCATCTTTTTCTTGTAAAGCTACATATTGGGATAGAGAGTGCTAACCCTCTCGAGCTCCCACTCACATTTGTTTTGAGGTGAACTTATTTTCTCAAACTATTCTTCGTTTATGTAATGTAAAGTGTTCTTCTCTAAGTCACCTCTGTAGTATGGGATTAGCCCTTGCGTTAGTGGCCCAGAGCCAGATTAGGTTTTAAAAACAAAGTGTATTAGGAGTGCAAGTTCGCCTCCTCTCAAATTGTTATTTTAGAGGTCATGTAATCAACCTTCTTTTCATGTAATAGACCTCAGTAGGTTGGGTATTTTACCCCTGTGAATACGTCCTTAGAGGACAGCTTGAAGGTAGAGTTTGGTGTGGCCTTGTGATAGGCTAACAATTTTGAGAGCGGATCGCTCTTTGAAATTTGTTTCTGTATGCCTCGTGCAGGCTTTATGTGTAATGTTTGGAGCCAGTGCTCCTGGGCATGAATGGGGCTTTCTGCCCCTTGGCTAAAATTTTTTTGGAGTAAGGCGGGGCTGATGGCCCAAGAGTTATGAAGTAAGGGCACTGAGCCCGAATCCAGTAATATTGTACCTACATTTTTGCTACTCTGTACCTGTTATGATTGTTATCTCTTGTTTTTGGAAAGAAAATATAACCTAGTTAAATTTTAAATTAATTTTACATTGCACGTTAAATTCGTAGCTTGAAACCCATTCACACCCGCACCTTCTTTCACCTCTACCTACCACGGATATCTCCGTAACAGTTACAAATAACAACAAATTACACTGTGTAATGGATAATTAGGCTACTTCAAAGAACTGTACAAATTATGTTGCACATGGTGGTTACTAAATGTAGATTGATGTATCATTGTTTCAGAACTTCTGGAAACATGAATATTGCGGCAAATGTCACCTCTGAAATCAGGCAACCATCACAATTACCTGGACCATCACATAGATCTACGTCCGAACTAAAGGTATCACGTTTTCCAACCAAACGAAGACGTGGTACTTATGAGCAACGTATCCTCACTGTCCTCAAAGAAAATGCAAGTCAGCCCACACCACAAACGCCTGAAATGTTCCTTATGTCTCAACTTCCCACCAATTAAGTAACTGAAACCCTCCAATAAAATGCATTTCCAAATTTAAAAAAATTCAACTTCTGCAGTCCTTCACAACACCTTCTGAACCTCAAACGACTAGCTCCTCTATGACACATCTACAGCCGAATCCCATCCTTCACCTATTTCAGCAGTCGACAATGAGCATCCTTCACCTCTCAGCCAAATCAGCACACCACCTTCCGTAGAGATATGCGATGAGGATTCGATCACATCGTTCTTTCAATTGTAAGACCAAGACTCCCAACTAGTCATAAGTAAACAAAAAAGTATATTTGCAATGTAGCATTACCTATCATTTGTAAATTAATTTGAATTTGAAAATAATAAAAACGTATCTTAATATCATTGCGACTTTTTCTTCCTCAGGAATATATTCCTGCAGCCTTGTGTTTCTATTGCTGATAGCATTTTTCAACAAACAGAAAAGCAGTTCAAATGAGGTCACGGACATTCTGTAATACTCAAAAAATTTATCTTGGTTGTCTTTTAGTTTATTGTGTAGGAGCAAAAATTGTCCACTTGATGACCTGTCACTTAACACAGGATGGATCTAATATTTTCTTTGACGCTGACGACGACGAACAACCAACGCAGCACATACCGCAACAACGGAAGTATTATTTTAACATGGAATGGCTTCCATATGCAGAGCAATAGCGATATTTTGTTACTTACAACATATAACACACTAATAAAATCACGCCGTACAAACACGCAAATATGACCACGTGTCTTCGTCAAGCTGCGTGAAAAACACGCAGAAATCCAGCGAGAACAAACCGCAAATGTGGCCACCCCGCTCGCAGGTCATCCAGCTGCTTGAAAAACACGCAGTCCCGCTGCGGGGAAACACGCAAGTGTGGCCGAAGCCTAAAGGTGTGTTGGACAGTGGGCATTGTCACTGTCAAGCTTAAACCTAACTAGATTTGGGTCGTTCATGAACTAGTTCATTTGAACGACTCTTTTGTTTGAACTGGTACGAGTTCGTTCAAATATTTTGAACAGGTCCTTCACGCAAGCATACAGCATGTTTGAGGACGAAGACTAAGTAAGCAACATCTATTGTAAATTGTACGCACTAGCTTGCGACTCGTTTATTTGAACAACTTCGTTCGTTGAACGAAGTGCCGGGAGACCAGTTTCAATGAAGACAGCACAAATGAACTACCTCGTTCATTTGAACGACAACATAAGCTCACACATAAATAGCGAATGGCATGCCGTGTTAATTATCACTTGACAGCACATCTCCTCTCACACTTCTCAAGTGGCAGCGCCGTTGTGCATTGGGTACTTCGTGCTAGGAGCTCCGAAAGATGATAATCAAATTCCAAGTTCGCAGAATGTCGTACTTGCCAGCTAGCTATAACTGAGCTCATGTTTGCTCGGTCCGGTCTTATGCAAGATAGGTCCACAATACACACAATGGGTTGATAATGTCGCTGATTTACCTCTTAAAACATTACGAAAAAATAAAAACGTATTTACAGTCTGGCACGTACTGTAAGCGTTCTATAATACTCGACAGTTGTGGGAATTACACGCGGGCACTGGTAAATAAATACATCGTCTACACACAAAATAATCAATGTCAACAACATGAGGCACAACAAATCCCGCGCACTTGGAGCGGAGTAGCAAAAACATGTTATCACATGGTAACTGACACGAGGCTACGGTATTGTATTCAGTACGCATAGGTTATATTAAGATGAGTGTATCGGCGTAGAAGAATATTCAACTAAAATAACAACATATGTTAAAATTGTTCACACCACATAGAAAACGCTCATAAATTTCAAGGTGCCCAAATACGACAGCCTCTTGTCAGAAGATTTACTGGCACGTAAAATAACTCCTGCGGGATAGAATTTCGGCACCTAGACATCCATGGAAACCGTAACAATAAATGGGGGCCATTAAAGAGTTCAGATATTACTGTTCAGAAATAATTGCTGCTCAACCCTTTTTCATGTGAGATGATTCCTATTCTCGGTCACTATCTGTGCTGTCACATGTGTAATGATGTCTCAAATGAGATGTATGTAGTAGTGGTCGAAATTAGGTGGTGATCGACAGAAAACTATAGAAGTTCATAATTCCGGTCATTACTTCCCTTATTACAATGTAATATTATTGGAAATATTAAGGGAATTAGATTTTACACACCAATAGAGCATATCAGAAGTTAACGGGCTTCTGATAAATTCACCTGCATACATCCTACTGCCCGTAGGTAGGGCCTGACACATCCCACTCTGATGGGTGTCGTTCATATTACCCCGGTGACAGTCCAATGGGGCTTATGGTTCCAATCTGTAGCTAGCTTCAGGTAGTTTTCGTCCCCGATTTTAGATGGCGTGGAGGTCATTCATAACGTGTAGCGTGTTGAATACAGGGTAGGTGGCACGCAAGTACGCATGAAATGAGCGATATTAATAATTAAAGGCAGTTTATCTCGAAGTGAAGTATTTCAAGTTTAACCTCAATCAGTGGGCCCTTCTAACAAAGAATTAGTCATATAACGTCAAGCATTATGGAAATAATATTGCTGGATTGCATCGAATTCGACTTTACCCAATCGATTAACCTTGTTCGAACCAAGACCAACTACAATACCTCAGACCTTAATCGACCTATCGAAACTGTCAGTAATGGTGGCAGCTCGAGTGCTAGCATGCGTTTGTTTTGATTTGGCTAAGTCGTGATGTTAGCAAGTATTTACGGAAATTTGAATATTAATAATCGTACATTATATTTATTTATAGTCTTAAGAAGGTTATAAATCCTCTTTTAATGCTGTAAGAAGCTGTTTGTTCTCAAAGAGCCACGAACCTGCTACGCAGGCGTAGCAGGGAGAGAGGTGATACTCCCACGTGGCGCGTCCCAGGTGGCGGATAGGGGGGTCCTAACCGGCTTGCCGCCGGACTTGAGGGAAATAAAATACCTCTCACGGACCAAACACACTACCCCCTGCGGGTGGGGGACGCACATGTAGAATACATCCGCGGTATCCCCTGCCTGTCGTAAGAGGCGACTACAAGGGGCGACCAGGGGATGATTGAATTACAACCATGAAACTACTCTTGATCCGTACCATCATGCGGGGAACACCATGGGTTGCATGTACTTGCGAGTAGTATCACTAAATTGGAACGAAGTAGGTTTGTTATTAGTTGCATTAAAAAGCCTGGCCTAGTGGATTCCAGTACCTGTGCGTTGTACCCATGTGGGCAACACCGCGGGTCTGGGCGTAGCCTGTGAGTTGTACCGCTATATGAGCGGCATCGTGGGTCAGCGTTGCCTGTGATTGGTACCCACTATGTGAGGAACACCACGGGACTAGTACACCTAGGTGAGGAACCTTCCCGTTTTGCGTTGGCTTTGAGTGGCGCCATTGTGTGAGAAAGACCATAGGTCTGCGTTCCCTGTACGAATTGCAATACTTGTGAGTAGTACCATCTTGTGTGGACCACCGTGAGTCCTCGCTACTTTTGATCAGTACCCCAAAATGACAAATATCATGGTTCTACTTTACTCGTGACATGTACCATTCTGTGGGGCCTTAGACGTGAATTTAGCACCCCTTCAGACATCAAGTATCATTGTGCTTTATAAATGGTCCCTTGGTCAGTAATACTCTAATTAACTACCTTCTTTTTGAGTCTGATCCACTGTTTTTGTTTGTTTGTTTTTGTTTTTTGTAGGGTTCATGTCCAGCCATTCATTCTTCAAGACATTTTTTATCCTATTTTGGTCAGGGGATGAATTTCAATTTTCTATTTCATTTCGTACCAATAGGGGCCGATGACCTCGATGTTAGGCCCCTTTAAACAACAAGCATCATCATCATCATCATCATCATGTTCTCAAAGAGATTATTTATTCCAACAATATTGGTGGTGATTAGGTTGATGTTGATTCTGGTGTTCTTCTCTGAAAGTATTTTCTTTATTTTTAGTTACCTATGCAATATGTTTATAGTTTAATGTGCTGTGTGCCTGGATGCAAGTAAGAGGTAGGGCACAAGCTTCAGTGTTCCCGTTTCCAAAAGACCTAGTATTAAGGCAAAATTGGGTTAAGAGCATTCGTAAGGAAAACTTCAAACCGAGTCATAGGCCTAATAATTTTGTGTGCATGAATCATTTTATCAGTTTTGAAATCAAATGTATTGTTAGGGAAAATATTATATACCCATAGAAGGTGGTGATCTAATTCGAGTGCTGCGCAAAACTTCCGATGTTAACCCTAGAATGGTAACAAGGAAATTTAACGCTTATTGGTAACTATACGCTTCCAAGACGTACACGGCGCAAAACAACGTCTGTACTATCTCCTATGTTTCTTTTCCCCAACGTTCTTGATGTTAACTAACTTACATCACTAAGTATAGAGGTAAATTCAATTATATTTTCTTTCTGAAACTTGAATGAATTACTCTATTTCCAACACAAGATATACAAGGCACAAGTGGTACATAAAAATAAACAATATGTAACCGTACAACAGGGTTACAGATGCCATTCAGTATTTATTATTATTATTATTATTATTATTATTATTATTATTATTATTATTATTATTATTATTATTATGAACCCGATTCATGAGATTTTATGTTCTGTTTCTCATCATTTAGACTGTAATAATTAGGTATCACGTATATTATTGTATTTAATCATAGGTTGAGTGAAATTTGTTTGTAACTATTCTGTATTGTAGTAAGTGGGATTTGTTGGTTTCATATAGTCATGCTGTGACTTGTAACTCTGGCTAGATGAGCTGGCATAGTATTTTGCAATCGAGGCTATGTTTAACTGAGAATGTTATGTGCAAGTAGGTTTTCCGGTGACTCATACGGTATAGTCAACTGTAATCCGCTTGGGTACGCTTATACGAAACATGACTGATGACATCAGTGCGTGGGCACGTGATTGCGACCAAGTGTCAGTATTCGCCAGCTACTGTATGTTGAGGTAGAAGGGATGACCAGGGAGTAGGGATATGAGTGGTCATCACGAGGTTATAAAAGTCGATGCAACGGTGGTGAGAGGTATCAGATCATATGTATCAAATGGAAGAAGTGGTCTTAGAGTGATGGTCAGAGCTAAGAGTTGTGTTTGAAGAGGTCTTGTAATAATCGAGGAGGTCTACAAGTGGCGGTTGTATCCGAGCAGAGACGGGTACTACTTATGCTGATAAAGAAACATCATCTTCTTGTGAGGATGGACTTCACAAGATGTTTCAATAATATTTTCCAATTTCTTATAATATATTGAGTGGACGTAACTACATTGGAGCTTACTACACGCGTACATGGTATGTAGGTCGACTCCCGGTTACATAAGAAGATAACAGCAGACGGCTCCCGACTTCAGTTCATATGTTTTTCCAGGAATTTCAAGTTCAACAGCGATATATGCAGACATCAGGTAAATGAAGCATCAGACATGTTATGCATTCATAACATGAAGAAGAAAGTATTCAGCGGCGATATCACATTTCACTTCAAGTTCATGCCAATAGCTTTTTTTGTTTAGATTACATTTTTTTTAATGTTCCCGGAAATCTCTCTATATATATTTTTTGTTAAATTAAAATACGTCAATGCTTGTTCATTGTGACGTAAATTATAGTCATAAACTCAGTTTTATTTTAATTATAATAAGTGATTCTAGTTCCATGTACAATCCTCAATTGTGGAAATGCAACCGTAATTTAATATTGTCCTATCCATATCCCTGTATATTGCCAGATGTGTGAGTTTATCACCTCACACCTTGAGATAATTGATATCAGAGGTGTGCTCTACCGAATTTTTTTTAAAGCAACTGGCGCTCAAACAAATGTTATTTATATTGTGTGGAAGATATGAAGGTATAAGAGTAGTGGTTGGAGTAGACACAACCAGTAAAAAAACTGGACTCTCAAGGCAGTCTTACTAGCTTGTTGAAAGTAAATTCTTGTTCCAGAAGCAACTCAAGTAAAAGAAAAATAACCTACAACAAATTTGATAAAACCTCATATAAAATATACTAGAAAGAATCACACAAATTGATGGTAACTATGCGCCTCTCAGGCGCATTACCTTACGTAAGAGGGTTATTACTCACCGAACGTGGACAGGAACACGGCTGGGACGATGATGATGATGATGCTTGTTGTTTTAAGGGGCCTAACATCGAAGGTCATCGGCCCCTAATGGTACGAAATGAGACGAAATGGAATGACATATTAAAAGTCTAAAATTCTCCACTGACCAGAATGTAAAAACGTGAGAACGAAGAATGAATGGATGGACATGAATTTAAAACAATCAGTGGTTGCGACCCGTATTGTCTCACATGCACGTAAACAGACGTGACAATATAGTATTACTGACCAAGGGACTACTGCTATAGCATAACACTGAATGGATTATGCGTGCAGTCAAAAGGGGGTCCTAAATCGAAGTTATCGGCCCCTCATAACGGTACTGATCGCTAGCAAAATAGAACCATGGTATTTGTTCCGTTGCGGTACTAATCAAAAGTAGCAGAGACTTGCCGCATTCCACACATTATTGTACTACTCAGAGCTTATGAAATTCGACATATAATACAGACCTATGTTTTTCTCACTTTGCGGCGCCATGTACAGGTGTTCATCACATAAGAGTACTAACCAGAGGGACCTCTCCCTATCCCGTGGTGTTCCTCATATAGTGGGTACTAATCATAGGCAAGGCAGAACCATGGTAGCTATCATCCCATGGTCCTGCTCATATGGTGGTACTATTCACAGGTACTGCAAAAGCCGATCGCGTGGTGCTCCTGTGTGCTACTAATCACAAACCACTTTCGTACCTAATGTAGTAGTACTACGCACAAGTAAAAGCAACCCTTGGTGTTCGCCGCGTGGTGGTACTAATCACAAGTAGTTTCATGGTTCTAATACAATCAACCCTTGGTCGCCCCTTTTAGTCGGCTCTCACGACAGGCAGGGGATACCGTGGGTGTATTATTCGTCAGCCTCCCCCACCCACAGGGGGTGTGTGTTTGGTCCGCGAGAGGTATTTTATTTCCCTCAAGTCCGCCGGCAAGCCGGTGAGGAACCCCTATCCGCCACCTGGGACGCGCCACGTGGGAGTATCACCTCTCCCCCTGCTACGCCTGCGTAGCAGGTTCGTGGACGGCTGGGACGTGACAAGCATAGCTGGAGGGTAGGGATTCCCTGTCACGGTCACTCGCTTTGGCGGGCATTTACATTTGCGTGTACGTGTATGAGGCGTATTGTTACCATTCTAGGGTTAAAACTAGTGATGCCTATCCTAGCATTTGCCCTAACAGCCAACGTACCTTACTACAAAGAAAATTGAATCAGTCCCGGAAATATCTGGCTCCGAGAATTAACATCCCGATTTCCTCGCTCTGAAGCGGGAGGCAGAACGTCATCACCTTAGTTTTGCCACTCAAGCTTCAGAGGACTACAACGTGCCCTTTACGGAGTGGGAACTCCGCAGCGCCCTAGCGCTTTGGAAGGACACGTCTCCTGGACCGGACAACATCCATAACCAGATGCTGAAACACCTTAGTGATGATAGTCTACTATATCTCCTTCGTGTGTTCAACCGAATCTGGATAGAGGGTTCTTTTCCGTCTCAGTGGCGAGAGGGCATACTCATTCCTGTCCTCAAGCCGGACAAATATCCTAAGTATGCAGGAAGTTACAGACCGATTTGTCTTACAAACTGCCTGTGTAAGCTATTTGAGAGGATGGTAAATCGCCGACTTGAGTGGTATCTGGAGAAACAAGGACTATTGTCCGAGTACCAATGTGGTTTTCGAGGCGCTCGCTGGACTACTGACCACGTGGTACGCCTGGAGAGCTCTATCCAGTATGCGTTTCTCCGTAAACAGCACTTGGTAGCTATTTTCTTTGACTTGGAGAAGGCCTACGACACCACATGGCGATATGGTATCCTTACAGTCCTGCATCAGTGGAGACGTCGAGGAAACTTGCCGCCATTTTTTGCGAATTTTTTGTCCCTCCGTCTATTCCGTGTCCGAGTAGGGAGGACATATTCGCAATACCACGTTCAAGAAAATGGAGTTCCACAGGGATCGGTCCTTAGTGTCACTCTGTTCGCGATTGCCATAAACAGTATTGTTGCTGTTGCTGGTCCAGCAGTAATACCGTCGCTATATGTGGACGATTTTTCTCTGCACTATAGCTCGTGCAGTATGGCAGTCGCAGAGCGACAATTACAGCAAGTTATTCGGAGGGTGGAGCAGTGGACCTTAGAACATGGCTTTCGGTTTTCTGCCGCAGAGACCTGTGTTCTCCACTTTTGTCGTCAACGTACTCTTCACCCGCATCCTGAGCTTTATTTAAGAAATGTCGTTCTTCCAGTTGTTGACACTTACCGATTTCTTGGGCTTCTTTTTGACAATAAATTATCGCGGGAGCCACAAGTGCGGCAGTTAAAAGTGCAATGCACTAAGAGGCTTAATCCCATGAAGTTTCTTAGCAGCACTTCTTGGGGGGCTGACCGCACGGTCCTCCTACGATTCTATAGGGCACATATTTTATCTCGCCTAGACTACGGCAGTGCAGCATATGGCTCAGCAAGACCAAGCGTTCTTGCGAAGCTAAACAGCATCCACCACAGCGGGGTACGGCTGGCGACGGGAGCCTTTCGTACAAGCCCCATAGTTAGCTTCGTCGCTGAGTCTGGTGTGCTGCCTTTACACCTGAGGCGTCAGCAAATGCTTCTTACCTATGCTGCAAATTTGCGACAGATGCCACTTCATCCAAGCTATCCTTGCGTTTTCAACAATGGCAACCGTTTGCTGTACACCGCTCGTCCCCGAGCAACGCGGCCGGTTGGAATACGTTTAGATAGCAGTTACAGATTGTTTTGACGTACCTTCGGTTCCTTGCCTTGTCAGACAACCAAGTGGGGTACCTCCGTAGGTAGTACGACGACCTGAAATAATCCTGGATTTGCACAGTGGCCCGAAAGGAAACACGGACTCTTCGATCTATCGGAGACTCTACCTGTCCGTTGTTGGCCGCTATCCAGGTTCAGTCGTCGTCTACACGGATGGTTCAAGGACAGATACGAAGGTGGGCTGTGCGTTCGTTGTCGACAATGATAGGTTTCTTTTCGCTCTCGCGGAAACCTGCAGTGTGTACACAGCAGAGCTCTATGCTATCTGTATAGCTTTGCGGTACGCACTGTACAATGAACGCCGACACTTTCTTGTGTGTACTGACTCCTTGAGTTCACTCCAGTCTATTGATACCTGTTTCCCTCTCCACCCTCTGGTGCAGCGGATCCAAGACCTGCTGGCCGGGTGTTCGGATGCCGGCACCAGAATTACGTTTCTGTGGCTCCCAAGCCACATGGGCATCGAGGGAAACGAGTTAGCAGATCAGGCTGCCAGGGAGCCAGTTACACTGCCCCCGTTGTCTTTCAAGGTTCCAGCAAGTGATATTCGCTCTCAGCTGAGACATCTGGTCATGTCTCATTGGGAGAAGTCATCTGGTCATGTCTCATTGGGAGATGGAGTGGCAGGCCATTCCACTTCCCAATAAGCTGAGAGCGATAAAAGGAACAAGGAAGGTATGGAGGACTTCCCTTCGGGTTTCGCGGAGGGAAGCCGTGGTATTATGTCGTCTTCGGATCGGCCACGGTATCGTAACTCACTCGCATCTTTTGAAAGGAGAACCCCCTCCGGTGTGTACCTGCGGCGACCATCCTACCGTGGTACACATCCTTACGGAGTGTGTGGACCTGGTCGATCTTCGCCGTAGTCTTAACCTTCCAGGTACCATCTTCCTTATCTTGCGAGATGACGAGCAGTCAGCAGACCTCTTCATCCGCTTTATGAGGGATAGTGGTCTGTTTTATCGTGTCTAGTGATGTCCTTTGTCCTCGTGTATTTGTTTCAATTGCGCTTTTATCCCATTGACTTCATTTTAGTTTGTGTTGCGTATTTTAATGTGTTATTTTAACGTCTAATGTAAATTACATATCTGCACCACCAGGCAGTACCTTATTCCTTTTCTCCCTGTATTTTCTCTTATTTTATTAGAAAATAAACCATTGCGAATTAGATCCACTGCTGTTTTAATCTCATACTCATTTTTTCATCACCATATTTTTAACTCTTGTCAGTGGATACATTTTAAAAATTTTAAATATTATGTATCATGTCCATTAGGGGCCCATGACCTTCGATGTTAGGCCCCTTAAAACAACAAGCATCATCATCATCATCATCATCATCATCATCATCATCATCATCATCATCATCATCATCATCATCATCATCAAAGATAAAATACAGTATCCACCACAAGAATTTGAAACCACAGTTCTTGACTTAATATCTGAATACTATTGGTTAGACTCACATCCTAAAACAACATTTAAAGGCCGTTTTCGTAAAAGGTGCTTCTCTTGGCTCTACGGAAATTCTATTTTCGAACAATGTCAAATACCTATTGTTCGAAACACCGTAAGCTTAACAATGCATGGAATTATTGATCGTATCAAAAAAGAAGACAAACACTACTGGTGTTATTTTTGTCAAAAACCACTCTTCTACGTAACATTTCCTAATGATATGTATGTATTTCCTGCAGAATCCGCAAAAAGTACAAGCTATTGTTCGACACTAGCATATTTTCTTGCTCAATCGCACAGCCCCTTATCCTTATCAAGTGGAAAAGAGAAAAATGAAGAATAGGTTAGATTCGTGTTTCTTGCGTAACTACAATTGTAGTAGTGTTGTTATTATTGTTATTTGTTTTGTTGTTGTTTCTTTTTACAATCCTCTTCAATGTTTTCGTTTATTTTGTATGTTTACAGACATTACCCCCCCCACCACCACCACCGCCACCACAACCTCAACATCAACCACGAATCTACAAGAAAAACTTGTCTTTCTAGAGCAGTCATACACAAGTGAGCTGAAGAAGCTGGTTGACCTGCCCGTGGGAAGATCGCTGGAGGTTGGACAGTACCGAGCAGTAAACACACGTTTTCGGCGCAAAATAGTGGTGGATTTGTACGAGTCGCCGGGTGCTCCTAGCTGGATCACCGTGTTTCTGCCTGCCGCCTACCATACATTAAGCGATGAAGAGATAGCACAGATGAACACAGAGTATCGACGTTTCACCTATCTAGGTAAGGTGAATGGACAAAATAAGGTATTCTTTGAAAAACTTGAAACTTTTCCATGAAGTGGAAACTTGTTAAACAAGGTAAACAAAATAGTGTTATGAGTATCATTACTCATACAGCAGAAACAGAAGACTGTGAAAGTACTAAAGACTGTTGCATTACACCATCCTGTATTGTTCACGCCTTTCACATCTACACTTCTGAATCATCATCCTTTTTTAGAATCTGAACACCGTTCGAATATTGATATTTGTGTATTAACATTCCTTTATAAAAATAATCTTAAAGCACACAATTGTGAAGTGCATTTTTCTTACTTTTTTCTTTGTATAATCATAAAAGTGAAAGATTTGAATCGTATTTAGCAGTATTTTGCGATGACTATGATGCCTATGTTTCTCCACTGCATCAGAAACTGATTGCACATTTGCAAACAGAACATGAAACTGAGCTTGTGCATTGCGTTTTAGAAATAATACCGTTTCCACATTATTGGGTAAGGTGTCGGTTACTCGATGCCCAAGCTACGTTAAACATTGTGTGCAGCAATTGTAACTTGTGTTTACAAAGAGCAAAACATGTACAAAATGGTACAAGTTTAATTACTAATTCTAAGAAGATGTACAATATTATAGGGAAGGATCCACCTTTCAATACTCCGTAGTAAAAAGTAGTTACAACCTGTTTATTGGGACCGGTTTCAACACATTTCAAGTGTCATCATCAGCCAATTAGCGAAGATCTTAAAACAACTAATATATTGAACACAGGCAAAATATTAACATTGTATCATATCGTAGCAATTCAGTTAATGTTCAAAACACAACAATCACAGTCAAGAGAGTAAACAGAACATCACTATCTTGCGCCGAAAACAAATATATTTGAAGTTCATAAGCAGATCAAGTATGCACTTATGTAAAGTCGTTGCTAGGCAGGTCTTGTAGGCATTTGTTTCTCCGGCCGAAGAGTAAAAGGTGACGTGAATGAAGTCTTGGGAAAATAGTGTAGGATTTAATTTCGTCAAAATCAAAGTGGATATATAGGTTTTAAAATAATTTAAAACGTTAAAAAAGAATAAAGCCAAATAAAAATATATTAAAAAATGGGAAGAAATAATGAAAGAAATACGAGGTTCAACTCGAAACAACTTGCCGTAGTAATTGATAAAGAAATGATAAATAGAGAAAGGGGGTGGGGAACGTTTATTAGAGGGTGGTGATGGTGGTTATTGTTATTAGAGGAAATACAATTGGGCAACAATCCTTTATATAACACTAATTCGAGGAAAAAAGAGGAAGAGAACCGACACTTCGAAAAATGAAGATATCGGTTAAAGGAAGACAAGGGCCACGAAGGGCGTGAAAATGAAAGACTCCCTAGCCCTCGCAAACCTAATAGCATCGGGATCGGAAAAGAACAAGAGTTGACCAAGGGAGGTCGGACAGGATAGATGAAAGTGAGGAGCCTGGCACAAGTAAGTGGAAGCAATGCCAGGACTCAGCTAAGGGCCCCGTGGTCGCCAACCCACGCTCCGAAGTTCAGAGCCCCTGGGGGATGGAGGGTGGGAAGGAAAGAAAAATGGAAGGGATCCGATACTTCGAAAAATGAAGATATCAGCCAAAGGAAGACAAGGGCCACGAAGGGCGTGAAAATGAAAGACTCCCTAGCCCTCGCAAACCTAATAGCATCGGGGTCGGAAAAGAACAAGAGTTGACCAAGGGAGGTCGGACAGGATAGATGAAAGTGAGGAGCCTGGCACAAGTAAGTGGAAGCAATACTATTTCTATTTTACAACACACACTATTTATTTTGTGTAGTGGGGTGGGGGGTGTGTAGGTGGGTGTATTTTTTCCTTTTTCAATCACGGCAAAACGATTTCGAGCTGAGGATGATAGTATTACCTACTTGTCTGATCAGGGGATATCAGAAGAATTTTTTACAACCACCAAACTTTGTCTTGCTAATCAGCTCAAACATTGTCAAGAAGGCAGTGGATTAAATGTATGGGTTGAGGGACTTGATGTTTTTGATGAACCCACATTAATTGAGTCACCACAGGATTTAAACTCTTACTGGACTATGCTAGTAGAATCTTTAAATCAGAGTTCATGTTCTAACATTGTTGTTCACGCTGAACCTTGGTGTTTAACGTGGGGTTTGCCTAATTCATGTTTCAAGCGTCGCATGTACACGAATGTTATTTACAACACTAACAACACATTTAAAGATCCTAAACTTTTTCTTGAAGGATGTTTCCCATGGTTTAAAAAGTATGTGAGGCAAGCATTAAACCGACATGCTCGTAAAGTGTACACATCGCTCAGTACTGAATATCTTTTGCCTTCCAGCGGAAAAGTCCGACCGTTGTACTTTAATACGCAAAGCAGAGTCATTACGCTAACCACCAATCTTAAAGAGTGGTATGAAGTGCATGTCGTAAAACCTCTTATTGAAACTAAGTGAATTTCAAGAGCGAGACTCGGGGTTGGCATTGCATGCTTTGTTGAACTTAAATATTAATATAGATGTTTATGTAGGATTTCATGTAGGTAAAACAGTACAGTTACCGAAAAAAATCTCTGCAAGAAAAGCTGTAATTAACGTTCAAAGTAATGATAATTCTTGCTTCGCGTGGAGCATCGTGAGTGCACTAAGACCTGTGCCTAAAAGAGCCAATCCGAATCGAACAACTTCCTACCCTCATTATACACAAATTTTAAATCTGGAGGGTATGGCCTATGGAATTGCAACATTTGTCTAAATTTTAAGAGCAAAATAATTTATCCGTTAATGTGTACGGAGCACAGTATAAGAACGGAGATTGGGTGATGATGATGATGATGATGATGATGCTTGTTGTTTAAAGGGGCCTAACATCGAGGTCATCGGCCCCTAATGGTACGAAATGAAACGACAAAGTAAAAGTTCAAAATTATCCACTGACCAAAATAAAAAATGTCATGAAGAATGAATGAACGAATGAATGAATGAATGAATGAATGAACATGAATTTAAAACAATCAGTGGATCCGACTAAAAAAACTATCATAGTTAATAGTATTACTGACCAAGGGACCACTTCCAAAGGCAAATCGAGGATGCTTGGTGTCTAAATGGGTCCAAAATACAAGTCAAAGGCCCCTCAGAATGATACTTATCGCAAGTAATGTAGAACCATGATATCTGTCCTGTTGCGGTACTAATCAATGGTAGTAGAGACTTGCGGTATTCCACACATTATTGTACTACTCAAAGCTTATGAAATTCGACATATAATACAGACCTATGTTTTTCTCACTCTGCGGCGCCATTCACAGGCAACGCAAACCTATGATGTTCATCACATAAGAGTACTAACCACAGAGACCTCTCCCTATCCCGTGGTGTTCCTCATATAGTGGGTACTAATCACAGGTACTGCAAAAGCCGACCGCGCGGTGCTCCTGTGTGCTACTAATCACAAACCTATTTCGTACTTAATATAGTGGTACTACGCACAAGTAAAAGCGACCCTTGGTGTTCTCCGCGTGGTGGTACTAATCACATGTAGTTGCATGGTTCGAATACAATCATCCCTTGGTCGCCCCTTTTAGTCGGCTCTCACGACAGGCAGGGGATACCGTGGGTGTATTATTCGTCTGCCTCCCCCACCCACAGGGGGTGTGTGTTTGGTCCGCGAGAGGTATTTTATTTCCCTCAAGTCCGCCGGCAAGCCGGTTAGGACCCCCCTATCCGCCACCTGGGACGCGCCACGTGGGAGTATCACCTCTCCCCCTGCTACACCTGCGTAGCAGGTTCGTGGGGAGATTGGGTAGTGTGTGGAGCTAAAGAAAGAACGAGCTCTTTTACTCTAGTACCCATTCACATCACAGCCGCTCGTCATCCTCATCGTCACATTAATTTCCTCTTACTTCCGACCACGAACCTACTACGATGGCGTAGCAGGGGGAGAGGTGATACTCCCACGTGGCGCGTCCCAGGTGGCGAATAGGGGGGTCCTAACCGGCTTGCCGGCGGACTTGAGGGAAATAAAATACCTCTCGCGGACCAAACACACTACCCCCTGCGCGAGGGGGACGCACATGTAGAATACACCCGCGGTATCCCCTGCCTGTCGTAAGAGGCGACAAAAAGGGGCGACCTTGGCGCGGACATGGATTGCGGTATGGTATAATGTGATGGACCTCCTGTGGATGGGAGAGGCTGAATACATCCATAGGTAATCCCTGTCTGTCGTAAAAGGCGACTTAAAGGGTCATGTGGCCATGGTCCCATCTATTTTTTTTTTATTATTATTATTCCGAGGGTCAGATGTAGACCATTCGAAATTTTGATGTGCGTGCTGCTCGGCGATGGAGCTCCTATGTGTGCGACTACGCTCGAAAGCCCGTGCCAGCAACCACCCAGGACGCGGCGGGTGGGAGTGTCATGTACCCGGGCAGTAGTATCCGCCTGACAACGCAGGTCCCCGCACAGCCGAATGCCAGAAGGACATATTCTTATTAATTATTTTTATTTAATTTTTCTATATTTAGTGCTCTGTACACGCTATGGGGTACATGCTATTGCGGGTGACTGGAGGAAGGGAGTCTTAGTGCTCATAGCCTCAGTCATCCCGTATTAGGCATCGTCCAACATCGGACCCCGGGCAGTACCTGCTATGACCAGGTGGGTATTGCCTTGGCTGCTTGGTTCGGCTACAGAGACCCCTGATCGGAGTGGGTGGCATTCGGGGAGGAAGCTATCGGGCATGGGTTCCAAACGAAGTCGGCTCTCTCAAGGTGGTCGCCCACATAAGTCTTAAACTTTTGCTTCCCTGAGAGGTTCAACTCCCTGGGAACATGCGCAGCGTGAAGGAATGGGATCCAGCTTCCCTAGGTTTCTGGTCGCTACCAGAACCGATGGGCAGGATTTTAAGCTGGTGAAGTCGATCCTGTTTAGTAGACACATCGAAGGCGTCTATGGCGAACTGGAGGAACTTAAGAAAATGCGCAATGGTGGTTTCCTACTGAAGACGAGCACTGCGCTCCAAGCTGATCAGTTGCTTAAGTGTGACCACTTTGGCGACATCCCTGTCAAAGTGGAAGAGCACAAAAGCTTGAATCTGGTTCGTGGAGTTATTTTCCATCGTGATCTTATTCTGAACACCGACGATGAATTGATGGAAGACATGAAGCACCGTGGCGTGACACACGTCCGGCGCATTACGCGCAAAGTCAACGGTGAAGACGTTGCTACGGGTGCGTTCCTAGTCTCCTTCAAATTGTCGGTGTTGCCAGAGAAAATCAAGGTAACAACCTATCGTTGCTATGTGAGGCCCTACATCCCGCCTCCTAAGCAGTGCTATCAATGCCAGAGATTCGGACACATGGTATCTCGTTGTTCGAATCAGTCAGTGTGTGGTACATGTGGGAAAGTAGCTCACGGCGCGGAGGAGTGCACACCTCCGTACAAGTGCAGGAACTGCTCTGGTCTTCATTCTCCTCGGGATCGGAATTGTCCGACCTATCTGAGTGAGAAGAAGATCCAGGAGATCAAGACCCTGGATGGTCTTTCCCACCAGGAAGCGCGCCGTAAGGTTAATTCTCTCAATGAACCCGCCAAGACACTTGACTTCAGCTTGATAGCACAGTCCCTGCCAGGTTCCTCATTTTCAACTGGAACACCTATCCAGAAGATCGCTGCGCCCAAGGCGGCCGTTGCTCCCACGAGCAACGCCGCAAAGAGAACAAGCTCGAAGGTGGGTTCGTCCCGGCCTTCGACAACCAATATACCTGTGCCGGCTAGGAAACTTACGCCGGCACAGAAGGGGAAGAAGACAACGGCTCCTTCCCCCACGAGGTCGGCGACAGCCGCGCCTAAGCCGGCGGAGGCGGCATCGTCGACCAGGGCTGGGAAACCACCTCCCAGCCCGTCTCAACAAGAATCGACGTTGGGGAAGAAAAGCGACCTTAGCAGGCGTTCTTCCACTTCTCCTACGATTGGGGCATCACGCCCTCCACACGGAGGGCCTGATTCTACGCCAGCGGGTCTTCCTTATAGAAGATCTGCGCGCTCCCGTCGTAAGGGGAAACCCCACCCCCGAAATCAGTCAAAGAAATTGAAGGCATGCTTCACCTCGTCTAGTGACGGGGAGATGCACGTGGAGCATGAATCTCCATCTACGGATGGGGATGTGAGTGTAGGTTAGCTTAGGCGGCATTACGCTGCTCCTAACCTAAACCACAGTAGTCCATACTTACAATATGACACTGTTACAATGGAATTGTAACGGTTATGATAGGCATCTTGCTGAGTTGCGCCAGCTCATTAGCGAGTATTCGGCGAGTATAGTCTGTATTCAGGAAACAAATTTTCGACCAGGTCATACTACGGTACTGAGAAATTTTCGACTATACTCGACAGAAGGATATTATGCTTACCGGGCTTCCGGTGGCGTTGGCATTTTTGTCCGTTCTGGTACCTACAGCAAGGAGGTTCCAATAAGAACCCCGCTGGAGGCTGTAGCTGTTCGCGTTCCACTGCCTGTCATAACAACAGTGTGTAATGTTTATTTTCCGCCAGGGCTACCTCTTAACATTACTGATGTTACTGATCTTCTAGATCAGCTTCCACCTCCCTTCCTCTTGTTGGGCGATATTAACGCCCATCACCCCATATGGAGCTGTGAGACGCCTGACCCCGGAGAAGAGAGCTGGAAACATTCGTAACAGACCTGCATTTATGTATTTTGAACATAGGAGAACCAACACACTTAAGTGTACGCAACGGCACATATTCTCGCATAGACGTAAGTCTATGCAGCCGAACGTTGGTTCCGCTGTTTCGGAGGAACACACACGACGATCTTTGTGACAGTGACCATTTTCCCATCATTCTTACTTTGTTGAACCAAAAATCCGTCGAGGCTCCCCCTCGATGTATTTTTAAACATGCTGATTGGCCAAAGTACTCGTCACTAGCTGTCCTTAACGACCGTATCAGGCGGACCGTCGGAGAGGAAATAACTTACATCACCCAAGTTATTCTTGCTGCTGCTGAGGAGTGCATTCCGCTTTTCTCGGTAATTCCTCGCCGAAAACTCGTTCTTTGGTGGAACGATGAAATAGCAGCAGCTATCAAAGAACGCCGTCGTGCTCATAAACGTTATCGTAGACAGCCTACTGCGGCCAACTTGGTAACATTTAAGAAATTCCGCGCTAAGGCGCGGGTTCTTATTCGCCAATGTAAGAAGGCTTCATGGGAGAGATATGTGTAGTCTATGACGTCACACACTCCATCATCTCAAGTGTGGACTAAACTTCGGCGTATTTCGGGTATCCATGGATCATCTTCGGTACCGGAAATTTTCATTGCTGGCAATATCGTCACTGAACCCCTCTCGATTGCTAACCATCTAGCTCGCCATTTCGCGGATGTGTCTGGCTCCCAGGAATTACCATCCTGATTTTCTCACTGTGAAGCGGGAGGCAGAACGTCATCACCTTAGTTTTGCCTCTCAAGCTTCAGAGGACTACAACGTGCCCTTTACAGAGTGGGAACTCCGCAGCGCCCTAGCGCTTTGCAAGGACACGTCTCCTGGACCGGACAACAACCATAACCAGATGTTGAAACACCTTAGTGATGATAGTCTACTCTATCTCCTTCGTGTGATCAACCGTATCTGGATGGAGGGTGATTTTCCGACTCAGTGGTGAGAGGGCATAGTCATACCTGTCCTCAAGCCTGACAAATATCCTAAGTATGCAGGAAGTTACAGGCCGATTTGTCTTTATCAACTGCCTGTGTAAGCTTTTTGAGAGGATGGTTAATCGCCGACTCGTGTGGTGTCTGGAGAAACAAGGACTCTTGTCGGATTACCAGTGTGGTTTTCGAGCCGCTCGATCCACCACTGACCAGTTGGTCCGCCTGGAGAGCTCTATCCAGGATGCGTTTCTCCGTAAACAGCACTTGGTAGCTGTTTCCTTTGACTTGGAGAAGGCCTACGACACCACATGGCGATATGGTATCCTTTCAGTCCTGCATCAATGGAGATTCCGAGGAAACTTGCAGGTATTTAGCGCGAATTTTTTGTCCCTCCGTCTATTCCGTGTCCGACTAGGGAGGACATATTCGCAATATCACTTTCAGGAAATGGAGTCCCACAGGGATCGGTCCTTAGTGTCACTCTGTTCGCGATTCCCATAAATGGTTGATGATGATGATGATGCTTGTTGTTTTAAGGGGCCTAACATCGAAGGTCATCGGCCCCTAATGGAACGAAATGAAGGACATGAGACAGGAAGTTAAAATTTTAAAAAGTATCCACTGACTAAGAGTTAAAAAAGAATGGTAATGAAGAAAAATGAGGGTGAGATTAAAACAGTCAGTGGTTCTAATACGCAATGCCTTATGTTCTATTAAAATAAGAGAAAGTACAGGAAATCGAAGGAATAAGGCATCGCCCAGTAATACAGGTATTAACACATAATGTACGTTAGACGTTAAAATAACACATTAAAATGCGCAACACAAACTAAAATGGAGTCAATGAGATAAAAGCGCAACTGACATAAACAACACTAGGACTAAGGACATGATCACACACGATAAAACAGACCGCTATCCCTCATAAAGCGGATGACGAGGTCTGCTGACTGCTCGTCATCGCACAAGATAAGGGAGATAGTACTCGGAAGGTTAATACTACGGCGCAGATCGACCAGGTCCACGCACTCCGTAAGGATGTGTACCACGGTAAGATGGTCGCCGCAGGTACACACCGGAGGGGGTTCTCCTTTCAGTAGATGGGAGTGCGTCAAGATACCGTGGCCGATCCGAAGGCGACATAATACCACGTCTTCCCTCCGCGAAGCCCGAAGGGAAGTCCTCCATACCTTCGTTGTTCCTTTTATCGCTCGCAGCTTATTGGGAAGTGGGATGGCCTGCCACTCCATCTCCCAATGAGACATAACCAGATGTCTCAGCTGAGAGCGAATATCACTTGCTGGAACCTTGAAAGGCAACGGGGGCAGTGTAACTGCCTCCTTGGCAGCCCGATCTACTAACTCGTTTCCCTCTATGCCCATGTGGCTGGGGAGCCACACGAACGTAATTCTGGTGCCGGCATCCGAACACCCGGCCAGCAGGTCCTGGATCCGCTGCACCAGAGGGTGCCGAGGGAAACAGGTATCAATAGACTGAAGCGAACTCAAGGAGTCAGTACACACGAGAAAGTGTCGGCGTACATTGTCTAGTGCGTACCGCAGAGCCTCACAGATAGCATAGAGCTCTGCCGTGTACACACTACAGGCGTCCGGGAGAGCAAAAAGAAACCGATCATTGTCGACAACGAACGCACAGCCCACCTTCGTATCTGTCCTTGAACCATCCGTGTAAACGACGACTGAACCTGGATAGCGGCCAAGAACGGACAGGTAGATCCTCCGATAAATCGAAGGGTCCGTGTCTCCTTTCGGGCCAGTGTGCAAGTCCAGGATGATTTCAGGTCGTCGCACAACCCACGGAGGTACCCCACTTGGTTGTCTGACAAGGCAAGGAATCGAAGGTACGTCAAACAATTCATAACTGCTATCCAAGCGTATCCCAACCGGCCGCGTCGCACGAGGATGAGCAACGTACAACAAACGGTTGCTGTTGTTGAATACGCAGGGATAGCTCGGATGAAGTGGCATCTGTCGCAAATTTGCAGCATACATAAGTAGTAGTTGCTGGCGCCTCAGGTGTAAAGGCGGCACACCAGACTCAGCGAGCAGGCTAGCGATGGGGCTAGTGCGAAAAGCTCCCGTCGCCAACCTAACCCCGCTGTGGTGGATACTGTTCAGCTTCGCAAGAACGCTTGGCCTTGCGGAGCCATATGCTGCACTGCCGTAGTCTAACCGAGATAAAATGTGTGCCCGATAGAATCGCAAGAGCACCACGCGGTCAGCTCCCCAATTAGTGCTGCTAAGAAACTTCAAGAGGTTAAGCCTCTTGGTGCATTGCACTTTTAGCTCCCGCACGTGTGGCTCCCACGATAATTTACTGTCAAAAAGGAGCCCAAGAAATCGGTAGGTGTCAACAACTGGAAGAACGACATTACCTAGATAAAGCTCAGGATGAGGGTGAAGTGTACGTTGACGACAAAAGTGGACAACGGAGGTCTTTGCGGCAGAAAACCGAAACCCATGTTCTAAGGTCCACTTCTCCACCCTCCTAATAGCTTGCTGTAACTGTCGCTCTGCGACTGCCATACTGCACGAGCTATAGTGCAGAGCAAAATCATCCACATATAGGGACGGTATTACGGCTGGACCAGCAGCAGCGACAATACCGTTTATAGCAATCGCGAACAGAGTGACACTAAGAACCGATCCCTGTGGGACTCCATTTTCTTGAACGTGGTATTGCGAATATGTCCTACCTACTCGGACACGGAATAGACGGAGGGACAAAAAATTCGCAATAAATACCGGCAAGTTACCTCGGAATCTCCATTGATGCAGGACTGAAAGGATGCCATATCGCCAGGTGGTGTCGTAGGCCTTCTCCAAGTCAAAGAAGACAGCTACCAAGTGCTGTTTTCGGAGAAACGCATCCTGGATAGAGCTCTCCAGGCGTACCAAGTGGTCTGTGGTGGATCGAGCGGCTCGAAATCCACATTGGTACTCGGACAAGAGTCCTTGTTTCTCCAGACACCACACGAGTCTGCGATTTACCATCCTCTCAAATAGCTTACACAGGCAATTTGTAAGACAAATCGGTCTGTAACTTCCTGCATACTTAGGATCTTTGTCAGGCTTGAGGACAGGGATGACTATGCCCTCTCGCCACTGAAACGGAAAATCACCCTCTGTCCAGATTCGGTTGAACACACGAAGGAGATATAGTAAACTATCATCACTAAGGTGTTTCAACATCTGGTTATGGATGTTGTCCGGTCCAGGAGACGTGTCCTTGCAAAGCGCTAAGGCGCTGCGGAGTTCCCACTCCGTAAAGGGCACGTTGTAGTCCTCTGAAGCTTGGGTGGCAAAACTCAGGTGATGACGTTCTGCCTCCCGCTTCAGAGGGAGGAAATCAGGATTGTAATTCCCGGAGCCAGAGACATCCGCGAAATGACTAGCGAGATGGTTAGCAATCGCGAGGGGATCAGTGGCGACACTGCCTGCAATGGAAATTCCCGGTACAGCAGATGATCCTTGAATACCCGAAATTCGTCGAAGTTTCGTCCACACTTGAGATGATGGAGTATGTGACGTCATAGACGACACATATCTCTCCCATGAAGCCTTCTTACTTTGTCGAATAAGAACTCGCGCCTTAACGCGGAATTTCTTAAATGTTACCAAGTTGGCCACAGTAGGCTGTCTACGGTAACGCTTATGAGCGCGACGGCGTTCTTTGATGGCTGCTGCTATTTCATCGTTCCACCAAGGAACGAGTTTTCGGCGAGGAGTCCCCGAGAAAAACGGAATGGACTCCTCAGCAGCAGCAAGAATAACTTGGGTGATGTAAGTTATTTCCTCGCCGACGGTCCGCCTGACATCTTCGCTAAAGACAGCTAGTGATGTGTACTTTGGCCAATCAGCATGTTTAAGAATCCATCGAGGGGGAGCCTCGACGGGTTTATGATTCAACAAAGTAAGAACGATGGGAAAATGGTCACTGTCACAGAGATCATCGTGTGCATTCCACCGAAACAGTGGAACCAACGTTCGGCTGCATAGACTAACGTCTATGCGAGAATATGTGCTGTAACGTACACTAAAGTGAGTTGGTTCCCCTGTGTTCAAAATACATAAATCCAGATCTGATAGGAGTGTTTCCAGCTCTCTTCCTCGGGGGCAAGGCGTCTCAGAGCCCCATATGGGGTGATGGGCGTTAAGATCTCCCAATAAGAGGAAGGGTGGTGGAAGCTGATCTATAAGATCAGCGACATCAGTGATGTTCAGATGCTGGCCTGGTGGAAGGTAAACATTACACACTGTGGCTATGATAGGCAGCGAGACGCGAACAGCTACAGCCTCAAGAGGGGTTCTTAAAGGAACCTCTTCGCTGTAGCTATCAGAACGTACAAAAATGCCAACGCCTCCGGAAGCCCGGTGCGCATAGTATCGTTCTGTCGAGTATAGTTTGAAATTCCTCAAGACCGTGTGATGACCAGGTCGGAAATTGGTCTCCTGAATACAGACTATACTCGCTGCGTATTCACTAATAAGCTGCCGTAACTCAGCAAGATGCCTATCATGACCGTTACAATTCCACTGTAACAGTGCCATAGTGTGGACTATAAAAGGAGTGTTAGGTTATGAGCAACAAAATGCTCGTAAGCCTAAACACTGTCTAGTTCTACATCCGTAGATGTAGAGGACAGCGCGACATCCATCCCGTCATCAAAAGATGGCAGGGGTGCCGCCCAGAACTTCGACGCTTTTCGGGCGCGAGGGGGTCCCCTACGAGGAGAGCGCGCAGGTTTGGGAGCAGGAGTGCCTCCCGGCGCAGACTCATATCCCCCAGATGGAGGGCATGACTTCTCCTTCGCAGGGGAAGTCCGAGAGCGCTCAGGACGGGCGCTCTTCTTCCCCTTTTTCTGTTCAAGTTTAGACGGGCTGGGAGATGGTTTCCCAGCCCTGGTCAACGAAGCCGCCTCCGCCGGCTGGGGCACGACATTCGTCGACCTCCTAGGGGGGGGAGACTTAGTTTTCCCCCGTTGCTGTGCCGGCTGGCAGTTCCCAGCCGGCACAGACTTCTGGTTGGTCGAAGGTTGGGTGGTCCCCCCCTTCGAGCTTTGACTATTTGCGACGTTGCTGGGAGCAGCAACAGTCGCCTTGGGCGCAGCGGTCTGGACAGGTGTCTTGGTCGTAAATGACGAACCTGGAAGACTCTGAGCTATCAAGGTATAGTCGAGTGTACGGGCAGGTGTATTCATAGAATGAAACTTACGGCGCGCTTCCTGGTAGGAAAGACCATCCAGGGTCTTGATCTCCTGGATCTTCTTCTCACTCAGGTATGTCGGACAATTCCGATCCCGAGGAGAATGAAAACCGGAGCAGTTAGTGCACTTGTATGGAGTTGTGCACTCCTCCGCGCCGTGAGCTACTCGTCCACATGTACCACATACAGCCTGATTCGAACAGCGAGATACCATATGTCCGAATCGCTGGCATTGATAGCATCGCATAGGAGGCGGGATGTACGGCCTCACATCGCAACGATAAGTTGTTACCTTGACTTTCTCTGGTAACACTGACAACTTGAAAGAGACAATGAAGGCACCAGTGGCAACGTCTTCACCGTTGACCTTGCGCGTAATGCGCCGGACGTGTGTCACGCCACGGTTCTTCATGTCTTCCATCAACTCGTCGTCAGTGTTCAAAATAAGGTCGCGGTGAAAGATGACTCCGCGAACCAGGTTCAAGGACTTATGCTCCTCCACTTTGACGGGGATTTCGCCAAAGTGCTCGCACTTAAGCAACTGATCAGCTTGCAGTGCTGTACGAGTCTTTAGAAGCAAACTACCGTTGCGCATTTTCTTAAGTTCCTCCAGTTCGCCATAGACGCCTTCGATGTGTCTACTAAACAGGATCGACTTCACCAGCTTAAAATCCTGCCCATCGGTTCTGGTAGCGACCAGAAACCTAGGGAAGCTGGATCCCATTCCTTCACGCTGCGCATGTTCCCAGGGAGTTGAACCTCTCAGGGAAGCAAAAGTTAAAGACTTAGGTGGGCGACCACCTTGTGAGAGCCGACTTCGTTTGGAAGCCATGCCCGATAGCATCCTCCCCGAATGCCACCCACTCCGATCAGGGGTCTCTGTAGCCGAACCAAGCAGCCAAGGCAATACCCACCTGGTCGTAGCAGGTATTGCCCGGGGTCCGATGTCGAACGATGCCTAATACGGGATGACTGAGGCAATGAGCACTAGGACTCCCTTCCTCCGGTCACCCGCAATAGCATGTACCCCATAGCGTGTACAGAGCACTAACAATAGAAAAAATAAATAAAAATAATTAATAATAATATGTCCTTCTGGCATTCGGCTGTGCGGGGACCTGCGTTGTCAGGCGGATACCACTGCCCGGGTACATGATACTCCCACCCGCCGCGTCCTGGGTGGTTGCTGGCACGGGCTTTCGAGCGTAGTCGCACACATAGGAGCTCCATCGCCGGGCAGCACGCACATCAAATTTGGAATGGTCTACATCCGACCCTCAGAAAAATAATAAAAAATAAAGAGGGGACCATGGCCACATGACCCTTTAAGTCGCCTTCTACGACAGGCAGGGATTACCTATGGATGTATTCAGCCTCTCCCATCCACAGGAGGTCCATCACATTATACCAACCGCAATCCATGTCCGCGCCAAGGTCGCCCCTTTTTGTCGCCTCTTACGACAGGCAGGGGATACCGCGGGTGTATTCTGCATGTGTGTCCCCCACCCGCAGGGGGTAGTGTGTTTGGTCCGCGAGAGGTATTTTATTTCCCTCAAGTCCGCCGGCAAGCCGGTTAGGACCCCCCTATCCGCCACCTGGGACGCGCCACGTGGGAGTATCACCTCTCCCCCTGCTACGCCATCGTAGTAGGTTCGTGGTCCCATAAATGGTATTGTCGCTGCTGCTGGTCCAGCAGTAATACCGTCGCTATATGTGGATGATTTTGCTCTGCATTATAGGTCGTGCAGTATGGCAGTCGCAGAGCGACAATTACAGCAAGCTATTAGGAGGGTGGAGAAGCGGACCTTAGAACATGGCTTTCGGTTTTCTGCCGCAAAGACCTCCGTTGTCCACTTTTGTCTTCACCGTACTCTTCACCCACATCCTGAGCTTTATTTAGGAAATGTCGTTCTTCCTATTGTTGACACTTACCGATTTCTTGGGCTCCTTTTCGACAGTAAATTACCGTGGGAGCCACACGTGCGGGAGCTAAAAGTGCAATGCACCAAGAGGCCTAACCTCTTGAAGTTTCTTAGCAGCACTAATTGGGGAGCTGACCGCGTGGTGCTCCTCCGATTTTGCAGGGCACAGATTTTATCCAGGTTAGACTACGGCAGTGCAGCATATGGCTCAGCAAGGCCAAGCGTGCTTGGGAAGCTTAACAGCATCCATCACAGCGGGGTTAGGTTGGCGACGGGGGCTTTCCGTACAAGCCACATTGCCAGCCTGCTCGCTGAGTCGGGTGTGCCGCCTTTACATCTGAGGCGCTAGCAAATGCTTCTTTCGTATGCTGCAAATTTGCGACAGATGCCACTTCATCCAAGCTATCCTTGCGTGTTCAACAATGCCAACCGTTTGCTGTACGCTGCTTGTTCTCGAGCAACGCGGCCGGTTGGAGTACGCTTGGATAGCAGTTACAGATTGTTCGACGTACCTTCGGTTCCTTGCCTTGTCAGACAACCAAGTGGGGTACCTCCGAGGGTAGTACGACGACCTGAAATAATCCTGGATCTGCACACTGGCCCGAAAGAAAACACGGACCCTTCGATTTATCGGAATCTCTTCCTGTCCGTTGTTGGCCGCTATCCAGGTTCAGTCGTCGTCTACACGGATGGTTCGAGGACAGATACGAAGGTGGGCTGTGCGTTCGTTGTCGACAATGATAGGTTCATTTTTGCTCTCCCGGAAACCTGTGGTGTGTACACAGCAGAGCTCTATGCTGATGATGATGATGATGCTTGTTGTTTAAAGGGGCCTAACATCGAAGGTCATCGGCCCCTAATGAAACGAGATGGACGAAATGGCATATGATAGTTAAAATTTAAAACGGAGCCACTGATTAGAGTTTTAAAAAATGCGATGAAAAATGAGTATGAAATTAAAACAATCAGTGGATCTAATTCGCAATGCCTTATTTGGGAATAAAATAAGAAAAATTACAGGAGATAATGGAATAAGGCATTGCCTGCTAGTACAGATATATATACATACTTTACATTAGACGTGAAAAGAACACATTAAAATACGCAACACAAACTAAAATGAAGTCAATAGGATGAGAGCGTAATTGACACAAAGATACAAGCACAAAGGACATCATTACATACGATAAAACAGACCACTATCCCTCATAAAGCGGATGACGAGGTCTGCTGACTGCACGTCATCACGCAGGATAAGGGAGATGGTATCCGGGAGGTTAAGACTACGGCGAGGATCAACCAGGTCCGTACACTCCGTAAGCATGTGTACCACGGTAAGATGGTCACCGCAGGTACACACCGGAGGAGGTTCTCCTTTCAAAAGATGCGAGTGAGTCACGATACCATGGCCGACCCGAAGACGACAGAATACCACGGCTTCCCGCCGCGAAGCCCGAAGGGAAGTCTTCCATACCTTCGTCGTTCCTTTTATCGCTCTCAACTTATTGGGAGGTGGAATGGCCTGCCACTCCATCTCCCAATGGGACATAACATGATGTCGCAGCTGGGAGCGAATATCACTTGCTGGAACCTTGAAAGGCAACGGGGGCAGTGTAACTGCCTCCTTGGCAGCCTGATCTGCTAACTCGTTTCCCTCTATGCCCATGTGGCTTGGGAGCCACAGAAACGTGATTCTGGTGCCGGCATCCCAACACCCGACCAGCAGGTCCTGGATCCGCTGCACCAGAGGGTGTTGAGGGAAACAGGTATCAATAGACTGAAGCGAACTCAAGGAGTCAGTACACACAAGAAAGCGTCGGCGCTCATTGTATAGTGCGTACCGCAGAGCTCTGCAGATAGCATAGAGCTCTGCCGTGTACACACTACAGGTTTCCGGGAGAGCAAAAAGAAACCGATCATTGTCGACAATGAACGCACAGCCCACCTTCGTATCTGTCCTTGAACCATCCGTGTAGACGACGACTGAACCTGGATAGCGGCCAACAACGGACATGAAGAGCCTCCGATAAATCGAAGGGTCCGTGTTTTCCTTCGGGCCAGTGTGTAGGTCCAGGATTATTTCAGGACGTCGAACTACCCACGGAGGTGCCCCACTCGGTTGTCTGACAAGGCATGGAACCGAAGGTACGTTAAACAACCTGTAACTGCTCTCCAAGCGTATTCCAACCGGCCGCGTAGCTCGAGGACGGGCAGCGTACAGAAAATGGTTGCCATTGTTGAATACGCAAGGATAGCTGGGATGAAGTGGCATTTGTCGCAAATGAGCAGCATACGAAAGAAGCATTTGCTGGCGCCTCAGGTGTAAAGGCGGCACACCAGACTCAGCGAGCAGGCTAGCGATGGGGCTTGGACGAAAAGCTCCCGTCGCCAACCTAACCCCGGCGTGGTGGATGCTGTTCAGCTTCGCAAGAACGCTTGGTCTTGCGGAGCCATATGCTGCACTGCCGTAGTCTAACCTAGATAAAACGTGTGCCCTGTAGAATCGTAGGAGCACCGCACGGTCAGCTCCCCAATTAGTGCTGCTAAGAAATTTCAAGAGATTTAGCCTCTTGGTGCATTGCACTCTTAGCTCCCGCACGTGTGGCTCCCACGATAATTTACTGTCGAAAAGGAGCCCAAGAAATCGGTAAGTGTCAACCACGGGAAGAGCGACATTTCCTAGATAAAGTTCAGGATCTGGATGTAGAGTACGTTGACGGCAAAAGTGGACAACGGAGGTCTTTGCAGTAGAAAACCGAAAACCATGTTCAAAGGTCCACTGCTCCACCTTCCGGATAGCTTGCTGTAATTGTCGCTCTGCGACTGCCATACTGTGCGAGCTATAGTGAAGAGCAAAATCGTCCACATATAGCGACGGTATTACTGCGGGACCAGCAGCAGCAACAATACCGTTTATGGCAATCGCGAACAGAGTGACATTAAGAACCGATCCCTGTGGGACTCCATTTTCCTGAACGTGGTATTGCGAATATGTCCTCCCTACTCGGACACGGAATAGACGGAGGGACAAAAAATTCGCAATGAAAACCGGCAAGTTACCTCGGAATTTCCATTGATGCAGGACTGAAAGGATATCATATCGCCATGTGGTGTCGTAGGCCTTTTCTAAGTCAAAGAAAACAGCTACCAAATGCTGTTTGCGGAGAAACGCATCCTGGATAGAACTCTCCAGGCGTACCAAGTGGTCAGTGGTGGATCGAGCGGCTCGGAAACCACACTGGTACTCGGACAAGAGTCCTTGTTTCTCCAGACACCACACAAGGCGGCGATTTACCATCCTCTCAAACAGCTTACACAGGCAGCTGGTAAGACAAATAGGTCTATAACTCCCTGCATATTTAGGATCTTTGTCAGGCTTGAGGACAGGAATGACGATGCCCTCTCGCCACTGAGACGGATAGTCACCCTCCATCCAGATTCGGTTGAACACACGAAGGAGATAGAGAAGACTGTCCTCACTAAGGTGTTTCAACATCTGGTTATGGATATTGTCTGGTCCAGGAGACGTGTCCTTGCAAAGCGCTAATGCGCTACGGAGTTCCCACTCCGTAAAGGGCACGTTATAGTCCTCTGAAGCCTGAGTGGCAAAACTGAGATGACGACGTTCTGCCTCCCGCTTCAGAGGTAGGAAGTCACGATGGTAATTCCCGGAGCCAGACACGTCCGCGAAATGGCGAGCAAGATGGTTAGCAATCGAGAGTGGTTCAGTGACGATATTGCCTGCAATGGAAATTCCCGGTACCGAAGATGATCCATGAATACCCGAAATACGCCGAAGTTTAGTCCACACTTGAGATGATGGAGTGTGTGACGTCATAGACGACACATATCTCTCCCATGAAGCCTTCTTACTTTGGCGAATAAGAACCCGCGCCTTAGCGCGGAATTTCTTAAATGTTACCAAGTTGGCCGCAGTAGGCTGTCTACGGTAACGTTTATGAGCACGACGGCGTTCTTTGATAGCTGCGGCTATTTCCTCGTTCCACCAAGGAACGAGTTTTCGGCGAGGAGTCCCCGAGAAGAACGGAATGGACTCCTCAGCAGCAGCAAGAATAACTTTGGTGACATAAGTTATTTCCTCGCCGCGGTCCGCCTGATATCATCGTTAAAGACAGCTAGTGATGTGTACTTTGGCCAATCAGCGTGTTTAAGAATCCATCGAGGGGGAGCCTCGACGGATTTTTGGTTCATCAAAGTAAGAATGATGGGAAAATGGTCACTGTCACAAAGATCGTCGTGTGTGTTCCACCGAAACAGCGGAACCAACGTTCGGCTGCATAGACTTACGTCTATGCGAGAATATGTGCCGTAACGTACACTGAAGTGTGTTGGTTCCCCTGTGTTCAAAATACATAAATCCAGGTCTGTTACCAATGTTTCCAGCTCTCTTCCCCGGGGGCAAGGCGTCTCAGAGCCCCATATGGGGTGATGGGCGTTAAAATCGCCCAACAAGAGGAAGGGAGGTGGAAGCTGATCTAGAAGATCAGTGACATCATTAATGTTAAGAGGTAGCCCTGGCGGAAAATAGACATTACACACTGTTGTTATGACAGGCAGCGGAACGCGAACAGCTACAGCCTCCAGCGGGGTTCTTAGTGGAACCTCCTCGCTGTAGGTATCAGAACGGACAAGAATGCCAACGCCACCGGACGCCCGGTGAGCATAATGTCGTTCTGTCGAGTATAGTCGAAAATTTCGCAATACCGTATGATGATCTGGTCGGAAGTTTGTTTCCTGAATACAGACTATACTCGCCGAATACTCGCTAATGAGCTGGCGCAACTCAGCAAGATGCCTATCATAACCGTTACAATTCCATTGTAACAGTGCCATATTGTAAGTGTGGACTTCTGAGGATTAGGATAGGAGCAACGGAATGCTACCTAACCTAACCTACACTAACATCCCCATCCGAAGATGGAGATTCGTGCTCCATGTGCAGCTCCTCGTCATCAGACGAGGTGATGCAGGCCTTCAACTTCTTTGACGTAGTCCGGGTGCGGGGGTTTCTGCCCACGAGGGGAGCGCGCAGGTTTCCCCGAAGGAAGAGCTGCTGACGCAGAATCAGGCCCTCCAGGTGGAGGGCGTGACACTCCATTTGTGGGAGATTTGGAAGAGCGCCTATTAAGGGCGTTCTTCTTCCCCGCCGTCGATTCTTGTTTAGACGGGCTGGGAGGGGAGTTCCCAGCCCTGGTCGACGATGCCGCCTCCGCCGGCTTAGGCGCGGCTTTCGCCGACCGTGTAGGGGAAGGAGACGTTGTCTTCTTCCCCTTCTGTGCCGGCGTAGGTTTCTTAGCCGGCACAGGCAGATTGGTGGTCGAAGGCCGGGATGGACCAGCCTTCGAGCTTGTTCTCTTTGCGGCGTTGCTGGCAGGAGCAACCGCCGCCTTGGGCGCAGCGATCTTCTGGACAGGTGTTGCAGGTGAAACTGAGGAACCTGGCAGGGACTGAGCTATCAAGCTGAAGTCAAGTGTCTTGGCCGGTGCATTCAGGGAATTAAACTTACGGCGCGCTTCCTGGTAGGAAAGACCATCCAGGGTCTTGATCTCCTGGATCTTCTTCTCACTCAGATAGGTCGGACAGTTCCGATCCCGAGGAGAATGAAGACCAGAGCAGTTAGTGCACTTGTACGGAGGCGTGCATTCCTCCGCGCCGTGAGCTACTTTCCCACATGTACCACACACTGACTGATTCGAACAACGAGATACCATGTGTCCGAATCTCTGGCATTGATAGCACCGCATAGGAGGCGGGATGTACGGCCTCACATCGCAACGATAGGTTGTCACCTTGACTTTCTCTGGCAACACTGACAATTTGAAGGAGACTATAAACGCACCCGTGGCAACGTCTTCACCGTTGACTTTGCGTGTGATACGCCGGACGTGGGTCACGCCGCGGTGCTTCATGTCTTCCATCAAGTCATCGTCAGTGTTCAGGACGAGATCGCGGTGAAAATCACTCCACGAACCAGATTCAAGGTTTTGTGCTCTTCCACTTTGACGGGGATGTCGCCAAAGTGATCGCACTTATGCAACCGATCTGCTTGGAGCGCAGTGCTCGTCTTTAAAAGCAAACCACCATTGCGCATTTTCTTCAGGTCCTCCAGTTCACCGTAGACACCTTCAATGTGGCGACTAAAGAGAATCGATTTCACCAGCTTGAAGTCTTGCCCATCGGTCCTGGTAGCAACCAGGAACCTAGGGAAGCTGGAACCCAGACTAAGTCGCTGCGCTTGTTCCCAAGGGGTTGCCCCCCTTAGGGAATCAAAAGTTAAAGACTTGGGTAGCGAACTACCCGAGGTTGCTGGCGGAAGTTGTTTCGACGCCATCCCGAAAGTATCCTCCCCGAATGCCACCCACTCCGATCAGGGGTCTCTGTAGCCGAACCAAGCAGCCAAGGCAATACCCACCTGGTCATAGCAGGTATTGCCCGGGGTCCGATGTTGAACGATGCCTAATACGTGATGACTGAGGCAATGAGCACTAGGACTCCCTTCCTCCAGTCACCCGCAATAGCATGTACCCCAGAGCGTATACAGAGCACTAAATATAGAAAAAATAAATAAAAATAATTAATAATAATATGTCCTTCTGGCATTCGGCTGTGCGGGGACCTGCGTTGTCAGGCGGATACCACTGCCCGGGTACATGACACTCCCACCCGCCGCGTCCTGGGTGGTTGCTGGCACGGGCTTTTGAGCGTAGTCGCACACATAGGAGCTCCATCGCCGGGCAGCACGCACATCAAAATTTTGAGTGGTCTACATCTGACCCTCGGAAAAATAATAAAAAATAAAGAGGGGACCACGGCCACATAACCCTTTTAGTCGCCTTCTACGACAGGCAGGGATTACCTATGGATGTATTCAGCCTCTCCCATCCACAGGAGGTCCAACACATTATACCAAACCACAATCCATGTCCGCGCCAAGGTCGCCCCTTTTTGTCGCCTCTTACGACAGGCAGGGGATACCGCGGGTGTATTCTACATGTGCGTCCCCCACCCGCAGGGGGTAGTGTGTTTGGTCCGCGAGAGGTATTTTATTTCCCTCAAGTCCGCCGGCAAGCCGGTTAGGACCCCCCTATCCGCCACCTGGGACGCGCCACGTGGGAGTATCACCTCTCCCCCTGCTACGCCTTCGTAGTAGGTTCGTGGAGAGCTCTATGCTATCCGCGAAGCTCTGCGGTACGCACTATACAATGAACGCCGACACTTTCTCGTGTGTACTGACTCCTTGAGTTCGCTCCAGTCTATTGATACTTGTTTCCTTCGGCACCCTCTGGTGCAGCGGATCAGGACCTGCTGGCCGGGTGTTCGGATGCCGGCACCAGAATCACGTTTCTGTGACTCCCAAGCCACATGGGCATAGAGGGAAATGAATTAGCAGATAAGGCTGCCAAGGAGGCAGTTACACTGCCCCCGTTGCCTCTCAAGGTTCCAGCAAGTGATATTCGCTCTCAGCTGAGACATCTGCTTATGTCCTATTGGGAGATGGAGTGGCAGGCCATTCCACTTCCCAATAAGCTGCGAGCGATAAAAGGAACAACGATTTTGCTTTCCGATAGATTTGTTTCTGCATTGCATTCGAAAAAAAAACGGAAAATTATGAAAGAAAACATTAACAACATATCAATATCTATTCTTGAATGCCACTCGAATATCTTGACTGACGTATGCAAGTGATCCACGGATTTCAACAACAACAACAATAATAATAATAATTTCACAACACTACACATCCATGCACTTGGATTTCCTTTCTTGTTATGAATACACCCGTGAACTGTGTACGATAATTTAAAAAGTTTGGAAAAGTGAGAATCAATGAATGGTAAATTGGTTTGCGTCACTTTTGCACTGAAGTTTATGTATATGATCATGGTTTGAACATAATGTGGCCGTCATGGCCAGTATTTGCTCGTATAGTACAACATAGAACTCAAGTGATTTCATTGCCACAATATTTTTTTTCCGCATTATACAATAATATTCTCCGTAAATAAAATCTTTTCCACTCATGTGTTATGCAGATTCCACTTTACTAACATTTCATAACGCAATAAAAACTGTTATAATAATAATAACGTTTCCACTTCGGATTTTACTTATAGTGCAAAATATAGCTGTCCATACCAAATCCCTGGTCTAATTATGTGCCTTGTATTAATCTCTCTTGCCATTCAACTTTACCTTCTGCTACAAAAAATTCCATGAAAGAATCTCGAACCTGGAATCCTTTTGCCAGGGCGAATCCTCCATTTCTGCTAAGAGGTGTCATGTTCCTCACAGCTGTTTCACTGTTTTCTGTCAGAAGTGATTGACAATCTTCCCTAATTAAACTGTGGAAGCAGCATGCAGCTAATACTAACTCTGATTGGGGAGTAAATCAATCTGAAAACTTGACACAGTAAACCAAAAGCATTCTCAGAAACACGCCTGGCTCTGCATAGACGGTAATTGAAAATTGCCTTTTCAAAATTTTCCTTTGCCTGGGACCTATTAAATGGTTTCAGTATGTTCTTGAGGAGCCTAAATGCTTCATCCCTAACAATTACATGTGGCAGAACCCTCTCAGAACCTGGTAAATTTGCTTCTGGTGGAAAGTCGAAATTGTTCGAATACAACTTTTTGCCCACATTCGACTTGGCAAATATTCCACTATCACCTTCTTTTCCATATGATCCGACGTCAAGTGCAACGAACTTGTAATTCGCGTCCACGATTGCCAAAATGACAATGGAGAAAAAGTTCTTGTAATTGAAGAACAGAGACCCGCTCTTGGAAGGGCATACAATCCGGATATGTTTCCCGTCAATTGCACCGACACAATTAGGAAATTGCCATCTTTCCCAAAATTCAGTGGCCTTCGACTTCCAAATGATTTCTGTTGGTGGCGGCATCAAGACGTTGAGCAGTCTTGTACAAATAGCAGAAACAGCCTCTTTAACTTTTAAACTTATGTAACTATGAGAAATTTTAAAGCGTACTTCAGGGAATGGAAGGCTTCTCCTGTTGCTAAGTACCTGCAAAAGAGGATAACATTACAGTATAGGTGCTTTATTAATTTTGATTATTGTTATTAGTATTATTAATTCAAATACATTTAATGTAACTGGAAAAGAGAATTGAATAGGTAATACAAGTAAAGGCTCATAGATAAGAATTGTAATCACACAGGATATGAAATAAAAATTACGGAAAATTAGTATTAAGCACGCAAAGAGGTTACCGGTGTGCAGTATTATTTATTGCTTTATAGGTGAATTCTGCAAGAAGAAGTGGCGATCCATTCGAGATACCTGGAAGAGGCAGAACAAGGAGGAGAAGCTTGGAACGGGATCGGGGGCACACGCAAAGCGGAAGTGGCATTTGGCTCCATATATCGATTTTTTTAAGTTTGTGGAGTCGGAAAAGACGACTGTTGGAAGCATTGAGGCTGCAGATTCCCAAGATATGGAAGAAATGGCAAGGCCATTCCAAGAGGACGAGCAATCTGCACCAAACGAAGATCCGTCTCTTGAAACACCGAGCAGCGGCAAAAACAAAAGAAAACGGCCAAGAACTGAGAGGAGTAGTTTTGAGAACTTTTTCGACCAATCTCGTAAAGAAAGGCTGCAGTTACTGGAGTATATTAACAGTGTGCAAAAGGATGACGAAATAGACCTCTTTTATAAAAGTCTGGCTTTGTCAGTAAAAAAACTGCCAGACTATTTACAGTCTGAAGCCAAGTTGCGCCATCTTCAAGTAGTGATGGAGCTGGAGACTAAACCTAGGGCGCCTACCAACAATGGTGTTATTGTATTCCCTTCAACAAGTCAATAATAAGTATATTTGTTCAATTGTAATGTGCTAATTTCATTATTTACCATATAATTCCAACTCCTGTCAAAGCAATTCAATATAACTATTAAAAAAATCATCCCCAGACATAGTGATGGGCATATCGAATGTTTCCTGCTATCGATTGTTAAACGATAGTCCAGGAGCAAAACCGAATGTTTTTATTCGATAGTTTTATTCGGTTTTCGAATTGCTGACATTCGTTACGGTAGTTACTAATTACTATAATATGCACGCATGTTACAGTGTAAGGTCTTATATTTACTCTGATCCTTGCAATTTCGGCTCCCACAAGGTCTGTGCCAATCGTTAGGAACAATTTATAAAATTATGGACACAGGGACCACATAGGCCTACTTATTTTAATATGAAATATTTAATGGTGCACTTGAACAGTTTTAGGTTAGGCAATCTCTCTTCCTAGGAGGAAGTATAGTCAAATACACTTTTTATTTATTTAACTGGTATCATGTCAAACAATATACATGTGCAAACAGCCGTTAAACATAGCTCTCTTCAAAGGTGTCATAGATTTTCAGATACTTACATTATATTTTAAAAATGGCATTTTAACATGAAACAATGCAACCAAACCGCGAACTGAGTGAAACACACATGTAATAGAGCAATAAGCATTTATATGTGCAGTCACTAATATTATGTCGTGGTAAAAAGTAGATAAAGTAGCTAGATCAAATATTTTCATTCTGTGCACATAGGAGAACAGGTTAGGATAGGCTAACTAAAACAACATATCAAACTTGCAGTATAATTAATCAGACACTTAGGCTACCACTACCTTCCTATAATCAAAGATTTGTGTTCAGGAATATTAAAAGATCTAAATGTTTTGCTTTCAGCCTGTTTCTTCTTTCACTCATAATCTGCCCAGCTTTTGAAACTATTCTTTCTGCTGGAACAGATGTTGCAGGAACTGAGAGATATTTCTGTGACAATGTGTATAAGAGTTCCATGGCAGATTTGTGTTTCTTCCAGAATTCTGCTGGACTGTTTTTATGTCCACAAATGGCTGGTCAATGTACTGTCGCAGCATGATGGTTGCATTGCTAGTTGTATTCGTTCTGCATTTGTAGTGTGCTAGCTTATCTTCTAGAAAGAACCAAATATTGTCATTACTGCTGGTAGTGGCAGGATAGACAATTTGTTCTTCTGCTGTAATCTGTCTCTCACAAAGTGTTGACAACTCACTAATCAGATGTTTCTGAGATTGCTCAGAATTTGTCTCATTTCCAAATGCTACCTTCTTAAATCTAGGATCCAGTAAGTTTGCAGATGCTGGGACGTCCATCTTCTCAACTTGTCCTAATCTTCTATTAATTTCTTGTAGAAGGTTGTTGTTCAATGTGGTTCCCAATGTAGTTTGTGGCTCTTTGTTCATCAAAGTTACTTGGATCCCTCTGACTAAAGGCCACGAACCTACTACGGTGGCGTAGTAGGGGGAGAGGTGATACTCCCACGTGGCGCGTCCCAGGTGGCGGATAGGGGGGTCCTAACCGGTTTGCCGGCGGACTTGAGGGAAATAAAATACCTCTCGCGGACCAAACACACTACCCCCTGCGGGTGGGGGACGCACATGTAGAATACACCCGCGGTATCCCCTGCCTGTCGTAAGAGGCGACAAAAAGGGGCGACCTTGGCGTGGACATGGATTGCGGTTTGGAATAATGTGATGGACCTCCTGTGGATGGGAGAGGCTGAATACATCCATAGGTAATCCCTGCCTGTCGTAGAAGGCGACTTAAAGGGTCATGTGGCCATGGTCCCCTCTTTATTTTTTATTATTTTTCCGAGGGTCAGATGTAGACCATTCAAAATTTGATGTGCGTGCTGCCCGGCGATGGAGCTCCTATGTGTGCGACTACGCTCGAAAGCCCGTGCCAGCAACCACCCAGGACGCAGCGGGTGGGAGTATCATGTACCCGGGCAGTGGTATCCGCCTGACAACGCAGGTCCCCGCACAGCCGAATGCCAGAAGGACATATTATTATTAATTATTTTTATTTATTTTTTCTATTGTTAGTGCTCTGTACACGCTATGGGGTACATGCTATTGCGGGTGACCGGAGGAAGGGAGTCCTAGTGCTCATTGCCTCGGTCATCCCGTATTAGGCATCGTTCAACATCGGACCCCGGGCAATACCTGCTACGACCAGGTGGGTATTGCCTTGGCTGCTTGGTTCGGCTACAGAGACCCCTGATCGGAGTGGGTGGCATTCGGGGAGGATGCTATCGGGCATGGCTTCCAAACGAAGTCGGCTCTCACAAGGTGGTCGCCCACCTAAGTCTTTAACTTTTGCTTCCCTGAGAGGTTCAACTCCCTGGGAACATGCGCAGCGTGAAGGAATGGGATCCAGCTTCCCTAGGTTTCTGGTCGCTACCAGAACCGATGGGCAGGATTTTAAGCTGGTGAAGTCGATCCTGTTTAGTAGACACATCGAAGGCGTCTATGGCGAACTGGAGGAACTTAAGAAAATGCGCAACGGTAGTTTGCTTCTAAAGACTCGTACAGCACTGCAAGCTGATCAGTTGCTTAAGTGCGAGCACTTTGGCGAAATCCCCGTCAAAGTGGAGGAGCATAAGTCCTTGAACCTGGTTCGCGGAGTCATCTTTCACCGCGACCTTATTTTGAACACTGACGACGAGTTGATGGAAGACATGAAGAACCGTGGCGTGACACACGTCCGGCGCATTACGCGCAAGGTCAACGGTGAAGACGTTGCCACTGGTGCCTTCATTGTCTCTTTCAAGTTGTCAGTGTTACCAGAGAAAGTCAAGGTAACAACTTATCGTTGCGATGTGAGGCCGTACATCCCGCCTCCTATGCGATGCTATCAATGCCAGCGATTCGGACATATGGTATCTCGCTGTTCGAATCAGGCTGTATGTGGTACATGTGGACGAGTAGCTCACGGCGCGGAGGAGTGCACAACTCCATACAAGTGCACTAACTGCTCCGGTTTTCATTCTCCTCGGGATCGGAATTGTCCGACATACCTGAGTGAGAAGAAGATCCAGGAGATCAAGACCCTGGATGGTCTTTCCTACCAGGAAGCGCGCCGTAAGTTTCATTCTATGAATACACCTGCCCGTACACTCGACTATAGCTTGATAGCTCAGAGTCTTCCAGGTTCGTCATTTACGACCAAGACACCTGTCCAGACCGCTGCGCCCAAGGCGACTGTTGCTGCTCCCAGTAACGTCGCGAATAGTCAAAGCTCGAAGGGGGGGACCACCCCACCATCGACCAACCAGAAGTCTGTGCCGGCTGGCAGTTCCCAGCCGGCACAGCAAGGGGGGAAGACTAAGTCTCCCCCCCCTAGGAGGTCGACGAAAGTCGTGCCCCAGCCGGCGGAGGCGGCATCGTCGACCAGGGCTGGGAAACCATCTCCCAGCCCGTCTAAACTCGAAAAAAAGAAGGGGAAGAAGAGCGCCCGTCCTGAGCGCTCTCGGACTTCCCCTGCGAAGGAGAAGTCATGCCCCCCATCTGGGGGATATGAGTCTGCGCCAGGAGGCACTCCTGCTCCAAAACCGGCGCGCTCTCCTCGTAGGGGACCCCCTCGCGCCCGAAAAGCGTCGAAGTTCTGGGCGACACCCCTGCCATCTTTCGATGACGGAATGGATGTCGCACTGTCCTCTACATCTACGGATGTAGAACTAGATAGTGTTTAGGCTTACGAGCATTTTTTCGCTCATAACCTAACACTCCTTTTATAGTCCACACTATGGCACTGTTACAGTGGAATTGTAACGGTTATGACAGGCATCTTGCTGAGTTACGTCAGCTTATTAGTGAGTACGCAGCGAGTATAGTCTGTCTTCAGGAGACCAATTTCAGACCTGGTCATCATACGGTCTTGAGGCATTTCAAACTATACTCGACAGAACGATACTATGCTCACCGGGCTTCCGGAGGCGTTGGCATTTTTGTACGTTCTGATAGCTACAGCGAAGAGGTTCCATTACGAACCCCTCTAGAGGCTGTAGCTGTTCGCGTCTCGCTGCCTGTCATAGCAACAGTGTGTAATGTTTATCTTCCACCCGGCCAGCATCTGAACATCAATGATGTCGCTGATCTTATAGATCAGCTTCCACCACCCTTCCTCTTATTGGGCGATTTTAACGCCCATCACCCCATATGGGGCTCTGAGACGCCTTGTCCCCGAGGAAGAGAGTTGGAAACACTTATAACAGATCTGGATTTATGTATTTTGAACACAGGGGAACCAACTCACTTTAGTGTACGTTACGGCACATACTCTCGCATAGACGTAAGTCTATGCAGCCGAACGTTGGTTCCACTGTTTCGGTGGAATGCACACGATGATCTCTGTGACAGTGACCATTTTCCCATTATTCTTACTTTGTTGAAACATAAACCCGTCGAGGCTCCCCCTCGATGGATTCTTAAACATGCTGATTGGCCAAAGTACACATCACTAGCTGTCTTTCACGATGATGTCAGGCGGACCGTCGGCGAGGAAATAACTTACGTCACCCAAGTTATTCTTGCTGCTGCTGAGGAGTCCATTCCGTTTTTCTCGGGGGCTCCTCGCCGAAAACTCGTTCCTTGGTGGAACGATGAAATAGCAGCAGCCATCAAAGAACGCCGTCGCGCTCATAAACGTTACCGTCGATAGCCTACTGTGGCCAACTTGGTAACATTTAAGAAACTCCGCGCTAAGGCGCGAGTTCTTATTCGACAAAGTAAGAAGGCTTCATGGGAGAGATATGTGTCGTCCATGACGTCACATACTCCATCATCTCAAGTGTGGACGAAACTTCGACGAATTTCGGGTATTCAAGGATCATCTGCTGTACCGGGAATTTCCATTGCAGGCAGTGTCGCCACTGATCCCCTCGCGATTGCTAATCATCTCGCTAGTCATTTCGCGGATGTCTCTGGCTCCGGGAATTACAATCCTGATTTCCTCCCTCTGAAGCGTGAGGCAGAACGTCATCACCTTAGTTTTGCCACCCATGATTCAGAGGACTACAACGTGCCCTTTACGGAGTGGGAACTCCGCAGCGCCTTAGCGCTTTGCAAGGACACGTCTCCTGGACCGGACAACATCCATAACCAGATGTTGAAACACCTTAGTGATGATAGTTTACTATATCTCCTTCGTGTGTTCAACCGAATCTGGACAGAGGGTGATTTTCCGTCTCAGTGGCGAGAGGGCATAGTCATCCCTGTCCTCAAGCCTGACAAAGATCCTAAGTATGCAGGAAGTTACAGACCGATTTGTCTTACAAATTGCCTGTGTAAGCTATTTGAGAGGATGGTAAATCGCAGACTCGTGTGGTGTCTGGAGAAACAAGGACTTTTGTCCGAGTACCAATGTGGATTTCGAGCCGCTCGATCCACTACAGACCACTTGGTACGCCTGGAGAGCTCTATCCAGGATGCGTTTCTCCGCAAACAGCACTTGGTAGCTGTCTTCTTTGACTTGGAGAAGGCCTACGACACCACCTGGCGATATGGCATCCTTTCAGTCCTGCATCAATGGAGATTCCGAGGTAACTTGCCGGTATTTATTGCGAATTTTTTGTCCCTCCGTCTATTCCGTGTCCGAGTAGGGAGGACATATTCGCAATACCACGTTCAAGAAAACGGAGTCCCACAGGGATCGGTTCTTAGTGTCACTCTGTTCGCGATTGCCATAAACGGTATTGTCGCTGCTGCTGGTCCAGCCGTAATACCGTCCCTATATGTGGATGATTTTGCTCTGCACTATAGCTCGTGCAGTATGGCAGTCGCAGAGCGACAGTTACAGCAAGCTATTAGGAGGGTGGAGAAGTGGACCTTAGAACATGGCTTTCGGTTTTCTGCCGCAAAGACCTCCGTTGTCCACTTTTGTCGTCAACGTACTCTTCACCCTCATCCTGAGCTTTATCTAGGAAATGTCGTTCTTCCAGTTGTTGACACCTACCGATTTCTTGGGCTCCTTTTTGACAGTAAATTGTCGTGGGAGCCACACGTGCGGGAGCTAAAAGTGCAATGCACCAAGAGGCTTAACCTCTTGAAGTTTCTTAGCAGCACTAATTGGGGGGCTGACCGCGTGGTGCTCCTGCGATTCTATCGGGCACACATTTTATCCCGGTTAGACTACGGCAGTGCAGCATATGGCTCCGCAAGACCAAGCGTTCTTGCGAAGCTGAACAGTATCCACCACAGCGGGGTTAGGTTGGCGACGGGAGCTTTTCGTACTAGCCCCATCGCTAGCCTGCTCGCTGAGTCTGGTGTGCTGCCTCTACACCTGAGGCGCCAGCAACTACTACTTACATATGCTGCAAATTTGCGACAGATGCCACTTCATCCGAGCTATCCCTGCGTATTCAACAATGGCAACCGCTTGTTGTACGTTGCTCATCCACGTGCGACGCGGCCGGTTGGGATACGCTTGGATAGCAGTTATGAATTGTTTGACGTACCTTCGATTCCTTGCCTTGTCAGACAACCAAGTGGGGTACCTCCGTGGGTTGTGCGACGACCTGAAATCATCCTGGACTTGCACACTGGCCCGAAAGGAGACACGGACACTTCGATTTATCGGAGGATCTACCTGTCCGTTCTTGGCCGCTATCCAGGTTCAGTCGTCGTTTACACGGATGGTTCACGGACAGATACGAAGGTGGGCTGTGCGTTCGTTGTCGACAATGATCGGTTTCTTTTTGCTCTCCCGGATACCTGTAGTGTGTACACGGCAGAGCTCTATGCTATCTGTGAGGCTCTGCGGTACGCATTAGACAATGAGCGCCTACAGTTTCTTGTGTGTACTGACTCCTTGAGTTCGCTTCAGTCTATTGATACCTGTTTCCCTCGACACCCTCTGGTGCAGCGGATCCAAGACCTGCTGGCCGGGTGTTCGGATGCCGGCACCAGAATTACGTTTGTGTGGCTCCCCAGCCACATGGGCATAGAGGGAAACGAGTTAGCAGATCAGGCTGCCAAGGAGGCAGTTACACTGCCCCCGTTGCCTTTCAAGGTTCCAGCAAGTGATATTCGCTCTCAGCTGAGACATCTGGTTATGTCTCATTGGGAGATGGAGTGGCAGGCCATCCCACTTCCCAATAAGCTGAGAGCGATAAAAGGAACAACGAAGGTATGGAGGACTTCCCTGCGGGCTTCGCGGAGGGAAGCCGTGGTATTATGTCGCCTTCGGATCGGCCACGGTATCTTGACGCACTCCCATCTACTGAAAGGAGAACCCCCTCCGGTGTGTACCTGCGGCGACCATCTTACCGTGGTACACATCCTTACGGAGTGCGTGGACCTGGTCGATCTGCGCCGTAGTATTAACCTTCCGAGTACTATCTCCCTTATCTTGCGCGATGACGAGCAGTCAGCAGACCTCGTCATCCGCTTTATGAGGGATAGCGGTCTGTTTTATCGTGTGTGATGTTGTCCTTTGTCCTAGTGTTGTTTATGTCAGTTGCGCTTTTATTTCATTGACTTCATTTTATTTTGTGTTGCGCATTTTAATGTGTTATTTGAACGTCTAACGTAAATTATGTGTTAATATCTGTATTACTGGGCAATGCCTTATTCCTTCAATTTCCTGTCCTTTCTCTTATTTTAATAGAACATAAGGCATTGCGTATTAGATCCACTGACTGTTTTAATCTCACCCTCATTTTTCTTCATCACCATTCTTTTTTAACTCTAGTCAGTGGATACTTTTTAAAATTTTAACTTCATGTCTCATGTCATTCATTTCGTTCCATTAGGGGCCGATGACCTTCGATGTTAGGCCCCTTAAAACAACAAGCATCATCATCATCATCATCTGACTAATGGAATTACCTTTGAAATTGTTGGGTATTTTTCTGCAGAAAATTCCTTTGTCAGAAGTTCCACTGGCTTTAATACAGCCACACAGTCTTCAATGGTTGACCACTGCTCTGCAGTAAGGGGTGGTGGACTAGTAGGTAGAGATGTTAAAGCAGCTGAAAGAGATTTTTTCACTTGCAGCAACCTCTCCAGCATGTAATATATTGCATTCCACCTCGTTACAACATCTCTCTTCAGTTCATACTGTGCGACTCCCATTAGTGCTTGTATCCCTCGTAGATTGTCTGATACAGTAACAGGGGATTTGAAATGGGTTACCAGTGCTCTGCATGCCTTGAGAATGTTGTCTAAGTTGTTTGTGTTGGCCACTGCATTCTGTACAACGAGGTTCAGCATACGTGCTATACATGGCAGGTGTCGTGATGGCACCGATGCCGGGAATCGAACCAAGGTATATTAAGTCCCATAGCATATATTAAGGAGATTAGAATTGAACTAGTGGATCTCCAGTACAGGAGACCACTAGGAATGTATAAACGAAAGGATAAAGAGTTTTCTTACAACAAGAATTATGGTAATTAATTGTGTAAAATGTGCTACTTTATATTTGAAACAAATAGAATTGGATATGTGAAATTACTTATTCTTCAAGTCCTGCTACGGAAGGCTTATGAGTAACTTGTTATTGAGTTGCAATCTTATCTATGTAAATTGACCAAGGGTTGAGTAAATGAACAGTGGCTAGCTACAAGCACAAATCCAGCATTCAGAATAATTAGCATAGGGAGAGACAAGGAAAGAATACATGACTCATGGAAGGATGGAGCATCGGAAAATCTCCACTTCATGGCAAAACATTCCACTCAGTGAGAGTGAGACAGAGAATAAGTGGTTCTGAGATTGACCACTATAGCACCACCTACTGGAGAGGGATCCCAGTTGGGGGTAGACTAGTACTGGGGTGGGAGTTCCCCCTCTCACTAGTTAGCAAGGGCCAGACCAGGATATATATACAAGCTGCAAAGGCATAGGGGATATATTTAGTCTTGGGCAGGAGAACGCTCTACGTAGGTCCAGAAAGTCGGTAATAAGACTGGAAGTGCTGACATTCAGAATGAGAGAGAGGAGTAGGACATAGCCGCGATAGAAGTGATATTGGAAAGATTTAGTCTCTCAGACAGTAGTGGGAGATGCGGACTTAGGCTTAGAGACAAGCTAGAGGGCAACTCTCAGGTTTTCAACATAGACTCTACCCAGGTTGGAAATCAGTATTCTAAAAGCTTCCGGAGCTGGCACATCACTGAAGTATGCTGTAAATAGACATTGTAAATAGGTACGGTAGTTGGGAAGTCAGAGATGAAAGCAAATATGTATCATATTAAATGAGACTCAGTACTTCATTTAATGGTTCAGGGCACCCAACCCACAGATTCTCCAACCGCTCGGGAGAACAAATCGTCCAGAACATCTCGGGACAAGGTGAGTCACGACAGACTTACGTTTTGGTGTCAGGTATGTGGGGTGCCCTTAGTTCGAACTCCGACGAACAGTAGAACCATATCAGTCCGATGTTCGCACACTTCGAGAAGAAGATTGAACCGCGCACCGAAGAAGATTGTCCGAAAACCGCGCAGCGCAGAAGATTGAACCGCGCACCGAAGAAGATTGTTCGAAAACCGCGCATCGCAGAAGATCGTACCGCGCATCGTAGGAGCCACAATCCAGCCCAGCTGCAGGGAGCCAGCAGCCTACACGGATCGCAGCCAAGAAGCCCAGCAGCCTATTAAGCAGCCTACACGGATCGCAGCCAACAAGCCCAGCAGTACAGAAGACATCGTAGGGTGAGTCCACTTTAATTCAGTATGGCAAGTCAGGAGGAAGATGTAGATTTAAATGCAGGAAGGCCAGAATTTCAGATAGCAGAGGCTGATGATGATGATGATGATGCACGTAGCTTAGAAGGACCTTATGTAACTGTAGTAGAGGGACACAGACTGATTGGTCGAGAATTTGACGGTAATCAGCCAGACAGACTACGAGAGTTTCTTGCCAACGTAGATGCGGCTGTACGCATGATCAGGGAGGATGATCAGGCACTTTTCTTTAAGTATATATTGACAAAAATTACAGGCAAGGCCCGAGAGAAGCTCTTGGTAAGAGCTGATATTACTAACTGGGAGAACGCTAAAGTAGCGTTAAATGAATATTATGGTAGGCAGGGCACGTTAGATCTATATATATATCTGCCAAATGATCCAAAGCAGTCAGGAACCGCGAGAGAGTGTAGCATCCTGGGCGCATCGCGTAGACACGATGGCGTCAGCTTTCAGGGATGCTTTATTGGAGGGCGAATGCCTAGAGGATAGGCAGGCAGAGTTGAAGTGCGTGAGAAAAATAGGAGTGGCTAGTTTCACACAAGGGTTAAACAACCCAAGAATCCAATGTAGAGTGCAGGATCAGCAACCTCTAAAATTTGAAAAAGCCGTGGCAATAGCTAGGCAGGAAGAAGCAGTCATTATATCCAAACAGGCTAAGGGTGGATTGCAAAGTAGGCGGAACACACTAGGGTTCACACGGAGAATTGACACTAACAAGCCTAATGTAGCAAAACCAGAAGGAAGGTGGCATCCTAAGCGTAGAACAGCAATGGTTAGGGTGATTTGCTACAATTGCAATAAAGAGGGTCACCTAGCTAGGCAATGGACAAGTCCGAGAAAGGAAACACAGGTCAACCTATCGGAGAGTCAGAATTAAAAAGATCACCGACAACGCTAACTTGTCCGTATTGTAAGAAACAAGGACACATAGAGAGAGATTGCCGAAATAAGCAAAGGTGATGATGATGCTTGTTGTTTTAAGGGGCCTAACATCGAAGGTCATCGGCCCCTAATGGTACGAAATGAAAGAACAAAAATTGCAAAGGCATCCACTGACCAAAATAAAAATAAAATATGGCACGAAGAATGAATGGATGGACAGGAACTCAACAAAACACAAAAACAAACAAACAAAAACCAGTGGATCGGACTCAATACAGATCGAAAATAACATTATTACCGACCAAGGAACCACTTATAAAGCACAATGATGCTTGGTGTCTAAAGGGGGTGCAAAATCCACGTCTAAGGCCCCACAGAATGGTACATGTCGCGAGTAAAGTACAACCATGGTATTTGTCATGTTGGGGTACTAATCAAAAGTAGCGAAGTCTCACGGTGTTCCACAAAAGATGGTACTACTCACAAGTATTGCGATACGTACAAGTAACGCAGACCTATGGTGTGTCTCACACAATGGCCCAACTCAGAGTCAACGCAAACCGAGAAGGTTCCCCACCTAGGTGTACTAAACACGGGCGCCGGTATTCCCGTGGTGTTCGTCACACAGTGGGTACTAATCACAGGCAACGCAGACCCACGGTGCTGCTCATATAGTGGTACAACTCACAGGCTACGCCCAGACCCGCGGTGTTGCACACATGGGTACGACGCACGGGTACTGGAATCCACCAGGCCAGGGTTTTACTGCTACTAATCACAAACCTATTTCGTACCGAATTTAGTGGTACTACTCGCAAGTACAGGCAACCTATGGTGTTCCCCGCGTGATGGTACGATTCAAAATGAGTTGCATGCTTCTAATTCAGTCAGCCCTTGGTCGCCCCTTACGGCAGGCAGGGGATACCGCGGGTGTATTCTACATGTGCGTCCCCCACCCGCAGGGAGTAGTGTGTTTGGTCCGCAAGAGGTATTTTATTTCCCTCAAGTCCGCCGGCAAGCCGGTTAGGACCCCCCTATCCGCCACCTGGGACGCGCCACGTGGGAGTATCACCTCTCCCCCTGCTACGCCATCGTAGTAGGTTCGTGGCGATGGGATAGGAAAGGCCTAGGAGTTGGAAGGAAGCGGCCGTGGCCTTAATTAAGGTACAGCCCCGGCATTTGCCTGGTGTGAAAATGGGAAACCACGGAAAACCATCTTCAAGGCTGCGAATAGTGGGTGCCTGTTTGAAATCCATCTACAACACATGATACTGTTACCCAGGCTGCCTCACCTAACGTACCGGTACACACATCTCATCACCTCCAACAAACCGACATATCATCATTCATTCCTAGAAGTAGAAAAGTGAACCATAACGCTCTGCACATAAAGAAAATAGACTCCCAGTTGATGGAATTGTTCACATTAGACTTTCAGCCTTTCAGCATTGTTGATGATGATGCTTGTTGTTTAAAGGGGCCTAACATCGAGGTCATCGGCCCCTAATGGTACGAAATGAAATTAACAAAACGTACAAATTCATCCACTGAACAAAGTAAAATAAAAAAATTCATGAAGAATGAATGGATGGACATGAACCCAACAAAAACCGAACAAACAAACAAAAACAGTGGATGACTCAAAAAAAGATCGTAAATAATTGTATTACTGACCAAGGAAACATTTATAAAGCACAATGATGCTTGATGTCTAAAGGGGTGCAAAATCCATGTCTAAGGCCCCACAGAATGGTACATGTCGCGAGTAAAGTAGAACCATGGTATTTGTCATGTTGGGGTACTAATCAAAAGTAGCCAAGTCTCACGGTGTTCCACACAAGATGGTACTACTCACTAGTATTGTACTTCGTACAGGGAACGCAGACCTATGGTGTTTCTCACACAATGGCGCCACCCACAGCCAACGCAAACCGACGAGGCTCCTCAGATAGGTGTACTAATCACGGACGCCGGTATTCCCGTGTGTTCCTCAGATAGTGGGCACCAATCACAGGCAACGCAGACCGACGGTGTCACTCTATAGCGGTAGAACACACAGGCTACGCCCAGACCCGCGGTGTTGCTCACATGGGTACGACGAACGGGTACTGGAAACCCCCAGGCCAACCTCTTTCCTGCTACGAATCACAAACCTATTTCGTACCGAATTTAGTGGTACTACTCGCAAGTACAGGCAACCCATGGTGTTCCTCGCATGATGGTACGAATCAAAAGTAGTTTCATGGTTCTAATTCAATCATCCCTTGGTCGCCCCTTTTAGTCGCCTCTTACGACAGGCAGGGTATACCGCGGGTGTGTTCTACATGAACGTCCCCCACCCGCAGGGGGTAGTGTGTTTGTGCCCACGAGAGGTATTTTATGTCCCTCAAGTCCGCCGGCAAGCCGGTTAGGACCCCCCTATCCGCCACCTGGGACGCGCCACGTGGGAATATCACCTCTCCCCCGGCTACGCCAGCGTAGTAGGTTCGTAGTTTCAGCATTGTTGAAGACAAGGATTGTATTAGCTATACTAATGCTCTCGACCCGTTGTATCAGTTAGCAAATATAAAAACTTTGTCGACGTCAATGCTACCTTCTTTGTACGAGCACACCTTCAATGCCGTGCAAAACAAGCTGAAAAAGGTGACCAGCGTATGTTTGACCACGTACTGTTGGACATCAACCATTAATGAAAGCTATATTGCTTTAACGGCTCTACTACTTGAATGCTGTGGATTTGATACGCCATATACTAGTGTAAATTCAGCTCACGAAATTAAACGTGTAGTTGATGAATGGGGCTTAAGTAACAAAGTGCTGATAGCTGCAAGAGACAATGCTGCTAAGATAACCGGTGCTATTGTTAATGAGTTCAGCTCCGCTGGTAGGCTCATTCTTTAAATTTAATAGTGCAGAATGCACTACACATAGTGCAGGAAACGCGTGATTCGGTGAAGACAATTGTGTCACATTTTAAGAGGACTACACAGCTAATGAGAAACTTAACGTACCAGAGAAACTCGGGAGTGGCGCAGCCTTACCGATTGCTGCAGGAGGTACCAACCAGATGCAACTCCACATTTTACATGCTGCAACGTATCACACTGCTCCAAGAGGCGGTGAGAGGCGATAGATACCTCCCTGTACTTTAATCGGAAGAATGGGACTTATGTTCCCAGTTGTGTAGGGTTCTGAAACCTTTTGAGGAAGTAACTAGGAAGTTAAATGCAGATAAATATACAATTGCGAGTCAGATTATCGTATTAACGAGAGGTTTGTTGGCCATCTGCTCGAAAATGCAAAAAGAAAATTTTCTTCCATTTACGAAACAGGTTGTTACAGAGCTGCAAAGAGGCATTGTAACAAGAATATCCAACTTTGAAGAGAGCAAGACAATATCCCTTTGTATTTTTCTCGATCGACGCTTCAAAATGGTTGGATTTTCTAATAAGCGAATCGCCGAAAACGTAAAGAAACGCGTTATCTAGTTGGTTTCGGCCGACATGAGCAAGGACACACAAGAATCCGTGTGTCAGAGATACGCTGATCCCGTAGTGCCTGAACAAACTGAAGAATTATCAGTCTGGGAAATATTTCATAAGGAGGTCGCTTCATTACAACCAAGCGGTACTGCCACATCGACGTCAATTATAGAAGTTCAGCGCTATTTGGAAGATCCGATTTTACCTAGAAATCAGGACCCGCTGAAATGGTGGTCAGAAAATCATCATTTATTTCCGACAATGGCTAAGTTAGTGAAAAAACATTTTAATATCTTAGCAACATCAGTGCCATGTGAGCGTATTTTCTCCACAGCTGGGAACTCGATAAGTGACAGACGTACTCGTCTGAGTTCCAGGAAAGTGAAACAACTGATGTTTTAAACGTAAATTCTTCCGATGTCAGTCCATGATGGTTGACTGATTGAGAGTTTCATTTCCAGTTTGACATAAGTTCATAAGTTGTTCTGTTTCTAAATATCATACTATACATTGTATGTTAATCATAATTTTGTATAAATGGGCTCTTGTATGTTTTTTGTTTGTTAGTTAATAATAATTTTGTATAAGTTGGCTGTACTGTATGTGTTTGTATGTTCATCATAATTTTGTATAATTGGGTTACATTGTGTGTTTTGGTTTGTTCATTATAATTATTTTAACTCTTTGTCATAATTTTGTACAACTAGGTCTATTGTATGATTATGTTTATTTTAGTTTTGAGGAATTCTAGGGTATATGTGATCGTATTTTATTATTGCATATATGCTGTGTAATATGATTTAATATATTTCACTTGACGTTAATGCCTGTAATTTCTCATGTATTGAAATTAGCATTACAATATTTTCATTACAATCACATGAATAGAACCAGCTTTTGGGTGGTTAGGCCGTGTGCATTTTGCAGAGTTTCGCCCAGACGTGCCATTTAGGCTCATCAGCTGGATTGGCACGCCCCTCTAGGACTGTGCTTAGCAGTGGCAGACCAAGCGTATGGTTCTATTCATGTGATTGTAAGATCTGCGGCCGTGAAAGCCATTTTTGATATTCTAACTCCATGGGGAGTAATATTTTTTGGAAATGGAGAATTCACTTCTCCTTTAGCAGGTTAGCAATCTCTATTTGCTAACACGGCAGGACCATGCGCTTGGTCTGCCACTGCTAAGCAGAGTCCTGGAGGGGCGTGCCAATCCAGCTGATGAGCCCAAATGGCACGCCTGGGCGAAACTCTGCAAAATGCACACGGCCTAACCACCCAAAAGCTGGCTCTATTCACGTGATTGTAAGATCTGCGGTCGTGAAAGCCATTTTTAATATCTTCATTTTTCTATGAATAAATATTAAGGGCTCTTATTCAAGGGAAGTAAGAGTTATTCTATGATTTGTTTACAATATGACAGAAACATTACATTTTAAGGTAATACATTTCATTGGGCCTGTTTTTGTTATTAAATGAATAAATCAATGGTTGACAGAGTTTATAGGCCTTGAACACTTGTTCCGCATTGACCTGCTCGCGTAAGTCCTCCCGTTTTAGCAATAAGAGATCGTATGAGTGACTCTTTCAAACAACGACAGGATAAAACGGCCTGCACCGTGAGTATTTTAGCCCAGTCAGCCTATTAAGGCTTTGAGTGCTATTTCTGGAAACTATTTTGTATCTATGCTGGATTGTTTTGGGATTGGGTGGGCGAGTTATTCAAGACAGTGACTGGTCAGAATGTGACCTGGTGCCTAATGGCGGGGTTTGGGGGTGGTGAGACTAAGACCATGGGCCTCCTGTAACGGCGACCTTCGGTTTCATAGTTCCCAAGTTCTCTGGTGAGGGGGTTATGGGTGTTACCGAGTGTGGCATAGTTTCCTTGCTTGCTTCAGAATGCGCTCGGTAATGGGAGCTATATTATTGTCTCTATGGAGATCAGGGTTCCGGGTAAAACAAGGCGCATCTGAGATGAAGCGCAGCGCCCTATTCTGAACGCGTGGCAACTTCGCCAGGTGCGTCTTGGCTGCACATCCCCGGATAGGACTGGCGTACTCTAGCGTCGGACGTATTGTAGTCTTGTACTACAGGAGTCTGTTCACACGTGTGAGCCCGTTTTCGGCTTTCATGAGCGGCAATAATTTCGAAAGACGGCGGCCAGCTGTAGCCGCAATAATGTTAACATGGTGGCGATTAGTCCCCTGTCTAACGTAACCTCTAGGTGCCTGGTAGTGTCTGACCACCTAATAACTTTGCAAAAGAAGTTCAGGAGGTCAGGATCGTTTCTGGTTCTCTAAGAGAAGAGAGTGGCCGAGCTTTTCTTGACGTTGATTCTTCGCTTCTCAAACCAGGGTTCGAGCGTGGAGAGAGCGTCCTGAATATTGGCCTGTTGCCACACCAACAATCGAAGAAGGGGGCAATCAATCGACAGGCGGCCCAACACCGCAACCCAGGTCTTCGATTGTTAGCACAACCACCAAAGAGATAAGAGGCGCCTCCCAGCGCGAAATTACGCAACTACTGAAGGAAGGGCCTCGATTAAAAACACAAACACAGGATAGGAAAGCGATGGAATCTGGACAAAACCAATAGGTCGATGACCATAACAGAGGGTGGAAGGAGTTAAAGGATAGAGCAATTTATTACAATAACACTCACCGTTACACTTAAGGACCAAATTTTAATACTATTTAAGAAATTCAAGAAGTAGAGTGAGTGGTCCAATAAAATATGTAAAAGAAATTGAAATCAATTAAATTTTAAAAGAAAAAATTAATGACAAGGCTCATTTTCAAAGAACTACCACACCAAGCGTAGTCACCAAGCTTGTCTACAACCTCAACCAATTAATAAGGTACAATAAGATTTTCTAAAAGAAATTAACTTGAGTTGACATTTAAATTTGAACATCATAACAAAATACGGTTCGAGCTCGTTTTATACCCTAGGTGCATATTCCTGGGTACGCGCGCCCCTTCCATTTACCCATTTACAATTTATCAATTTGTTATTAAACAATTAAAAGCCAACATGCATAACTACCATACATAATTACATGGTTTGAGATACATCACTGAACACGGAAGCGTTTTAAATGAAAACATCTATCCGCGTCCTCAAACACAACGATAATGTCGTGTAGTAACATAAGGGTAGACTAAAGTTAAAATAAGAAACGAGTCCACGTCAAAGAAAAAATAAATTACTTAAAGAAAACAATCAATAGATAACATAAAAATATTCAAGAAATAAACACTCATCCGTGACCCAGTTCACATGAGACAGAGGAGATAGCCTCGAGCGCCGGATTTGGCATATCTCTCATAAACAGGTTGAAGAGGTTCGGGGACAGTACTCCGCCTTGGGGTACCCCGGCCGCGAAGGGGCAGGGATCTGAAAGGGCCCCGTTGACTTCGACCTGAAAGGTCCTGTCAGACAGATAACTGGTGAGGAGCCTAATGATGTAATGGGGAAAACAAAGGAGGTGAAGCTTGTAGATCAGCCCCTGGTGCCACACTCTATCAAAGGCGCGCGCGATGTCAGGGAAACAGACTCCTGTGTGACGCCTATGGTTGAAGATTTTGGTTATTTCTTCAACCAGTCTTAACAACTGGTGGGTCGTGAAATGGCCTTTACTGAAACCGAACTGCTCGTCGGTTATTATATTTCTGTCGTTAATAAATTGGTAGAGTCTGGAGTGGAGCAGACATTCAAATAATTTTTAGTTAAATGATAATAAAGAAATGGGTCGATAGTTCTGCGGCGACGCAGCGTCAACTGGAGGTTTAAGGATCATAAAGACCATGGCATTTTTTCAGGAGGTGGGAGAATGCCCTAGACTCAGGATCGCATTTAACAGTTTGGTGAGGCACGTTAGAGCCTTTCTAGGAAGGTTCTTAAGGAAGGCCACCGACACGCCGTCCTGGCCTGGGGTCTTGCTATTCTTCAGTTTCCTAATGTCGGCGAGCAGTTCGAGGGCTTAAAGAACTGTAGATCGGGAGGGAGACCGGGATCATCAAGCCGGTCAAGCTCCCTCTCCACTAACTCAATGCAGTCCTCGTCGGAGGGATCATCGTTAGGCTTACATGCGTCCTCGAACGTGTCAGCCATAGCTTTAGACTTCTCCTTATCAGTATGGGCCAATCCACGTTGACCATGTAAGGAGGGTATGCCAGTTCTAGTCTTGAAGAATTTCTTTGCCGTCCTATGGAGTGAGCCGTCGGACGTTTTCAGTTCAGCGAGCCTAGACCGCCAGGCCTCGGCAATGTGATTCCTGATAAGGATACGTAGGTTCAGTTGAGCCTTTAGGTAGGGGTCTCTGAATTCATGCCACATCTTACGCGTCTTGATGTTAATTTAAATGAGGATTTCGCTAGGGAGGTTGGTCCTCTTTCTTGCCAGGAATTTAGGTCCCACGGTGGAAGATTCTGCGGCAGTGACTATGGTAGCCGCCAGGGAGTCAATGTCTTCTTTGGTTCGAATGCTGGGATTGCCGTTTAGGGAGTAGGAAAGGGATTCCTGGAAAGATTTCCAGTCTATTTTACGGTGATGGGTAGGGATAGGGATGGAGGAGTGATCAGGAGAGGTGCCTACCTGTAATAGTACAGGGCGGTGGTCAGAATTAAGGGCATCCAGGGTGGTGAGTATTAGCGGAAGATTGACGTTGTGGGAGACGGCAATATCCAGCCAGTCGGATCTCACGTTAGAGTTGTGACAATAAAAGGTTGGGCGGTCTGGGGCATGTGCGATGAGCTTACGCTGATCCAGGTACCGTCCCAGTTATTTTCCCCGTGGATTCGTACAGCGACTATTCCAACGCGGGGACTTAGCGTTGTAGTCACCTGCCATAATCGTGGGGATGATGTTCATGAAGAGACGGTCTAGGTCCGCTCGACTAAAATTGGCACGGGGGGAAATAACATGCTATGAGATTGAGAGGACCTTTACGGCTAGTAATGTGAACGGTCGTTGCTCCGATATCCGTGAGGTCAGTAGGGGTAGGAACATGGTGGTGACCTAGTGTGTTCCTTACGAAAACTGTCGTACCGCCGCGGTAACGATTTAGGCGATCGTTACGGTACACGACTAAGTTTGGGATGGAGAACGTGTTTTCGGGGTTCAAGAAGGTCTCGCCGATGAGCGCAACTTATATAAACTCATCAGAGGGGATCTCCCGAACTCAACATGATCCTGTCTTACGGTTGGCTGCAGCGGCAAACGTGACGTTCGGCCTCAGTCTGGAAGGGTGGGGACCACAACTCCATTCTTGGCAGAAGGGAGCCGGGCTGATTGGCACTTCCTGTACCTATTGTTAGGGACCCCCTTAATTGGACAGTCCTGGATGGAGTGTAGGTTCCCGCAGAGCACACACCTAGAAAGGCAGAAACACTCTCCAGAGGTGTAGCCGAACCTCTGGCACCCAAAGCAATGTTCCGGGCCCTCAGAGGAGCGACACCTCTCAATCTTGACTGCCGTTCGTGCCAGGAAGTTAATGGCATAGATGTTCTTCTCCGTGGCTTGGGCGTACGACACGAGGAAAAGAGGAATCTTCCCCTTAGTTCTCTGCGATGTATTCTGGGTCACAGAGCTGACGTTAAAACAGGCCTGAGTGAGCTCTTCTTTGATTTCGTAAGTGTCTTGGGTGCCGTGCAGCCCGCGGATGACTACCTTTATCACCTTATTCATGACATGTGGTCTGGAGTGATATTGACCATTGTGTGATTTTAATATCTGCTTCGTGGTTTCATAGTGATGGACTGTACGGGTTTGAACCCGTATCCCGTCGTGCAGAGTCTTGATGGTGTAGTCCAGGTTATTTTCTATAAACAGCTTTGTAAGAACGTTAATGTCCCTAATTTTCTGGACATACTGTACCCTTTTCATGGTATCAGTACATCAGATCAGAATATTCCCGCAACATGACGTTGAAATGGAACACTTTGGATGAGACCTTCGACAAAACCCAGCATCGAAGACCCATCTTCCCCCACTAGCGTAATGAGGGGTTAGCTAAGCCGATAGAGACATAAGGGTCACAGTCTGGCCTTACTGGGTAGTAATCTAATAATTTACAGTAGGGGAATCTTAATAATGAGAGGAATACTATCAAACTATGCAAGGAGAAGAACGAATTGATTCTTTTTTTCGAAGGACAATTTAATTACTAATAAAGCACATGTTCATATCTTTGTACAGATATGCCACCGCATCAACACACAAATAACAAACGCTAATATTTCGTGATGTTAGGATATCTATATAGTCTTACTTCTATAACCGCATCTGCTCAGAAAAATGAAAAAGTTGGAGAAGGCGTCCCTTCTCGGACCAATTAATTACTTAAACACTTATCACTTCACACGCATCCCTATATACACAAATAATTTGACGGAGGTATATCGTGTGTGTTTTACGTAACTCAAGCTATTAATTTAGATGACCGAATGACAAGCAGCATCGTTACGCTGTCAAGTTCAATGAGGTTTTGGTCAAGTTATTTATGAGTACACTATGAAGTATGGGAAAGTCGCCTCGTCCTATCAATTTTCTTTAAAAAAGATCATGTACAACTATCTCATAAGTGAATAAGTATGTACATAATGCAAAATCCATCGGGATGTTTCTTCACACTACTATACAATTGATATCCAACGACGTTGTTCACTGCAACGATATATTTCAATGAACCAAGGACCCTTAGATTACATGATAAATCTCCTGAAAATAAACGACAAATAAATAAAACTTCACATTCGTATGACACTTGATGGGCAGTGTGGTCTGTCCACAGCAGGTAGCAGTGAGTATGACTTTTACTGCTACTGATGGGCAGCGATCCAGGTTCCTCTGACGGTGTGGGTGTGAACACCTCAGCTGAAAACCCTGAGCGGTAAGACTCATGCAAAGAGGGGTGGAAATCTCTCATCTAAGATATCTGCAGGCCTACCCACAAAGTTGATATTCTACAAGTTATTACAAGTAAGGCTGTCTTTGAGAAAGAATGTGAACTTGATCGGGCCCCTTTAAATCACAACAGCGTTAGTCTCTCTCTCCCACGAACCTGCTACGAAGGCGTAGCAGGGGGAGAGGTGATACTCCCACGTGGCGCGTCCCAGGTGGCGGATAGGGGGGTCCTAACCGGCTTGCCGGCGGACTTGAGGGAAATAAAATACCTCTCGCGGACCAAACACACTACCCCCTGCGGGTGGGGGACGCACATGTAGAATACACCCGCGGTACCCCCTGCCTGTCGTATGAGTCGACTAAAAGGGGCGACCTAGGCGCGGACATGGATTGCGGATTGGTATAATGTGTTGGACCTCCTGTGGATGGGAGGGGTTGAGTACATTCGCAGGTAATCCCTGCCTGTCGTAGAAGGCGACTTAAAGGGTCATATGGCCATGGTCCCCTCTTTATTTTTTATTATTTTTCCGAGGGTCAGATGTAGACCATTTCAAAATTTTGATGTGCGTGCTTCCCGGAGATGGGCCTCTTACGTGTGCGATTACGCCCAAAAGCCCGCAACTGTCCACCCAGGACCATTGCGTGGTGGGAGCGCCATGTACCTTGGCAGTAGTATCCGCCTGACAACACAGGTCCCCGCACAGCCGAATGTCAGAAGGACATATTATTAATTTTTTCTCTATATTTAGTATTCTGTACACGCTATGGGGCATATGCTATTGCGGCTGACTCGAGGAAGGGAGTCCTAGTGCTTATTGCCTCAGTCATCCCGTATTAGGCATCGTCCAACATCGGACCCCGGGCAGCACCTGCTACGACCAGGTGGGTATTGCCTTGGCTGCTTGGTTCGGCTACAGAGACCCCTGATCGGAGTGGGTGGCATTCGGGGAGGAAGCTATTGGGCATGGCTTCCAAACGAAGTCGGCTCTCTCAAGGTGGTCCCCCACCTGAGTCTTTAACTTTTCCTTCCCTGAGAGGTTCAACTCTCCCTGGGAACATGCGCAGCGTGAAGGAATGGGATCCAGCTTCCCTAGGTTTCTGGTTGCTACCAGAACCGATGGGCACTATTTTAAGCTGGTAAAGTCGACCCTTTTTAGTAGCACATCGAAGGCGTCTACGGTACTGGAGGAACTTAAAAAAATGCGCAACGGTAGTTTGCTTCTAAAGACTCGTACAGCACTGCAAGCTGATCAGTTGCTTAAGTGCGAGCAGTTTGGCGAAATCCCCGTCAAAGTGGAGGAGCATAAGTCCTTGAACCTGGTTCGCGGAGTCATCTTTCACCGCGACCTTATTTTGAACACTGACGACGAGTTGATGGAAGACATGAAGAACCGTGGCGTGACACACGTCCGGCGCATTACGCGCAAGGTCAACGGTGAAGACGTTGCCACTGGTGCCTTCATTGTCTCTTTCAAGTTGTCAGTGTTACCAGAGAAAGTCAAGGTAACAACTTATCGTTGCGATGTGAGGCCGTACATCCCGCCTCCTATGCGATGCTATCAATGCCAGCTATTCGGACATATGGTATCTCGCTGTTAAGTGTTGTGAATAATTTAGTGAGTTACAACTAGTGTGGATCCTTTTGTTAATGCAGAATTTCAGTTTCAGCTATCTCCGTGAAACCTAGCAGCCAAGATGCAACGAATACGAGGAAAAGATTGGAATTTTCCGGAACTTTGCTGGAGTAATACGACGATGCTGGATGTAGCCATAGTCATGATGGATTAAACTCCAGTGTGCACGCCAACACGATGACCTTGTACACCTGTAAACCACCATAGCTGAGGAAGAGGACGCCGACGCCCATAGCAGCATCCCGACGCCACGAATTCTCATCGGAACTATAAGTACCGTTGTAAAATTTCTTCTCTTTTAGTAGATGCCTAGTAGATTGTATTCTTGTTTAGAGGAATGTAGTTTCTTTAGTAATGTTGTACTTAATGGTGATGGTAGAGTATTCATTCCTTCGTTGATTTGTGATTTCAATATTCTCCTATCTTTGCATTTTCTTGGAATAATAGTTTCATTTTTTTTTCGAATTCGGTGACGAGTAATCCCTGTTGCCAGTGAGTTGACAAGGTCATAAGTAATTACGATCTTCAAAAGAAATTATAAGGGATTAAGACCTAATAATAATGAGAATAATAATAAAAAATAAAATAAGGTTATAATAATCATGACGAAGAGGATGTGATTAAAATAGGAGTAAACCATGATTAAATCGTAATCTTAAAAAGCTGTTAGGCATGTATGACGATTGATACTAGAAGGGAAGGTAATCGACTAGTAATAGGAACAGTTTATCGAGAGAACGTTCTAGGAGCCATTGTAGGAAATAAAAATAATTTTAATAATAATAATGAAGGTCGGGAAGTTTTAACGAGTTGTTGAGACAATTTGAGCGATCATTGTGATAGTAAATATTGATGAATTGACGATATGGGACCACTAGGGTGCATATCAGTCATAATGATTATAATGGATCACAGTGATTATATTGAGAGACGGTGGTGATAGTGATTTATGATGGTATGAAAGGACCTAGGGACTAATAATAGTTCTTGTTCTTCGCTCAACAACTGATATTAATAATGCACGACTTAATCATTATTTGATTTTCTCGAGGCTCTTAAACGCATATTTCTAATGGTGGTGATGATTATTCATCGAGATAAAAAATTTGTCATCCTATTTCATCTTATAACTACAGTCATGAGGAGTTCTCATTATGGTCAGGTAATTTTGTAAGGATCTTCAACCGAATTCAAGAGGAAGAGAAGGTTACAATAAATGAATAATAATAATAAAATATTATAGTTCTATTGTGTGATAAATCTACTTATAAACAGTTGTTAGAATTATTTTTATTTCGTGACATTTACCCACATCATTCCAGGAATGCTTATCTTTTGTGTATTTGATGTGATTGATGATGCATTGTTATTGTTGTTGTTGATTCCACATAGTGTTGCGTGATACTCTATCCATCCATAGAATATTAGAGTTAGGAAACGTTATTGAGAATTCTAAAGGAATACAGTCGAGCGAAGTCTACGAGAGAGGGGAAGTTCGCCAAAGGATTTTTCAAAGTTTTCAAACATTGTAAAGAAGTTTCTCGAAGTGGTAAAGAGTTTTTCAAAATTATAACGACGATCTCAAACATTGTAAGGAGTTTTCCAAAAGTAATTTGTACAGAACTTGTTGAGAATAAGCTAAAGAATTTTATGATGGTGATAAACGGTTTAGAAAGGATTTTTCACAAGTGTGGTAAAGTAAATCTTTAACAATTATTTTTTAATAAGTGAATGCAATTTCGATAGTGAAGTTTCCCAAAGAGGTATTAAAGTAATTTACCTGAGGATTTTCTAAACCTGTGTTGCAATTGAAAATGATAGCATTGCTAATCACATGATTAATTCAATGTTGCAGAGTAAAATGTTGGAGGCAGTTTCATTGAAGAAGTAATGGACTCAAATGAAACCGAGAAGCATGCAAGGACTCACAGTCATTTTATTTGTTCATAAGCAATAATGAATTGAATTATTTGGTGAAATATTGTATTATTATTTTTTTTTGCATTTGTCCAGGCTGAGTTTTCATTATATTTTAATAAACATTGTTGTTATTTTGTCATCTGTTTAAACGGGTTTATTTGTGCACAGGTTGCCTAGCACAGTTATTAAACCAACCATGATTGCAGAGTGCGTGCGTTTTGTGCAGGGGTCAGTAGACGAAGACCCTGACATACAGGAGACAACAGCACTAGAAAAAGAAAAAATTAAATTTGAAATGAATAATGGACGAGGAGATATGGGTGCTACCCAACAACCAAGTAGTCCCCCCAAGACCCAAGTCCTTTATTTTGACGGACTCGATATGATCTTCAATGACGACGAGCACAAACCAACCTTCATGTCGTACCATCAGTTGAACTACCACCTGGAACTGGTAGGTGTCGGCAGCAATTTGCGAAAGTTGCTGTTTGGAACACTCAGGAAGATGGGCCATATAGTCGTTGGCCAGCAGGAGTTTGAGAAGGCCACCCGCGACGCGCCTGTATATATCCTGGCGCCCCCTCCTGAGTCGTTGATAAACGACTTGAAAGAAGCGGCCTCTCATTTGAGAGCCCGAGTGATGGCAAACAGCGCATTTCCTGCTCAGCAGGTTTGCCGCCCAGAAGGCCTGAGTTACTCCCAGGTAGTAGGAGACTCCGGTAGTGGCCTGAAGGCTTCATCCGTGGTCCCACAGTTTAATGAGCCTGTGAGGCTCATTTATATCAAAAAGAGCCACGGAGTGATGCCTGGAGTGCAGAGGGCCCAGGAGAGAAAGAAGGCCCGAGCAGAACCCAAGGTTGCTCGGCCCAAGTATGAGGCTCCCAAAATTAGTGATTTTGAGCAGCTAGCGACTAAGGCCGGATTTAGAGTTCGGCCACTTCATCCGCGAGTGTCTCCTCATTCGCTTAAGCTAAGTGTAGAGGTGTTGGTTGGGAAGAAAGTTCGCAGCGAAACGGTGAAGCACCTTGAAGAGGTAAGACATGCTTACAGAAGCATGCAAGCCTTGCAGAAGGCTATTGATGGCGCCAAACGACACAACACCATCAGAAATGAGCTCATTCGGGCTTATCAGATGAAAGAGCAGGTGCCGCTCAAAAACTTGGTCGAATTTGATGAGAGGGAGAGGCATGCCAAGCCGGAGAACTGGGACAAGCTTGGTCCTGTTGAGCGGTGCCAGCATTTGATAGACCATGAATTTCAACTACGACTCATGGTGGTATAGACGCGAGTGAGAGCCTCTCCAGTATTTATCATTGCGAAGGTGTCATAAGACGGTGTTAAGTGTATTTCAAGTGTGCATTCAGTGGTGTTTTAACTTGTGCATGTGCAGTGGTACTTTAATTGGAAGAAGGTATCGTGATTCGTAAGTAATTTGCAAAAGTTTATCGAATTACAATGGGTAACTCACGTAAACAAGTGAAGGCTAAAGCCCGCATCGCTCAGCCCGCGAGCAGGAGTGCCACCCCACTCTCTAACGGCAAGGAAATAAACAGTGACAGCCCACGCTCTCATGTGGCAACTGCTGAAACTACGCGGGAACAAGTGAAGAACACCAACCGTTCTGTAAATTCACAGAACAGCGCTGCCAACATCTTGGCCTGTGATGATCAGTGCACTCCATCGGACACTTTGCGAACCAGTGTAAGCAAGGAGGTTATAGATACTACGGTGTCGCTAACGTTGGATAACCTCATTAAGAACAGTTCACTCCTCGACGAACTTGTAGACAGAGTAGCCAATAAGGTCATACAAAAACTTAAGGAAAGTATTGATTTTAATACTGATGTAATAAGAGAATTAAAATGTGAACTCAGCAGACGAGACGAGGCAATAACTGAACTTCAACGGCAGTTAGACGATAGGACAGATGAGTTGGAAAGTTATCAACGTCGGAACAGTTTACGCATATTTGGAGTACCTGAAATTGCAGGAGAAGACACGGACAAGCGCATTCAGAAGATTGCCACTCGGATCAATGTTCCACTTGATCCAGCGATGATCGACCGTTCACACAGAGTTGGTACCAGAAGTCACAACAAAACCAGGCCCATCATTGTGAAATTTGTTTCATACGCCTACCGAAATGCAGTCTTCAAATCAAAGAGGCTGTTAAAGAACAGCGGTATATCTATACGGGAGGACCTAACTAAGACCCGTACTGATATTCTCAAACGTGCTGTGAGCCATTTCGGACTAAATTCAGTGTGGACTATGGATGGTGTTATAATGGTGCGCGCTGGTGATGTGAAACATCGAGTGAAGACTGAACGTGACTTTGAGGAACTGAAGAAACGCTACCCAGCTCCACTGAAATGATGCGGTGAGATAATTCGTATTCCTGTGTATCACTCTATTACTGGAAATACTTAGGACGAGAAGTAGAGATAATTCTGGCGAGGCTAACAATACAAAAGTCTCTCTTTCGCAACCATTCTATTTAGCGTAGTATATTAGTTATAATTTTTTAATACTTAGAAATATCTACTAACGCGATTCATTTTATACCAATTTTCTACTCATTTATTTTTCTCACTTCATCACATAATTTCTAAATCCTTAAGTTATTTTATATTTGTATATGCTACTAAAATCATCGTACTTCTTTGTACGATTTGCTATTGAACTATTGAACCCTTTGTACCATATTGTACACATGACAAGTAATGAGTGTGTCTTATCTGACTTACTATACGATGTTAGTGTGAGAAACACAAGAAATCTTAAGGTCATTCATATCAATTCTCAGTCTCTTGTCGACTCCTCCCATATATCTGAGTTCCGGCACATTTTTGGCAAGAGTTCGTTTGATATTATCGCAGTCAGTGAAACATTTCTTAAACCTTCAGTACCAGATTCTGCCATCTGTCTCGATGGGTATAATATTTTCCGTAACGACAGAATAAACAGAGCCGCTGGTGGTGTTGCAGTTTATTTGAAGAATAGCATAAAATGTAGTGTACTTAGTAAATCTCCTGGAGAGTACAGTAAGAAACCTAAGTACATAATCCTTGATATAGCCCTTTCAGATACTAAAAGTAGGGTTCATGGATACATTCCTGAATGATATGTATTCTCATGTTATGAATTATAAATATATATTCGTTGTGGGCGATGTTAATGCTCGGTTCGGAACTGGGGCGTTTGAAAGCGAAAAAATACGTGATGTGCTCAATGCTTGTAACCCCGACTGCCTTCGATTCAATCCAACCTTTCATACTGCCACTTCCGATAGCACTCTCGACATAATCTCATCGAACTGCAATGAGTTGGTAGTAGAATATGGACAGGAACCAGCTGCCGGTTTTTCTGGTCATGACTTGCTGTATGCTGTATTCACTTTATCCACGCCAAAACAAATTCCTAAAATTATTCTTGTTCGAGACTTCAGTAAATTTGACGTAAACAATTTTCGTGCTGACGCTGAATTACTACCCTGGTATATGTTTTTTCAGTCTAATGACGTAGATCAAAAAGTATCTCTCTTCAACAGCTTTGTACTTTTACTCTATGACAAGCATGCGCCACAAAAAAGAATTCTCGTAAAACACCGGTCATCACCATGGTTCAATAAGCGTATTAAGGAATTGATAAGCAAACGGGACAGAGCTAGGAAGAAATTTATTAAAACTAAACTTCCAGATGATTACGAGCAATTCAGGATCTTACGTAACGAGACAAAACAAGTAATTAGGAACACTAAAGTGAAGTATACGTACAACATCTTCCGTATTTGTAAGAGCACCTCAGCTTCTTGGCGTGCTGCAAAATCTCTTGGTATTGGAGTCAGTCACTCTCTAGATAGCCAGATGCCTGTTACTCCATCTGAATTAAGTGAATATTATATGACATCAGTCTCTAACTCCAACTCTCCGAAAGTATCAGAGACTGCCAAACATTATAGACATCTCACTCCAAGTAACAGAGATAAATTCTATTTCATGTACGTACACCCTTCACAGGTGGAAAAAGCAGTCAGATCAATACGAACTAAAGCTAAAGGTCCAGATAATATTCCAATATCCATGATTTCTACCTGCATGGACATATTTCTTCCTGCCCTTGTGCACTTATTTAACTTCTCTCTACAGAATGGAGTTTATCCCTCAGAGTGGAAGCGTGCCAAGGTACGTCCTGTGCCCAAAAAGAAAATACCAACAGTCTGTAGTGATTTTAGGCCTATCAACATCCTCTGTGCACTTAGTAAGGCACTAGAAAAAATTGTTCATGAGCAGATATGTGAATATTTGTCTGAATACAACATTCTAAATCCCTACCAATCTGGCTTCAAGAAGGGCCATAGTACTACTACTGCTCTTCTGAAGGTTACAGATGATATACGCGCGGCCACCGATAAGAGGCAGCTTACTATCTTATGTCTCTTTGATTTCTCTAAGGCATTTGACTCTGTTAATCATGAGTTGTTTCTTGCTAAGCTGAAGTCAATTGGCTTCTCCCAGAGTGCTCTGTCGTGGTTTGAATCATATCTGTCAAATAGATCACAAAGAGTCACGTTCGTTGACGGTCGATTCTCTAGCTGGGAATCAGTAAACTGTGGCGTACCACAAGGATCAGTCCTCGGTCCTTTATATTTTTCTATTTATATTAATGACATATCTGAAGTCTTTAAAAGCAGTAGCTTTCACATGTATGCGGATGACTTACAAGCTTACTTCCACTTTTGTCCCACTAACGCATCTTCTTCTATAACGCATTTTAACCATGACATCTCTCGATTACTTGAATGGAGCGCAAATCATAACCTCCAATTAAATGTGGCTAAGACCCAGCTTATTTGCATAGGTTACACAAAACTCCTGAAAACTGTTGACCTCAAATCCCTCCCAGCAATAAAAATTCTAGAGACAGATATTCATTATAGTGACACCGTTAACAATCTAGGTCTAATTTTCGACAGAACCTTATCCTGGTCTGATCATACGTCAAATGTAATCCGAAAAGTTGTGTCATCCATGCATATTTTGAAACGTAACGTGTCATGTACACCACCTTTCATGCGAAAACTACTTGTTCAAAGTCTGATATTTCCAATAATTGACTATGGTTCAGTCGTATACAACGACTTATCTGAAACTTTGAACATAAAAGTACAGAGGGTACAAAACGCATGTGTTCGTTACGTTACAAATGCCAGGCGTGATCAACACATAACACCCTATTACATACAGCTACAATGGTTGAAACTCCATGAACGTCGGGATATCTCAGTAGCTGTTGCTACGCAGAAAATTCTCAAACTGATGATGATGATGATGCTTGTTGTTTAAAGGGGCCTAACATCGAGGTCATCGGCCCCTAATGGTACGAAATGAAACGACAAAGTAAAAGTTCAAAATTATCCACTGACCAAAATAAAAAATGCCATGAAGAATTAATGAACGAATGAATGAATGAATGAATGAACATGAATTTAAAACAATCAGTGGATCCGACTCAAAAAACTATCATAGTTAATAGTATTACTGACCAAGGGACCACTTCCAAGGCAAATCGAGGATGCTTGGTGTCTAAATGGGTCCAAAATACAAGTCAAAGGCCCCTCAGAATGGTACTTATCGCTAGTAATGTAGAACCATGGTATCTGTCCTGTTGCGGTACTAAGCAATGGTAGCAGAGACTTGCGGTATTCCACACATTATTGTACTACTCAAAGCTTATGAAATTCGACATTAATACAGACCTATGTTTTTCTCACTCTGCGGCGCCATTCACAGGCAACGCAAACCTATGATGTTCATCACATAAGAGTACTAACCACAGGGACCTCTCCCTATCCCGTGGTGTTCCTCATATAGTGGGTACTAATCACAGGTAAGGCAGGTCCATGGTAGCTATCATCCCATGGTCCCGCTAATATGGTGGTACTAATCACAGGTACTGCAAAAGCCGACCGCGCGGTGCTCCTGTGTGCTGCTAATCACAATCCTATTTCGTACCTAATATAGTGGTACTACGCACAAGTAAAAGCGACCCTTGGTGTTCTCCGCATGGTGGTACTAATCACATGTAGTTGCATGGTTCGAATACAACCATCCCTTGGTCGCCCCTTTTAGTCGGCTCTCACGACAGGCAGGGGATACCGTGGGTGTATTATTCGTCTGCCTCCCCCACCCACAGGGGGTGTGTGTTTGGTCCGCGAGAGGTATTTTATTTCCCTCAAGTCCGCCGGCAAGCCGGTTAGGACCCCCCTATCCGCCACCTGGGACGCGCCACGTGGGAGTATCACCTCTCCCCCTGCTACGCCTGCGTAGCAGGTTCGTGGATTCTCAAACTGAAGACACCATCCTACCTTTATAATGTATTTAAACCTATGGAGTCGGTACATAACAGAGATAATAGGTTTACAAAAACCACCCTTCAAATTCCCCTTCATCGTACCACTAAATTTAACAAATCCTTTGTTTGCACTGCATCACGTATCTTTAACCTCTTTAATCTTCACCGTTTCGCAAGTAACACTAACTGTACCCAACTAAAGCAGTTCTTAACATCTATCTTTCTGGAGGAGTACGCAAGAGGCTGAGATCAGGCATTCTTGTGTCGAACAATCAGGAATATGTATATTTCGAAGAAAATTGTTTCTCTGCTTTAGCTTTATATTCTTTAAACCCATGTAGTCCAAAATAACAGAAGGGCTTAATGATTTACTTTCTTACTTATTATATAATGTATGTCTTAACCTTACTGGTTTTGGTATCTGTATTTTCATTTTTTTTCTTGTTTAGTTTAATACTTTAATATTATAAAAATGTAGTTACTGTTTTCATAAATCTGCATTGTATTATAAGAAGACGCTGCATAAAGGGACTTTTCAGTCTCAGTGGCATGTAAATCATGATCAATAAATTCAATTCAATTCAATAAGGGTCTAATCCTCCGGAGTACAAGTGGATCTGTGCCCCAGCACTCCACAGCAACCTTTTCGAGGTCTGCGGGAGTGCCCAGACACATAAGGCAACGCCAGAACCGCACCTTGGCGGGATGTAAGAGCTGCGCGACAGCTGAAATGCGCCCAGTGTTGGGGCCCAAGCAGAGGCAGGCCAGCCGTGAACCGGAAAAATTTGCTGACTGGGCTCCTAAACCGAAAGACCACAAGGCCAAGATGGCCCAGCGCAGGGGGCAGAAGCGCTTTGATAAGGCGAAGGCAGCAGAAAAGCTGCGCCTGAAACTAGAGCGGCCCAGGAAAGAGAGGAGACCCTTGATGGGACCGAAGGGATGGGGTAAGACCCCAATGGAGTTCGTGAAGAGGCCGGTAGAAGAAACTCCACCGATGCTAAGAAGAGTGTTGACAACTCTCCGGGAGGCTGTGAGGAAACTCGCAGCTAAGGTGTCGGCCCCCACTGAGTCGCAACAGGTGCGAGCAGTGGGAGAAATCTCGAGAAATGTTGTGAAGAAGGCGAGTTGTGCTCAAGCTAAAAAAAATGAGATGCCGACAGGAGAAAGTTGTCAGGCCGGACCACAACAGAGTCGAGTCGTGCCACACCCCCAAGACGAAATTCGGTTGTTCAAACATGACAATCGGCAGGACGCTGATGTATCGGCGCACTTACGTCTGTATCCAGGATCGGGTCTGTCAAGGACTGTAATGTTATAGTCAGGCAAAAGACGACTATGAGCCGGTTGTGTAAGAATGTGTCTGCCAGCAAAATGATTGGCAACATCCATGTTATCTGTAAAGTCGCAGGAGATAATGTGGAATCACGCAAGACCCATAGGAGGCAACGAAGGAAACAGCAGGGAAACTTGAGGGTGGTTTGCTCCCATCCCACAAGTAAACAGGCCAAGAGGGACCAAACGAAGCGGCCAGGCTGCGAGAAGCCGAGTTGACGTTAGTGTCAGGAACATTCGGCTTCGAAACTTTAGGCCAAAGTGCAACGAAGTGGAGTGGGCGATCGCAAGCCTGTTTGAGTCGCTGCCGACAGTAACGTCGAAGCATTTGTGGGCTCTTTGCAACTATGCTGCAGTAGTAGGCACTAAAAACATAAAGAACGGAATACAATACGTGAATATGATGCTAGCCTACGACCAATTAAATGGGACCATTCTTACTGACAGTGAAATTTATAATAAAATGAGTGAAGTCAGACGCTTGGCTTCTGAGAGAGGACTAGAACTTGCGGAAGATACTGTTAATGTGGATTGGAGCCTTGAGCCTGATCAACTTTTATCAAACCCAGCGCTGTGGCGACCCCTTAGGGAGGATAATCCACAGGCCAGACTCAAGGCCCTTGATGAAAGTATGGTTAGATCGCTTTTGATTGGCATAGGTGATAGCGACGATGAAGAGGAAATCGAAGGCCCTGTTGAGCGCCAGGTTAGTTACCTTACATTAGGGCATAGTCACAAGCCAACGCAATGCGAGATGTTAGAATTGTTACATCACACCTTTGGAGCAGGAACTCAATTCGCTATCAAGGAACACAACGGCGATAAACCATTTGATGGAGAGTTGAATGGTGTATCTTGGAAGAGTTGCGACACGCACAACAGGATCTGTGGAGACAGTGTGTTGGCTTACCACACGCTCAATGAGCACGAAAGAGAAGCGTCAGTGAAACTTAGGCAGACGCCTGATGCGGTGTGGAAAGCCAAGCCAACAAAATTGGACGGAATAACTAAGATAGTCGTGCCGACCAGCGCTGACAAGGCTTCTGAATTCGATGTATGCTGCGAGGTGAAGTCCTCGCACGTGGACATCAAAGGGAATTTAGTTGATGGTACGTTGCCAGCTTTCCATTGCGACTATAACTTGATGTCAGGAACACCGATATTTGACATTACTGGTCGTCTGATATCCTGTGTTACCAAGTCAACTGGAAAAGGTATATATGTTATCACTAGTGATTACATCGGCGGGGCGCTGCGCGTGTGTAGGCATGTGCAGCAGACTGCGATTGAGCACGTCAATGTTGTCGTGAAGCAGAACACACCTGTAGATATTGTCGAACAGCACTAGGGACTATGTCGATGCCAGACCCAGTTATACGCTGGAGGAGCTTAAGAACCGCCTCAAGCCGCTCGTCGAGTTGATAAACACCGAGAGAAAATATAACAAGCTTATTGTGCGTGACTTACCCAAGCTTGAGTATCAAGATTGTAATAAATATTTCTCTAGCTGGGGTTTTGGTCCAGACGATGAAGATTTAGCTGAGGTGACTTTGACGGAAGCTATTGAACAGTGTTGGCTACTTAGGAAGGCTTTCCAATGGGAACCCCTTGTGCCCTTTGTAGTTATGGGGTTGTGGAAGGAAGAGTCTATGAGTACCATTTGGACTTACCTCATAGCCCTAGGACTCAGCAAGTACAAGCGCGTCATCCACGCACAGCCTTTGATGGAGCGAGATGCATTAGTGGATTCTCTGTACGAGAGACAAGAGAAGAAGCGTTAAGCGGATAGTTTTTCACCGGAACGAGCTGATCAAGACATGGTGAATTATTTGCTGTCGACCCGGCTAAAAACCATGACTTATATTATCAACCGTGGCGTAACGTTCTTCAATTATATGGACTGGCCCCCTACTGCTTGGATAACGGGGGATCCAGTCCTAAAAACGGAGAAGTGCGACGATAAGATGTATATTACAGTAGAATCCCCCTGCAAGGTCGTTCCATCTCACGGTGAGGCCAAGTCTGAAAAAAGATCCGGGTTGAAGCAGGTGCTGCCAGATATCTTGGCAGACATTGAATTGGCACCTGCAGATAGAGACGGCGAATTCGAGATTGGGGAAGAGCGAGTTATGATCACCAGAGAAGAAACTGTTTTAGTTTACGGTGAAGACTCTGAAAAAGTGATGTGGGGCTTTTATCCAGTAATTGAGACCAAGAAGGATTACGTGTCAGGGACACCGATATATCAGCATAGAAATGGTCACAAGTGGTTAGTCTCTCAATGACCGTTATTTTGTCCTGATTTTCATTCAACATTATGTCTCCTATCCAGTCACCAATGGCCCTGTCGGTCGGTCCCGTAAAAGCAAGTTGGCCCTGCGAACAGTCCACCCTTTGGGACTCTCGCCCCGCCGACTGAGCGACCCGGGAGAAGGGCACATTACATGCCCCACCAGGCAATGCCTTATTCCTTTTCTCCCTGTATTTTCTCTTATTTTATTAGAGATAAGGCATTGCGAATTAGATCCACTGCTGTTTTAATCTCATACTCATTTTTTCATCACCATTTTTCTAACACTTGTCAGTGGATACATTTTAAAATTTTTAATATCATGTATCATGTCGTCCATCACGTTCCATTAGGGGCCGATGACCTTCGATGTTAGGCCCCTTAAAACAACAAGCATCATCATCATCATCATCAGTCTCTCTCTCAGTATCCAGTATTCTGGAGATAGTGGGTTCGAACCCCACTGTCGGCAGCCCTGAAGATGGTTTTCCGTGGTTTCCCATTTTCACACCAGGCAAATGCTGGGGCTGTACCTTAATTAAGGCCACGGACACTTCCTTCCCATTCCCAGCCCTTCCCTGTCCCATTGTCGCTATAAGACCTCTCTGTGTCGGTGCGACGTAAAGCAATTTGCAAAAAAAAGTCTCTCTCTCGTGCATTCAGATCGTCCTGAATGACCTTTTCGGTTAACGACCTGTCTGGCAGAATACAAACACTCCCTCCGGGTAAGGGGATTTTCCCGGCCTGTCGTGCGATCAATACTTTTTGCTGCCCATTCACTTTCATTTACTTACCACTGTGTCACTAATATCATTAATGCGAATCGCCTCTAAACTAGCCCTCTTTATATCCATCACACGGAAATACTCATCATGTATACCGTTCAAATTGCTGGGCAATATTCACACTTCCTTAAATCACAGGCTCATCACAGTCTTCTACACAGAGTTCGCTTCTTATCCTCTCGAATCGGCCATACATGTAAGTTACAAAAGAAGCTGTTCTTTCGAATGGGGACAAATATATATCGACAGTCGCGATATTAGTATAACTCATTTCTAATCACACCCACTGTCATATCGTCTTCTTGATGCTCATATATATCATCTTTAATTCACATAGGTGGATATCTCACTGACGTGAGGCAGAAATAGAAATTTCAGAATGTTTCTGAAGACTCATACAGAATATAGATGATGGTGAACAGGAGTGACTTTTAAATGAATTTCAAATCCCCTTACCCAATTACCTTGCTTCACATTTATTTAACTAAGGGGCCTTACTCATAACATGCAATTACATCCCGTAGAAATGGACTTAAGGACGGCCATACAGCCGTGAAGATATCTACTACGTATATATGTACTCCTACTAGGCAACTACCTCTTCCCTCTGAAATTGCAAGTCCTAATCTACAGTCTACATCATTTGCACGCAATTTACATTGAATTGATGATGATGATGATGATGCTTGTTGTTTTAAGGGGCCTAACATCGAAGGTCATCGGCCCCTAATGGAACGTAATGGACGACATGATACAAGATATTTAAAATTTTAAAACGTATCCACTAAACAGAGTTAAAAATATGGTGATGAAAAAATGAGTATGAGATTAAAACAGCAGTGGATCTAATTCGCAATGCCTTATTTCTAATAAAATAAGAGAAAATACAGATAGAAAAGGAATAAGGCATTGCCTGGTGGTGCATATATAGATACTTCATTTACATTAGACGTTAAAATAACACATTAAAATACGCAACACAAACTAAAATGAAGTCAATAGGTTAAAAGCGTAATGGAAACAAAGACACGAAGACAAAGGACATCACTAGACACGGTAAAACAGACCACTATCCCTCATAAAGCGGATGACGAGGTCTGCTGACTGCTCGTCATCTCGCAAGATAAGGGAGATGGTACCCGGAAGGTTAAGACTACGGCGGAGATCGACCAGGTCCACACACTCCGTAAGGATGTGTACCACGGTAAGATGGTCGCCGCAGGTACACACCGGAGGGGGTTCTCCTTTCAAAAGATGCGAGTGAGTTATGATACCGTGGCCGATCCGAAGACGACATAATACCACGGCTTCCCTTCGCGAAGCCCGAAGGGAAGTCCTCCATACCTTCGTTGTTCCTTTTATCGCTCTCAGCTTATTGGGAAGTGGAATGGCCTGCCACTCCATCTCCCAATGAGACATGACCCCAGATGTCTCAGCTGAGAGCGAATATCACTTGCTGGAACCTTGAGAGGCAACGGGGGCAGTGTAACTGCCTCCTTGGCAGCCCGATCTGCTAACTCGTTTCCCTCGATGCCCATGTGGCTTGGGAGCCACAGAAAAGTAATTCTGGTGCCGACATCCGAACACCCGGCCAGCAGCTCCTGGATCCGCTGCACCAGAGGGTGCCGAGGGAAACAGGTATCAATAGACTGGAGTGAACTCAAGGAGTCAGTACACACAAGAAAGTGACGGCGTTCATTGTACAGTGCGTACCGCAAAGCTCTACAGAGAGCATAGAGCTCTGCTGTGTACGCACTACAGGTTTCCGGGAGAACAAAAAGAAACCTATCATTGTCAACAACGAACGCACAGCCCACCCTCGTGTCCGTCCTTGAACCATCCGTGTAGACGACGACTGAGCCTGGATAGCGGCCAACGACGGACAAGAAGAGCCTCCGATAAATCGAAGGGTCCGTGTTCTCCTTCGGGCCAGTGTGTAAGTCCAGAATTATTTCAGGTCGCCGTACTATCCACGGAGGTACCCCACTTGGTTGTCTGACAAGGCAAGGAACCGAAGGTACGTCAAACAATCTGTAACTGCTATCTAAACGTATTCCAACCGGCCGCGTTGCTCGGGGACGAGCGGCGTACAGCAAACGGTTGCCATTGTTGAAAACGCTAGAATAGCTTGGATGTAGTGCCATCTGTCGCAAATTAGCAGCATAGGTAAGAAGCAGTTGCTGTCGCCTCAGGTGCAAAGGCGGCATACCAGACTCAGCGAGTAGGCTAGCTATGGGGCTCGTACGAAACGCTCCCGTCGCCAACCGAACCCCGCTGTGGTGAATGCTGTTTAGCTTCGCAAGAACGCTTGGTCTTGCTGAGCCATATGCTGCACTGCCGTAGTCTAGGCGAGATAAAATATGTGCCCTATAGAATCGTAGGAGCACCGCGCGGTCAGCCCCCCAAGAAGTGCTGCTAAGAAACTTCAAGATATTAAGCTTCTTAGCACATTGCACTTTCAACTGTCGCACATGTGGCTCCCACGATAATTTATTATCGAAAAGGAGCCCAAGGAATCGGTAAGTGTCAACTACAGGTATAGCTACATTTCCTAAATAAAGTTCAGGAGGAGGGTGAAGAGAACGTTGGCGACAAAAGTGGACAACACAGGTCTTTGTGGTGGAAAAACGAAAGCCACGCTCTAAGGTCCACTCCTCTATCCTCATAATAGCTTGCTGTAACTGTCGCTCTGCGACTGCCATACTGCACGAGCTATAGTGCAGAGCAAAATCATCCACATATAGGGACGGTATTACGGCTGGACCAGCAGCAGCGACAATACCGTTTATGGCAATCGCGAACAGAGTGACACTAAGAACAGATCCCTGTAGGACTCCATTTTCTTGAACGTGGTATTGCGAATATGTCCTCCCTACTCGGACACGGAATAGACGGAGGGACAAAAAATTCGCAATAAATACCGGCAAGTTACCTCGGAATCGCCATTGATGCAGGACTGAAAGGATGCCATATCCACAGGTGGTGTCGTAGGCTTTCTCCAAGTCAAAGAAGACAGCTACAAAGTGCTGTTTGCGGAGAAACGCATCCTGGATAGAGCTCTCCAGGCGTACCAAGTGGTCTGTGGTGGATCGAGCAGCTCGAAATCCACACTGGTACTCGGACAAGAGTCCTTGTTTCTCCAGACACCACACGAGTCTGCGATTTACCATCCTCTCAAATAGCTTACACAGGCAATTTGTAAGACAAATCGGTCTGTAACTTCCTGCATACTTAGGATCTTTGTCAGGCTTGAGGACAGGGATGACTATGCCCTCTCGCCACTGAGACGGAAAATCACCCTCTGTCCAGATTCGGATTAACACACGAAGGAGATATAATAAACTATCATCACTAAGGTGTTTCAACATCTGGTTATGGATGTTGTCCGGTCCAGGAGACGTGTCCTTGCAAAGCGCTAAGGCGCTGCGGAGTTCCCACTCCGTAAAGGACACGTTGTAGTCCTCTGAAGCTTGGGTGGCAAAACTAAGGTGATGACGTTCTGCCTCCCGTTTCAGAGGGAGGAAATCAGGATAGTAATTCCCGGAGCCAGAGACATCCGCGAAATGACTAGCGAGATGGTTAGCAATCGTGAGGGGATCAGTGGCGACACTGCCTGCAATGGAAATTCCCGGTACAGCAGATGATCCTTGAATACCCGAAATTCGTCGAAGTTTCGTCCACACTTGAGATGATGGAGTATGTGACGTCATGGACGACACATATCTCTCCCATGAAGCCTTCTTACTTTGTCGAATAAGAACTCGCGCCTTAGCGCGGAGTTTCTTTAATGTTACCAAGTTGGCCACAGTAGGCTGTCGACGGTAACGTTTATGAGCGCGACGGCGTTATTTGATGGCTGCTGCTATTTCATCGTTCCACCAAGGAACGAGTTTTCGGCGAGGAGTCCCCGAGAAAAACGGAATGGACTCCTCAGCAGCAGCAAGAATAACTTGGGTGACGTAAGTTATTTCCTCGCCGACGGTCCGCCTGACATCATCGTTAAAGACAGCTAGTGATGTGTACTTTGGCCAATCAGCATGTTTAAGAATCCATCGAGGGGGAGCCTCGACGGGTTTATGTTTCAACAAAGTAAGAATTATGGGAAAATGGTCACTGTCACACAGATCATCGTGTGCATTCCACCGAAACAGTGGAACTAACGTTCGGCTGCATAGACTAACGTCTATGCGAGAGTATGTGCCGTAACGTACACTAAAGCGAGTTGGTTCCCCTGTGTTCAAAATACATAAATCCAGATCTGTTAGAAGTGTTTCCAGCTCTCTTCCTCGGGGGCAAGGCGTCTCAGAGCCCCATATGGGGTGATGGGCGTTAAAATCGCCCATTAAGAGGAAGAGTGGTGGAAGCTGATCGATAAGATCAGCGACATCATTGATGTTCAGATGCTGGCCTGGTGGAAGATAAACATTACACACTGTTGCTATGACAGGCAGCGAGACGCGAACAGCTACAGCCTCAAGAGGGGTTCTTAATGGAACCTCTTCGCTGTAGCTATCAGAACGTACAAAAATGCCAACGCCTCCGGAAGCCCGGTGAGCATAGTATCGTTCTGTCGCGTATAGTTTGAAGTGCCTCAAGACCGTATGATGACCAGGTCGGAAGTTGGTCTCCTGAATGCAGACTATACTCGCCGCGTACTCACTAATGAGCTGACGTAACTCAGCAAGATGCCTGTCATAACCATTACAATTCCACTGTAACAGTGCCATAGTGTGGACTATAAAAGGAGTATTAGGTTATGAGCGAAAATATGCTCGTTAGCCTAAACACTATCTAATTCTACATCCGTAGATGTAGAGGACAGTGCGACATCCATCCCGTCATCAAAAGATGGCAGGGGTGCCGCCCAGAACTTCGACACTTTTCGGGCGCGAAGGGGTCCCCTACGAGGAGAGCGCGCAGGTTTGGGAGCAGGAGTGCCTCCCGGCGCAGACTCATACCCCCCAGATGGGGGGCATGACTTCTCCTTCGCAGGGGAAGTCCGAGAGCGCTCAGAACGGGCGCTCTTCTTCCCCTTCTATTTTCAGGTTTAGACGGGCTGGGAGATGGTTTCCCAGCCCTGGTCGACGATGCCGCCTCCGCCGGCTGGGGCACGACTTTCGTCGACCTCCTAGGGGGGGGGGAGACTTAGTCTTCCCCCCTTGCTGTGCCGGCTGGCAACTGCCAGCCTGCACAGACTTCTGGTTGGTCGAAGGTGGGATGGTCCCCCCCTTCGAGCTTTGACTATTTCCGACGTTGCTGGGAGCAGCAACAGTCGCCTTGGGCGCAGCGGTCTAGACAGGTGTCTTGGTCGTAAATGACGAACCTGGAAGACTCTGAGCTATCAAGCTATAGTCGAGTGTACGGGCAGGTGTATTCGTAGAATGAAACTTACGGCGCGCTTCCTGGTAGGAAAGACCATCCAGGGTCTTGATCTCCTGGATCTTCTTCTCACTCAGGTATGTCGGACAATTCCGATCCCGAGGAGAATGAAAACCGGAGCAGTTAGTGCACTTGTATGGAGTTGTGCACTCCTCCGCGCCGTGAGCTACTCGTCCACATGTACCACATACACCCTGATTCGAACAGCGAGATACCATATGTCCGAATCGCTGGCATTGATAGCATCGCATAGGAGGCGGGATGTACGGCCTCACATCGCAACGATAAGTTGTTACCTTGACTTTCTCTGGTAACACTGACAACTTGAAAGAGACAATGAAGGCACCAGTGGCAACGTCTTCACCGTTGACCTTGCGCGTAATGCGCCGGACGTGTGTCACGCCACGGTTCTTCATGTCTTCCATCAACTCGTCGTCAGTGTTCAAAATAAGGTCGCGGTGAAAGATGACTCCGCGAACCAGGTTCAAGGACTTATGCTCCTCCACTTTGACGGGGATTTCGCCAAAGTGCTCGCACTTAAGCAACTGATCAGCTTGCAGTGCTGTACGAGTCTTCATAAGCAAACTACCGTTGCGCATTTTCTTAAGTTCCTCCAGTTCGCCATGGACGCCTTCGATGTGCCGACTAAAAAGGATCGACTTCACCAGCTTAAAATCGTGCCCATCGGTTCTGGTAGCGACCAGAAACCTAGGGAAGCTGGATCCCATTCCTTCACGCTGCGCATGTTCCCAGGGAGTTGAACCTCTCAGGGAAGCAAAAGTGAAAGACTTAGGTGGGGGACCACCTTGAGAGAGCAGACTTCGTTTGGAAGCCATGCCCGATAGCATCCTCCCCGAATGCCACCCACTCCGATCAGGGGTCTCTGTAGCCGAACCAAGCAGCCAAGGCAATACCCACCTGGTCATAGCAGGTACTGCCCGGGGTCCGATGTTGAACGATGCCTAATACGGCATGACTCAGGCAATGAGCACTAAGACTCCCTTCCTCCAGTCTCCCGCAATAGCATGTACCCCATAGCGTTTACAGAGCACTAAATATAGAGAAAAAAATAAAAATAATTAATAATAATATGTCCTTCTGGCATTTGGCTGTGCGGCGACCTGTGTTGTCAGGCGGATACCACTGCCAAGGTACATGGCGCTCCCACCACGCAATGGTCCTGGGTGGACACGTAAGACGCCCATCTCCGGGCAGCACGCACATCAAAATTTCGAATGGTCTACATCTGACCCTCGGAAAAATAATAATAAAATAAAGAGGGGACCATGGCCACATGACCCTTTAAGTCGCCTTCTACGACAGGCAGGGATTACCTGTGAATGTACTCGACCCCTCCCATCCACAGGAGGTCCAACACATTATACCAAACCGCAATCCATGTCCGCGCCAAGGTCGCCCCTTTTAGTCGACTCATACGACAGGCAGGGGGTACCGCGGGTGTATTCTACATATGCGTCCCCCAACCGCAGGGGGTAGTGTGTTTGGTCCGCGAGAGGTATTTTATTTCCCTCAAGTCCGCCGGCAAGCCGGTTAGGACCCCCCTATCCGCCACCTGGGACGCGCCACGTGGGAGTATCACCTCTCCCCTTGCTACGCCTTTGTAGCAGGTTCGTGGACATTGAATTGAAACTGCGACTCTCTAATACTTCAAAATGGCACTTGACACTTGTCTGGTACAGTCCAACATCTCTCCTCCGGCGGGCACGGCATAGGTCCTTAGCGGGGCATCACAGCAGCGTCAACAGCATAAAGTTCGTAGTTCGATCGTAGATAGGTTGCTCTCATGATGACTTGAATAACGTTCGTGCTGAGACGGCCTCGAAGTCCACGATGCGTCGAATAGATGACCACCTGCGCACTTGGATATGCTCCTACGGATGACGACGTCGCTGGTACATAACACAAATGAGGGGATTTTACTTAGGATAACTGTGCTAATTTGTGACACATTATACTGCTGTACGATCACATCAAACTCATGGGCTCGAGTTCCCTGATCAAACGACGATAATCTCCCTGTAGCCCATCGCTCTCCCCCATTCGTCTCTCGAATCCACTATCAGCAATTAGGGCCTACGTGATAGACGATCTGAATTTCACTTCACTGGTTACTTGGCAATGTCATGGCAAGTACGGTTTCAACTCGCCCTATTTGACAATAGTCTCTATGGGATACAGAGTTAACTACTGTACAAGGGTTTTATTAGCTGATACCGCCCTTTTCGAATTCACTATCAGTGAGCCGCTTGTTCGTCTCTCAATTTACCATTTAGTATCATACAGGTAGCAAAGCTTCTCCACGATTTTACCGACATTACTAAACCCGTATACTGAGATCTACTGAGGCGCCGCCTACCAGCGTTTAAGTTACACATCAATTGCTCCCATGTAGTTTATTCTATGGTTCCACACGTTACATGAATAATCACCGTCACGTCCTCGTAAAGTACGAATGCCTCCACACATTTACGTACAATTATATCAATGTTTATATTATTATTATCACTGTTATGAAACTTATAGACACCAAAAAATAGCCACTGAATTTATCACACTTTATAACAGACTTGTTGAAGAGTCACTCACAACATACAGAACGTCACACTGCAATTGGAAATATCGAAGTACAGTGACTATTCTGAAGCGGTCACCTTAAATAGAGAAACCGTGTTAGACCTAGTGGAGAGGGTAAACTCCACCCCATCTACCCCCTGCGGGTGGGGGACGCACATGTAGAATACACCCGCGGTATCCCCTGCCTGTCGTAAGAGGCGACCAAAAGTGGCCCAAGGGGCTCTCAACTATGGAGTGTGGATTGGCGACCACGGGACCCTTAGCTGAGTCTTGGCATTGCTTCCACTTATTTGTGCCAGGCTCCTCAATTTCGTCTATCCTGTCCGACCTCCCTTGGTCAACTCTTGTTCTTTTCCGACCCCGACGATATTAGAGCATTCGAGGCCGAGAGAGTCTTTCATTTTCACACCCTTCGTGGTCCTTGCCTTTCTTCGTCTTTTACTTCATTTTTTCGAAGTGACGGATCCGTTTTTTCTCTCTCTCTACCCCCTGTGGGTGGGGGACGCAGACGAAGAATACACCCACGGTATGCCCTGCCTGTCGTGACGGGCGACCAGGGGATGATCGTCTTAGAACCATGAAACTACTTTTGATTAGTACCATCACGCGGGGAACACCATGGGTCGCCTTTACTTGCGTGTAGTACCACTACATTAGGTACGAAATAGGTTTGTGCTTAGTAGCAGCAGTGGATGTGGACTGTGGGTTCCCAGTACCCGTGAGTCGTACCCATGTGAGCAACACCACGGGTCTGGGCGTTGCCTGTGATTCGTACCACTATATGAGCGACACAGTGGGTCTGCGTTGCGTGTGATTAGTATCCGCTATGTGAGGAACACCACAGGAATACCGGCGCCCATAATTAGTACACCTAGGTGAGGAACCCCATCGGTTTGCGTTGGCTATGAGTGGCGCCATTGTGTGAGAAACACCATAGGTCAGCGTTACCTGTACGACGTACAATACTTGTGAGTAGTACCATCATATGTGGAACACCGTGAGTCTTCGCTCCTTATGATTAGTACCCCAACATGACAGGGCTTTGCCCCATTTAGTATCAACATTGTAGATAAAATAATGTACGTGTTATTTATTATTTATTGTCTACCAAACAAATATTTTCTAAGCATAGATAGCTGGGTAGGTGTATTAAAGCAATTAAAATAATTTTTCCAATATATTTCTCTACGAACTACAAAAGTAAAACTGATTATAAGCCTTTGACGGAGGACCAAATCGATGAGGCTCGAATATTGATTTGCTGCGGGATCCTCACTTCGTCAAGCTGCCAAGAAAATTGGTCTCAATGAGACTACGCTGAGGAAGAAGAAAGAAAGGATCCGTCACTTCGGAAAATGAAGTAACGGACGTAGATGATGATGATGATGATGATGATGCTTGTTGTTTAAAGGGGCCTAACATCGAGGTTTATTCGTCCCCTAATGGTATGAAATGAAATGGCAACAAAACTTTCCAAATCATCCACTGACCAAAATAAAAAAAATAATGTCATGAAGAATGAATGGATGGACATGAACCCAAAAAACAAACCACAGAGGCCTCCACCACCACAGCCACAACAGTCTCTCGGGAGAGGACTCCGCCGCCACCGCCACCCGCAGGTCACTCCACGGAGTCTTCCACCGCATTGCTATGCTGGCTAAGAGAGCGAGCCTAACGTCACAACCGCCATCTTGGAGGGGCTTAACCTAACGTTTAACGTGTAAGAGAGCTAGTCTAACCTCATGAGGAACCTAACCTCAGTTTTACAGCTGGATGCCCCACCTGACACCTAAGAGAGTCAGCCTAACCTCACATCCGCTATCTTGATGATGATGATGATGATGATGATGATGATGATGCTTGTTGTTTTAAGGGGCCTAACATCGAAGGTCATCGGCCCCTAATGGAACGAAATGAATGACATGAGACATGAAGTTAAAATTTTAAAAAGTATCCACTGACTAGAGTTAAAAACGAATGGTGATGAAGAAAAATGAGGGTGAGATTAAAACAGTCAGTGGATCTAATACGCAATGCCTTATGTTCTATTAAAATAAGAGAAAGTACAGGAAATCGAAGGAATAAGGCATTGCCCAGTAATACAGATATTAACACATAATTTACGTTCGACGTTCTAATAACACATTAAAATGCGCAACACAAACTAAAATAAAGTCAATGAGATAAAAGCGCAACTGACATAAACAACATTAGGACAAAGGACTTCATCACACACGATAAAACAGACCGCTATCCTTCATAAAGCGGATGACGAGGTCTGCTGACTGCTCGTCATCGCGCAAGATAAGGGAGATAGTGCTCGGAAGGTTAATACTACGGCGCAGATCGACCAGGTCCACGCACTCCGTAAGGATGTGTACCACGGTAAGATGGTCGCCGCAGGTACACACCGGAGGGGGTTCTCCTTTCAGTAGATGGGAGTGCGTCAAGATACCGTGGCCGATCCGAAGGCGACATAATACCACGGCTTCCCTTGGCGAAGCCCGAAGGGAAGTCCTCCATACCTTCGTTGTTCCTTTTATCGCTCGCAGCTTATTGGGAAGTGGGATGGCCTGCCACTCCATCTCCCAATGAGACATAACCAGATGTCTCAGCTGAGAGCGAATATCACTTGCTGGAACCTTGAAAGGCAACGGGGGCAGTGTAACTGCCTCCTTGGCAGCCTGATCCGCTAACTCGTTTCCCTCTATGCCCATATGGCTGGGGAGCCACACGAACGTAATTCTGGTGCCGGCATCCGAACACCCGGCCAGCAGGTCCTGGATCCGCTGCACCAGAGGGTGTCGAGGGAAACAGGTATCAATAGACTGAAGCGAACTCAAGGAGTCAGTACACACGAGAAAGTGTCGGCGTACATTGTCTAGTGCGTACCGCAGAGCCTCACAGATAGCATAGAGCTCTGCCGTGTACACACTACAGGTGTCCGGGAGAGCAAAAAGAAACCGATCATTGTCGACAACGAACGCACAGCCCACCTTCGTATCTGTCCTTGAACCATCCGTGTAAACGACGACCGAACCTGGATAGCGGCCAAGAACGGACAGGTAGATCCTCCGATAAATCGAAGGGTCCGTGTCTCCTTTCGGGCCAGTGTGCAAATCCAGGATGATTTCAGGTCGTCGTACAACCCACGGAGGTACTCCACTTGGTTGTCTGACAAGGCAAGGAATCGAAGGTACGTCAAACAATTCATAACTGCTATCCAAGCGTATCCCAACCGGCCGCGTCGCACGAGGATGAGCAACGTACAACAAACGGTTGCCATTGTTGAATACGCAGGGATACCTCGGATGAAGTGGCATCTGTCGCAAATTTGCAGCATACGTAAGTAGTAGTTGCTGGCGCCTCAGGTGTAAAGGCGGCACACCAGACTCAGCGAGCAGGCTAGCGATGGGGCTAGTACGAAAAGCTCCCGTCGCCAACCTAACCCCGCTGTGGTGGATACTGTTCAGCTTCGCAAGAACGCTTGGCCTTGCGGAGCCATATGCTGCACTGCCGTAGTCTAACCGAGATAAAATGTGTGCCCGATAGAATCGCAGGAGCACCACGCGGTCAGCTCCCCAATTAGTGCTGCTAAGAAACTTCAAGAGGTTAAGCCTCTTGGTGCATTGCACTTTTAGCTCCCGCACGTGTGGCTCCCACGATAATTTACTGTCAAAAAGGAGCCCAAGAAATCGGTAGGTTTCAACAACTGGAAGAACGACATTACCTAGATAAAGGTCAGGATGAGAGTGAAGTGTACGTTGACGACAAAAGTGGACAACGGAGGTCTTTGCGGCAGAAAACCGAAAGCCATGTTCTAAGGTCCACTTCTCCACCCTCCTAATAGCTTGCTGTAACTGTCGCTCTGCGACTGCCATACTGCACGAGCTATAGTGCAGAGCAAAATCATCCACATATAGGGACGGTATTACGGCTGGACCAGCAGCAGCGACAATACCGTTTACGGCAATCGCGAACAGAGTGACACTAAGAACCGATCCCTGTGGGACTCCATTTTCTTGAACGTGGTATTGCGAATATGTCCTACCTACTCGGACACGGAATAGACGGAGGGACAAAAAATTCGCAATAAATACCGGCAAGTTACCTCGGAATCTCCATTGATGCAGGACTGAAAGGATGCCATATCGCCAGGTGGTGTCGTAGGCCTTCTCCAAGTCGAAGAAGACAGCTACCAAGTGCTGTTTTCGGAGAAACGCATCCTGGATAGAGCTCTCCAGGCGTACCAAGTGGTCTGTGGTGGATCGAGCGGCTCGAAATCCACATTGGTACTCGGACAAGAGTCCTTGTTTCTCCAGACACCACACGAGTCTGCGATTTACCATCCTCTCAAATAGCTTACACAGGCAATTTGTAAGACAAATCGGTCTGTAACTTCCTGCATACTTAGGATCTTTGTCAGGCTTGAGGACAGGGATGACTATGCCCTCTCGCCACTGAGACGGAAAATCACCCTCTGTCCAGATTCGGTTGAACACACGAAGGAGATATAGTAAACTATCATCACTAAGGTGTTTCAACATCTGGTTATGGATGTTGTCCGGTCCAGGAGACGTGTCCTTGCAAAGCGCTAAGGCGCTGCGGAGTTCCCACTCCGTAAAGGGCACGTTGTAGTCCTCTGAAGCTTGGGTGGCAAAACTCAGGTGATGACGTTCTGCCTCCCTGTTCAGAGGGAGGAAATCAGGATGGTAATTCCCGGAGCCAGAGACATCCGCGAAATGACTAGCGAGATGGTTAGCAATCGCGAGGGGACCAGTGGCGGCACTGCCTGCAATGGAAATTCCCGGTACAGCAGATGATCCTTGAATACCCGAAATTCGTCGAAGTTTCGTCCACACTTGAGATGATGGAGTATGTGACGTCATGGACGACACATATCTCTCCCATGAAGCCTTCTTACTTTGTCGAATAAGAACTCGCGCCTTAGCGCGGAATTTCTTAAATGTTACCAAGTTGGCCACAGTAGGCTGTCTACGGTAACGCTTATGAGCGCGACGGCGTTCTTTGATGGCTGCTGCTATTTCATCGTTCCACCAAGGAACGAGTTTTCGGCGAGGAGTTACCGAGAAAAACGGAATGGACTCCTCAGCAGCAGCAAGAATAACTTGGGTGATGTAAGTTATTTCCTCGCCGACGGTCCGCCTGACATCTTCGCTAAAGACAGCTAGTGATGTGTACTTTGGCCAATCAGCATGTTTAAGAATCCATCGAGGGGGAGCCTCGACGGGTTTATGATTCAACAAAGTAAGAACGATGGGAAAATGGTCACTGTCACAGAGATCATCGTGTGCATTCCACCGAAACAGTGGAACCAACGTTCGGCTGCATAGACTAACGTCTATGCGAGAATATGTGCCGTAACGTACACTAAAGTGAGTTGGTTCCCCTGTGTTCAAAATACATAAATCCAGATCTGCTAGGAGTGTTTCCAGCTCTCTTCCTCGGGGGCAAGACGTCTCAGAGCCCCATATGGGGTGATGGGCGTTAAAATCGCTCAATAAGAGGAAGGGTGGTGGAAGCTGATCTATAAGATCAGCGACATCAGTGATGTTCAGATGCTGGCCTGGTGGAAGATAAACATTACACACTGTGGCTATGATAGGCAGCGAGACGCGAACAGCTACAGCCTCAAGAGGGGTTCTTAAAGGAACCTCTTCGCTGTAGCTATCAGAACGTACAAAAATGCCAACGCCTCCGGAAGCCCGGTGAGCATAGTATCGTTCTGTCGAGTATAGTTTGAAATTCCTCAAGACCGTATGATGACCAGGTCGGAAATTGGTCTCCTGAATACAGACTATACTCGCTGCGTACTCACTAATAAGCTGACGTAACTCAGCAAGATGCCTGTCATAACCGTTACAATTCCACTGTAACAGTGCCATAGTGTGGACTATAAAAGGAGTGTTAGGTTATGAGCAACAAAATGCTCGTAAGCCTAAACACTATCTAGTTCTACATCCGTAGATGTAGAGGACAACGCGACATCCATCCCGTCATCAAAAGATGGCAGGGGTGCCGCCCAGAACTTCGACGCTTTTCGGGCGCGAGGGGGTCCCCTACGAGGAGAGCGCGCAGGTTTGGGAGCAGGAGTGCCTCCCGGCGCAGACTCATATCCCCCAGATGGAGGGCATGACTTCTCCTTCACAGGGGAAGTCCGAGAGCGCTCAGGACGGGCGCTCTTCTTCCCCTTTTTCTTTTCAAGTTTAGATGGGCTGGGAGATGGTTTCCCAGCCCTGGTCAACGAAGCCGCCTCCGCCGGCTGGGGCACGACTTTCGTCGACCTCCTAGGGGGGGGAGACTTAGTCTTGGGAACTGCCAGCCGGCACAGACTTCTGGTTGGTCGAAGGTGGGATGGTCCCCCCCTTCGAGCTTTGACTATTTGCGACGTTGCTGGGAGCAGCAACAGTCGCCTGGGGCGCAGCGGTCTGGACAGGTGTCTTGGTCGTAAATGACGAACCTGGAAGACTCTGAGCTATCAAGCTATAGTCGAGTGTACGGGCAGGTGTATTCATAGAATGAAACTTACGGCGCGCTTCCTGGTAGGAAAGACCATCCAGGGTCTTGATCTCCTGGATCATCTTCTCACTCAGGTATGTCGGACTATTCCGATCCCGAGGAGAATGAAAACCGGAGCAGTTAGTGCACTTGTATGGAGGTGTGCACTCCTCCGCGCCGTGAGCTACTCGTCCACATGTACCACATACAGCCTGATTCGAACAGCGAGATACCATATGTCCGAATCGCTGGCATTGATAGCATCGCATGGGAGGCGGGATGTACGGTCTCACATCGCAACGATAAGTTGTTACCTTGACTTTCTCTGGTAACACTGACAACTTGAAAGAGACAATGAAGGCACCAGTGGCAACGTCTTCACCGTTGACCTTGCGCGTAATGCGCCGGACGTGTGTCACGCCACGGTTCTTCATGTCTTCCATCAACTCGTCGTCAGTGTTCAAAATAAGGTCGCGGTGAAAGATGACTCCGCGAACCAGGTTCAAGGACTTATGCTCCTCCACTTTGACGGGGATTTCGCCAAAGTGCTCGCACTTAAGCAACTGATCAGCTTGCAGTGCTGTACGAGTCTTTAGAAGCAAACTACCGTTGCGCATTTTCTTAAGTTCCTCCAGTTCGCCATAGACGCCTTCGATGTGTCTACTAAACAGGATCGACTTCACCAGCTTAAAATCCTGCCCATCGGTTCTGGTAGCGACCAGAAACCTAGGGAAGCTGGATCCCATTCCTTCACGCTGCGCATGTTCCCAGGGAGTTGAACCTCTCAGGGAAGCAAAAGTTAAAGACTTAGGTGGGCGACCACCTTGTGAGAGCCGACTTCGTTTGGAAGCCATGCCCGATAGCATCCTCCCCGAATGCCACCCACTCCGATCAGGGGTCTCTGTAGCCGAACCAAGCAGCCAAGGCAATACCCACCTGGTCGTAGCAGGTATTGCCCGGGGTCCGATGTTGAACGATGCCTAATACGGGATGACTGAGGCAATGAGCACTAGGACTCCCTTCCTCCGGTCACCCGCAATAGCATGTACCCCATAGCGTGTACAGAGCACTAACAATAGAAAAAATAATTAAAAATAATTAATAATAATATGTCCTTCTGGCATTCGGCTGTGCGGGGACCTGCGTTGTCAGGCGGATACCACTGCCCGGGTACATGATACTCCCACCCGCCGCGTCCTGGGTGGTTGCTGGCACGGGCTTTCGAGCGTAGTCGCACACATAGGAGCTCCATCGCCGGGCAGCACGCACATCAAATTTTGAATGGTCTACATCTGACCCTCAGAAAAATAATAAAAAATAAAGAGGGGACCATGGCCACATGACCCTTTAAGTCGCCTTCTACGACAGGCAGGGATTACCTATGGATGTATTCAGCCTCACCCATCCACAGGAGGTCCATCACATTATACCAACCGCAATCCATGTCCGCGCCAAGGTCGCCCCTTTTTGTCGCCTCTTACGACAGGCAGGGGATACCGCGGGTGTATTCTGCATGTGTGTCCCCCACCCGCAGGGGGTAGTGTGTTTGGTCCGCGAGAGGTATTTTATTTCCCTCAAGTCCGCCGGCAAGCCGGTTAGGACCCCCCTATCCGCCACCTGGGACGCGCCACGTGGGAGTATCACCTCTCCCCCTGCTACGCCATCGTAGTAGGTTCGTGGCATCCGCTATCTTGGAGGGGCTTAACCTAACTTTTGACGCACAAGACAGCAAGCCTAACCTCAGTTTTACGGCCGGATGCCCTTCACTTCCCGACGTTAACTGCACAAGATGACGGCTATACACGGCTCCTTGTGAGACTCCTTAAGGGTGCTTGCGCAAGAGGGTGGCAGCAAGATGGCCGCTATACATAGACTCTTATGAGACCCCCTAGGGAACCTTGCGCAAGATGGCGGCTATCTAATTCCACAAGATGACGGCTATACGCGGCTCCTTATGAAACGTCTTAAGGACGCTTGCGCAAGATGGTGGCCGCAAGATGGCTGCTATACATAGACTCTTATGAGACGCGTTAGGGACGCTTGCACAAGATAGCGGCCGCAAGATAGGGCTATACACAGCTCCTTATGAGACGGGTTAAGGATGCTTGCGCAAGATGGCTGCTATACATAAGCTCTTATGAAACGCCCTAGGGACGCTTGCGCAAGATGGCGGCGATCTAATCCTACAAGATGGCGACTATACATAGCTTCTTATGAGCCTAGGGGTGCTCAAAAATATGGGTCCTGCTCATATGAGACTCCCTAGGGACGCTTGCGCAAGATGGCGGCTATACATGGGGTCTTATGAAGAAAGCCAGATTAGAGGCGACTGCACACGATGGTGGCTACACATAGGGTGTTATGGCCCTGTCCTCTGTTAAGGCATATCTCTATCGAACAAGTTTAAACATGCATCGCGAAGGCAGGAGTGAAAACGTGTTTTAACCTGCAGCGATGACGTCATCATAGTTGTGCATGTTTAGACTTGATCCTTGACTGAAAGCTTTAGTCTTCGAGATACAGTGATAGAGAGTAGAGCGCCAATATGACGAAAACATTAATAGTTGATGTACAAGGCTTTAAAGTAAACGGCAACAAATTTGTGTTTAAAGAGGTGGCTGTGTTAGATTGCGGTGTGTTGTGGGCACCGAAACTTGTTAGTTTAGTATTTAGTCCACCTTTTCCTTACTGTTTGCAAACAGATGAAGATAAAAAGCAGACTCAATGGATTGAAAAAAATTACTTTTGCAGTGGGAAGAAAAAGGAATACCTTATCGTCTTCTATCCTTAATGATGAATGCACATTTGTCAAGAGCAGATCTTGTTTTTTAAAGGGTTGTGAAAAGAAGGAATGGTTGTGTGAGTATCTGCCATCATCGTGTGACATTATCGACATGCATGAATTAGGGTGTCCATCATTTAAAACTCCTCCGAAGGAGCATAGTAGAGGAACAAGTAAACAGTCTGTACAACATGTGTTCATGCTCTTGGATTGGTCGTGTTGCAATGTATGCCGTGAGGTGAACAACATATGTAAACTGCAGTGTGGAAATAACGTTAGTGTAAAAGAAACATTTGTAGAGTAAAGGCATCATGTCATTTCTAACAGATACTAAGTGTAACGCAGTTGAAAAGGCAAGTTTTATGAATGCAAAAAGAAACTAAACACTCTTACTGAAGAAGAGTGAAATGCATTACCAAAGGCATTTTTGGATAATGTAGCTGCGAATGCTGTAAAGAAGATTTGGCCTCGTGATCGGACTCAAGATCCTGTTTTGTCAGAGCTTCAAACGTGTAGTTTACATCATGAACACGTGAGTTTAGGTAGGAGACCTTCTGTAAGACAGTGTACATGTCACCTGATTAAATTGTATCACGGACCTAAAACTGACGAGTTGTCTTCGCTTATGAACACGTTTCATGGCTGCGGAGAGAGTAAACAAGAAAAAGGTGAAGAAACGTGCTGGGAGAAAGGAAGCATGTTGGGCATGGGCTCATCAATAAAGTGATTGATCTTCTTCCCTTCGAGCTTCATCTTCTCTGCGGCCCTACAACACGACTTGACGTTCGCCTGGCACGTGGTGTTCCTGGTATTAATATGTTAAATGCTGCCTGCATGACCTTGCTTATCGACAAAACAATCCTAAACTAAGAGGTGTAGCTGATGAAAACCTGCTTGGTAAAGCTACGCTGCGTGTGTCATCACCTAGTGCTTCAGTTGCTGAGAAGATAGCAGCACTTTTTGTTGTTGGTGCAATAAAAAGAAAACTGTTACTAAGTAGTGGTAAAGACAGTAAAATAAACAAAGGATAAAAAACATATTTACATGAAGAAAAATGTATATGTATTGTACCAGGAAATGATAGTGGGTTTTGGGCATGAGAAGGTTCTCAGGTAGTGTACGGTGTTTTTGGAGCCGATACAGAGAAGGATAGAATCGCAGAGCGAATAATAGATGGTTATATCTTTTTCTATAACATTTATTAATAATATCAAAATATAGATCACCCTGCAATCTTACTGTAGAACTCAAATCTATCATCAATATTTGTCAAAATCAAAGATTTATATCGTGTCCTGTTGCGGTACTAATCAAAAGTAGCAGAGATCTGCGGTATTCCACACATTATTGTACTACTCAGAGGTTATGCAATTCGACATATAATACAGACGTATGTTTTATCTCACTTTGCGGCGCCATTTACAGGCAACGCAAACCTATGGTGTTCTTCACATAAGAGTACTAACCACAGGCACCTTCCACTATCCCGTGGTGTTCCTCATATGCTGGGTACTAATCACAGGCAACGCAGAACCTCTATGGAGTAATAAAGGAATAACAAGCGCCACATCATGCATACCGCATGACAATCTGACAACCGAAAATACAACTTCCAAGAAAGCATGTAAAACTGCTTCAACCAACAAAACAAGAGAGAATAATAAAAATAATGAATACAGGGGACTACTGTGAAACGTTGATGGAATTAAGGGAGCAATAGTCTTAGCACCAGAAAACACCGTAAGCAAGTACGACATAGTAATATTCACCGAAACTTTCCTCGTGAAAAACTGGCAACATCTACACTTCTGTGGTACCCACCTTATGGCAAGAAAGGGGGGCTAGGAAGACCTTCAGGAGGAATATCCACTCTTGTGAAAGCACTCTTGACACCGACTACCTTCACAACTCAAACCAACAATGCATTACTTGTGCAAACAAGCACCTCACCATCATAGCCGCTTACTTTCATCCATATCACAAAGCCTTAGAGATAACAGATGAGCTTAGTGATCTAATACAAACCAGTAAAGAAAGCAAGCCAACCGTATTGGCACGAGATCTGAAAAGCAGAATAGACTCCTGCAAAGGAAAACTTACCACTGAAAATCTAATCAAAAATCAAGATAACAACACACTGAAGATATGTAAAAACCTAAACATAGATATTCTGAAAGAAAACTCTTGAAAAATCAAAAGCATTCAGAAGCCACAAATCCAAAGAAGATCTGATATTTAACTCTACAGAACCAATCAACATGAATGCTAAAGTGGGGTGTTTTGACAACGAATGTTACATCAAAAGAAAGAAAGTGCTAGACAAGTTACACCAAGTGAAGCTTGACATCCAAGACCCTGCTCTGCTAGAAATGAATGCTACTGAATGAAAACAACACAAAACACTGATAAAGGAAAAGAAAAGAGCATACAGTGAAGAAAAAGCTCATCAGCTGGCTGAAGAAGCAAGAAAAAGGACCCATACGTTGCATTTCGCCCACGAGAATGTCCACGAATACAGTGGATAACCATGACAGTTTGGGAAGACCACTGCATTTGCATATTGAACAGAAAGGAAGAAATAGATTTACCTAAACACAGAACGGAAAAAAGGCAACAGAAAAAACCCAATTGACAGGATGCCCTTTATGGTGCGGTTTCCTAAGTGCAGCGATCGCATGCGTCTGCTGCCGGGCGCTACTGCATCCATTCCCTCGACTCCTACAATGGAATGCTGTAGGACTGGTTTCCTTCATGCAGCTCCTAGAAACCGTCGCTTGCAGTAGACGCAGGCAGTGCTGAGTATACCAGTCGTGTGCAGCGGACGCGTGCGTGTATTATCTCATGTTGAGCTTTTTTAAAGACGAAGAGGCGAGATTTATCGAGTTTGTTTCCGGAAGACGGGAACTATATGACTACTCCCATCAGGGCTGTAAAAATATTGCGCTCCGAGACAAAATCTGGGAAGAAATAGCCTCCAATTTCAATGACAAAACAGGTGAGTGATTATTTTTAACTACCCCACGGTTTCATTTTTATAAAATGTTTACACAACATATTTACAAAAGTTTTCAAGTCACATAGCATTTTATGAATAGTGGGGAAACAAAAATTATTATATTATTTGCTCTTGAATAGATATTTTTCAAGAAACACTATATTTATTTTAACATCTCATTTTAATTAATGACTCATATGCTTATAATGATGATGATGATGCTTGTTGTTTTAAGGGGCCTAACATCGAAGGTCATCGGCCCCTAATGGTACGAAATGAAAGAACAACAATTACAAAGGCATCCACTGACCAAAATAAAAATAAAAAAATGTCATGAAGAATGAATGGATGGACAGGAACCCAAGAAAACACAAAACAAACAAACAAAAACAAAAACCAGTGGATCGGAGTCAATAGAGAACGAAAAGAACATTATTACCGTACAAGGAACCACTTATAAAGCACAAAGATGCTTGGTGTCTAAAGGGGGTGCAAACTCCATGTCTAAGGCCCCACAGAATGGTACATGTCGCGAGTAAAATAGAACCATGGTATGTGTCACGTTGGGGTATTAATCAGAAGTAGCGAGGACTCACGGTGTTCCACAAAAGATGGTACTACTCACAAGTATTGTACTTCGTACAGGTAACGCAGACCTATGGTGTTTCGCACACAATGGCGCCACCCACAGCCAACGCAAACCGATGAGTTTCCTCACCTAGGGTACTAGTCACGGGTGCCGGTCCCAAGGGCCCCGTGGTGTTCCGCACATAGTGAGTACTAATCACAGGCAACGCAGACCCACGATGTCGCTCATATAGTGGTACAACTCACAGGCTACGCCCAGACCCGCGGTGTTGCCCACATGGGTACAACGCACGGGTACTGGAATCCACCAGGCCAGGCTTTTTACTGCAACGAATCACAAACATACTTCGTACCATGTTGGTGATACTACTCGCAAGTACATGCAACCCATGGTGTTCCCCGCATGATGGTACGAATCAAGAGTCGTTTCATGGTTCTAATTCATTCATCCCTTGGTCGCCCCTTTTAGTCGCCTCGCACGACAGGCAGGGGATACCGTGGGTGTATTATTCGTCAGCCTCCCCCACCCACAGGGGGTGTGTGTTTGGTCCGCGAGAGGTATTTTATTTCCCTCAAGTCCGCCGGCAAGCCGGTTAGGACCCCCCTATCCGCCACCTGGGACGCGCCACGTGGGAGTATCACCTCTCCCCCTGCTACGCCAGCGTAGCAGGTTCGTGGCATATGCTTATAATAAATATAAAAATTACAAATAATCATACCGTACAATGGAAGCATTTCTTTGTGAGTACCAAGACAGTGTTTACATAATTTCACAACTGCTTACAATTTTGAAATGGAACACGTTTATACAAGCGGAAAAGCGCGTTATGTACAAAACATATAATAGAGATGAAGGCGGAATTCGAAGGAACCGATTTTGCTTTCCGATAGATTTGTTTCTGCATAGCATTCGAAAAAACGGAAAATTATGAAAGAATACATTAACAACATATCAATATCTATTGTTGAATGCCACTCGAATATCTTGACTGATGTATGCAAGTGATCCACGGATTTCAATAATAATAATAATAATAATAATAATAATAATAATAATAATAATAATAATAATAATAATAATAATATAATAAAATTCTTCCGGGCTGTTATGCCGTGGTCCACTCCTCTCGCTTCTCCCAGACGTTTCGACTACTGCTGCGGTAGTCATCTTCTGTGGCGTCGTGTAGATACGCTCTCCTGTATCCCGCTGGCGACTGCAAAAGTTGGATTGTTTTTTTTGGCCAGTGGATGAGAGCCCCGGGGCGAAAAATATGCCCCCCTACTCATCGGTTTCCGCGGAATTGCTGATGAGGCAGAAAATCTCTGTTCTCGCTACACTGGCGGGGGAAAAGCAATCTGTCTGGTAGGCTGGTAGTCCTACCGTCAGAAGAGAATCCCCCTCATCGCTGCTTATTACGTTATCAAAATTAGAGTCGGAGCAAAAAGGTACTTATTACCTTCTTAACAAACGGCCCTTGAAGGGGGAAAAATTTTGAGCTGTTAAGTAGGAAAAAAGGAATCAGTAGGATAGACCGAAAGGGTTGGCCGGTTCGAATACTAGAACAGGTCATAAGTGATCCAAGGGCCACGGTACTTCAGACGAGTCCGCGGCTTCTTGGTCCTCATGACCCGTTTTAGCAGTAAAATACCAGCGTCCTCTGATTGGTTCGAGAGGATCCTAGCCCTGGTCATCCTCACTATTTTATTTATCTGAGATCTAAGTGTGGGGATACGAAGTTCAGTTCGTATCCTCTTGTTAGATTTCAGATAGGGTGTTCTAGTCATCATTCTTAGTGTCTTATTTTGAAAGGTTTGTAATTTTGAAAGAGGAGTCTTGGCAATATAGCCCCAGGCCTCGCAGCCATACAACAGGATGGGCCTGATACATGCTAGGTAAATATTTCTCTTGATGGTGGTAGAGATATACTTATTGCCTAGCAGAGGTCTCAGTGCTTTCATCCGTGCCGTGGCACGCTGACGGGCCTGTTCTACATTGTAGCTCCAGGACATAGTTCTGTCCATTATTAGGCCGAGATATTTAATTTGGTTCGTCCAAGACACAGGGACGTTGTTAATAGTGAGGCGATCAAGGCTAGGCCGGCGCCGGGTGAAAACAATTGCCTGAGTTTTGTCTGCATTTATTTTCACCGTGTTCCGGAGACACCACTCCCAGAAGGAATCGATCCATTGCTGTAATCGCCGGACAGCATAGTCATTTCGCTTCATGCCGATGTAAACGGCTATGTCATCCGCGTACTGCTGGATCTCTACTCCATCTCGTGTGGGAAGATCGTTCACGTATAGGCCGTAGAGGGTGGGGCTCAGCACTCCACCCTGTGGGAATCCAGCTCTAAGTTCCCGAGGAGTGGACTGCTCCCCTTCACAGGAAACATAGAATTTTCTGTTAGTCAAATATGACTGTATAATTTTGACAAGATAAGTAGGAACTTTATATAGTTCCAGAAGTTTCACTATTAAATTATCGTGCCAGACAGTGTCGAAAGCTTTCTCTACATCGAAAAATACTGCTGGCACGCTACGGCGCATATTGAACGACCTTGTGACATACTGTGTCAGACGCAGCACCGCAAGGGGGGCACTGCGCCTGGACCTGAACCCAAACTGCTCAGGTCGCAGTATGTTGCGGGTGTTCAGGTATCCCTTGAGGCGAGAGAGAAGTCTCTCGAATATCTTAGAAATATGTGATAACAGGGTTATCGGGCGATAATTTTGAGGGAATAATTTATCTTTCCCTGGCTTCGGGAAGACTATGATTTTACCAGTCTTCCAGACGTCAGGGAAGTACCCCAGCTTTATACAGGCCGAAAAAATGGTTGCTAAGAAAATTACTGCCCTGTATAGCAGTGACTTGATTTCCTTATTTGTAACCCTGTCATCACCGGGAGACTTCTTCTCGTTTAAATTTTTAATAACCCTGCGAACATCGCGGGGCTGAAAGTCAGGTACGTCTAAGTCTGGTGTCCATTGTCTTTCGAAAGCCAAGGCTTTTCTGCGTATCTCACGGGTCCGTCGTTCGTCATCGTCATCGTCATCGTCAGCTAAGTTGTGAGTTACGCATTGGCTTTCAATAGTGTCCGCGAAAGACTCAGCTTTATCGTAGGGAGAGAATACCAGACAGTGCCGGCCGTGGATGGCACGCCGGGGTTCCTGGGTTCGAGTCAGTCCGCGAGTGACACGCCAAAAGTCGCGTTCTGACTCTTGCTCTGAAAGATGTCGACAGAACTCCTCCCATCTTTCAATCTTACGCTCCAGCAAGCGATTGCGGACTTCTCAGGCTAATTCCTGGTATTCCGCCCGGTCAGCTGGGTCCCGGAATCGCTGCCATCTCTTCCTGTATCTATTTTTGATTTGGATCAAATCCTTAAGGAGATCCGGTGTGGTATCGTCCTCAGAGCCAGGGCGGTGCTGAGAACGATTATTATTATTATTAGTATTAATTTTGGCTGCTCGAACGATGTACTTCCGTGCATTGCTGGCCTTATTATTAAGGTGCGCAATCGCGCGGTCAACATCATTCTCGCTGGTGACCGGAAAGGTTTACAGATTTTTATTGACATGCCACGTGAATTTGTGGTAGTCATGATTTAATTTAGGTACAGGAAGTGACGGCTCTTCGAGCCTAACCCAGGTAAGATTAAAGATGATAGGCTTATGATCTGAATTTAGTTCATCAGGAACTAAGAAATCAATAGCCCTGTTGTAATACTTGGTGACTGCGACATCTAAGACATCAGGTAAGCCGCCCCCGTCCGGATAGAAGGTAGGTTCCGTGGGGGCGTATACACTGATGTCAGTAACGAGTGTATGTTGCTGGAGTATTCTCCCCCTAGGATTTATAGTCCTGGAGTTCCAGTCGGTGTGCTTGGAATTCAAGTCGCCTCCGATGATAGAGGGCGTATGGCTTTGTTTATTAAGTAAAATATCTAGCTCCGCAGTATGAAGCGGAGCTTTGGGGGGTAGATGGGCCGGAAAAATTCGATAGTTATAATTATCATGTCTAATCTCGATACCGAGAGACTCAATAGCTCCAAGAGGGAGGGGGTCGATGACGTGATGAGTAAGCTTAGACTTAATCAGCACAGCCACACCCCCGCGCTCTCTGTCAGCTCTATCTTTGCGGTAAACCGCAAAGTTCTTAATTTTGAAGGGCATATGGGGTTTCAGCCATGTTTCCCTTAGTAGGAGGATATCGATGTTGTGCTCAGAGATGAACGACTCGAGTTCATATCTCTGAGCAGAAACACCCTTGCAATTCCATGCACAAACCCTAAGATCCATGGTCAAACAATGACAGCCTCTTTAGGGCTCTGAAAAGTACTGAAAAACAGCACTTAACAGGACTCCAATCTTATCTATCATTGTTTCACATGACCTTAGCTTGGTCATCGTGTCTTTAATAATTGGTAGTAATTTAGAAAAATTTATCTGCCTCACGAGGTTCAAAATGTCACTCATGCCCGAGAAGTCGGAGATGGGTGACGCTTCCACTGATGGGGCGGGGTTCGATGCAGGGGCGGGGGCGGTCTGGGCGCCTCCAGCAGTAGCTGCGTAGGAAAAGTTTGGGGTCTACTGCACGGGAGGGGGGGGGAGGACCTTTCGCTTCTCGGATTTCAAGACCTCCCTAACCATCTTCTGTTCCATAATATTACGGAACAGCTGGCATCCCCTCCAGGAGGCGGGATGTTCGCCCTGGCAGTTTGCGCACTTAGCTGGTGCCTCCGGGTTTAAGGGGCAGGCAGCAGCTGAGTGGTTTTCACCACATTTGACACATCTTCTAGGCATTTTGCAGTAATCAGCGGCGTGCCCCCACCTCTGGCATCGGTAGCATTGAGAGGGGCCCTCGCGGCCCCTAAGAGCCTCAATTTTAACCGCACACCCACATAAATATTTGAGGGAGTAAATTGTCTCAGAGAATTTATCCCTTGGGTGTGACACTCATAACACTCAAGGGTATCACTTTCTTGGACGTGGTATCACGTCGAGTGTACTGATACACGTCCTGAGGTTGGTACCCGAGTGCTATGAGTTCCTCACGAACCCAGTTCACATCTACTGTTGAAGGGATATTTCGAATGATAACTTTCAAGAGCCTTTTACTCGCGAGCTGATGAGTATAAAAGCTCTTATTGTTCTCTTCAAAATATTGCTTCAGCAGCAGATTTTCATTTTCATTTTCCGCATGGAACTTCAGGGCATCCCTGGTATTGATTACCCTTATGTTGCCAGTGCAGCGTGTTCTCAGATAGTTATAGTGGCGCTGATACTCCGACTTATCATGCACCACTATAGGGGGAACAGAGACTTTCTTCTGGGGTACGACATCCATGGCCTCACCTTGGCTTCCTTGCGATGAGCTCGGCCCAGTCTCAGTATTGCTAGAGGTCGAACTAGCAACCCCATCAGGCCTAGGAGGCTGAGAGGGAGCCGCGCTGGTAGAGGGTTGAGGTGTAGGTGAGGTTTCAGGGGGAAGGGGTACAAGATCGGCAGCAGTCATATTGCCCTCAGTGGGCAAGGAAGCCAGTACACTAAACGTATTTGAGGTAGAAACAGGCTTGGGACGTAGTTCCCTTTTGGCCTGCTTCTCTCTATAGTATTGGTTTCTAAACTTTTTGGCTTGGGGATGATTGCTACGAAAGGCGGCAACCAAGTAAGCCGGGAAGTCACCAGTTCTAGAAAATTCTTCAAACTTCTCCCTTGTAGAGGGAAGAATATTAATAGAAGAGCCGGCTCTAGTTGCCGACGAGGTCAAATTTCGCACCTAGCGCGTTTTATAGTGGCTGCAAGAGGTGGAAAATCATCTCCACCACCTCCCGGCGGCGGGGAGTTGGCCATCATGCAACTACAAATCTACAAGCAGGCACACCAACAAGCAAATCAGCAAGCGATGTAGCACTTACCAGTAATATACGAGAGAATTGCCAAAAGGATTGGTTGAAAATCCAATTCAGCTTTTCACTGTACATATACTGTGTTATATTAAGGTTCGCACCACTAAGAAGTAGCTCGCACCAAGTCACACAGACGGAGAGACCAGTATAACACGTCCACAGTCAATTCCAGATTGTTCTCGAATCGCAAAAGTTTTTTTTTTCTTTCCAAATGGTGTCGAACAGATGGGAGCCCCAAGGCGAAGAATGCCTTCTTACTCATCAGTATCCGTGGTGTGTCTGATGAACAGAGAAAGCGCGTGGTTCCTACACTGGTGGGGGGAAAAGCACTCTGTCCTAAAGATTTAGGTCAGAACTGAAACCCCCTCGCTGGGTCGTTGGTGACATGTAGGTGGGTCAGACCTTAGAAGTAGAATTTTGCTGTTTGGAATTATATGGTTGTAAAAGATTAGTTTGGATTATATAGGAGCCAAGGGCCTCTGTACTTAAAGCGAGTACTGGGCTTCTTGGTCCTAAGGACCCGTTTCAGCAGGGAGATGCCCTCATCGATTGACTGGGTTTGTGAGATTCGAGATTTCGTCCGCAGAACATGTTTCTGGATATGCTGTTTTAAAGTTGGGATGTTGAGATCCCGGTGAATGGCCAAATTGGACTTGTACCATGGAGAACAAGTCATGCGCCGCAGGACCTTGTTCTGAAAAACCTGAAGGCGACGGAGTGACGACTTCGCAATATAGCACCAGGCCTCGCAGCCATAGAGTAATATCGGACGAACGCATGTGAGTTACAGCGTGCGTTTGATATTATCGCCCAGGGTTTTGTTGCATAGCAGAGGGCGTAATGCTGCAACTCGAGCGCCAGCTGTCTGTAAGGCCTGGTCTATATTCCATCGCCACGTGAGCGTCCGGTCAAGCTTCAGACCAAGATACTTGACTGTGTTACTCCAGGGTATGGTTGTCTTACGAATTTTGAGTGGACGAAATCTCGGGACTCGTCGCGTGAAAATAATGGCCTGGGTTTTCTCTGGGTTGACCTTAACCTTGTTAAGGACACACCAGGAGAGAAATTTCTGGAGCCAGGTTTGTATTTTAGCAGGGGCACCGCAATATCTTCGCTCAGCGGAATAAACTGCGATGTCGTCTGCGTACTGCTGGATCTCAACGCCAGCTGTGCGTGGGAGGTCGTTAACATACAACGCATACAAGGTTGGCGATAGGACCCCACCCTGTGGCACGCCCGCGAGGAGTTGCCGAAGGGTGGATTGTGCGCCATCGCAGGTGACATAAAACTGTCGGTGAAGCAAGTAAGAAGATAAAATTTTGATCAGAAAGTGGGGAACTTTATAGAGTTCCTGAAGTTTGACTATAAGATTTTCGTGCCAGACGGTGTCAAAAGCCTTTTCTACATCGAAAAATACCGCTGGTACAAAGCGTCGCATGTTGAACGACCTCGTTGCAAATTGTACGAGCCGCAAAACTGCGAGAGGAGCAGATCGCATAGACCTGAATCCGAACTGCTCCGGTCGCAGGATGTGGTTGGTTGTAAGGTGAGCACTGAGGCGTTTGAGAATAAGTCTTTCGAAGACTTTGGAGATCTGCGAAAGAAGACTGATGGGACGATAGTTTTGAGGAAAGAGCCGGTTTTTTCCCGGCTTGGGCAGAACACAAACTTTGGCTACCTTCCATGCCGCTGGGAAATAGCCAAGTGATAGACAGGTAGTGAATATTGCGGCAAGAAAAACTAAAGCACGATAGGGGAGGGCCTTAAGTTGTTTCGCAGTTACTCCGTCATCTCCGGGAGACTTATTCTCATTTAGGTCCTTGATACACCGACGGACTTCCGCCGGTGTGATTGTGGTCTGTTCTTCATGAGGTGTCAAGGTGCGCCTGAAAGCTGTGGCCTTGCGGGTGATACGTCGTTCGTGTGAAATGTCGTCGTAGGGCGTGTCGTGGACTACACACTGACTCTCAATTGAGTCAGCGAAGGCCTCAGCTTTTTCCAGGGGGGAGAAGACGAGTCCGCGACGGCCGTGAATCGCTCGTCGCGGCTCTCGTGCGCGAGTCAGATTGCGGCTAACCCGCCAGAAGTCGCGATCTGACTGCGTTTCGGAAAGTGTGTGACAGAGTTGTTCCCATTTCTCAATCTTTGCCTCCAGCAATCTCTGGCGGACGACCTTGGCAAGTTCCTTGTATTCCGCCCGGTCCGCGGGGTCGCGATAGAGTTGCCATCTTTTCCGATATCGGTTTTTGAGTTGGATCAAATCTTTGAGGAGATCAGAAATATCGTCCTCAGAGTCGGAGCGGTTGTTGGAAAGAGAATTTCGAGCCGCAACCCTGATGTGTCGCCGAGCATTGCGCATCTTAGATGTAAGATGCTCAATGGCGCGATCGACATCATAACGAGTGCGGGGTTCAAACGTGCGCAGGTTCTTATCGACATGCGATCTGAATTTGTTGTAATCAAGGTTTGGAAGAGATATCGGACGAGGTGGCCCCTCGAGGCGACTCCAGGAAAGATTGAAAATAATTGGGTTATGGTCTGAATTAAGTTCTGTGGGTACAACAAAATCAATTACCCTGTTATGAAATTTTGAAACTGTCACATCGATGACATCAGGTAGTCCATTTGTGGGATAAATGGTAGGCTCCGTTGGAGCACAGACCATGACGTCATTATATCGCATATACTGATTTAGTAATCTCCCCTTAGGATTGACTACCCTAGCGTTCCAGTCGGGGTGCTTAGAATTGAGATCACCGGCTACTATGGTGGGAATACGAGTCGGGTTATCCAAAAGAGCATCAAGTTCGGCAAAATGGAGGGGTGCTGAGGGCGGTAAGTAAGCAGCAAAAAGTCTATAGTGGTAGTTACGGTGACGTAATTCAATACCGATGGATTCCAGTGCCGAGTGAGGGAGGGGGTCTAGGATGTGGTGGGTAAGACTGGGCTTCACCAACACAGCCACCCCACCCCTCTTGGCATTGGCCCTATCCTTTCTATAGACAGCCATGTTTTTAATTCTAAAGGGCATATGCTCTTTTAGCCACGTTTCACCAAGTAGCATGATATCAATGTTATGTTGAGAGATAAAAGCTTCAAGCTCGTATCTCTCACCGATAACACCCATACAATTCCAAGCACAAACAGTCAAGTCCATAATGCCAGTGGCGTCAGTCGCGTCGTTTAGGGGCCTGAGAGATACTGCATAGCAGCATCAAACAGGACCACCAGTTTGTCAACTGTGCTAGTGCACGATCTCAACTTGGTCATAGTTTCCTTCAGGATAGGAACTAGTCGGCTAAAGTTGATCTGCCGTAGCAGATCAACGATGTCTGATAATCCACCGAGGTCGGAAGGGGGAGTCCCAGCGGATGATGGCTGCGGGGCGGCCGCGGTGGTAGCTGAGAGGGGGGAAATTGAGCATTGCTAGCAGCGTTTGCAAAAGAGAACCCCTCAGTAACTAATTTGGAGGGACCTTGAGCACTCTTTTTCAGAGCTCTGAGTTGCTCTGCAGTTCTCTTTTGCTCTTCTGCCTTCTTGAAGAGGTTGCAACCTCGCCAAGAGGCAGGGTGCTCGCCTTGGCAGTTAACGCACTTCGCTGATGCCTCTGGAGCAAGGGGGGGCAGGCAGCAGCAGCGTGGTTTTCACCGCACTTGACGCATCGTAGCGCCATCTTACAGTAGTTGGCCGTGTGCCGTAGCCGTTGGCATTTATGGCATTGGGACGGACCCTCCCGACCTTTGTGGGCCTCAATTTTCACTCTACAACCACATAGATCTCGCAAAGAGTAAATAGTTTTGGAGAAGGTATCATTTGGAAGAGTGACACTCATAACACTCAGAGGGATCTCTTTCTTAGACTGAGCATCCCGCCGAGTGAACTGGTGTATGTCACGTGGCTGATAGCCTAGTTCAGTGAGTTCCTCACGAACCCAGTCAACTCCTGCAGTTGCAACAATGTTGCGTATGATAACCTTTAGAAGACGCTGGCTGGGCAGCTGGTGCGTGTAGAATTGCTCGTTGCTCGCTTCGAAGTATTGAGCAACCAGCCGGTAGTCTTCCTCAGTATCAACATGAAATTTGAGGGCATCACGAGTGTTGATGACCCTAATGTCACCAGAGCATTTTGATTTTAGAAATCTGTAATGCTGCTGATAGTGGGTTTTATCAAACACCACTATCGGCGGTAGCGACTTTCTCTTCAGTTGAGATTGATTTGCTTGAGTTTCAGTAGTGGGGGTAGTCTCCATCTGTTCGACATCCCCACCAGGAGCGGTGCTTACGACAGTCCCGTTCCCGTCAGTCACAGACGGTGCTGTCGCCGAACGGGAGGCACTGCCTGAGGGGCCAGCTACAGATTGATTACTGAGTTCCATCTGTTGGGGCACAAATGCCTCAGGCGCGGTGCTACCACTGGTGGGCAGGGCCGAAAGTGGTTCAAAACTATTCTTTGTAGGTAGAAAGACAAGCTTATTCCCTGAAGGGGATACGGTAGTAAGTCTCATTGGATGAAGCTTACCCTTGGATTTCCTGACTCTCGTCCAAGGTACCTGGTCAGGTTGGTTCTTGCTGGGCTGCATGGACCCTGCGGTCGTCTGGTCGGGATGAGGAGCGGTGGTAGCGTCGGGAAGTCCATTTTCAGGCGCTGGAGTTGTCGCTTTGGTGGTAGTAGGAAACCACGTTATCTGGTGGGGGTGGGGCAGTGCGATGGGCTGCCGGGGAGCAGTCTGCTGTAGAACAGTCGTTATATCTGGTAGGATATGAATCGTTGATCTAGAAGTCGGTGTGGTGGCAGATAGTCCATTAACTGGCAAAGTACCTTGGGATGATGACTGCTGTGGAGCAGGCATCAGCGGCGGGTCTGGAGGGTCCCCTCCGCCAGGCGGAGGGTCCAACATGGCGAAAGATTTGTACTCGATTCGCTGGAGGCGAAGTTAGCACTTCAAGGAAGGGTGCAATACAAATCCGAGTGAGCGGAAGGGTACAATATGAGTTGCACCACAGTTGAAACAAAGAACTTTCACTTCCGGTCACACAAAGGATGGCTAAACACTGTCAGGCACTGGTACACGTCACTATGGCCACTAGGGCCACACAATGGATGCACTCACTCGTCACTGTCCACACAAACAAAGAGAAGAACTCAGCCGCTAACACAAAGCACATGCGCTCACTCTCACTGCTCGCTGCTCAGATGAGATGGTGATGATGCAAAAGTTGTTTGGGAGGCAGCTGTATTTATATGTAAGTGTGTGGCCTCCAATTGGTTCGCGCTGTGCAATCCGACATCTGATTGACTATCTGAAAGCACGACCTCCGATTGGGTCGCGCCGAGCAGCCTGACGTTTGGTTGGCTATCTGAGCACACGACCTCTGATTGGTTCGCGCCGGGCATGGATTCTGACTGGGTCGCTCCGAGAAGTCTGTCCTCTGATTGGATCTCGGAGTGCACGACCTCCGATTGGGTCGTGCCGAGCAATGGATCCTCTGGTTGGTTGACTGTAATGTCCCTGATCTTAGTAAGCTTCGGCTGTACGTTATATATAAAGGGGTGTACCAGGCCTTGCTGAGTGCCGACATATAGCCGTTATAGAAGAAACCCACAACCACCACCTGATCATCACTCCAGTAGGAAATAAATCCATACCCACCATCCTTAACAAACTCCTGCATACCGGCATCCCCTCCCCAATCAAAATCAACCCTGTTACCAACTCATCCAATCAACGTGAACAGTCACCTTCAACCATCTCAACCGTAGCAACTGGCACCCAAACCAGGCCCCTAACCAACGATCCAAGAACAACAAAATATACCCAAACCAAGCCTACTTCAAAACCTAAAACCCGCAACCAGAATGCTCAAACCACCCCTAATACCTCAACCGCCACAGATCAATCCAACCCACTGCCACCCTCTTCTGTCACTCCTACCCCTCCCCCCACCCCCCTCATACTGGCAAACAGCCCAGCAGAGAATGAAGCCAGGATTGAAGCCGAACTACCGCCGTCACCAAACCAGGCTCCAGCTACGCAAGACACATTTACTCAGACCAGGAGGAGGCGGAGAAACCATCCTCCGCGGCCTCAGTTACGATCACCACCTACCCACATACCCGACTCAGCACCAAACACCCAGTTACCTCCCCGGTCCACCCTGGTCACCCAATGCTATAACTGCCTCCACCTATACCATTCTGCAGCTAGCTGCACAGGATCGACACGCTGCAACAGATGTGGTGGTTTTCATCATCACTCCGTCTGCAAGGTGCCACGAGAACAGCCTAAATGCGCTAACTGCCAAGGCAAGCATGCGGCTCGTATCCCGGCTGTCCCTATCTAAAGGAGGCCATCAAGAAGCATTACCGACAGCAGCGCCACCTCAGACAAGCACCCATGGCAAACCCAGTACACCGAACCCCACCTCCACCTAATCTAACCCAAGATCCCAACAACTTACTCCAGCTATTGTTACTACTCCTCACTACCCAGAACCGGCCAGCCCAGCCAACCACGTACTAAACCCAGCACATCCCAGTACGTTCCCTTCTCCCGGGCAATTGCCTTGCAACTCCTCATGCTATTGACTAAATACTTCTTCTATAAGCAAAGAACACCTCTGCTTCCTCTCCCTCAAAAGCACTGGAACAGAAGCTGTTACAGACAGTTAAGCAACATCGGGCTTGGCCACTCATTGGATGGGTGACCGCCACCCGTATGTTTGTTTCGCCTACTCCGCACCGTCATCTAATTGCTCAAAGCACTCACAGCGCACATGATTGTAAGTGCGCCCGGTCATATTCTGGCCAATGATTGAGCACAAGATTTCGCGTATCCCAATCCCACAACCAAACTAACGAAATGGGATCATTTGAATGACATGGCACTCAAGACCAATAAGGTCGATGGGCCAAAAGTTCTCGCATTGAGCCTACGGCTCAGTGCATCGAACATGGGAATGGCATGGCCTTGCTGAGTTTAGGGTTTCGAACAAGGAAATCAAATCACTGCCATACAGGGCAGTAATTTTCTTAGCAACCATCTTTTCGGCCTGTATTAAACTGGGATACTTCCCTGACGTCTGGAAGACTGGTAAAATGATAGTCTTCCCGAAGCCAGGGAAGGATAAATTATTCCCACAAAATTATCGCCCGATAACCCTGTTATCACATATCTCTAAGATTTTCGAGAGACTTCTTCTCTCTCGCCTCAATGGATACCTAAACACCCGCAACATACTGCGACCTGAGCAGTTTGGGTTCAGGTCCAGGCGCAGCGCCCCCCTTGCGGTGCTGCGCCTGACACAGTATGTCACAAGGTCGTTCAATATGCGCCGTAGCGTGCCAGCAGTATTTTTCGACGTAGAGAAAGCTTTTGACACTGTCTGGCACGATAATTTAATCGTAAAACTTTTGGAATTATATAAAGTCCCTAACTACCTTGTCAAAATTATTCAGTCATATTTGACTAACAGGAAATTTTATATTTCCTGTGAAGGGGAGCAATCCACCCCTCGGGTACTCAGAGCAGGAGTCCCACAGGGTGGAGTGCTGAGCCCCACTCTCTACGGCCTATATGTGAACGATCTCCCTACACGGGAAGGTGTAGAGATCCAGCAGTACGCGGATGACATAGCCATTTACACTGGCATGAAGAGAAATGACTATGCTGTCCGACGATTACAGCAATGGATCGATTCCTTCTGGGAGTGGTGTCACCGGAACAAGGTGAAAATAAATGCAGATAAAACCCAGGCAATTGTTTTCACCCGGCGCCGGCCTAACCTTGACCGCCACACTATCAATAACGTCCCCGTGTCTTGGACGAACCAAATTAAATATCTCGGCTTAATAATGGACAGAACTTTGTCCTGGAGCCACAATATAGAACAGGCCAGACAGCGTGCCACGGCACGGATGAAAGCACTGAGACCTCTGCTAGGCAATAAATATATCTCTACCTCCATCAAGAGAAATATTTACCTAGCATGTATCAGGCCCATCCTGCTGTATGGCTGTGAGGCCTCGGGCTATATTGCGAAAACTCCACTTTCAAAATTACAAGTTTTCCAGAATAAGACACTTAGAATGATGACCAGAGCACCATATCTGAAATCTAACAAGAGGATACGGGCCGAGCTTCGTATCCCCACACTTAGATCTCAGATAAATAAAATAGTGAGGATGACCAGGGCTAGGATCCTCTCGAACCAATCAGAGGACCCTGGTATTTTACTGTTAAAACGTGTCATGAGGACCAAGAAGCCTAGTACTCGCCCGAAGTACCGTGGCCCTTGGATCCTCTATGACCTGTTTTAAGTTCGAACCGGCCAACCTTTCGGTCTATTCCAAATTGAAACCGTCCTACCACTAAAATTTCTCTAAATTACTCTCTTGTAAAGGGCCGTTTCTTAAGAAGCACTCTGATATCAATACTGCTCCGATATAAATTTTCTTTTTGAGCACGTTAACTAAAGCGAAGTGGGGGTTTCTTTTCTGACTATAGGCCTCCCAGCCTATCAGACAGATTGTTTCTCCCCCGCCAGTGTAGCGAGAACAGTGACTTTTCGCCTCATCGGCAATTCCCAGGAAACAGATGAGTAGGGGGGCATATTTTTCGCCCCGGGGCTCCCATCCACTGGCCATCAACAAAAAAAAAAACAAAAAAAAAAAAAAAAAAAAAAAAAAAAAATTGCTGAGTTTCATTCGAGAACAATCTGGTGTTGTCTGCGGACGTGCTTTACTGCTCCTCCCGTCTTTGTGACTGAGTGTGTGCTTGTGTGGGTTTTTAAAGGTGCTATATTATATCCAGCGAAGCGCTGAATTGGATTTCACAAATCCTTTTAGCTACTTCCTGCATATAATTGGTAAGTGCTCATCGCCTGCTTTTGCTTGTTGGTGTGCCTTGCTTGTAGTACCCAGTAGTGCATGATGGCTAGCTCCCCGGAAATGATTTTCCACCTCTACCGCAGGTAAATCCTTCCTGCAATGCTAAATCGGGCCCGCCGGCTCTCCAGGCTGCCTCTACAATTAATTTACTACCCAGCATGCCGGAAGCGGTAGCCAATTACAATAAAACTGGGGAGATGCACCCTAGTATGGCCTACCTTTTTCATCTCTCTGATAACGGCAATAGTAAACCTACTAGTGGCAGAAGCAAATTACACCGCACTGACCGTAGGGACCGTAAATCTCTTAAATCTGGAAAACAGGTTACTATCCAACCTAAGCCTGTAACCACCCCAACCCCTATACCGTCCTAGCTTCCCTCCCCACTGAAGGTAACCTCACTCTAGCTGACTTCATCCCTAGGCCATCTACCTCTGCCACCAACCCCCTTCCCTCCACCAGCACTGCCCCCTCTCAGTCTGCTAGACCCGCTGAGGTCGCGAGTTCGACCCCAGTCAATAATAACGAGACAGGGCAGAGCTCATCTCAGGAAGGACAGGGGGAGGCCATGGATGTTGTGGCCCCTAAAAAAGTCGCTGTTCCACCGATAGTTGTCGCTGATAAATCGGAGTATCAGCGACACTACAACTACTTGAAATCTCGCTGCACTGGGAATATCAGAGTGATCAATACCCGGGACGCTCTGAAATTCCATGCTGGAAATGAAAACGATTATCATCTTATCAAACAATATTTCGAGGATAACAATAAGAGTTTCTTTACTCACCAGCTGGCGAGTAAGAGGCTCCTGAAAGTTATCATTCGTAATATTGTAGCCACTGTCAGCGTGGACTGGGTTCGAGAGGAACTCATGGCACTGGGGTACCAGCCTCAAGATGTATATCAATACACGAGGCGTGATGCCACAACCAAGAAATTGATCCCCCTCAGTGTCATGAGTGTCACCCTCCCTAAGGAGAAATTTTCAGAAACCATCTTCTCGGTTAGACACCTATGCGGGTGTGCCGTGAAAGTTGAGGCTTTCAGGGGCCGCGAGGGCCCTTCTCAGTGTTACCGATGTCAGCGGTGGGGGCACACCGCTAATTATTGCAAAATGCCTTTGCGCTGTGTGAAATGTGGAGAAAACCACTCAGCTGCTGCCTGCCCTCTTCAACCGGAGGCAGCAGCTAAGTGTGCAAATTGCCTGGGCAACCACCCCGCCTCCTGGAGGGGCTGCCAACTGTTCCGCAATATTATGGAACAGAAGGTAGTCAGGGAGCACTCCAAAGCTGAGAAAAGGAGGACCCTCCCCCCCTCCAGGGCAGTAGACCCCATTTCTCTTATGCTGCTGCTGCCGGAGGCGCCCAGGCCGCCCCCACCCCTGCATCGAACCCTGCACCCTCAGTGGAAGCGTCACCCATATCCGACTTTTCGGGCATAGGTGACATTTTGAATCTCGTAGGCAGATTAATTTCTCAAAATTACTGCCTATTATAAAGGACACCATGACTAAACTGAGGACATGTGAAAACATGATAGACAAAATTGGAGTCCTGTTAAGTGCTGTTATGCAGTACTTTTCAGAACCTTAATGAGGCTGTCATGTTTTGACTATGGACCTCAGAATCTGTGCATGGAATTGCAAGGGTGTTTCTGCTCAGAGATACGAACTCGAGTCGTTCATCTCTGAGCACAACATTGATATCCTCCTACTAGGGGAAACATGGATGAAATCTCATATGCCCTTCAAAATTAAGAACTTTGCGGTATATCGCAAAGACAGAGTTGACAGAGAGGGCGGGGGCGTGGCCGTGCTGATTAAGTCTAAGCTTACTCATCACGTCATAGACCCCCTCCCTCTCGGAGTTATTGAGTCTCTCGGTATCGAGATTAAACACAGTAATTATCACTATCGTATTTTTGCGGCCGATCTCCCTCCCAGCGCTCCGCTTCATACGGCGGAGCTTGATATTTTGCTTAATAATCCCAGCCATACGCCCTCTATCATCGGAGGCGACTTGAATTCCAAGCACACCGACTGGAACTCCAGGACTATAAATCCTAGGGGGAGAATACTCCAGCAACATATGACAGATACTGACATCAGTGTATATGCCCCCACGGAGCCCACCTTCTATCCGGATAATGGTGGCCTACCTGATGTCCTAGATGTCGCAGTTACCAAGTATTACAGCAGGGCTATTGATTTTTTAGTCCCTGATGAGCTAAATTCCGACCACAAACCAATCATCTTCAATCTTACCTGGGTTAGGCTCGATGAGCCGTCTCTTCCTATCTCTAAACTAAACCTTGACTACCACAAATTCACGTGGCATGTCAATAAAAATCTGAAAACCTTTTCGATCACCAGCGAGAATGATGTTGACCGCGCGATTGCGCACCTTAATAACAAGGTCTGCAATGCCCGGAAATACATCATTCGAGCAGCTAAATCCAATCATAATAATAATAATAATAATCGTCCTCAGAACTGCCCTGGTTCTGAGGATGACACTACACCGGATCTCCTTAAGGATTTGATCCAAATTAAAAACAGATATAGGAAGAGATGGCAACGTTTCCGGGACCCAGCTGACCGGGCGGAATACCTGGAACTAGCCCGTGAAGTCCGCAATCGCTTGCTGGAACGTAATATTGAAAGATGGGAGGAATTCTGCCGACATCTTTCAGAACATGAGTCAGAACGCGACTTTTGGCGTGTCACTCGCGGTCTGACTCGAACCCAGGAACCCCGGCGTGCCATCCACGGCCGGCACGGCCTGGTGTTCTCCCCCTATGATAAAGCTGAGGCTTTCGCGGACACTATTGAAAGCCAATGCGTAACTCACAATTTAGATAACGATGACGATGACGATGACGATGACGAGCGACGGACCCGTGAGATACGCAGAAAAGCCTTGGCTTTCGAAAGACAATGGACACCTGACTTCAACGTACCCGACTTCCAGCCTTGCGAGATTCGCAGGGTTATTAAAAATTTAAACGAGAAGAAGTCTCCCGGTGATGACAGGGTGTCGAACAAGGAAATCAAATCACTGCCATACAGGGCAGTAATTTTCTTAGCAACCATCTTTTCGGCCTGCATAAAACTGGGATACTTCCCTGACGTCTGGAAGACTGGTAAAATGATAGTCTTCCCGAAGCCAGGGAAGGATAAATTATTCCCACAAAATTATCGTCCGATAACCCTGTTATCACATATCTCTAAGATTTTCGAGAGACTTCTTCTCTCTCGCCTCAATGGATACCTAAACACCCGCAACATACTGCGACCTGAGCAGTTTGGGTTCAGGTCCAGGCGCAGCGCCCCCCTTGCGGTGCTGCGCCTGACACAGTATGTCACAAGGTCGTTCAATATGCGCCGTAGCGTGCCAGCAGTATTTTTCGACGTAGAGAAAGCTTTTGACACTGTCTGGCACGATAATTTAATTGTAAAACTTTTGGAATTATATAGAGTCCCTAACTACCTTGTCAAAATTATTCAGTCATATTTGACTAACAGGAAATTTTATGTTTCCTGTGAAGGGGAGCAATCCACCCCTCGGGTACTCAGAGCAGGAGTCCCACAGGGTGGAGTGCTGAGCCCCACTCTCTACGGCCTATATGTGAACGATCTTCCTACACGGGAAGGTGTAGAGATCCAGCAGTACGCGGATGACATAGCCATTTACACTGGCATGAAGAGAAATGACTATGCTGTCCGACGATTACAGCAATGGATCGATTCCTTCTGGGAGTGGTGTCACCGGAACAAGGTGAAAATAAATGCAGATAAAACACAGGCAATTGTTTTCACCCGGCGCCGGCCTAACCTTGACCGCCTCACTATCAATAACGTCCCCGTGTCTTGGACGAACCAAATTAAATATCTCGGCCTAATAATGGACAGAACTTTGTCCTGGAGCCACAATATAGAACAGGCCAGACAGCGTGCCACGGCACGGATGAAAGCACTGAGACCTCTGCTAGGCAATAAGTATATCTCTACCTCCATTAAGAGAAATATTTATCTAGCATGTATCAGGCCCATCCTGCTGTATGGCTGCGAGGCCTGGGGCTATATTGCGAAAACTCCACTTTCAAAATTACAAACCTTCCAGAACAAGACACTTAGAATGCTGACCAGAGCACCATATCTGAAATCTAACAAGAGGATACGGGCCGAGCTTCGTATCCCCACATTTAGATCTTAGATAAATAAAATAGTGAGGATGACCAGGGCTAGGATCCTCTCGAACCAATCAGGGGACCCTGGTATTTTACTGTTAAAACGGGTCATGAGGACCAAGAAGCCTAGTACTCGCCTGAAGTACCGTGGCCCTTGGATCCTCTATGACCTTTTTTAAATTCGAACCGGCCAACCTTTCGGTCTATTCCAAATTGAAACCTTCTGTCCACTAAATTTTTCTCTAAATTACTCTCCTGTTAAGGGCCGTTTCTTAAGAAGCACTCTGATACCAATTCCGCTCCGATTTAATTTTCCCTTTTGAGCACGTAAACTAAAGCGAAGAGGGGGTTTCTCTTCTGACTATAGGCCTCCCAGCCTATTAGACAGACTGTTTTTCCCCCACCAGTGTAGCGAAAACAGTGACTTTTTGCCTCATCGGCAATTCCTCGGAAACAGATGAGTAGGGGGGCATATTTTTCGCCCCGGGGCTCCCATTCACTGGCCATCAACAAACAAACAAAAAACAAAAAAACAAAAAACTTGCTGAGTTTCATTCGAGAACAATCTGGTGATCTTTACGGACGCGCTGTTCTGTTCTCTCCTGATTTGACTTGGTGTGAGCCTTTTCTCTTAGTGGAGCAAATTTAATTATATTACAGAATATACAGAGAAGTGCTAAAGTGGATTACAACAATCCTTTTGGCTACCTATCTGCATATCTGGTAAGTGCTATTGCCTGCTGACTTGCTTGTTGGTGTGTGCCTGCTTGTAGACTTGTAGTTGCATGATGGCTAACTCCCCGCCACCGGGAGGTGGTGGTGATGACTTTCCACCTCTTGCTGCTGCGATAAAGCGAGCTAGGACTGGTAAACCAAGCATGCCGGCCTCTAACAAAGGCTCTTCCATTAATCTTCTGCCTTTTTTCACTAAAGAGAAATTGGCAGAATATTCTAGAACTGGGGACTACCCGGCTCACTTGGCTGCCATTCTCCGCAGTAGTCACCCCCAAGCGAAGAAATTTAGAGCCCAATATATCAAAGAGAAAGAAATGCGGGCTAGTAGTAGGCAACTACTACCCAAACCCCCCGTTCCCACCTCAAATTCATACAGTGTCCTGGCTTCCTTGCCCACCGAGGGCAACATGACCGCAGCCGACCTCGTCCCCCTTCCCCCCTCCTACGCTCCAGCACCACAACCCTCTACCAGCACTGCCCACTCTCAGCCTCCTAGGCCTGATGGGGTTGCGAGTTCGACCCCTAATCAAAAAGAGACAGGGCAAGGCTCCTCACAAGGAGGCCAGGGCGAGGCCATGGATGTGGTACCACAAAAGAAAGTCTCTGTTCCCCCTATAGTGGTGCATGATAAATCAGAATATCAGCGCCACTATAATTACTTGAGGACCCGCTGCACTGGTAATATCAGAGTCATCAACACCAGGGATGCTCTGAAATTCCATGCGGAAAATGAGCAGGATTACCAACTGTTGAAACAGTATTTCGAGGAGAACAATAAGAGCTTTTACACGCACCAGCTCGCGAGTAAAAGGCTCCTCAAAGTGATCATTCGAAATATTGTTTCTACGGTGGACGTGGACTGGGTTCGAGAGGAACTCGTAGCACTCGGATATCAACCTCAGGACGTGTATCAGTACACGCGACGTGATGCCACGTCCAAGAAAGTGATACCCTTGAGTGTTATGAGTGTAACACTCCCGAAGGATAAATTCTCCGAGACCATTTACTCACTCAAATATTTGTGTGGGTGTGCGGTCAAAATTGAGGCTTTTAGGGGCCGTGAAGGCCCCTCTCAATGCTATCGATGCCAGCGGTGGGGGCACACCGCTAATTACTGCAAAATGCCTAGGAGGTGTGTAAAGTGTGGTGAAAACCACGCAGCTGCTGCCTGCCCCCTAAACCCGGAGGCACCAGCTAAGTGCGCCAACTGCCAGGGCGAACACCCCGCCTCCTGGAGGGGATACCAGCTGTTCCGGAATATTATGGAACAGAAAATGGTTAGCGAGGTCTTGAAAACCGAGAAGCGAAAGGTCCTCCCCCCCTCCCGCGAAGTTGATCCCAACTTCTCCTACGCAGCTGCTGCTGGAGGCGCCCAAGCGGCCCCCGCCCGTGCATCGAACTCTGCCCCCTCAGAGGAAGCGTCACCCATCTCCGACTTCTCGGGCATGAGTGACATTTTGAACCTTGTGAGGCAAATACATTTTTCTAAACTGCTACCTATTATTAAAGACACGATGACCAAGCTAAGGACATGTGAAACAATGATAGATAAGATTGGAGTCCTGTTAAGTGCTGTTTTTCAGTACTTTTCAGAGCCCTAAAGAGGCTGTCATTGTTTGACCATGGACCTTAGGGTTTGTGCCTGGAATTGCAAGGGTGTTTCTGCTCAGAGACACGAACTCGAGTCGTTCATCTCTGAGCACAACATTGATATCCTCCTTCTAGGGGAAACATGGCTGAAACCCCATATGCCTTTCAAAATTAAGAACTTTGCGGTATACCGCAAAGATAGAGCTGACAGAGAGGGCGGGGGAGTGGCTGTGTTGATTAAGTCTAAGCTTACTCATCACGTCACCGACCCCTCTCCCTCTTGGAGCTATTGAGTCTCTCGGTATCGAGATTAGACACGATAACTATCATTATCGAATTTTTGCGGCCAATCTTCCCCCCAAAGCTCCACTTCACACGGCGGAGCTAGATATTTTACTTAATAATCAAAGCCATACGCCCTCTATCATCGGAGGCGACTTGAATTCCAAGCACACCGACTGGAACTCCAGGACTATAAATCCTAGGGGGAGAATACTCCAGCAACATTCACTCGATACTGACATCAGTGTATACGCCCCCACGGAGCCCACCTTCTATCCGGACAATGGTGGCTTACCTGATGTCTTAGATGTCGCAGTCACTAAATATTACAACAGGGCTATTGATTTGTTAGTCCCTGACGAATTAAATTCAGATCATAAACCCATCATCTTCAATCTTACCTGGGTTAGGCTCGAAGAGCCGTCACTTCCTGTACCTAAATTAAATCTTGACTACCACAAATTCACGTGGCATGTCAATAAAAATTTGAAAACTTTTCCGGTCACCAGCGAGAATGATGTGAACCGTGCGATTGCGCACCTTAATAATAAGGTCAGCAATGCACGGAAATACATCATTCGAACAGCCGAAATTAATAATAATAACAATATTAATCGTTCTCAGCACCGTCCTGGTTCTGAGGACGATACCACGCCGGATCTCCTTAAGGATTTGATCCGAATTAAAAATCGATACAGGAAGAGATGGCAGCGATTCCGGGACCCAGCTGACCGGGCGGAATACCAGGAATTAGCCCGAGAAGTCCGCAATCGCTTGCTGGAACGTAAGATTGAAAGATGGGAGGAGTTCTGCCGACATCTTTCAGAGCATGAGTCAGAACGCGACTTTTGGCGTGTCACTCGCGGTCTGACTCGAACCCAGGAACCCCGGCGTGCCATCCACGGACGGCACGGCCTGGTGTTCTCCCCCTATGATAAAGCTGAGGCTTTTGCGGATACTATTGAAAGCCAGTGCGTAACTCACAACTTAGCTGACGATGACGATGACGAACGACGGACCCGTGAGATACGCAGAAAAGCCTTGGCTTTCGAAAGACAATGGACACCAGACTTTAACGTACTGCACCCATCAGCTGAGTCTGATTGGCTAAATTTTAATAATTTTATAAAATAATTAACAGTAATAATCCGGCGGGTTAAAACATGGGACAGCATTGGAAATTTCTGGTAGCTAGCTCGTGAGAATGAAGCCTTGATAGGAACCCACGCTTCTTTCTCTGCTAAAAATAAATTACTGGAACACCTGTTATTACGTCATATTTTGATACTGCGTTGTTAGAGTGGAAAAGTACTGGCAGGAGTGACTGAGATGGAGAATCATGGTTCTAGATACCCGAATCCCCTTATTCTGGAATGAACTCGTCCATATAGATGAACATCGGAGTATGCGCCCCAATCAGATTGCTGCATTTAAATAATTTCAAAATTAGCGCGACCAAATGATATGTGGCTTGTAATTAATTCCTGTCAATATTTAAAGAAGATTATATCAAAGGAGATGTCAGTAAATTATTGTAATAATTTTGGACCAAGTTACTGGTTTGTGGGTAATGTATTGGAATATTGTGTACCCAGGTGGTTGATATCAACAGCAGTGGGAACCCCTTGCCGGCGCGGAGAGTGGCTCACCAGCGCGGCAGAAGATATAGTCCAACTAACGCCTACTGTATTGTAAAAGTAATTACGAACAATTTAAGAGTCACGGTGCATCACGGTAGTAACAAAAATTTATGCAGTCTGTGTGTACAAGGCATTTTATGTTTTTAGCAACTTTGTTTTGGAGCCACCCAGCATTCCTTTAATTGGGATTTTTGATGGCAAGAATTAGTGTTCCTACGCCGATTTTGTGCGCCAACATCCCCGAGTAGTAGCTTCTCAGGAGTCAGTCAGCAGTAAGAGTCTAGTGGCGGTCAGACGTGTCTTAAATTTGCTCCGCACTCAAGTACGATTGTCTTGAATTATATATATTCATTAGTACTTTGGAGGCGGAAATGAATGTTATAAACAGAAGTGTAGGTGGTAAAGTTTTTGAAACCCCACAAGTGAGTGGAGGAAAAGATTAACAAATTGTACAAGTGTCAAAATCTACGCAGGGTAAAGAAATGAAACTGTGAATTATGCAGAGTTACATCCTATGTGACGTATTTTCAATAATGTAGCCCGCAGAGCAAAGTAGACAGTTCAATAGGCATTGGTAGGCCGTAGGAGTGGAAACATTGCCTGCTACAGCTGAGTTGTTAGTGGTGTGTGAAACGTTGAGCGGAGAATATACTTTTACTCTCTACGAAACAATTTAGGTCGAGCGGGGGTAGACGCTTTCTCCAGCAGTTTGGTGTACACAAAAGAGAGCTACTGAGCCCACGAAAGACTACGCTACATTCGAAGCAGCTGTGTGCTAGACCATAGTACGTGAAATAAGGCCTAGGTTACAGGATATCCGAGTACTGTGTGTGTTATATATATATATGTTTGTGCATAATGTCAAGTGTTAAAATAAGTTGTTGTGTTTAACAAGTATGAGCAGAAGATAAACGTGTGTAAAGTGTTAACAAGAGTGGAAAGTAGTATAAGCCAATGTCGGATACATCAAGAATGACCAATGATATTAACATGTTTGTCATGAATCTGTAAGACAACATGGCTGCCTCAAGTCCTGGGTGATCCCGAAATGCCGTCAATGTGAGTACATAACCTCATGTTTACTTAGAATCTAAAGCTTTCCTTTAATAATGGTATCTTAATGTAAATAGTTATGCGGGTGACGGTGTATAACTATAAAACCCGGGTACACAGCCAGAAAATTAGGATAACTCCGTCTATGAGTAGCGTAAATATTAGTATTATTATTATTAGTCGTGTGTGTACTAATTTGTTCTGTCAGTATCGAACAGAATTATTTTTTTTTGAGGCAAATATAATGTGCAGTTGTGTATATATGCACTGTTATTATTATTATTATTATTATTATTATTATTATTATTATTATTATTATTATTAGTAGCATTGTCAGTATATTCGTTTAGGCAGAAATTTCATTTGCTTGACGCAGGAAGTCCCGTAACGATAATACATATATTCAACAGTTACTGTCGAGAATGTTGATTGGGCGACAGTAACAGTGATACAGTCACATATTTTGTTGTTATGGCAAGTAACATGGCTAGTCAGTTGGATGAACAGTACTAAGTAAAAAGTTTTTTTTTTTGGCTCAGGTAAAGTAAAGTGGTCTTGAACAATAAAACGATATTGAGTGATGGTAAATTGGTTGGAGGTATTTGAAAGTCCGTAGTTAAGAGTTTATGGTAATACATGATGGTATTGACCTGGAAATGCATGTAGAACAATGAGTATGACGAATATTCTCATATGTGACTGGAAATGTAGGTATTCAGCATGATAGCTGAGTTGGGATAAAATTATGCAGAATAAAAATGATATTGACGTCGTAAAATGAATAATGTAAGTAAAATAGGCCAGTCTAAGATGGGGTATGATGTGAAGGACCAAATGATACGTAAAATGGTTTAGCCGTGACACAATATCGTTTATGTCAGAGAAAGGTTATAATACGTTTTTGAGTGACATTCTAGAGTTAGGTTGGTAACATGGGTCATCCAACTGAGCTGGTATGAATGCTTGCAAATGGGAACTATTTTTGTTGGTTTCAACAGATTATTATTATTATTATTATTATGATTAAATATATTTCTCCTTTTTTTGCCTCTATTTTGCCATTTTGTTAGGTACATTCTTGTATTGTCTGTACATTATCCGTGTATATTATTGTGAGGGAACCACAGTAACATTTGCACTGGGTCATGGTTAGGTTTCAGTGAGTTATAATGTATTGGGACACTGAAACAACCCAATGCTGTGGTGTGAGCATATGACAGGGTTCATCTATGTATATATTAGTGGAAATTTAGGTATTAGGTTAGGATTTTTGGCTGTGTCAGCTCGCTTGGTGTACATATTAGAAGAAGTTATTGTACGTTTTATTCTAAGTGGGAGAGCTATCGTCTCCAGATATAATTTACGATATTTAAGTAAGGGTCACTCGCATATATATATGAAAGCAAAGCTTTAGATTCGTATACGGCAACAACTAAGGTCCATTATGTAAGATAAAGGTTACTGAATTATCAGGTTAAAATTTGTTGTTTATTGCACCCGGAAGGAGGGTATTTGAAATTATAAAATCTACCTGGGAAGTCAGTAATATTTTTTTGTGTTCAGAGAAATGTTATTATTATTATTATTATTATTATTATTATTATTATTATTAATATTGGTAAATCTGCCATGAAAGACTTATGGTTCCGCCTTTACACAGTGAGTCAGGTATTTCATTAAATTATGATTTATCCTAACAAACGTGGTTTTATAGATGAAGGTAAATTCAATAAGTACTGTTAAGAAAGATTATATTCCAATGGTGTTGATTAAGGTAAATGAATGTTCTAAGGTAACCGACACAAACATGTTATGGTTTATCAGGATGGTGGATCAGTGGTACCGTACTTACAGGTCAGGTTGAAATAATAATAATAATAATAATTATTATTATTATTATTGAATCTTTTTATTTAACATTTATCAATGTAATTCACAGGCTATTAGGGAGTCCTCAAGAATATAATATTAATCGCTTGTGTCAGTGGACTGTGGATTTATTAATTAATTACATATTAATATTTTATATTTTAATCCAAATTTTATCCACGATTTAATTATCAACAACATCGGATTTTGGGTAGACAAATATTGAATTCTTAAGGATTTATTAATGATATCCAATATAAAAAAAATATTCATTGAGTGATATTATTATTATTATTATTTTAATTATTACAATTATTATAACTAATATTATTATTATTATTATTATTATTATTATTATTATTATTATTGAAATATTATTATTATCATCTCAATGCACTGTAAATTCATTTGATATCATTATCTTGAAAGATTTGAATCACAAATAATGGTTTCCAGTAGTCAGTTAGGCATTTAATTAGGTAATTGCTAAATTTGATCGCAATTAATTAGTAAAATTAATTAATTATTTTTTTAATTATTTTATTATGGTAACTTCTTGTCTGTTTATTTGTAGACTTATTTTACATATTTGAGAGGTTATTACTAATGTTTCTGGATTTGATTTTACACGAAATCGCCGCATTATTTCAATTATTATTATTATCATTATTATTATTACTATTATTATTATTAAATATTCTCATTATTATGTTGTTATTCAACTGATCCACCTGGTATATAAACAACATCATCCTTGTAAATATGTACGGTTACACAGGCATCATGTAATCTGATGAACAAATAGAAAATATCATTTAATATAAATATTTAATGATAAATTTTAAAAACATTTTCTTTATGGATTAAAGAGGTGGTCATGTGTGTCATTATGGGAGTTCTAGTTGTACAGCCTCATAAGGTAGTAATGTAACACTAACAAAATCTTAATTTACATTTTATAAAAATTTACCTACACCTTTCTTTCCTTTGATTTGATCAATAAAATTTATATACATATTTAACTTAAATCAGTCTGAGTCATAAATCATTGTAGTGTATAGTTTACCAAACGCAATATCCCTATGCATCCTGATTCGACGACGGGGACTGATCACGCCTGAGAAGAAGATCTCACCACCTTCGGTAAGTATATATATATTTTTTTTAGGGCAGCCGAGGCAACAGTGGAATCCAGTCAACACCGAAGGAGCTCTGCAAGGGTGCAGTACCTGACTTCCAGCCTCGCGAGGTTCGCAGGGTTATTAAGAATTTAAACGTGAAGAAGTCTCCTGGTGATGACAGGGTTACAAATATAGAAATTAAGTCACTGCCATACAGGGCAATAATTTTCTTAGCTACCATTTTTTCGGCCTGTATAAAGCTGGGATACTTCCCTGACGTCTGGAAGACTGGAAAAATGATAGTCTTCCCGAAGCCAGGGAAGGACAAATTATTCCCTCAAAATTATCGTCCGATAACCCTGTTATCACATATCTCTAAGATATTCGAGAGACTTCTTCTCTCTCGCCTCAATGGATACCTAAGCACCCGCAACATACTGCGACCTGAGCAGTTTGGGTTCAGGTCCAGGCGCAGTGCCCCCCTTGCGGTGCTGCGCCTGACACAGTATGTGACAAGGTCGTTCAATATGCGCCGTAGCGTGCCAGCAGTATTTTTCGACGTAGAGAAAGCTTTCGACACTGTCTGGCACGATAATTTAATAGTGAAACTTCTGGAACAATATCAGGTTCCTACTTACCTTGTCAAAATTATTCAGTCATATTTGACTAACAGGAAATTTTATATTTCCTGTGAAGGGGAGCAATCTACCCCTCGGGCACTCAGAGCTGGAGTCCCACAGGGTGGAGTGCTGAGCCCCACTCTCTACGGCCTATATGTGAACGATCTTCCCACACGTGATGGAGTAGAGATCCAGCAGTATGCGGATGACATAGCCATTTACATCGGCATGAAACGAAATGACTATGCCGTCCGACGACTGCAACAATGGATCGATTCCTTCTGGGAGTGGTGTCTCCGGAACAAGGTGAAAATAAATGCGGACAAAACACAGGCAATTGTTTTCACCCGGCGCCGGCCTAACCTTGATCGCCTCACTATTAATAACGTCCCCGTGTCTTGGACTAACAAAATTAAATACCTTGGCTTAATATTGGACAGAACTATGTCCTGGAGATACAATATAGAACAGGCCCGGCAGCGTGCCACGGCACGGATGAAAGCACTGAGACCTCTGCTAGGCAATAAATATATCTCTACCACCATCAAGAGAAATATTTACCTAGCATGTATTAGGCCCATCCTGCTGTATGGCTGCGAGGCCTGCGGCTATATTGCCAAGACTCCACTTTCCAAATTACAAACCTTTCAGAATAAGACACTTAGAATGATGACCAGAGCACCATATCTGAAATCTAACAAGAGGATACGGGCTGAGCTTCGTATCCCCACACTTAGATCTCAGATAAATAAAATAGTGAGGATGACCAGGGCTAGGATCCTCTCGAACCTATCAGAGGACCCTGGTATTCTATTATTAAAACGGATCATGAGGACCAAGAAGCCGCGGACTCGCCTGAAGTACCGTGGCCCTTGGATCACTTATGATCTATTTTAAAATTCGAACCTGCCAACCCTTTCGGCCTTTTCCAAATTGATACTAATTTCCACTAAATTACCTCAAAATTCTTCCCCTGTTAGGTGCTGTTTGTTAAGAAGGACTCAACTTTTCTAACTAATTACTTTTTTCAGCACAAAATTAGTAGTGATGAGGGGGTTTCTCTTCTGATGATAGGCCTTTGGTCTATCTGACAGATTGTTTTTCCCCCGTCAGTGTAGCGAGAACAGAGACTTCCTGCCTCATCGGCAACACCTAGGAAACAGATGAGTAGGGGGGCATCATTTTCGCCCCGGGGCTCCCATCCACTGGCCATCAAAAAAACTTGCTGAGTTTCAGCCAGCCATTCGAGAACAATCTGGTGATCTTTACGGACGCGCTGTTCTGTTCTCTCCTGATTTGACTTGGTGTGAGCCTTTTCTCTTAGTGGAGCAAATTTAATTATATTACAGAATATACAGAGAAGTGCTAAAGTGGATTACAACAATCCTTTTGGCTACCTATCTGCATATCTGGTAAGTGCTATTGCCTGCTGACTTGCTTGTTGGTGTGTGCCTGCTTGTAGACTTGTAGTTGCATGATGGCTAACTCCCCGCCACCGGGAGGTGGTGGTGATGACTTTCCACCTCTTGCTGCTGCGATAAAGCGAGCTAGGACTGGTAAACCAAGCATGCCGGCCTCTAACAAAGGCTCTTCCATTAATCTTCTGCCTTTTTTCACTAAAGAGAAATTGGCAGAATATTCTAGAACTGGGGACTACCCGGCTCACTTGGCTGCCATTCTCCGCAGTAGTCACCCCCAAGCGAAGAAATTTAGAGCCCAATATATGAAAGAAAAAGAAAAGCGGGCTAGTAGTCGGCAACTACTACCCAAACCCCCCGTTCCCACCTCAAATTCTTTCAGTGTCCTGGCTTCCTTGCCCACCGAGGGCAACATGACCGCAGTCGACCTCGTCCCCCTTCCCCCCTCCTACGCTCCAGCACCACAACCCTCTACCAGCACTGCCCCCTCTCAGCCTCCTAGGCCTGATGGGGTTGCGAGTTCGACCCCTAATCAAAAAGAGACAGGGCAGGGCTCCTCACAAGGAGGCCAGGGCGAGGCCATGGATGTTGTACCCCACAAGAAAGTCTCTGTTCCCCCTATAGTGGTGCATGATAAATCAGAATATCAGCGCCACTATAATTATCTGAGGACCCGCTGCACTGGTAATATCAGAGTCATCAACACCAGGGATGCTCTGAAATTCCATGCGGAAAATGAGCAGGATTACCAACTGTTGAAACAGTATTTCGAGGAGAACAATAAGAGCTTTTACACGCACCAGCTCGCGAGTAAAAGGCTCCTCAAAGTGATCATTCGAAATATTGTTTCTACGGTGGACGTGGACTGGGTTCGAGAGGAACTCGTAGCACTCGGATATCAACCTCAGGACGTGTATCAGTACACGCGACGTGATGCCACGTCCAAGAAAGTGATACCCTTGAGTGTTATGAGTGTAACACTCCCGAAGGATAAATTCTCCGAGACCATTTACTCACTCAAATATTTGTGTGGGTGTGCGGTCAAAATTGAGGCTTTTAGGGGCCGTGAAGGCCCCTCTCAATGCTATCGATGCCAGCGGTGGGGGCACACCGCTAATTACTGCAAAATGCCTAGGAGGTGTGTAAAGTGTGGTGAAAACCACGCAGCTGCTGCCTGCCCCCTAAACCCGGAGGCACCAGCTAAGTGCGCCAACTGCCAGGGCGAACACCCCGCCTCCTGGAGGGGATACCAGCTGTTCCGGAATATTATGGAACAGAAAATGGTTAGCGAGGTCTTGAAAACCGAGAAGCGAAAGGTCCTCCCCCCCTCCCGCGAAGTTGATCCCAACTTCTCCTACGCAGCTGCTGCTGGAGGCGCCCAGGCGGCCCCCGCCCCGGCATCGAACCCTGCCCCCTCAGAGGAAGCGTCACCCATCTCCGACTTCTCGGGCATGAGTGACATTTTGAACCTTGTGAGGCAAATTAATTTTTCTAAATTGCTACCTATTATTAAAGACACGATGACCAAGCTAAGGTCATGTGAAACAATGATAGATAAGATCGGAGTCCTGTTAAGTGCTGTTTTTCAGTACTTTTCAGAGCCCTAAAGAGGCTGTCATTGTTTGACTATGGACCTTAGGGTTTGTGCCTGGAATTGCAAGGGTGTTTCTGCTCAGAGATATGAACTCGAGTCGTTCATCTCTGAGCACAACATTGATATCCTCCTACTAAGGGAAACATGGCTGAAACCCCATATGCCTTTCAAAATTAAGAACTTTGCGGTATACCGCAAAGATAGAGCTGACAGAGAGGGCGGGGGAGTGGCTGTGTTGATTAAGTCTAAGCTTACTCATCACGTCATCGACCCTCTCCCTCTTGGAGCTATTGAGTCTCTCGGTATCGAGATTAGACACGATAACTATCATTATCGAATTTTTGCGGCCTATCTTCCCCCCAAAGCTCCGCTTCACACGGCGGAGCTAGATATTTTACTTAATAATCAAAGCCATACGCCCTCTATCATCGGAGGCGACTTGAATTCCAAGCACACCGACTGGAACTCCAGGACTATAAATCCTAGGGGGAGAATACTCCAGCAACATACACTCGTTACTGACATCAGTGTATACGCCCCCACGGAACCTACCTTTTACCCGGATGGGGGCGGTTTACCTGATGTCTTAGATGTCGCAGTCACTAAGTATTACAACAGGGCTATTGATTTCTTAGTCCCTGATGAATTAAATTCAGATCATAAACCCATCATCTTCAATCTTACCTGGGTTAGGCTCGAAGAGCCGTCACTTCCTGTACCTAAATTAAATCTTGACTACCACAAATTCACGTGGCATGTCAATAAAAATTTGAAAACATTTCCGGTCACCAGCGAGAATGATGTGGACCGTGCGATTGCGCACCTTAATAATAAGGTCAGCAATGCACGGAAATACATCATTCGAGCAGCCAAAATTCATAATAATAACAATATTAATCGTTCTCAGCACCGTCCTGGTTCTGAGGACGATACCACACCGGATCTCCTTAAGGATTTGATCCAAATCAAAAATAGATACAGGAAGAGATGGCAGCGATTCCGGTACCCAGCTGACCGGGCGGAATACCAGGAATTAGCCCGAGAAGTCCGCAATCGCTTGCTGGAACGTAAGATTGAAAGATGGGAGGAGTTCTGCCGACATCTTTCAGAGCATGAGTCAGAACGCGACTTTTGGCGTGTCACTCGCGGTCTGACTCGAACCCAGGAACCCCGGCGTGCCATCCACGGACGGCACGGCCTGGTGTTCTCCCCCTATGATAAAGCTGAGGCTTTTGCGGATACTATTGAAAGCCAGTGCGTAACTCACAACTTAGCTGACGATGACGATGACGATGACGAACGACGGACCCGTGAGATACGCAGAAAAGCCTTGGCTTTCGAAAGACAATGGACACCAGACTTTAACGTACCTGACTTCCAGCCTCGCGAGGTTCGCAGGGTTATTAAAAATTTAAACGAGAAGAAGTCTCCTGGTGATGACAGGGTTACAAATAAAGAAATTAAGTCACTGCCATACAGGGCAATAATTTTCTTAGCTACCAATTTTTTCGGCCTGTATAAAGCTGGGATACTTCCCTGACGTCTGGAAGACTGGAAAAATGATAGTCTTCCCGAAGCCAGGGAAGGACAAATTATTCCCTCAAAATTATCGTCCGATAACCCTGTTATCACATATCTCTAAGATATTCGAGAGACTTCTTCTCTCTCGCCTCAATGGATACCTAAGCACCCGCAACATACTGCGACCTGAGCAGTTTGGGTTCAGGTCCAGGCGCAGTGCCCCCCTTGCGGTGCTGCGCCTGACACAGTATGTGACAAGGTCGTTCAATATGCGCCGTAGCGCGCCAGCAGTATTTTTCGACGTAGAGAAAGCTTTCGACACTGTCTGGCACGATAATTTAATAGTGAAACTTCTGGAACAATATCAAGTTCCTACTTACCTTGTCAAAATTATTCAGTCATATTTGACTAACAGGAAATTTTATATTTCCTGTGAAGGGGAGCAATCTACCCCTCGGGCACTCAGAGCTGGAGTCCCACAGGGTGGAGTGCTGAGCCCCACTCTCTACGGCCTATATGTGAACGATCTTCCCACACGTGATGGAGTAGAGATCCAGCAGTATGCGGATGACATAGCCATTTACATCGGCATGAAACGAAATGACTATGCCGTCCGACGACTGCAACAATGGATCGATTCCTTCTGGGAGTGGTGTCTCCGGAACAAGGTGAAAATAAATGCGGACAAAACACAGGCAATTGTTTTCACCCGGCGCCGGCCTAACCTTGATCGCCTCACTATCAATAACGTCCCCGTGTCTTGGACTAACAAAATTAAATACCTTGGCCTAATATTGGACAGAACTATGTCCTGGAGATACAATATAGAACAGGCCCGCCAGCGTGCCACGGCACGGATGAAAGCACTGAGACCTCTGCTAGGCAATAAATATATCTCTACCACCATCAAGAGAAATATTTACCTAGCATGTATCAGGCCCATCCTGCTGTATGGCTGCGAGGCCTGGGGCTATATTGCCAAGACTCCACTTTCCAAATTACAAACCTTCCAGAATAAGACACTTAGAATGATGACCAGAGCACCATATCTGAAATCTAACAAGAGGATACGGGCTGAGCTTCGTATCCCCACACTTAGATCTCAGATAAATAAAATAGTGAGGATGACCAGGGCCTAGGATCCTCTCGAACCTATCAGAGGACCCTGGTATTCTATTATTAAAACGGATCATGAGGACCAAACAGCCGCGGACTCGCCTGAAGTACCGTGGCCCTTGGATCACTTATGATCTGTTTTAAAATTCGAACCTGCCAACCCTTTCGGCCTTTTCCAAATTGATACCAATTTCCACTAAATTACCTCGAAATTCTTCCCCTGTTAGGTGCCGTTTGTTAAGAAGGACTCAACTTTTCTAATAAATTACTTTCTTGAGCACAAAATTAGTAGTGATGAGGGGGTTTCTCTTCTGACGATAGGCAATTGGCCTATCTGACAGATTGTTTTTCTCCCCCGCCAGTGCAGCGAGAACAGAGACTTCCTGCCTCATCGGCAACACCTAGGAAACAGATGCGGTGGGGGGCATTATTCTCGCCCCGGGGCTCCCATCACCTGGCCATCAAAAAAAAAAAAAAAAAAAAAAAAAAAAAAAAAAAAAAAAAAAAAAAAACTTGCTGAGTTTCAGCCAGCCATTCGAGAACAATCTGGAGACTCATACGGACGCGCTGTTCTGCTTTCTCCCGCTTTCACCTGGTGCGAGTTTTGATGGTGCTTGTTGTTTTAAGGGGCCTAACATCGAAGGTCATCGGCCCCTAATGGTACGAAATGAAAGAACAAAAATTGCAAAGGCATCCACTGACCAAAATAAAAATAAAATATGGCATGAAGAGTGAATGGATGGACAGGAACTCAACAAAACACAAAACAAACAAACAAAAACCAGTGGATCGGACTCAAGACAGATCGAAAATAACATTACTACCGACCAAGGAACCACTTACAAAGCACAATGATGCTTGGTGTCTAAAGCGGGTGCAAAATCCACGTCTAAGGCCCCACAGAACGGTACATGTTGCGAGTAAAATAGAACCATGGTATGTGTCATGTTGGGGTATTAATCAGAAGTAGCGAAGACTCACGGTGTTCCAAAAAAGATGGTACTACTCACAAGTATTGCAATACGTACAAGTAACGCAGTCCTATGGTGTGTCTCACACAATGGCGCAACTCATAGCCAACGCAAACCGAGAAGGTTCCCCACCTAGGTGTACTAAACACGGGCGCCGGTATTCCCGTGGTGTTCCTCACAGAGTGGGTACTAATCACAGGCAACGCAGACCCACGGTGCTGCTCATATAGTGGTACAACTCACAGGCTACGCCCAGACCCGCGGTGTTGCACACATGGGTACCACGCACGGGTACTGGAATCCACCAGGCCAGGCTTTAACTGCTACTAATCACAAACCTATTTCGTACCGAATTTAGTGGTACGACTCGCAAGTACAGGCAACCTATGGTGTTCCCCGCGTGATGGTACGATTCAAAATTAGTTTCATGGTTCTAATTCAGTCAGCCCTTGGTCGCCCCTTTTAGTCGCCTCTTACGACAGGCAGGGGATACCGCGGGTGTATTCTACATGTGCGTCCCCCACCCGCAGGGGGTAGTGTGTTTGGTCCGCGAGAGGTATTTTATTTCCCTCAAGTCCGCCGGCAAGCCGGTTAGGACCCCCTATCCGCCACCTGGGACCCGCCACGTGGTGCGAGCTTTGTTTTTAGTGGTGCTTGCCTGAATACATAACAGTATATATACAGAGAAGTGCTGAAGTGGATTTTTAGCAATCCTTTTGGCTACCTATCTGGATATTACTGGTAAGTGCTCACTGCTTGCTGATTTGCTTGTTGGTGTGCCTGTTTGTAGTAGTACTGTAATTGCATGATGGCTAGCTCTCCGCCACCGGGAGGTGGTGGAAAAGATTTTCCACCTCTACCGCAGGTTAATCCTTGCGATACTATTAAATCGGGCCTGCCGGCTCTCCAGGCTGCCTCTACTATCAACATACTCCCCAGCATGCAGGAAGCGGTGGCAAATTATAACAAAACTGGGGAAATTCACCCAAGTATGGCGTACATTTTCCATCTACCCAACAGTAGCAATACCAAACATAATAATGCTAACAGCAAATTACATCGCACGGATCGTAGGGATCGTAAATCCCTTAAATCTGTGAAACCAGCTAACATCCAACCAAAACCGTTGACCACCTCTAATCAGTATAGTGTACTAGCCTCCCTTCCTACTGAAGGGAACCTCACCCTAGCAGACTTCATTCCTAGGCAATCTACCTCTGCTTCTAACCCCCTTCCCTCCACCAACACTGCCCCCTCTCAGTCTGCTAGACCCGCTGAAGTCGCGAGTTCGACCCCAGCCAATAACATCGAGACAGGGCAGAGCCCATCACAGGAAGGACAGGGGGAGGCCATGGATGTTGTGGCCCCTAAAAAAGTCGCTGTTCCACCAATTGTTGTCGCTGATAAATCGGAGTATCAGCGACACTACAACTATTTAAAATCACGCTGCACTGGGAATATCAGAGTGATCAATACCAGGGACGCTCTGAAATTCCACGCTGAAAATGAGAACGACTATCAGCTCATCAAACAATATTTTGAAGACAACAATAAGAGCTTCTATACTCACCAGCTGGCGAGTAAGAGGCTCTTAAAAGTCATCATCCGTAATATAGTAGCAACCGTCAGCGTGGACTGGGTTCGAGAGGAACTCATGGCACTGGGGTACCAGCCTCAAGATGTATATCAATACACGAGGCGAGATGCCACAACTAAGAAATTGATCCCCCTCAGTGTCATGAGTGTCACCCTCCCTAAGGAGAAATTTTCAGAAACCATCTTCTCGGTTAGACACCTATGCGGGTGTGCCGTGAAAATTGAGGCTTTCAGGGGCCGCGAGGGCCATTCTCAGTGTTACCGATGTCAGCGGTGGGGGCACACCGCTATTTACTGCAAAATGCCTTTGCGCTGTGTCAAATGTGGAGAAAACCACCCACCTGCTGCCTGCCCTCTTCAACCGGAGGCAGCAGCTAAGTGTGCTAATTGCCAGGGCAACCACCCCGCCTCCTGGAGGGGCTGCCAACTGTTCCGCAATATTATGGAACAGAAGGTAGTCAGGGAGCTCTCCAAAGCTGAGAAAAGGAGGACCCTCCCCCCCCTCCCGGGCAGTAGACCCCAATTTTTCTTATGCTGCTGCTGCCGGAGGCGCCCAGGCCGCCCCCACCCCTGCATCGAACCCTGCACCCTCAGTGGAAGCGTCACCCATATCCGACTTTTCGGGCATAGGTGACATTTTGAATCTCGTGAGGCAGATTAATTTTTCAAAATTACTGCCTATTATTAAGGACACCATGACGAAACTGAGGACATGTGAAACCGTGATAGACAAAATTGGAGTCCTGTTAAGTGCTGTTATGCAGTACTTTTCAGAACCTTTATGAGGCTGTCACGTTTTGACTATGGAACTCTGAATTTGTGCATGGAATTGCAAGGGTGTCTCTGCTCAGAGATACGAACTCGAGTCGTTCATCTATGAGCATAACATCGATATCCTCCTGCTAGGGGAAACATGGCTGAAACCTCATATGCCCTTCAAAATTAAGAACTATGCGGTTTACCGCAAAGACAGAGTTGACAGAGAGGGCGGGGGCGTGGCCGTGCTGATTAAGTCTAAGCTTACTCATCACGTCATAGACCCCCTCCCTCTCGGAGCTATTGAGTCTCTCGGTATCGAGATTAGACACAGTAATTATCACTATCGTATTTTTGCGGCCTATCTTCCCCCCAGTGCTCCGCTTCATACGGCGGAGCTTGATATTTTGCTTAATAATCCCAGCCATACGCCCTCTATCATCGGAGGCGACTTGAATTCCAAGCACACCGACTGGAACTCCAGGACTATAAATCCTAGGGGGAGAATACTCCAGCAACATATGACAGATACTGACATCAGTGTATATGCCCCCACGGAGCCCACCTTCTATCCGGATAATGGTGGCCTACCTGATGTCCTAGATGTCGCAGTTACCAAGTATTACAGCAGGGCTATTGATTTTTTAGTCCCTGATGAGTTAAATTCCGACCACAAACCTATCATCCTTAATCTTACCTGGGTTAGGCTCGATGAGCCGTCTCTTCCTATCTCTAAACTAAACCTTGACTACCACAAATTCACGTGGCATGTCAATAAAAATCTGAAAACCTTTTCGATCACCAGCGAGAGTGATGTTGACCGCGCGATTGCGCACCTTAATAATAAGGTCTGCAATGCCCGGAAATACATCATTCGAGCAGCTAAATCCAATCATAATAATAATAATAATCGTCCTCAGAACTGCCCTGGTTCTGAGGACGACACTACACCGGTTCTCCTTAAGGATTTGATCCAAATTAAAAATAGATATAGGAAGAGATGGCAACGATTCCGGGACCCAGCTGACCGGGCGGAATACCTCGAACTAGCCCGTGAAGTCCGCAATCGCTTGCTGGAACGTAAGATTGAAAGATGGGAGGAATTCTGCCGACATCTTTCAGAACAGGAGTCAGAGCGCGACTTTTGGCGTGTCACTCGCGGTCTGACTCGAACCCAGGAACCCCGGCGTGCCATCCACGGCCGGCACAGCCTGGTGTTCTCCCCCTATGATAAAGCTGAGGCTTTCGCGGATACTATTGAAAGCCAATGCGTAACGCACAACTTAGCTGACGATGACGATGACGAACGACGGACCCGTGATATACGCAGAAAAGCCTTGGCTTTCGAAAGACAATGGACACCAGACTTCAACGTACCTGACTTCCAGCCTCGCGAGGTTCTCAGGGTTACTAAAAATTTAAACGAGAAGAAGTCTCCCGGTGATGACAGGGTTTCGAACAAGGAAATCAAGTCACTGCCATACAGGGCAGTAATTTTCTTAGCAACCATCTTTTCGGCCTGCATTAAACTGGGATACTTCCCTGACGTCTGGAAGACTGGTAAAATGATAGTCTTCCCGAAGCCAGGGAAGGATAAATTATTCCCACAAAATTATCGCCCGATAACCCTGTTATCACATATCTCTAAGATATTCGAGAGACTTCTTCTCTCTCGCCTCAATGGATACCTAAGCACCCGCAACATACTGCGACCTGAGCAGTTTGGGTTCAGGTCCAGGCGCAGTGCCCCCCTTGCGGTGCTGCGCCTGACACAGTATGTGACAAGGTCGTTCAATATGCGCCGTAGCGTGCCAGCAGTATTTTTTGACGTAGAGAAAGCATTTGACACTGTCTGGCACGATAATTTAATCGTAAAACTTTTGGAATTATATAGAGTCCCAGATTACCTAGTCAAAATTATTCAGTCGTATTTGACTAACAGGAAATTTTATGTTTCCTGTGAAGGGGAGCAATCCACCCCTCGGGTACTCAGAGCAGGAGTCCCACAGGGTGGAGTGCTGAGCCCCACACTCTACGGCCTATATGTGAACGATCTTCCTACACGGGAAGGTGTAGAGATCCAGCAGTACGCGGATGACATAGCCATTTTCATCGGCATGAAGCGAAATGACTATGCTGTCCGGCGATTACAGCAATGGATCGATTCCTTCTGGGAGTGGTGTCTCCGGAACAAGGTGAAAATAAATGCGGATAAAACCCAGGCAATTGTTTTCACCCGGCGCCGGCCTAACCTTGACCGCCACACTATCAATAACGTCCCCGTGTCTTGGACGAACCAAATTAAATATCTCGGCCTAATAATGGACAGAACTCTGTCTTGGAGCCACAATATAGAACAGGCCCGTCAGCGTGCCACGGCACGGATGAAAGCACTGAGACCTCTGCTAGACAATAAGTATATCTCTACCTCCATCAAGAGAAATATTTACCTAGCATGTATCAGGCCCATCCTGCTGTATGGCTGTGAGGCCTGGGGCTATATTGCGAAAACTCCACTTTCAAAATTACAAGCCTTCCAGAATAAGACACTTAGAATGATGACCAGAGCACCATATCTGAAATCTAACAAGAGGATACGGGCCGAGGTTCGTATCCCCACACTTAGATCTCAGATAAATAAAATAGTGAGGATGACCAGGGCTAGGATCCTCTCGAACCAATCAGAGGACCCTGGTATTTTACTGTTAAAGCGGGTCATGAGGACCAAGAAGCCAAGTACTCGCCTGAAGTACCGTGGCCCTTGGATCCTCTATGACCTGTTTTAAGTTCGAACCGGCCAACCTTTCGGTCTTTTCCAAATTGAAACCTTCTTACCACTAAATCTTCTCTAAATTACTCTCCTGTTAAGGGCCGTTTCTTAAGAAGCACTCTGATACCAATAATGCTCCGATTTAAACGTCTTTTTGAGCACGTTAACTGAAGCGAAGAGGGGGTTTCTTTTCTGACTATAGGCCTCCCAGCCTATCAGACAGATCGTTTTCTCCCCCGCCAGTGTAGCGAGAAGAGTGACTTTTCGCCTCATCGGCAATCCCTCGGAAACAGATGAGTAGGGGGGCATATTTTTTTCGGCCCGGGGCTCCCATCCACTGGCCATCAACAAAAAAAAAAAAAAACTTGCTGAGTTTCAGGCACCGCCAGCCATTTCAGCCAGAGCAGATTTGTCAGCCATCAAGAGCGGATTTGTCAGGCAGCGAGCTGGTATCCTGCAAACCGTCAGCTCGCCTCCAACGCCAGCCAGGCCCAGCCAGTCGCCGCAGCCAGCCAAGGGTCCGAGCGAGCGAGCGCCCCGCTACTGCGCAAGCTCGCTTCCTTCGCCCGCCAAGCTCAGCCAGTCGCCGCAACCTGCCCCTGGGCCTCAGGTGGATAGGCCACCTGCCAAGATTTTCTGCGCGGTCCGTCCTTCCTGGTATGTAGTGGGAGCCTACTGATCGCGGCCCAGCACTCCATCGCCTGCCAAGCGAGCAGCCAGACGTCCAGCCTGGCCAGCTAGCCCCTTGCTAGCCACAAGAAGCAAATTTGTCTGACACCCGGTGTGTGCCTGTTTCGCGTCTTCAGACCACAAATCTCATTGGTCACAAGTGACCGATGAGTGATTGTAGCCCATCGACCTGTAACGGCCTTGAGTGCTATTTCATGATGTGTGCTACCGAGACTGCATTACTGTGTTGAGTGTGTGGACTTTTGATTGTGGATCTAATTGGCCAGAATATGACCTGCACCCATTAGGGTGGAGAGGGTGTTCTAGGTTGTTACATTGAGGGCGTCTTTTGGTCTGCGATAGCGAAGACCGTCCGTATCATAATTCCCCAGATTGGAGATGAGGGGGTTGGAACTGAGATTAAGTTTGCTGTAAAATTGATTGGCTGCTCGTTCAATCCTAGTTGTGAGGGTGGAGAGTTGTAATGTATCATGGAGGTCGTCATTCCGCTCAAACCATTGAGCACCTGTCAGGCAGCGCAGCGCACGATTCTGCACGCGCTGCACTGTCGACAGGTGGGACTTAGCTGCGATGCCCCAAATAGGACTGGCATACTCTAAGATGGGTCGGACCATCGTCTTATACAATCGGATTCTGTTTTCAAGAGTGAGCCCATTGTAGGCTTTGATCATAGGAATAATTTTGAAAAGGCGCACTTTTGCTTGCGCAGCGATAATTTTAGTGTGGTCAGCAAACGTGAGTCCTCTGTCTAGGGTGACACCTAGATATTTAGTTTTATTAGTCCACCTGATGACCTCGCCGAAAAACGTCAGGGGAGGGGGAGGGTCAGGACGGCGTTTGGTAAATAGTGTAGCACTACATTTGTCTACATTCATTTTGATTCTCCACTTCTCGAACCAGGGTTCGAGGGTGGAGAGGGCGTCTTGGAGGTATTCTTTGGCTTTAGGTGCCTGCCACGAGACAGAGGATATCGCAGTGATATAAATATAATTTCCCGTGCGTAGGCTTAGGCATGTCAGTCATATAGAGGTTGAAAATAACAGGTGAGATCACGCCACCCTGGGGTACTCCCGCCTCAAGAGGGCGGGGGTCCGACAGCGCGACACCAACCTGGACCTGAAACTTTCGGTCAGCTAAGTAGTTTGTCAATAAGCGTAGTACGTAAGGAGGAAAGCCTAAAGTCCTTAGTTTGTAGATAAGTCCGTCATGCCAGACCTTATCAAACGCACGAGAAATATCTAAGAAACAGACTCCTGTATGTCGACGATGGTTGAAATTCTTGGTGATTTCCTCCGTTAACCGGGTGAGTTGGTGGACAGTGGAATGGCCTCGCCGGAAGCCGAACTGCTCTTCGTTCATAAGGTTTTTGTCGTCAATGAGTGTGTTTAGTCTGCTTAAGAACACGGTTTCAAATAATTTAGAAATTATGCTGAGGAGGGAGATGGGTCGATAGTTCTGCGGAAAAGTTTTGTCTTTGTTAGGTTTGGGGATCATAATTACTTTCGCGGTCTTCCAGCAGGCCGGGAAATGACCATACCGGAAGATCGCATTGAAAAGTTTAGTCAAGCATGTCAGCGCCTTTCTGGGTAGGTTCTTGAGGAAAGACGTTGACACGTTGTCCAGGCCTGGAGATTTCCTGTTCTTAAGGCGTTTTATGGCGAAGAACATTTCGGACGGCGTAACAAATTTGAAATGGGGGGGGGGGGAGGTCAGTTGCGTCAGTGGCGTGTAGTTTGTTTTCATTCTCTACTAACTCAACGAAGTCTTCGTCACAGGGTTCAACATTGGGAATGCACGTACTTTCAAACGTGTCAGCCAATGCGTCAGCCTTGTCTTTGTCAGTGTAGGCCATTCCATTCCTACCATGGAGGGCAGGTATGCCAGTCCTACCATTAGTGAATTTGCGTGCCAGTTTGTATAGTGAATTGTCTTCCACACTGAGGCCAGCCAACCTGGACCGCCATGCATCCCTTCTGTGGTTTGTTATCAGGGTTTGTAAATATCTTTTTGACCGGTTCCATTCAGACTTAAGATACGGGTCCCTGGTCAGCCGCCACAGCCTTCGAATTCTATTTTTAATTTTAATCTGCGCCAGGATTGCCGAGGGGAGCGTGTCCTTCTTGGTTTGCACCACGCTAGGCCCCTCAGCGGCAGCCCGGGCAGCGTTAGTGATGGAAGTGGAGATATGGAGGGCCAGATTGTCAATATCATCCGGATTTAACACACTGGGGTTGCCATTAAGGGTGGTGGAGAGCTCATCGCGGAAGGTGGACCACTTGATTTTACGGTTATAAATAGGGATGTGAATAGGGGTATCGTTAGGAGAAGAATATATGGTCATTAGAACAGGTTGATGATCTGAGTCAAAAAGGTCAAGGGTAGTGAGATGTAGATACTGATGTACTTTATGGGAAATGGCAAGATCCAGAGTGTCAGGTCGGTGATTGGGGTTGTGGGGGAAGTGGGTCGGCCGATCAGGGCCGTGAGTCACAAGATGGTTCCGGTCGCAGTGTTGGGCAAGTTGTTTACCCCTGGCAGTGGTGATCCGGCTGTTCCAGCGAGGATTCTTGGCATTGAAATCCCCGGCCAGGACAGTCGGGACCACCACGTCAATAATGCGGTCCAGGTCTTGCGGGTCAAAAACGGCATCAGGTGGAATATAGCACGCAGATAAGTTGAGAGGTCCACTATGGGTGAGAACCTGGATTGTCGTTGCCTCGAGACCAATGAGATTATTGGGGGTGGGGATACGATGATGGGTGAGGTTATGCCTCACATAAATGCTGGTGCCGCCACGAGTGCGGTTGGGCCTGTCATCTCTGTAGTGAATGTAGTTGCTAATGCGGGCCGACAATCCAGGTTTCAGCCAGGTTTCGCAGACCAGGGCAACAGCAATGCTCTCGTCTGCTAGATATTCCGAAAGCTCGGTAATGTCCCTGCGGATTCCCTCGGCATTCCAAAAGAGGACTCTCAACTGTTTGGGGCACGCTTGTCGATTGGTAGGGGCCATTATTCACAAAAGGGGAGAACGGCAGACATGATAATTTCGAGTTTGTCAGCAGGAGAGGAGGCTGCTTTGAGCTTCTGAAGTGTTGATTTAATGAGAGAAAGAATGCCTCGAAAAGAGGGGTCCTTAAATAGCTTAAAGATTTCCATGATGTCAGACATATGAGAGGAGGGTGGGGGGCAGAAGACGTTTGGTGAGAGAGGGGGGAGGTTTGGGGCAGGTCTGGAAAGTTCTCCTGCGAGAGAGCAGGCGGGGCAGGGTTGGAGGGGGCCTCTGGTTGATGAGCGGTGGAGCCTGAAGGGTTGGTCGCGTTGGCAAAGGTGACGTTAGTGCGTAGCCTGGCGGGTTTAGTAATGGGGGTAGGTCCAGAAGCGCCTTTCTTGGTGGATGGAAGGCGATTTTGCTGTTGTGCTAGTATCCGGAGGTAGACAGGGCAACCTCTATAACTGGCAGTGTGATGTTCGTTACAATTAGCACAACGGGGTTTTTGAGTTGCGTCACCTTTGCGTGGGCAGTCTTGAGAACTATGGGCCTCGCCACATACGACACATTTCGAAGTGCAGTGGCAACCACCTGAGGTATGCCCAAAGCGTTGGCAACGATAGCATTGGACAGGTCCTTCTGGGCTGTTGGAACGCTCGATTTTAACAACAGTGTCTAATAGAAATTTAATATCAAAAATATTATTATCCTCAGTGGCGCCACCATAGTATGTGGCGAGGAACCTAGGTAACTTCTTACGGGTACGGGTGGAGGTGAGTTGGGAGACAGTGGCTACCTCGAACCCTAGTGCCGTGAGTGCAACTTTAATAGCTTGGGGGTCTTCAGTGACGTGCAGGCCGCGTATCACTGCTTTACGATACCGCCGTTCCAAAAGGGGCCGGGTGTGGTATTGACCCATACAAGCAGCTGCCAGGCTCTTCAGGGTCGTATAATCTCGGACAGTCTGAGTTTGGATGCGAACCCCGTCGAAGAGGACTTTCATCTTGTAAGTTATTTGATTTTCGCTGAGCGAGCGTCTGAGTGCAGTGATATTCAGTTGCTTACCCTTTTCCTCACGGACATAAATAGGAGGGATCCTGACTTTATTAGCCCTAGTGGAGGCATTCTGAGTTGCAGCCTGGTTGTTGGGGGCAGCAGCAGTATTAGGGGTGGCACCGGTTGCGTCAACGCTGGTGCGGGCAGCGCTTGCCGGAGCCGGGCCAGACTGGGAAGCGCCTGCTGCGGCAGTGCTGGTGTGAGCAGCGTCTGACGGGGCAGGGTCTCCTTGGGTGGTGCTAGGCGCGGCGGTGCCGTTAAGGGCGGCCTCCGTCGGGCGTTTGCTTGACGCGGCGATGCCGCGGTGAGCGGCGTTCGTCGGGTCATTACTATCCAGAGGGATTATGTTAAAAATCTCATAAGAGTTTTTGAGGACCAACGGACTAGGCTGAGCAGAAAGGCGGCGGGGCCTCCTTTTCTGTTGCCTGCCACTAGGGGACTCATAGCCCTCTTCGTCGGAGTCCGTACTGTCAGGGCCTGAAGAGCCTGAGCAGTGCGAGTGATCAGGGGTGGAGCGAGGAGAGCACTCAGGCTCGTCATGAGTAGTGGCAGTAGCGGTATCGTCCTCACTGGTGGTTGAAGGGAGGACTGGAGACTCAGGTGAGGGCGATAAGTGGCTATCAGAAGTCATCACTGCCGAAGGAGGGAGGGTAGATGGCTGGTGAGCGTCAGTGGTCTTGGTGGTACCCCTTTTAGGGTCAGCAGAACGTGTCATGGCTCTCGTGGCTCTGTTGAGCATGGGAGAGAGTTTATTGGGCAGCGGTGGCTCTCCAGCAGGTATCTGGGCCGGAGGGGGGGGTACCGGTGGAATGGTTTTCGAGCCGGATCGGACCATAGTGTGAGAAAAAGAGGACAAAGTAATTTAATTGGGCCAGGGGGTGGCCACCTGCCGAGGCAGGGGGCCGGGACGGAATAGAAGGGTGGCGCAGCCAATGAGGAGTGCACTTGCCACAGTAATGCAGTCAGTAATGGGAGATGGGTGGTGAGCACAGGGGGGGGGGGGTCCCGGCGTGATCCGTTACAACTAAACCTGACGCGACTGGTACCCCCCGGGTGCACCCTAGCCTTGGTCCTCCGCGGAGTTTGACCAACTAGTGCTAGTTCCTGTTCTCCCGCCAAGCCTCCACCCTAACTTCTCCCTCTACAATCTTACCTATATTTCTCAGCTCTTCGCCCAGAATATGGATAACTCCGGTGGATTGAGTAGCTGGGGCCCATATTCTGACTTTAATCTTCCTCTTTCCATCAAATTTAACGCCACCCCTCCCCAACCCTTCGCCAACTTTCTACTCATCCACCCTCCTAATGAAACTTCACCCGCCAGCTTGAAAGCCCACCGTCAACTAGTTGCCTCTGCCCTTTTCAACAATAGTAAACATATCTATCTCGTCGAAGAAGATCCTACCCACGACATATACATCTTCCCGATAACTGCGGAACCCGTCCCCATCCTCTACCTACTTCTAATCTACCAGGGTCTTACCGTCACTCAATACGGCTCATCCGATGAAGACGATGATGACTGTGAAGAGGACGAAGGTGAAGGAAAACCAGCCGAAGAAGAAAACACTGCAGCAGCCACCGCCGAAGAACATCCCTTCGAGCGTCCTTTCCACTATACCCATAACAACACCGCCTTTCCCATTGCCTCTAAAAGCAGCTTCCTTATCATCCCCCTCACAAATCCTGGACCCATCCCACTAACTAGAAAAACAGTTATTGAGGCAATAGAACCAATCATGAGCAAGCACATAGCTATAATCGAAGAAACTCATAACAATCACCACCTAATTACTCCCCTCCGAAACAAATCTATTCCTACCATTCTTAACAGAATGAAACCCCTTGACATCCCTGTACCGGGCGGTACACCTCCACGCCGCTAATTCAAACCATGCGCCAGTTGAACCCCCCCCCCCTACTGGAAGAAGTCTGAACTTTGTCTTATGTGTTAATTTTCAAGTTATCCTGAAGATGTCACTACTTGGAAATTTTGAAGTTTCTGAACTGTGTTGTTTTCGACGTATTTTTGTTTTGCTTGTAGTAAGAAGTGTGAACATTCTCTTCTAAAGGACACTACTGAAGAACTACAACGGTGCACCCTAGTGCGAAGTGAAAGAAGTGGTTTTTTTTTTGAGAAAATTTAATTTCAAAAGTTTGTTCTTTGCTAAATTTCTTTCAGTCATTGTTTAAGTTGGCAATATTAACCCTTTCTTTCCCCTTGTTTTGAATTTAGCCAATCTCGAATTTCTTTAATTAATTTTCCACCAATAATGTGTTTCATCTTCATCTTGTGTAGGGGTTTTCTTTATCCACCAATAAAATGATTGTGGGCGGGTGTTTTCCTTCCTGAAACGCCTCGAACTTTCTGCGAGAGTATATAAACTGCTGATTTTAGAGTCTCTGCGCCACTTCAGTAACATCTTTCAGTGTGTAAAGTACGTAGCAGGGGGCGGGAAGCGCTTCTTCCTTCGGGCAGCAGTTCAACAACAAGGTAATGGCCGATTAATAACTTCTTTTCTTGCTAGCTCAGCAGTTTAACTCTCGGGGCGGGTCCGAAGCTTTTCCACCATGTAACTTTCCCTAAAATGTAAAGAATCTTTGTATTTATTCTATCTTTTAAGCTTCATGTTGGGATAGAGAGTGCTTAACCCTCTCGAGCTCCCTCTCATATTGCATTGAGGTGAACTTCTTTTCACAACCGTTTCTTCCTTAACGTAATGTAAATTGTTTCCTTCTAAAAGTCACCTCTTTAGTATGGGATTAGCCCTTGCATTAACGGCCTAGTGCCAAGTAGGTTTTAAACAAAGTGTATTAGGAGCGCAAGTTCGCCTCCTCTCAAATTGGTATTTTAGAGGCCATGTAATTAAATTTTCTCACTTAATAGGCCTCAGTAGGTTGGGTATCTTTACCCCTGTGTTTATGTCCTTAGAGGACAACTTGAAGGTGGAGTTTGGTGTGGCCTTTGATAGGCTTAACCTTTGAGAGCAGATCGCTCTTTTGAAGTTTGTTTCTGCGCGCCTCGAGGAGGCTTTATGATGTAATTGGGAGCAAGTGCTCCTGGGCATAATTGGGGTCTTCTGCCCCTTTATTGAATTCTGTATATCGTAAAGTTGGGCTAATTGCTCAAGAATTGTGTGTCTGGCTCTCGGAGCCCAAATCCTGTAACTCTGTAATTGTACATTCCCGATTAGTGGTTTTGCTACTCTGTACCTGCCATTATTGCTATTTCTTGTTTTTTGCTAAGAAAATATAACCTTGTTAAATTTTAAATTCACTTTAATTTCGTAGCCTGAGACCTGTTCACCCCCCGCACCTTCTTTCACCTCTAACTACCACGGGAAACTCCTTAACAAGTGGTAGCAGAGCGTGGTTGAATGGGTCTCAATTTAGCCCCTTTTGACGGCTAAACATTGCTTCGATTCGAACTCTAACAATTTTCTCTGTTGCTGGAAATTTTGATTTTTTTTCTTTTTCAAAATTGTTCTGTCATCATGCCCGGCCCTCGCGATGTTCTCCATCTCAACTATTTGCGCAAGGAGGAGTTGATCTATGAATTAACTATTAGAAATGTGCAGTCTGGAGGCACGGTTGCAGTAGACACAAACAAGCTTAAAGAGTCCCTTGATTTGCCCATTTCCATCCCCACTTTGGGAGAGAAAGAAATTGACGACTCTCTTTCCACGATCACCGAGAAAACTACTGGGCTAGCATCTGTAGTTAGTTTTTTTGACGAAAATGATCCTTCTCCTAATCAAATTAAGCGTGTGCAAGCCAGGCTATTTCATTTTTCAAATATAGTTAACGATCTGTTGTCGCTGAAGTTGAATGACGTTCAGAGGAAGGAAGCTAGTACGTTGCTTGAAAGTATTTCTGAATTATCCAGTAAGGTTACCCAATTGTTAACTGGGGAAGTTCCTCCCAAAATCGATCAACCCACCACGGTGAATGTAGGTAGCGAGGAAGAGCCTCCTAAGGGAGAAGTCAATAGGACAACCGTTGGAGCTCAAACGATCTCTGCCCCATTGGACAACGAGTCTGAACGCCGTGCATCGTTGAATAATGTACGTTCTGAATTAACTTCTGTGCCACTGAAACCTTTACCTACGATGTCACCTGGGTTCAGCAGCTTGCCTCATCCATTGGCAATGTTGCTCAGAGGTATCTCGAAGTTTTCGGTTAACACTACCAGTGAAGTTATTTCTTTCTTAAGGTTTTTAGTTGAATTTCAGGATCATGCCCTTGTTTTTTCTCTTTCTCCATGTCAGATTTTGCAAATCATCTATCCCTATGCAATAGGTATTCTCTCAGACAAAATAGTAAGAGCCATAGCTGAACAGTCATCTATTGAAGATATTCACGCACACTTGCTTGCAAATTTTATTCCTGCTCGCGCGAGGTCATCTCTCATTCAGAAGTACTATTATCGAGTACAGAGATTGGATGAAAATCTGGCTGATTTCATACAAGACATTAAGTTTTGTACTAGGGTGTTTGCTCTTCATTTTCCTGAAGATCAGATTGTACAGGCTATTGTAGAAGGAATTTCACCATCCTATAGGTCATATTTGTGTTTCGCGGCGTGCCCGCAAACCTTCTCTGAACTTGAAGCATTGGCCGTCTCAGCGGAAGGAGTTAGATACGCCGATTCCTTGCGTGTCGCGAAAGAACCTCCGCCTTCTTTTAGTAATACTCGGCCACCACCTCGCCCATGTCAAACCTCGTGAATGTTACGCTTGCGGGTCGCCTGACCATCTTCGGAACAAGTGTCCATTGATCAAATCTAGTAGGGCAAATAATGGAGCTGGCTCATCACAAGGCTGTTTTAAATGTGGGGCTTTCTCACATATCGCCAAGAATTGCCCAAATTCAAATAGCACCCCCTCCTGCTCAACTTCTGGTGCAACTTCCACCAATGTCACTAATAATAAGTGACTAGCGGCTTCGGCTGAGTCGACTAATTCTGCTTCCCAAGGCTCAGCCCCTGGCAAACAGGTCGTAAATTCAGGGAACGTTCAGTCTTCAAATTCATATTTTGAATGCCCCAAAGAGTGTCTTAGGAATGCGGCAGATACCCCCGCACCTGTTCCTTTTCTTAAAATTGAGTTAAATAATGAGCCTATAACAGCTCTATTAGATTCAGGCAGTGTTTGTTCAATTATTTCGGATCAATGGTATTCAAAATTGAAATCGGTTTGTAAACTACCTGACTATGGTTCATCTCCTGTTCAATATGTTTCGGCTAATTCATCTCCATTAGAAATTCTCGGTTCTGTAAATGTCAAAATTCGTATTTTTAAATTTACATGGAAAATCAAATTGTTTGTGGCTAAGCACTTGTCTTGCCCCATCATGTTGGGAGCCGACTTTATTTCTCACACGGGTCTTGTGCTCGATCTTCAGAGTAAGTCGTGCACATTCAAATTTGCTTCCAATTGTAAAATCCCCTTGTTAAAATGTAATTCTGCGTCATGTTCATCTATTTCGCCTACCCAGGATGAGATGTTGTTAGACCGTAGACATCTACCTGAGGAGCAGGCTGATAGTATTCGTAAGTTGTGTCAGTCCTTTCCAGAGGTGTTCTCTGATACTCTTGGTGTTACTGACCTTATCGAATACAAAATTGAGGTCACGGATTCGATTCCTGTCCGTTTTCCACCCTATAGGCTATCTCCACCTAAAATGAAGGCTCTGAAAGAAATCATCGATCAGATGTTGAAGGATGGTATTATTAGGCCCTCTAAGTCGGCGTATTCTTCGCCTAATTTTCTAGTCCCGAAACCCCAAGGGGGCTTCAGGCCTGTCATTGATTATAGGGCTCTCAATCGGAAGGTGGTGTTACAATCTGTACCCCTTCCCGACCTTCACTCTTGTTTTTCATGGTTCCGTAAGGCCAAGTTCTTCACCATCTTGGATTTGAATCAGGCCTACAATCAAATTCCCCTAGCGGAAGAGTCTAAACATCTTACAGCGTTTGCCACGGATTGGAATTTGTATGAATACAACCGCGTGCCTTTCGGGCTCCCCACGGGAGCAGCTGTACTCACTAGGCTGCTAGATAGGGTCTTCTCCGACATCAAATTTGAGTACTTGTATCACTACTTGGATGATGCGTCGTATTTTCGGAGACTTTTGAAGAACATCTAGATCATCTGCGAGAAGTTCTTAATCGCCTTCGTAAGGCTGGGTTAACTGTTAAGTTGTCCAAGGTTGCCTTTGCGAAGCCCTCTATGTCATTCCTAGGGCATATTGTGTCACCTGATGGTGTTGCCGTCGATCATTCTAGAACACAGGCCATCCGTGATTTTAAACCTCCCAAGGACATTAAAGGTATCGCCAGGTTCATTGGTATGGTGAATTTCTTCAGGAAGTTTATTCCTAACTTCGCTAATAGAGCGGCGCCCTTAAACCTTCTTCGTAGGAAAGGCATCAAATTCGAGTGGGGACCTTCTCAACAAGCCGCTTTTGAAGATCTTGAATTAGCTCCCTGTAATGCCCCTGTCCTTGCTATGCCTGATTTCTCAAAGAAATTCATCGTCCAAACCGACACGTCGTCGTCGGCGGTAGCTGCAGTCCTTCTTCAAGAGACTGAACTAGGGAGGCGACCCATCGCCTATGCATCTAGGACTCTATCGGCTCAAGAAGCCAAGTATTCCATCTATGAGCTCGAAGGTTTGGCAGTCTTATTTGCCTTAGAAAAGTTCCGTCTCTATCTGGAACATGTCAAATTCGACATGGAGACAGATAATCAAGCCTTAAGCTGGGTCTTAGGTAGGCCGCGTCGTACTGGCCGTATAGCCCGTTGGGCCTCCGTATTTCTGCCTTGCAATTCGATGTCAGGCATATCCGAGGTACCGAAAATGTTGTTGCTGATGGACTCAGCCGTATGTTTTCCAACGAGGTCGAGACCCATGATCCGGTCGATAGTTCTTCACCTCCCGAGTCCATGCTATCTGATGTTAATGCCATCTTAACAGATGCTCCCATGCTCTTCAGGGATATCGAGAAATACCAACGTGAAGATCCGACGCTGGCTCCGATAATGGAAACCCTTTCTTCTGGGGAATATGTCGTCCCTTATGTTCTGAGGAATGGTGTCTTATGTTGCCCATCAAGGCATGATAAGATGATGAAGGTTGTCGTTCCAGCTGTTCTTGTACCTATGATCTTCAAGTACTATCATGAGACCCCATTAGGGGGGCATCTTGGAATCTTTAAAACCCGTGAAAAGATTCGTGAAAGGTTCATCTGGAAGGGTATGGACGGTGAAATCCGTGAACTAGTAAAAGCTTGTAAATCTTGTTTGCTTAGTAAACCAACCATGTCCACCAAGGTAGGCCTTCTGTCTTCGCATCAAGCGTCGCGCCCCATGGAACGCCTGTATATTGATTATGTAGGACCCTTCCCCCAGTCAAAGGGAAATGCCAACAAGTTCATCTTTGTATGCGTAGATGGTTTTACAAGATTTTCCTGGTTATTTCCGACTAAGCTGGCTACCGCTCAGTCCACCATTACTTGCCTAAAATCTATTTTTGCTTCTTTTGGTCCGTGCCAATATACGAGGTGTGTTCAAAAAAGACCGAACTATGGCTAGAAAAACTTTATTATGTAGCTTACATCATTTCACAGACTATCCCCTTCAAAATAGTCCCCTGTGTTGCCTACGTTTCTTCCACTTTTCGAATGCTTCCTGGAATGCACTTTCTTTGATGGCGCGAAGTTGCCTCGTCGCATTCTCCTTGATCTCTTCAATGTCTTGGAAACGATGTCCTTTCAAGGTGGTTTTCAATTTGGGGAATAAGAAAAAGTCTGCTGGAGCCAAGTCGGGAGAATAGGGCGGATGGGGCACAACAGGAATTTGGTGTTTTGCCCGATAACTGCGGACCGAGAGAGAGGCATGTGCCATGGTGCAAAACCCAGGATTTTTTTCACATAGTTCAGGCCTCTTCCTGCGCACAGCATCTCTCAAATGCGTTAAAACATTCTGGTACAGTTCTTTGTTCACTGTCTGGCCTCGGGGTACAAACTCGTGATGGACAATGCGGTTTGCGCGCAATTTACAAAGTTCGGTCTTTTTTTGAACACACCTCGTATTGTGTCTGATAATGCTAAGGCGTTTATATCAAACCTTTTTCGTAAATTCTGTTTTGACTTGTCCATCTCTCATGTGACGACTTCTGCTTATTACCCTCAACCATCTCTGGCTGAACGGGGTAATCGTAATCTCAGGTCCGCGCTTATTGCCTATCATCATGAAGATCATTCTAGGTGGGACACGTCCCTGCATTGGTTAGCTTTTGCTTTGAATTCGGCGGTCCATGAATCTCACAAGTTTACTCCAGCTTCTTTGATGTTCAAGTTCGTTCCCAACACGCCGCTCTCTAACCTCTGGTCTCTGAGTGACATTCTACCCGAGACAATAGATCCGGATAATATCAAAGATCTTTGGAAGAAAGCTAAAGCCAATCTTAAGGGGTCTCATGAAAAGGTTAGGGAAAGATATGATCGTGGACGGAGACCCACCAATTTGAAGGTAGGTGACCAGGTGATTGTCAAGAACTTTGTTCCCGCGGGCAAGCTTGCCCCCAGATTTCATGGGCCGTGTATCATTCTCGATTTCCTTACGCCGGTTACGTTGTTATTAAGTAATCCAGCCACCGAGAGGATATTTAGGGTTCACCTGTCACAGGTGAAACCGGTGTAATTTCTGTGTTAACTTGCTTCATATTATTTTGAAAGAAATAGGAAGGTTATATTTTTTTTCTCTGAGAGGTTTCACTTTTAGGTCTTCTGCCCTTGCAATCTGTTTCCTTTAAGCGTAATTATTTTTTGTAAACCTCCCCCGATCAGTTGAACTGCCATCCTGTCCTTGCCACGGCCATTACCACGCTCCCGTCTCCTGCTCCCCACACACAGTGGCTTATAAAATGCCATGGATATCTGCACGCCGCTGGCCCCTCAACCTCTCCACAAAGCCTGTGCCCTCAAAAAAAAAGATGATGGTCCAACAAAATTCTGTCGCCTAGCTTTAATGTTTCAGTGCCCCCGCAGCCGCGCGGCGCCGTGCCGCGACTGGGATAGAGGAAGGGCCCCCTCTACTCCAGCGAGGACGACAGGTGCACGGCGAGCCGGAGCCCTCCTCCCGGCCAAGGCTGATGTGCGGCGCACAACCTGTAACTGGCCCGCGACCTGCATGTTCACCGCGGGCGCGGCGTGCTTCAACACCACTGCTCCTCTCATAGTGCGGGCGAGCGGTATCTCAGGGTACTTGAGGGGTCCGAGCGGCCGCCTTGGGACACAAGCTGCAACGGCCGGTCTGGCCATCCAACTTAATCAACATCGAAATATTTAATCAACTACATGGACATTTACTATCAGCAATTACTACACTTGGGAATTCAACAGCAATATCTGGTGGACTTAGAAGATTTTTTTTCCTCAAATTCAAAAACTAAAATTTTCCTTCTGAATTCAACTTCTACAAACATAAAGACATTACTTCAACAGTTACTACAAGAATTTTGAAACTGGATCAGAATAAATTTAGAAATTTTTTATAAATACTTCTGCAATTAATCTCCATATCAACATCATAACTCGGACCTTGTTTTTAACGAATTTCATGTGTCACCCCTGGAGGGACTTTTGGGGGGGGGGAGGTCTGTACCGGGCGGTACACCTCCACGCCGCTAATTCAAACCTTGCGCCAGTTGAACCCCCCCCCTACTGGAAGAAGTCTGAACTTTGTCTTATGTGTTAATTTTCAAGTTATCCTGAAGATGTCACTACTTGGAAATTTTGAAGTTTCTGAACTGTGTTGTTTTCGACGTATTTTTGTTTTGCTTGTAGTAAGAAGTGTGAACATTCTCTTCTAGAGGACACTACTGAAGAACTACAACGGTGCACCCTAGTGCGAAGTGAAAGAAGTGTTTTTTTTGGAGAAAATTTAATTTCAAAAGTTTGTTCTTTGCTAAATTTCTTTCAGTCATTGTTTAAGTTGGCAATATTAACCCTTTCTTTCCCCTTGTTTTGAATTTAACCAATCCCGAATTTCTTTAATTAATTTTCCACCAATAATGTGTTTCATCTTCATCTTGTGTAGGGGTTTTCTTTATCCACCAATAAAATGATTGTGGGCGGGTGTTTTCCTTCCTGAAACGCCTCGAACTTTCTGCGAGAGTATATAAACTGCTGATTTCAGGGTCTCTGCGCCACTTCAGTAACATCTTTCAGTGTGTAAAGTACATAGCAGGGGGCGGGAAGCGCCTCTTCCTTCGGGCAGCAGTTCAGCAACAAGGTAATGGCCGATTAATAACTTATTTTCTTGCTAGCTCAGCAGTTTAACTCTCGGGGCGGGTCCGAAGCTTTTCCACCATGTAACTTTCCCTAAAATGTAAAGAATCTTTGTATTTATTCTATCTTTTAAGCTTCATGTTGGGATAGAGAGTGCTTAACCCTCTCGAGCTCCCTCTCATATTGCATTGAGGTGAACTTATTTTCACAACCGTTTCTTCCTTAACGTAATGTAAATTGTTTCCTTCTAAAAGTCACCTCTTTAGTATGGGATTAGCCCTTGCATTAACGGCCTAGTGCCAAGTAGGTTTTAAACAAAGTGTATTAGGAGCGCAAGTTCGCCTCCTCTCAAATTGGTATTTTAGAGGCCATGTAATTAAATTTTCTCACTTAATAGGCCTCAGTAGGTTGGGTATCTTTACCCCTGTGTTTATGTCCTTAGAGGACAACTTGAAGGTGGAGTTTGGTGTGGCCTTTGATAGGCTTAACCTTTGAGAGCAGATCGCTCTTTTGAAGTTTGTTTCTGCGCGCCTCGAGGAGGCTTTATGATGTAATTGGGAGCAAGTGCTCCTGGGCATAATTGGGGTCTTCTGCCCCTTTGTTGAATTCTGTATATCGTAAAGTTGGGCTAATTGCTCAAGAATTGTGTGTCTGGCTCTCGGAGCCCAAATCCTGTAACTCTGTAATTGTACATTCTCGATTAGTGGTTTTGCTACTCTGTACCTGCCATTATTGCTATTTCTTGTTTTTTGCTAAGAAAATATAACCTTGTTAAATATTATATTCACTTTAATTTCGTAGCCTGAGACCTGTTCACCCCCCGCACCTTCTTTCACCTCTAACAACCACAGAAAACTCCGTAACAATCCCCACTCCCATTCAAATTGATCCCGCTCACAACTCATGCAGAAGAGCCCTTCCCGATAGCAGTACCCAAGCGCCTATCACAGACGATAAGCCTATTCAAACTGACAATATCCCCAATAGTTCCCATGAAGCCCAAACCGAACCCACCCCACCGCCCCCGCCACCGCTGTCATCACAACCGCCTACCCAAATAACTCTTCCGCCTGAGCCAGAACACACAACCACTCAAATCCAACCTTACCGCCAGCGCCACACAGACACGAAGAAGACGCCGCAGAAGACCTACACTGGAGCACTCTTCACGCCCCCAGCAAGCCACCCAACCTCAAATGCCCCCCAGCCCCCACCCCTCCCTAATTATCCAATGCTATAACTGTCTGAAGCTGAATCACACAGCTGCGACATGTACTGATTCTACCAGATGCAATTGGTGTGGCGGCCCTCATCGTCACACTGATTGCCAGGTACCTCGACTAGAGGCGAGGTGTGCCAACTGCGGGGGCAACCACGCTGCCTCTTACCCCGGGTGCCCCTTCCTCAAAAATGCAATCCGTTCACACTACAGGCACGCTAACCATCTCAACCAACCCTCACCACCACTAAACCACTTCACTCTTCCATCCTTCTCACCAACCGTTCAACCAACCAGCTACGACAATTCCACCCTTATCCAACTATCCCCTCAAGCTCCACCCATGCCAAGCAGACAACTGATAGTTCAGTAAACCACCCAATCATCCCCTGCCAAGACTTCCTGCCCTGACAAGACTCCCTTCCTCACTAGACTGCCTTCTCTTTCTCTAACCAGATAACCAACAACAACAAAACCCTGCCACCTAGCACTATTAAATTAGAAAACAAATAGCATAGCGAAGAGGGGGTTTTCATCTCTGACGTGGCGAACTAGTTTTCTCCACGACAGATTGCTTTCTCCCCCACTAGTGTAAATTGAGATCAGTGATTTTTCCCGTCTCTAGGGAATGCCGCAGATACAGACGAGTTGGGGGGCCTTCTGTTGCCCCGGGGCTCTCGACCACTAGATATCAACAACAACAACAAAAAAAATGCTGAGTTTCAGCCATTCGAGAACAATCTTCTCGTGTGTACGGACGCTTTACTGTGCATTCTCCCGCTCGTTGATTTGGAGTGAGCTTGTGCATATTACATAAGTTCAAAGCATACATAGTATATACAAGTGAAGCGCTAAGGTGGATCACAACAATCCTTTTGGCTACTTCTTTGTATAATACTGGTAAGTGCTACATCGCTTGCTGATTTTGCTTCCTTGGTGTGCCTTACAGTGCTTTAGTAGTGCATGATGGTTAAATCCCCGCCACCGGGAGGTGGTGGAGAGGACTTTCCTCCTCTGCCTGCTTCTAAAATTCTCCCTAGTAGCGCTAATTCTAACCTGCCGGCTTCCAAGGCTTCTTCCGCCATACATTTACTGCCCACCATTACTAAAGAAAAGTTAGTGGAATATTCTAGAACAGGAGAGGTACCGGCACAGCTGGCTCTCCTACTTCGTAGCGAACACCCACAAGCTAAAGACTTTCGCAGACAATATTATAGGCATAAACAGGCTAACAGGCAATTACAACCTAAACCTGTCCCCACTTCAAACCAATATGGAGTCCTGGCTTCCTTGCCCACTGATGGAAATCTTACATTAGCAGACTTTATGCCTAAACCGCCAGCTCCCGCAGCTGACCCCCTCCCCTCCACCAGCACTGCCCCCTCTCAGCCTCCTAGGCCTGATGGGGTCGCGCGTTCGATCCCAAACAATATAGAGACAGGGCAGAGCTCCTCGCAAGAAAGCCAGGGCGAGGCCATGGATGTGTCAGCCCCCAAAAAAGTCTCTGTTCCTCCCATAGTGGTAGCTGATAAGTCGGAGTATCAGCGCCACTATAAATACCTAAAATCACGCTGCACTGGCAACATCAGGGTTATCAATACCAGGGATGCCCTGAAGTTCCATGCTGATAACGAACATGATTACCTACTGCTGAAGCAGTATTTCGAGGATAACGGTAAGAGCTTCTATACTCACCAGCTCGCGAGTAAGAGGCTCTTGAAAGTCATCATTCGAAATATTGTTTCCACAGTAGACGTGGACTGGGTTCGAGAGGAACTCATAGCACTCGGGTACCAGCCTCAGGACGTGTATCAGTACACGCGACGTGATGCCACGTCCAAGAAAGTGATACCCCTGAGTGTTATGAGTGTCACCCTCCCGAAGGATAAATTCTCGGAGACTATATACTCTGTCAGACACTTATGCGGGTGCTCCGTGAAAATAGAAGCCTTCAGGGGCCGTGAGGGCCCCTCTCAGTGCCACCGATGTCTGAGGTGGGGGCACACCGCCAACTATTGTCAAATGCCTCTGAGATGCGTGAAATGTGGTGAAAACCACACAGCTGCTGCCTGCCCCTTAAATCCGGAGGCACCAGCTGTGTGCTAACTGCCTGGGTGAACACCCAGCCTCCTGGAGGGGATGCCAGCTGTTCCGTAATATTATGGAACTGAAGGTGGTCAGGGAGGTCTTGAAATCCGAGAAGCGAAAGGTTCTCCCCCTCCCGTGTAGTAGACCCCAACTTTTCCTACGCAGCTGCTACTGGAGGCGCCCAGGCCGCCCCCGCCCCTGCATCGAAACCTGCCCCCTCAGTGGAAGCGTCACCCATCTCCGACTTTTCGGGCATGAGTGACATTTTGAACCTCGTGAGGCAGATTAATTTTTCTAAATTACTGCCTATTATCAAGGACACCATGACTAAGCTAAGGACATGTGAAACCGTGATAGACAAAATTGGAGTCCTGTTAAGTGCTGCTATTCAGTACTTTTCAGAACCTTAATGAGGCTGTCACTGTTTGACTATGGACCTTAGAATTTGTGCGTGGAATTGCAAGGGTGTTCCTGCTCAGAGATACGAACTCGAGTCGTTTATCTCTGAGCATAACATCGATATCCTCCTGCTAGGGGAAACATGGCTGAAACCTCATATGCCCGTCAAAATTAAGAACTTTGCGGTATACCGCAAAGATAGAGTTGACAGAGAGGGCGGGGGCGTGGCTGTGCTGATTAAGTCTAAGCTTACTCATCACGTCATCGACCCCCTCCCTCTCGGAGCTATTGAGTCTCTCGGTATCGAGATTAGACACAGTAATTATCATTATCGTATTTTTGTGGCCTATCTTCCCCCCAGTGCTCCGCTTCATACGGCGGAGCTAGATATTTTGCTTAATAATCCTAGCCATACGCCCTCTATCATTGGAGGCGACTTGAATTCCAAGCACACCGACTGGAACTCCAGGACTATAAATCCTAGGGGGAGAATACTCCAGCAACACATGGTAGATACTGACATCAGTGTATATGCCCCCACGGAGCCCACCTTCTATCCGGATAATGGTGGCCCACCTGATGTCCTAGATGTCGCAGTTACCAAATATTACAGCAGGGCTAATGATTTTTTAGTCCCTGATGAGCTAAATTCCGACCACAAGCCTATCATCTTTAATCTTACCTGGGTTAGGCTCGATGAGCCGTCTCTCCCCACATCTAAACTAAACCTTGACTACCACAGATTCACGTGGCATGTCAATAAAAACCTGAAAACATTTCCGATTACCAGCGAGAGTGATGTTGACCGCGCGATTGCGCACCTTAACAATAAGGTCTGCAACGCCAGGAAATACATCATTCCAGCAGCTAAATTTAATAATAATAATAATAATAATAATAATAATAATAATAATAATAATCGCTCTCAGAACTGCCCTGGTTCTGAGGACGATAGCACACCGGATCTCCTTAAGGATTTGATCCAAATTAAAAATAGATATAGGAAGAGGTGGCAACGATTCCGAGACCCAGCTGACCGGGCGGAATACCTGGAACTAGCCCGCGAAGTCCGCAATCGCTTGCTGGAACGTAAAATTGAAAGATGGGAGGAATTCTGCCGACATCTTTCGGAGCAAGAGTCAGAACGCGACTTTTGGCGTGTCACTCGCGGACTGACTCGAACCCAGGAACCCCGGCGTGCCATTCATGGCCGGCATGGCCTGGTATTCTCTCCCTACGATAAAGCTGAGGCTTTCGCGGATACTATTGAAAGCCAATGCGTAACTCACAACCTAGCTGACGATGACGAACGACGGACACGTGAGATACGCAGAAAAGCCTTGGCTTTCGAAAGACAATGGACACCGGACTTTAACGTACCTGACTTCCAGCCTCGCGAGGTTCGCAGGGTTATTAAAAATTTAAACGAGAAGAAGTCTCCCGGCGATGGCAGGGTTTCGAACAAGGAAATTAAGTCACTGCCATATAGGGCAGTTTTCTTAGCAACCATATTTTCGGCCTGCATAAAGCTGGGATACTTCCCTGATGTCTGGAAGACTGGAAAAATGATAGTCTTCCCGAAGCCAGGGAAGGATAAATTATTCCCTCAGAATTATCGTCCGATAACCCTGTTATCACATATCTCTAAGATATTCGAGAGACTTCTTCTCTCTCGCCTTAACGGATACCTCAGCACCCGCAACATACTGCGACCTGAGCAGTTTGGGTTCAGGTCCAGGCGCAGTGCCCCCCTTGCGGTGCTGCGCCTGACACAGTATGTCACAGGGTCGTTCAATATGCGCCGTAGCGTGCCAGCAGTATTTTTCGATGTAGAGAAAGCTTTCGACACTGTCTGGCACGATAATTTAATAGTTAAACTTCTGGAACTATATAAAGTTCCTACTTATCTTCTCAAAATTATTCAGTCATATTTGACTAACAGGAAATTTTATATTTCCTGTGAAGGGAGCAATCCACCCCTCGGGCACTTAGAGCTGGAGTCCCACAGGGTGGTGTGCTGAGCCCCACTTTCTATGGCCTATATGTGAACGATCTTCCCACACGAGATGGAGTAGAGATCCAGCAGTATGCGGATGACATAGCCATTTACATCGGCATGAAACGAAATGACTATGCCGTCCGACGACTGCAACAATGGATCGATTCCTTCCGGGAGTGGTGTCACCGGAACAAGGTGAAAATAAATGCGGATAAAACACAGGCAATTGTTTTCACCCGGCGCCGGCCTAGCCTTGATCGCCTCACTATTAATAACGTCCCCGTGTCTTGGACTAACAAAATTAAATACCTCGGCCTAATACTGGACAGAACTGTGTCCTGGAGATACAATATAGAACAGGCCCGGCAGCGTGCCACGGCACGGATGAAAGCGCTGAGACCTCTGCTAGGCAATAAATATATCTCTACCAGCATCAAGAGAAATATTTATCTAGCATGTATCAGGCCCATCCTGCTGTATGGCTGCGAGGCCTGGGGCTATATTGCCAAGACTCCGCTTTCAAAATTACAAACCTTTCAGAATAAGACACTAAGAATGATGACTAGAGCACCTTATCTGAAATCTAACAAGAGGATACGAGCCGAACTCCGTATCCCCACCCTTAGATCTCAGATAAATAAAATAGTGAAGATGACCAGGGCTAGGATCCTCTCGAATCTATCAGAGGACCCTGGTATTCTACTGCTTAAGCGGGTCATGAGGACCAAGAAGCCAAGTACTCGCCTGAAGTACTGTGGCCCTTGGATCCTCTATGACCTGTTTTTTAAATTCGAACCTGCCAACCCTTTCGGCCTTTTCCAAATTGATACAAACTTCCCACTAAATACCTCAAAATTCTTCCCCTGCTAGGGGCCGTTTGTTAAGAAGGGCTCAATTTTTCAAATACTTTACTCCGACTCCTTTTTTTTGAGAACAAATTGGTAGCGAAGAGGGGGTTTCTTTTCTGAGGATAGGCCTTTGGCCAATCTGACAGATCGTTTTTCCCCCGCCAGTGCAGTGAGAACAGAGACTTCCTGCCTCATCGGCAACACCTAGGAAACAGATGAGTAGGGGGGCATCATTTTCGCCCCGGGGCTCCCATCCACTGGCAAAAAAAAAAACTGAGTTTCATTCGAGAACAATCTGGCGACTTACACGGACGCATCGTACTGTTTTCTCCCGCTTTGTGACTTGGTGCGAGCTATTTCTTAGTGGTGTGAACCTAAATACTACACAGTATATATACAGTGAAAAGCTGAATTGGATTTAGAACCAATCCGTTTGGCAATTCTCTGGTATATTACTGGTAAGTGCCCATCGCTTGCTGTTTTTGCTTGCTTTGGTGTGCCTAGTGGTAGTGCTTTGTAGTGCATGGTGGTCAACTCCCCGCCACCGGGAGGTGGTGGAGAGGATTTTCCTCCTCTTCTTGCCACCATTAAGCGCTCTAATGGAGAAAATCTGGGCTTGTCGGCTTCTGGCTCTGCCTCTGCTATTAATATTCTCCCAACTATCACAAAGGAAATGGTGGCAGAATTTTCCAGAACAGGTGATATCCCGGCTCATGTAGCTGCTGTCCTTCGCAGCGATCACCCTGCAGCCAAGAAGCTGCGCCGGCTTTATAGGAACAGGCAGGCTGCTAAACAGCAGCCTATAAAGCCTGTTACCACTTCGAATACTTTTACTGTCCTGGCTTCCTTGCCCACTGAGGGCAACATGACCCCTGCTGACCTAGTCCCCCTCCCCCCTGCCACCGCCCCAGCACCACAACCCTCTATTAGCGCTGCCCCCTCTCAGCCTCCTAGGCCTGTCGAGGTCGCGGGTTCGACCTCAAATAACAAAGAGACAGGGCAGTGCTCTTCGCAATGTAACTGGAAAATAGAATTGAATAGGTAAAAGGCTCATAAATAAGAATTGCAATCACACAGGATATGAAATGAAAATTACGGAAAATTAGTATTAAGCACGCAAAGAGGTTACCGGTGTGCAGTATTATTTATTGCTTTATAGGTGAATTCTGCAAGAAGAGGTGGTGATCCATTCGAGATACCTGGAAGACGCAGAACAAGGAGAAGCTTGGAACGGGATCGGGGGCACAGGCAAAGCGGAAGTGGCATTTGGCTCCATATCTCGATTTTTTTAATTTGTGGAGTCGGAAAGGACGACTGTTGGAAGCATTGAGGCTCCAGATTCCCAAGATATGGAAGAAATGGCAAGGCCATTCCAAGAGGACGAGCAATCTGCACCAAACGAAGATCCGTCTCTTGAAACACCGAGCAGCGGAAAAACAAAAGAAAACGGCCAAGAACTGAGAGGAGTAGTTTAGAGAACTTTTTCAACCAATCTCCTAAAGAAAGGCTGCAGTTACTGGAGTCTATTAACAGTGTGCAAAAGGATGACGAAATAGACCTCTTCTATACAGTAAAAAAATTGCCGGACTATTTACATTCTGAAGCCAAGTTGCGCCATCTTCAAGTAGTGATGGAGCTGGAGACTAAACCTAGGGCGCCTACCAACAATGGTGTTATTGTATTCCCTTCAACAAGTCAATAATAAGTATATTTGTTCAATTGTAATGTGCTAATTTCATTATTTACCATATAATTCCAACTCCTGTCAAAGCAATTCAATATAAATATAAAATAAGTCATCCCCAGACATAGTGATGGGCATATCGAATGTTTCCTGCTATCGATTGTTAAACGATAGTCCAGGAGCACAACCGAATGTTTCTATTCGATACTTTCATTCAGTTTTCGAATTGCTGACATTCGTTACGGTAGTTACTAATTACTATAATATGCACGCTTGTTACAGTGTACGGTCTTATATTTACTCTGATCCTTGCAATTTCGGCTCCCTCAAGGTCTGTGCCAATCGTTAGGAACAATTTATAAAATTATGGACACAGGGACCACATAGGCCTACTTATTTTAATATGAAATATTTAATGGTGCACTTGAACAGTTTTAGGTTAGGCAATCTCTCTTCCTAGGAGGAAGTATAGTCAAATACACTTTTTATTTATTTAACTGGTATCATGTCAAACAATATACATGTGCAAACAGCCGTTAAACATAGCTCTCTTCAAAGGTGTCATAGATTTTCAGATACTTACATTATATTTTAAAAATGGCATTTTAACATGAAACAATGCAACCAAACCGCGAACTGAGTGAAACACACATGTAATAGAGCAATAAGCATTTATATGTGCAGTCACTAATATTATGTCGTGGTAAAAAGTAGATAAAGTAGCTAGATCAAATATTTTCATTCTGTGCACATAGGAGAACAGGTTAGGATAGGCTAACTAAAACAACATATCAAACTTGCAGTATAATTAATCAGACACTTAGGCTACCACTACCTTCCTATAATCAAAGATTTGTGTTCAGGAATATTAAAAGATCTAAATGTTTTGCTTTCAGCCTGTTTCTTCTTTCACTCATAATCTGCCCAGCTTTTGAAAATATTCTTTCTGCTGGAACAGATGTTGCAGGAACTGAGAGATATTTCTGTGACAATGTGTATAAGAGTTCCATGGCAGATTTGTGTTTCTTCCAGAATTCTGCTGGACTGTTTTTATGTCCACAAATGGCTGGTCAATGTACTGTCGCAGCATGATGGTTGCATTGCTAGTTGTATTCGTTCTGCATTTGTAGTGTGCTAGCTTATCTTCGAGAAAGAACCAAATATTGTCATTAGTGCTGGTAGTGGCAGGATAGACAATTTGTTCTTCTGCTGTAATCTGTCTCTCACAAAGTGTTGACAACTCACTAATCAGATGTTTTTGAGATTGCTCAGTATTTGTCTCATTTCCAAATGCTACCTTCTTAAATCTAGGATCCAGTAAGGTTGCAGATGCTGGGATGTCCATCATCTCAAGTTGTCCTAATCTTGTATTAATTTCTTGTAGAAGATTGTTCTTCAATGTGGTTCCCAATGTAGTTTGTGGCTCTTTGTTCATCAAAGTTACTTGGATCCCTCTGACTAATGGAATTACCTTTGAAATTGTTGGGTATTCTTCTGCAGAAAATTCCTTTGTTAGAAGTTCCACTGGCTTTAATACAGCCACACAGTCTTCAATGGTTGACCACTGCTCTGCAGTAAGGGGTGGTGGACTAGTAGGTAGAGATGTTAAAGCAGCTGAAAGATTTTTTCACTTGCAGCAACCTCTCCAGCATGTAATATATTGAATTTCTCCACGTTACAACATCTTTCTTCAGTTTATACTGTGCGACTTCCATTAGTGCTTGAATCCCTCGTAGATTGTCTTTCCGTGGTTTCCCATTTTCACACCAGGAAAATGCTGGGGCTGTACCTTAATTAAGGCCACGGCCGCTTCCTTCCAACTCTCAGGCCTTGCCTATCCCATCGTCGCCATAAGATCTATCTGTGTAGGTGCGACGTAAAGCCCCTAGCAAAAAAAAAAAATAGATTGTCTGATGCAGTAACACGGGATTTGAGAAGGGTTACCAGTGCTCTGCATGCCTTGAGAATGTTGTCTAAGTTGTTTGTGTTGGCCACTGCATTCTGTACAACCAGGTTCAGCATACGTGCTATACATGGCAGGTGAGGAATACCAAGATTGCTCACTGCAGCTTTTATGTTTGCTCCACTGTCGGTAACAACAGCTACAGCTTTGTCCATGATATGCCATTCTTCCAGAACTCTTCTTATGACACTTGCAAGGTATACAGCTGTGTGATTTTTCTCAAGTCCAATTGTTGCAAGAACCTTTGACAGTAAAATGTATTCACTGTTGAAATAATGGGCAGTGATAGTTAGAAAAGATGTTGTATTTAAAGAGGTCCAGATATCTGTTGTGATCGATACATATGATGTGAAGTGCAGATTTCTTTCAATATCTGCCTTGCATGATTCATACAGTTCTAGGAATATTGTTCTGGTCATATGACGTCTGCTGGGCAATGTGTAACGTGGTTCAATTTCATGAAGTAATTTAATAAATTCCTTGTTTTCAACAATACAGAGAGGTTGTAAATCTTCAGTCACCAGTGAATCGAGTCTTTTCACTTTTTCAGGAGTTAACTCACCAAATTTGAAGCTCTTATGGAGTGTAAGCTGACGCGAGCCTCGTTTTGAAGTCAGGATTCCTTCAGAATGTTCAGGGATGATCACAGATGGAAGTGAATTAGTAGAAGTTGACGGTTGTTGGTCACACTGAGATATTTTTTCACTAAGATGTTCAGGAGGATTATCTATATTTAATACATCAATACTATCAACATTATGTGATTGCTGAAAAGCAATGAAATGCTTTCGTTTTAACCTCTTGAGGCCCGACTACATAAAGTGTCCTCAATTGAGGACATTGTGTTTTATCATAATTTTCCATTTTAAATCCACTGACAATATTTCAGAAAAACTGTACTCATTTGAGGACAATTAGACTGCCCTCTGGTAACAGAATTGTCAACTGGAATAGGAGGGATTTGTTTATTTTACATCACAAGTCCGATTATTTACCTATGTGCTACTCCACAGCAAATTATTGATATTGTTTATGTACAGTTGTTGGTACTCATTTTTTCTCTATTGATATGGTGTGTCCACGAACCTGCTACGCAAGCGTAGCAGGGGGAGAGGTGATACTCCCACGTGGCGGGTCCCAGGTGGCGGATAGGGGGGTCCTAACCGGCTTGCCGGCGGACTTGAGGGAAATAAAATACCTCTCGCGGACCAAACACACTACCCCCTGCGGGTGGGGGAGGCTGACGAATAATACACCCACGGTATCCCCTGCCTGTCGTGCGAGGCGACTAAAAGGGGCGACCAATGGGTGAATGAATTAGAACCACGAAACTACTCTTGATTCGTACCATCATGCGGGGAACACCATGGGTTGCATGTACTTGCGAGTAGTATCACTAACATGGTACGAAATATGTTTGTGATTCGTTGCAGTAAAAAGCCTGGCCGGGTGGATTCCAGTACCCGTGCGTTGTACCCATGTGGGCAACACCGCGGGTCTGGGCGTAGCCTGTGAGTTGTACCACTATATGAGCGACACCGTGGGTCTGCGTTGCCTGTGATTAGTACTCACTATGTGCGGAACACCACGGGGCCCTTGGGACCGGCACCCGTGACTAGTACCCTAGGTGAGGAAACTCATCGGTTTGCGTTGGCTGTAAGTGGCGCCATTGTGTGCGAAACACCATAGGTCTGCCTTACCTGTACGAAGTACAATACTTGTGAGTAGTACCGTCTTTTGTGGAACATCGTGAGTCTTCGCTACTTGTGATTAATACCCCAACATGACACATACCATGGTTCTATTTTACTCGCGACATGTACCATTCTGTGGGGCCTTAGACGTGGATTTTGCACCCCCTTTAGACACCAAGCATCATTGTGCTTTATAAGTGGTTCCTTGGTAGGTAATAATGTTATTTTCGTTCTCTATTGAATCCGATCCACTGGTTTTTGTTGTTGTTTGTTTGTTTTGTGTTTTGTTGGGTTCCTGTCCATCCATTCATTCTTCATGACTTTTTTTTATTTTTATTTTGGTCAGTGGATGCCATTGTAATTTTTGTTCTTTCATTTCGTACCATTAGGGGCCGATGACCTTCGATGTTAGGCCCCTTAAAACAACAAGCATCATCATCATCACGATATGGTGTGTTTGTAGCTTTCTCTCAGTCCATGATTATTTACTGAAGGTGATTCAAGACATTCTGATCTGTATGCATCATCATAGAATTTGTCCTCAAACAGGGGACATCAGGCTTCAAGTTAGTATTTTCAAAGTATTTACTTATTTCATTAAATCGTTTCTCTTACTGATTAGATTGGGTTATTTAGTCTTTATTTTTATAATTTTATTTTGTTTACAGAGAGAATGTCACTGAGGAATGCGTTATCTGCAGACAAAATTTTGGATTTGATTGAAAATGGCAATGCATCTGATTTTGAATATGGCAATGATATTGAACACAACATTTCAGATCCTTCCTTTCCTGCCACTTCATCGTATGAGGTTGATATTGATGATGATGATGATGATGCTTGTTGTTTTAAGGGGCCTAACATCGAAGGTCATCGGCCCCTAATGGAACGAAATGAATGACATGAGACATGAAGTTAAAATTTTAAAAAGTATCCACTGACTAGAGTTAAAAAAGAATGGTGATGAAGAAAAATGAGGGTGAGATTAAAACAGTCAGTGGATCTAATACGCAATGCCTTATGTTCTATTAAAATAAGAGAAAGGACAGGAAATTGAAGGAATAAGGCATTGCCCAGTAATACAGATATTAACACATAATTTACGTTAGACGTTCAAATAACACATTAAAATGCGCAACACAAAATAAAATGAAGTCAATGAAATAAAAGCGCAACTGACATAAACAACACTAGGACAAAGGACAACATCACACACGATAAAACAGACCGCTATCCCTCATAAAGCGGATGACGAGGTCTGCTGACTGCTCGTCATCGCGCAAGATAAGGGAGATAGTACTCGGAAGGTTAATACTACGGCGCAGATCGACCAGGTCCACGCACTCCGTAAGGATGTGTACCACGGTAAGATGGTCGCCGCAGGTACACACCGGAGGGGGTTCTCCTTTCAGTAGATGGGAGTGCGTCAAGATACCGTGGCCGATCCGAAGGCGACATAATACCACGGCTTCCCTCCGCGAAGCCCGCAGGGAAGTCCTCCATACCTTCGTTGTTCCTTTTATCGCTCTCAGCTTATTGGGAAGTGGGATGGCCTGCCACTCCATCTCCCAATGAGACATAACCAGATGTCTCAGCTGAGAGCGAATATCACTTGCTGGAACCTTGAAAGGCAACGGGGGCAGTGTAACTGCCTCCTTGGCAGCCTGATCTGCTAACTCGTTTCCCTCTATGCCCATGTGGCTGGGGAGCCACACAAACGTAATTCTGGTGCCGGCATCCGAACACCCGGCCAGCAGGTCTTGGATCCGCTGCACCAGAGGGTGTCGAGGGAAACAGGTATCAATAGACTGAAGCGAACTCAAGGAGTCAGTACACACAAGAAAGTGTCGGCGCTCATTGTCTAATGCGTACCGCAGAGCCTCACAGATAGCATAGAGCTCTGCCGTGTACACACTACAGGTATCCGGGAGAGCAAAAAGAAACCGATCATTGTCGACAACGAACGCACAGCCCACCTTCGTATCTGTCCGTGAACCATCCGTGTAAACGACGACTGAACCTGGATAGCGGCCAAGAACGGACAGGTAGATCCTCCGATAAATCGAAGGGTCCGTGTCTCCTTTCGGGCCAGTGTGCAAGTCCAGGATGATTTCAGGTCGTCGCACAACCCACGGAGGTACCCCACTTGGTTGTCTGACAAGGCAAGGAATCGAAGGTACGTCAAACAATTCATAACTGCTATCCAAGCGTATCCCAACCGGCCGCGTCGCACGTGGATGAGCAACGTACAACAAGCGGTTGCCATTGTTGAACACGCAGGGATAGCTCGGATGAAGTGGCATCTGTCGCAAATTTGCAGCATATGTAAGTAGTAGTTGCTGGCGCCTCAGGTGTAGAGGCAGCACACCAGACTCAGCGAGCAGGCTAGCGATGGGGCTAGTACGAAAAGCTCCCGTCGCCAACCTAACCCCGCTGTGGTGGATACTGTTCAGCTTCGCAAGAACGCTTGGTCTTGCGGAGCCATATGCTGCACTGCCGTAGTCTAACCGGGATAAAATGTGTGCCCGATAGAATCGCAGGAGCACCACGCGGTCAGCCCCCCAATTAGTGCTGCTAAGAAACTTCAAGAGGTTAAGCCTCTTGGTGCATTGCACTTTTAGCTCCCGCACGTGTGGCTCCCACGATAATTTACTGTCAAAAAGGAGCCCAAGAAATCGGTAGGTGTCAACAACTGGAAGAACGACATTTCCTAGATAAAGCTCAGGATGAGGGTGAAGAGTACGTTGACGACAAAAGTGGACAACGGAGGTCTTTGCGGCAAAAAACCGAAAGCCATGTTCTAAGGTCCACTTCTCCACCCTCCTAATAGCTTGCTGTAACTGTCGCTCTGCGACTGCCATACTGCACGAGCGATAGTGCAGAGCAAAATCATCCACATATAGGGACGGTATTACGGCTGGACCAGCAGCAGCGACAATACCGTTTATGGCAATCGCGAACAGAGTGACACTAAGAACCGATCCCTGTGGGACTCCGTTTTCTTGAACGTGGTATTGCGAATATGTCCTCCCTACTCGGACACGGAATAGACGGAGGGACAAAAAATTCGCAATAAATACCGGCAAGTTACCTCGGAATCTCCATTGATGCAGGACTGAAAGGATGCCATATCGCCAGGTGGTGTCGTAGGCCTTCTCCAAGTCAAAGAAGACAGCTACCAAGTGCTGTTTGCGGAGAAACGCATCCTGGATAGAGCTCTCCAGGCGTACCAAGTGGTCTGTAGTGGATCGAGCGGCTCGAAATCCACATTGGTACTCGGACAAAAGTCCTTGTTTCTCCAGACACCACACGAGTCTGCGATTTACCATCCTCTCAAATAGCTTACACAGGCAATTTGTAAGACAAATCGGTCTGTAACTTCCTGCATACTTAGGATCTTTGTCAGGCTTGAGGACAGGGATGACTATGCCCTCTCGCCACTGAGACGGAAAATGACCCTCTGTCCAGATTCGGTTGAACACACGAAGGAGATATAGTAAACTATCATCACTAAGGTGTTTCAACATCTGGTTATGGATGTTGTCCGGTCCAGGAGACGTGTCCTTGCAAAGCGCTAAGGCGCTGCGGAGTTCCCACTCCGTAAAGGGCACGTTGTAGTCCTCTGAATCATGGGTGGCAAAACTAAGGTGATGACGTTCTGCCTCACGCTTCAGAGGGAGGAAATCAGGATTGTAATTCCCGGAGCCAGAGACATCCGCGAAATGACTAGCGAGATGATTAGCAATCGCGAGGGGATCAGTGGCGACACTGCCTGCAATGGAAATTCCCGGTACAGCAGATGATCCTTGAATACCCGAAATTCGTCGAAGTTTCGTCCACACTTGAGATGATGGAGTATGTGACGTCATGGACGACACATATCTCTCCCATGAAGCCTTCTTACTTTGTCGAATAAGAACTCGCGCCTTAGCGCGGAGTTTCTTAAATGTTACCAAGTTGGCCACAGTAGGCTGTCGACGGTAACGTTTATGAGCGCGACGGCGTTCTTTGATGGCTGCTGCTATTTCATCGTTCCACCAAGGAACGAGTTTTCGGCGAGGAGCCCCCGAGAAAAACGGAATGGACTCCTCAGCAGCAGCAAGAATAACTTGGGTGACGTAAGTTATTTCCTCGCCGACGGTCCGCCTGACATCATCGTGAAAGACAGCTAGTGATGTGTACTTTGGCCAATCAGCATGTTTAAGAATCCATCGAGGGGGAGCCTCGACGGGTTTATGTTTCAACAAAGTAAGAATAATGGGAAAATGGTCACTGTCACAGAGATCATCGTGTGCATTCCACCGAAACAGTGGAACCAACGTTCGGCTGCATAGACTTACGTCTATGCGAGAGTATGTGCCGTAACGTACACTAAAGTGAGTTGGTTCCCCTGCGTTCAAAATACATAAATCCAGATCTGTTATAAGTGTTTCCAACTCTCTTCCTCGGGGACAAGGCGTCTCAGAGCCCCATATGGGGTGATGGGCGTTAAAATCGCCCAATAAGAGGAAGGGTGGTGGAAGCTGATCTATAAGATCAGCGACATCATTGATGTTCAGATGCTGGCCGGGTGGAAGATAAACATTACACACTGTTGCTATGACAGGCAGCGAGACGCGAACAGCTACAGCCTCTAGAGGGGTTCGTAATGGAACCTCTTCGCTGTAGCTATCAGAACGTACAAAAATGCCAACGCCTCCGGAAGCCCGGTGAGCATAGTATCGTTCTGTCGAGTATAGTTTGAAATGCCTCAAGACCGTATGATGACCAGGTCTGAAATTGGTCTCCTGAAGACAGACTATACTCGCTGCGTACTCACTAATGAGCTGACGTAACTCAGCAAGATGCCTGTCATAACCGTTAGAATTCCACTGTAACAGTGCCATAGTGTGGACTATAAAAGGAGTGTTAGGTTATGAGCGAAAAAATGCTCGTAAGCCTAAACACTATCTAGTTCTACATCCGTAGATGTAGAGGACAGTGCGACATCCATTCCGTCATCGAAAGATGGCAGGGGTGTCGCCCAGAACTTCGACGCTTTTCGAGAGCGAGGGGGTCCCCTACGAGGAGAGCGCGCCGGTTTTGGAGCAGGAGTGCCTCCTGGCGCAGACTCATATCCCCCAGATGGGGGGCATGACTTCTCCTTCGCAGGGGAAGTCCGAGAGCGCTCAGGACGGGCGCTCTTCTTCCCCTTCTTTTTTCGAGTTTAGACGGGCTGGGAGATGGTTTCCCAGCCCTGGTCGACGATGCCGCCTCCGCCGGCTGGGGCACGACTTTCGTCGACCTCCTAGGGGGGGGAGACTTAGTCTTCCCCCCTTGCTGTGCCGGCTGGGAACTGCCAGCCGGCACAGACTTCTGGTTGGTCGAAGGTGGGGTGGTCCCCCCCTTCGAGATTTGACTATTCGCGACGTTGCTGGGAGCAGCAACAGTCGCCTTGGGCGCAGCGGTCTGGACAGGTGTCTTGGTCGTAAATGACGAACCTGGAAGACTCTGAGCTATCAAGCTATAGTCGAGTGTACGGGCAGGTGTATTCATAGAATGAAACTTACGGCGCGCTTCCTGGTAGGAAAGACCATCCAGGGTCTTGATCTCCTGGATCTTCTTCTCACTCAGGTATGTCGGACAATTCCGATCCCGAGGAGAATGAAAACCGGAGCAGTTAGTGCACTTGTATGGAGTTGTGCACTCCTCCGCGCCGTGAGCTACTCGTCCACATGTACCACATACAGCCTGATTCGAACAGCGAGATACCATATGTCCGAATCGCTGGCATTGATAGCATCGCATAGGAGGCGGGATGTACGGCCTCACATCGCAACGATAAGTTGTTACCTTGACTTTCTCTGGTAACACTGACAACTTGAAAGAGACAATGAAGGCACCAGTGGCAACGTCTTCACCGTTGACCTTGCGCGTAATGCGCCGGACGTGTGTCACGCCACGGTTCTTCATGTCTTCCATCAACTCGTCGTCAGTGTTCAAAATAAGGTCGCGGTGAAAGATGACTCCGCGAACCAGGTTCAAGGACTTATGCTCCTCCACTTTGACGGGGATTTCGCCAAAGTGCTCGCACTTAAGCAACTGATCAGCTTGCAGTGCTGTACGAGTCTTTAGAAGCAAACTACCGTTGCGCATTTTCTTAAGTTCCTCCAGTTCGCCATAGACGCCTTCGATGTGTCTACTAAACAGGATCGACTTCACCAGCTTAAAATCCTGCCCATCGGTTCTGGTAGCGACCAGAAACCTAGGGAAGCTGGATCCCATTCCTTCACGCTGCGCATGTTCCCAGGGAGTTGAACCTCTCAGGGAAGCAAAAGTTAAAGACTTAGGTGGGCAACCACCTTGTGAGAGCCGACTTCGTTTGGAAGCCATGCCCGATAGCATCCTCCCCGAATGCCACCCACTCCGATCAGGGGTCTCTGTAGCCGAACCAAGCAGCCAAGGCAATACCCACCTGGTCGTAGCAGGTATTGCCCGGGGTCCGATGTTGAACGATGCTTAATACGGGATGACCGAGGCAATGAGCACTAGGACTCCCTTCCTCCGGTCACCCGCAATAGCATGTACCCCATAGCGTGTACAGAGCACTAACAATAGAAAAAATAAATAAAAATAATTAATAATAATATGTCCTTCTGGCATTCGGCTGTGCGGGGACCTGCGTTGTCAGGCGGATACCACTGCCCGGGTACATGATACTCCCACCCGCTGCGTCCTGGGTGGTTGCTGGCACGGGCTTTCGAGCGTAGTCGCACACATAGGAGCTCCATCGCCGGGCAGCACGCACATCAAATTTTGAATGGTCTACATCTGACCCTCGGAAAAATAATAAAAAATAAAGAGGGGACCATGGCCACATGACCCTTTAAGTCGCCTTCTACGACAGGCAGGGATTACCTATGGATGTATTCAGCCTCTCCCATCCACAGGAGGTCCATCACATTATTCCAAACCGCAATCCATGTCCATGCCAAGGTCGCCCCTTTTTGTCGCCTCTTACGACAGGCAGGGGATACCGCGTGTGTATTCTACATGTGCGTCCCCCACCCGCAGGGGGTAGTGTGTTTGGTCCGCGAGAGGTATTTTATTTCCCTCAAGTCCGCCGGCAAACCGGTTAGGACCCCCCTATCCGCCACCTGGGACGCGCCACGTGGGAGTATCACCTCTCCCCCTACTACGCCACCGTAGTAGGTTCGTGGGGTTGATATTGAGAATCGGGGAGTGGTTCAAGGGGAGGATGATGTGGATGTATTTACATCTGAAATGACTGAAAATGAGTTGGAAGGGGATATTGTCCAGCCATCTGTTTCTTCCAAAGATGGTTTACGCCTTCATAAATGGAGGAAACACTACCAGTTTCAAAATCCAGAAATTGGGGATGACATTCAGCCTTCCGCAGAGGATGTTCATAATAGGACAGAGCGGTCTGCAATTCATTATTTTCAACAATATCTAACTGAAGACACTTGTGAAGCAATGACCTTGAACAGTAACTTACGATCTGTACATAATAATGGAAAGAGTTTGAATGTAACCAAGGGTGAAGTTAAGAAATTTATTGGTGCTGGCATACTTATGGCTAGTTTAAATTACACACAAATTAGAATGTTCTGGAAGAGGAGTACCAGGGTTCCTATGATTGCTAGTTCTATTTCAAGGCAAAGGTATTTTGACATCAGGACTAATTTCAAATGTGCCAATGACAATGATGTTACTGAAGAGCAGCGAGATAAAGATAAGCTGTGGAAAGTTCGACCATTATTAGATGCTGTTCGCTCAGGCTGCTTGAGGCTCCCACGTCCCAAGCGCATGTCAATTGATGAACAAATGATTCCCTTCACAGAGAACACATCTCTCAAGCAGTATGTAAAAGGAAAACCCAATCCCGTTGGACTGAAACATTTTGTTTTGGCATCACCATCAGGATTAGTGCTCGACTTTTGTGTGTATCAGGGGAAAGGAACATCATTTGCTAATTCTAAAGATACGGTTTCAGCACTCATATCAGGGCTGGGCAAATTTTTTGCTTTACCACATTCCAGGATTTCGTAAGCATGCAACGTGGTCCACAGAGCCGGAATCCACCTGCAGATTATGCAGCGGTTCTTACAGAAGATGGACCCATGTCTATGTTTTCAAAGGTGCAGAAATACTTCGCGAAGCGGATAAACGTAGACAACAATATCGAGGCCGAAGTGGAGCCCCACGCCGTCGAGGTGGCCCTTCGAGGAAGTCCTACAACAACAAGAGGATGGAAGATCATCGTGAACGCACAGGTCAACAAACTCAAAATGCTGTGCAACGTGCTCTGACGACAGAATTCGCAATCCGCACGTCCAGTGAAACATTGGCGAAGATAGAGACTCAACGTACAACACAGGCTATATCACTTTCTATAACAACAAGAAGCATTGGATTCAACACCTGTACGTTGTATTTTAATCTATCAGCAGTAATCACTGATCCTTACGCTACGTTATATGCAGCATACCGCGTGGGTTTAGCTGTCTTTGAAGCTAAGATGCAACGAATCTTCGAGCAGTATACCATTACTGCTCGCTACGCTATAGAGAGTTACAGTTTCACGCCAGACCCGACTCTCGTTCAGGTTGCAGGGGCAGTGAACGTCTAACCTGAACCACTCGTTCGTTTCTACAACGGTCTGGGTTGTTTTGAATCGAACAGTACAGTTTGTCACCATGTTTCCAAAATATGTGTACATTCAAGGACGGTTTGTTCCAGCGCCGCAAACTGTCACGGTAACTAATCTCAGGAAGACTGTCGTCGCTTTAGCAGAAGCAAATACGCCAAGAATAGTCAGAAAGAATTTCTATGACCACAATCCATTGCCAGGATTGGGGATGTAGGCATTGGTGAATCGGCTGTCATTCATCTTTGTGAGACAGTGCCACCTGCATCATGCATTTACAGAGACAGGTACTTCACATCTCATAAACTGGTCTATTTCTTGCTCCAAAAATCTATCTATGTAACTGGTACCATTGAAGCCAACCGAGCTCCTATTGTTCCTCTAACATCAGACAAGGAACTCGCAATAAATATCGCACAAACGGATGGACTCTCCGCGCAATTCTCCATTTCATCGACCTTTCTTGTGTTAACGCCTGGTTCCATTATCGAGCAGATTGCAAGATACGGGGAATTGCTCGAAAAAACATAATGCAGCTCTTGAACTTTCGCATTCTTCTTGCTGAAGAACTAATTACAGGAAAGGACAGCACAAACGAAACAAGTAGTGAAGATGATGACGATGAGCCACCCAGTAAAGTAGTTACACTTCCTTGTCAAGAAGCAAGGAAAAAGGGGGCGGTTCATCTTCCTGAAATTGTGGAACTACCTAACACACAACGTTGCCGTCGTGAAGGATGCCGTGGGAAGAGCAGACCGCGTTGTATCAAGTGTAAAGTGTTCCTGTGTCTCAACAAGGGTCAAAACTGCTTTGTTCTGTTCCATTCATAAGTACGTAATTTGGATTTCTGTGTTGTTAATGTTAAGTATAATTTCAGACCCAATGTCCTCAATTGAGGACACTATTTAAAGCACTGTTGCTGATGAACAATGTGAACTTTTTCATTATTATTGGTATGTGACGTCATAGAATAGATAAAACCGGTATTTAAGTATGATTAGAAGAAAATATATTTCCAAAAATTTTCCGGGCCTCAAGAGGGTATGTGATCCCTTAAATTGATGTATTTTTCCGGCACTTAAATTCATTTCTGCAAATTAAGCATTTCGCAGAAAATTCTGAAGTTTTGCTAAAATGTTGCCAAAGTGCTGATCTATTTTTTTCTGTTCATATTAGAGTGTATGATCTACCCGATATACCTAACACTCCACACACAGTTTAATTAAAATATCGGTACAACTTGCATTCACAGTACTGTTCAATGCTAAACTGAGAGTACACCCGCGAGAATTGGTTAATTTCATAGGTTGGGATGGGAAGAGAATTTACATGATTAATTACTGGCATTGTAGTATTGTTAAAAAATAATTGACTTATCAGAAACATACTGACACTTTACTCTCCAGTTTTTAGGTTGTATGGAGATACAATTTTATAAAATTATTCAGAGCAAGTCGATGATTGCCCATGTAATGGAGGGACTAATATTTACGGACCGTCATTGGATAATGTTTAAAATACGCGCGCGATAGTTGCTCGCCTAGACCGTAATACTATCGCATTGGTTCCTATTGTTTTCGTAACATTCGACTTGCGTGCTATCGTTTTGAGCGAAGTGGGAGCAACTACTGCAGGAGAATTCAGTATCATATAAACCGAATGAAACATAGAATGTTGTTGAAAACAATCGAATGAAATGGTAGTTTGCGACTATCGAATAATTCGATAGTTTTCATTCAGAAAGCCCATCTCTACCCAGACATAATTAATTCAAAAATTATTGTCATGTATCTATATGAATTAATCACTCCGTGAGATATAAAGTCGATTTTATGTGTTTATGAACATGTCTAATATTGAATGTTCTATAAATAAAAGCAGATAATATTGGATTAATTGCGTGTGGTGATGATTTTTAAAATAATGTATTCTCTTATTTAAATCTCTTACCTCAGGGTCACAGCAAGTTTCTCTTGGGGTGAGATTACTCTTCTCACTCTTCTAGACGGAAGTTTCTCTATGTCACTTTTAATTGCAGACAATACAAATTGAAACTGATAGGGGAGACCATACAGTTATTGGCCACCTGACAGTAATTGGCCACCTTCCACAGATAATCTAAGAATAAGAGAATGCTTTGTTATTATTACCTTTTTCTGCCACCAGATGGCAGAGGGAACTTTCCCTCCATTACTTTCAAACATTCACCTAGCATAGTTACTCTGAGAAGTTAAGATGGCTGCTGTCTAACAACTGTGTAAATCTTGTGTGGTATTTCTTGTGTTTTTCATAAGGTTTGAGGCCTACATATAGATATAATGGTAGCTGTACTATTATTGTTTTCAGCCTGGGAGTGATTTAATAGGTAAGTAACATGCATGTGCAAGTAAGGAAGGAAATTAAAGTAATTATATTCCTCTTCAAGTCTTGTATGATGCATGGCCAATAACTGGATGTTGACTTACTTCGGTTTTTAGTTATTGGCCACCCTGGCCAATAACTGTGTTGTAGAAAAACATGTAGATTGCTATCTTTCTGGTCGCTTTTAGCTCATACGTGAAGGATGTTTCGACAATTTTAATCTACAGTTAGTGTAGACAGTTATTGGCCGGGTGGCCAATAACTGAATTATATGTGGCCCATTACTGTACCTTACACGTATTGTACTCGCACATATTTTAGGTTGTAGGCTACAACTATGCCTAAACGAGCCGTTTATGATCCTGCCTCAATGGAGGCAGCAATACAAGAACTGCGCAGTAATCCAGAGGTCTCATTGAGAGCAGTAGCAAAGAAGTATGGCGTTCCAAGGACAAGTTTACAGTTTAAACTGAAAAACCCGGGACACAAGGAATCCTGTGGTCCATCACCTATTCTTTCACAGGAAGAAGAGGAGGATTTAGTGAGGTTAGAGTGATGATGAAATTCACTGTTTTACAGCTTATGGTTTATTTCAATCAATTATCTGTACTTAGCTAACAAGACCTATTTTTGTTCTTCTAACTTAAGGTGGATATTGGAATTGGCTCGGAAAGGTTTCCCTAAGAAGAGAGATGATATTTTATCGAGCGTCCAAAATTTCCTGATAGCGCAGCCTAGGCCGAATCCATTTAAAAATAATCGTCCTGGAGAAGGCTGGCTAAAGGTAAAATATACATTTTACTGTTTTCATAAACTGTAGGTTATTTGCATCAAAAATTACTAAGGTGTAATTTTTACGTATTTAGGATTCGTTATAGATTATTATCATGCGTAATGAATGATGAGCAGTTATGTGCTTCTTTTTTTTTCTGTGTCTAGGATTTTCTGCGGCGCCATCCTGAAATAGTTGAAAGGACAAGTGAGGGAGTAACGGCAGCCAGTTCATGTGTAGCTGAGGAGAATATAAGGAAGTGGTTTGAAGAAGTCCAGGACTACATAAGAGAAAAACATTTAGAAGAAGCCATGAATGACCCGTCTAGAGTATATAATGGAGACGAAACTGGATTTCTGATATGTCCATCAACAGGTCGTGTCTTAGCTGGGAAAGGGGCTAAAAATGTATATTCTGTTGACGCGCCTGAGAAGGAAAATATAACCGTGATGTTTACATTTTCAGCATAAGGCAAAACTTGTCCAATGGTTGTGTATCCGTACAAAAGAATTCCTGAGAGGATTTCCAACTCAGTCCCATCTGAATGGGGAATTGCTCGTAGTGACAGAGGGTGGATGACGTCCGAGGTATTCTATGAATATGTTGCTAATGTTTTTCATCCTTTTCTGATTTCTCACGGGGTTAAATTTCCTGTGGTTTTGTTTGTTGATGGTTACAAATCCCACCTTACATACCAGTTGAGTGTTTTGTGCAATGAATTACAAATAGAAATAATAGCCCTATATCCAAATGCAACAAGAATACTGCAACCGGCGGATGTAGCTGTGTTCCGGCCAATCAAAATATGTTGGCGAAAAGCTGTGAGGAACTGGTACGCAGAGCACCCAGGTGAAATTCTGAATACAGAGGCATTTGCGCCCCTTTTGAGCGAGGTAATAGTATCTGCCGCAAAGCCTGAAACACTAATCAATGGTTTTCGGGCATGTGGTCTATACCCACTGAATCCCAACGCTGTAGACTACACCAAATGCCTTTGTAAAAGTGCAGCTGTCAACGAAAATACTCAAGGAAGAGGTGCCTCTAGTACGGACAATGACGAAATTACTTCCATGGACTACATGACATTCATCAACATTGTTGGAGAGGAAAGGGTTGAAAAGTTCAAAAGAATGAAAGATATAATTTCTGAGGACAATAACGAAGACTTTTTCATTTTGTTCCGTCTCTGGGAACATTTCAAAGAAGAAAGACCCTCGATGTTATGTAGTGATGGATCAAGAAGTTCAGTGGAGAGTGACTGTTCTCACCCCAACAGTCGCCCTTCCACTTCTGCAGAAACGGAATTGGATCCAGAAAAAACGAAAAGCTCTACGGATGGTCATTTTCATATCCAAACAAGCAGTTCGCTAGCTGTGAAATGCTACCTGATCAATCTATGAGCAGTACTAGGAGTGAGGCCTTTCCCGGCAGAAAAGTTCTTCAAACAGAAGATACGCCTAGGCCTATTAGAGAATTCCTTGTGTGGCCTGACACCCCTAAACGTAAGGGAAAGAAACAGACTGAAAGACAACCGTATGCCATAACTTCCAAAACATATCAGGAAATGTTTGAAAAGAAAAAAGAAGCAAAACGCAGATTAGAAGAAAAAGAAGCAAGGAAACGAAGACGTATTCAAGCAAAAGAAAAGAAGAACCTAGTGATACCACAGTGAAACGTAAGTTATTCAGAAAAACAGAAACTGAGTCTTCCTGCGCCACATGCTGTCGAGTTATCAAGACTGAATCCAGGATATGTTGCGATGTTTGTAAGTGTGTGTTCCATAAGAAATGTATATCCGAAGCTCATAAGGAGCACATTCCCTATTCCGACGACGAAGATGGGTTTCTTTGCCACAGATGTTATAAAATAAAGGCGACTGACTACAGCAGCGATGAAAACTGGGCGAAGTTCGATAGTGAAGAAGACGAAGATGAAGATATAACTGAATTATATGGCCTTGTTATGAACCAGGAGTGAAATACATGGATACTGAGAGACAGTTAATCATATTGATGAAAAAATAAAAGTGGCCAATAACTGTACCAAAAGTGGCCAATAACTGTACATTTGTGCAAGATATTCTTTTCAGTCTCATAATGTGTTGATAATTTTTTTCATGCATTTGTCCGTTTGCATGTGTTTTATAGAATAAATAAAGAGCCCAAAAATGTATTTGAAATTATTTTTGAACCATATCTCTCCTTTCTAGCTTATAGAAAGTAAACAAAATTGCTTAAGTGGCCAATAACTGTACGGTTTCCCCTATCTCGTTAAACGAAAAAAAAAAATGATGAAACTTTATTTCATCGTCGAGTAGGTGCTTGGAAATTAATTTGGAATGATATCCTCCCTCGTTTCTCCTTAAATACATATTATCTACCATCTTCCTTCTCTTTCTTTATATTTCCATAATGATACTGTCTTCCATTTCCTGTTGTTTTAAAATGTACAACCAAGCTTATGTCACAACACTCGCCATTGCACGAGTAGACTGGCCCTTCTGAGGCGCGCGCACCTGCTGCACGATGGAAACTGCCAAGGCCATGCGTCCAACGCATGCGCCCCCTGCATGCAGCAATCGCAAGCAATGGCTGCACATAGAAAACCGCTGAAAAGCATTTTCCCACGCTTGTTTTGCTGAGTCAGCATTTGTTTGGTGCAGGCAAGGTCATTGAACAGAGTTCATTGACCCATAGACATTGTGATGTCATATAGTGGTACAACTCACAGGCAACGCCCACACCCGCGGTGATGCTCACATGGGTACGTGAGCAGGCCTAATTTTACGTAGGTAAGGTTATGACGTCACATTGACAGCTTAACCTAAACCACGGACGCTAAGCTAATCTCATTTGGTTAGTTTAGGGACCGAGGTTTTAGTTGTTGGGATGGTGGATGATGATGATGATGATGATGTTTGTTGTTTAAAGGGGCCTAACATCGACGTCATCGGCCCCTAATGGTACGAAATGAAAAAAAGGTCAAATTCACCCACTGACCAAAATAAAATAAAACATGTCATGAAGAATGATTTGATGGACATGAACCCACCAAAAAAAAAGAGAAAGAAAGAAGGGATCCGTCACTTCGAAAAATGAAGTAACGGACGAAAAAAGGCAAGGGCCACGAAGGTCGTGAAAATGAAAGACTCCCTAGGACTCGAATGCTCTAATAACGTCGGGGTCGGAAAAGAACAAGAGTTGAACAAGGGAGGTCGGACAAGAGAGATGAAAGTGAGGATCCTGACACAAGTAAGTGGAAGCCTATGCCAGGACTCAGCTAAGGGCCCCGTGGTCGCCAATCCACGGTCTCAAGTTGAGAGTCCCTTGGGCCCCTGTTAGTCGCCTCTTACGACAGGCAGGGGATACCGCGGGTGTATTCTACATGTGCGTCCCCCACCCGCAGGGGTTAGATGGGTTGGAGTTTACCCTCTCCACTAGATCTGATGATGCTTGTTGTTTAAAGGGGCCTAACATCGAAGGTCATCGGCCCCTAATGGAACGAGATAAACGACATGAGAGATAATGTTAAAATTTTAAAAACATATCCACTGACTAGAGTTTTAAAAAAATGATGGTGAAAAATGAGGGTGAGATTAAAACAATCAGTGGATCTAATACGCAATGCCTTATTTTCGAATAAAATAAGAGAATCTACAGGAAAACAAAAGAATAAGGCATTGCCTGGTAGTACATAATTTACGAGAGACGTTAAAATAACACATTAAAATACGCAACACAAACTAAAATTAAGTCAATAGGATAAAAGCGAAAGTGACACAAAACACACTAGGACAAAGGACAGCATCATACACGAGAAAACAGTCCACTATCCCTCATAAAGCGGACGACGAGGTCTGCTGACTGCTCGTCATCACGCAAGATAAGGGAGATAGTACTCGGAAGGTTAAGACTACGGCGCAGATCGACCAGGTCCACACACTCCGTAAGGATGTGCACCACGGTAAGATGGTCGCCGCAGGTACACACCGGAGGGGATTCTCCTTTCAAAAGATGCGAGTGAGTCAAGATACCGTGGCCGATCCGAAGACGACATAATACCACGGCTTCCCTCCGCGAAGCCCGAAGGGAAGTCCTCCATACCTTCGTTGTTCCTTTTATCGCTCTCAGCTTATTGGGAAGTGGAATGGCCTGCCACTCCATCTCCCAATGGGACATAACAAGACGTCGAAGATGGGAGCGAATATCACTTACTGGAACCATGAAAGGCAACGGGGGCAGTGTAACTGCCTCCTTGGCAGCCTGATCTACTAACTCGTTTCCCTCTATGCCCATGTGGCTTGGGAGCCACAGAAACGTGATTCTGGTGCCAGCATCCCAACACCCGGCCAGCAGGTCCTGGATTAGCTGCACCAGAGGGTGCCAAGGGAAACAGGTATCTATAGACTGGAGCGAACTCAAGGAGTCGGTACACAGAAGAAAGTGTCGGCGCTCATTGTACAGTGCGTACCGCAGAGCCTCATAGATAGCATAGAGCTCTGCTGTGTACACACTACAGGTTGCCGGAAGAGCAAAAAGTAACCTATCATTGTTAACAACGAACGCACAGCCCACCTTCGTACCTGTCCTTGAACCATCCGAGTAGACGACGACTGAACCTGGATAGCGGCCAACAACGGACAGGAAGAGCCTCCGATAAATCGAATGGTCCGTGTTTTCCTTTGGGCCAGTGTGCAGATCCAGGATTACTTCAGGTCGTCGTACGACCCACGGAGGTACCCCACTTGGTTGTCTGACAAGGCAAGGAACCGAAGGTACGTCAAACAATGCGGAAATGCTATCCGAGCGTATCCCAACCGGCCGCGTCGCTCGAGGACGAGCAGCGTACAGCAAACGGTTGCCATTGTTGAACACGCAAGGATAGCTTGGATGAAGTGGCATCTGTCGCAAATTTGCAGCATATGTAAGTAGAAGTTGCTGGCGCCTCAGGTGTAAAGGCGGCACACCAGACTCAGCGAGCAGGCTAGCGATGGGGCTTGTACGAAAAGCTCCCGTCGCCAACCTAACCCCGCTGTGGTGGATACTGTTCAGCTTCGCAAGAACACTTGGTCCTGCGGAGCCATATGCTGCACGGCCGTAGTCTAACCGGGATAAAATGTGTGCCCGATAGAATCGCAGGAGCACCGTGCGGTCAGCCCCCCAAGAAGTGCTGCTAAGAAACTTAAGGATATTAAGCTTCCTAATGCATTGCACTTTTAACAGCCGCATGTGTGGCTCCCACGATAATTTACTGTCAAAAAGGAGCCCAAGAAATCGGTAAGTGTCAACAACTGGAAGAACGACGTTGTCTAAATAAAGCTCAGGATGGGGGTTAAGAGTACGTTTACGACAAAAGTGGACAACAGAGGTCTTTGCGGCAGAAAACCGAAAGCCATGTTCTAAGGTCCACTGCTCCACCCTCCTAATAGCGTGTTGTAATTGTCGCTCTGCGACTGCCATATTACGCGAGCTATAGTGCAGAGCAAAATCGTCCACATATAGCGACGGTATAACTGCTGGACCAGCAGCAGCAACAATACCGTTGATGGCAAGTGCGAACAGAGTGACACTAAGGACCGATCCCTGTGGGACTCCATTTTCTTGTACGTGGTATTGCGAATATGTCCTCCCTACTCGGACACGGAATAGACGGAGGGACAAAAAATTCGCAATAAACGCCGGCAAGTTACCTCGGAATCTCCATTGATGCAGGGCTGAAAGGATACCATATCGCCATGTGGTGTCATAAGCCTTCTCTAAGTCAAAGAAAACACCCACCAAGTGCTGTTTGCGGAAAAACGCATCCTGGATAGAGCTTTCCAGCCGTACCAAGTGGTCAGTGGTGGATCGAGCGGCTCGAAATCCACATTGGTACTCGGACAAGAATCCTTGTTTCTCCAGACACCACACAAGTCGGCGATTAACCATCCTCTCAAACAGCTTACACAGGCAGTTCGTAAGGCAAATCGGTCGGTAACTTCCTGCATACTTAGGATCTTTGTCAGGCTTGAGGACAGGAATAACTATGCCCTCTCGCCACTGAGACGGAAAATCACCCTCCATCCAGATTCGGTTGAACACACGAAGGAGATATAGTAAACTATCATCACTAAGGTGTTTCAACATCTGGTTATGGATGTTGTCCGGTCCAGGAGACGTGTCCTTGCAAAGCGCTAGGGCGCTGCGGAGTTCCCACTCCGTAAAGGGGACGTTGTAGTCCTCTGAAGCTTGAGAGGCAAAACTAAGGTGAGAACGTTCCGCCTCCCGCTTCAGAGCGAGGAAATCAGGATGGTAATTCCCGGAGCCAGATACATCCGCGAAATGACTAGCGAGATGGTCAGCAATCAGGAGGGGATCAGTGACGATGTAGCCTGCAATGGAAATTCCCGGTACAGAAGATGATCCTTGGATACCCGAAATACGTCGAAGCTTAGTCCACACTTGAGATGATGGAGTATGTGACGTCATAGACGACACATATCTCTCCCATGAAGCCTTCTTACTTTGACGAATAAGAACTCGCGCCTTAGCGCGGAGTTTCTTATATGTTACCAAGTTGGCCGCAGTGGGCTGTCTACGGTAATGTTTGTGAGCGCGACGGCGTTCTTTGATAGCTGCTGCTATGTCTTCGTTCCACCAAGGAACGAGCTTTCGGCGAGGAGTCCTCGAGTAGAACGGAATGGACTCCTCAGCAGAAGCAAGAATAACCTGGGTGATATAAGTTATTTCCTCGCCGACGGTCCGCCTGATTTAGTCATTAAAGACAGCTAGTGATGTGTACTTTGGCCAATCAGCATGTTTAAAAATCCATCGAGGGGGAGCCTGGACGGATTTGTGGTTCAGCAAAGTAAGAATTATGGGAAAATGGTCACTGTCACAAAGATCGTCGTGTGTGTTCCACCGAAACAGCGGAACCAACGTTCGGCTGCACAGACTTACGTCTATGCGAGAATAAGTGCCGTAACGTACACTGAAGTGTGTTGGTTCCCCTGTGTTCAAAATACATAAATCCAGCTCTGTTACTAATGTTTCCAGCTCTCTTCCCGGGGGGCAAGGCGACTCAGAGCCCCAGATGGGGTGATGGGCGTTGAAATCTCCCAACAAGAGGAAGGGAGGTGGAAGCTGATCTAGAAGATCAGTGACATCATTGATGTTAAGAGCCTCACCTGGTGGAAAATAAACATTACACACTGTAGTTATGACAGGCAGCGGTACGCGAACAGCTACTGCCTCCAGCGGGGTTCGTATTGGAACCTCCTCGCTGTAGGTATCAGAACGGACAAAAATGCCAACGCCACCGGAAGCCCGGTGAGCATAATGTCGTTCTGTCGAGTATAGTCGAAAATTTCTCAGTACCGTATGATGACCAGGTCGGAAATTTGTTTCCTGAATACAGACTATACTCGCCGAATACTCGCTAATGAGCTGGCGCAACTCGGCAAGATGCCTATCATAACCGTTACAATTCCATTGTAACAGTGCCATAATGTAAGTGTGGACTATTGTGGTTTAGGTTAGGAGCAGCGTAATGCCACCTAACCGAACCTACACTCACCTCCCCTTCCGAAGATGGAGATTCATGCTCCACGTGCATCTCCCCGTCACTAGACGAGGTGAAGCATGCCTTCAATTTCTTCGACGTAGTTTGGGGTGGGGTTTCCTCTTACGAGGGGAGCGCGCAGGTCTTCTAGAAGGAAGACCCGCTGGCGTGGAATCAGGCCCTCCGGGTGGAGGGCGTGAAGCCCCATTCGTAGGAGAAGTGGAAGAACGCCTGCTAAGGTCGCTCTTCTTCCCCACAGTCGATTCTTGTTGAGACGGGCTGGGAGATGGTTTCCCAGCCCTGGTCGACGATGCCGCCTCCGCCGGCTTGGGCTCGGCTGTCGCCGACCTCGTGAGGGAAGGAGACGTTGTCTTCTTCCCTTTTTGTGCCGGCGTAGGTTTCCTAGCCGGCACAGGTATATTGGTGGTCGAAGGCCGGGACGGACCCACCTTCGAGCTAGGTCTCTTTGGCTTGGGCGCAGCGATCTTCTGGGCAGGTGTTCCAGTTGAAAATGAGGAACGTGGCAGGGACTGTGCTATCAAGCTGAAGTTAAGTGTCTTGGCCGGTGCATTCAGAGAATGAAACTTACGACGCGCTCCCTGGTAGGAAAGACCATCCAGGGTCTTGATCTCCTGGATCTTCTTCTCGCTCAGATAGGTCGGACAATTCCGATCCCGAGGAGAATGAAGACCAGAGCAGTTAGTGCACTTGAACGGAGGTGTACACTCCTCCGCGCCGTGAGCTACTTTCCCACATGTACCACACACTGACGGATTCGAACAACGAGATACCATGTGTCCGAATCTCTGGCATTGATAGCATCGCATAGGAGGCGGGATATACGGCCTCACATCGCAACGATAGGTTGTTACTTTGACTTTCTCGGGCAACACTGACAATTTGAAGGAGACTATGAACGCACCCGTGGCAACGTCTTCACCGTTGACTTTGCGTGTGATACGCCGGACGTGGGTCACGCCACGGTGCTTCATGTCTTCCATCAATTCATCGTCAGTGTTCAGGACGAGATCACGGTGGAAAATAACTCCACGAACCAGATTCAATGTTTTGTGCTCTTCCACTTTGACGGGGATGTCGCCAAAATGGTCGCACTTAAGCAATTGATCGGCCTGTAGCGCAGTGCTCGTCTTCAGAAGCAAACCACCATTGCGCATTTTCTTCAGGTCCGCAAGTTCGCCATATACACCTTCGATGTACCTACTGAATAGGATGGATTTAACCAGCTTGAAGTCCTGCCCATCGGTTCTGGTAGCAACCAGGAACCTAGGGAAGCTGGATCCCAAATTTAATCGCTGCGCCTGTTCCCAAGGGGTTGCCCCCCTTAGAGAATCCAAAGTTAAAGACTTGGGTAGCGAACTACCCGAGGTTGCTGGCGGAAGTTGTTTCGACGCCATACCCGAAATCATCCTCCCCGAATGCCACCCACTCCGATCAGGGGTCTCTGTAGCCGAACCAAGCAGCCAAGGCAATACCCACCTGGTCATAGCAGGTATTGCCCGGGGTCCGATGTTGAACGATGCCTAATACGTGATGACTGAGGCAATGAGCACTAGGACTCCCTTCCTCCAGTCACCCGCAATAGCATGTACCCCATAGCGTGTACAGAGCACTAAATATAGAAAAAATAATTAAAAATAATTAATAATAATATGTCCTTCTGGCATTCGGCTGTGCGGGGACCTGCGTTGTCAGGCGGATACCACTGCCCGGGTACATGACACTCCCACCCGCCGCGTCCTGGGTGGTTGCTGGCACGGGCTTTTGAGCGTAGTCGCACACATAGGAGCTCCATCGCCGAGCAGCACGCACATCAAAATTTTGATTGGTCTACATCTGACCCTCGGAAAAATAATAAAAAATAAAGAGGGGACCATGGCCACATAACCCTTTAAGTCGTCTTCTACGACAGGCAGGGATTACCTATGGATGTATTCAGCCTCTCCCATCCACAGGAGGTCCAACACATTATACCAAACCACAATCCATGTCCGCGCCAAGGTCGCCCCTTTTCGTCGCCTCTTACGACAGGCAGGGGATACCGCGGGTGTATTCTACATGTGCGTCCCCCACCCGCAGGGGGTAGTGTGTTTGGTCCGCGAGAGGTATTTTATTTCCCTCAAGTCCGCCGGCAAGCCGGTTAGGACCCCCCTATCCGCCACCTGGGACGCGCCACGTGGGAGTATCACCTCTCCCCACTAGGTCTAACACGGTTTCTCTATTTAGGGTGACCGCTTCAGAATAGTCACTGTACTTCGATATTTCCAACTGCAGTGTGACGTTGTGGGATGGTGGAGAGGGTCCCCTTCTCCCTCTCTGGGGCTAACTATCAGCCCCCTACCAAATATAAGGGAAAGTTGGGAGATAGATTGCTCTCTCCCTCTCCCAGAGGACAACCTCCCGTTCCTCGACCAAAAATATCGCCGGCTTCCTAGTCGTGCGGCAAGTGTCACAGAGCTAGAGGTGGGGAGAAAGAACCGTCACTGTTACCCTAGCACGGTGACACTCCTGTCACAGTCACGGGCGGTGACTGGATTATGAAAATAACAGTTTTCTGTATTTTGTCACGAAATGTAAATGTAACGGAGGCGCTACGTTCGCTTGGCATGCCAGGTACCGGAACGAGTTGCAGCGCTGGTTGTTGTTTCTTGTTGTCACTGTATTTGCAGTCACGAAGTGGTCACGACATTCCGATCTGTCTTCGTCTCGCGTCACATACAACCAAAGCGTGCCCTCGTATTATTGCTCTTGTAACCGACGGTGGTTATTCTAAATATTTTAGTTCTGTGATCGTTTTCAGAGTTTATTTCAATGTGTTTTAAGTCTTAGTTGTTGGTTTTGAAGTGGCTTATTGGTGTAAAACACGTATAACACGGAAATGCGTACGAAGACAAAAACAAGTAAACTGTGGGCCTATGTTAACCCTTCAATCACCGAGGATAATGTGGCAAAGTGCGATATGTGCCTGCAAAAAATCTCGTACAGAACATCAACCTCTAATTTAAGGAAACACTTGGAAAGAATGCATCCGACTATAACAAGGAATTTGTCGGAACCTGCAGTAGAAGTCAAGGCAGATAATGTTGCCGTCTCAACACGAGTCCATGGCGTGGATATTCTTGACGCTATAATGGAAGGTAAGTTCTAGTATTACTTATTGTGACAGGAAGACATTTTACTCAAAGACCACCCATCATTTTCTTTCATTTGAAAGTAATACGTACGGCGGTGCCTGTTTGAAATCCATCTACATCACATGATACTGTTACCCAGGCTGCCTCACCTAACGTACCGGTACACACATCTCATCACCTCCAACAAACCGACATATCATCATTCATTCCTAGAAGTAGAAAAGTGAACCATAACGCTCTGCACATAAAGAAAATAGACTCCCAGTTGATGAAATTGTTCACATTAGACTTTCAGCCTTTCAGCATTGTTGATGATGATGCTTGTTGTTTAAAGGGGCCTAACATCGAGGTCATCGGCCCCTAATGGTACGAAATGAAATTAACAAAACGTACAAATTCATCCACTGAACAAAATAAAATAAAAAATTTCATGAAGAAAGAATGGATGGACATGAACCCACTAAAAAACAAACAAACAAACAAACAAACAAAAACAGTGGATCAGACTCAAAAAAAGATCGTAAATAATTGTATTACTGACCAAGGAACCATTTATAAAGCACAATGATGCTTGATGTCTAAAGGGGTGCAAAATCCATGTCTAAGGCCCCACAGAATGGTACATGTCGCGAGTAAAGTAGAACCATGGTATTTGTCGTGTTGGGGTACTAATCAAAAGTAGCGAAGTCTCACGGTGTTCCATACAAGATGGTACTACTCACAAGTATTGTACTTCGTACAGGGAACGCAGACCTATGGTGTTTCTCACACAATGGCGCCACCCACAGCCAAAGCAAACCGACGAGGCTCCTCAGATAGGTGTACTAATCACGGGCGCCGGTATTCCCGTGTGTTCCTCAGATAGTGGGCACCAATCACAGGCAACGCAGACCGACGGTGTCACTCATATAGCGGTAGAACACACAGGCTACGCCCAGACCCGCGGTGTTGCTCACATGGGTACGACGCACGGGTACTGGAAACCCCCAGGAAATGGAGAATTCACTTCTCCTTTAGCAGGTTAGCAATCTCTATTTGCTAACACGGCGGGACCATGCGCTTGGTCTGCCACTGCTAAGCAGAGTCCTGGAGGGGCGTGCCAATCCAGCTGATGAGCCCATATGGCACGTCTAGGCAAAACTCTGCAAAATGCACACGGCCTAACCACCCAAAAGCTGGTTCTATTCACGTGATTGTAAGATCTGCGGCCGTGAAAGCCATTTTTGATATTCTAACTCCATGGGGAGTAATATATATTTTTTTAAATGGAGAATTCACTTCTCCTTTAGCAGGTTAGCAATCTCTATTTGCTAACACGGCGGGACCATGCGCTTGGTCTGCACTTCCTGTCGGTACCGCTAGATGTCGCTGCAATCAAGTCAAAGAAGGTCAAGTAACTCAAGTTTCAACCAGCAGGTGGAAGAAGTAGAAGAAGAAGTACATATCGTCAAATTTTCAAATTCAAACCAGGTAGCAACAACGAGTAATTCACCACCACCGTTATCGCCTAACGGCTCAGAAGAAATGGAATCTGAAACGACGAAAATGGCACGTCGCAGGGAAAACACATCATCGCCTTCACCAACATCAGAACGGAAAAGACGGTGCAACTTAAACTCATCATTGGACTCAGAGACGCTTACATCAGGTTCAAGCTACACTTCGCCGAGCTCAGTGGTACAAAACCTGACCCCACTGGGCTCTCCAGGCTCCGGCATCCGACCACTAAGATTGGACATAGAAGAAGAAGAAGAAGCCAACATTATAGCGCCTTTCCATATGTCTCAGAGTTCGCCGCAGCGAACCCTCAACTTCATGCCAACCAACGTAAGGAGCTACGCCCAAGCGGCTAAGAACCCTGCGCTGGCACCCTCCATCAGGCAAAGAAGTGTTGTGACCACGGTGCCCATGCCACCACCAAATTTCTGCGTCGTCAAGCTGATGCATATCGACCTAGATAAGGCCAATACACGAGCCTTATACAAAATCATCACAAGGTTCACCCCAAACCATGCCAGCTACGAAATCGAAATACAGCGAACACGGGACGGCTATTTCAATATTAAAACATCGAAGCCGTTTTACCACCATCTAACTACAGCCATTGGAGTGCATCAATTTGGAAAGCACGCGAGGGCAGCTAACATCACTCAACAGGCTCCAACCAGGCGAGCGCCTCCTTCTCGCCCCTCACCTATCCTATCAGTGGTGGCCTACCAAGTGGAACGGGACTGGACAGAGGATGAGATCGCCGCCCAGCTGCAGCAAGAGGGTCATCAGATCTACAAGGTCATCAGGATCCGAAACAACCAAGGTCCAACTTCCCTCATCCGGATACTATCCAGGGACATCAACACGCTGGATGGCCTACTGCGGGACGGCGCCGTCATCTACCGTCGCAGGCATCGAGTGGAGCCCTCAAGATCCTCACCGCCCCAGAAGATCAGGTGTGATCGTTGCCAGAGGTACGACCACGCACCAGGCACCCCTTGCGTGCACCCAGAGGTATGTGCTATTTGCGGACAGGAGCATCCCACTCAAAATTATAGTAATAAGTCGTCTCCGAAAGTGTAAATTGTAACCTCCCTCACCCAACTTTCTCCTACAAGTGTAAAGCCCGCCCAGCTCCAGACCCAACCCAACCAGAATCAGTACTCCCAGTTATCTCCCAGGATCTCCTCACCCTCGCTCCCTCATCCGCCCTCCCCTCCCCCAGTACTGAGAACATCATACGATTCATAAGTATGGTGTTACAGAACGTCCTTCCCTTTAACCGCCCCCATATCCTATCCCGAGTCCAGCTAGCAGCGCGACTGGTGTTTAACACTCACGTGGATATAGCGTACTCGGGGAATAAGATGCATTATGCATTTTTTCCCTTAAACGCTGCCCCAATAATTAATTAATGGTCAAATTATACTATACTAATATCGGCTCTCTGAACACCAGCCGTGCTCTACTGGACAATTCCCTCTCGCTGTACGACCCGGATATTTTCATCTTAAATGAAACATTCCTAACTCCAAAACAAAGTCCACACTTTAAGCTATTCCATCTCCACAGAGCAGACACTATAGCAATAGTAACAATGTACCTTACACCCAGATCACTTCCACCAGTAGATTTCATTAAATACATAGACTCAACTTTTCATAACTACATATTTATAGCCGACATTAATATTAATTCTTATAATGTAACACAATCTAATGACTTTAATACAGTAATCTCGCAAATCCGGGGAGTACAGATTCCCTTCCCCTTCCACACCCGTCCTATTTCCAACTCCACTCCCGACGTGCTTATCTTATCACCCTCACTCTCCACTAACCCAGTAATAGAAAAAGGACTATGTATAGATTCTGACCACGCACCAGCGATCATTACCATCCCAAACATATCCTATACATTACGTAACCAATATTCCCGCCCTCCTCCCACCAGACGTTATTTTCAAACCGACTGGCAACAATACCGCCAAACAATAACAGAACTGCTCCAGCATTCCCCACCACCTACCTCAATCCCGAACCTACACGCACTAATTAGTCTAGTAGAGCAAGTAATAATAACAGCTGACCAAAGACACATTCCGAGACATTCCAACCATTCTACCAAACCCCCAATCCACCCCCAAAGCACTATCATTATTAAAACTAGCGCACGAACTGTACAACTCCTATTTACGTACTCGCGACAATACGACTTTACGAGAACACAGAACAACACTAAGACATGCACGTTCGTTCATCAAAGCAATAAAACAAAAACTATGGACTACTGCATGTTCAGAACTATCTGATATGCACGACTGTAACAAATTCTGGACTACATTTCGAAGACTAACTAAAACACATAAACCACGACCTACCTATCCTATACACGTCGCTCCCAACCCTCCTACTACAGATAAAGAAAAAGCAGACGTCTTTGCCGACCATTATTCTCAAGTCTTTTCTCCCCCACAAATACCACAATACAGACATCCAGAAGAACCTACAATAATACAGTATAATAACACAGATCTCACTCATCTCCAACCCTCCTTCAATCATTTTCGAGAAGTAGACCATAACCATCCACTTAACGCTCCAATCACACCTCAAGAAATACAAAACTTTCTACGTCACAAACGTAACACCGCTCCCGGCCCAGATAATATCTCCTATCGCCACATTAAAGAAGCCCCACTCATCCTAATTAACATACTCTGCTCGATCTATAACACTATGTTATATACCGGTGTTTTTCCTGAACACTGGGGTAAATCTATCATATTATTATTCCCGAAACCTAACAAGCTACCGTCCGACATTCACTCCTATAGACCAATATCACTCCTCACAGTACTCAGTAAAATTTTTGAAGGAATATTATATAAAAGAATGTCGAGATACCTACATTCTCTCAACCTCCTCCCAACCTCCCAAGCCGGCTTCCGACCACATTTTTCCACCCAAGACCACCTCTTCCACATCACATCCTCCGTAAACACCGCCCTAATATGCCTTGATGTTAACAAAGCCTTCGACTCTGTCTGGCACGAAGGACTTATATTCAAAATTAGCCACCTCCCGCTCCCCACCACCATCATAAGACTAATATTTAATTATCTCAAAACTAGGAAAGCCGTAATTAACATAAACGGAACCCACTCGTATACCTTCCCCATAACCTCAGGTCTTGCTCAAGGCTCCCCACTCTCCCCTTTCCTTTATATACTATACATATACGACGTACCACACCCAGCACCACCATTACGACTCTACCAATATGCTGATGACCTTGCCATTCTAGCCTTCAGCCCTACCTTCACATCACTCAACAACAGGCTACACAAATACTTGAACACCCTCGAAACCTGGCTAAACCACTGGCACATCTCCATCAACCCCACGAAAACCCAATTCATAATTTTCCGAAATAATCACGTCTCTGCCCTGCACGCCACAAAGTCCACATAACAATGTATAATACACCCTTTGTTGAAACTAACAGACTAACGTACCTAGGAATTAAATTTCAAAATAACCTGCAATGGAACCATCACCTGGATGATATCCACAGGAAAGCTATTAACCGTTTCCGAGCACTCAGATCCCTAACAGGTTTCACATGGGGACTTAAACCCACCCAAATAATTAGCGTTTATAAGACTTTCATCCGACCACTAGTAACCCACGCCTCCCTGACATGGATTACTGCCCACCCAACTGAATACGTTAAACTTAACCGACTCGACCGACACGCCATACGTATACCTCACCATCTACCTACAGACACACCCTCTGCCAATTTCACCCCCTACTATACCATCCCAAAAAATAACATCATACCTACATAAACTACGCCTCCAATATTTGACAAGAGGCACACTCCATAACAACCCTATAATTAAAGAAGCCCTACCACTGTCACCTCTAGCCACCGCAATTCTAAACGACAACCGCACTCCAGAAAATTCCCATATTTTCCCACCTCCCATCACCTAACTTCCACCACCTTCCCACCGTCACCGCCACAAAGTCTCAACAATCGCATATCATAATAGAAAGGATGCTCCTGACCACGGTGACACATCACCTGAATAGTGTACCGGCCGACTTAGGCACCACAAGTGCTGTCACAGATAACAAGTGAAAGTGAAGTGAAGTGAAATCTCTAGTAATACTCAAAGCTAGTGAAAAATTTCAGTGAATTTACCATATGAGTGTTTCAAATTGTATACGTGAAAATGAATAATATCACAATCACCACTATTATTACTATTAATATTATTACTATTATTATCGCTTTTCAAAATATTATTATTATCATATTATGGCTATTAAAATTATCACTACTTCCTTGGACAGCAATAATAATATCTAAACGGACAACATAAACATTTGGTTAATATAACTATCATTATCATTATTAAATTACTGTTATTATTATTATTACTATTAATTTACTAAAATATTTTATTTCCATCCTATGCAAAGATATGAAATCAAAATATAAACCGCCACAAGACGAGACCAAACCATCAATGAACACATAGTTACTACTACTGCATTGTTGACAACACTGACTGACCCACTAACACAGTGACCACTACGACTATGAATGACATTCCAAACAAACATGTGACTGGTAGTACTACCACAGATGTTTATAAACAAACAAATAACACCAAGACAAGACAGACCATACCCCACAAGAGACGTACTAAGTAGTGTAAACCACTGTATAAATAAATATTAAATAATGTAACTTGTGAAATACAAAAGTGGATCGTATTACCTAACACATATGTTACAAATACAAAAACAAAATGGACCTAAAAACTTTATCCAAGCAAGAGGCTCCGCGAAACAACAAATTTACCTTTAAAAATGTGTAAAATATATAACTTGTGCTTGATATGTAATTATCGTAAATTGATAAATATGTAGTGAATACGATCAGCAAGAAGGACTTAAAGACTCTAACCAAAGAAGAAGCTCAAGAAAACAATTACCAAATGTAAATATATGTAAATATAAATGTTCAAAAAAGAATTCAATAAACGGGGTCTAGCGGGGGAAGACTATGGGGGAGGGGGGTGCGGGTCCTCTCCGTGGGTTGGTTCCCCTTGGTGGTCCGGCGATCTCTGCGCCAAGTCAACAATAAATAATGACGTATGTACAACACATACAACTACGTTTAAAGCCAAAGTATCAATAAGTCAACAATCAAAGGCCAAAGAGCTACTGGTTTAGCTGGTTTTAGTTTTCAGGACAGGAATGAAATAATCTCAGCAGCAGCTTGGTCTGCCACTGCTAAGCAGAGTCCTGGAGGGGCGTGCCAAAACCAGCTGATGAGCCCAAATGGCACGTCTGGGCGAAACTCTGCAAAATGCACACGGCCTAACCACCCAAAAGCTGGTTCTATACATGTGATTGTAAGATCTGCGGCCGTGAAAGCCATTTTTAATATCTTCATTTTTCTATGAATAAATATTAAGGGCTCTTATTCAAGGGAAGCAAGAGTTACTCTATGATTTGTTTACAATATGACAGAAACATTACATTTTAAGGTAATACATTTCATTCAGCCTGTTTATGTTATTAAATGAATAAATCAGTGGTTGACAGAGATTATAGGCCTTGGCCACTTGTTCCGCATTGACCTGCTCGCGTAAGTCCTCCCGTTTTAGCAATAAGAGATCGTAAGGGTGACTCTTTCAAACAACAACAGGATAAAACGGCCAGCACCGTGAGTATTTTAGCCCGACAGGCTATTGAGGCTTTGAGTGCTATTTCTGGAAACTATTTTGTATCTATGCTGGATTGTTTTGGGATTGGGTGGGCGAGTTATTCAAGACAGTGACTGGTCAGAATGTGACCTGGTGCCTAATGGCGGGGTTTGGGGGTGGTGAGACTAAGACCATGGGCCTCCTGTAACGGAGATCTTCGGTTTCATAGTTCCCAAGTTCTATGATGAGGAGTTTATGGGTGTTACCGAGTCTGGCATAGAGTTTCCTGGCTTGCTTCAGAATGCGCTAGGTAATGGGAGATATATTATTGTCTCTATGGAGATCAGGGTTCCGGGTAAAACAAGGCGCATCTGAGATGAAGCGCAGCGCCCTATTCTGAACGCGTGGCAACTTCGCCAGGTGCGTCTTGGCTGCACATCCCCGGATAGGACTGGCGTACTCTAGCGTCGGACGTATTGTAGTCTTGTACTACAGGAGTCTGTTCACACGTGTGAGCCCGTTTTCGGCTTTCATGAGCGGCAATAATTTCGAACGACGGCGGCCAGCTGTAGCCGCAATAATGTTAACATGGTGGCGATAAGTTAGTCCCCTGTCTAATGTAACCCCTAGGTGCCTGGTACTGTCTGACCACCTAATAACTTTGCAAAAGAAGTTCAGGGGGTCAGGATCGTTTCTGGTTCTCTAAGAGAAGAGAGTGGCCGAGCTTTTCTAGACGTTGATTTTGAGTCTCCGCTTCTCAAACCAGGGTTCGGGAGTTGAGAGAGCGTCCTGAATATTGGCCTGTTGGAACACCAACAATCGAAGAAGGGGGCAATCAATCGATAGATGGCCCAACACCGCAACCCAGGTCTTCGATTGTTAGCACAACCACCAGAAAAGATAAGAGGCGCCTCCCAGCGCGAAATTACGCCAACTACTGAAGGAAGGGCCTCGATTAAAAACACAAACACAGGATAGGAAAGCGATGGAATCTGGACAAAACCAATAGGTCGATAACAGAGGGTGGAAGGAGTTACAGCATAGAGCAATTTATTACAATAACACTCACCGTCACACTTACTGACCAAATTTTAATACTATTTAAGAAATTCAAGAAGTAGGATGGGTGGTCCAATAAAATATGTAAAACAAATTGAAATCAATTAAATTTTAAAAGAAAAGTAATGACATGGCTCATTTTCAAAGAACTACCACACCAAGCGTAGTCACCAAGCTTGTCTACAACATCAACCAATTAATTACGTACAATAAGATTTTCTAAAAGAAATTAACTTGAGTTGACATTTAAATTTGAACCTCATAACAAAATACGGTTCGAGCTCGTTTTATACCCTAGGTGCACCTTCCTGGGTACGCGCGCCCCTTCCATTTATCCATTTACAATTTATCAATTTGTTATTAAACAATTAAAAGCCAACAGGCAAAACTACCGTAAATAATTACATGGTTTGAGATACATCAATGAACACGGAAGCGTTTTAAATGAAAACGTCCATCCGCGTCCTCAAACAGAACGATAATGTCGTGAAGTAACATAAGGGTAGGCTAAAATTTAAATAAGAAAAGAGTCTACGTCAAAGAAAAAATATATTACTTAAAGAAAACAATCAAAAGGTAACATAAAAATATTAAAGAAATAAACACTCATCCGTGACCCAGTCCACATAAGACAGAGGAGATAGCCGTATTGTCCGCGTAAAGATAGACTTTCGAGCGCCGGATTTGGCATATCTCTCATAAACAGGTTGAAGAGGGTCGGGGACAGTACTCCGCCTAGGGGTACCCCGGCCGCGAAGGGGCAGGGATCTGAAAGGGCCCCGTTGACTTCGACCTGAAAGGTCCTGTCAGACAAATAACTGGTGAGGAGCCTAATGATGTAATGGGGAAAACAAAGGAGGTGAAGCTTGTAGATCAGCCCCTGGTGCCACACACTATCAAGGGCGCGCGCGATGTCAAGGGAACAGACTCCTGTGTGACGCCTACGGTTGAAGTTTTTGGTTATTTCTTCAACCAATCTTAATAACTGGTGGGTCGTGAAATGGCCTTTCCTGAAACCGAACTGATCGAAAGTTATTAGATTTCTGTCGTTAATAAATTGGTAAAGTCTGGAGTGGAGGAGGCATTCAAATAATTTGGAGATAAAAGATACTAAAGAAATGAGTCGATAGTTCTGCGGAAACGCAGCGTCAGCTGGAGGTTTAAGGATCAAAATGACCTTGGCATTTTTTCACGAGGTGGGAGAATGCCCTAGCCTCAGGATCGCGTTAAACAGTTTGGTGAGGCACGGTAGAGGCCTTTCTAAGATGGTTCTTAAGGAAGGCCGCCCACATGCCGGCTACCGGCGAGCAGATCGGAGGGCTTAAAGAGCTGTAGATCGGGAGGGAGACCGGGATCATCAAGCCGGTCAAGCTTCCTCTCCACTAACTCAATGAAGTCCTCGTCGGAGGGATCATCGTTAGGTTGACATGCATCCTCGAACGTGCCAGCCATAGTGTCAGCCTTCTCCTTGTCAGTATGGGCCAATCCACGTTGACCATGTAAGGAGGGTATGCCAGTCCTAGTCTTGAAGAATTTCTTTGCCGTCCTATGGAGTGAGCCGTCGGATGTTTGTGGTTCAGCGAGCCTAGACCGCCAGGCCTCGGCAATGTGATTCCTGATAAGGATACGTAGGTTCAGTTGAGCCTTTAGGTAGGGGTCTCTGGATTCATGCCACATCTTACGCGTCTTGATGTTAATTTAAATGAGGATTTAGCTAGGGGCGTTGGTCCTTTTTCTTGCCAGGAATTTAGGTCCAACGGTGGAAGATCCTGCGGCAGTGACTATGGTAGCCGCCAGGGAGTCAATGTCTTCTTTGGAGCGAATGCTGGGAGTGCCGTTTAGGGAGTAGGAAAGGGATTCCTGAAAGGATTTCCAGTCTATTTTACGGTGATGGATAGGGATAGGGATGGAGGAGTGATCAGGAGAGGTGCCTACCTGTAATAGTACAGGGCGGTGGTCAGAATCAAGGGCATCCAGGGTGGTGAGTATTAGCGGAAGATTGACGTTGTGGGAGACGGCAAATTCCAGCCAGTCGGATCTCACGTTAGAGTTGTGACAATAAAAGGTTGGGCGGTCTGGGGCATGTGCGATGAGTTTACGCTGATCCAGTTACCGTCCCAGTTATTTTCCCCGCGGATTCGTACAGCGACTCTTCGAACACGGGGACTTAGCGTTGTAGTCACCTGCCATAATCGTGGGGACGGTGTTCATGAAGAGACGGTCTAGGTCCGCTCGACTAAAATCGGCACGGGGGGGAATAACATGTTATGAGATTGAGAGGACCTTTACGGCTAGTAACGTGAACGGTCGTTGCTTCGATATCCGTGAGGTCAGTAGGGGTAGGAACACGGTGGTGTTCCTTACGAAGATTGCCGTACCGCCGCGGTAACGTTTTAGGCGATCGTTACGGTAGACGACAAAGTTGGGGATGGAGAACGTGTGTTCGGGCTTCAAGAAGGTCTCGCCGATGAGCGCAACTTATATAAACTCATCAGAGGGGATCTCCCCGAACTCAACATGATCCTGTCTTACGGTTGGCTGCAGCGGCAAACGTGACGTTCGGCCTCTGTCTGGAAGGGTGGGGACCACAGCTCCATTCTTGGCAGAAGGGAGCCGGGCTGATTGACTTTCAATCGGCCTACGATAGCCCTGGCACTTACTGTACCTATTGTTAGGGATCCCCTTAATTGGACAGTCCTGGATGGAGTGTAGGTTCCCGCAGAGCACACACCTAGAAAGGCAGAAACACCCTCCAGAGGTGTAGCTGAAACTTTGGCACCTAAAGCAATGTACCGGGCCCTCAGAGGAGCGAAACATCTCAATCTTGACTGCCGTTCGTGCCAGGGAGTTAATGGCATAGATGTTCTTCTCCGTGGCCTGGGCGTACGACACGAGGAAAAGAGGAATATTCCTCTTAGTTCTCTGTGATGTCATCTGGGCCACAGAGCTGACGTTAAAACAGGCCTGAATGAGATCTTCTTTGACTTCGTAAGTGTCTTGGGTGGCGAGCAGCCCGCGGATGACTACCTTTTTCACCTTATTCATGACAAGTGGTCTGGAGTGATATTGACAATTGTGTGATCTTAATATTTGCTTCATGGTTTCGTAGTGATGGACTGTACGGGTTTGAACACGTATCCCGTCGTGCAGAGTCTTGATGGTGTAGTCCAGGTTATTTTCTTTAAACAGCTTGGTAAGAACGTTAAAGTCCTTAATTTTCCGGACATACTGTACCCTTTTCGTGGTATCAGTACATCAGATCAGAACATTCCCGCAACATGACGTTGAAATGGAACACCTTGGATGAGACCTTCGACAAAACCCGGCATCGAAGGCCCATCTTCCCCTACTAGCGTAATGAGGGGTTAGCTAAGCCGATAGAGACATAAGGGTCACAGTCTGTCCTTACTGGACAGTAATCTAATAATTTACAGTAGGGGAATCTTAATAATGATAGGAATACTATCAAACTATGCAAGGAGAAGAATGAATTGATTCTTTTTTTCTAAGGACAACTTAATTACTAATAAAGCACATGTCCATATCTTTGTACAGTTATGCCACCGCATCAACACACAAATAACAAACGCTAATGTTTCTTGATGTTAGGATATCTATATAGTCTTATTTCTATAACCGCATCTGCTCCGAACTAGGAAAAAAATTGAGAAGGCGTCCATTCTCGGACCAATTAATTACTTAAACACTTATCACTTCACACGCATCCCTATATACACAAATAATTTGACGAATTTGACGGAGGCATATCGTGTGTGTTTTGCGTAACTCAAGCTATTAATTTAGATGACCGAATGACAAGCAGCATCGTTACACTGTCAAGTTAAGTGAGGTTTTGGTCAAGTTATTTATGAGTACACTATGAAGTATGGGAAAGTCGCCTCGTCCTATCCATTTTCTTTAAAAAAAATCATATACAACTATCTCATATGTGAATAAATATGTACATAATGCAAAATCCATCGGGATGTTACTTCACACTACTATACAATTTACATCCAACGACGTTGTTCCCTGCAACGATATATTTTAATGAACCAAGGACCCTTAGTTTACATGATAAATCTCCTGAAAATAAAGGACAAATAAATAAAACTTCATATTCGTATGACAGTTGATGGACAGTGTGGTCTGTCCACAGCAGGCAGCAGTGGGTATGACTTTCACTGCTACTGATGGGTAGCGATCCAGGTTCCTCTGACGGTGTGGGTGTGAACACCTCAGCTGAAAACCCTGAACGGTAAGACTCATGCAAAGAGGGGTGGAAATCTCTCATCTACGATATCTGCAGGCCAACCCCCAACGTTGATGTTTTACAAGTTATTACAAGTAAAGCTGTCTTGGAGAAAGAATGTGAACTTGATCGGGCCCTTTAAAGCACAACAACGTTAGTCTCTCACTCTCTCTCTCTCGTGCATTCAGACCGTCCTGAATGACCTTTTCGGTTAACGACCTGTCTGCCAGAATACAAACACTCCCTCCTGGTAACGGGATTTTCCCGGCCTGTCGTGCGATCAATACTTTTTGCTGCCCATTCACTTTCATTTACTTACCACTGTGTCACTAATATCATTAATGCGAATCGCCTCTAATCTAGCCCTCTTTATATTCATCACACGGAATTACCCATCGTGTATACCGTTCAAATTGCTGGGCAATATTCACATTTCCTTAAATCACAGGCTCATCACAGTCTTCTACACAGAGTTCGCTTCTTACCCTCTCGAATCGGCCATACACGTAAGTTACAAAAGAGGCTGTTCTATCGAATGGGGACAAATACACATCGACAGTCGCGATATTAGTATAACTCATTTCTAATCACACCTACTGTCATATCGTCTTCTTGATGCTCATATATATTATCTTTAATTCACATAGGTGGATATCTCACTGACGTGAGGCAGAAATAGAAATTTCAGAATGTTTCTGAAGACTCATACAGAATATAGCTGATGGTGAACAGGAGTGAATTTTACACGAATTTCAAATTCCTTTACCCAATTACCATGCTTCACATTTATTTAACTAAGGGGCCTTACTCATAACATGCAATTACATCCCGTAGAAATGGACTAAAGGACGGCCATACAGCCGTGAAGACATCTACTACGTATATATGTACTCCTACTAGGCAACTACCTCTTCCCTCTGAAATTGCAAGTCCTAATCTACAGTCTACATCATTTGCACGCAATTTACATTGAATTGAAACTGCGACTCTCTAATACTTCAAAATGGCACTTAACACTTGTCTGGTACAGCCCAACATCTCTCCTCCGGCGGGCACGGCATAGGTCCTTATCGGGGCATCACAGCAGCGTCAACAGCATAAAGTTCGTAGTTCGATCGTAGATAGGTTGCTCTCATGATGACTTGAATCACGTTCGTGCTGAGACGACCTCGAAGTCCACGATGCGTCGAATAGATGACCACCTGTGCACTTGGATATGCTCCTACGGATGACGACGTCGCTGGTACATAACACAAATGAGGGGATTTTACTTAGGATAACTGTGCTAATTTGTAACACATTATACTGCTATACGATCAGATCAAACTCATGGGCTTGAGTTCCCTGATCAAACGACGATAATCTCCCTGTAGCCCATCGCTCTCCGCCATTCGTCTCTCGAATCCACTATCAGCAATTAGGGCCTACGTGATAGACGATCTGAATTTCACTTCACTGGTTACTTGGCAATGTCATGGCAAGTACTGTTTCAACTCGCCTTATTTGACAATAGTCTCTATGGGATACAGAGTTAACTACTGTACAAGGGTTTTATTAGCTGATACGCCCTTTTCGAATTCACTATCAGTGAGCCGCTTGTTCGTCTCTCAATTTACCATTTAGTATCCTACAGCTAGCAAAGCTTCTCCACGATTTTACCGACATTATTAAACCCGTATACTGAGATCTACTGAGCCGTCGCCTACCAGCGTTTAAGTTACACATTAATTGCTCCCATGTAGTTTATTCTATGGTTCCACACGTTACATGAATAATCACCGTCACGTCCTCGTAAAGTACGAATACCTCCATACATTTACGTACAATTATATCAATGCTTATATTATTATTATCATCACTGTTATGAAACTTGTAGACACCAAAAAATAGCCACTGAATTTGACACTTTATAACAGACTTGTTGAAGAGTCACTCACAACATACACAACGTCACACTGCAGTTGGAAGTATCGAAGCACAGTGACTATTCTGAAGCGGTCACCTAGAGAAACCGTGTTAGACCTAGTGGAGAGGGTAAACTCCACCCCCTCTACCCCCTGCGGGTGGGGGACGCACATGTAGAATACACCCGCGGTATCCCCTGCCTGTCGTAAGAGGCGACCAAAAGAGGCCCAAGGGGCTCTCAACAATGGAGTGTGGATTGGCGACCACGGGACCCTTAGCTGAGTCTTGGCATTGCTTCCACTTATTTGTGCCAGGCTCCTCAATTTCGTCTATCCTGTCCGACCTCCCTTGGTCAACTCTTGTTCTTTTCCGACCCCGACGATATTAGAGCATTCGAGGCCGAGGGAGTCTTTCATTTTCACGCCCTTCGTGGCCCTTGCCTTTCTTCGTCTTTTACTTCATTTTTCGAAGTGACGGATCCGTTTTTTCTCTCTCTCTACCCCCTGTGGGTGGGGGACGCAGACGAAGAATACACCCACGGTATGCCCTGCCTGTCGTGACGGGCGACCAGGGGATGATCGCCTTAGAAACGTGAAACTACTTTTGATTAGTACCATCACGCGGGGAACACCATAGGTCGCCTTTACTTGCGTGTAGTACCACTATATTAGGTACGAAATAGGTTTGTGCTTAGTAGCAGCAGTGGATGTGGACTGTGGGTTTCCAGTACCCGTGAGTCGTACCCATGTGAGCAACACCACGGGTCTGGGCGTTGCCTGTGATTCGTACCACTATATGAGCGACACCGTGGGTCTGCGTTGCGTGTGATTAGTATCCGCTATGTGAGGAACACCACAGGAATACCGGCGCCCATAATTAGTAACCCTAGGTGAGGAACCCCATCGGTTTGCGTTGGCTATGAGTGGTGCCATTGTGTGAGAAACACCATAGGTCAGCGTTACCTGTACGGCGTACAATACTTGTGAGTAGTACCATCATATGTGGAACACCGTGAGTCTTCGCTCCTTATGATTAGTACCCCAACATGACAGGGCTTTGCCCCATTTAGTATCAACATTGTGGATAAAATAATGTACGTGTTATTTATCATTTATTGTCTACCAAACAAATATTTTCTAAGCGTAGATAGCTGGGTAGGTATATTAAAGCAATTAAAATCATTTTTCCAATATATTTTTCTAGGAACTACAAAAGTAAAACTGATTATAAGCCTTTGACGGTGAACCAACTCGATGAGGCTCGAGGATTGATTACTGCGGGATCCTCACTTCGTCAAGCTGCCAAGAAAATTGGTCTCAATGAGACTACGCTGAGGACTCGACTGAAGAAAGCAGGTAGCGTAAAACTCGGACGATTTCGGAATACTTTTACAGTAGTATAACTCAGAGATTCTGGGGCCACCGCCACAGCGGGCTCCACCACAGAGGCCTCCACCGCCACAGCAGTCTCTCGGGAGAGGACTCCGCCGCCACCGCCAACCGCAGGTCACTCCACGGAGTCCTCCACCGCATTGCTATGCTGGCTAAGAGAGCGAGCATAACGTCACATCCGCCATCTTGGAGGGGCTTAACCTAACTTTTAATGTGTAAGAGAGCTAGTCTAACCTCATGGGGAACCTAACCTCAGTTTTACAGCTGGATGCCCCACCTGACACTTAAGATAGTGAGCTTAACGTCACATCCGCTATCTTGGAGGCGCTTAACCTAACTTTTGACGCACAAGACAGCAAGCCTAACCTCAGTTTTACGGCCGGATGCCCTTCCCTTCCCGACGTTAACTGGCTATACACGGCTCCTTATGAGACACCTTAAGGGCGCTTGCGCAAGAGGATGGCTATCTAATTCCACAAGATGGCAGCTATACATGGCTCATTATGAGACGTCTTAAGGGCGCTTGCGCAAGATGGCTGCTTTACATAGACTCTTATGAGACTCCCTAGGGACGCTTGCACAAGATAGCGACCGCAAGATGGGGCTATACACAGCTCCTTGTGAGACGGCTTAAGGATGCTTGCGCAAGATGGCTGCTATACATAGGCTATTATGAAACGCCCTAGGGACGCTTGCGCAAGATGGCAGCGATCTAATTCTACAAGATGGCGACTATACATAGCTCCTTAGGAGCCTAGGCGTGCTCACAAAAGATGGGTCCTGCTCATATGAGACGCCCTAGGGACGCTTGCGCAAGATGACGGCTATACATGGGCTCTTATGAAGAAAGCCAGATTAGAGGCGACTGCACAAGATGGCGGCAACAGATAGGGTGTTATGCCCCTCCCCTCTGTTAAGGCATATCTCTGTCGAACAAGTTTAAACATGCATCGCGAAGGCAAGAGTGAACACGTGTTTTAACCTGCAGCGATGACGTCATCATAGTTGTGCATGTTTAGACTTGATCGTTGACTGAAAGCTTTAGTCTTCGAGATACAGTGATAGGGAGTAGAGCGCAAATATGACGAAAACATTAATAGTTGATGTACAAGGCTTTAAGTAAACGGCAACAAATTTGTGTTTAAAGAGGTGGCTGTGTTAGATTGCAGTGTGTTGTGGGCACCGAAACCTGTTAGTTTAGTATTTAGTCCACCTTTTCTTTACTGTTTGCAAACAGATGAAGATAAAAAGCGGACTCAATGGATTGAAAAAACGTGAGTTTAGGTAGGAGACCTTCTGTAAGACAGTGTACATGTCACCTAATTAAATTGTATCACGGAACTAAAACTGACGAGTTGTCTTCGCTTATAAACACTTATCATGGCTGCGAAGAGAATAAACAAGAAAAAGGTGAAGAAACGTGCTGGGAGAAAGGAAGCATGTTGGGCATGGGCTCACCAATAAAGTGATTGATCTTCTTCCATTCGAGCTTCATCTTCTCTGCGGCCCTACAACACGACTTGACGTTCGCCTGGCACGTGGTGTTCCTGGTATTAATATGTTAGATGCTGGCTGCATGACCTTGCTTATCGACAAAACAATCCTAAACTAAGAGGTGTAGCTGATGAAAACCTGCTTGGTAAAGCTATGCTGCGTGTGTCATCACCTAGTGCTTCAGTTGCTGAGAAGATAGCAGCACTTTTTGTTGTTGGTGCAATAAAAGGAAAACTGTTACTAAGTAGTGGTAAAGACAGTAAAATAAACAAAGGATAAAAAACATATTTACATGGAGAAAAATGTGTATGTATTTACATGAAGAAAAATGTGTATGTATTGTACCAGGAAATGATAGTGGGTTTTGGGCATGAGAAGGATCTCAGGTAGTGTATGGTGTTTTTGGAGCCGATACATAGAAGGATAGAATCGCATTGGCGAAGATAGAGACTCAACGTACAACACAGGCTATATCACTTTCTATAACAACAAGAAGCATTGGATTCAACACCTGTACGTTGTATTTTTATCTATCAGCAGTAATCACTGATCCCTACGCTACGTTATATGCAGCATACCGCGTGGGTTTAGCTGTCTTTGAAGCTAAGATGCAACGAATCTTCGAGCAGTATACCATTACTCCTCGCTACGCTATAGAGCGTTACAGTTTCACGCCAGAGCCGACTCTCGTTCAGGTTGCAGGGGCAGTGAACGTCTAACCTGAACCACTCGTTCGTTTCTATAACGGTCTGGGTTGTTTTGAATCGAACAGTACACTGTTTGCCACCATGTTTCCAAAAGATGTGTACATTCAAGGACGGTTTGTTCCAGCGCCGCAAACTGTCACGTTAACTAATCTCAGGAAGACTGTCGTCGCTTTAGCAGACGCAAATACGCCAAGAATAGTCAGAGAGAATTTCCATGACCACAATCCATTGCCAGGATTGGGGATGTAGGCATTGGTGAATCGGCTGTCATTCATCTCTGTGAGACAGTGCCACCTGCATCATGCATTTACAGAGACAGGTACTTCACATCTCATAAACTGGTCGATTTCTTGCTCCAAAAATCTATCTATGTAACTGGTACCATTCAAGCCAACCGAGCTCCTATTGTTCCTCTAACATCAGACAAAGAACTCTCGAAACAACCCCGTGGGTCGTCCGAACAATTTGTACGTGACGGTGAAAAAATTTCTTTAATAAAATGGTACGATAACAAGGGAATTATAGTCATGTCCTCCTGTCAAGATTCTTCACCAGTTGGCAGGTGTAGGAGGTGGTGTAAAAAAGAAAAGAGAGTGATAGAAATACCTCGACCAAATATGATCAAATTCTACAATGAGTTCATGGGTGGAGTGGACTTGAATGACCGCATGATTGCATATTATCGCAATAAATATCGCACAAACGGATGGACTCTCCGCGCAATTCTCCATTTCATCGACCTTTCTTGTGTTAACGCCTGGTTCCATTATCGAGCAGATTGCAAGATACGGGGAATTGCTCGAAAAAACATAATGCAGCTCTTGAACTTTCGCATTCTTCTTGCTGAAGAACTAATTACAGGAAAGGACAGCACAAACGAAACAAGTAGTGAAGATGATGACGATGAGCCACCCAGTAAAGTAGTTACACTTCCTTGTCAAGAAGCAAGGAAAAAGGGGGCGGTTCATCTTCCTGAAATTGTGGAACTACCTAACCCACAACGTTGCCGTCGTGAAGGATGCCGTGGGAAGAGCAGACCGCGTTGTATCAAGTGTAAAGTGTTCCTGTGTCTCAACAAGCGTCAAAACTGCTTTGTTCTGTTCCATTCATAAGTACGTAATTTGGATTTCTGTGTTGTTAATGTTAAGTATAATTTCAGACTTAATGTCCTCAATTGAGGACACTATTTAAATCACTGTTGCTGATGAACAATGTGAACTTTTTCATTATTATTGGTATGTGTCGTCATAGAATAGTTAAAACCGGTATTTAAGTATGATTAGAAGAAAATGCATTTCCAAAAATTTTCCGGGCCTCAAGAGGGTATGTGATCCCTTAAATTTGATGTATTGTTCCGGCACTTAAATTCATTTCTGCAAATTAAGCATTTCGCAGAAAATTCTGAAGTTTTGCTAAAATGTTGCCAAAGTGCTGATCTATTTTTTCTGTTCATATTAGAGTGTATGATCTACCCGATATACCTAACACTCCACACACAGTTTAATTAAAATATCGGTACAACTTGCATTCACAGTACTGTTCAATGCTAAACTGAGAGTACACCCGCGAGAATTGGTTAATTTCATAGGTTGGGATGGGAAGAGAATTTACATTATTAATTACTGGCATTGTAGTATTGTTAAAAAATGATTGACTTATCAGAAACAAACTGACACTTTGCTCTCCAGTTTTTAGGTTGTATGGAGATACAATTTTATAAAATTATTCAGAGCAAATACCGGTAATGTCGATGCTTGCCCATGTAATGGAGGGACTAATATTTACGGACCGTCATTGGATAATGTTTAAAATACGCGCGCGATAGTTGCTCGCCTAGACCGTAATACTATCGCATTGGTTCCTATTGTTTTCGTAACATTCGACTTGCGTGCTATCGTTTTGAGCGAAGTGGGAGCAACTACTGCAGGAGAATTCAGTATCATATAAACCGAATGAAACATAGAATGTTGTTGAAAACAATCGAATGAAACGGTAGTTTGCGACTATCGAATAATTCGATAGTTTTCATTCAGAATGCCCATCGCTACCCAGACATAATTAATTCAAAAATTATTGTCATATAACTATATAAATTAATCACTCCGTGAGATATAAAGTCGATTTTATGTTTTTATGAACATGTGTAATATTGAATGTTCTATAAATAAAAGCAGATAATATCGGATTAATTGCGTGTGGTGATGATTTTTAAAATAATGTATTCTCTCATTTAAATTTCTCAACCCCGGGGTCACAGCAAGTTTCTCTTGGGGTGAGATTACTCTTCTCACTCTTTTAGGCGGAAGTTTCCCGATGTCACTTTTAATTGCAGACAATACAAATTGAAACTGATATCTCGTTAAACGAAAAAAGAAATGATGAAACTTTATTTCATCGTCGAGTAGGTGCTTGGAAATTAAATTGGAATGATATCGTCCCTCGTTTCTCTTTAAATACATATTATCTACCTTCTTCCTTCTCTTCTTTATATTTCCATAATGATACTGTCTTCCATTTCCTGTTGTTTTAAAATGTACAACCAAGCTTATGTCACAACACTCGCCATTGCACGAGTAGACTGGCCCTTCTGAGGCGCGCGCACCAGCTGCACGATGGAAACTGCCAAGGCCATGCGTCCAACGCATGCGCCCCCTGCATGCAGCAATCGCAAGCGATGGCTGCACGTAGGAAACCGCTGGGTGCTGAATCAGCATTTTCCCACGCTTGTTTTGCTGAGTCAGCATTTGTTGGTACAGGTAAGGTCATTGAACAGAGTTCATTGACCCCTAGTCAATGACGACATTGTGATGTCAAGCCTTACCTACGTGAGCAGGCCTAATCTTACGTAGGTAAGGTTATGACATCACATTGACAGCTTAACCTAAAACACGGACGCTAAGCTAATCTCATTTGGTTAGTTTAGGGACCGAGGTTTTAGTTTTTGGGATGGTGGAGAGGTCCCCTCCTCCCTCTCTGGGGCTACCTCCCAGCCCCCTACCAAAAATAAGGGAAGGTTGAGAGAGAGATTGCTCTCTCCCTCTCCCAGAGGACCACCTCCCGTTCCTCGACCAAAAATATCGCCGGCTTCCTAGTCGTGCGCAAAGTGTCACAGAGCTAGAGGTGGGGAGAAAGAACCGTCACTGTTATCCTAGCACGGTGACACTCCTGTCACCGTCACGGGCGGTGACTGGATTATGAAAATAACAGTTTTCAGTATTTTGTCACGAACATGTAACTAGTAACGATTTCACGGAGGCGCTACGTTCGCTTGGCATGCCAGGTACCGGAACGAGTTGCAGCGCTAGTTTCTTGTTGTCACTGTATTTGCAGTCACGAAGTGGTCACGACATTCCGATCTGTCTTCGTCTCGCGTCACAAACAACCAAAGCGTGCACTCGTATTATTGCTCTTGTAACCGACGGTGGTTAATCTAAATATTTTAGTTCTGTGATCGTTTTCAGAGTTTATTTCAATGTGTTTTAAGTCTTAGTTATTGGTTTTGAAGTGGCTTATTGGTGTAAAACACGTATAACATGGAAAAGCGTACGAAGACAAAAACAAGTAAACTGTGGGCCTATGTTAACCCTTCAGTCACCGAGGATAATGTGGCAAAGTGCGATATGTGCCTGCGAAAAATCTCGTACAGAACATCAACCTCTAATTTAAGGAAACACTTGGAAAGAATGCATCCGACTATAACAATGAATTTGTCGGAACCTGCAGTAGAAGTCAAGGCAGATAATGTTCCCGTCTCAACACGAGTCCATGGCGTGGATATTCTTGACGCTATAATGGAAGGTAAGCTGAAATCCACCTACATCACATGATACTGTTACCCAGGCTGCCTCACCTAACGTATCGGTACACACATGTCATCACCTCCAACAAACCGACATATCATCATTCATTCCTAGAAGTAGAAAAGTGAAACATAACGCTCTGCACATAAAGAAAGACTCCCAGTTGATGAAATTGTTCACATTAGACTTTCAGCCTTTCAGCATTGTTGATGATGATGATGATTGTTGTTTAAAGGGGCCTAACATCGAGGTCATCGGCCCCTAATGGTACGAAATGAAATTAACAAAACGTACAAATTCATCCACTGAACAAAATAAAAAATTCCATGAAGAACGAATGGATGGACATGAACCCAACAAAAACCAACCAACCAACCAACCAACCAACCAACCAACCAACCAACCAACCAACCAACCAACCAACCAACCAAACAAACAAACAAACAAACAAACAAACAAACAAAAACAGTGGATGACAAAAAAGATCGTAAATAATTGTATTACTGACCAAGGAAACATTTATAAAGCACAATGATGCTTGATGTCTAAAGGCGTGCAAAATCCATGTCTAAGGCCCCCCAGAATGGTACATGTCGCGAGTAAAGTAGAACCATGGTATTTGTCATGTTGGGGTACTAATCAAAAGTAGCGAAGTCTCACGGTGTTCCATACAAGATGGTACTACTCACAAGTATTGTACTTCGTACAGGGAACGCAGACCTATGGTGTTTCTCACACAATGGCGCCACCCACAGCCAACGCAAACCGACGGGCTCCTCAGATAGGTGTACTAATCACGGGCGCCGGTATTCCCGTGTGTTCCTCAGATAGTGGGCACCAATCACAGGCAACGCAGACCGACGGTGTCGCTCATATAGCGGTAGAACACACAGGCTACGCCCAGACCCGCGGTGTTGCTCACATGGGTACGACGCACGGGTCTGGAAACCCCCAGGCCAGCCTCTTTACTGCTACGAATCACAAACCTATTTCGTACCAAATTTAGTGGTACTACTCGCAAGTACAGGCAACCCATAGTGTTCCTCGCATGATGGTACGAATCAAAAGTAGTTTCATGGTTCTAATTCAATCATCCCTTGGTCGCCCCTTTTAGTCGCCTCTTACGACACGCAGGGGATACCGCGGGTGTGTTCTACATGAACGTCCCCCACCAGCAGGGGGTAGTGTGTTTGGTCCACGAGAGGTATTTTATGTCCCTCAAGTCCGCCGGCAAGCCGGTTAGGACCCCCCTATCCGCCACCTGGGACGCGCCACGTGGGAATATCACCTCTCCCCCGCCTACGCCAGCGTAGTAGGTTCGTAGTTTCAGCATTGTTGAAGACAAGGATTTTATTAGCTATACTAATGCTCTCGACCCGTTGTATCAGTTAGCAAATATAAAAACCTTGTCGACGTCAATGCTACCTTCTTTGTATGAGCACACCTTCAATGCTGTGCAAAACAAGCTGAAAAAGGTGACCAGCGTATGTTTGACCACGGACTGTTGGACATCAACCATAAATGAAAGCTATATTGCTTGAACGGCTCTACTACTTGAATGCTGTGGATTTGATACGCCACATACTAGTGTAAATTCAGCTCACGAAATTAAACGTGTAGTTGATGAATGGGGCTTAAGTAACAAAGTGCTGATAGCAGCAAGAGACAATGCTGCTAATATTACCGGTGCTATTGTTAATGAGCTCAGCATGAGATAATACACGCACGCGTCCGCTGCACACGACTGGTATACTCAGCACTGCCTGTGTCTACTGCATGCGGTGGTTTCTAGGAGCTGCATGAAGGAAACCAGTCCTACAGCATTCCATTGTAGGAGTCAGGGAGGGGATGGATGCAGTAGCGGTCGGCAGCAGACGCATGCGATCGCTGCACTTAGGAAACCGCACCATAAAGGGCATACTGTCAGTTCGGTTTGTTCTGCTGCCTTTTTCCGTCTTCGAGATACAGTAATAGAGAGTAGAGCGCAAACATGACGAAAACATTAATAGTTGATGTACAAGGCTTTAAAGTAAACGGCAACAAATTTGTGTTTAAAGAGGTGGCTGTGTTAGATTGCAGTGAGTGGTGCGCACCGAAACTTGTTAGTTTAGTATTTAGTCCACCTTCTCCTTACTGTTTGCAAACAGACGAAGATAAAGAGCAGACTCAATGCATCGAAAAAAAATTACTTTTGCAGTGGGAAGAAAAAGGAATACCTTATCGTTTTCTATCTTTGATGAACGCACATTTGTCAAGGGCAGATGTTTTTTAAAGGGTTGTGAAAAGAAGGAATGGTTGCGTGAGTATCTACCATCATCGTGTGAAGTTGTCGACATGCATGAATTAGGTTGTCCATTATTAAAACTCCTCCGAAGGAGCATAGTAGAGAAACAAGTAAACAGTCTTTACAACATGTGTTCATGCTCTTGGATTGGTCGTGTTGCAATGTATGCCGGGAGGTGTACGACATATGTAAAATGCAGTGTCGAAATAACGTTAGTGTAAAAGAAACATTTGTAGAGTGAAGGCATCATGTCATTTCTAACAGATACTAAGTGTAACGCAGTTGAAAAGGCAAGGTTTATGCATGCAAAAAGAAACTAAACACTCTTACTGAAGAAGAGTGAAATGCATTACCAATGGCATTTTTGGTTAATGTAGCTGCGAATGCTGTAAAGAAGATTTGGCATTAGGTGCCTCGTGATCGGACTCAAGATACTGTTTTGTCAGAGCTGCAAACGTGTAGTTTACATCATGAACACGTGAGTTTAGGTAGGAGACATTCTGTATGACAGTGTCGTACATGTCACCTGATTAAATTGTATCCCGGACCTAAAACTGAGTTGTCTTCGCTTATAAACACTTATCATGGCTGCGAAGAGATTAAACAAGAAAAGGTGAAGAAACGTGCTGGGAGAAAGGAAGCATGTTGGGCATGGGCTCATCAATAAAGTGATTGATCATCCCTGCGGCCCTACAACACAACTTGACGTTCGCCTGGCACGTGGTGTTCCTGGTATTAATATGCTACTTGCTGCCTGCATGACCTTGCTTATCGACAAAACAATTCTAAACTAAGAGGTGTAGCTGATGAAAACCTGCTTGGTAAAACTGCTGCGTGTGCCATCACCTAGTGCTTCAGTTGCTGAGAAGATAGCAGAACTTGCTGTTGTTGGTGCAATAAAAGGAAAACTGTTACTTAAGTAGTGGTAAAGACAGTAAAATAAACAAAGGATAAAAAACATATTTACCGGCCCCGTGGTGTAGGGGTAGCGTGCGTGCCTCTTACCCGGAGGCCCCGGGTTCGATTCCCGGCCAGGTCAGGGATTTTTACCTGGACATGAGGGCTGGTTCGAGGTCCACTCAGCCTGCGTGATTAAAATTGAGAAGCTATCTGACGGTGAGATGATGATGATGATGCTTGTTGTTTTAAGGGGCCTAACATCGAAGGTCATCGGCCCCTAATGGTACGAAATGAAAGAACAAAAATTACAAAGGCATCCACTGATCAAAATAAAAAATAAAAAATGTCATGAAGAATGAATGGATGGACAGAAACCCAACAAAACACAAAACAAACAAACAAAAACAAAAACCAGTGGATCGGATTCAACAGAGAACGAAAATAACATTATTACCGACCAATGAACCACTCATAAAGCACAATGATGCTTGGTGTCTAAAGGGGGTGCAAAATCCACGTCTAAGGCCCCACAGAATGGTACATGTCGCGAGTAAAATAGAACCATGGTATGTGTCACGTTGGGGTATTAATCAGAAGTAGCGAGGACTCACGGTGTTCCACAAAAGATGGTACTACTCACAAGTATTGTACTTCGTACAGGTAACGCAGACCTATGGTGTTTCGCACACAATGGCTCCACCCACAGCCAACGCAAACCGATGAGTTTCCTCACCTAGGGTACTAGTCACGGGTGCCGGTCCCAAGGGCCCCGTGGTGTTCCGCACATAGTGAGTACTAATCACAGGCAACGCAGACCCACGATGTCGCTCATATAGTGGTACAACTCACAGGCTACGCCCAGACCCGCGGTGTTGCCCACATGGGTACAACGCACGGGTACTGGAGTCCACCAGGCCAGGCTTTTTACTGCAACGAATCACAAACATATTTCGTACCATGTTGGTGATACTACTCGCAAGTACATGCAACCCATGGTGTTCCCCGCATGATGGTACGAATCAAGAGTCGTTTCATGGTTCTAATTCATTCATCCCTTGGTCGCCCCTTTTAGTCGCCTCGCACGACAAGCAGGGGATACCGTGGGTGTATTATTCGTCAGCCTCCCCCACCCACAGGGGGTGTGTGTTTGGTCCGCGAGAGGTATTTTATTTCCCTCAAGTCCGCCGGCAAGCCGGTTAGGACCCCCCTATCCGCCACCTGGGACGCGCCACGTGGGAGTATCACCTCTCCCCCTGCTACGCCTGCGTAGCAGGTTCGTGGCTGACGGTGAGATAGCGGCCCCGGTCTAGAAAGCCAAGAATAACTGCCGAGAGGATCCGTCGTGTTGACCACACGACACCTCGTAATCTGCAGGACTGCGTGCTGAGCAGCGGTCGCTTGGTAGGCCAAGGTCCTTCAAGGGTTGTAGTGCCATGGGGTTTGGTTTTTTGGTTTAAAAAAAAACATATTTACATGAAGAAAAATGTATATGTTTTGTACCAGGAAATGATAGTGGGTTTTGGGCATGAGAAGGATCTCAGGTAGTGTACGGTGTTTTGGAGCCGGCACAGAGGACAGAATCGCAGGGCGAATAATAGATGGTTATATCTTTTTCTATAAAATTGATTAATAATATCAAAAGGTAGATCACCCTGCAGTCTTACTGTAGAACTCAAATCTGTCATCAATATTTGTCAAAATCATTTATATCGTGAACTTCTTCACGTCAGTTTGAAAATAAATATCACTCCTTCATGGGACATTAATATCCAACAGACTTTCTAAATCTCGTGAAAACATAAGATATCAATTTTGCACCTAGAGCCTTTCTAAGTCTTAAATCACACACAAATGAGCACACACATTTATCATGAAAAAGTTGAGTAAAATATTTAAACTCTTGTTGAGTGTCTCTCAGTTTGGATTGTAAGAAATGATAATGAAGCACTTGAAAACCCTACAGTCTATCTAGGTAACGTGAATTTGAATAAATTATTAACTTTGAAATAAATTTATCACAGAATGTGAACTTCTTTGATATGACGAGAAAATTATGGAATACTTTTCACACGAAGCACTGATAATATCACTGTATTGGATTAACTGTTTGGTAAAAGTCAGTCAGTTTGTAATTACTCACTCAGAACAGAAATATCTGCTTACGAATTTTGAAGTTGGAGACTCGGCGTCTGGAACATTCCGCGGAGTGCGGAAGAAGACTCGAACTCGGCGATGTTTCGTGAAGAGATCACGTCGACATCCCTCGATGGGTCCCATAGATGAAGGAATGATGTTCGATGTAGCAGGATGTAATATTTCGCCAAGGTTTACGTCACTCTTGGAGGTGATATTAGCACACGGAAAGTCCAATTGGCACTGAGCAATTCGGTAATCACGGAAATTATTACCACTCACTGTCATGATACACAGTTCTGTTGTAACTCTAATTTTACGATATTAAATTAATATTACCGTCCTTGTGGCACAAAACACAGTTCATAATCGTCACTGATTACTTCTGAAATTATGATTGCGAAGTAATAAGCACAGTTCAGACAATTGAAAATGTAATTTGCAATAGTTTTTATCACAGTCTCTGAACGATTGTTGTTGGCAGATTAAGGTGATTTTATGGTCGTGTTTATATAATACTAGTCTGAATTATTTAATATAACCATAAAAATTTCTTAACGTTCTCTGAGTTTATTATAGTGTTGATCGAGAGATCGAGAAAGTTGACTGCGAAAAATAGCAAAGTCTTGTCCTGTTATGGAACAAATGTAAAGAAAATAAGGTTACACACAGTTCATTGTTATACTGTCTTAAAAGAATATGTCCTAGAATGGTTAAAACTATCGTAAATTATGATTTCCTTTTTGCCACACACGATAATTAAAGATATCGTCAGAGTTCACAATTACACGAAATTAGTGCAGTGCACCAGTCCGTAAAATATCAGATACTTGACTTCTCACTCCAAATTAAGATCTTATTCAGTTAATAATTTCACAAATGTTACATAAAGAAAACGTCTAAAATTTTACCGTCATCACGGCGTGTTGGAACTTCACGTACGGTACTAGTTCAACGGCGTTCGATCATGGCCATAACCACGTCCTCGCGAATCGCGACGGAGCATTCTTTCTTCACTGACGAGACTGCACTGACAGACTGTACTCGCCACACAGGTCAGACTGCTCTCTCTGGCCTTGGCCCAGTGGCATATATATACACGCCAGGTGGACGGCGCTATGAATCAGCTGAAGAAGGGGTGTTCATTCTTCCCAAACTTTAAATCGGTATATTTCGAAAACTACTGGATGGAATGACTTGAAATTTGCAGGGCATTACTTCCATAATGTTAGCTATAATTTTGCGTTGGTCTCATTTTAATCGGTCCAGGCGTTAAAAAGTTAATGAAAAAAACGTCTAGAAATATCTGTAGGGGAAGTAAGCTGCAAGCGGGGTGACGTCACTTGACCTTGCTTGACTTGCTCGTGAAGTGTGGCAGGTACTAGAACATCCTTTCACACAGCTGCTCACGTATCGGAGTGGAATTGTATACTGGGAATAAAGTTTTTAATTTATATGTGCCAGGACCTAGGCCTTCCTGGTACAGTATATATATATATATTCTAAAATAAATATGAATTGTTAAAACATATTACATGTGTTTTAATATTAATCCTACAGCATGTCCTAGTAATAATGTTAACTTAGGAGAGGTAGAGGATCGAGAATTAAAAAACACATAAGATTTGATGTACATCCCCCTTATTAACCTATGAATTAAAGCTGTTATTAAAACCAAGCCATTTAACATACAGTTTATTCCCACGACGTCGAATAACACGTTCAACTAAATAGTGATCAGGATATTTTGTTTTCTGCAGTTCTTCGATGTAGAAACCTCCTTCAATAGGCTGTCCTCTGAGATTGCGAAGTAAATACGTAACTGGATTAGTAATCTTAATACTCCTGATCTGAAAAAATTCAGTGCTCCAGTTGGGTGTGTATACTTTTGCAAAGACAGACTTGTATTTGCTGATGCGAACAAAATCAACTTCTTTAAAGCGATAGCGGCGTGGATCAACTGTTTTAATTGCAAGATGAATAGCATCTAGGCGAGGTGTATTCCTTGTAACAAGACGTGGCTTTGTTCCGATAGTGCGGTGAGGTGTATCGTTGTAGGTAGTTACAAGTCTAGGTAGTAGATCAATCCAACGACATGAACATTGTGCTGTAAATTCTCGCCACATCATTGTTTTGAGTGTATGATTAAAGCGTTCTACAACACTTGCCTTGAGATTCCTGAAGGTGGAGTAATGTTGAATGCCAAGTAACTTGAGGTAAGAAGAAAAATCCTTGTTGTAAACTCTTTACCTTGATCAGTTTAAAGAAGCCTTGGGCAGTGTTTCGATTTTTCAACAATATGTTCAAATGCTTCCTTGACTTGAACTGCTGTCTTAGAACGCACAGGTTGTGCAAAAGCAAACTTCGAGTACACATCGACTACAGTAAGTAGATACTTATACCCCTTATTAATAGAGGCATATGGAATCATTTCTACTAAGTCTGCTTGCCACAGATCATCTTTTCCTCTTGTAATAACGCGTCTGCGGCAGTAGGTGCGACGTGCCGGTTTATGTAACCCATGTGCGATGTTTACCTTTGATGATGATGATGATGATGATGATGATGATTGTTGTTTAAAGGGGAAGTACATCGAGGTCAATGGCCCCTAATGGTACGAAATGAGACGAAATGGAATGACAAAATAAAAGTCTAAAAATCTCCACTGACCAGAATTGAAAGCGTGAGAATGAAAAATGAATGGATGGACATGAATTTAAAACAATCAGTGGATGCGATCCGCAATGCTTTACATTCACACAAACTGACGTAAAAGAATAGGATTACTGATGATGATGATGATGATGCTTGTTGTTTGAAGGGGCCTAACATCGAAGGTCATCGGCCCCTAATGGTACGAAATAAAAGAAAAAAATTGCAAAGGCATCCACTGACCAAAATAAAAATAAAATATGGCATGAAGAATGAATGGATGGACAGGAACTCAACAAAACACAAAACAAACAAACAAAAACCAGTGGATCGGACGCAATACAGATCGAAAATAACATTATTACCGACCAAGGAACCACTTATAAAGCACAATGATGCTTGGTGTCTAAAGGGGGTGCAAAATCCACGTCTAAGGCCCCACAGAATGGTACATGTTGCGAGTAAAATAGAACCATGGTAGGTGTCATGTTGGGGTATTAATCAGAAGTAGCGAAGACCCACGGTGTCCCACAAAAGATGGTACTACTCACAAGTATTGCAATACGTACAAGTAACGCAGACCTATGGTGTGTCTCACACAATGGCCCAACTCAGAGTCAACGTAAACCGAGAAGGTTCCCCACCTAGGTGTACTAAACACGGGCGCCGGTATTCCCGTGGTGTTCCTCACATAGTGGGTACTTAATTTCGTGTGGCTATTTCTAGCCGAGTGCAGCCCTTGTAAGGCAGACCCTCCGATGAGGGTGGGCGGCATCTGCCATGTGTAGGTAACTGCGTGTTATTGTGGTGGAGGATAGTGTTATGTGTGGTGTGTGAGTTGCAGGGATGTTGGGGACAGTACAAACACCCAGCCCCCGGGCCATTGGAATTAACCAATGAAGGTTAAAATCCCCGACCCGGCCGGGAATCGAACCCGGGACCCTCTGAACCGAAGGCCAGTACGCTGACCGTTCAGCCAACGAGTCGGACATAGTGGGTACTAATCACAGGCAACGCAGACCCACGGTGCTGCTCATATAGTGGTACAACTCACAGGCTACGCCCAGACCCGCGGTGTTGCACACATGGGTACGACGCACGGGTACTGGAATCCACCAGACCAGGCTTTTACTGCTACTAATCACAAACCTATTTCGTACCGAATTTAGTGGTACTACTCGCAAGTACAGGCAACCTATGGTGTTCCCCGCGAGATGGTACGATTCAAAATTAGTTGCATGGCTCTAATTCAGTCAGCCCTTGCTCGCCCCTTTTAGTCGCCTCTTACGACAGGCAGGGGATACCGCGGGTGTATTCTACATATGCGTCCCCCACCCGCAGGGGGTAGTGTGTTTGGTCCGCGAGAGGTATTTTATTTCCCTCAAGTCCGCCGGCAAGCCGGTTAGGACCCCCCTATCCGCCACCTGGGACGCGCCACGTGGGAGTATCACCTCTCCCCCTGCTACGCCTGCGTAGCAGGTTCGTGGTATAGGATTACTAACCAAGGGACTGCTGCTATAGCATAACACAGAAACGATGATGCTTGCAGTCTAAAGGGGGTCCAAAATGCAAGTTATCAGCCCCTCATAACAGTACTGATCGCTAGGAAAGTAGAACCACGGCATGTGTCCTGTTGCGGTACTAATCAATAGTAGCAGAGACTTGCGGTATTCCACACATTATTGTACTACTCAGAGGTTCTGAAAATCAACATATAGTACAGACCTATGTTTTATCTCACTTTGCGGCGCCATTTACAGGCAACGCAAACCTATGGTGTTCATCACATAAGAGTACTAACCACAGGCAACGCAGAACCATGGTAGGTATCATCCCATGGTCCTGCTCATATGGTGGTACTAATCACAGGTACTGCAAAAGCCGACCGCACGGTGCTCCTGTGTGCTACTAATCACAAACCTATTTGGTACCTAATATAGTGGTACTACGCGCAAGTAAAAGCGACCCATGATGTTCTCCGCGTGGTGGTACTAATCACAAGTAGTTTCATGGTTCCAAGACCATCGTCCCTTGGTTGCCCCTTTTAGTCGCCTCTCACGACAGGCAGGGGATACCGTGAGTGTATTTTTCGACTGCATCCCCCACCCACAGGTGCTAGAGAGAAAAGAGAAGAAGAAAGAAAGGATCCGCCACTTCAAAAATGAAGTAACGGACGTAGCTGATGATGATGATGATGCTTGTTGTTTAAAGGGGCCTAAAATCGAGGTCATCGGCCCCTAATGGTATGAAATGAAATGGCAACAAAAGTTCCAAATCATCCACTGACCAAAATAACAAGAATAATGTCATGAAGAATGAAGGGATGGACATGAACCTAAAAAACAAAACAAACAAAAAACAGTGGATCCGACTCAAAAGAAGATCATAAATAGTATTACTGACCAAGCGAACACTTATAAAGCATAATTCGAAATCGACGATTCATGATGTCTAAAGGGGTCCAAAAGCCAGGTCTAAGGCCCCCCAGAATGGTACATGTCGCGAGTAAAGTAGAATCATGGTATTTGTCATGTCAGGCAAGGGATACCGTGGGTGTATTATTCGGCTGCGTCCCCACCCACAGTGGGTAAAGAGAAAAAATAAGAAAGGAGGGGTCCGTCACATCGAAACCTGAAGTAACGGACGAAGAAAGGCAGGGGCCACGAAGGGCGTGAAAATGAAAGACTTCCTAGGCCTCGAATGCTTTAATACCGTCGGGATCGTAAAAGAACAAGAGTTGACCAAGGGAGGTCGGACAGGATAGACGAAACTGAGCAGCCTGGTACAAGTAAGAGGAAGCAATGCCTAGACTCGGCTAAGGGCCCCGTGGTCGCCAATCCTCACTCCCAAGTTGACAGCCCCTTGGTCACCTTTTAGTCGCCTCTTACGACAGGCAGGGGATACCGCGGGTGTATTCTGCATGAGCGTCCCCTACCCGCAGGGGGTACAAAAGGGACTAATCACCTCGCAGCCAACATAAGGGGTAAGCGTGTTTTTAAACAGTTTTCTTTCTTAGAAGAATGTACCTTAAGAACGAGCAACTGACACATATCTTTTCTTCCTTTCAGAGGGTTCAATCTGATTTGACTCTGCTTATTAAACATTAAAAGATTAGTTGAATTCCCCACTCGGAGCTCATGATAACACATTGCCAAACACGATAATAACGGTCAAGGACAAGATGAGGAAGTATCTTGTGCTCACGCCGATTCAGACGACATTTTTATCCATCCTCACAGCATTCGTTTTTCAATCAACCCATCATGTTTTTTTTTACGTGCCTGACCAGGCGCGGTTCTGCCTTTAGGTCACATGGTCACGTGCGCCTCCACCGATTAATACTGTTATAAAAAGCAGAACAATATTATTCACGATTGTTGTCCCGACCGCCTTCATTGAATTCAAGAGGCCATGACTCCCCAGGGTTGTTCTTGTTCTAGCAGACCTGGACTAAACTAGGCAACATAGTAAAGGTCTAATCCTGGATGGGACCGACTAGTTCTTATACCTCAACTTCATCCCATCACTCTGCCACGAACCTGCTACGATGGTGTAGCAGGGGGAGTGGTGATGCTCCCACGTGGCGTGTCCCAGGTGGCGGATAGGCGGGTCCTAACCGGCTTGGCGGCGGACTTGAGGGAAATAAAATATCTCTCGCGGACCAAACACACTACCCACTGCGGGTGGGGGACGCATATGTAGAATACAACCGCGGTATCCCCTGCCTGTCGTAAGAGGCGACAAAAAGGGGCGACCTTGGCGCGGACATGGATTGCGGTTTGGTATAATGTGTTGGACCTCCTGTGGATGGGAGAGGCTGACTACATCCATAGGTAATCCCTGCCTGTCGTAGAAGGCGACTTAAAGGGTCATGTGGCCAGGGTCCCCTCTTTATTTTTTTATTTTTCCGATTGTCAGATGTAGACCATTCCAAATTTTGATGTGTCTGCTGCCCGGAGATGGGCCTCTTACGTGTGCGATTACGCCCAAAAGCCCGCAACTGTCCACCCAGAACCATTGCGTGCTGCTGCTGAGAAGTACATACCGTTCTTCTCGGAGAATCCGCGCCGAAAACACGTTCCTAGATGGAACGATGAAATAGCAGCAGCCATCAAAAAACGCCGGCGCGCTCATAAGCATTACCGTAGACAGCCTACTGTGGCCAACTTTGTAACATTTAAGAAACTCCGCGCTCAGGCGACAAAGTAAGAAGGCTTAATGGGAGAGATATGTGTCGTCAATGACGTCACATACTACATCATCCCAAGTGTGAACTAAGCTTCGACGGATTTCGGGTAACCAAGGATCATCTCCTGTACCGGGAATTTCCACTGCAGGCAGTGTCGCCACTGACACTCTCGCGATTGCTGACCATCTAACTAGTCATTTCGCGGATGTATCTGGCTCCGGGAATTACCATCCTGATTTCCTCGCTCTGAAGCGGGAGGCAGAACTTCATCACCTTAGTCTTGCCACCCAAGCTTCAGAGGACTACAACGTGCCCTTTACGGAGTGGGAACTCCGCAGCGCCTTAGCGCTTTGCAAGGACACGTCTCCTGGACCGGACAACATCCATAGCTAGATATTGAAATACCTTAGTGATGATAGTATTCTATATCTCCTTCGTGTGTTCAACCAAATCTGGTTAGAGGGTGATTTTCCGTCTCAGTGGCGAGAGGGCATAGTGATTCCTGTCCTCAAGCCTGACAAGGATCCTAAGTATGCAGGAAGCTACAGACCAATTTGTCTTACAAACTGCCTGTGTAAGCTGTTTGAGAGGATGGTAAATCGCCGACTCGTGTTGTGTCTGGAGAAACAAGGAATCTTGTCCGAGTACCAATGTGGTTTTCGAGCCGCTCGATCCACCACTGACCACTTGGTACGCCTGGAGAGCTCTATCCAGGATGCGTTTCTCTGCAAACAGCACTTGGTAACTGTTTTCTTTGACTTGGAGAAGCCCTAGGACACCACATCGCGATATGGTATCCTTTCAGTCCTGCATCAATGGAGATTCCGAGGTCACTTGCCGGTATTCAATGCGAATTTTTTGTCGCACCGTCTATTTCGTGTCCGAGTGGGGAGGACATATTCGCAATACCACGTTCAAGAAGATGGAGTCCCACACGGATCGGTCCTTTGTGTCACTCTGTTCGTGATTGCCATAAACGGAGTTGCTGCTGGTCCAGCAGTAATACCGTTCCTATATGTGGAAGACTTCGCTCTGCACTATAGCTCGTGCAGTATGGCAGTCGCAGAGCGACAGTTACAGCAGGCTATTAGGTGTATTGAGCAGTGGACCTTAAAACATGGCTTTCGGTTTTCTGCCGCAAAGACCTCTGCTGTCCACTTTTGTCGTCAACGTACTTTTCACCCTCATCCTGAGCTCTATTTAGGAAATGTCGTTCTGCCAGTTGTTGACACTTACCGATTTCTTGGGCTCCTTTTCGATAGTAAATTATCGTGGGAGCCACATGTGCGTCAGTTGAAAGTGCAATGCACTAAGAATCTTAATATCATGAAGTTTCTTAGCAGCACTTCTTGGGGGCTGATCGCACGGTGCTCGTACGATTCTATAGGGCACATATTTTATCTCGCCTAGACTACGGCAGTGCAGCATATGGCTCAGCAAGACCAAATGTTCTTTCAAAGCTGAACATCATCCACCACTGCGGGGTTCGGTTGGCGACTGGAGCTTTTCGAACAAGATCCATAGCTAGCCGGCTCGCTGACTCTGGTGTGCCGCCTTTACGTCTGAGGCGCCAGCAAATGCTTCTTACCTATGCTGCTAATTTGCGACAGATGCTACTTCATCCAAGCTATCCTTGCGTGTTCAACAATGGCAAACATTTGCTGTCCGCTGCTTGTCCTCGAGCGACGCGGCCGGTTGGGATACGCTTGGATAGCAGTTACAGATTGTTTCACGTACCTTCTGTTCCTTGCCTTGTCAGACAACCAAGTGGGGTACCTCCGTGGGTAGTATGGCGACCACCGAACTCGATAGCTGCAGTGGCTTAATTGCGGCCAGTATCTAGAATTCGGGAGATAGTGGGTTCGAACCCCACTGTCGGCAGCCCTGAAGATGGTTTTCCGTGGTTTCCCATTTTCACACCAGGCAAATGCTGGGGCTGTACCTTAATTAAGGCCACGGCCGCTTCCCTTCAACTCCTAGGCCTTTCCTATCCCATCGGCGTCGTAAGACGTAAAATCACTAGCAAAAAAAATGTACGGCGACCTGAAATAATCGTGGATCTGCACACTGGCCCAAAGGAAAACACGGACCCTTCGATTTGTCGGAGGGTCTTCCGGTCCGTTGTTGGCCGCTATCCAGGTTCATTCGTCGTCTACACGGATGGTTCAAAGACAGATACGAAGGTGAGCTGTGCGTTCGTTGTTGACAATAATAGGTTCCTTTTTGCTCCTACGGCAACCTGTAGTGTGTACACAGCAGAGCTCTATGCTATCTGTGATGCTCTGCGGTACGCACTGTACAATGAGCGCCGCCACTTTCTTCTGTGTTTTGATATTCGCTCCCAGCTGAGTCCTCTGGTTATGTCCCATTGGGAGATGGAGTGGCAGGCCATTCCACTTCCCAATAAGCTGAAAGCGATAAAAGGAACAACGAAGGTATGGAGGACTTCCCTTCGGGCTTCGCGTATTATGTGGTATTATGTCGTCTTCGGATCGGCCACGGCATCTTGACTCACTCGCATCTTTTGAAAGGAGAACCCCCTCCGGTGTGTACCTGCGGCGACCATCTTCCCGTGGTACACATCCTTACGGAGTGTGTGGAGCTGGTCGATCTGCGCCGTAGTCTTAACCTTCCGAGTACAATCTCCCTTATCTTGCGCGATGACGAGCAGTCAGCAGACCTCGTCATCCGCTTTTTGAGGGATAGTGGTCTGTTTTATCGTGTGTGATGATGTCCTTTGTCCTAGTGTTTTTTGTGTCACTTGCGCTTTTATCCCATTGACTTCATTTTAGTTTTGTTGCGTATTTTAATGTGTTATTTTAACGTCTCACGTAAATATGTACTACCATGCAGTGCCTTATTCCTTAGTTTTCCTGTATTTTCTCTTATTTTATTAGAAAATAAGGCATTGCGTATTAGATCCACTGATTGTTTTAATCTCACCCTCATTTTTCTCCATCACCATTTTTTAAAACTCTAGTCAGTGGATACTTTTTAAAATTTTAACTTCATATCTCATGTCGTTCATTTCGTTCCATTAGGGGCCGATGACCTTCGATGTTAGGCCCCTTTAAACAACAAGCATCATCATCATCATCATCATCATCATCAAAACACCAAGCATCATCATCACCACCATCATTCTGCGAGCTGTGAGGGGTAAAGGGGGTTATGGCAAATTCTATTGACCTGGACACAGTATTTCTACGACGTGACACTTCAGCGCTAGTTCGTATTTTGAACTTACTTCTCCTACAGCCTACTAGATAGCACCCACCTACACTTTTCTTGTTGGCATTTGTATTATTAACGCACGCAAAAGTAGTGTTTGTAGCAAACCTGTACTTACCTTGTACGTATGTTAGATTAATCGTATCCATCGGTTTCGATGTTCATTGTAAGTCTGAAAAGTGTGTGAAGATCAGTATGATGTCTCTGAGTGTATTCCTGTGCGAGCATAAGTGTTTTTAAAATGAATCAGGTGAGCTACTTACAAATAAAATCTCTTAATTTTGAAGACAGATTATTAGCTAAAGAACTGGGCCCACCTGGACCAGAGCTTAGCATAAATCAAGTGTTCAAAGATAAAAATCGAACCTACAAGCGTAGTTTTAATAAGAACGTGTACGAAAGAGGGAATGGCTGTGTGGTTGTCCAATAAGTGATTTGATATTTTGCTTCCCTTGTATATTATTCGGCAGAGAAGAAACATTGACAAAAACGAGAGTGAAAAACTTATAACATCTATTAGAAAAGAGCATGAAACATTGTTTGTCGAAAACTCATTTAGATAACGAAAGGAAGATTGGGAGAATTTCAGAATGATGCGGAAACTGTCGAGTAAGACCATCAGACGTGTGAAAAGATCTTACGATCGGTCAAGGCTGGAGAAGTTAGATGAAGAATTCAAAATGTACAACACCAGAAACTTTTATCGGGCCTTCATAGAGGAACTTTCAGGTTATAAACCACAATGTCTTCACTTTAAGAATACAGACGGGGAGTTGGTCACCTGCAACAGCCAGAATGTGGAACTTTTGGCAAACTACTTTGAGCAGCTGCTCAATTGCGAAGAGCCCACGGAAAGATTACCTGTTGAAGATCTTCCAGAGATACACCTCCCATCTAACCCACCAACAATGCAGCAAGTTGCTAATGCCATCGGACATCTTAAGAACTGCAAAGCACCCGGGGAAGGTGGCATCATTGCGGAAGCTCTAAAAGCAGGTGGAAATAAGATCACAGAGGCCATACACCAGATCTTGATCGATTGCTGGGAGACTGGCAGGATCCCTGATGACTGGAAATCAGCAATCATACACCCTTTACATAAAAAAGGTGACCGCAGTGATGTCAACAACTACCGAGGGATATCTCTGCTGTCAGTAGCATACAAAGTGCTGTCAAGGATTTTACTGGACAATGTAGAAAGCCAATGTGATCAAACGATTGGTGAATATCAAGGATGATTTCGGCGGGGACGGTCTTGTACCGAGCAGACCTTCAACCTAAAAACCATTCTCCAACTAAAACAAGTAAGGAGTATGAACATTGCTGTGGTTTTCGTCGACTTTAAAAAAGCTTATGATTCCATCGACCGCCAGACACTCTTCTCCGTACTGCAAGAACGAGGTGTTGATTACAACACACGCACCCTCATCCAACAGACTCTTACGGATACAACATCTAAGGTGAATTTCAGGGGAGAACTATCTCGGACTTTCAAGATAAAAACTGGAGTACGGCAGGGTGATGGACTCTCACCCATTCTGTTTAATCTAGTGCTTGATAAAGTCATCAAGAACTGGGAATGTACACTGAGGAATTTAGAAATCAAACCAGTTGCCATTGGAGCCGGGACTCGAAAGATTGAGATCAGGTGCCTAGCATTCGCAGATGACATTGCAATCCTATCCAACAACTCTAAAGATGCTGTCATTGCTATTGAAGCCCTGCACGAGATAGCGGTGAAGGCTGGATTACACATATCGTATGACAAAACTAAGTACTTTGAGACTCGGCATCCCGGTAACCCCCCTTTGACGACCATACATGGAACGATTGAGAAAGTCAATCGCTTCCGCTATCTTGGTGAATGGGTCCACCCCAATGGTAGAGACGGTACATCCATCCTAGAAAGGTGTAACAAACTCAATGCAGCGTACCAACTATCCCACAACCATTATAATAAGAGGTGCATTTCGAAAAATGGTAAGATCTGTCATTACAAAACTGTTGTCAGACCACAGTTTTCGTACGCCTCAGAGACCTCCTGATGAACAAAAAAGGCACCATGGATGATCTAGAGAAAGCCGAAAGACGTATCCTCAGGAAAATTCATGGACCGAGATTGCTCCCAGATGGAACCTACAGACTTAAATCGAACTCTGAGCTGTATCGACAGTTAGAATCAGCCAATACCAGCATGCGACGTAGGAGGCTTAAGTTCTATGGACACCTACAACGAATGGACAGCAACAGGCTTACCAAGAAGATCTTTTCTTTAGTTAAAAGCTACAAGACTGGAAGCTTGTGGCTTAATGAAGTACAGAAGGACTTGGATTCGGCTGGGATTTCAGATATTGATATAGAAGATCGTTCCAAATTTTGTGCTATGGTACAGTCTTGGACCCCACCACCTAGAGTTCCTAGAAGTCGGAAGCCCCTTTCACAGGAGAGAAAGGAGAAATTATCAGCAGGGCTCAAGAGATATTGGGAACAAAGAAGAGCATCGAGGAAGAACTAGTCACCAGCGCTCCTTAGTGGGCTTAAATCAATAATAAATAAATGAGGAACATCACTTATGAGCAGTCAAAAGGGCGGAGTTAAGTGTTTCGTCAAAGAAAAATATCCCAAGGCAAATTATATTCACTGCTATGCTCATCAAGGCAATCTTATTCTTCAGAAAGTGACATCTTCATCCTCGCACAGCAGATCTCCGAAAAGAATGGGTTTCCTGATCGAGTCAGTTCATAAGAAGTTAGGCAGTGTTCCACTTGTACGATGGTATTATAAACATTGCACTGTAAACACTGTTTATGAACATCGTGATAATTTGTTAAAATGTTTTGAAGATATCAGAGACCATGAAACAAGTGACAGGAAATCTCCCACTGAAGCTACGGGATTTGTTCGAGCTCGGAATGATCTTCAGCTCACCTATTGGCTTAATTTCTATCACAAGATAATGCCACATGTTGCAATGTTTTTTGATTGCATTCAGAAAAGAGACATTGATGCAGTAAAGATGAAAGAGTTTGTCACAAATTTTGTTAATGCGATAGCCAATGTTCGCCAACTCTACGAAATGGAAGAAAGCCTTTCAACAGAGCCACTGAGAAAACTACAATGCGTTGATTATGCAAACAGTTCAGCCAATAGGTTGGCAGCCGTGGAAGTTTGTGATGTTATTATAAGTAGCATCAATGATAGATTTCAGTTCACTAATCATCTGTGTGCATCTAAGTTTTCTTCATTGATAACTTTCCTCAGTACTACAATTCATTCCCTGAGCATGACTTTCAGGCGACCCTGAAACTCTATCCTGCGATAAACGGTCCGAAATTGCGAACCGAATTGAAGTGTTGTGCAGTCGTTAAGATCTTCGCTGTGCATCCGGTGCTTTGCCTCTTTTGCAATTTTTCTATGAAAATAGAATGACACGAGCATTTTCAGAGTGTATGATTGCTTCAAAAAAATTGTCACCATACCAATGACGACTGTTAAATATGAACGGTTCCATGGGGAATGAGAGGTTGAATGAACTGGCGATGTTATCGATTGAGAAGAAGATTGTACATTCCATACCGGAATAATTAAAGAATTTGCTACCGACAACGAGCTGATATACAAGAAATAAAAAGGCAAGATTAGTTCAATTGATTTAATTGATTCCTAGTGTTTCTAATATGTTGAATGTGCCCCACCCATTTTTATCATCACAACCCGCCACTGTACCTGATTACGTTTTAATCTGTGAAATGACATCATAGCTCGTAAATCCATACCAGCCCACTCTTACTGGAAAACTGTTCCTAATTATAAGCATTTAAATGCCACCGTGTGAAGATTGTCATGTTGTCGAACATTATACGAACAATCATTCATAATAAGTCACTGCAACATTTCCAATTCACTCACCTCATATGTGTCTCCGCAATTTTATAGTTACCACTTGATTGTAGTCTTATTGACCGGTTTTAAATTGTTAAAATGTAATATTATACCTTTTGGAACATTTAATATTATATGAACCGGGCACGGGGTCCTGACCTATCTTTGGTTTAAGTCCTTTTCTAGCTGATGTAGCTTACTAAGTATAAATGACACATGTCCTAGTTCTAACACCGGTATAATGGTTATGCCCTAAATATAAGGATTGTTATGTATTGGGATTGTAGCTTAATTAATGCTGTAACTTCTATAGATCAAGACCTCTCAGAACACGATCGCGCCAATGATGAATATCATTGTACCGGGAGATACACCTCAATTCCGCACATTCAAAAGAAGCGCCTGAATAATTGCGAAGTTTGTCATTTCTAAGTTCCCTAAACTGATTGGATTTATTTTGTTTTGTTTAAGTGTACATCAAGAAGTTTGAACATTTCTCCATAGACGTCTTAACAAAACAACTGTGGCCATGCACTCTGGTGTAAGACGGAAGAATTCGTGATTTAAAGAAGCTTTGTGTTTTTCTCAACTAAATTAACTTCCTTTTGTTATTTTAAGGTTTGCAACACTTCTTTCTCATTCCACCAGTTTTTGAATCCAACCAATCAGGAATTTTCTGTAATTATTTTTCAACCAATCACACATTTCTTGTATCTTTTGAATTTGCCAATAAAATTGAGAGGGTGTGGCAGGATTTAGTCCAGAACCCTTTCGAACCGTCCCCTCGCGTATATAAGCTGCGGTCTTTCAGGCTGCCTTGCCTTTGGATCACCGAATTTCTGAGAGTATGTGTGTTAAGTCAGGAGGCGGGGCGCCTCATTCTTCGCCAGGCAGTTCAACCGCCAAGGTAATGGCCACCTGTCTTATTTTTCTGTAGCTACCTCCCCAGACGTATGCGAGGGGAAGGTTCTAATTTCTAACTATGTAACCTCCTGTTTTATAAAATGTAAACTTTCTTTCGGCTAGTGTAAAATTTCATAAAGACAAACTGTAAATCGGGGATAGACACTGCGTTACCCTCTTGAGTTCCCCTTCAACATAGTTTGAGGTGACTACGATTTTGTAAACTTTTCTCTTTTCTGTAAAGTGTTTAATTAACCTCCATTCTAGTCACCTCAGTAGCTTGGGATTAGCCTCTGCAATATCGGGCCGACAGCCCAATTAGGGTTTTAATTTTCTAGGAGTGCAAGTGTACGCCTCCATTGATTTTGTGTTCGGGCCAGTAATTTATCCTGTTCTTCTTTCCACGAAGGCCCAGTAGTTTGGGTAATAGATACCCCTGTGTACACAATGTAAATGTTAGGTTGGGCCTAGAGAGGCCAGATTTTGTGTAATATTGCCTTGAGTAGGCGGTAAGAAATCGGGAGCGCAGTCTCATTGGTTAATGTTAATGTTGGAGAGCATGCAAGCTCTATTCTGAGATTGTGAACTTCCTGTAATAGTGAGGGGTGCCTCTGGAAGACTATAAATAAGTAACCTTTGGAGCACAGTGCTCTTCAATTTGGGAGATTTCTGTCCTTGTCTAAATAATACCACTTTTGCGAAATTGTAAATTTTTAAACTGGGGACTTGAAGCCCAAAATTATTAAATTCACTATTCTGGGGTTCTCTATTTTAATATCCAAATTTGTCATTGTTATTTCACTAAGTGAAAAGTTGTTAAGTTCGTTTTTTGAAAAGAAATATAACTTATGTTAACGTTTTAATTTTATCTTTGATATAGTTGATAGACCCATTCCACCCAGCTCCTTCTTTCACCTCTTTCTGCTCCACGAAACCCCGGAACAATCATGATAATGGAGGAATCATATTTCGTAAGGATGAAGACGCAAGTGGTAACATTGGAGGTGAAACACCTGTTTTTGAACAAACATCTCCTGATCAAGGTCTCTATACTCTGTACTCCCTTGGTTATATCACCACAAGTTGATGTTACCACGCAGCACGGAGGCAACATCACTGATTTGGAATCCTCCTCAAAACATGGCAACCAACCCACATTATCTAACGATATAATTCCTCTTCCTAAAATTAAGATCACGAGGAAACGTAAAGGTAAACGGTTGAAGTCTTTGCTTCTAACATCGACACCTAATAAAGATCGTTTGGAAAACGAATCCAAGGTAAAAGAAGAACTTGCTGCTGAGAAGGAAAACCGCGCCAAAGAAAGAAAAGCACGTGCTGAAGAAAAAAAATGTAGGACAGACATCATCACTGTGCACAAGTCAACGAAAGGAAGAAAAGGATAAAGAATGCCGATGAACCAGATACAGACTCTTCAGAGACTCATGCGGAATTCTCAGTTCACGATAGTAGTTCAGATTTCGATTGTCTTTTCATCAAGGAAACTGACCAAGAAAATGAGGATGTCAATAATCCACAGGAACCAAGGGGAGTTCACCTTCCTGAACACACTCGTGGGACTCTGTCAATGACCCGAAATTTCCCATCGCTTTTGCCTAATGTCTACGCTGTAGTCAAAGTGCAGGGTAAGACAAAAGATTCTTTGCGACACTACGTGGCCAGGATCATTTCCACCTACGATGACGAAAAAAAGTCTTTCCGACACTACGTGGCCAGGGTCATTTCCACCTACGATGACAGAGGCTATGAAGCGATTTTCTACAAAAAATTACCAGGTGCCTACAAATTTACAGAAACTAATGACGAGTCATTCATTGCGACGGATGACGTAGTGTTTAAACTCTCAAAATCAATTCGAATAAACTCAGCATGTTTACATAACGCGATTACTTTCTCTGGGGACTTAACTATTTTCATTATTCTTTTAGCTTGGTAATCCTTCATGCAAATCTGATGTAATAGAAGCTAGTATGTTTACTTCATTTCCTTACGTACTTAACTTTCCTTCATTCAGTTTATTTACTGTACTAGTCTATTTCTAGTTGCGTTTTGTAGAATTATTCGTTCTTAAGTGTTCAAGTTTAAAGTAAGTTAAAGCGCTAATTTGGGAGTTTTTTATATAAGTATATTTTTTATCCATGTCCATCCAATTGGGGCATAGCCCTGCACTGCAGGTTTTTGCCCCATGCAATGGGGAGCAAAGCCCTGCAATTAATTATTAATTTATTTAACCAAATTGATTCGTGACTAATGATTGGAGGTGGTTGGAGTTTCCAGTGATTACAGGTAAGATCCCTACCTAAAACACACATATAAAATTCTGAGGTAATCTGCTCCTGGTTGGTCACAACAGTCAAAAAACCGAATATTGCAGGGCTTTGCCTCCACCTACCCTATGTTGTGATTTAAATATAGATACCGGTGGTTGTCTTGAACAGACTTTTAGCGAGGTATCTCCGTGGTTAGTTCCGCATCCGCATATACGTCTAGACCTACTCCGTGGACCCAAGGTGAATACGGATTCCTCCGTTTATCGCAGGTGTTTCCAGGACTTCGTTCACTAGTATCCGGCCGCGAGACATATCTTCACGGATGGTTCTAAAATCGGAGAAAATATTGCTTGCTCTTTCGTCACTGATGATACGAGCATGGAGATCTCGCTTCCTAATGTATGTAGCGTGTATACTGTGGAGCCTACGCCATCTTAGAAACTCTGCAGTTTGCAGTGGGTGACGAAAGAAACCATTTTCTCATGTGTAACGACTCGTAAAGTTCTCTGCAGTCTATTGAAGCCTGTTTCTCGCAACACCCACTTGTGCAGCAGATTCATGACCTTCTAGGCAGGTTAAGTGATGCTGGTACCAGAATTACTTTCGCGTGGCTTCCAAGCCTCGTTGGGATTGCGGGAAACGAACTTGCGGATGAAGCTGCAAAGGAAGCGGTACTTTTACCTCCAAGACCTATTAATGAACCTACTAAAGCTATTTGTTCTCAGCTACGTCAAGCCATCTTGGGGTCATGGGTATCGGAGTGGCTAGCTATCCGAACTCCCAACAAGCTGAGAGCAATTAAGAAGACAACCACCGAGTGGTGGTCCTCTTTCCGGCCTTCACGGAGAGAAACTTAAACTATGCTGCACTAACGTAGGTTTGAAACTGAAAAGAATAGTCAGAAAATGTAGGAAACAAAGAGGACTTATAACGAAGCAGAAAAATATTATTACCACTTTAAAGGAAAGGATGCATTTACTCAAAAATGAAAAATCAACATGGGTTTGACAGTCAACGAAATAAAATTACAGGACTGGCCGAACAAGATGACTTGAAAGCAAATTCCTTGATCGAGCAGATTAACGATTTTTGTGAACAAAAGTGCAGTAAATTCAGAGAAAATAATATAAAAGTCTGCATATTACTATCCAACAGGTCATCCACAGGCTACATGATCCTGAGATCTCTTAATATTTTGCAACTACCACACCGAAAACTTTAAAAACTTGGCCATTGGCCATTCTAGAGGAGAGTCAGGAATTACTTCCTTGGAACGAGCTCGTCTGATTACAGAAAAGAAATCCTTATAGCACGGTAATGAAAAGGTAGATTCTCTCATCATGGATGAGATGGCAATAAAATAAAATCTGGTCTATGACAGGAATTTGGATATGCTTCTTGAAATGACTAATGTGGAGAGAGATGCTGTCGGTATTGAAGACAAGCTTGCTAATAAAATGCTCCGCATTCTGTTCAAAGGTCTTTCCACACATCACAGAATTCCTGTGTCATATTATTTCACACACAGCCTGGCAGATCAACTAGCCAAATCCTTACAGGTTGTTGAAGACGGTGGGTTCCAAGTCGTCCGAATTGTGACACACAATTATCAAGTGAATGTTGCCATGTTTCATTCCTTGTGTGTCCGACTCGTTGGCTGAATGGTCAGCGTACTGGCCTTCGGTTCATAGGGTCCGTGTTCGATTCCCGGCCGTACCTGTGATTTTAACCTTAATTGGTTAATTCCAATGGCTCGGGGGCTAGGTATGTGTGGCGTAATCAGCATTATAAATCATCCTAGGTAAGGCCCTCATCTTCACAGATATGCAGGTCGCCTAATAGGCCGTCAACGAGAAAAAGACCCGCACCAGGCCTGTCCATAGGCAATACGCCATTATTTTTATTATTCCTTGTGTGGAAAGGAGGCAGACCTTGTATATCAAATTCAGCACTCATTGATCCCAGCAGGCTTATATTTTTTAGTTTTGACACTAGCTTTATATTAAAAAATGTAAGATCACAACACTTGAGCAGGAATTTTTAAGTAAATGGTAAGGTAGTAAATGCAGAACATTTGAAAATGGTGTATCACCTGCAAAAACGATTGGTAGTGAAACCTGTGCGAAAATTAACTAGGAAAAGAGTATACCCTACGAATTTGGAAAAGATTAATGTCGCAAGGGCCAAAGTAATATTCTTGACAGACACTATTGCTGGCTTTGAAAGATTGGAGAAAGGAAGCCCAGAAAAAACTTGGTGACACGAACAGCTTCATTGGAACCATACATTTTCATGAAATGTTTCAAACATGGCATGATATTCATGATATTTGCAACACTGCAAACGCCATTACTCCCAGAAATTCTAATAAATTTATTTTCATCAGTCTTGATGATAACAGACTCTCCTGGTTGACCAATGACTTTATTTCATACACTGAAGAAATTCAAACAAATCCAACAGATACACAAGAGAAACATTTCAAGCTTTGGTGCTCACAGCTCTGTCAACAGCTGCATCCATCAATTATCTGTTATCCATAAACTTCCATTATGACACTGAATTTTTAAAAGTAATATAAGGCAAAAGGGAGGGTTCAATGACATGCTGGACACAAGAGCATGTCTTCACGCTATGAAAGCAACACTACAGACTGGCATCATTGCAGCTTCTAATGATGGCAATGTGCAACTTAGGAATGGTAGCAAATCTGATTTGCCTCTATTAATAAACAATGGAAAAAATCAAAAGTGCAAGTGAATGGAGGCGTTGAAATTCCAAACATTCCCCCTCATGTACACATTCTGGTAAAAACAGTTCAAGGTAGGCTTACTGAACTTCTGTTTACATAAGCCAGTGAGTATGAAAATACAGGGTCATAAAATATCAAGCCATTAATTGAAAAAAAATATTTAAAAGGGCTTACAAATTGTACCGGAGGTACGCCCGCCCCGTGCGTTTACAATAACCACCGTTTAGAAGGCCATCTATAACATGAACATTGAAATTAATTTCGGAAGAAGTTTGAACATTTATCGACAGATGCCTCTACTATCAACTTATGTGCGCCCTCTGGGGCGAGGATAAACAATCAATTTTCGAAGTAATTTTGTGTGTCAAGGTTTCCTAAACTGAATTGATTTTGGTGTTCTAAGGTTATTAGCACTTCAGTCTCTTCCCGCCGACTTAATACTGTAGCCAATAGGGAATTTTGTACATTTATTTAATTCACCAATCAGCAATTTTTTATATTTATTTGATTGTCCAATGGAAATTGTCGGTGTGTCAGGGCTTCGGTCCAGAGAAATCTGAAACCTTCTTCTCCGCTATAAAAGGTGGAACCGTTTAGGCCATGTTGCCTTTTCGATCCCTCCAGTCCAGCAGTACAGTGTGTTAATATAGGAGGCGGGGGACGGCCCTCCACCTCAAGGTATGGCAGACATCTTTTAATCATGTAATCGTCTCAGAAAGCTAGTTCGAGGGGAAGGTTTCACAATATTTTATTAATGTAACTCTGCAAATCTTCAAACCGGGTTTAGGACCTTAATCAAACTTAAAGAGTGTGTACCCTCATTTATTCCCCTTCAGCTTGGTATTGAGGTGACTATGATTTTGTAATCTTTAAAACCTATCTCACCGAGCTCGATAGCTGCAGTCGCTTAAGTGCGGCCAGTATCCAGTATTCGGGAGATAGTAGGTTCGAACCCCACTGTCGGCAGCCCTGAAAATGGTTTTCCGTGGTTTCCCATTTTCACACCAGGCAAATGCTGGGGCTGTACCTTAATTAAGGCCACGGCCGCTTACTTCCCATTCCTAGCCCTTCCCTGTTCCATCGTCGCCATAGACCTATCTGTGTCGGTGGGACGTAAAGCAACTAGCAAAAAAAAAAAAAAAAAAAAAAACTATCTCGTAATTTTGTAACTTATAAATTTATCTCCGTCTAGTCACCTGCGTAGTATAGGCTTAGGCTCTGTAACGTCGGGCCATAAGCCCACATAAGGTTTTAATGATGTTCTGGTGAATTTGAAAGGAGTGCAACAGTTCGCCTCCTAACACTTCGGTTTCCGGCCAATGACGTTAACCTTTTCATTTTTCACTAAGGCCATGTAGAAAGGGTATTAATACCCCTGTTAAAGTTTACTTCCATTGTTCTATTTCCTATGTAAATTCTACTCTTGAGCAAATAAGACAGTGAATACTGTTTGATTTGGTAAAAGGTAGATTGTGCCTTTAAGAGGCCTGGAACCTGTCAATTTTGGAGAACTCTTGGAAAGTAATTTTGTGCAGCAATGACGCACTTTGTAAATGCAGTAACAGTTTCTTTGTGGATGTATTAAAGGGAGCAGTGGTGCTTTTGTTAACTTGTAACTAGGAAGCTTCAAGCTCATGTTGTTAAATAGACCGAAAATGAGATATTAGTATAACGGTAATAACACGATGCTCACCTCTCCATGTTCATCACATATTATATTCTACAAAATCAGCCATAGTCACTGAGTTACAGGGTCGTGGAATATTGGTACTTCTGCAAAAACGACCAATGTCAGTTGGCTTTTCAGCAAGAATAACCATAGTCAAATGACACGGGTTGCTTTTGCTTGCAAGCCATAGCATGTTCCGCCATCTTGTGTTTGGGTCATCCGCTGTTACTGTAGCATTATGTCGAAAGATGACAGGGATCCTAAGGGCAGTGTAGCATGGCCAGTTAACAAGCCGAAGAAAAGAAGAATCGTGTTGAGATAAAAGAATATTGTGTGAAGGGGGTTTCTCACCAAAATAACAAAGGTGTTTCAGTTCCTAAAAGAACGACGGGAGATGATTGCAGGCGTGTTGCTCGTTAACTTTAAGGTTATGTACGTTTGTTTACAAAGCACATGGTTCATTATTACGAGAGTGCATTTGCTTGATACAAATTATTACCATTTATGAGTTATCATTACGTCTCACATACGGTAAGGCAATATGCTAGTGATTATTAGGAACTGTTCTGATACAATTTCAAGTGCAAGAGATTGAAACGCTTTTCAAGGATATCACTTAAGGACCGAGAAGAACTTCTGGCACGATTCAATGGCATGTCGTCTAAGAACGAACAGGATTCTTACCTGTCAGGACTCATAATTTTCCGACATAAATCAGAAAAGGCCTTGGTGTAAGGAAAAAACTGGACTTGCATATAACCCTGATGGCGCCTATTCTTATAAAGTAAGAGTAAATGGTGTTGAAGAAGAAGTGTGTCACAATGCAATGATTGCTCTTCATGAAATACCTCCGATGTCAATCAATCAATCAATCAATCAATCAATCAATCAATCAATCAATCAATCAATCAATCATTCAATACTGATCTGCATTTAGGGCACTCGCCCAGGTGGCAGATTCCCTATTTGTTGTTTTCCTAGCCTTTTCCTAAATGATTTCAAAGAAATTGGAAATTTATTGAACATCTCTCTTGGTAAGTTATTCCAATCCCTAACTCCCCTTCCTATAAATGAATATTTGCCCCAGTTTGTCCTCTTGAATTCCAACTTTACCTTCATATTGTGATCTTTCCTATTTTTATAAACGCCATTCAAACTTATTCGTCTACTAATGTCATTCCACGCCATCTCTCCGCTGACAGCCCGGAACATACCTAGAGCTAGAATAAGAAGAATCCAGCATTTCTTACAGGTAGCGGGCGTTTCAACCAAAGACATGAGAGGTAAGCACCATGCAAGACCAAACAAAGCTCCTGCTGCAGTTCTTATACTTACTAGAGGGCACAAAAAGTCATTCAGGGCCAGTCTCACTATTCCGGAATGTTTGCACATGAGCCTTATGCATAAAATGTTCCTTGAAGAAGTAAGACTGAATGTTCCATACAAGCTTTATTATTGTGTTTTCAATGAATTTAATATTAAATTCTGTATTGCCAGAACAGACACCTGTTTCACATGTGATGCATTACCGTTACAAATACAGAGTGCTTCAGACCACGGGGAAAAGAACATACTAATGCAGAAGAAGGAATTGCACCAGAGGAGGGGTGATCCATTTTTGAAATGAAGAGAGCATACAAACAAACTGCCAGAGAAGGGACTTGCATGGTAATTTCCTTCGACTTCATGCAGAACCTGCCATTACCCCATATACGTACCAGTGATATTTTCTTCTGCAGGCAACTCTGGTATTATGTGTTTCGTGTACACGATTTGGCAGATGACAGCGCTACCATGTATGTTTAAACAGAAACAGTAGGAAGGAAGGGAGCAAATGAACTCACGTCTATGTTGTTGCATTATTTTAATAGCAAAACCACCACTGCCGATCATTTAGTCCTGCTGGATGCTCTGGACAGAATAAAAATCACACAATGGTCTATTTCCAATACCTACTAGTTCACTGCCTCCATCTCATCAGGATAATAACTTATGTTTTCCCGATGAGGGGCCATTCCTTCCTTCCCATTAACCAAGACTTTGCACTCATTGAGAAGAAAAAGAGAACTACTTCAACAGAAGTACCTAATGACTGGAATGAAATAACGAGCAGTTACCGCAACAAACCATCTCCATTTGACGTCGTTGTTGTGGCTCAGGAAATGATGATGATGATGATGATGATGCTTGTTGTTTAAAGGGGCCTAACATCGAGGTCATCGGCCCCTAATGGTACGAAATGAAATGACAAAAAATTCAAATTCATCCACTGACCAAAATAAAATAAAAAATGTCATGAAGAACGAAGGGATGGACATGAACCCTACAAAAAAACAAAAAAAAAACAGTTCATTAGAGTATTACTGACCAAGGGACCATTTATAAAGCACAATGATGCTTGATGTTTGAAGGGGGGCTAAATTCACGTCTAAGGCCCCACAGAATGGTACATGTCGCAAGTAAAGTAGAACCATGGTATTTGTCATTTGGGGGTACTGATCAAAAGTAGCGAAGACTCACGGTGGTCCACACAAGATGGTACTATTCACAAGTATTGCAATTCGTACAGGGAACGCAGACCTATGGTGTGTCTCACACAATGGCGCCACTCATAGCCAACGCAAACCGGTAAGGTTCCTCACCTAGGTGTACTAGTCACGGGCGCCGGTATTCCTGTGGTGTTCCTCAAATAGTGGGTACCAATCACAGGCAACACTGACCCACGGTGCCGCTCATATAGCGGTACAACTCACAGGCTACGCCCAGACCCACGGTGTTGCCCATATGGGTACAACGCACGGGTACTAAAATCCACCAGGCCAGGCTTTTTACTGCAACTAATCACAAACATATTTCGTACCAATTTAGTGATACTACTCGCAAGTACATGCAACCCCTAGTGTTCCACGCATGATGGTACGAATCAAGAGTAGTTTCATGGTTCTATTTCAAACATCCCTTGGTTGCCCCTTGTAGTCGCCTCTTACGACAGGCAGGGGATACCGCGGGTGTATTCTACATGTGCGTTCCCCACCCGCAGGGGGTGTGTGTTTGGTCCGCAAGAGGTATTTTATTTCCCTGGAGTCCGCCGGCAAGCCGGTTAGGACTCCCCTATCCGCCACCTGGGACGCGCCACGTGGGAGTATCACCTCTCCCCCTGCTACGCCTGCGTATCAGGTTCGTGGCTCAGGAAATGCTTTATGATTTAAAACTTGCAGTAGCTCCTTACTTCTTAAAAACTCCAGGACTATCCCTGACTCTCAAACATCTTCGCCTGATGGAAATCTCAGATGACTATGTTCTGAAATGGGATACGTACTGCGGCCACTGGGACAAGTGTAATGTTCGCAGCAAATTCGTGCTCCCTCAAAGTGTAGAACTAACCCCATTGTATGGAGGTCCCATTCCCCTTCCACCAGCAAAGTTGCAGGACGTAAAATGACTGCGTGCATTCCTTCAGAAGCCAGAAAGTAGGCTGTCCTACACACAGCTGGAAGAGAGCCCAGAACGCATTGTTGATAGTGATATTGATGTAGACGAAGATGACAACAGTGATGGATGTACCGAGTGAAACGTTCTAGTGAACCATACTGTATTCTTTTCGTAATTCATCTTCAGTACAACGTAATGTAAAGGAAAGAAGTTAGAAAAACTATAAAAATCTGTAATAAACATACAATATCATGTTTTGTTGAAAAAACTGTGATAATATTTATATTGACTTAAATATACACATGTGAAAGCAAATTATGCAGCACTGAAAAATGAACGTAAGGAATATTATGATTGTTCTTGAGAATTTCAGGCAAAAAGTACCAATGTCAGAATATTTTTTATTTTTTTAAGAAGACGATTAAAAATTTTCAACATCAAAATCTTTCTTTTATATGAACAAATGTATGGAAATTTTGCCTGATTTCTTTGTCTCACAGAATCACATTTACACAGCTTATAGTGTCTCCTGAACATTTCATATTTGAGTTTCTAACGTTGTTTCTCGAGCTCACGGGCTAAACTTTGTACCTGATTGTTATTGCTTAGCAAGGTTTAAAATTTGAAAAGAAAAGAAAAAAGGAAACAGAAGAAATAAAAATTACTTATTTTAAAGTTTTTAAAATTAAAATTCGATCTTTTCTCTATCCACCCATTCATGCTCGCACCTTGTTTCACCTCTGCGTTCCACAGAATCCCCGGAACACAAATGATTTGATCCTTAACTCAGCAGTGATTATTATTATTTTATGTTTTCAGAATCTGTAGTCACTCTGTCATCAGTTTCATTCAAGGGATCATGTGCAAGACTTGCAATAACGAAAAAAATGCTACTATTGTTGCTGCAGAAATTACTCAAGCATTTGTTGAACAATATTGTAAGGACTATTTCGTCAAAATGCCAAAATATTCCTAATCGGGACTGAAAACCTTTGAACAGAAAAGTGTTAAAATTAACATATTCACGGTCACCATCTGAGCGGGATATTTAAGTGGCCGGCCGAGCTGTTAGTGGCACAAGTAACAAACTAAACTAAACGAGACATGGAAACAAAATTTTGCACATACCTTAACCTTAACTACAGTTGTGCGGTCCCGGGGACCCTAATCCTAGGAACACTGTCGGCATTGGAGACATGTGCGTCTCAGTTGCTTCCTCATTTTCAGCCTACTGTATGTTACCACGGTACCCCGTAGTCAGTGTTGGAGGTGCTGTGTTGGCTTTCGTATTGTTAACGCGACGTCTAGGGGGGACCGCACGACTTTTTTTTTTTTGCGTTCTCTGTATTCATTTGTTTCCCGTATCTGTTGATGACATTAATTGGTGAACTAGTCTAGTGACCCTGGACCATCGCGTGCGAATACGAACGATCCTAATTTTGATGAAAAGGTTTCGAAAATTATCGATGACCTAGGAAGTGATGTATCCGACGTTGACATTTCTGATGAAGGGGATGGTGATTTTATACATAGCGAACATGACTCAGACTCCTGTGCGTCGGGAGACAGTGAAAGTGGAGAGGAGATTGCCGAAGGAGAATCGGAAATTGGAAATGATGAGGAACACGATAGGAAATATTTTTATGGCAGAAATAGATTCAAGTGGTCGGCAGTGGAACCAAACAGGAATATCAGAACTCCAGCTCACAATATAATGAAGATTCCAGCACTTTGCCTCGATCTAAGAAGACAGACCTAACTAGACCCACTCGTTGCTTGGACTTATACTTTCAGAAATGGCATGTTAAATGAAATACTTGTGTGGACAAATAAAAAACTGGAAAACATCCGGAGAAAATACCCGAATACTGAAAGGACAGAATTGAGACCTTGTACATTATGTGAAATGAAGAGCTTCCTTGGCCTTCTCATCTACATTGTAGAATTTAAATCAAATAACGAAGACATTCGCTCTATATTCTGTACAGACGGAACAGGTCGCGTTATCTTTCGTATTACAATGTCATCAGCAAGGTTTGCTGAAATTCTCAATTGTCTGAGATTTGATAACCCTGATGACAGGGATTTACGTAAGATTTCTGATCCAGGTGTTGCTATAACGAACAGAAATTCAATCAAAATTCGCAGAGGACCTATGCTCTAGGGGCTAATGCTACTGTGGATGAAATTCTGATGATGACGATGATGATGCTTGTTATTTAAAGGGGCCTAACATCTAGGTCATCGCCCGTTAATGGCACGAAATAAGACGAAATGCAAGGATAATTAAAAATCCATAACCCTCCACTGACCAGAATTCAAAACGTGACGACGAAGAATGAATGGTTGGATGTGAAGTTATAACAATCAGTGGATCCCACCCGCAATGCCCCACATTCCCAGAAACTAGCGGTAAACAATAGTATTACTGACCAAGGGTCTGCTTGTAAAGCACCATACTGAATCGATGAATGAAATGGCGTATGGCTTTTAGTGCCGGGAGTGCCCGAGGATATGTTTGGCTCGCCAGGTGCAGGTCTTTTGATTTGACAGCGAAATTAATCAATGATGGTTAAAATTCCCGAGCCTGCCGGGAAGCGAATCCGGGACCCCTGTGATCAAAGGCCAGTACGCTAACCATTTGGTCATGGAGGCGGACACTGAATCGATTATGCTTGTAGTCTAAACGGGTCCAAAATCCATGCCATCGGCCCCTCATAAAGGTACTTATCGCTAGGAAGGTAGGACCATGGTATTTGTTATGTTGCGGTACTAATCAAAAGTAGTTGACTCGCGGTATTCCACACATTATGGTACAACTCACAGGTAATGCGCACATGTAACACAGACCTATGGTGTTTCGCACTTTGTGTCGCTATTTACAGGCAACGCAAACCTATGGTGTTCTTCACGTAAGTGGACTAACCACAGGGACTGGCACTATCCCGTGGTGTTCCGCACATAATGGGTACTAATAGGCAAGGCAGAACAATGGTGTTGCTCATACAGTGGTAAGGTTAGGGGCCGATGACCTCGATGTTAGGCCCCTTTAAACCACAAGCATCATCAACATCATCATCACAGTGGTAAGGATCACAGGTACCCTAAAATGCATCCTGAGCACTCTGTCGCTACTAATAACAAACCTATTGTGTACCCAACATAGTGGGACTACGGGCAAGTAAAAGCGACCCATGGTGTTCGCTGCGTGTTGGTACTAATCACAAGTAGTTTCATGGTTCTCATACAATCATCCCTTGGTCGCCCCTTTTAGTCGCCTCTTACGACAGGCAGAGGATACCGTTGGTGTATTCTCCGTCTGTGTCCCCCACCCACAGGGGGTTGTGTTTTAGGTCCGCGAGAGGTATTTTATTTCCCTCAAGTCCGCCGGCAAGCGGGTTAGAACCCCTATCCGCCACCTGGACGCGCCACGTGGGAGTATCACCACTCCCCTTGCTACACCAGTGTAGTAGGTTCGTGGGAACTTCATTTTGTAAACCTGTTGCATTACATGTTTTATTAAGGAATACATATGCAGTATAAAACGCAGAAAATAGTGTTAGAAGGAAATCTTTACGTATTTGACCCACCTTCAGAATGCGGTCCACAGGACCGTACAACTGTAGTTGTACAGAAATATTGACGACTGCGGTTAAAGGTTAACCCATTAGTGCCCACTGCACGCACTTGATGATGATGATGATGATGCATGTTGTTTTAAGGGGCCTAACATCGAAGGTCATCGGCCCCTAATGGCACGAAATGAAATGTCAACCAAAAATATAAAACATCCACTGACCAAAATAAAAAAATCTCATGAAGAATGAATGGATGGACATGAACCCGGAAAAAACCAACAAACAAACAAACAAACAAACAAATAACAGTGGATCCTAATCGAAAGAAGATCAAAATATAAGAGTATTACTGACCAAGGGAATACTAACAAAGACAATCTTGGAAAAAGGATGCTTTGTGGCTAAAGGGGTCCAAAATCCAGGTCTAAGGCCCCTCAGAATGGTACTTATCGCTAGTAAAGTAGAACCATGGTATTTGTCAAGTTGGGGTACTAATCAAAAGTGCTTGATGATGCTTGTTGTTTTAAGGGGCCTAACATCGAGGTCATCGGCCCCTAATGGTACGAAATGAAATTACAACCAAAAGTTCAAAATCATTCACTGGCCAAAATAAGTAAAACGTCATGAAGAATGAAGGGATGGGCATGAAACAAAAAAAAACAAAAAAACAAAAAACAAACAAAAACAGTGGATCCAACGCAAAAAAGAAGGATCATATATAGCAATATTACTGACCAAGGGACCACTTATAAAGCGCAATCGTGAATCGAGTATGCTTGATGTCTAGAGGGGTTCAAAATCCAGGTCTAAGTCCCCTCAAAGTGGTACTTATCGCTAGTAAAGTAGAACCATGGTTTTTGTCATATTGGGGTACTAATCAAAAGCAGCGAAGACTCACGGTGGTCCACACATGATAGTACTACTCACAAGTATTGTACGCCGTACAGGTAACGCAGACCTATGGTGTTCTCACACAATGGCGCCACTCATAGCCAACGCAAACCGATGGGGTTCCTCACCAAGTTGTACTAATCACAGGCGCCGGTATTCCTGTGGTGCTCCTCACATAGTGAGTACTAATCACAGGCAACGCAGACCCACGGTGTCGCTCATATAGTGGTACTAAGCACAGGCAACGCCCAGACCCGTGGTGTTGCTCACAGGGTTACGACTCACGGGTACTGGAAACCCACAGTGACCCTCTCGCTGCTGCTACTAAGCACAAACCTATTGTGTACCTAACATAGTGGTACTACTCGCAAGAAAAGGCGACCCATGGTTTTCCCCGCGTGATGGTAGTAATCAAAAGTAGTTTCATGGTTCTAATTCCGTCATCCCTTGGTCGCCCCCTTTAGTCGCCTCTCACGACAGGCAGGGGATACCGCGAGTGTATTCTACATGTGCGTCCCCCACCCGCAGGGGGTAGTGTGTTTGGTCCGCGAGAGGTATTTTATTTCCCTCAAGTCCGCCGGCAAGCCGGTGAGGAACCCCTATCCGCCACCTGGGACGCGCCACGTGGGAGTATCGCCTCTCGCCCTGCTACGCCAGCGTAGCAGGTTCGTGGGCACGCATTTATAGGCACTAATTTAATAGGGATGTTTGAACTTACAACAACAATGTGTTACTGATTCTTTATCGAGGGATGTTTGAGCTTACAACAATGTGTTACTGATTCTTTATCGAGGGATGTTTGAGCTTACAACAACAATGTGTTACTGATTCTTTATCGAGGGATGTTTGAGCTTACAACAACAATCTGTTACTGATTTTTTATCGAGGGATGTTTGAGCTTACAACAACAATGTGTTACTGATTCTTTATCGAGGGATGTTTGAGCTTACAACAACAATCTGTTACTGATTTTTTATCGAGGGATGTTTGAGCTTACAACAACAATGTGTTACTGATTTTTTTATCGAGGGATGTTTGAGTTTACAACAACAATGTATTACTGATTCTTTATCGCGGGCGATTTTGTTGGCTATAATGTGAGAAACAAGTGAATTACGACATTGTTAGCTGCAGACCGTTGCTCATTAACTCTTTCCCCTCCAAGCTAAAATGCTGTAGTACTGCTAAAACTGCCAACCTAAATTAATAAAACGTAAGGTCTTACTGAATATTTTGTACGTGCCTCAGTTTTGAACCTATATAGATGAATTTTTTTAATGATTCATGATATATCCATGTACTTTGTTGGCGCTTATGTCTTTATGTTAAAACAATAATGAAAAATTAATTTCCAAACAAACCAAACCCCATGGCACTACAGCCCTTGAAGGGCCTCGGCCTACCAAGCGACCGCTGCTCAGCCCGAAGGCCTGCAGATTAAGAGGTGTCGTGTGGTCAGCACGACGAATCCCCTCGGGCGTTATTCTTGGCTTTCTAAACCGGGTCCGCTATCTCACCGTCAGATAGCTCCTCAATTCTAATTGTTACCGTGTTTTGGTGGTAGTTATGCATGAAAGAAGGTGCTGGGTGGTGAATCGGTCTCAAGCTACTAAAGTGAAATTAATTTTAAAATTTAACAAGGTTATATTTTCTTTGCAAAATTAGGTAACAACAAATAGGACAGGTACTTAGTAGCCGAAACACGATTGAAAAAAAATACATTTACATAGGTACCCCATTTGGGGCTTCAAAAGTCAGAAACATAATTCTTGGGCAATCAGCTCAGTTTTACCCCAAACACAATTTTAACAGAGGGGCAGAAAACCCCATTCATACCTAGGAGCCCTTGCTCCACATTACACTGAAAAGCCTCCTCGAGGCATACAACATACAATTTTCAAAAGAGCCACTCGCTCTCAAATTTAAGCCTCTCCCAGGCCACACCAAACTCCACCTTTAAGCTGTCCTCAAAGGACATATACACAGGGGTAAAATACCCAACCTACTGAGGTCTATTAAATGACAAGAAGGTTAATACATGACCTCTAAAATACAATTTGAGGGGAGGCGAACTTGCACTCCCAATACACTTTGTTTAAGACCTACTTGGCCTTAGGCCGTTAGCGCAAGGGCTAATCCCATACTACAGAGGTGACTTAAGAAAATAACAATTTACATTACATAACGGAAGAATTGGTTGAGAAAATAAGTTCACCTCAAGACAATGTGAGTGGGAGCTCGAGAGGGTTAGCACTCTCTATCCTAGTATGTAGCTTTACAAGAGAATGGATGAAAAGAGAAGTTACATTTTAGGAAATGGTTACATAGTGGAACGCTTAGAACCCGCCCCGAAAGTTAAACTGCTGAGCTAGCAAAGAAAGAATTTATTAATCGGCCATTACCTTGTTGTTGACCGCTGCCGAGGAAAGAGGCGCTTCCCGCCTCCTGCTAAGTACTTAATACACTGAAAGATGGAACAGAAGTGGCGCAGAGACCCAAAAATTAGCAGTTTATATCCTCTCGTGGAAGGTTCTAGGCGTTAGGGGAAAGAAAACACCCTCCCACAAACTCTTTATTGGGTAGGACCCCGCAACAGATTCAAGTTGGGGGAAGATACACCAGATTGGTCAGAAATTAATAGAAGAAATTCGGGATTGGATACATTCATAACAAGGGGAAGAAAGGGGTAAATATTGCCAACTTAAACAATGACAGAAAGAAATTTAACAACGAACAAACTCTTGAAATTAAATTTTCTCCAAAAAATAGTTCTTTGACTCCGCACTAGATTGCACTATTGTAGATCTTCAGTAGTGTCCTCTAGAAGAGAAAGTTCACACTTCTTACTTCAAGTGAAACAAAACCACATCAAAAATGACACAGTTCAAAAACTCAAAATTTTCCACGTGGTGGCATCTTCTGAGAAAGTAGAGAATTAATAGCGTAGATAAAGTTCAGACTTCCTCCAGCAGAGGAGTTTCAACTGGCGCACATTTTAAATTAGCGGAGTGGAGGTGTACCGCCCGGTACACTAATCACGTAGGCTGAGTGGACCTCGAATCAGCCCTCAGGTCCAGGTAAGAATCCAGGTAAGAGGCAGGCACGCTACCCCTACACCACGAGGCCGGCTATAATTAATTTCCACTTTCTGTAATAAATTTGTATTTTTGAATTAGTATTTGGCATAGTAATAATTATTTCACATACCGTACATGTTAATGTCATAACTTTTAAATCTCTATGTTTAAAAATGTCCAAATGATTTCAGTTTTTGATGATGATGATGATGCTTGTTGTTTTAAGGGGCCTAACATCGAAGGTCATCGGCCCCTAATGGTACGAAATGAAAGAACAAAAATTACAAAGGCATCCACTGACCAAAATAAAAATAAAAAATGTCATGAACAATGAATGGATGGACAGGAACCCAACAAAACACAAAACAAACAAACAAAAACAAAAACCAGTGGATCGGATTCAATAGAGAACGAGAATAACATTATTACCGACCAAGGAACCACTTATAAAGCACAAAGATGCTTGGTGTCTAAAGGGGGTGCAAAATCCACGTCTAAGGCCCCACAGAATGGTACATGTCGCGAGTAAAATAGAACCATGGTATGTGTCATGTTGGGGTATTAATCAGAAGTAGCGAAGACTCACGGTGTTCCACAAAAGATGGTACTACTCACAAGTACTGTACTTCGTACAGGTAACGCAGACCTATGGTGTTTCGCACACAATGGCGCCACTTACAGCCAACGCAAACCGATGAGTTTCCTCATCTAGGGTACTAGTCACGGGTGCCGGTCCCAAGGGCCCCATGGTGTTCCGCACATAGTGAGTACTAATCACAGGCAACGCTGACCCACGGTGTCGCTCATATAGTGGTACAACTCACAGGCTACGCCCAGACCCGCGGTGTTGCCCACATGGGTACAACGCACGGGTACTGGAATCCACCAGGCCAGGCTTTTTACTGCAACGAATCACAAACATATTTCGTACCATGTTAGTGATACTACTCGCAAGTACATGCAACCCATGGTGTTCCCCGCATGATGGTACGAATCAAGAGTAGTTTCATGGTTCTAATTCATTCATCCCTTGGTCGCCCCTTTTAGTCGCCTCGCACGACAGGCAGGGGATACCGTGGGTGTATTATTCGTCAGCCTCCCCCACCTACAGGGGGTGTGTGTTTGGTCCGCGAGAGGTATTTTATTTCCCTCAAGTCCGCCGGCAAGCCGGTTAGGACCCCCCTATCCGCCACCTGGGACGCGCCACGTGGGAGTATCACCTCTCCCCCTGCTACGCCTGCGTAGCAGGTTCGTGGTTTAGTTTTTGAAGTTGAAAATTTAGGTTAGGTGCGTAGTCATGGTGACGTGCATTTCGCTGGTTAACATTAACATCATTGTCATCTCTCTTTGAAGAGCTAAAGAGGCATCCCTTTTCTGTCAAGGTAAAAAAGTAATTAATACTCTTTTAAATGAGTAGAGGTATTGGGCGTAGCAATGTCAAATTCAGAGAGGTTGAAATAGATGTAGAAAACCAAGGCCTGTCACAAGTGGGAGAGCTTAGCGGTGTGAAGGGGGCGGTGACCATAGGTACTATGTCGGATGAGGAGCTGGACGTAAACATGGAACTAAAGAGTACGAAGCCTACAAACCAAAGAGTAGGATTAGACGGGATGCGACTAGAAACTGAGAAGTTAGTCAAGTATAGTGAAGACTCATTAACATTAGTTAAGATGACTCCTAATACAAAGCGGAAATAAAGAAAAATATTAAAGAAATGGGAAAAATGGCAGAAATCATTCGTAGTCGCTCGTGGGAATGGCAACAATTTTATATGAATGAAGATCCAAAGGTTAGGAGTGATTTAGAACAGGGCTCTACCTTTAGTAAGAAAATAACCCGCGATGTTGGGACACAGGCGCAATTCAGTGACAGAATGCTAGATATAGAGGAGACCGTCTTGGAAGCTACATGCTTTGAAGATTTTGCGAAGCTTTTGGATAAGGAATGGCCTGACTGTGTTTATAGTAACACGCACGTCGTCTCTGGAAATATTGGGAAATTGACTGATTGGGATATATCAATGGTTGTAAATCCCAAACATCTTACAGAGGCGGATGGAATTATGAGAAGCAGGAAGAATATGCATTCAGAAATCTCTAACTTGCTTAACTCTAACCTGGAGGAAGGTAAGACGGAATTCCTGCGCACTGTTACGCAAACCTACACGAGTCGAGGAGGAGAGCGGGAGAAGCTGCGATATGTGTATGTAATACAATATTCAATTAATCAGGATGGAGTAAATGACCTGCATAGCCTGTATTCATGTCTCACCCACTGCAAGAAAGAAGGTGCTGATAACTATCCCGGATAGTCTTGACCAGAATTATACAAGGAAAATCTTGGAATGGATGTTTCGTAAGAGTGATGTCGAAATAGGGTGCTTGGAGCCGGGTAAAACAGGCTGTTTCTGTGGGGTTAACATCGAAAAAGAAACCCTTAAATAATAATACTCAGGAAACAGTTATGTGCAAAGCTGCTGGCAAAACGTATGCCAAATTGCTCAAAACAGTAAAGGAAGGGATAAACATCGAAAAAATTGGTGTTAAAATAAAAAGAAAAACACCAAAGGATGACCTAATACATACTGTAGAAGGCAAAGGGAAGCCTGACGTATTACAACGTGAGATATACTGTTAAAGAAAAAGAAAATAAATGTAGGCTGAGCAACCTGTCTGGTGATGGAAAGAGTTAGGCTGCGTGCACACCCAGCGCGCTTCGCATAGTGTGTCGCGTGTTGTTCAACGCTAAGCGTCACGCTAAGCATAACCAGTGCTTTGTTCCTAAGCCAGGTGTTCACACCGTCCGCGCTCTGTTGCGCTGAACGCCTACCTTACAGCTAAGCGAAGCGCCAGACAACGCGCAGTGTTGGTTAATTGCTTAGCGTTACCTAGCTGGTTCCGAAGCTATGGAAGAAGAAATTATTCATGCAGTGTTTCAAAGAGAAGAAATATGGAACCCAAGACACAAAAACTATAAAAAATGTAACTGCTTTGCAAAATAAATGGACTTAAGTATCTACAACATTTTTATCGCATTCCTACAGTAAACATATACAGTAATATTACTTCTACTGTCACACTTTACTGGGCTTAACATTGTGACAGGAGGAAATTGCGTGTAGATTTTAGTGTCCGAAGTGTCAGAGGAGAAGTTCTGCTTGCCAGGTGCAAGTCTTTTGAATTGACACCCGTAGGTGACCAGCATCGTGATGAGGATGAAATGATTATGAATACACATATACACTTAGGCCCCCGTGCCAATGGAATTTTCTAATTATGATTATAATTCCCGACTCTGCTGGGAATCGAACCAGGGACTCCTGTGACCAAAGGCCAGTACGGGTCACCATTAAGCCATGTAGCCGGACACTTTGTGACAGTGTGCATAGGATCTCCCAGACTCTGTCACATCGGTTTATAATTTTGCCAGTGGAGGGTGGTAACATGAAGAATATCACTCTGCAGGCTAGTAGTGGGCATGGAAGTAAATATTTCTGTTTATGAATTATGTTTGTTACACATTTTCTCCACTTTTGTTACGATGATAAATTGTGTGTGCTAATTGTAACTGTACCGGGCGGTACACCTCCACGCCGCTAATTTAAAATTTGCGCCAGTTGAAACTCCTCTGCTGGAGGAAGTCTGAACTTTATATACGCTATTAATTCGCTACCTTCTCAAAAGATGTCACCACGTGGAAAATTTTGAGTTTTTGAACTGTGTCATTTTTGATGTGTTTTTGTTTTGCTTGAAGTAAGAAGTGTGAACTTTCTCTTCTAGAGGACACTACTGAAGATCAACAATAGTGCACCCTAGTGCGAAGTCAAAGAACTATTTTGTTGGAGAAATTTTTATTTCAAATGTTTGTCTTTGCTAAAAAAAATTTCAGTTATTGTTTAAGTTGGCTGTATACCCCTCTCTTTCCCCTTGTTTTGCATTTAACCAATCCCGAATTTCTGTTATTAATTTCTGACCAATCGTAGGTATCTTCCCCCAACTTGAATATGTTGCTGTATCCTACCCAATAAAAAGTTTGTGGGAGGGTGTTTTCATTCCCCTGACACCTAGAACCTTCCGCGAGAGGATATAAACTGCTGATTTTAGGGTCTCGGGGCCACTTCTGTTCCATCTTTCAGTGTATTAAGTACATAGCAGGAGGCGGGAAGCGCCTCTTTCCTCGGCAGCGGTCAACAAGGTAATGGCCGATTAATAACTTCTTTCTTTGCTTGCTAAGCAGTTTAACTCTCGGGGCGGGTTCTAAGCGTTCCACCATGTAACCTTTTCCTAAATGTAACTACTCTTTTCATATATTCTCTTTTAAAGCTACATACTAGGATAGAGAGTGCTAACCCTCTCGAGCTCCCACTCATATTGTTTTGAGGTGAACTTATTTTTCTCAACCTATTCTCGTTAACGTTAAACAAATTGTTCTCTTCTTAAGTCACCTCTTTAGTATGGGATTAGCCCTGGTATTATCGGCCTAGTGCCAAGTAGGTCTTAATCAAAGTGTATTAGGAGTGCAAGTTCGCCTCCTCTCAAATTGTTATTTTAGAGGTCATTTAATTAACCTCCCTTGCATTTAATAGACCTCAGTAGATTGGGTATTTTACCCCTGTGTTTATGTCCGTTGAGGACAACTTGAAGGTGGAGTTTGGTGTGGCCTGGGAGAGGCTTAAATTTGAGAGCGAGTGGCTCTTTTGAAAATTGAGTGTTGTATGCCTCGTGGAGGCTTTTCAGTGTAATTTGGAGCTAGGGCTCCTAGGCATGAATGGGGTTTTCTGCCCCTCTGTTGAAACTTGTGTTTGGAGGTAAAACTGCGCTGATTGCCCAAGCATTGTGTTTTTAGGGCTCGAAGCCCAAATCCTGTAAATATTGTAACTACCCTTTGATTTGCTACTTTGTACCTGCCATGCTTGTTATTTCTTTGTTTTTGAAAAGAAAATATAACCTGATTAAATTTTAAATTAATTTTACCACGAACCTGCTACGCAGGCGTAGCAGGGGGAGAGGTGATACTCCCACGTGGCGCGTCCCAGGTGGCGGATAGGGGGGTCCTAACCGGCTTGCCGGCGGACTTGAGGGAAATAAAATACCTCTCGCGGACCAAACACACACCCCCTGTGGGTGGGGGAGGCTGACGAATAATACACCCACGGTATCCCCTGCCTGTCGTGCGAGGCGACTAAAAGGGGCGACCAAGGGATGAATGAATTAGAACCATGAAACGACTCTTGAATCGTACCATCATGCGGGGAACACCATGGGTTGCATGTACTTGCGAGTAGTATCACCAACATGGTACGAAGTATGTTTGTGATTCGTTGCAGTAAAAAGCCTGGCCTGGTGGATTCCAGTACCCGTGCGTTGTACCCATGTGGGCAACACCGCGGGTCTGGGCGTAGCCTGTGAGTTGTACCACTATATGAGCGACACCGTGGGTCTGCGTTGCCTGTGATTAGTACTCACTATGTGTGGAACACCACGGGGCCCTTGGGACCGGCACCCGTGACTAGTACCCTAGGTGAGGAAACTCATCGGTTTGCGTTGGCTGTGGGTGGCGCCATTGTGTGCGAAACACCATAGGTCTGCGTTACCTGTACGAAGTACAATACTTGTGAGTAGTACCACCTTTTGTGGAACACCGTGAGTCCTCGCTACTTCTGATTAATACCCCAACGTGACACATACCATGGTTCTATTTTACTCGCGACATGTACCATTCTGTGGGGCCTTAGACATGGATTTTGCACCCCCTTTAGACACCAAGCATCTTTGTGCTTTATAAGTGGTTCCTTGGTCGGTAATAATGTTCTTTTCGTTCTCTATTGAATCCGATCCACTGGTTTTTGTTTTTGTTTGTTTGTTTTGTGTTTTGTTGGGTTCCTGTCCATCCATTCATTCTTCATGACATTTTTTTTTATTTTAGTCAGTGGATGCCTTTGTAATTTTTGTTCTTTCATTTCGTACCATTAGGGGCCGATGACCTTCGATGTTAGGCCCCTTAAAACAACAAGCATCATCATCATCATCAAATTAATTTTACTTTAGTAGCTTGAGACCCGTTCACCACCCCGCACCTTCTTTCACGCATAACTACCACAAAAACACGGTAACAGTAACAATAATACAAAATACTATTTATAATTATTATATAAAGAGCGCTATTTAGACGGAAATTTAATGTCCACGTGTTTGCTGCGTGGTGCTCCTAGACAATTGGGAAAATTGAATTTCTCCCAATACTGCTCTGCTACTTGTCGCCACATTTCAGCTGCAGGCTTCGGAAGGTCAAAGGTTTTCTTTTGTCATTCTTAAGTAATCATAAAATTTATGGCGATAAAGACTTGCATCTCTGTACAAACGATGAAATTCTCTGAAAGTAATTCGTTCTTCATTAAATTCATGAACCCAATTTCGATTCTGCTTTCTAATTTTCAATTTTAGGTAACTGTTATCCATCAGTAAACTGTTACTGGCGTACTTGGATAACGGCATTAGTTTGTGACCACCCTAAAGAGCCTCGCGCCAAACTAAGCTGAGATCACGGCGTAGAGTTTTCGGTGTGAACAGCAAGCACGCTTACGCTATGCATAGCATTTCACGCTACACGCGACACACTATGCGAAGCGCACTTAGTGTGCACGCGGCCTTACAGTTGCAAGGTGTTTTAAATGTCTTGGATTTGGACATAAAGCGCCACAGTGCGACGTTAAGGATGACCGGTCTCGGAGCTGTCTAAATCGTGGAGAAAAAGGCCATTTTCGAAGATTTCCGGGAACAATTCGTTTTGCACTACGTGCCAAGTAGAATGATGATGATGATGCTTGTTGTTTAAAGGGCCCTGACATCGAGGTCATCCGCCCATAATGGTACGAAATGAAATAACAAACAATTCAAAATCATAAACTGACCAAAAGAAAAAAAATCATTATGAAGAAGGAATCAATGGACATGTAGCAAAAACAAAACAACAAAAAACGAGCAAACAAAAAAATTAGTGGACTCAACTCAAAAAAGGATCATATATAATTTGTTACTGACCAAGGGAGCACTCATAAAGCAGAATAGTGAACCGAGGATGCTTGATGTCGAAAGGGGTGCAAAATCCACGTCTAAGGCCCCACAGAATGGTACATGTCGCGAGCAAAGTAGAACCATGGTATGTGTCATGTTGGGGTACTAATCAAAAGTAGCGAAGACTCACAGTGTTCCACACAAGATGGTACTAATCACAAGTATTGTACTTCGTACAGGTAACGCAGATCTATGGTGCTTCTCACACAATGGCGCCACTCATAGCCAACGCAAGCCGATGAGTTTCCTCACCTAGGTGTACTAGTCACGGGTGCCGTTCCCACGGGGCCCGTGGTGTTCCTCACATAGGGGGTACTAATCACAGGCAACGCAGACCCACGGTGTCGCTCATATAGTGGTACAACTCACAGGCTACGCCCAGACCCGCGGTGTTGCTCACATGGGTATGACGCACGGGTACTGGAAACCCACAGGGAACCACTCTCTGCTGCTACTAATCACAAACCTATAGTGTACCAAATATAGTGGTACTACTCGTAAGGGCGACCCATGGTGTTCCCCGCGTGATGGTACTAATCAATAGTAGTTCATGGTCCTTGTTTCTCCAGACACCATACGAGTCGGCGATTTACCATCCTCTCAAATAGCTTACACAGGCAGTTTGTAAGACAAATTGGTCTGTAACTTCCTGCATACTTAGGATCTTTGTCAGGCTTGAGGACAGGAGGATCTTTGTCAGGCTTGAGGACAGGAATGACTACGCCCTCTCGCCACTGAGACGGAAAATCGCCCTCCATCCAGATCCGGTTGAACACACGAAGGAGATATAGTAAAGATGATGATGATGATGTTGATGATGATGCTTGTTGTTTTAAGGAGCCTAACATCGAAGGTCATCGGCCCCTAATGGTACGAAATGGAAGAACAAAAATTGCCAAGGCATCCACTGACCAAAATAAAAATAAAATATGGCATGAAGAATGAATGGATGAACAGGAACTCAACAAAACACAAAACAAACAAACAAAAGCCAGTGGATCGGACTCAATACAGATCGAAAATAACATTATTACCGACCAAGGAACCACTTATAAAGCACAATGATGCTTGGTGTCTAAAGGGGGTGCAAAATCCACGTCTAAGGCCCCACAGAATGGTACATGTCGCGAGTAAAATAGAACCATGGTAGGTGTCATGTTGGGGTATTAATCAGAAGTAGCGAAGACTCACGGTGTTCCACAAAAGATCGTACTACTCACAAGTATTGCAATACGTACAAGTAACGCAGACCTATGGTGTGTCTCACAAATTGGCCCGACTCAGAGTCAACGCAAACCGCGAAGGTTCCCCACCTAGGTGTACTAAACACGGGCGACGGTATTCCCGTGGTGTTCCTCACATAGTGGGTATTAATCACAGGCAACGCAGACCCACGGTGCTGCTCATATAGTGGTACAACTCACAGGCTACGCCCAGACCCGCGGTGTTGCACACATGGGTACGACGCACGAGTACTGGAATCCACCAGGCCAGACTTTTACTGCTACTAATCACAAACCTATTTCGTACCGAATTTAGTGGTACTACTCGCAAGTACAGGCAACCTATGGTGTTCCCCGCGTGATGGTACGATTCAAAATTAGTTTCATGGTTCTAATTCAGTCATCCCTTGGTCGCCCCTTTTAGTCGCCTCGTACGACAGGCAGGGGATACCGCGGGTGTATTCTACATGTGCGTCCCCCACCCGCAGGGGGTAGTGTGTTTGGTCCGCGAGAGGTATTTTATTTCCCTCAAGTCCACCGGCAAGCCGGTTAGGACCCCCCTATCCGCCACCTGGGACGCGCCACGTGGGAGTATCACCTCTCCCCCTGCTACGCGAGATATAGTAAACTATCATCACTACGGTGTTTCAACATCTGGTTTTGGACGTTGTCCGGTCCAGGAGACGTGTCCTTGCAAAGCGCTAAGGCGCTGCGGAGTTCCCACTCCGTAAAGGGCACGTTCTAGTCCTCTGAAGCTTGGGTGGCAAAACTAAAGTGATGACGTTCTGCGTCCCGCTTCAGAGCGAGGAAATCAGGATGGTAATTCCCGGAGCCAGATACATCCGCGAAATGACTCGCTAGATGGTTAGCAATCGCGAGAGGGTCAGTGGCGACACTGCCTGCAGTGGAAATTCCCGGTACAGGAGATGATCCATGGATACCCGAAATTCGTCGAAGCTTAGTCCACACTTGAGATGATGGAGTATGTGACGTCATACACGACACACATCTCTCCCATGAAGCCTTCTTACTTTGTCGAATAAGAACTCGCGCCTTAGCGCGCAGTTTCTTAATGTTAGCAAGTTGGCCACGGTAGGCTGTCTACGGTAACGCTTATAAGCGCGACGGCGTTCTTGGATGGCTGCTGCTATTTCTTCGTTCCACCAAGGAACGAGTTTTCGGCGAGGATACCCGGAGAAGAGCGGAATGGACTCCTCAGCAGCCGCAAGAATAACTTGGGCGACGTAAGCTATCTCCTCGCCGACGGTCCGCCTGATATCGTCAGTAAAGACAGCTAGTGATGCGTACATTGCCCAATCAGCATGTTTAAGAATCCATCGAGGGGGAGCCTCGACGGATTTATGTTTCAACAAAGTAAGAATGATGGGAAAATGGTCATTGTCACAGAGATCTTCGTGTGTATTCCACCGAAACAGTGGAACCAACGTTCGGCTGCATAGACTTATGTCTATGCGAGAATATGTGCCGTAACGCACACTAAAGTGAGTTGGTTCCCCTGTGTTCGAAAGACATGAATCCAGCTCTGTCACTAATGTTTCCAGCTCTCGTCCCCGCGGGCAAGGCGTCTCAGAGCCCCATATGGGATGATGGGCGTTAAAGTCGGCCAATAAGAGGAAGGGAGGTGGAGGCTGATCTATAAGATCAGCGACATCGTTTATGTTAAGATGCTGCCCTGGTGGAAAATTAACATTACACACTGTTGCTATGACAGGCAGCGAGACGCGAACAGCTACGGCTTCAAGAGGGATTCTTAATGGAACCTCTTCGCTGTAGCTATCAGAACGTACAAAAATGCCAATGCCCGGTGAGCATAGTATCGTTCTGTCGAGTATAGTTTGAAATTCCTCAAGACCGTATGATGACCAGGTCTGAAATTGGTCTCCTGAATACAGACTATACTCGCTGCGTACTCACTAATAAGCTGACGTAACTCAGCAAGATGCCTATCATAACCGCTACAATTCCACTGTGCCATAGTGTGGACTGCAAAAGGAGTGTTAATTTATGAGCAACAAAATGCTCGCAACCTAAACACTATCTACATCTACATCCGTACATGTAGAGGACAGCGCGACATCCATCCCGTCATCAACAGGCGGCGGGGATGCCGGCCAGAAATTCGACGATTTTCGAGGGCGAAGAGGTCCTCTAGGAGGAGAGCGCGCCGGTTTGGGAGCAGGAGTACCTCCCGGCGCAGACTAATACGCATCTCAGGAGGAGGGCATGACTTCTCCTTCGCAGGGGAATTCCGAGAGCGCTTAACAAGGGCGTTCTTCTTCGCCGCCTTCTTCTTTTCTAGTTTAGACGGGCTGGGAGATGGTTTCCCAGCCCCGGTCGACGATGCCGCCTCCGCCGGCTGGGGCACGACTTTCGTCGACCTCCTAGGGGGGGGGGGGGGGGAGACTTAGTCTTCCCCTCTTGCTGTGCCGGCTGGGAACTACCAGCCTGCACAGACTTCTGGTTGGTCGAAGGTGGTGTGGCCCCCCCCCCCTCGAGCTTTCACTCTTTGCGACGTTGCTGGAAGCAGAAACAGTCGCCTTGGGCGCAGCGGTTTGGAGAGGTATCGAGGTTGTAAATGACGAACCTGGAAGACTCTCAGATATCAAGCTATAGTCGAGTGTACGGGCAGGTGTATTTGTATAATTAAACTTACGGCGCGCTTCCTGGTAGAAAAGACCATCCAGGGTCTTGATCTCCTGGATCTTCTTCTCACTGAGGTATGTCGGACAATTCCGATCCCGAGGAGAATGCAAACCGGAGCAGTTAGTGCACTTGTATGGAGTTGTGCACGTATTCCCCACTTCTCACTTATGCTCAAGTTAGACCTAACCTCAGGATTTTACCAAATCCCCCTACATGTACATCACCAGCGCTTCTATGGTGTATACTATAAGGGCAAGGCATACGCCATGACGCGTCCCCCGATGGGCCACACTCTCGCACCTACAATCACACAGAGATGGGCCATTGCGGTCGCAGAGATTCTCGAAGCTCAGTTCCAAGTCAAGACAATATGTTATCTGGATGACTGGCTCATCTTTGGCAAAGAACTCCATGTGCAAGACATCCTTATGTATCTTGAATGGGTTCTGGGCATCACCATCAATCGTACAAAATCTATCCTGGAGCCCGTCACTAATTTGGTTTTCCTGGGAGTAAATATCGACACCAATCACCAAACTCTGTCGTTGACGCCCGAAGTGCAACGCCGGGTTACAACATATCTCCAACTACTTTCAAGAGTGCAACCCGACGACCTGGCAAGAGTAGCAGGATACCTTGCCTGGATTTGTTACGTTATGGCCTGGCCAATGTTCCCAATACGCCATATACTCTCCCGCGAGTGGTACTGTCCACGTCAACTCTTCAAACCAGAAACCCTTGCGAGTGTTCGATCAGTGGCAATCGCCTCACAGGTCATCGAAGTCTACGCCGATGCGACGCCTCACAGCATCGCATATTTCTCACCACAGCTCAACACAGCATGGGCGCAGCCGTTCCAGATACCTACTAGAATCAACATCGCCGAGACAGCGGCGGCACTTTATGCTGCACGTGCCGTTCTTGATGAGATTGTGCAACGAAATCTGATGTGCAAAGAACTGAGAGTATACCTAGATTCAACAGTAGCTATGTACACCCTGAAAACGGGTAGAGGACCCCTTTTGTATATGTACACATGTTTATTACCTATGTATATATGTATTATTAATCAAACAGAACGGAGAGGCTACCGCCTCTCGTGGCTGTGGGTCCCAACAGGCCAGAACTTGGCTGACGCACCCTCGCGGGCAGTGCTCTCTCAATTACACGCGCTCCTCTGATGTAATATAAGGAGCGCGCCGAGCGAGGCAGCGTCAGTTTGGTTTGGCATGTGGGGACCAGCAGTCACAACGGGCAGTGGTGGCAGCCTTGTCGGACAGGCTCGTCACAGCAGGGAAGAGCGGTCCTACACGCCCCCTCACAGGTACCTTCAACTGCCCGCAGTTCTCGCTGGGAACTACGCTGAGGGAATTGTGGTCTACCTTTGATCCTACAGAAGAGGATTCACCGCAGGACTACCAGGAACACCCAGTTCAACAAGCAGGGGGTACCGCGGGAGTATTCTACATGTCCGTCCCCCACCCGCAGGGGGTAGTGTGTTTGGTCCGCGAGAGGTATTTTATTTCCCCAAGTCCGCCGGCAAGCCGGTTAGGACCCCCGTATCCGCCACCTGGGAAGCGCCACGTGGGAGTATCACCTCTCACCCTGCTACGCCTTCGTAGCAGGTTCGTGGTGCTGAACCAGCAGCAGGAACAATACCGTTTATGGCAATCGCGAACAGAACACAGTGACACTAAGGATCGATCCCTGCGGAACCCCATTTTCCTGAACGTGATATTGAGAATATGTCCTCCCTACTCGCACACGGAATAGACGGACGGACAAAAAATTCAGAATAAATACCGGCAAGTGACCTCAGAATCTCTACTGATACAGGACTCAATGGTAATCATATCGCCATGTGGTTTCATAGGCCTTTTCTAGGTCAAAGAAAACAGCTACCAAATTATGTTTGCGGAGAAACGCACCCTGGATAGAGCTCTCCAGGCGTACCAAGTGGTCAGTGGTCGAGCGAGCGGCTCGAAAACCACATTGGTACTCGTGTACTCGGACAAGAGTCCTTGTTTCTCTAGACACCACGAAGGTCGGCGATTTACCATCCTCTCAAATAGCTTACACAAGCAATTTGTACGACAAATCGGTCTGTAACTTCCTGCATACTTAGGGTCTTTGTCAGGCTTGAGGACGGGATTGATTATGCCCTCTCTCCACTGAGATGGAAAATCTCCCTCTATCCATATTCGGTTCAAAACACGAAGGAGATATAGTAGACTATCATCACTAAGGTGTTTCAACATCTGGTTATGAATGTTGTCTGGTCCAGGAGACGTGTTCTTGCAAAGAGCTAAGGCGCTGCGGAGTTCCCACTCGTAAAGGGCACACTGTAGTCCTCTGAAGCTTGAGTGGCAAAACTAGGGTGATGAAGTTCTGCCTCCCGCTTCAGAGCGAGGAATTCACGATGGTAATTCCCGGAGCCAGGCACATCCGCGAAATGACTTGCGAGATGGTTAGCAGTCGAGAGTGGTTCAGTGACGATACCGCCTGCAATGGATATTCGCGTACAGAAGATGATTCTTGGATACCCGATATACGTTGGAGTTTAGTCCACACTTGAGATGGAGTATGTGACGTCACAGACGATACATATCTCTCCCACGAAGCCTTCTTACTTTGGCGAATAAGAACTCGCGCTTTAGCGCGGAGTTTCTGAAATGTTACCAATTTGGCCACAGTAGGCTGCTCACGATAACATTTATGAGCGCGACGGCGTTCTTTGGTACCAGCTGCAATTTCTTCGTTCAACCATGGAACGAGTTTTCGAAAGGAGTCCCCGAGAAGAATGGTATGGACTCCTCAGCAGCAGCAAGAATAACTTGGGTTATGTAAGTTATTTGCTCGCCGACCATGGTATTGGCATGCTGGGGTACTAATCAAAGGTAGCGTAAACTCACGGTATTCCAAACATTATAGTACTACTCACAAGTATTGTACGTCGTAGAGGTAACGCAGACCTCTGGTGTTTCTCACACAATGGCGCCACTCATAGCCAACGCAAACCGATGAGGTTCCTCACCTAGGTGTACTAATCACGGGCGCCGGTATTCCCGGGGGGTTCCTCACATATTGGTTACTAATCACAGGCAACGCAGACCGGCGTTGTCGCTCGTGTAGTGATACAACTCACAGGCAACGCCCAGACCCGTGGTGTTGCTCGCATGGGTACGACTCATGGGTACTGGAAACCCAGAGTCCACACACACACTGCTGCTACTAATCACAAACCTATTGTGTACCAAATATAGTTGTACTACTCGCAAGTAAAGGACGATGATGATGATGCTTGCTGTTTAAAGGGCGTAACACCGAGGTCACCGGCCCCTAATAGTACGAAATAAGACGAAATGGAATGACAAATTAAAAGTCCACAATTCTCCGCTGACCAGAATTCAAAACGTGAGGACGAAGAATGAATGGATGGAGATGAATTTAAAACAATCGGTGGATGTGACTCGCAATGCCTTACATTCACAGATGCTGACGTAAAACAATATGTTTACTGACCAAGGGACTGCTGCTATAGCATAATATTGAATCTGTACCGGGCGGTACACCTCCACGCCGCTAATTTAAAATGTGCGCCAATTGAAACTCCTCTGCTGGAGGAAGTCTCAACTTTATTGACGGTATTAATTTTCAAATTTCTCAGAAGATGTCACTACGTGGAAAATTTGGAGTTTTTGAACTGTGTCATTTTCGACGTATTTTTGTTTTGCTTGTAGAAAGAAGTGTGAACTTTCTCTTCTAGAGGACACTACTGAAGATCAACAATAGTGCACCCTAGTGCGGAGTGAAAGAACTGTTTTTTTTTTTTTGGAGAAATTTTTATTTCAAAAGTTTGTTTCTTGTTAAATTTCTTTCTGTTATTGTTTAAGTTGGCTGTATACCCCTCTCTTTCCCCTTGTTTTGTATTTAGCCAATCCCGAATTTCTTTTATTAATTTCTGACCAATCGGATGTATCTTCCCCCAACTTGAATATGTTGCTGTATCCTACCCAATAAAGTTTTTGTGGGAGGGTGTTCTCATTCCCCTAACGCCTCGAACTTTCCGCGAGAGGATATAAACTGCTGATTTTAGGGTCTCCGGGCCACTTCTGTTCCATCTTTCAGTGTGTAAAGTACATAGCGGGGGGCGGGAAGCGCCTCTTTCTTCGGCGACAGTCAACAACCAGGTAATGGCCGACTAATTACTTCTTTTCTTGCTTGCTCAGCAGTTTAACTCTCGGGGCGGGTCCGAAGTTTTTCCAGTATGTAACCTTCCTTAAAATGTAAAGAAACTTGTATCTATTCTATCTTTTAAACTACACTTTGGGATAGAGAGTGCTTAACCCTCTCGAACTCCCACTCATATTGTTTTGAGGTGAACTTATATTTTTCTCAACCTATTCTTCTTCGACTTAATGTAAATTGTTTCCTTCTTAAGTCACCTCTTTAGTATGGGATTAGCCCTTGTATTAACGGCCTAGTGCCAAGTAGGTTTTAAACAAAGCGTATTAGGAGCGCAAGTTCGCCTCCTCTCAAATTGTTATTTTAGAGGTCAAGTAATTAATCTTTTCTCACTTAATAGACCTCAGTAGGTTGGGTATTTTACCCCTGTGTCTATGTCCAGAGAGGACAACTTGAAGGTGGAGTTTGGTGTGGCCTTTGAGAGGCTTAAAGTTGAGAGCGAGGGGCTCTTTCTTGAAAATTAAGTGTTGTATGCCTCGAGGAGGCTTTTCTGTGTAATTTGGAGCAAGTGCTCTGGAACATGAACGGGGTTTTCGGCCCCTCTGGTAAAATTTATTTTGGAGTAAAGTCGGGCTAATTGCTCAAGAATTGTGAATTTGGGGCTCGAAGCCCCAAATCCTGTAAATCCTGTAATTGGAACTGTTGTTGCCTTGCTACTCTGTACCTGCCGTAATTGTTATTTCTTAATTTTGAAAAGAAAATATAACCTTGTTAAATTTTAAATTAATTTTACTTTCGTAGCTTGAGACCTGTTCATCACCCCGCACCTTCTTTCACATCTACCTACCACCAAAACACGGTAACAGAATCGATGATGCTTGCAGTCTAAAGGGGGGTCCAAAATTCAAGTTATCGGCCCCTCATAACGGTACTTATCGCTAGGAATGAAGAACCATGGTATTTGTCATGCTGCGGAATAATCAAAAGTAGGAGAGACTCGCGGTATTCCACACATTATGGTACTACTCACAGGTTATGAAATTCGACATATACTACAGACTTATGGTTTTCCTCACATTGCGGCACCATTTACAGGCAACGCAACCCTATGGTGTTCAGCACATAAGAGTACTAACCACAGGGACCTTCCCCTATCCCGTGGTGTTCTTCATATAGTGGGTACTAATCATAGGCAAGGCAGAACCATGGTAGCTATCATCCCATGGTCCCGCTTATATGGTGGTACTAAGCACAAATACTGCAAAAGCCGACCGCACGGTGCTCCTGTTTGCTACTAATCACAAACCTATTTGATACATAATATAGTGGTACTACGCGCAAGTAAAGGCGACCCATGGTGATCCCCGCGTGATGGTAGTACATAGGGTATAGTCCATACAATAATACGTGTGTGGTTGCTCTGGCTGACTGGCAGGTGCTGATACCGAGCTCTGGCGATAGCGGTCCTAACCATCATCGCTCTAGGCATGCCGCTAGTAGGCTTGAATGCAGGCCTTTGGCTGCCAACCAAAGCCACCCTGCCTCCACCTCCACAACAGGAGCTCTGGAACCCACACCACTGCTTTCCCACTAAAGCCATATCTACCCACCGACCCTTTGTCACACCAGTGCCTGTAGACAGGAGCGGCATCCACTTCGTTGTGTGCAAAAGCTCTATGTTTGGTATGGCTGTACTGCATGCGACGGCACGCTCTAGCTAGCAAATGTATCATGCAACGCATTAACAGTTTCTACCCCGCCAACACTCTCACGCTGTACCACCCTGGGGCGCTCAGACTGTTTGGGAAATTCCTATGAACGATTAAGCCCATTTTAGCGTAACCATTCTCCATGAGTGTGCACGTTAAAATCTGCACTATGCCTGGACTCCTGGCACACAGTGGAGTGGGCCCTTAATGTTATATAGGGCCACAACACATGGATCGACAGGAGATTGAGTTGCAAGTTCCGATCAGTCATGTGCATACGAAAGACAGATGACCCTGATTTAGATGTCTGCTTGTCTCTGCCCGGTGCGATGCACCTGACGCGGTCAGAAGTAGAACCAGGCCATACCCGGTCCATCTTTCCCTTTTAGGCTCGGGGATGCATCCGCCGGTGCTCAAGTCTAATTGCGGTGGCAGCTAGTGGAACTCGAGTATTATGGTCAGTGTGACAGTTGTTAGCAAACCGTTACGTTATAACCCATAACCTTGGATGTACCAGGCCTATGGAACACCACTGCTTTCTGTCTTCTTCTGTCGCTTTGCTATTCTTGATGATTAATTGTGCAACCGATTTGAAATCCCAAAGAGCAACATGATGGAGAGAGAAAAAAGAAGAGAGCCAAGGACAACCTCAAAATGCTTCCTATCTCCTCTTAGACCACAAACCTGGTAATCCCCGCCACTTTAGTTGCAGCGCTGATCCATTACGTAGCTGCTGTGAGCACGTTTTAAATGGTTCGTCACAGTTCATCCGAATGAACCTTGATGTCCACCAACGAAGCTCGGAGGATCCCAACAGGTGGAGTGGGAATCATTCGATCAACCCCGATGAAAGTGCCCATAAGTGACTGGGTGCACATGGAGGTAACCAAAGTAGATTGTGTTTCCCACTCTGATATCAACCAGATCATCACCCGGTTAAGCCACCTGTCCCTCCAGGTCAACGCAATCAAATGTGGGCTCCCTCCTGCCCTTCTACTAGAGGGGAATGAAACCGTGCCCACCCAGAGAGATGTTTCTGCATTATTCCCATTGATTCATGAGCTAGAGAATGTATTGCATCTCATACTTACGGACATAAAAAGCGTGTCCGCTCTATGATTCAATACTGTGCAGAATCCACACCAACGCTTTGTGCCAATCTAGCCCCCTCCCCCCTCAGGCTCTGGATCTCTTGCGATGGACGTTATTTCAATTAGTTATATTTCCACTCGCTCGTGACTTTGTTACGATCTGTTCTCTAACTTCAATTTCTATCGGTATATCAGAAAATTTCGCTTGAAGAACGAATGGCGAAGCTAAAAGGCAGTGAAATAGAGACAATTTTGTGTGAGGAGCCATCCGATGAAGAGTCTGTAATGGACAATGTTGATGATGATGATGATGATGATGATGATGATGATGATGATGATGATCGAGACTATGAGGTAACCAATACGTATGTCGACCACTGTATAACCGTAACAAGTGGTAGCAGTGGTTCCGATCCACGGACGTCTGGATCAAGGGCCTACTGCGCTTCCCCTTAATTAGTGCACAAAGACATTCGGCAAATCACAGGGGAGGTCCACCGCCTCACTTACCTGGAGACACAAACATGTTCATTGATGCACTGGCATTCCTCCAAAAGGTACATGTTCAGGCATCGGTTCTCCAGACTAGAGCACCCCATTGGGCCATCCTGGGCTGAGCGGCATATCAGACAGCAGACACTAGACACATCGGTCGCGACCTCATCCGTCCTAGTAGACTTCAAGAGCTACTGTCTGAGACACGGTCCAAGGTTGATCCGTCATTTGAAGTCCTACCGGTTGCGGACATTGGAGCCTACTATCAATCCTCAATTGGAATGGCATTTGCCAGAAGAGATCAGAGTGTTGTGTCCATCATGATGCCTTTAAGAGATCGTACCAACCTTCAGGAAACCTGGGTTAGTGCTGATTTGCCGTTCTATGAGACCAACATGAAGCTTAAAGTAGAGTTGGATGCTTACGCGGTTATTGTTAACACGGATCGGAACACTTGTATGAAAATAACAGAGGCAGAGTTTTACAGGTGCTCAGATGACCACCTGCGCGACTGCCGGGCAGGAGGCACCTGGACCCTGCATTGGACATCATCATGCCTTAATTGCTTGTTGAAAGGTTACTGCAAACTGCTCAAGGCTTGCTTCATGCAAATGGAGATGTGGAGGAACCAGAACTGCACAGAAGGGGTCGCAGTATCATCTCTGAACCTGGCATTTATTTATTTATTTATCTATGTATCTATTTATTGACCGCGAAAAGGTCCTAAATTATCTAGCATATTAGGGCTGTAGTTACCATAAATAGTACAAACATATAATACAAAAAATTTTGAGTGATTACACACAAATTAATTAAACTTGGAGAAAAGCAAAACTATTTAAAACTGTTTTCAATCAATGGATGGTGTCGACTCCTCTCGCAGTGATGTTGACGACGATGGTGTGCATAGAGGAAGATGCTCTGACTCCTTCAGTGCAGATTAAGCCATTGTCAGCTGAAGTCCAAATAGTGACTCTCTCTGACACTTGTAGGGCTGAGATAGGCGTACCGTTCGCCGCACCCAGACTTCGCGTGTAGACACATAGGAAATAGCCCTGAAAAAGCTCATATCCGATCATGCCCAGTTTGAGATAACATCATCCAATTTGACTAATATTCCGATTAGAGTATCTCAGTGGATGGGACAAAACAGTTTCTCAAAACTCATGGCCAACAGGATGAACACGGATCGAGTCAAATTGGGCGGAATGTTGCGGGAATCAAGAGTTTCTGAAAGGCATTCGTCGAACAGATGGACAAGTTTTACTCTGAAATGAAGAAAAAACTTGACACACTTGAACAAACGCCAGCGGCTCATAGGAGTTATTCAAGGTGCTGGCATTCAGTGCATCCTGGATAGTCCATGAAATAATACTTGTGTGGTTGCTCTAGCTGACTTGCTGCGGCGGGTACCGAGCTCTGGCGGTAGCGGCCCTAGCCAAGCCGCTAATGGGATTGAATGCAGCCTTACTTGCCGCCAACCACAGCCACATTGCCGGCATCTCCACAAAAGGAGCTCCGTAACCCACAACACTGCCTTCCCACTAATAGGCCATATCTACCCCCCGACACTTTATCACACTAGTGCCTGTAGACTGAAGCCGCATCCACTTCGTTGTGTGCATAAGCTCTATGTTTAGTATGGCTGTATTGCATGCGACGGCACGCTCTAGCTAGCAAATGTATCATGCAGAGCATGACGTGTTCTACCCCGCCAGCACTCTCACGCAGCACCACCCTGGCGCGGTCAGACTGTTTGGGCAATTCCCATAAACGATTAAGCCCATTCTAGCGTCACCGCTCTCCGTAAGTGTGCATGCTCAAATCTGCACTATGCGTGGACTCCTGACACACTGAAGTGGGCCCTTAATGCCCAACGCGGACAAATTTTTTATCGAGGGCCACAACACATGGATCAACAGGGGATTAGGTTGCAAGTTCCAATGGCCAGCCATGTGCATACGAAAGATAGATGACCCTGATTTAGATGTCTGCTTGTCTCTGCACCTGAAGTGGTCAAAGGTAGATCAAGGCCTTACCCGCTCCAACTTTCCCTTCTCGGATCGGGGATGCATATGCCGGTGCTCAAATATACTTACGGTGGCAGCTAGTGGAACTCGAGTATTATGGTCAAAGTGGCCGTTGTTAACAATCCGTTATGTTATAACTCACAACCTTGGATGTACTAGGCCTTTGAAACACCACTTCCTTGTCATACTGCTTTCTGTCTTCTTCTATCGCTTTGTTATTGCCTATGATTTATTGTGCAATTGATTGAAAATGCCTAAGAACCACATGATGGAGAAGGAAACAAGAATAGAGCCAAAGACGATCTCAGAAAGCTTCCTATCTCTTTTTACACCATGAACCTGGTAAACCCCGCCACTTAAGTTGCAGCGTTGATCCGTTCCGTAGCTGCTGTGAGCACATTCGAAATGGTTCGTCACAGCTCATCCGAATCAAACTTGATGTCCACCAAGCAAGCTCGGCTGATCTCGATAGTTGGAGTGGGAATCATTCCATCAACCCCGGTGTAAGATGATGATGATGATGATGATGATGATGATTGTTGTTTAAAGGGGCCTAACATCTAGGTCATCGGCCCCTAATGGTAGGAAATGAGACGAAATGGAATGACATTAAAAATCTAAAATTCTCCACTGACCAGAATTCAAAAACGTGAGAACGAAGAATGAATGGATCGACATGAATTTAAAACAATCAGTGGTTGCGACCCGCAATGTCTCACATTCACATAAACAGACGTGACAATATCGTATTACTAACCAAGGGACTACTGCTATAGCATAACACGGAATCGATTATGCGTGCAGTCAAAAGGGGGTCCTAAATCGCAGTTATCCGTCCCTCATAACGGTACTGATCGCTATCAAAATAGAACCATGGTATTTGCTCTGTTGCGGTACTAATCAAAAGTAGCAGAGACTTGCGGCATTCCACACATTATTGTACTACTCAGAGCTTATGAAATTCGACATAATACAGACCTATGCTTTTCTCACTTTGCGGCGCCATTTACAGGCAACGCAAACCTATGGTGTTCATCACAGAAGAGTACTAACCACAGGGACCTCTCCCTATCCCGTGGTGTTCCTCATATAGTGGGTACTAATCACAGGCAAGGCAGAACCATGGTAGCTATCATCCCATGGTCCTGCTCATATGGTGGTACTAATCACAGGTACTGCAAAAGCCGACCGCGCGGTGCTCCTGTGTGCTACTGATCACAAACCAATTTCGTACCTAATGTAGTGGTACTACGCACAAGTAAAAGCAACCCTTGGTGTTCTCCGCGTGGTGGTACTAATCACAAGTAATTTCATGGTTCTAATACAATCAACCCTTGGTCGCCCCTTTTAGTCGCCTCTCACGACAGGCAGGGGATACCGTGGGTGTATTATTCGTCAGCCTCCCCCACCCACAGGGGGTGTGTGTTTGGTCCGCGAGAGGTATTTTATTTCCCTCAAGTCCGCCGGCAAGCCGGTTAGGACCCCCCTATCCGCCACCTGGGACGCGCCACGTGGGAGTATCACCTCTCCCCCTGCTACGCCTGCGTAGCAGGTTCGCTGATGATGATGATATATTGCTTGTTGTTTTAAGGGGCCTAACATCGAAGGTCATCGGCCCCTAATGGAACGAAATGAATGACATGAGACATGAAGTTAAAATTTTAAAAAGTATCCACTGACTAGAGTTAAAAAAGAATGGTGATGAAGAAAAATGAGGGTGAGATTAAAACAGTCAGTGGATCTAATACGCAATGCCTTATGTTCTATTAAAATAAGAGAAAGTACAGGAAATTGAAGGAATAAGGCATTGCCCAGTAATACAGATATTAACACATAATTTACGTTAGACGTTCAAATAACACATTAAAATGCGCAACAAAAATAAAATGAAGTCAATGAAATAAAAGCGCAACTGACATAAACAACACTAGGACAAAGGACAACATCACACACGATAAAACAGACCGCTATCCCTCATAAAGCGGATGACGAGGTCTGCTGACTGCTCGTCATCGCGCAAGATAAGGGAGATAGTACTCGGAAGGTTAATACTACGGCGCAGATCGACCAGGTCCACGCACTCCGTAAGGATGTGTACCACGGTAAGATGGTCGCCGCAGGTACACACCGGAGGGGGTTCTCCTTTCAGTAGATGGGAGTGCGTCAAGACACCGTGGCCGATCCGAAGGCGACATAATACCACGGCTTCCCTCCGCGAAGCCCGCAGGGAAGTCCTCCATACCTTCGTTGTTCCTTTTATCGCTCTCAGCTTATTGGGAAGTGGGATGGCCTGCCACTCCATCTCCCAATGAGACATAACCAGATGTCTCAGCTGAGAGCGAATATCACTTGCTGGAACCTTGAAAGGCAACGGGGGCAGTGTAACTGCCTCCTTGGCAGCCTGATCTGCTAACTCGTTTCCCTCTATGCCCATGTGGCTGGGGAGCCACACAAACGTAATTCTGGTGCCGGCGTCCGAACACCCGGCCAGCAGGTCCTGGATCTGCTGCACCAGAGGGTGTCGAGGGAAACAGGTATCAATAGACTGAAGCGAACTCAAGGAGTCAGTACACACAAGAAAGTGTCGGCGCTCATTGTCTAGTGCGTACCGCAGAGCCTCACAGATAGCATAGAGCCCTGCCGTGTACACACTACAGGTATCCGGGAGAGCAAAAAGAAACCGATCATTGTCGACAACGAACGCACAGCCCACCTTCGTATCTGTCCGTGAACCATCCGTGTAAACGACGACTGAACCTGGATAGCGGCCAAGAACGGACAGGTAGATCCTCCGATAAATCGAAGGGTCCGTGTCTCCTTTCGGGCCAGTGTGCAAATCCAGGATGATTTCAGGTCGTCGCACAACCCACGGAGGTACCCCACTTGGTTGTTTGACAAGGCAAGGAATCGAAGGTACGTCAAACAATTCATAACTGCTATCCAAGCGTATCCCAACCGGCCGCGTCGCACGTGGATGAGCAACGTACAACAAGCGGTTGCCATTGTTGAACACGCAGGGATAGCTCGGATGAAGTGGCATCTGTCGCAAATTTGCAGCATATGTAAGTAGTAGTTGCTGGCGCCTCAGGTGTAGAGGCGGCACACCAGACTCAGCGAGCAGGCTAGCGATGGGGCTAGTACGAAAAGCTCCCGTCGCCAACCTAACCCCGCTGTGGTGGATACTGTTCAGCTTCGCAAGAACGCTTGGTCTTGCGGAGCCATATGCTGCACTGCCGTAGTCTAACCGGGATAAAATGTGTGCCCGATAGAATCGCAGGAGCACCACACGGTCAGCCCCCCAATTAGTGCTGCTAAGAAACTTCAAGAGGTTAAGCCTCTTGGTGCATTGCACTTTTAGCTCCCGCACGTGTGGCTCCCACGATAATTTACTGTCAAAAAGGAGCCCAAGAAATCGGTAGGTGTCAACAACTGGAAGAACGACATTTCCTAGATAAAGCTCAGGATGAGGGTGAAGAGTACGTTGACGACAAAAGTGGACAACGGAGGTCTTTGCGGCAGAAAACCGAAAGCCATGTTCTAAGGTCCACTTCTCCACCCTCCTAATAGCTTGCTGTAACTGTCGCTCTGCGACTGCCATACTGCACGAACTATAGTGCAGAGCAAAATCATCCACATATAGGGACGGTATTACGGCTGGACCAGCAGCAGCGACAATACCGTTTATGGCAATCGCGAACAGAGTGACACTAAGAACCGATCCCTGTGGGACTCCGTTTTCTTGAACGTGGTATTGCGAATATGTCCTCCCTACTCGGACACGGAATAGACGAAGGAACAAAAAATTCGCAATAAATACCGGCAAGTTACCTCGGAATCTCCATTGATGCAGGACTGAAAGGATGCCATATCGCCAGGTGGTGTCGTAGGCCTTCTCCAAGTCAAAGAAGACAGCTACCAAGTGCTGTTTGCGGAGAAACGCATCCTGGATAGAGCTCTCCAGGCGTACCAAGTGGTCTGTGGTGGATCGAGCGGCTCGAAATCCACATTGGTACTCGGACAAAAGTCCATGTTTCTCCAGACACCACACGAGTCTGCGATTTACCATCCTCTCAAATAGCTTACACAGGCAATTTGTAAGACAAATCGGTCTGTAACTTCCTGCATACTTAGGATCTTTGTCAGGCTTGAGGACAGGGATGACTATGCCCTCTCGCCACTGAGACGGAAAATCACCCTCTGTCCAGATTCGGTTGAACACACGAAGGAGATATAGTAAACTATCATCACTAAGGTGTTTCAACATCTGGTTATGGATGTTGTCCGGTCCAGGAGACGTGTCCTTGCAAAGCGCTAAGGCGCTGCGGAGTTCCCACTCCGTAAAGGGCACGTTGTAGTCCTCTGAATCATGGGTGGCAAAACTAAGGTGATGACGTTCTGCCTCACGCTTCAGAGGGAGGAAATCAGGATTGTAATTCCCGGAGCCAGAGACATCCGCGAAATGACTAGCGAGATGATTAGCAATCGCGAGGGGATCAGTGGCGACACTGCCTGCAATGGAAATTCCCGGTACAGCAGATGATCCTTGAATACCCGAAATTCGTCGAAGATTCGTCCACACTTGAGATGATGGAGTATGTGACGTCATGGACGACACATATCTCTCCCATGAAGCCTTCTTACTTTGTCGAATAAGAACTCGCGCCTTAGCGCGGAGTTTCTTAAATGTTACAAGGTGGCCACAGTAGGCTGTCGACGGTAACGTTTATGATCGCGACGGCGTTCTTCGATGGCTGCTGCTATTTCATCGCTCCACCAAGGAACGAGTTTTCGGCGAGGAGCCCCCAAGAAAAACGGAATGGACTCCTCAGCAGCAGCAAGAATAACTTGGGTGACGTAAGTTATTTCCTCGCCGACGGTCCGCCTGACATCATCGGTAAAGACAGCTAGTGATGTGTACTTTGGTCAATCAGCATGTTTAAGAATCCATCGAGGGGGAGCCTCGACGGGTTGATGTTTCAACAAAGTAAGAATGATGGGAAAATGGTCACTGTCACAGAGATCATCGTGTGCATTCCACCGAAACAGTGGAACCAACGTACGGCTGCATAGACTTACGTCTATGCGAGAGTATGTGCCGTAACGTACACTAAAGTGAGTTGGTTCCCCTGTGTTCAGAATACATAAATCCAGATCTGTTAGAAGTGTTCCCAGCTCTCTTCCTCGTGGGCAAGGTGTTTCAGAGCCCCATATGGGGTGATGGGCGTTAAAATCGCCCAATAAGAGGAAGGGTGGTGGAAGCTGATCTATAAGATCAGCGACATCATTGATGTTCAGATGCTGGCCAGGTGGAAGATAAACATTACACACTGTTGCTATGACAGGCAGCGAGACGCGAACAGCTACAGCCTCAAGAGGGGTTCCTAATGGAACCTCTTCGCTGTAGCTATCAGAACGTACAAAAATGCCAACGCCTCCGGAAGCCCGGTGAGCATAGTATCGTTCTGTCGAGTATAGTTTGAAATGCCTCAAGACCGTATGATGACCAGGTCTGAAATTGGTCTCCTGAAGACAGACTATACTCGCTGCGTACTCACTAATAAGCTGACGTAACTCAGCAAGATGCCTGTCATAACCGTTACAATTCCACTGTAACAGTGCCATAGTGTGGACTATAAAAGGAGTGTTAGGTTATGAGCGAAAAAGTGCTCGTAAGCCTAAACACTATCTAGTTCTACATCCGTAGATGGAGAGGACAGTGCGACATCCATTCCGTCATCGAAAGATGGCAGGGGTGTCGCCCAGAACTTCGACGCTTTTCGGGCGCGAGGGGGTCCCCTACGAGGAGAGCGCGCCGGTTTTGGAGCAGGAGTGCCTCCTGGCGCAGACTCATATCCCCCAGATGGGGGGCATGACTTCTCCTTCGCAGGGGAAGTCCGAGAGCGCTCAGGACGGGCGCTCTTCTTCCCCTTCTTTTTTTCGAGTTTAGACGGGCTGGGAGATGGTTTCCCAGCCCTGGTCGACGATGCCGCCTCCGCCGGCTGGGGCACGACTTTCGTCGACCTCCTAGGGGGGGGGAGACTTAGTCTTCCCCCCTTGCTGTGCCGGCTGGGAACTGCCAGCCGGCACAGACTTCTGGTTGGTCGAAGGTGGGGTGGTCCCCCCCTTCGAGCTTTGACTATTTGCGACGTTGCTGGGAGCAGCAACAGTCGCCTTGGGCGCAGCGGTCTGGACAGGTGTCTTGGTCGTAAATGACGAACCTGGAAGACTCTGAGCTATCAAGCTATAGTCGAGTGTACGGGCAGGTGTATTCATAGAATGAAACTTACGGCGCGCTTCCTGGTAGGAAAGACCATCCAGGGTCTTGATCTCCTGGATCTTCTTCTCACTCAGGTATGTCGGACAATTCCGATCCCGAGGAGAATGAAAACCGGAGCAGTTAGTGCACGTGTATGGAGTTGTGCACTCCTCCGCGCCGTGAGCTACTCGTCCACATGTACCACATACAGCCTGATTCGAACAGCGAGATACCATATGTCCGAATCGCTGGCATTGATAGCATCGCATAGGAGGCGGGATGTACGGCCTCACATCGCAACGATAAGTTGTTACCTTGACTTTCTCTGGTAACACTGACAACTTGAAAGAGACAATGAAGGCACCAGTGGCAACGTCTTCACCGTTGACCTTGCGCGTAATGCGCCGGACGTGTGTCACGCCACGGTTCTTCATGTCTTCCATCAACTCGTCGTCAGTGTTCAAAATAAGGTCGCGATGAAAGATGACTCCGCGAACCAGGTTCAAGGATTTATGCTCCTCCACTTTGACGGGGATTTCGCCAAAGTGCTCGCACTTAAGCAACTGATCAGCTTGCAGTGCTGTACGAGTCTTTAGAAGCAAACTACCGTTGCGCATTTTCTTCAGTTCCTCCAGTTCGCCATAGACGCCTTCGATGTGCCGACTAAAAAGGATCGACTTCACCAGCTTAAAATCGTTCCCATCGGTTCTGGTGATGATGATGATGCTTGTTGTTTAAAGGGGCCTAACATCGAGGTCATCGGCCCCTAAGGGTACGAAATGAAACGACAAAGTAAAAGTTCAAAATTATCCACTGACCAAAATAAAGAATGTCATGAAGAATGAATGAACGAATGAATGAATGAACATGAATTTAAAACAATCAGTGGATCCGACTCAAAAAACTATCATAGTTAATAGTATTACTGACCAAGGGACCACTTCCAAAGCAAATCGAGGATGCTTGATGTCGAAATGGGTCCAAAATACAAGTCAAAGGCCCCTCAGAATGATACTTATCGCTAGTAATGTAGAACCATGGTATCTGTCCTGTTGCGGTACTAATCAATGGTAGCAGAGACTTGCGGTATTCCACACATTATTGTACTACTCAAAGCTTATGATATTCGACATTAATACAGACCTATGTTTTTCTCACTCTGCAGCGCCATTCACAGGCAACGCAAACCTATGATGTTCATCACAGAAGAGTACTAACCACAGGGACCTCTCCCTATCCCGTGGTGTTCCTCATATAGTGGGTACTAATCATAGGCAAGGCAGAACCATGGTAGCTATCATCCCATGGTCCCGCTCATATGGTGATACTAATCACAGGTACTGCAAAAGCCGACCGCACGGTGCTCCTGTTTGCTACTAATCACAAACCTATTTCGTACCTAATATAGTGGTACTACGCACAAGTAAAAGCGACCCTTGGTGTTCTCCGCTTGGTGGTACTAATCACATGTAGTTGCATGGTTCGAATACAATCATCCCTTGGTCGCCCCTTTTAGTCGGCTCTCACGACAGGCAGGGGATACCGTGGGTGTATTATTCGTCTGCCTCCCCCACCCACAGGGGGTGTGTGTTTGGTCCGCGAGAGGTATTTTATTTCCCTCAAGTCCGCCGGCAAACCGGTTAGGACCCCCCTATCCGCCACCTGGGATGCGCCACGTGGGAGTATCACCTCTCCCCCTGCTACGCAGGCGTAGCAGGTTCGTGGCATCGGTTCTGGTAGCGACCAGAAACCTAGGGAAGCTGGATCCCATTCCTTCACGCTGCGCATGTTCCCAGGGAGTTGAACCTCTCAGGGAAGCAAAAGTTAAAGACTTAGGTGGGCGACCACCTTGTGAGAGCCGACTTCGTTTGGAAGCCATGCCCGATAGCATCCTCCCCGAATGCCACCCACTCCGATCAGGGGTCTCTGTAGCCGAACCAAGCAGCCAAGGCAATACCCACCTGGTCGTAGCAGGTATTGCCCGGGGTCCGATGTTGGACGATGCCTAATACGGCATGACTGAGGCAATGAGTACTAAGACTCCCTTCCTCCAGTCACCCGCAATAGCATGTACCCCATAGCGTTTACAGAGCACTAAATATAGAGAAAAAAATAAAAATAATTAATAATAATATGTCCTTCTGGCATTCGGCTGTGCGGGGACCTGTGTTGTCAGGCGGATACCACTGCCAAGGTACATGGCGCTCCCACCACGCAATGGTCCTGGGTGGACAGTTGCGGGCTTTTGGGCGTAATCGCACACGTAAGAGGCCCATCTCCGGGCAGCACGCACATCAAAATTTGGAATGGTCTACATGTGACCCTCAGAAAAATAATAATAAAATAAAGAGGGGACCATGGCCACATAACCCTTTAAGTCGCCTTCTACGACAGGCAGGGATTACCTGTGAATCTACTCGACCCCTCCCATCCACAGGAGGTCCAACACGTTATACCAAACCGCAATCCATGTCCGCGCCTAGGTCGCCCCTTTTAGTCGACTCATACGACAGGCAGGGGGTACCTCGGGTGTATTCTACATGTGCGTCCCCCACCCGCAGGGGGTAGTGTGTTTGGTCCGCGAGAGGTATTTTATTTCCCTCAAGTCCGCCGGCAAGCCGGTTAGGACCCCCCTATCTGCCACCTGGGACGCGCCACGTGGGAGTATCACCTCTCCCCCTGCTACGCCATCGTAGTAGGTTCGTGGTAGCAGGTTCGTGGCCCGGTGTAAGAGACCATAGGTGACTGGGTGCACATGGAGGTAATCAAAGTAGATTGTGTTTCCCACTCTGATATCACCAGATCATCACCCGGTTAAGTCAGCTGTCCGTACAGGTCAACGAAACTATGGGTGCGCTTCCTCCTATCCTATCCTTCTACTAGAAGGGAATGACACTGTATCCACCCATAGAGATTTTTCTGCATTATTCTCATTATTTCATGAGCTAGAGAATGTTTTGCATCTCATACAGTCATCAAAAGCGTGTCCGCTGTAGCATTCAATACCATGGAGGGTTCACACGAACGCTTGTGCCAACCTAGTCCCCCCACAGCCTCTGGACATTTTGCACTCAGATGAGCCTAAACAGTCAAACCAAGCGGCAGAAATAAACTCAGGGGACAATGACGTTCCGTCCGTGCGCATAGATTTAAGGTAAGGCATTCCCACTGTGAACATAAGATCAAACCTAAAGCTTAACATCTACGTCATACAACACTCCTCGTATATCGTTTTCCCTGGTTGGCAACGGCAGCACAATGGTACTCAACTCCTAACGGCTAAGACTAATGCGACCCGAACCCTCATGCATATCAATGAGCTAGTCACAGAAGTCGCTAACGTCACCCAGTATGCTGCGGAAAATGGCCCGGCAATTCTAGACCAAACTTCCCAGCCGCTCGCCGGAGAAAGTACTCCTCAGGTCATGACAGCAGTCAAACGCAACGGGGAAGAATCCGAGACAATGTACAACAACCCGACACTAGAGACTAGGACAAATCCTCTTCCCTTTATTCGCAGCGGTGTGCAACGTGCTAAGCCCGGTGCGGTTTTCAAATCAGGAGTATCAGTCACGTTTTCCGAAGCATTTTCCTTAACCGCGAAGGAAACTGAGGAGATGCTCAGAAAAGTGAATAAGCTATTTCACGTCTATCGAATCAATCCAACTCCCCGGATTGTCACAGCTGTTGCCCAGATAGCCCGATATCTTCATTCGGACAGTATGTATGAGGCTCTCCTGTATGCTAATGCGTTCGATCTAATTTGATTAATAACTAAGGACAGTAGAAATCCCGCACTCCCTGGACATCCTGCCGATCCCATTCTGAACATCAATGAAATAGCCCAAACTCAGCCATCACCCCCATCAACAGGAAGTTTTCAACTGTTCAGGCGTCGCAGGTCAACTAAGCCTTTCATTGGACACTTATCGTTGTAGCTACCGAGGATGACATCAGCATGCTACGGGAAGCGGTGGCGACCAGTGAATCTGCCCTAGACTCAGTGACAGCTCAGATGCAAGTTATGGCAGGTGAATATCGCTCCATGGTCGCCCAGTATCACGACAGTTTATCTGAGCGGATAGCAGCGGTGGGGCAACAGATTACAGATTACCGAATTTCAAGTCTGCACTGCGAGGTACACCCGCCCCGTTCATTCAAATGATGCGCCTTGAAGAATGCATTTTCAATATAGAACTTGTAATAACTTGTGCAAGGAATTTGAACTTTTGTCAACAGATGTCTCTACTACAACTTATATTAGGCCCTCTAGTGTGAAGAGGAACTATTAAAATCCTTTAATAATTCTTTTATTTTAAGGTTTACTATACTGAGTTGATTATTCCTTGTTTTTGGGACGTCAAAGTTGTCCATATTTCGATCTCTTCCCACCAACTTTGGAGGCTGCCCAATAGAAAATTTTGTATATTTATTTGTTAACAAATGAGATCCGTCTTCTAGTTATTTAATTACGCAATAAAAACTGGGGGGTTTCGGGCCTTAGAACATTCCTCTCGGGTATAAAAACTGGCACATTTTTCGACCAGGTTGTCTTATTGATCGTCCAGTCTACTGAGTGTGTGTTAGTAGACGAGGCGGAGACGTCTCGCCATCATCGAGCATTCCATCATATTACGGTAATGGGCAGCCATTTTATAACTATGTGATAGCCTCTGAGACGCACCGGTAGTGGACACGGCATTAGTAGTGGACATTTTGAACTTAAAATACGTATAATAAGTCTGGAGACTGCTCCACTGCCCAAACACGAAGTTCAATTAGTAGACAGAACCCCCTAGTGGCGGTACCCAGCACTAACCCATTTCCAGTGCACAGATAAATAGTAATGGTCTAAAGTTGCTAGAGCTATGTGCTATAGAAAAAATACATATTTTAAATGGTTGGATGGAGGGAGACAGTACAGGAGAATTGACGTTCATCACATCGAAGGGAGGGAGTGTGGTAGATATAGGAGTAAGCTCGGAAACATCTTTAAGGAAAGTAATTTTTGAGGTGGCCGAATGTGGATCAACAGATCACATGCCTGTTAGGATAAAATTAAGAGAGGAAAATGGCGAAGAAAAGAGAGGGTTAGGAAATAGGATGAAGCATAAAGAGAGATGGAAGTATATTTGGAATGAAGCTACGATCGAGAAATTGAGAATGGAGCTAAGGGTGAGAGGTAATAGTATAAGAGTAGAAGCTGAAAGGGTGCTGGAAGAAGAGAACATAGATAAAGCGTTCAAAATAATAGAACGCTCGGTATGGGAGGTGGGAAAGAAAGTGAAGATAAGAGAGGAGGGAGACAAAAGCAGGGCCACGGGATGGTTTGATCAAGGCTGCAGTGGGGAACGTAAGATAGTTATGACAGCACTAGCAGAATTTAAGAAAGGAGGGAAACAAGAGAAAAGAGAGGAATATTGTAAATTAAGAAGAGAATATAAGAATTTACTGAAAGAGAAAAAGAAATGCTGGAAGGAGGCGGAAGCGGAAAGAGTGAATAGATATTGCAAAGAGAAAAGATTTGAGAGAATATGGGAAACCATAAACAATCTTAAGAGAGCTAGGTATACGGGGAAGGGAATAAATATAGAGGAAAAGAAGTGGGTAGGATACTTTACAGGTCTTTTGAGTGGAGGAGGAGATTGGCAGGAGGAAAGAAGTATGACATCTATCCGAAGGGATTTACAAGTAGGAGTACAGTTACTAGATGGATAAATAACAATTCAAGAAGTAGTTAGTGTGTTAAGTAAAATAAAAACGAAAGCAGCGGGCGGGGCGAATGGTATAAACAACAGAGTTTGGAAGGAAGTAGAAACAAACGAATCGATGCTGAAGGTGATGGTTAATTTTTTTTAACAAGATATGGGAATCGGCGAAATTTCCTAGAGAATGGAGAAAAGGAGTATTGTGTCCGAAATACAAGAATAAAGGGAGTCGAAGTGATCCTAATAACTACAGAGCAATTACACTCCTGGACTCGCTACCGAAGGTGTATACAGGAATTTTAGCCAATAGGATCATAAATTGGGCAGAGAAGTATGGAGGATAATATATGGATTTTGGATACCCTAATCACGAAATATGTCAAGATAGCAGGGATGAGATTATATGTAGCAGCAATAGATTTGGAGAAAGCCTTCGATGCAGTGAATAGGGAGGCGTTGTTTACTAGGTTAAGGGATATTGGGTTATCTAAGAAAATGAGGATGGCAATAGAAGGGATATATGAGGAAGTAATGATTATGATTAAATTACAAGGGGGTGGGTTGAGTAATGGCATAGAATCCAAGACGGGTGTAAGACAAGGATGTAAACTGTCACCGACTTCATTTTTATTGTTTGTAAACAATATATTAGATAGACATGGAGGGGAGGGCTGGCAATGTCCTTGGATAAGGAAACGGGAAATACCGGGTCTGCTTTATGCCGATGATTTATTGATTTTGTCGCCAACAGCAAGGGGGTTGAGAAAAGGGCTAGAAGAGGTGGTGGAATATACTAGAAGATGGGCACTTAGAATAAATGTGCAGAAGACACAGATAATGGTATGCAGGAAAAGGAAAGACAAGAAAGAAAATCAATTTTGGATAGTAGAACAGTTAGAAATCAGAACAAAAAATAAAATTTATTTAGGAGCGATAATTAGCAGCAATGGATCATGGAAGGAACAGACCAAAAGAGCTTTATCAAAAGGGAGAAGAGCACTTGCAGTAGGGGGGGGGGGGTTAGAGAATAAATTCCCGGAAATTAAATATAAAATTCAGAGAACGGTGTTCCAATCAATGGTGAAAGGAAAAATGCTATATGGAGTAGAAGTGTGGGGATTGAAAGAGAATAGAAAGGAATTAAACCGGGTGGTGGCAAAATTTAGTCCACGAACCTGCTACGCAGGCGTAGCAGGGGGAGAGGTGATACTCCCACGTGGCGCGTCCCAGGTGGCGGATAGGGGGGTCCTAACCGGCTTGCCGGCGGACTTGAGGGAAATAAAATACCTCTCGCGGACCAAACACACACCCCCTGTGGGTGGGGGAGGCTGACGAATAATACACCCACGGTATCCCCTGCCTGTCGTGCGAGGCGACTAAAAGGGGCGACCAAGGGATGAATGAATTAGAACCATGAAACTACTCTTGATTCGTACCATCATGCGGGGAACACCATGGGTTGCATGTACTTGCGAGTAGTATCACTAACATGGTACGACATATGTTTGTGATTCGTTGCAGTAAAAAGCCTGGCCTGGTGGATTCCAGTACCCGTGCGTTGTACCCATGTGGGCAACACCGCGGGTCTGGGCGTAGCCTGTGAGTTGTACCACTATATGAGCGACACCGTGGGTCTGCGTTGCCTGTGATTAGTACTCACTATGTGCGGAACACCACGGGGCCCTTGGGACCGGCACCCGTGACTAGTACCCTAGGTGAAGAAACTCATCGGTTTGCGTTGGCTGTAAGTGGCGCCATTGTGTGCGAAACACCATAGGTCTGCGTTACCTGTACGAAGTACAGTACTTGTGAGTAGTACCATCTTTTGTGGAACACCGTGAGTCTTCGCTACTTCTGATTAATACCCCAACATGACACATACCATGGTTCTATTTTACTCGCGACATGTACCATTCTGTGGGGCCTTAGACGTGGATTTTGCACCCCCTTTAGACACCAAGCATCTTTGTGCTTTATAAGTGGTTCCTTGGTCGGTAATAATGTTATTTTCGTTCTCTATTGTATCCGATCCACTGGTTTTTGTTTTTGTTTGTTTGTTTTGTGTTTTGTTGGGTTCCTGTCCATCCATTCATTCTTCATGCCATATTTTATTTTTATTTTGGTCAGTGGATGCCTTTGCAATTTTTGTTCTTTCATTTCGTACCATCAGGGGCCGATGACCTTTGATGTTAGGCCCCTTAAAACAACAAGCATCATTACCATCATCAAAATTTAGTAAGATTATGATGGGGGTTCCTAACTGTACAGCTAATGTGGGGTCTAGATTAGTATGTAAAGAATGGGTAGATATTACTATAGCAAAGAGGATAATGAAGTACTGGATGAGATTGGAAGAAGGAAAGGGAGGAGATTTAGTTCAAGAGGTGTATAGGTTCCAGAAAAGTATGGAAAACGAGGTATACTGGGTGAATAAGTGCAAAAATATACTACGAAAAATAGGGTTAGGAGAATGGTCTGAAGGATGGGGAGAGAGGAAAGAATGGGTATTGAGAAAGGTGGAAAAGAGAGTGGCTGATATAGAAAGAGTTTAATAATGGAATGTAGGGAAAGAAACTCATTATCAATATTAAACAAATTAGTAGAAATTACAAACCCGAGAACTGAATTTTAGGGTAGGAGGGATAAAAGATGCTTGATGATGATGCTTGTTGTTTTAAGGGGCCTAACATAGAAGGTCATCGGCCCCTAATGGTACGAAATGAAAGAACAAAAGTTACAAAGGCATCCACTGACCAAAATAAAAATAAAAAATGTCATGAAGAAGGAATGGATGGACGGAACCCAACAAAACACAAAACAAATAAAACAAAAACAAAAACCAGTGGATCGGATTCAACAGAGAACGAAAATAACATTATTACCGACCAAGGAACCACTCATAAAGCACAATGATGCTTGGTGTCTAAAGGGGGTGCAAAATCCACGTCTAGGGCCCCACAGAATGGTACATGTCGCGAGTAAAATAGAACCATGGTATGTGTCACGTTGGGGTATTAATCAGAAGTAGCGAGGACTCACGGTGTTCCACAAAAGATGGTACTACTCACAAGTATTGTACTTCGTACAGGTAACGCAGACCTATGGTGTTTCGCACACAATGGCGCCACCCACAGCCAACGCAAACCGATGAGTTTCCTCACCTAGGGTACTAGTCACGGGTGCCGGTCCCAAGGGCCCCGTGGTGTTCCGCACATAGTGAGTACTAATCACAGGCAACGCAGACCCACGATGTCGCTCATATAGTGGTACAACTCACAGGCTACGCCCAGACACGCGGTGTTGCCCACATGGGTACAACGCACGGGTACTGGAATCCACCAGGCCAGGCTTTTTACTGCAACGAATCACAAACATACTTCGTACCATGTTGGTGATACTACTCGCAAGTACATGCAACCCATGGTGTTCCCCGCATGATGGTACGAATCAAGAGTCGTTTCATGGTTCTAATTCATTCATCCCTTGGTCGCCCCTTTTAGTCGCCTCGCATGACAGGCAGGGGATACCGTGGGTGTATTATTCGTCATCCTCCCCCACCCACAGGGGGTGTGTGTTTGGTCCGCGAGAGGTATTTTATTTCCCTCAAGTCCGCCGGCAAGCCGGTTAGGACCCCCCTATCCGCCACCTGGGACGCGCCACGTGGGAGTATCACCTCTCCCCCTGCTACGCCTGCGTAGCAGGTTCGTGGAGAGGGATAAAAGAGGTTTATACTGATGGGTTATGGGAATTCCAAAAAAAAATATATAGGATGGATAGGTTCAGAAAATAAGAATGGATGTATTCTATGTGGAGAGGGATGGTCGGATATGCATATATTTTCTAAATGTAGTTAATTAGAAGAGATGAGAAGGAAAGTGTTGAATAAGAAAGAGAGAGATAAAGGAGAAAAGGGTTATAAGATGGCGGCATGGCTATGCAGAGAATGGGAAAGAGGATCTAATATATCAAAATATTTAAATTTGGTTAGAGCTAGGTTTGTAAATAAATTAAGTTAACAATAGAAAGATGTCTTGTGCCAGAAAATGAGTGTCAGAAGGAAAGTTTGTAGAATTAAAATACAGATAAGTAGTGGTTTTTTTATATCTTTAAGACTAAGAGATGTAAATAGAACGAAAGATCGGTGAGGAACAAAGAAACTGTAGAACTATTGACAGTTTGTGTTGATAAATGGTGTATAAAATATGAACTCCAAGTTATAAGGTTGTCAGTATAGTGGATAAGTTATGTAAAAGTATTATAAGATAGTTGAACAGGTGTAGGTATAGAAGGGAGTTGGAAAGATGTGGAAAAGGGAGGGAGGGGGATATAAGAGGGAAGGATGGGATGAGAAAGACCCATCTCTAGATGAGATAAGCAAACATGTCCGCATATAAATGGAGAGTCATGATGGGAGTAGGCAATGTGTAATACGACGACGCAGACTAGTAGACGGGGCAAGAGATAAGAGCGTGACGAATCGCATGATGGTCTGGGTTCCAGCTCAGCGATTCGCCACGCAAAGAATGGGAGGGAACACACTGCGACAGAGGTTTAGGTGGGTATGACAGCTGACCCACGGCTGTGGCTGATAGCGGCATCATGGGTGGAAGGGTTTCCCTCATTACCAGGGGATGCCGTGATCAGCCAGTTGTTTTCCTTTTTGCTTTTGTTTTTAGATGTATGTAGTATAACTTTAGATTTAGCGAAGGATGGTGCAGCTTATGGTCCGGCTTTCCGCCTCTGCTGCGCCACCAAATTAGTTAGAGTACTGGAGTTAGTGGTTTTATAGTAGATATTGTTTGTTTAGTGTAGGGTGGCGTTGCCCATGGTATGGTTATCCGCCTGGGTGACACCACTAAATTAGAAGGGTATGTAGTTAGTAGTTTAAGGGGCGTAGATTAGAGATTGTTTGTCTAAAGATTTTTTGTTTCTGTGTATTTTGTAGTATTTATTGCCTGTGATTGTCTAAAGTTTTTTTTGTTTCTGTGTATTTTGTCGTATTTATTGCCTGTGATTGTTTGTCTAAAGTTTTTTTTGTTTCTGTGTATTTTGTAGTATTTATTGCCTGTAAGCCGATGGTGGATACTAGGGTGGGCAATAAATAAATAAATAAATAAATAAATAAATAAATAAATAAATAAATAAATAAATAAATAAATAAATAAATAAATAAATAAATAAATAAAAGATTTCCAGTGCACCATGCGACGCTTTCCCGCGCTTGTTAGTAATGGCGTCTCAGTTGAACTGTTATCACACGTGACTCGGCTGTACATTACTTTAATGCTCTTAATGACTCATTTTGGACAGAACCCTATCCTGGTCTGATCAGACGTCAAATGTGATCAGAAAAGTTGTGTCATCCGTGCATATTTTGAAACGTAACGTGTCATGTACACCACCTTTTATGCGGAAACTACTTGTTCAGAGTCTTATATTCCCCATAATTGACTACGGATCAGTCGTATACAACGACTTATCTGAAACTTTGAACATACAACTACAGAGGGTACAAAACGCATGTGTTCGTTACGTGACAAATGCCAGGCGTGATGAACACATAACACCCTATTACATACAGCTGCAATGGTTGAAACTCCATGAACGACGGGAAATCTCAGTAGCCGTTGCTACGCACAAAATTCTCAAACTGAAGACCCCACCCTACCTATATAATGCATTTAAATCTATGGAGCACCGGGCGAGTTGGCCGTGCGCGTAGAGGCGCGCGGCTGTGAGCTTGCATCCGGGAGATAGTAGGTTCGAATCCCACTATCGGCAGCCCTGAAGATGGTTTTCCGTGGTTTCCCATTTTCACACCAGGCAAATGCTGGGGCTGTACCTTAATTAAGGCCACGGCCGCTTCCTTCCAACTCCTAGGCCTTTCCTATCCCATCGTCGCCGTAAGACCTATCTGTGTCGGTGCGACGTAAAGCCCCTAGCAAAAAAAAATCTATGGAGTCGGTACATAACAGAGATAATAGGTTTACAAAAACTACCCTTCAAATTCCCCTTCATCGTACCACTAAATTTAACAAATCTTTTGTTTGCACTGCATCCCGTATCTTCAATGTCTTTAATCTTCACCGTTTCGCAAATGACAGGAACTGCATCCAACTAAAGCAGTCCTTAACATCTATCTTCCTGGAGGAGTACGCAAGGGGCTGAGATCAGGTATTCTTGTGTCTAATAATAAGAAATATGTATATTTCTAACAAAATTGTTTCTGTTTTTATATTCCTGAGATTCTTGTAGCCTAAAATATTAAAACATCGAATGATATACTTTATTACTTCTTATATGATTTATGTTTTAATTTTATTGGAATTGGTATCTGTATTTTAATTTTTAAGTTTAATGTTTAATTTAATATTTTAATATTATAAAATGTAGTTAGTATATTCATAAACTTGTATCGTGTTATAAGTAGACGCTACATAAAGGGGCTTTTCAGCCTCAGTGGCATGTATATCATCATTATCAATAAATTCAATTCAATTCAATTCGGCAACTTAAGTTGCCATGCCGTATTTCATGCTCTGGTGATATATGAAAACAATTGACATCCCTGGAGTTGATCTTAACAGTAACAATGGAGACTCCTACAACCTCAACAGAGAGCTTCATTGTTATTCTAGACTCGATTGTTTCCTAAATAAACAGTTATTCAACTACACTACACAGGTGCCATTTGCTTGTTGTTACAGAACTTCAAACATGTAAGTAATTTTCTCATACTCAATAATTTTACTAAGTTCAACTTTATTACTAGCTTAGATGAAAGTATATACAAGTGAAATGATTGATAATCAAGCACTTATGAGGAATGTCTTGATGTACAGATACAGTTTTATATTAGTGGCAACTAAAGTTGCCGAGGAGCACTGGGAATACCAATGTGCCACAGTTAGTAATATACAAGCAAGCCTATCAAAAAGGAATAGTATTTCAGTACAGCCCTTTTCTATGCGTTCATATGAGAGAGAGAGAGAGAGAGAGAGAGAGAGAGAGAGAGATAGTATGTGTGTGTGTGGCGATCGAACAGACAAAATTCTAAAGATGGGTAGATTTGAAGAACATGACAAGACGTACTCAGGACACTTAGGGAATAATGACATAAAATATTACAAACTTTTAGAACACTAAATGTTTTATTTAATATGCTAACAGTGTTTAGAAGTTTAGAAAACACAATCCTTCAATCAACCGTGCATTTTACAGGTCATAATAATAATAATAATAATAATAATAATAACGTTATTTGCTTTACGTCCCACTAACTTCTTTTTAAGGTCTTCGGAGACGCCGAGGTGCCGGAATTTAGTCCCGCAGGAGTTCTTTTACGTGCCAGTAAATCTACCGACACGGGGCTGTCATATTTGAGCACCTTCAAATACTACCGGACTGAGCCAGGATCGAACCTGCCAAGTGGGGGTTAGAAGGCCAGCGCCTTAACCGTCTGAGCCACTCAGCCCGGCTTTTACAGGTCAGCAAGAGGCTCTTACAAAAGGGGGCTAGGCCTAAATTAAGATAAAATTCTCGAGGAACTTGCTAAAGGAAATGAGGAAGATGGGGAACTGCCTAATACAATTGCGGTTTGCCCGCCCATGGAAAATCCAGCAGCTGACAGCGACGAGGACTCCGATAAGTCAGATGCAGAGGTGACTGGAGACTCTGATAATCTTCCAGCTCGTGTTCTACAGCCTGAAGTGTTGCTAACTTACAACAATGACAATGGTAGATCTTATTTAGAAGAGGAGGAAGAGCCACAACCAAGCACATCATCAGCTCGTGCCAGCGTTCCTCGTAAACGAGTCAGGCAACAGTTTCAATCTTTGTCATGGAAATTGCACCGAACGTCTACTTCTTTCAGTATTCCTGAACTAACTCCGGTCTATAAACCTACCTCTGAGGACATGTTACGAGGGACAGTTACACATCCTCTAGATGCACTTCAGCTATACCTCACTAGTGACCTTATCGATCATATAGTAAAAGAGACTAACAGGTATGCTGCTCAGCATTTAGTGCATGATTTAGGATGTACAACTAATGAAATACTCACCCTTATTGGTGTAATGCTATTCACAGGTTATAACACACTTCCATCAAAAAAACGTTACTGGATAAATGAACCAGACGTACGCATACCTCTAGTTACCGAAGCTATACGGCGTAAGCGCTTCGAAGAAATTTTACGACACCTCCATCTGGCTAACAATGACGAAAATACAGGAGAAGATCGCATGTTCAAGGCTCGTCCAATTTTCAGTTTCTTGAATAATTCATTCAAGATTTTATGCCCCGGCAGTAGTATCAGTATTGATGAAAGTATTATACCATACTACGGAAAGCATGGGTGCAAGCAATTTATTCGCGGCAAGCCGATAAGATTCGGGTACAAACTGTGGGTGGCTGCCGATACTTCTGGTTATATATTTCATGTGGAACCTTACTGTGGTGCGTCTCCTCAGCTTCCAACAACAAACTTAGGCCAGGGTGGTGATGTGGTTCTAGGTGTGTTGGACTATGTAGATCCTGTGCCTGGTACTAAGGTGTACTTTGATAACTTGTTCACCTCCGTACCTCTCCTGCAGGAAGCTAACAAGGAGAAGATTAGGAGGCACTGGGACTCTCCGAGAAAACAGATGCCTTCCAAACATGCACTTTCCAGACAAGAAAACGTGGAAAAAGAGCCCAGATTTGCAACGGCAGTATCGTCTACTAAGGACCTTTGGGTGGTAAGGTGGAATGACAAAAATGTTGTAACAGTACTAACCAAATGTGACAGCACTGAACCAAAGAAAAAGTGCTACAGATATTCACGTACAGAGAAGAAAAGAATATTGGTGAATATTCCACGTCTCATCGCCTAGTATAATAAACACGTGGGTGGTGTAGATATCAATGACCAGTTCGTAGCTACATACCGCTGCAATATTGGGACAAAGAAATGGTGGTGGCCATTCTTCGCTTGGGCCGTTGACGTTTCCTGTATGCAAGCATGGCTTCTGTTCCGCAGATTTGGGCACGATATGGCATTGTTGGAATTTCGTCGTCAATGTGCTGTATGTCTTCTGAAGTCTTTTGGGACGCCACAGCAACCTCCAGGCATCCGACCAACATTAGAGTTCTCACCAGTGTTAGATGATGTGATGATGATGATGATGCTTGTTGTTTTAAGGGGCCTAACATCGAAGGTCATCGGCCCCTAATGGTACGAAATGAAAGAACAAAAATTACAAAGGCATCCACTGACCAAAATAAAAATAAAAAATGTCATGAAGAATGAATGGATGGACAGGAACACAACAAAACACAAAACAAACAAACAAAAACAAAAAACAGTGGATCGGATTCAGTAGAGAACGAAAATAACATTATTACCGACCAAGGAACCACTTATAAAGCACAATGATGCTTGGTGTCTAAAGGGGGTGCAAAATCCACGTCTAAGGCCCCACAGAATGGTACATGTCGCGAGTAAAATAGAACCATGGTATGTGTCATGTTCGGGTATTAATCAGAAGTAGCGAAGACTCACGGTGTTCCACACAAGATGGTACTACTCACAAGTATTGTACTTCGTACAGGTAACGCAGACCTATGGTGTTTCGCACACAATGGCGCCACTTACAGCCAACGCAAACCGATGAGTTTCTTCACCTAGGGTACTAGTCACGGGTGCCGGTCCCAAGGGCCCCGTGGTGTTCCGCACATAGTGAGTACTAATCACAGGCAACGCAGACCCACGGTGTCGCTCATATAGTGATACAACTCACAGGCTACGCCCAGACCCGCGGTGTTGCCCACATGGGTACAACGCACGGGTACTGGAATCCACCCGGCCAGGCTTTTTACTGTAACGAATCACAAACCTATTTCGTACCATGTTAGTGATACTACTCGCAAGTACATGCAACCCATGGTGTTCCCCGCATGATGGTACGAATCAAGAGTAGTTTCATGGTTCTAATTCATTCATCCCGTGGTCGCCCCTTTTAGTCGCCTCGCACGACAGGCAGGGGATACCGTGGGTGTATTATTCGTCAGCCTCCCCCACCCGAAAGGGGTGTGTGTTTGGTCCGCGAGAGGTATTTTATTTCCCTCAAGTCCGCCGGCAAGCCGGTTAGGACCCCCCTATCCGCCACCTGGGACGCGCCACGTGGGAGTATCACCTCTCCCCCTGCTACGCCTGCGTAGCAGGTTCGTGGTAGATGATGTGAGGCGAGACCGAATGGATCACATCATTGAGAAGGGAACATCCAAGTACAGGCGTTGTAGAGTATTCGGAAATCGCACGACGTATTTGTGTAGAAAGTGAGATGCACCTCTGCATCCAAACGAATGCTTCAAGGTATTCCACAAGCAGTGAACTGACAATGACATTTCCACAAATTGGATATACGACGTGGATTATCATTATAAAAAGTTATTGTTTCCTTCTGGCTTTGACTATGTTGAAATAAGATGTGGATTATGATTGTAAAATGTTATTGTTTCCTTGTGTCTTTTGACTATGTGTGTGCTCTTCGGCACAAATTAGGAATAACACGTGAACTGTAAATATGAGTGTAATAAGTTATAGTTTCCTTCTGATTTTGACTATGTATGTACTCCCCGGCAACATAAGTTGCCAGTCAAAAATGACTACTCGATGAATATTTTTTTTTGAAATTTCAGTTCTTACTTCTTACTAGGTTCATTATAAACCAGAAACGATGAAAAATATTTTTTAAAATATTTATCGTAATTAGGAGCACTAATGGGTTAAGGTAGTTGGTAAGTAGTAATCACAATTACTCTATTATCAGTTGGTTATGCTAAATTGTTTTCATGAAATACCATTAGCATAGGCTTAAATGATGCATTTCAAGGCATTTATTTAATGTTTATGAGTTTTCCAGGCCCATTAAATGAGGTGTCCACTACTGAAACAAAATAATGGCATATGTTTAGTAGTGGACAAGAGGTGGCCACTACTAGTGAAAATAAACTTTTCATGTTTACCCAGTGTCGAATTAAAAATCAAATCTCCCATTATTGCTTGGCAGACTGTGTTTTTCTGATGTTTTTAGTTACCCCGTCTAGTCGTGGACAGGTGATGTCCACTACTAAACGACGAGTGTCCAGGTAGTGAAATGAGGTGTTTCAATAGTGGACAACACATGATATTTCGTACAAATATTGTTTTTATCCACTTTAAGTTATTAAGTTAGCATTTATAAACATAGATCTTCATTAACTTTCTGTATTTGTCTAGGTTGAGAAACATGGCATCACAAAAGAGAAAATGGTGGTCTTATGAAGAAGACAGAATCAGAGGGGCAGTAAATGATGTCCGAGACGGGGTTCCACTTAATACAGCTGCCATGAATCATGGAGTACCACGAACGACACTGAGGAGATACGTGAAAGATGACACCTGCAAATTCAAGAAAATGGGACCTTCTCCAGTGCTATCACAACAAGAAGAAAATCTCTTATTTCTATGGGTAGCATCCCCAGCAGAGGCAGGGTTTCCTGTGAACAGAGATGACCTGCTTGACAGTGTACAAAAACTGATTAAAGATTTAGGGAAACCTAATAACTTCAAAAATGACCGGCCAGGTCGAACTTGGTTTGAAAGTTTCCAGAGAAGAAACCCCTCTGTCGCTACAAGGGTAGCGCAGAATCTAACTGCAAGTAGGGCCGGTGTCACTCAGGAACAACTCCATAACTGGTTTAACGAAGTTTATACTTATCTAAAAAATCATGGATTGGACGAGATTTTATCCGTTCCTAACAGAGTTTTTAACGCCGATGAATCAGCGTTTTTCCTAAACCAAAAAGGCAATAAGGTGCTTGCGATAAAAACATATATCAGCATGTTAATCCAATGTTGAGGGGCAGCTTGCACCTACGTTAGTTGTTTTCAAGTATGAAAGGATCCCGCAGGAGTTGGTAAACAGTGTACCTGCAGACTTGGGCCTGGGCAAATAGGATTCTGGATGGATGACAGGGACCTTGTTCTATGAATTCATATGCAAAGTATTCCACCCTCGGCTTTCCAGGAACAACATTCCCCGAGCAGTCATCCTGTTCATTGATGGACACTCGTCACATTTAATTCTCCATACGAGCAAATTCTGCGAGGAAAACGGAATTATTTTAGTTGCACTCCATGCAAATGCGACTCATTTGATACAATCGATGGATGTCGCGGCATTCAGATCCCTTAAAGAGAAATGGAGGGCAAAAGTTCATGAGTGGCTCCTCAAAATCATAGAAACACCCGTTTAAAAAAAAGAAGGATTTTTGGCCATTGCTAAAGGAGGTATTGGATGAGAAAATAAGTCCTTCCATAATCCAAAATGGATTTCGCAAATGTGGTTTGGTGCCGTGGGACCCTACTGCACCCAGTATTGTAAGGAAGAAAGTAAACACAATAGGCAGCAAGAAGCTGGAAAAGACTCTTAAGATAAATGATGTAAGGATAGGTTTCGAAGTGTTAGGTAAATATATGGGACCTGAAAAAGTGGCGTTATTTGAGGTTTCAGGATCCTCTGGAGATGTTGAGCCTACAGACATGTCTCTTTTTAATGTATGGCTCCAGATGAAATCAGACATCGTGAATCACATAACAACTGAGAACAACGAATCCGTCAGTTGTGATGGATCCTTAAGAGATGATTCCACATATGGAGGTGCTCAAGTTACCCACCAGCAGGATAATTATCATGATGTAAGTAACTCCAGTGATATCAATAATTCCTGTACTGAAAATAACCAGCACTATGAGAATGAAGAACCCGGTAATTCAAACACCAGCAGTACCGTTGTTGACACTAATATCAACAATAGCCGCAACAACAATCAGAGCTCTGAAGAAATACCTAGTCCTTTTAAAAGGTCTCTTTTCTGGACTGAACCCAGGAAGACCACTACGAATAGGTACAGAGAGGAGATCATAGCTTCCGTGGTCGCCTCGAAAGCTTGGCAGGAGTACTATGAAAATAAAGATTGATGATTGATGATTGTTGTTTAAAGGGGCCTAACATCTAGGTCATCGGCCCCTAATGGTACGAAATGAGACGAAATGAAATGACATATTAAAAGTCTAAAATTCTCCACTGACCAGAATTCAAAAATGTGACAACGAAGAATGAATGGATGGACATGAATTTAAAACAATCAGTGGTTGCGACCCGCAATGTCGCACAGGCACATAAACGGACGTGACAATATCGTATTACTGACCAAGGGACTACTGCTATAGCATAACAATGAATCGATTATGCGTGCAGTCAAAAGGGGGTCCTAAATCGAAGTTATCGGCCCCTCATAACGGTACTGATCGCTATCAAAATAGAACCATGGTAGCTGTCCTGTTACGGTACTAATCAAAAGTAGCAGAGACTTGCGGCATTCCACACATTATTGTACTACTCAGAGCTTATGAAATTCGACATTTAATACAGACCTATGTTTTCCCACTTTGCGACGCCATTTACAGGCAACGCAAACCTATGGTGTTCATCACAGAAGAGTACTAACCACAGGGACCTCTCCCTATCCCGTGGTGTTCCTCATATAGTGGGTACTAATCATAGGCAAGGCAGAACCATGGTAGCTATCATCCCATGGTCCTGCTCATATGGTGGTACTATTCACAGGTACTGCAAAAGCCGACCGCGCGGTGCTCCTGTGTGCTACTAATCACAAACCAATTTCGTACCTAATGTAGTGGTACTACGCACAAGTAAAACCAACCCTTGGTGTTCTCCGCGTGGTGGTACTAATCACATGTAGTTGCATGGTTCGAATACAACCATCCCTTGGTCGCCCCTTTTAGTCGGCTCTCACGACAGGCAGGGGATACCGTGGGTGTATTATTCGTCTGCCTCCCCCACCCACAGGGGGTGTGTGTTTGGTCCGCGAGAGGTATTTTATTTCCCTCAAGTCCGCCGGCAAGCCGGTTAGGACCCCCCTATCCGCCACCTGGGACGCGCCACGTGGGAGTATCACCTCTCCCCCTGCTACGCCTGCGTAGCAGGTTCGTGGATGAAAATAAAGAAAAGAAAATAAAACAAGAAGAAATAAAAAGACAGAGAGAGGTATTGCAAGACTAAGAAAGAAAGGAGAACAGCCTGCTAAAAGAAGGCTATGAAAAGAAAGACTAGAAGGCAAAGAAGGAGGATAATGACACGGAAGAAGAGACATCGTCAGATGATGAAGGTTCTTGTGTACCATCGGGCAGTAGTAGGGTAATGGCACTATATATCGAACACCCTTTAAATATCGAACAGTTCACACATCTCGTTGCAAAATAAAGATATCGAGAAGTTTACATAACATCTGAGATTTCTAAATTCACCCTTCCAAACTTAGCTTTGTGTCAATCGATATGTCGAAGTCGTTATCGTGTTGGTGAGCGCGGGAAAGTCTCAGAATTTTGGAGTTGGCGGGATTTTGATGAGATTGTTGTATTGTTACTAAGGTACAGTGTCCCTGTGATTATCTGTTTTTGCCGGTAAAATAGTGTCTTCAGAAGGTATCCTTTAAATAACAGGTTGTGGTAACATACATACATGTTTATTAATTCCTTGTATTGTGAGTTTTCAGCTATCTTGATATTTATTTCTAAAATAAAATATTGTTCGATATTTGACTCCCATTTTATAATATCAAAAGGACGTTCGATAAATGAGGCCCATTTAATACAAAAACAACCCTATATATCGAACACCACTGAAAATTAATGGGTTGTTTATGATTTTAATTTGTAGTGTTGTTTGATTTGGCGCCGAAGTCCAGATTTCTGTGGTCATGACTGCTGAGGCGTCTATCTGTAACTTGAGAGGGCGTGAATTTGAACCTCATCGGGTATAGTTAGATTTCCTTTACGATGTCGTGTATCTGTCTGATGCCGTATGTTGTTCTAATCACTTCATTAGATAATCCTGTCACTATCCAAGGTTTCTCGTCGTCGGCAAATAACGTGACGTCGACAAGAGGGGTGTGTGGGGGCAGTTACCCCGCACTCTTTGAAAAAAATAGACAATGTTATTACATTTTAGCCATTTAAAACTAGAAAGCAGAAAATGATTGTTTTTGGAGTTCTTCCTTATTTCCTTAACTAGTGTGCTCAGAGCTTGACTATGGTCAATATTAAGACGCCCAATGGGGGAATTTTACCAAAAGTCAACGTTAAACCTGTTGAAAAAATGAAACGGTGTCAGTATTCATTATCTGCCTTGACTGAAGCTGTTCAACAGGTTTAATCCGGTATGATGTCGCAAAGGCAGACATCTAAAACATACCAGGTTCCTTTAACAACGTTAAACGACGAACTATCTGGACGTCAGAAGATACAGACTACCCTTGGCCGGAAACCGCTCCTGAGTCTACGAGAAGAAGAGGGCATTAGTGAATGGATAATCAACATGGCTAAGAGAGGATTTCCGTTGAAGAAAAAAGAATTTACTTGACACTGTTCAGCAAATTGTGCAGTCATCAGGAAGGAGCACTCCGTTGAAGTATGGAAGACCTGGTAAAACCTGGTTCAAATGTTTTATGGGACGACATCCTTCCCTGTCTCAGAAGAAGGCTGAAACCATTAGCAAGGGCAGGGCTGCTGTCTCGGAAGAGAGAATACGTGGTTGGTTTGCTGGACTGTCGTGCTACCTAGAATCTAAGGACGTAAGATCAGTTATGGAAGACCCAAGCAGGATCTTCAATGCAGACGAGAAAAATTTTCTGTTCCATATGGTTTCAGGAAAGTACCATGGAGTCAGAGGGGAACAGCTGCAAATTACGGTAATCTCTAAAGAGAAAGAAGGCATAACAGTGCTCGGAAATTTCTGTGCCGACGGGCGTTGTGCCCCAACAATGATCGTCTACAGCAGGGCCTCTCAGAGTGCACGCGCGTGGTGCATGCACTGTGCACGATGCAAAAAGACGACTTGGCTTGGTTGACCAGAGTGCAGACCCCCCACTCCTCGATTTGGAGCAATAGCGCTTACTCTCTCTTTCCTCACGCCTGTCTCGCTCACTCCCCCTGTCTCCCTCTGCCCCATTTGCGCCGTAGCGCTCCAAATCCGGGCTGAGTTGAGCCGAGTAGAGCCGAGCTTAGCCGAGTAGCCCAGAGACGAAGCGTTGATCCGAGCCATGCCGAGCGGCACCGATGCACAGTGCACGGAGCTCTAGCGCCTCGATCTGCACGCGTGAGATTTTGGGCGTTTGAGAGGCCCTGGTCTACAGCAACATACGACTTCAGCAACTTATCAAAGATAGTGTACCAGAGCCTTGGATCTACGAGAAGACTGAAAGTGGCTGGATGAAGGCCCCAACGTTTCTGAACTACCTTCAACACTTTAGGTCATGGCTAGAGGTAGAGAAAATTACACTTCCTGTTATTTTATTTCTTGATGGACACAGGAGTCACTTATCCCTTCAAGTCAGTAAATATTGTCATGACCATGGAATAATTTTGTACCGCCTTTTCCCTAACGCCACCCATCTTCTGCAACCTGCAGATGTGGGGTATTTGCACCTCTAAAGGGAGCATGGGAAAATGCTCTTCAAGACGAGAAAATACGAACTCTTGGTGCATCGTTAACCAAAATAAATTTTGCACCCATGCTAAAGAAAGCTTGGGATGATGCTGTTCGGCCAGATATTGTGAAAAGCGCCTTTCGTAAGTGTGGTCTCTATCCACTAGATCCCAACGCTGTGGACTACACAAAATGTGTTGCAGATATTTTGAAATCCCCAGTGGGAAGGCAACAGCAAGAGAGTGACGAAGGCAGCCCATCATCCCTTTCCACTTCCAATCAGAGGTTAAAGTTTGTGCTTGATGACCTGGAGGAATTCTTGCCTTCTCGCATTCTCGATAAGTTCAATGACAAACTAAGACGTGATGGAGATAAACAGAATGATGGTGAACCAGTGTATGCTTATTGGAAAAGTGTTAGAACTCAGTACAATGCAACACGTGAAACAATATCGACTAATCAGAATGAAGCGATGACAAAGAGTTCATCAGAAGATTATGGTGATCAGGGAAGAGATGATTTCACGTCGAATGATGAACGTTTAGGGGTGTATATACCTTCTCCCAAGAAATATCTTCCTGGTGCCGTCATTTTGAAGAGTGGAGTAAAAGTTCACAAGCCGAAAATATTGAATGAGCATGAAATTGCTTTGGAACTTGCCTGCTCACACGCCTCAAGTAGCAGCGACGATTCTTTCAATGATTTTCTCAAAGTTCCTCAAGTACCAGAAAAACCTCATCAGTTTAGATTAAGGAAAATATACGCGATATCTTCAAAGGAGTATCGGGAAGAACTGAAGAGAAAGAAAAGAAATAAGGAAGACTAAAGACATGTTCTGCTCTATGTGGAAGGGTAGAGATTTAAAAAAACTGTTTTGTGCCTCTCAGGATATTTTAATGTGTATTAATATTTCTTCTTCTACTTTGGTGATTTATATTTAAGAATCATTCTATTTTGCTCATGTTATTACAATGATATAATGTCTAAAGTAAAGAGATTTAAAATAAATATTCCTGTTCGGTATTTAAAATCTTACCGTTCGATATATAAAAATCATGTTCGATAAATAAGACCTCACTGATCGATATATAACGCAGACCGTTCGATATATGAAGGAATACAACTGTTGCATTTAAGAACGCCTCAAGCCTACAAATTGCACATTTTTAAAAGCCTGAACAAGCTAGTTGCAACCAGGGGATGTTCCGTTAAGGTTTTTATAACTAATTCAGAGGTCCGTTCTTCACTTGAAGAAAATAATGCCACGAACCTGCTACGCAGGCGTAGCAAGGGGAGAGGTGATACTCCCACGTGGCGCGTCCCAGGTGGTGGATAGAGGGGTCCTAACCGGCTTGCCGGCGGACTTGAGGGAAATAAAATACCTCTCGCGGACCAAACACACCCCCCCTGTGAGTGGGGGAGGCAGACGAATAATACACCCACGGTATCCCCTGCCTGTCGTGAGAGGCGACTAAAAGGGGCGACCAAGGGATGATCGAATTAGAACCACGAAACTATCACGCGGGGAACAACATGGGTCGCCTTTACTTGCGAGTAGTACCACTCTGTTAGGTACTGAATAGTTTTGTGATTCGTAGCACTCAATCGGGGTTCAGTGTGGGTTTCCAGTACCCGTGAGTCGTACCCATGTGAGCAACACCACGGGTCTGGGCGTTGCCTGTATGTTGTACCACCATATGAGCGACACCGAGGGTCTGCGTTGCCAGTGATTACTACCCACTATGTGAGGAACACCACGGGAATACAGGTGCCCGTGATTAGTACGCGTAGGTGAGGAACCTCATCGGTTTGCGCTGGCTATGAGTGACGCCATTTTGTGAGAAAAACCATAGGTCTGCGTTGCCTGTACGACGAACAATACTTGTGAGTAGTACCTTAATGTTTGGAACATATCGAGTTTACGCTACCTTTTTGACTAGTACCGCAGCTTGAGAAATACCATGGTTCTCCTTTACTAGCGATAAGTGCCATTATGCGGGATCGTTGACATAGATATTGACCCATTCAGACAAGCATAATCGATTCAGGATTGGGCTTTGGAAGCAGTCCCTTGGTCAGTAATAGTGTTTCTGGGAATGTTAGGCATTGCGCATCTTATCCACTGATTGTTTTAAATTCGTGTTCATCAATTCATTCCTCATCACCACGTTTTGAATTCGGGTCAGTGGATGAATTTTGTACTTTTAAATTGTAATTCCATTTCGTCTCATTTCGTACCATAGGGGCCGATGACCTAGATGTTAGGCCCCTCTAAACAACGAGCATCATCATCATCAGAAAATAATGATCAATAATTCATAGAACCAGAGAAACAAGGAAATGCCATTTGGTCCTTGTTTCAGTGACGATGAAATCCTGATATTCACCTCCCCGCGGTAGAGAGGGGCAACGACTGCATATAAAAATAATATTTTATATGCAGGCGGCTAACGAATGAAGGGACCGATTATCTCCCGGTATAAGGAGATCCCCTATACCAAGTGCCAACAGTCTCTTTGAGAGTGGATGAGCGGGTATGGGTAAGGACACTCTATTGTCCTGGGGACAAGAAATTGTTCCCAAAGGCGGAGGAACCAGTTTGGTCAACGGCATTAGGATGCAGAAGGCAACGGGAAACCACTGCATTAAAGATCCTGAGAGATATTCCAGTAAATCCACATGGCATGGCTGCAACGTCAAGATCGGAGCTGGCCGTGTGGATCGTCTACCTCCGTTTGGAGACGACGGTTTAAGAAGAAGAATTCATAGATATAACCTTAAATGTTCGATATATAGTGCCACAACCCCACTACAAACAATGTTAGTCTTGACATAGAGGACATTACGGAAGACGAAGAAGAAGGACTTTCGCTGTTGCAGGAAGATGCTGAGCCATCTTCAAATGAACCTAGTGAACCAAATCCAGCAGTTAAAGAATCGACAGATAAAGAGGAAGAAGGAGGAGGACAAGGAGAAAAAGGATTTGAAGAAACATCGAAAGCAGTCAAGGAGAACAGATACGAAAATCGAAGTCAGAATAGCGTTGAAAATGAGAGGCTAGAGGAAAGAAAACCCTTACTGGAGAACAATTTTGTAGTTGATACCTTTTCTGGTAAGAAAAAATACGAATGTGTGTGCAAAATTATGATTGTAATAAATGACGATCTGGCGGGATGGTGTTCATTCCCCTAAATAGGATGAAAAGTGTATTCGGTAAAAATGACAAAGATGTGCGAAACATTGATGCCTTTGAATTAGAATGGAGGCTTCCTAAACGTCTAGTGTTTGGGCGCGATGATCACTCCCAATTTCCGATGAGCATTGATACAGACTGACAGTTAATAATAGTGCCAAAAGTAACAATGCTTCTTTAAGTTTGAACTGTGCTTGTTTGCAATGTTTCATGGTTGTATTCAATCAGAATAATGTAACAAATAGCTCCTTGAATTAAGTTATCTTCTTTATGCTTTATGTTTACATTTCACAGTAATACTTCAAGTATTAATTCATTTATTTGTCATACGTAAATGTCATAACCTAAGTTATGAGAGTTTTGTGTAGAATAAGCGATTTCTTAATGAATGTGTTCATTTTTATATACATTGTCCACTACTGACACAGCAGTCTGTCCACTACTGTCTGTCTGTTAGGTCATCAGCCCAGAGGCTGGTTGGATCCTCAAACAGCACCACCAAAGGTTATGCGGTTATAAGGAAACCGCAAAAACCAATGACAGCACCAAAATGAGGCGTACTAGGCAAGACGAGGAGTGAGGTAGTTTGCCATTGCTTTCCTCACTGGATCAGAAAGTGCTATTGCAGCACGACTGACCCTATGAGCAACACCTATCACAACACTCAGATGCACTACTCTGAATGCCATTACTCAGTACCACCGATACCCCAGCAGCTTCCATATTGTCACAGCCATGGATGAGACTGGGACTTTGGTGAAAGCTACACTTTGCTCTGGCCTGTGCCAAGAGATGGATACAAAAGTACTGTATCCATCAAGAAATGGCAGCAGGCAATGTCCACTACTAAATATCCAAAATGTTTCGGTGTCCACTATTGATATATTTCCATCCTAAAAAATATATTGTATTTAAATATGTTGCATTATGCAGTTGTGATTACAAAGCAAGAAATTAATAGGGGATATTTCTGTGTATAAGAATACTTCTTTTTTAAATTATATAATATACAAATAAGAGCACAGTAAACAATTATTTGAAAAAAATCCTTTAAGTGTGTACTACTGGTGCGATTACACTTATCCAATCTTTAATAATATAACCTTAAATTTCCAGTCTTCAATGATGTAAATTTCATCTTCTAACGTACATTTCGAACTAGTCTAAGAAACAGCCGAAATTCGGGAGCAGAGAGTGTGAATCACTCTCGCGTTCCCTATCAACTAGACTTTGAGGTGACTATGACTTTCTAACCGTTTTCTGTCTTTAGCTTTGGTAACTTACATTTTCTTCGTATAGTCACCCCAGTAGTACAGGCTTAGCCTCCGTAACTTCGGCCCTGAAGCCCAATAGGTTTTTAATTTTTTAAGTACAAATTTCAAGGCGTGCAAATATACGCCTTCGCAGCATTTTGATTTTCGGGCTAGTAATCTTAAACTGTGTGTTTGTTTTCCCACGAAGGCCCGGTACAATGTGTATTCGATACTCCTGCAAAATTCAGTTTCATTATTTTATGTTAAGAGGTTAGATTGTAGAGTGTCTAAGACAGTGAATACTGTTTGAATTGTAGAAAGGAGCCGCAGCGCTCATTGGAATATGTATAATTAGTGAGTGAAAGCTCCATGTTGTTGTCATTCGATTTTCTAAAAGTTCTCAATTAGCTTGTAAGTAAAATATGGTACCTGAATTTTGTAAAATAGTGTTTCTGGAAAAAGGAAGAATAAAGATAACCGAGAAAATAAAGATAACACTAATTTTTATTTTTGAGAGACCTTTTCATGCCCGCACCTCCTATATCCTGTGTCCACCACGGTATCACCGTAACAAGTGGAAGCAGTTATTTCGATCCATGGACCTCTGGGTCATGTGCCCAGCACGCTTCCACTGAATTAGTGCAGAAACTCATTCGGCAAATCACAGGGCAGGTCAACCGCCTCACTTACCTGGGGACACAAACAAATGTGTTCATTGATGCACTGGCATTCCTCCAAAAGGTACATGTTCAGGAATCGGTTTTCCAGACTAGAGCATCCCATTGGGCCATCCTGGGCCAGGCGGCATACCAAAAGTAAAGGTTAATATCTACGTAATATAGAAACTCCTCGTACGTCTTTTTTGGCAACGGCAGTACGAAGCTACTCAACTTCTAACGGCTTAGATAAATTGGACCCCAAACCACGTGGATATATCGGATCTTTTAGTTAGTCAAAGATGTCGCAGGACACTGGGGATATGCTGAGAAAGGTGAATAAGCTATTTGAGGTATATCGAATAGTAGGTTACCAAAAGGTGTTCTCGATCACGGGGATTCTAGGCCACGGGAACTCTGGACTAGCGCAGCCTCTGCGCAAGCGCGCGGGCTCCCCCCCCCCCCCCCCCCCCCCCGTGCGGGCGCCGTCACTTGCCAGAGCGCGTGTGGAATGATAACTACACACTTAGAGGTCTTTATGTAAGAGGTAATTATTTCTTGAAAGTTACTGTTGTTGGGCAAGGTACAGTGACTATGTGGCAACTGGATTTGCTTTAAAAGGTCACTTGCTGGCGAAAGGTGAGCAGGATGTTAGTTTATGTAAAAATGAACCCCCCTCCTCCTCCTGCCCCACTGCTGTGGGTGAGGGGGAAAACACTAAGGAGTGGTGCAGTGCAGCTGTTGATAGGCAAGATCTGCTTTGCAGCTTGTTGAAGATTATCTCTATCACGAAAGGTGAACAGGATGTTTATGGCAGGTTGTAATTTTGAGTGAAGGTGAACCAGCGACAAGTCCAGCCCACTGGTGAGGAATGAAGGTGGTGGCAGTGAGTATTTAAGGAGCAGAGCACGACATGAAAACTATCATCTAGTTGGAAGATAACTTCTCCACTACCACTACTACTACTACTACTACTACTACTACTTTTCTTTCCTCTTCAGTAAGTGAGTTTAAGTTTATTTAGTTTGTTAATTATAAAAGACATACCAGCTACAACAGAATGGATATGCTAATGAAATTAAATAAGATAGCGAAGGCACCACAATTTCATAATATAAAACTAAGCGAGTTGCAAATTAACCATCCATTTAAGGTTAAAGAGCTGAGAGCGGTAGAAACACGTTTCGGAAGGAAAATAATAGCTGATATAGAAGGGGAAGATGAGGAGACCGTGAGTGTTTTCCTGCCGGCGCAATTCGCGAAACTTTCTGCAGAAGAAATAGAAGAAATAAATTTATTGAAAAACAACTTGAAAATGATGTACAAAGGCATGGAGAGGGGCTACCATCAAGTGTGCTTCCTACAGTAGAATGCCGACAGTTACGACACTTATTTTAAATAAGTATGCACATGGCCTTTTCGTTCTTATATGTAACTTCTTTTCACCGTATTTGTATAATTGTTTTGTTAATTGAAAATAGTATGTGCTGCTTCTTTTCAGGTCCGTGGTGTTGCTATGATGAAGTGGAAGAAAGTGGAGATTAAGCCAGGATCCGAAAATCAAGCATATCCAAGCATACAGAGTCGACGCTTGCAAGTACATCGAGAGGAGGAAGTTGTCGCCAGTGCACAGCCTGTTCAAGATGAAGCGGGACAACTGAGCGCACAACAACAAGAACTGAGTGGTAATTGTATTGAACTATGGAACAGAGGGTGTGCACTCTTTAATTTTACAGTATATGTGACGAACATGAGTAAAGCATATAAAAGCCAGCAGGAGGTGACAGCTGCTGTAGTGCGATTTCTCTTGACTGAATTTTCAAGTAATGAACATTTTTTACTATTTGTTGGGTATAACACATTCGAATAAATTTACAAGATTGAATTTTCCTTTTCTTCACAAGAATCGAATAAAATTTCCTATTACAGGAATACATTGTTAGGGAAGCTTCAGGACGAGTTTCCAAGCGAAGCTGTTCACTGTTCACTAGATGTAGTAGGGAGTGAGTTAGCTCGATGGTTATACTGTGTGATGACGGATTGTACATTCTTGATAAATCGTTGCTACAGCAACTGCTGGACTTGTCTTGAGAACGCAGAAAAAATTAGCACCAGAACGTAATTTTTGGCCACTTTTTTTAGTCATGGAGTTTCCTTCGAGCAAACGTAGAAAATTAGACATTAATTTACAGACAGATGAAGATGAGGGAAGAATGCAAGCTCATTTTGATAGATTTGAACGCATCCGTGAGTTTATGAGGGAGGTAAATGGATCAATACTAATTTCATATCAGTTCGAACCTAGCGAGGAGCGAGAAGAAGCAGCTCAGTTCGAGCTGATTGAAAATCTTAACGAGCTAGAGGAAATGCGTAATCGGATGTTAGAAATTTATTTACACGCTCGCACTGTTAATGGGCTAACTTTTCAGATAGAAGATCTCTCTGCTTTCCAGTGTAAGCAAATCGAGGAAGCTTTTCGGCGTAGAGTGTACACACTAGCGGTGGTAAATGTTAAAAGTGATTTCTTACTTCCCGGAGAGTTCCTAGATAAATCTTACGTGTGGTTTAATAAATATGTGAAGAAAGCACTTAACACACAAGCATTAAAAGTAAACACCGTTCTCTGCACACATGTTCTTCACGATAAAATCGATAACAAATATTTTCATTCACGGAATGCTGAAATTACCGAAGGTACTAATTTAAGAGAATGGTACAACGTGCATGTAAATAAACCGATTCTGAAAAAAATAACAGAGTTCGAGGCTCGTGATTCGGGTTGGTCTCTGCTACGAATTCGTGAATTACGGATAAACATTAATGAAAATGTCGGTTTTCACGTGGGCAAGTCGCCAACTAGTCTAACGTTGCCTACAGCAGTTGGAAACAAGAAAGCAGTTATTAATCTGCAGAACACACGGGATGCTTGCTTTGCGTGGAATGTAGTTGCTGGCTTAGTTTCAGCTAAACATCATGCGGATCGCATTTCTTCTTATCCACATTATAATTTAATTCTAAATTTAAAAGACATACCAATCCCGATGGAAATGAGATACATGAGAAAATTTGAAGAACAAAACGAAATCTCCGTGAATGTATTCGGAGCGCAGTATGACGAGAACAACGGTGTGCATAGGACAGAAAGATGTCAAAAAAGAGTTTACTCTTGTAGCTTTGTACGTTTCACTTAAAACGTGTGAAAAGAAAGTAGATCTTCTAATGCTTCAGATTGGCGACAGTGAGAAGTATCACTTCTAAGAATCTTCCACGTCTTGTGCGCTCGTCTCTTATGAAGAACCGGAATAGAATTTATATTTGCAGACGGTATTTGTCTTACTTCCAAAATGAGGAAAAATTAGCTTTGCACAGTAATGACTGTATACAATTTCCGGTGGGCAAAAGTATAATGCCTTCGGATAGGGAACGGCTAGTGTACTTTGCAGAGTATAAGGTTAAAGAGACAGTGCCTTTTATTGTGTATGCTGACACAGAATGCATACTGAAACCCGTGTCTACTTGTTTTCCAAATGATAACACGTCGCATTCAACTACAATTCACGACCATGTGCCATACAGCGTAGCATATTAATTACACCGTAGTTTTGACAGAAATATGTGCTCTTTCAAACTCTATCGAGGTAGTGATTGTGTTAAATGGTTCGTAGATGAGATGTATAACTTAGTGGAGACGCCTGCGCCCTATTATTTTGAACAGAAACCGATATTACCATTGACTGTTGAGCAAGAAAATAAATTTCTTTCGTCTACATTATGTCACATATGTGAGAAGGAAACCGCAGATAATGAAATTAAAGTTCGCGATCATTGTCATTTAACGGGTGTCTACAGGGGTTCAGCACATCAATCATGTAACTTACAGTATCGTAAAATTTCTACCTTTCCGGTAGCATTCCACAATTTGACAGCGTATAATGGACATTTTATAATTAGAGAACTGCATAGGAAGGGAGGGGATGTTGTGACAAATCTCAGAGCGAACATTAAACTATTACCAGTGAACATGGAGCGATACAAAGGATTTTCAAACTTCATACGTTATAACCAAAGACAATGTGTTGAACTAAGATTTATAGACACTTACAACTTCATTCCTTTTTCGCTGGACAAAATTGCACTATTACTTAGTGACGAGTCAAAGCTTGTAACGAGACGGTATTTCACGGATGATTTACAGTTTAAACTCGCTTCTCGGAAAGGGATATTTCCATACGAATATGTTACTAGTATGGAGGTGTTAGACGACACTAGTTTACCGCCAAGGAGTTCATTCTTTAGCTCTTTAAAGGGTGAAACTGTTTCGGGAGAAAACTACGCGTTTGCTCACATTATTTGGAATAAGTTTAACTGTAAATCGTTGGGTGAATATTCTGATCTGTACTTGAAAATCGATACTTTACTCTTGGCTGATGTATTTGAAAACTTTAGATTGAGTGGAAAAGAGACATATGGTATTGATGCCGCTCATTTCTACACGGTACCGTCTATGACATGGAGTGCTATAAAAAAATAACAGCTGTCCAGCTAGAATTACTTCAAGATGTTGACATGCTGCAGTTTTTCGAACGCTCCATACGCGGTGGTAATGTGCAACGGGTTACGCGGCATGCAGTAGCAAATAATAAGTACATGTTAACATACGAGGAGTCCAAACCGGAATCATACATAATGTACTTTGACGTGAACAATTTGTATGGATTCGCTTTGCAACAGTTTCTTCCAACGGGCGGCTTTCAATGTGTAAAGAACGTCGAGAATTTAGACATTATGAATGTAGAAGATGAAGCAGATGTTGGGTTTATGGTAGAGGCTGATTTAATCTACCCCCCACAACTTCATGATAAACATGCCGATTATCCATTCTGCCCTGAAAAATCTACGAAACTAATGAGCACTCTTTACAACAAGGAACGGAATGTTCTTCATTATAGGCTATTAAAACAATGTGTAGAATTAGGTATGAAAGTAGCTCGCATTTACAGAGCGATTCAGTTTAATCAGAGCGCATGGTTAAAATGCTACATTGATTTGAACACAGAGAAACGAAAGTTAGCAAAAAATGAGTTCGAGAAAAGTTTCTATAAATTAATGAATAACGCAGTTTTTGGTCGTTCATTAATGAACGTAAGGAAGCTGCGCGACGTCAGATGGGTCACACAGTGGGAGGGTCGTTATGGTGCACGTACGTTGATCTCAAGAGCAAACTTCAAACGTCGTATTATAGTGGACAATCAGTGTATGATTATCGAAATGAAGAAACTTCAAATTCTTCACAATCAACCGGTTTACCTCGGTGCTACAATTTTAGATTTGTCAAAAATGAAAATGAACGATTTTCACTACAACGTTATTTTGAAAAACACAGATTCAAACTCACAACTACTATACATTGACACCGACAGTTTGATATACAATTTTTCATTTGATATATACGAGTTTGTGAAGGAAAATTCAGTTTTGTTTGACACAGGAAATTATGATGAAAATAATCCTTTCCAAATTGAAAGAATAAATTCAGGTGAAATAGGATTAATGAAGGATGAAAACGGTGGAAGTATTGTTGAAGAATTTGTAGGTTTGCAACCAAAGTTGTATGCTATTAAGTTGTGTGAAAAAGAGAAACCTACATGTAAAGCTAAGGGTGTCAAAAAATGTTGTTGATCACCTTATAATTGATCATTATAGACGTTGTCTGTATGAAGGTGAGCGAGTGAGCAAACTACAAGTGTGCATCACTTCCACTTCTCATTCTGTGTTCACGGTTCGTCAATATAAACTAGCACTCACAGCTAATGATGACAAAAGGTACATCACAGACAACAAAATTAATACATTACCATTTGGACATTACAGTCTTGCAGAGAAAACTATAACCAATGTATAGCTACCTTGCATAGTAGGTTTGCTTTCTTTGTGAGCACCTCGTCCAATTCCTCATCGGTTTACCCTTCCGTATGTAAAAATAATGTAATTTACTCTGTAGGTGATTATTATGTAATAGGAGGAGAAGCTCTTGTTTCTTCTGTGTTTACTTGAATCATTTTATTTTAGAAACTTTTGTTTCTTCTGCATTTGATTTAACCATCTTATTTTAGGAAAAAAATTGTGATCTTATAGAATTTCAAACTAGATAAACATTTCACTTGCTGTTTCTTGTATTCAATGTATTGTACTGTATTAATACTTTCTCTTTTAAAGTGCACTGTATACTATTGTACTGTAAGTCAACTTTCATCATATATTAAAATGCATTGTAAACCTTTATTTAATCTTTTTCCTTTTCGAAAAAATAAAATCCAAACTAGATGATCAAAAAGTTATTGAACAGTTTTTCTTTCAGCTATCCTGCGCTGCCTCTCCTTTTATTTTTTGTACTCTATAACTAAAGTAGGAGGAGGAGGAGAATGAAAAAATTATTTCTTTTTACATTCAAATTTATTGAATGAGAAACTACGGAGTTTTTTATATAAAATTTTGATTGAATCTTTGACTGCCACCACGAGGAGAGACCTGCAGAGAATGAATCCTTGACTGTCACCGCGAGGAGAGACCTGCAGAGGGAAAAAAGAAAGAAAAATTAGTTGATGGCAGAATAATATAGGAAAAGCAAGCAAGAAAAAGGAAACTAATATTTATTTTTTCTTCACTTTAATAATTGTTGAATTAGTAACTGATATCAAGCTCGCACGTTGTTATTGTTGTTGCCACCTGCAGAGGAGAAAAAATACAATAGTTGGTAGCAGTATAAAACCGAAAAATCAAGCAACAAAAAAAGGATACCATTATATCTATTTTTCTTCACCTTAATAATTGTTGAATTAGTAGCTGATATCAAGCTCGGACGTTGTTGTCGTTGTTAGCTCCTGAATGCTGACATCAAGCTCGGACGCTGTTGTCGCTGTTAGCTCCTGAATCTTGACAAGCATGGTGTAAGTTCGCCTTCAGATGATCTGGTAGATACTGCCAGAGCGCACTTAACTGATGTTGTTCGTAAATAGATAATATGTTTTCACGGAAGAAAGCCCACTCAAATTTATTGAATCTGCTCACACCTTCTTTCTTAAATTTGTTTATTACTGAATACACTATTCTCATCACACCATCTGATGATTTTAACCAACTATGAACTGCGTGAACGTTGAACACACCATAGCTGCCTGAATGTCTTGCAACATGTGGTAAATGACGCGGACAGTCAACAGGGAAACACTCGTTACGCATTGTTCTTAAATCGGGTACACCTTCTATAGTGTTTAAGTCAATTATGCATGTACGAGGATACTCTCGCAGTGCTAATAGACGTAATTTATTAACACAGTTGCACACAACCAGATAGTGGTATTGTTGATCACTGAGAACATTGAAGAACGACGTAAGCGTGAAATCTGAATTAGGTACACTCATACCTAATAGAGTTGTAGATTTGTAGACGAATCATATTACAACAGGCTATCTCGTAACCTCCAGTAGGTAACTTCTGAATGTCAACTATCACTCCTCTGGGTTTTTGCAGTCATGGTGTGCTGGATATCAAAGAATTGAACCAGAGAATCCTCTCTCTCTCTCTCTCTCTCTTGTATATACACCATTAGTAAAAAAGGAAGAAAAACTCGCGCAAGATTATTGGAAGAAAAATACTTCATTCGTTAGAGGTTTATAATTTATTATGCGATCATGAATAATAATGCAATGCAGAGTAGTGTTGGCTGGAATGGGTTCGTTTGTTTCAATTTCAACGCGAATATCTACAGAGGAAGATTTTATCGATTCTACCTGTTCCATGCAATTGATAACAATAGTACAATGCGATTGAAATTCACTTCGTGATATATTCGGTTCGGAACGATTATCATCAAGCTGATAGTACGCATTACGAAACTTGATGAACATATCATACCATTCACTGCAGTCGCCATTGTTAAAATTAACCACAGCCTTTTCATAGGGATAAAAGATTGAATTTAAGAATACGGCAACGGATCGAATATTACAGTGATCGAACAGAGAAGAAGAAGCATTATTTTTTCGATCGGTTTGGAACGCAAGCATGTAAACTCTCGGTTTTCTATCTTTGACGTAGTCATAACAGTCCAATTAATTTTCGTTGAATTTGGAATAGTAGGTAACTCGTGATAACTCCACGATCGAAATGCTACAGGAATAGAAGGATTTTTTTGGATCAACTTTATGCGTTTAACTTCTTCCTCGTCGGACAGTATTAGACTTGGTAGCTTTATATTGTACCGGTTACGACCTGTACATGCGTATTTTCTGATAGTTAATTGCATTTAATCATCACGCATAATATTCCGAGCAAGCCTGGTTTGTTTTCATTCGGTGGAACGAGCGAGTCGAGGACAGCTGTGTGTGTGACGTAGCGGCAGGGGCAAGATAGATCACCCGCCTGACACGCTAAGTGTAGCTGGCCTGACCTGGTATGTTCTGGATTCAAGCGTCACACCTTCACGAACATTCCATTAAGAAAATTTTAAAACTCCTCTAATAATCATGGTAGCGATATGTCAGTTTGAAGGGAATCACATAAACGTCGCAAAGCGTGAATCTCAAGTAAATCCGTCGAGGGATTCATGGGATAACCAGCTTCAAGGGATCACGCTATATGATGACGTAGAAGCCCCCAAACCGAATATAAGGAGGGCTCACTTTAGCCTGATCAGTCAGTCACAGCTGAGTATTCAGCTTGGCTCTACACGCTACCGTAGTCGTCAGAGGCTATCTTCGAGTAGTCACAGTCTTCATGCGGAACTTAAACCATCACGGCCATATGGGACTTATCAATTGTGCGCGCGTGAACTCTAAAATTATTCAAAGTCTTTCTGAACATGGACTTGTAATATTTGCGAGTGTTAATGAACGAATTCTTTGAAGTCTTTATGGACATTGACTTTTGATTTTGCCAGTGGTGAGAAACCAATTATTCAAGATTTTTATGAACTTTGACTTGTAAATTCTACGAGTGACGAAGAACACGTTTTCGATGTCTTGGTGGACATTGAGTACATCAGCCACATTGGACTTAGGTGATGAGTGATTACCTGCAACATCGTCAGATGATGATGATGATGATGCTAGTTGTTTAGAGGGGCCTAACATCGAGGTCATCGGCCCGTAATGGTACGAAATGAGATAACAACAAAAATGAAAAGCATCCACTGACCAAAATGAAAAATAAAAAATAAACGAATGTCATGAAGAAAGAGTGGATGGACATGAACACAACAAAAACAAAAAAGAACAGTGGACCAGGCTCAAAGAGGATTGTAAATAATAGTATTAGTGGCCAAGGGACCAGTTATAAAGCACAATGATGCCAATGGCACTTATCTGTAGTAAAGGAGAACCATGATATTTCTCAAGCTGCGGTACTAATCAAAGGTAGCGTAAACTCACGGTGTTCCAAACATTAAGGTACTACTCACAAGTATTGTACGTCGTAAAGGTAACGCAGACCTATGTTGTTTCTCACACAATGGCGCCGTTCATAGCCAACGCAAACCGATGAGGTTCCTCACCTAGGTGTACTAATCACGGGCGCCGGTATTCCCGTGGTGTTCCTACAGAGTGGGTACTAATCACTGGCAACGGTGTCGCTCGTATAGTGGTACAACTCCCAGGCTACGCCCAGACGCGTGGTGTCGCTCACACGGGTACAACTCACAGGCAACGCCCAGACCTGTGGTGTTGCACACACGGGCACGACTCACGGGTACTGGAAACCCACACTGAACACCACTCGAGTGCTACGAATCACAAAACTATGGAGTACGTAAGAGAGTGGTACTACTCGCAAGTAAAAGCGACCGGTGGTGTTCCGCGCGTGATGGTGCTAATCAAAAGTAGTTTCATGGTTCTAATACAATCATTCCTTGGTCGCCCCTTTTAGTCGCCTCTCACGACAGGCAGGGGATACCGTGGGTGTATTATTCGTCAGCCTCCCCCACCCACAGCGGGTGTGTGTTTGGTCCGCGAGAGGTATTTTATTTCCCTCAAGTCCGCCGGCAAGCCGGTTAGGACCCCCTATCCGCCACCTGGGACGCGCCACGTGGGAGTATCACCTCTCCCCGTGCTACGCCTGCGTAGCAGGTTCGTGGAACATCGTCAGAGACCATCGGAAGTTCGAGACTTATACACGACCAACCTGGGTGTTCCGGCCTCATCTTAACGGAGTATTTGGCATCTTCCGGAACGTGTTCCAGCCTGTTCGGCCCGGTGAGCTGGAGACCCGGACCATTAAAAGGACGATGTTGAAGACAACCCCTGTCTACAATGAGGTGATGTGCAATTTGATATGCATTTCATGAATAAAGTCTTATTCAATCTGATTAAAATTTTTCTTGTAGATAGGACCCTGCCTCCTGTACCAAGCCCTAGCTAGTGTCTATCCAGTTTCGCCCTGAGAACTATTTCATGCTTACGTTAAAATTAAAATCTGAAAGTCGGGCTCTTTTACTGGCGAAACTGGCCAAAATGTACATTTTGCGTACTTTGACCTTAGCTGTATCATCGGCGTTGACTGAAAACAGTGCACATTTCTCATCTCTAGAACGAATGAAGATAAATTCAAGTTTACAGTTTATAAATGGTTTCCTATAGTCTTCAAATAAACCGCAAAGAACACGCAGTGGGGTGATTGTATGGAACAGCTTTGCAGTTGCGTGGGCAATATTAGCTTCGTTTGGTGGTGTAGAAATTGAAGGAAAATAAACGGCATTTTGCAGCGCTATCATTTCATTTTTAGAATAAGAGGCGAAAGTTTTTATAGCGCTAGTCGTACCTACACGCGGAGTTCTTTCAATCTCCTCCCCATTCAATTCAATACGAATTTCATCGAAGAGATTTGCTGCAAAGTTTTGATCTGGAGCGGCTGTAGCTGAAGGTGTATTATCTTCGCTTGATCTAACTATTTCACCTTCGATGTGAACATCGGCTTCAGAGGGTAAAAAGACATGTTCTTGGTTGTGTACAGGCACTCGAATTTTATCGTTGTTTTCATATTTCGTGCCCGCATATGGATGATAGCTCCTTACTTCCCGCCTGGCTACTCTGTTGTCAAATATATCTTTGTCCGTTACGTTGAACATAATTCTTCTTGATGTTACCGTGATTGTACACAAAAAGAGACTAAAGTAGTTTTTGGTAGAGAAATATAATTTATATGCTTTACCTTATAGTAGTCGGTAGCATTGTAAATTATCTTTCCGTGTTCTTTCAATTTCCCTCCCATTTAATTTAATACGAATTTCATCGGAAAGATTTGCTGCGAAAGTTTGATCGGGAACGGTTGAAGTTGAAGGTGAATTATCTGTGTTTGATTTAACAATACCACCTTCTATGTGAACATCGGATTCAGAAGGTATAGGAACTCGAATTTCATCGTTATCATATTTCGTGCTTGCATTTGAACGATAGCTTCCTATCTCCTGCCTGGATACTCCGTTATCAAATACAACTTTGTCTGTTACGTCAAACATATTTCTTGTTGATGTTACCATGATTACACACGAAAAGACACTAAAGTAGTTTCCGTAGGAGAAAAAGAACTTATAGTAGTCGGTAGCCTAGCGATTGCAAAAAGTCTTTATTGTTTGCGGTTAATCTTTTCTTGTAGCGTACACGATGAGATTTTTTAACTCAACTATATTTTACTACTCTGGATGTTTCCTCTTTTAATCCTCGGGTTTTTGACTGGTTGTTGTAAATTACTACCATGAAGTTGTTCAAATGTTCCTTACTCGAATGATAGTACATTACAGAAATTATTGATTGGTTACCCTTCAAAACTGGGAAAGAAAGATAAATATTGCCAACCCACAAATGAAAGTGTACGCTTTATGTTATGTACGATTACTGTATTTTCACTGGACGAATAATTAACCCTGTTACATTCTCATTTTGTAATGAAAGAACGAAATTTAGTAAAGAACAAAATTTCTTCAAATAAAGTTCTTCCACTTCGCACCAGGGTGCATGGTCATAGTTTTTTAGTAAAGACATCTATTAGAAAATGTCTACATTTCCTGATTAATGGAAAACAAAACAAGATGAAATTCACACAGTACTGACAACTTTGTGATCACAAAATTCACGGTAGTGACATCTTCTGAGAAAACTAATGAATGGATCCAGTTTTTAAAGTTCACGGTATCTCCTGTAGAGGATTTATTGGATTTATTGGCGCAAGATTTAAAATTGCGGCATAAGGGTGTACCACTCGGTACATAGTAGACACATTCAGCCCGCACCTTCTTTCACCTCTCTGCGATCCACAAAAATTCGGTATTGATGATGCTTGTTGTATAGAGTGGCCTAACATCTAGGTCATCGGCCTTTAATGGTACGAAAAGAGACGAAAAACAATGACAATTTAAAAGTACAAAATTCATCCACTGACCAAAATTCAAAACGGCATGAAGAATGGAGGAAATAATCTATATATTGTCCCCTCCAAATTTGGCCTACAATAAGCATTTATTGTATTTGCGTGTGTAAGATTTTATTTAGAATGGTCTACATCCAACCCTCAAAAAACAATAATAAAATAAAGAGGGGACCATGGCCACATGACCCTTTAAGTCACCTTCTACGACAGGCAGAGATTACCTATGGATGCATTCAGCCTCTCCCATCCACAGGAGGTCCAACACATTATACCAAACCGCAATCCATGTCCGGGCCAAGGTCGCCCTTTTTTGTCAGGGGATACCGCGGGTGTATTCTACATGTACGTCCCCCAACCGCAGGGGGTTCTTCAGACATTAACCGCCGATATTATCATGATCAACGTTGTTAATTTAGTTAAGTGATTATCCATACTTCATCACGTTCCTGAGGGACGAAAAATATTTTTTTCATTGCCCTATACCGTCATCGAGAAATTTCAAATATAAGGATTAAAAATCAAAAATTAATATTCAAAGGCTAGAATTCGTTGTATATAGTGTAAATAATCCTCGTGTGCCTTATTGTGAATGCTGTGTGTGTGATTGATATTATTTCAATGCATTGTAATATTTTCATTGACCATGACTTTGACCAGACCACGTGTTCGTTACGTTGAGACCCGATTGTCAGCGTCGTTGTTTGTGTTGGCATAACTTTTTGAAATTTAAATCTTTAGTGAATTTTATTTGGTATTTAAGTAGAGAAAGGTTCAGAATGTCACACTTCCGTGGACTCGGTTCACTAATTAATTTTGTAAATCCTACGATGTTAAAATTTTCTTTAGAAGTGTCAAATAACAAAGATTGACTTTACGTTTGTCAGACGAAATATTAGAGGAAGATTAAGGGGAATAATTATTGTACAGGCACAATGGTGCAAAATTTAAATCCAGTGGAGACATTGAGTAATATATTGATAAGATTTTGGTTTAATTAATTTTCAATTTTATTGCGGTAACGCTTTATTCAGCACATTCAAGAAGGAAGGATTTATTTGAGATGAATTTTGAAATGAGTAAATCGGTAATTCACCGTTAAACATAAATAGGAATAAGACAATCTTCACTGTCTTTTAACTTATAAGGATAATATTATTATTGAGAGGAGGTCCTCCCACAAAAAATTTTATTTTGTTATTATTTCGTTGAGCCAGTAGTAGGCTAATAAATATGCGTATCGACCGAGAACAGTGGAGATTATATGCAGTTAAGAGGAACCGGCGGAGAAGAAAAATAAAATTTATTATCAAGATTGTTAATTAAATTCGTTATTGTTAAATGTGTTAGTTTATAATAAATGTCAAAACCTGTTGTTTTATATTCTTGTGGTATTGTCGCTAGTCCTTGTCTCTTACCCTGCCTTCGAAAATAAGTAAAGCCAGACAACGAACGGTCCACCCTCGGGACTCTCGTTCTCCGGCTGAGCTATGCCCGGTAAGAAGGGGGCAATATTTAAAAAAGTTACGAAAACTAAAGTCAGTCAGGCCGGCCATTCTATCCGGTCTATTTCCTTCATTTTTTAACTGAAAGGTATTAATGCACAGATTTGTCATCAGGTATTATAAATCACTTAACTTCCGCCTTCCTCAGATTATTTGATTTTTCGATTTTTTGTCTCTTTGAAGCAATCATATCTTTGGTTCTAATTGAGGTACGGAGTTCGTTCTTGCCTAAGAACCCGCAGTGGATCAAGCTCTTTCATTTCAGCTCTTAACTATTCAAATTGGTTGAATATGAGGAAGGTTATGAGTGCACATTCAATTTCACGTCTCATTTCTTCCACATTTTTTCTCATTGAGGCAATCATATCTTTCGTTCTAATTGAGGTACGCAGTTCGTTTTGGTCTAAAACACTCAGTGGACCAAGCGCTTTCTTTTGAGGTAATAACTACTTAAATTGGTATATTCTGGGAAAAGTTATGAGTACATTTGTCCCCATGACGAAGATCTTTGAAGGACTTTTTAACAGTTCGGCGCGTAGTGTTGTTCCAAGGAACGTTAATTTCAATTTCTGTGTGTGATGTATTTTCGAGTGTTTTGTTGACATAATATTACATTCTATTACCACAGCAGATCATGTGCTTTATTTCATTAACTCGAAAATTTGCAAATATATCCGTGAGGATAGTAACGAACAACACGATACCTTGTACATTGCGGGCGGAGCCAGCGGGAAACTGCTAGTATGAATTTAAAACTGTTACGGAGTTTACGTGGAGCAGAGAGGTGAAAGAAGGTGCTAGTGTAAATGGGTCGAACTACGATATCAAAAAATAATTTAAAACTTTAAATGAAGGTTACATTTCTTTTACAATCTCAAAATTAATAAACAATATTTTCAGATACTGGTAATCAGGTACAAAATAGCAATAGAGATACAAAAATTGGAAACCCAACATTAGGGAATTTAACATATTTGGGGTTCAAGCCCCTAATTTTCGACTTTACAATATCGCCAATTAGTGTTTACATAGACAAGGAGGAAACTCCCAAAACAAGAGCACTTTGCTCCCAAGGTTACAAATCTATAACCTTCGAGAGGCACCCCTCAATGTTACAAAAATCTCAGAAAATAGCTTACATGCTCTCCAACATTAATCATGGAGACTGCGCTCCCAATTTCTTACAGCCTTCTCAAGGCCCAACCTACAAGATACTATTTTATACAGGGGTAACTAGTACCCAACCTACTGGGCCTTCGTGGAAAAAGAACAGGTTGAATTACTGGCCCGAACACGAAATGAATGGAGACATACACTTGCACTCCTAGAAAATTAAAACCGTAATTGGGCTCTCGGCCCGATGAAGCAGAGGCTAATCCTAAGCTACTGAGGTGACTAGACTGAAGGTTAATTTAATGCATTACAGGAAAGAAAAACAGTTACAAAATCGTAGTCACCTCAAACCAAGTTGAAGGGGAACTCGAGAGGGTAACGCACACTCCATCCCCGGTTTACAGTTTAAGACTTCATGACATTTTGCATTGCCGAAAGAAAATTTACATTTTAGAAAAAGGTGGTTACATAGGTAGAAATTTGAACCTTCTCCTCATGTAAGTCTGTGGAGGTAGCTACAGAAAAATAAGACTGGTAGTCATTACCTTGGCTGATGGGACTGCCTGGCAAATAATGAGGCGCCCCGCCTCCTGTCTTAACGCACACACACTCAGAAATACGGCGATCAAAAGACAAGGCAGTTTGAAAGGCCACAGCTTATATACCCGAGGGGACGGTTGGAGAAGGCTCTGGACTGAATCCGGACACACCCTCTCATTTTTATCGGATAGTTTAAAAGTTACAAGAAGCCCGTAGGCTGCGAAATAAATACAAAATTTTCTAATTGGTCAAATTAAAAAGCTGGCGGGATGAGAAGGAAGTGTTTCAAACCTTGAAATAACAAAACAAATGAACATTAATTTTTGTTGAGCAAATATATGAACACAAAACTTCCTTAAATCACTAGTTCTTCTACCTTGCACCGGAGTGCATTATCTCAGTTTTTGTAATGACATCTATGGAGAAAAATTTGAAACTTCTTGACGTATCCAGGACAAAACAAATAAACCTAGTCGATTTAGGAAACTTTAAAATAACACATTACTCTGTTATTTATGAGTGATATCTTCTGATTAATGTCCCAACTTCATGCAGTAGCTGTTTCACGTTTTGTTTGGTAGATAGAGTTCCTGAAGACGCTTTTTTTTAAATGTGCGGGGTTGAGGTGTACCTCCCGGTACAAGAACAATCAGTGGATCCGACCCGCTATGCCCCAGCTGACCAGAAACAATATTACGGACCACTGGACTGTTTCCAAAGCGCAATCCTGAATCGATGATGCTTGTCGTCTAAAGGAGTTCAATATCCCTGTCAATGGTCCCTCATAATGGCACTTATCGCTAGTACAGGAGAACCATGGTATTTCTCAGGTTGCGGTATTAATCAAAGGTTGCGTAAACTCACGGTGTTCCAAACATTATGGTACTACTCACAAGTATTGTACGTCGTACAGGTAACGCAGACCTCTGGTGTTTCTCACATAATGGCGAATCTCATAGGCAACGCAAACCCATAGTGTTCCTCACCCAGGTGTACTAATCACGGGTGCCGGTATTCGCGTGGTGTTCAACATATAGTGGGTACTAATCATAGGCAACGAAGACCCACGGTGTCGCTCATATTATGTTACCACAGCAACGCGCAGACCCATGATGTTTCTCACTTAATGGTACTAATCACGGGCAACGTAAGACCGTGGTGTTCCGCATTTAGTGGTACTAATCACAGGTACTGGAAACCCATAGTGAACCCCGCTCTACTGCTACGAATCACAAAACTATTGAGTACCTAACAGAGTGGTGCTACTCGCAAGTGAAGGCGACCCATGGTGTTCCCAGCATGACGGTAAAATCACAAGTAGTTTCATGGTTCTGATGAAATTTTCCCTTGGTCACCCCTTTTAGTCTCCTCCTATAACAGGCAGGAGATAACGTGGGTGTATTCTTCGTCTGCGTCCCCCACCCACAGGGGATAGACAAAGAGAAATAAGAAAAAAAAGGGATCCGTCACTTCGAAAAATGAAGTAACGGACGAAGAAAGCCAAAGGCCACGAAGGGCGTGAAAATGAAAGACTCCCTAGGCCCCGATGCTCTAAAACCGTCAGGGTCGGAAAAGAACAAGAGTTGACTACGGGAGGTGGGACAGGATAGATGAAAGTGGAAGCAATGCCATGACTCAGCTAAGGGTCCCATGGTCGCCAAACCACGCTCCCAAGTTGAGAGCCCCTGGGGCCCCTTCTAGTCGCCTCTTACGACAGGCAGGGGATACCGTGGGTGTATTCTTAATCTTCGTCAGGGGGTCAGACTGATACCAGCCGCGGCACAGCTCTGTAGAATCCTCTAGCGTAGGGTGCGCACAGTAGCGGGACCGTGAGTTTGTTAGTTTGTGACTGTGGCTGTTCAAGCGTGAAGTAAATACATTTCTTAATTCCGAGGGTTCTAATGTGCGTATCAAGATCAGAAGATAATATGTTTTGAGTTATATATCTCTTGGAACTAGATTATATATGATTATTAAGCATTTTTAAAATTTGCTGTAGACGCTTTGTACATAAATGTACGTGATTTCAATTTGAGACAACTTGGGCGCAGTGCATTTAGTGAATAATTTTCTTAAACCTTTTCCTTTCTTTATGTGGAAGGTTCACGTCATTCTAGAAGAGACGATCTCAACAATGAGTTAATTATGCAGATTCTTGAGGAAATACCCAGTGATCCTGAATGAGAAATTTCAGTCGTGGATAGTGAGAGTGAAGAAGCATTAGTGCTAGAAACACACACTGTACATCAGTTTGAGGATGATGGAAATTCATCTGTGACATGTAGTGGGAATTTCAATGAAACTAACTTCGCTGATAACAATAAGTGTGTGAACAGTGGTGATAGCGAAGATAGTGAGGGCATTGTTTTGTGGGTGCAAGAAATATATGAATATGAAAGGGGGGATTTTCTCACGACTGTGGGCCAAATATTCCATGTGACAAACAAAATCCCATTGAAATATTTCACTGTTTATTTGGCGATGACCTTATATAAAACATAGTGTACCAGACTAACCTTTACTGTACACAGAAACCCGGAGGCTCTACGAATTTCAAGGTAAGTGATAAGAAGGAAGTGAAAACATTTCTTGATGGGCATAAAGAAGGGTCCATCTTATCCTCCTGCGACCTGCCCTATATCAACTGTCTACAATTGAGGACATTGACATTTCTAACCTGAAAAGTTATATATGTTTACTAATGCACCAAGACCAGTTGTGATCAGTAGAGGACATTCACGGCTGACATCTCGTGTATTTTTAATGCACTACTTGTATTTGCAGTATTCTTTGGTCCATGTGAAGTGTGAGTGGCGCGAAAATGGCAACACGTAAAATTAGAGGTAATAAATCCATGTTTTTATTTACTATTTCTAAATAATCCAAGTAAGTATAATAATTACAATTATTTGTGTGTATTTGCTGCTGTGTTAAGTTAATCTAACATTATGATTAATGATAGTAAGTGATAAAAGTAAAATGTGTCCAATTGAGGACACTAGGTTAATGGACAGTAATTTCTGAATGACATATTTAACCTAACTTTTGTCTGTCAAAGCAATCGTTCAGTGAAATAGATTACAATTTTTGTCTAATTAATGGAAGTAGAGGTAAGTTGTAACTTAATATTAAGAAATCTTTACAATATGTGGAGTTTGAACATGTTTTCTTTTTTACATTTTAGGTTACAGTCAACTCACTGCAAATGAGATATTCGACATCATTAACAGTGGAGAGGTGTCAGATTTTGATAGTGACTCGGAGCAGGATGATACTGTGGATAATTTAGTTAACTGTGATGAAAAAATGAGTGAAGAAGAGTAGGAGGAGGAGGAGGAAGAGGAAGAGGAAGAGGAGGAGGAGGAGGAGGAGGAGGAGGAAGAAGGTGATGAGTGCATGGAGATAAATGTAATGGAAGAAGGAAGACGTGAAGACTTAGAAGAAGCAGAAAGTGACATTGTCAACTCAGTTCTATCACCAGAAATGCCAGTAAAAAGAAAGAAGTGTAGGAAAAGTGAATCATTTTCTTCTGACATACCTATCCGTGATGAACCCGTTACAGAGACCGAAATTCGTAAGGATTGGAGACCACTACAGTACTTCTCACAAAATCTAAGGGATTCAACCATCGATAATCTTACAGTTAATACGAACATAAGAAGCGTACGGGAAAAGAGAAAAAGTTCGGCAGTAACAAACTCTGAAATGAAGAAGTTTATTGGAGTTGGGCTTATGATGGGAAGTTTACATTACCCAAGACTTAGAATGTACTGAGCGAAAAGCACACGAATACCTGTTATTGCTGATAATATGTCTCGAGACCGTTTCATTGCAATCAGAAACTGTCTGAAAGTGGTTAATGATTTAGAAGTGACTGGTGAGTTGAAACGTAAAGACAGATTGTGGAAAGTTAGGCCATTTATTGAAGATATTAGAGGGGGTGTTTATCAATGACTAGGCAGGCACATCTTTCACTTGATGAACAGATGATTCCTTTTTCTGGTACTACTTCTCCCAAGCAATACGTTGCCAATAAACCTAATCCTGTAGGTCTTAAAAATTTTGTTCTGGCTGATTCATCAGGCCTCGCACTAGACTTCTGCATTTACCAAGGAAAAGGAACCTTCTTGCTGGACCAAACTGAAGCAAAATTAACAGTAAGTGAGTCTGCCGTACTGAAATTATCCGAGTCAATCCCACCGTATACTGTAGTGTACATAGATAGATATTTCACGACAGAAAGACTCTTGGACCTATTAGCGAAAAAAAATTCAGTGCAACTGGTACAGTTATGAAATCCAGGGTTTCAAATGTGCCATTTACCCCAGATAAAAGTTTTGCCAAGCAGCCAAGAGGAACATCTGAATATGTTGTGGCAAATGACACAGATTCTGTTAGTATTTGTGTTACAAAATGGTTTGATAACAAGCCTGTAATGCTGATGTCATCACAGGAAGCAGTATACCCAGACGAAACATGCCGCAGATGGAGCAAAAAAGATAACAAGTATATATCAGTTCCTCGGCCGTGTGTTGTCGGACGGTACACACCTCAATGATAGAATGATGTATTACCGAAACGATACCAGAACAGTGAAATAGACCCTGCGAACAATTTTGCACTTCATCGATCTTGCAGTAGTAAACTCCTCGATCAGTACCGAGGCGATCAACAGCTTATGAATGTATCTCAGAGAAATAGAATGAAATCATTGGAGTTCAGGCTTCAACTCATTGAAGAACTGATCGGTTCTGGGCGCAGCTCAGAAGAATCAAGTGATGACTCATGTGAAGTATATTGTGAACCTAAGAGGAAGATTCAAAAGCTTCCATATGTACATTATAGAATGAAGGGAGCAAAACATCTTCCAGAAGTAAACTACCAGAGTTTTCCAAGTCGTTGCAGAATTTAAGGATGTGCCGGGCAGAGCCGTGTAAAGTGCATGAAATGTAATGTATACCTATGTCTTCCAAAGGACAGAAATTGCTTTGTTACATTCCATTCTCAGCAATAAATTGCTTACTTTAATTAATGTTAGCGCTATTTTTGTTGTTAATCTTCCAATAAGATGATTCTAAAACCAACTTGACAGACAAAACATTATAGTGACTTGTGATCTAACGTGCTCAATTGAGGACATTACAAAAATATGTATTATAATCTATTGAAATGGTATACTAATATATAAGGTGATGTTGTGGAACATTCATAGATCAATAAATGATAATTTGCGCAAAGCAGCATCAAACGTCCCTCCAGGGTCACAGTAGAATCGGAATTCAGCTATAGCAAGAAATTTGAAACGAGGCTCCCTTCACATTAATAGATCAGCAATCAGCTCCAAAGTTTCCACATTAGACTCAATCAGAAGCACTATAAGCAAGCACACAACATACAACAACTTACCTGGAAGGAAAGGAAGAAAAACTTTCAACAATTCGAACAATGTTATGAAGTTAAACATTAAAAAAAATTAATTGTATACAGACTTTTTATGTAACAAAGTGAAAAATTTTTTGAACAACTATTCTAATGAATAGACATAGTTTTAAGTCAATCAACAATGTAATCATCTACTCTCATACCAGTAACACACTAACCCCACATTGTTTTTTATATCATCTATATTAATTCGTATTTAGTTTTTAAGTGAATCAATGTATTTGCAAATCTATGTGTTTAAAATCTTAACCATTCACCTAAGCCACTATAACAGCTGAGGATGTTCCTAAATAAGGAACGAAACATGTACTGTTGACATATAAATAAAAAATTTGCCAAAAGGCAAAATAAAGTATCAAAACGGTGGAAGAATCTCAATAGTGTAAAATTTAGTGAATAGATTTTGATACGGAAAATGAAGCTGATTACTTGCAAGGGCATATATGCCTGCGGCACAGTGAAGAAGGGAAGAGTTGGATTTCCCAAGGACTTTGATGATGACAAGAGCATGTCACGTGGTGAATTCCAGTTTCGGTGCAGTAGGCAAGGTCTGGTTGCTTTGGTTTGGAAAGACAATAAAGGAATTCAGTTCCATTCCAACTTCCATGCAGAAGCAGATATATCCACGGTCTCACGAAACAACAAATATGGTTCCCGAGAAATAATTACATGTCAGGGTATTCCTAATATTACAATGCTCATATGGGGTTTGTGGATAAAGCCGATATGTTGAAGTCAACGTATGAGTTTGACAGAAAGAGTAAGAAATAGTGGTACCGAATTCTTTGGCACTTCCTAGCTGTAACCATTGTAAATGCTTTCCTGATCTACAAAGAAACCTGCAAAGCAAACCCAATCACTCCAAAGCAGTTTCGTCTGCCCATAATTGCTGGTCTCTTGGGGGTGCCCTCATTCTCAGCTCCTACGAGGAAGAGGGTGCAAAAGCAACAGAATAAGTTCAAAGCTAATGTTGCTCCTGAGACTGTTTTTGCTTTCCCACAATATGCCAAAGAGGAGACCATCTCAGAGATGCGCTCACTGCAATACTGCTAATCATTCTCACCGCACAAGATCATGGTGTGAAACATGCAACATAGGACTTGCCTGTTGAAAACCAAAACTGCATTTTAGAGTTCCAAAGAAGATTGTATGTACGTCAGTTCAAAGTGTAACACATGTGATATGACAATGTGTGTATTGAAAACAAGAACTGGTTTGAAAGAGACTTCCAACAATGGACCATTTTACAAATGCATAGTTGCCCAGTGGTATCGTTAGGGAAAAAACGTAAAAATTGTAACAATGGTCAATAAATTTGAAGAATTGTTATTGATATTAATGTCTTTCTAGTCCTCATTAGCAGATTTACAGAAAAGGCATAGTTTTATTTTCCGACTTTTATGTCACGGGCCTCAAAGAGCTAGTCACCTCAGCAGTATAGGCTTGGACTCGGTAACTTCGGGCCTGAAGCCCAATAACAGTTTTAATTTTTTAAGTGCAAATTTCACGGAGTGCAAGTGTCCGCCACCGCAGCATTCTAATTTTGGGGCCAGTAACCTTAAACTGCGTTTCTGCATTCCCACAAGGGACCGGTAGAATGGGTATTCCATACCCCTGTAAAAATCAATTTCATTCGTTTAAATTACGAGGTTAGACTATTGAGTGTCGAAAACAGTTGTGACGATTTTAACGTGTCGTAACCCCTCAGCAACCTTTTGGACTGGGTTCTCAAACCCCTGGAAATTTGTGTCGACGAACTTTGTGTATGAACTCTATCCAATGACATTTATTGTATAATATCTTGGTTGTCTTATTTGAATTAATTAATCATACTGACTCGCGGTATGATGTGTTACACTCTGGTGGCTAGGCTTGGAACTCTCCGGCTGCCGGAAGTATTCTGTGCGCATGCAAGGAGAAATAGACGCCACGCTTTGTTTGCAGTTAGCACGCCGGCAGTTCGTGTGATATCGCCATAGCGGGCAGACGCGTGTGTTGCACCAGCAATATGTCTGGGAATATTAGCTTTGAGAACGGCTAAATTAAGTCCCTTGTGGGCTTTTGGCTGCCCTACAGACTGATTGTTGGCCTCGAGTAATTTTTGGTGTGGCACAAGCAGTTAACTGCATATTTTTCGTCTGTTTGAAAACCGAGTGGTGAAGGTATATTACAAGGCAACCTTTCAGCATCACCTCGTACTCAAGGATCGAAACTGTAAGTTCTTTTAATTCATTTATTGTGGACATTTATCCTCGAGGAAGATGGATAGTCTTCAAAAAATCTCCTGGTCCGATGTGAGAAAAGTTACTCATTTTGGTAATAATAATAAACTGTGTAACGACTGCATGTGTGTTACATCGCAATGTAAACAGGAAGAAGCTACAGCTTGTGATGTTTGGGACATCACTGAATGTTTTTAATTATTGAACTATATATTTAATTGATAATATGTATATATTTAATCACTGATAGGTCATTTAAAATTAATATGTATAGATATATATAGGGTTTTTATCATCCATTTCAATCATCATTTCATTTCTTTGTATCGCGGCTATAACGTATTCTGAACGAACAAACTATAGGATAAAGTATTTCAACATCACGCATATTTATAACTTGCAGTAAACTTTCCAATAGCCGTTGTGAGGTGACCAGAGTCAGCAGGCTAATTTCAGCCCAGTTCCAGGAAAAGTACGTCATCGAGGTTACGAGAGATATTACCCTCTCCACCTCATGAAAAGACAGTTGATACATTATTAACACCCACTTTTCAAACTCAGCTTCGAGACGCTTTATTTCAGCGGAAAAGTTCACCCTATGTGAATGAACGTAATGAAGCAACGTGATGGATGCACAGCTATACAAGGGAGAAGGGATGAGACCTCGAATCTTACTGGACCATGTGATAGGGCTGATGGAAGGAGACTTTTGAACCAATATATACCACCGACAAGGGCTGGAGAGGACATTCTCACATTCAGATTCACATTGAGTTTCGGACATTCTGATTCTGATTCTCACGCTTGGAAGATACTCTTACTACGATTCTACGTCTACACATCGGAGAAGATTTTAACTTAGTTCACTTCGCATCTGAGTATATTCTACTCAAAAGTTACTCTCATTGGGACTTGTTATCTCAATGACGAGAGGTAGTCAACGGGAGACCGGTTCTGACTGGTATAGGGGAGGAGAGCTTTTATTATGAATTTAGCTGCGCTACTGTTCCGTAATACGGAAGAATACCAAGGTATTCTCTCGATGAACATAACCCATGGTGGTTCTGCACTTAAAATTAGGACTCATTACGACTTTATGTAAGGAGTACAAGAGGAAGTGTTAAAGGCAGGAAATGTGGATGTAGGACTGGAATCCAACAACAGATGAGGCAGCCTGTACGAGAGATCCACCCATCTTCAGCTTCAAGACAACAGCGTCTACATTTGGTGAGCTTATGGCATAAGTTACTGCAAGTCTTCGCGCAACAGTTCATTTTTAAAATTAATTTCATTCAATTTTCTTTTGCTTCCGTAAGTTCAGATTTCGTTAACACGCCGTTACGTCACGTTTTTCATCTTAATAAATAGCTGCTTTAATTTGTATTTTACGAAATGATTATTAATGATCCTTAAATTCCAAGTTAGTGTACTTAATGATTTGTGTTCCGTTCACCCCACCCCTGGGAGTTTTTTGAGTCTCATTACGTATTTTTATTTATTATTATTATTATTATTATTAATTATCTACTTTTGTTTTCAAGCCATAAGCTTGAAGACTGGCGCCCTTGAGATACTGTTTCTGGAGAAACAATGACAAATCATTTATTTATTTTAATATTAAAGTGACCCGCCACGTTATAAATTTGTCTACATCTGTGGGCAAAGTGGGTACGTCACAAGCTTAGTGTTATAGCATAAAAGTTCGCCATGGACTGAAATTATATTGCTTTAAGCTTAAACATGTTTTCTGTTGGTTAAAATTTCTGGAAATTTCTGTTTCGGCAAAGCAACCGCAAGATTTTGTTTGAAATTCGATCTTGCTTAATAATTTATTTTTGGCCTTTGGTTCATGTCAATTATTGTTTCGCTCAGTTCATTCGGTCTCTTATTATTTTATTTTTCTGGTTCATGGGCATTTTACCTGTATTAATTGTGTCCTCGTGGACATGCTTTTGTTGTTGTTGCCTTAGCAACGTTTTTGTTGACGTGATTGTTGGGCGAACTGGAATTTTAAATGGAGGCGTGGCCTTTTGCTTGGTACATTCTTAACCCTCTCGTGCATGAAAGCCTCATATGAGGTCCGAAATTAACCGATATTTGAATTGTCATGCTAGGTCTCCATCACAACAGACGTTTTCTGTTATGCTTCCATTGCTACACATAGACCTCAGGTGAGGTCATTTTATAGTTTCATGAGCATGGGACAGATTGCAGCACCGTATGGACACAGAACTTGCATCTCTGCTGTGATGTTCTGTGAAGTTGTATTGTTATTGCATCTGTGAATGTTCAGTGAGCTGTGTTGCTTGGCAGATATCAACTAGGAGGTAAGTAAAATTACTTTTAGGTTTGTAAAGCATGTGAAATCATTAATACATAACATAATAACGACTATCTTTATTGTGGATTATGTTATTTGTGCTTGAATGTGAGATCTCACATGAGGCCTATCTGTGTTGAAGGGTGCAGCATGGATTCTAACCTTACATTTTACTCCTGTTATACAGTTCAGTTATTTGCTCCTTTGTGGAGCATATCTTGCTAATAGTGACTTGTTAACCTGAAATTCTGTTGATTGCATGATAATTGCATCCTTTAACACTTGTTATTTTGTTTATATCTACATAGACATGGATGGAGATCCTGGTGTGTCACTTTCTTCCAGATCAGTAAACCCTGGTCATGATTCACAGGAGGAACAACGTATGAAACAAAGGTAGTAACTATCTTTTTGGCACCAAATATATATTTTTAATGTGTTTAAGATTAAAAGTAGCCTACTTTTGTGATATCTATAATAGTATAAATTAAAATAGGCCCAGATGTGTATAAGTTATAAAATTGATTTACTGCTGTGACTGATAGTTACATTTCATACTATTTTTTAGAAATGCAGGCATGAGGGATGTGCTATCAACACGTGAGATCCACAACATGCTGTACACGGAAAGCTCAGAAGATGATTTTTCTGGATCAGAGGATGAACTCTGGGTCCCATCTGAGAATGTGGAGCCACAGCCATCCGACAGTGAGGATGATTCACCCAACAGTGTACATGATTCTCAGGATCCATCACCACAACCACCACCACTTGCGACCGATAAAATAAATGATCTTCAGATAAATCCACGGCCCCTTCTGTGGTTTGGTGAGAAAGAAAATGATCTTGTGGGAAACATTCCTCAATTTCAGGGTACACATACACCAAATATTGCAGGAAGGATGCCTATAGATTATTTTTTATCCATGTTCCCTGAAGAGTTCATGCAGGAAATAGTTGATGCTAGTAATCTGTATGCCACCCAGAAGGGTCGAGACAATTTTAGACTTACAGTCGCAGAGTTGAAAGTGTATTTCGGTATCAGCTTTATGATTAACTATTTACGATATGCACAACTAAGACAGTACTGGAGTCCGATACATGGTACAAGACTCTCCACCATTGCTGACAACATGTCATACAATCGGTTTTGTGAAATTAGGAAGCATCTTCATTTTATCAATAATGATGAAATCCCAAGAGATAATGGTGATCGTCTTGTGAAACTAAAACCAATTATTTCTCATTTTCGTCAGGTGTTTCGTGAATCTTGTAGTCCTGAGGAATTTCAAAGGGCGTTCCACTTTGAAACAGTACATCAGAAATAAACCTCATAAATGGGGATTCAAGATTTGGGTTTTGGCTGGTTCTTCAGGTTACTGCTATGATTTTGAAATATATCAGGGGAGCAGTGGGGGTCGGGCAGAACCATCAGAGTTTGGAGCTGTAGGTGATGTAGTGCTTCAACCTTGTGACAGTATGAAAGGAAAGAATCACAATGTGTTCTTTGATAACCTCTTTACGAGTTTGACGCTGCTCTCTAAACTTGAGGAAGACCAAATATATGCTTCAGGGACAATAAGAAAAAACAGATTAGGAGGTGCTTTGTCAAAACTGAAGCTGCCTGCAGACTTGAAAAAATCTGGAAGAGGAGCAGTATCTGTTGCTACATCACAAACTAACATCACTGATGATGATGATGATGATGATGATGATGATGCTTGTTGTTTTAAGGGGCCTAACATCGAAGGCCATCGGCCCCTAATGGAACGAAATGAATGACATGAGACATGAAGTTAAAATTTTAAAAAGTATCTACTGACTAGAGTTAAAAAAAGAATGGTGATGAAGAAAAATGAGGGTGAGATTAAAACAGTCAGTGGATCTAATACGCAATGCCTTATTTTCTAATAAAATAAAAGAAAATACAGGAAAACTAAGGAATAAGGCACTGCCTGGTAGTACATATTTAGGGAGACGTTAAAATAACACATTAAAATACGCAACGCAAACTAAAATGAAGTCAATGAGATAAAAGCGCAACTGACATAAACAACACTAGGACAAAGGACATCATCACACACGATAAAACAGACCGCTATCCCTCATAAAGCGGATGACGAGGTCTGCTGACTGCTCGTCATCGCGCAAGATAAGGGAGATAGTACTCGGAAGGTTAATACTACGGCGCAGATCGACCAGGTCCACGCACTCCGTAAGGATGTGTACCACGGTAAGATGGTCACCGCAGGTACACACCGGAGGGGGTTCTCCTTTCAGTAGATGGGAGTGCGTCAAGATACCGTGGCCGATCCGAAGGCGACATAATACCACGGCTTCCCTCCGCGAACCCCGAAGGGGAGTCCTCCATACCTTCGTTGTTCCTTTTATCGCTCGCAGCTTATTGGGAAGTGGGATGGCCTGCCACTCCATCTCCCAATGAGACATAACCAGATGTCTCAGCTGAGAGTGAATATCACTTGCTGGAACCTTGAAAGGCAACGGGGGCAGTGTAACTGCCTCCTTGGCAGCCTGATCTGCTAACTCGTTTCCCTCTATGCCCATGTGGCTGGGGAGCCACACAAACGTAATTCTGGTGCCGGCATCCGACCACCCGGCCAGCAGGTCCTGGATCCGCTGCACCAGAGGGTGTCGAGGGAAACAGGTATCAATAGACTGAAGCGAACTCAAGGAGTCAGTACACACAAGAAAGTGTCGGCGCTCATTGTCTAGTGCGTACCGCAGAGCCTCACAGATAGCATAGAGCTCTGCCGTGTACACACTACAGGTGTCCGGGAGAGCAAAAAAGATACCGATCATTGTCGACAACGAACGCACAGCCCACCTTCGTATCTGTCCTTGAACCATCCGTGTAAACAACGACTGAACCTGGATAGCGGCCAAGAACGGACAGGTAGATCCTCCGATAAATCGAAGGGTCCGTGTCTCCTTTCGGGCCAGTGTGCAAATCCAGGATGATTTCAGGTCGTCGCACAACCCACGGAGGTACCCCACTTGGTTGTCTGACAAGGCAAGGAATCGAAGGTACGTCAAACAATTCATAACTGCTATCCAAGCGTATCCCAACCGGCCGCGTCGCACGAGGATGAGCAACGTACAACAAACGGTTGCCATTGTTGAACACGCAGGGATAGCTCGGATGAAGTGGCATCTGTCGCAAATTTGCAGCATACGTAAGTAGTAGTTGCTGGCGCCTCAGGTGTAAAGGCGGCACACCAGACTCAGCGAGCAGGCTAGCGATGGGGCTAGTACGAAAAGCTCCCGTCGCCAACCTAACCCCGCTGTGGTCGATACTGTTCAGCTTCGCAAGAACGCTTGGTCTTGCGGAGCCAAATGCTGCACTGCCGTAGTCTAACCGGGATAAAATGTGTGCCCGATAGAATCGCAGGAGCAACACGCGGTCAGCTCCCCAATTAGTGCTGCTAAGAAACTTCAAGAGGTTAAGCCTCTTGGTGCATTGCACTTTTAGCTCCCGCACGTGTGGCTCCCACGATAATTTACTGTCAAAAAGGAGCCCAAGAAATCGGTAGGTGTCAACAACTGGAAGAACGACATTTCCTAGATAAAGCTCAGGATGAGGGTGAAGAGTACGTTGACGACAAACATGGACAACGGAGGTCTTTGCGGCAGAAAACCGAAAGCCATGTTCTAAGGTCCACTTCTCCACCCTCCTAATAGCTTGCAGTAACTGTCGCTCTGCGTCTGCCATACTGCACGAGCTATAGTGCAGAGCAAAATCACCCACATATAGGGACGGTATTACGGCTGGACCAGCAGCAGCGACAATACCGTTTATGGCAATCGCGAACAGAGTGACACCAAGAACCGATCCCTGTGGGACTCCATTTTCTTGAACGTGGTATTGCGAATATGTCCTCCCTACTCGGACACGGAATAGACTTAGGGACAAAAAATTCGCAATAAATACCGGCAAGTTACCTCGGAATCTCCATTGATGCGGGACTGAAAGGATGCCATATCGCCAGGTGGTGTCGTAGGCCATCTCCAAGTCAAAGAAGACAGCTACCAAGTGCTGTTTGCGGAGAAACGCATCCTGGATACAGCTCTCCAGGCGTACCAAGTGGTCTGTGGTGGATCGAGCGGCTCGAAATCCACATTGGTACTCGGACAAGAGTCCTTGTTTCTCCAGACACCACACGAGTCTGCGATTTACCATCCTCTCAAATAGCTTACACAGGCAATTTGTAAGACAAATCGGTCTGTAACTTCCTGCATACTTAGGATCTTTGTCAGGCTTGAGGACAGGGATGACTATGCCCTCTCGCCACTGAGACGGAAAATCACCCTCTGTCCAGATTCGGTTGAACACACGAAGGAGATATAGTAAACTATCATCACTAAGGTGTTTCAACATCTGGTTATGGATGTTGTCCGGTCCAGGAGACGTGTCCTTGCAAAGCGCTAAGGCGCTGCGGAGTTCCCACTCCGTAAAGGGCACGTTGTAGTCCTCTGAAGCTTGGGTGGCAAAACTAAGGTGATGACGTTCTGCCTCCCGCTTCAGAACGAAGAAATCACGATGGTAATTCCCGGAGCCAGAGACATCCGCGAAATGACTAGCGAGATGATTAGCAATCGCGAGGGGATCAGTGGCGATACTGCCTGCAATGGAAATTCCCGGTACAGCAGATGATCCTTGAATACCCGAAATTCGTCGAAGTTTCGTCCACACTTGAGATGATGGAGTATGTGACGTCATGGACGACACATATCTCTCCCATGAAGCCTTCTTACTTTGTCGAATAAGAACTCGCGCCTTAGCGCGGAGTTTCTTAAATGTTACCAAGTTGGCCACAGTAGGCTGTCGACGGTAACGTTTATGAGCGCGACGGCGTTCTTTGATGGCTGCTGCTATTTCATCGTTCCACCAAGGAACGAGTTTTCGGCGAGGAGCCCCTGAGAAAAACGGAATGGACTCCTCAGCAGCAGCAGCAGGAATAACTTGGGTGACGTAAGTTATTTCCTCGCCGACGGTCCGCCTGACATCATTGTGAAAGACAGCTAGTGATGTGTACTTTGGCCAATCAGCATTTTTAAGAATCCATCGAGGAGGAGCCTCGACGGGTTTAAGTTTCAACAAAGTAAGAATGATGGGAAAATGGTCACTGTCACAGAGATCATCGTGGGTATTCCACCGAAACAGTGGAACCAACGTTCGGCTACATAGACTAACGTCTATGCGAGAGTATGTGCCGTAACGTACACTAAAGTGAGTTGGTTCCCCTGTGTTCAAAATACATAAATCCAGATCTGTTAGAAGTGTTTCCAGCCCTCTTCCTCGGGGGCAAGGTGTCTCAGAGCCCCATATGGGGTGATGGGCGTTAAAATCTCCCAATAAGAGGAAGGGTGGTGGAAGCTGATCTATAAGATCAGCGACATCACTGATGTTCAGATGCTGGCCTGGTGGAAGATAAACATTACACACTGTTGCTATGACAGGCAGCGAGACGCGAAAAGCTACAGCCTCAAGAGGGGTTCTTAATGGAACCTCTTCGCTGTAGCTATCAGAACGTACAAAAATGCCAACGCCTCCGGAAGCCCGGTGAGCATAGTATCGTTCTGTCGAGTATAGTTTGAAATGCCTCAAGACCGTATGATGACCAGGTCTGAAATTGGTCTCCTGAATACAGACTATACTCGCTGCGTACTCACTAATAAGCTGACGTAACTCAGCAAGATGCCTGTCATAACCGTTACAATTCCACTGTAACAGTGCCATAGTGTGAACTATAAAAGGAGTGTTAGGTTATGAGCGACAAAATGCTCGTAAGCCTAAACACTATCAAGTTCTACATCCGTAGATGTAAAGGACAGCGCGACATCCATCCCGTCATCGAAAGATGGCAGGGGTGCCGCCCAGAACTTCGACGCTTTTCGGGCGCGAGGGGGTCCCCTACGAGGAGAGCGCGCAGGTTTGGGAGCAGGGGTGCCTCCTGGCGCAGACTCATATCCCCCAGATGGGGGGCATGATTCTCCTTCGCAGGGGAAGTCCGAGAGCGCTCAGGACGGGCGCTCTTCTTCCCCTGTTTCTTTTCTAGTTTAGACGGGCTGGGAGATGGTTTCCCAGACCTGGTCGACGATGCCGCCTCCGCCGGCTGGGGCACGACTTTCGTCGACCTCCTAGGGGGGGGGTAAACTTAGTCTTCATCCCTTGCTGTGCCGGCGGGGAACTGCCAGCCGGCACAGACTTCTGGTTGGTCGAAGGTGGTGGGGTGGTCCCCCCCTTCGAGCTTTGACTATTCGCGACGTTGCTGGGAGCAGCAACAGTCGCCTTGGGCGCAGCGGTCTGGACAGGTGTCGAGGTTGTGAATGACGAACCTGGAAGACTCTGAGCTATCAACCTATAGTCGAGTGTACGGGCAGGTGTATTCGTAGAATTAAACTTACGGAGCGCTTCCTGGTAGGAAAGACCATCCAGGGTCTTGATTTCCTGGATCTTCTTCTCACTCAGGTATGTCGGACAATTCCGATCCCGAGGAGAATGAAAACCGGAGCAGTTAGTGCACTTGTATGGAGTTGTGCACTTCTCCGCGCCGTGAGCTCTCGTCCACATGTACCACATACAGCCTGATTCGAACAGCGAGATACCATATGTCCGAATCGCTGACATTGATAGCATCGCATAGGAGGCGGGATGTACGGCCTCACATCGCAACGATAAGTTGTTACCTTGACTTTCTCTGGTAACACTGACAACTTGAAAGAGACAATGAAGGCACCAGTGGCAACGTCTTCACCGTTGACCTTGCGCGTAATGCGCCGGACGTGTGTCACGCCACGGTTCTTCATGTCTTCCATCAACTCGTCGTCAGTGTTCAAAATAAGGTCGCGGTGAAAGATGACTCCGCGAACCAGGTTCAAGGACGTATGCTCCTCCACTTTGACGGGGATTTCGCCAAAGTGCCCGCACTTAAGCAACTGATCAGCTTGCAGTGCTGTACGAGTCTTTAGAAGCAAACTACCGTTGCGCATTTTCTTAAGTTCCTCCAGTTCGCCATAGACGCCTTCGATGTGTCTACTAAACAGGATCGACTTCACCAGCTTAAAATCCTGCCCATCGGTTCTGGTAGCGACCAGCAACCTAGGGAAGCTGGATCCCATTCCTTCACGCTGCGCATGTTCCCAGGGAGTTGAACCTCTCAGGGAAGCAAAAGTTAAAGTCCTAGGTGGGCGACCACCTTGAGAGAGCCGACTTCGTTTGGAAGCCATGCCCGATAGCATCCTCCCCGAATGCCACCCACTCCGATCAGGGGTCTCTGTAGCCGAACCAAGCAGCCAAGGCAATACCCACCTGGTCATAGCAGGTACTGCCCGGGGTCCGATGTTGGACGATGCCTAATACGGGATGACTGAGGCAATGAGCACTAAGACTCCCTTCCTCCAGTCACCTGCAATAGCATGTACCCCATAGCGTGTACAGAGCACTAAATATAGCAAGAATAAATAAAAATAATTAATAAGAATATGTCCTTCTGGCATTCGGCTGTGCGGGGACCTGCGTTGTCAGGCGGATACCACTGCCCGGGTACATGACCCTCCCACCCGCCGCGTCCTGGGTGGTTGCTGGCACGGGCTTTTGAGCGTAGTCGCACACATAGGAGCTCCATCGCCGAGCAGCACGCACATCAAAATTTCGAATGGTCTACATCTGACCCTCGGAAAAATAAAAAAAATAAAGAGGGGACCATGGCCACATGACCCTTTAAGTCACCTTCTACGACAGGCAGGGATTACCTATGGATGTATTCAGCCTCTCCCATCCACAGGAGGTCCATCACATTATACCAAACCGCAATCCATGTCCGCGCCAAGGTCGCCCCTTTTTGTCGCCTCTTACGACAGGCAGGGGATACCGCGGGTGTATTCTACATGTGCGTCCCCCACCCGCAGGGGGTAGTGTGTTTGGTCCGCGAGAGGTATTTTATTTCCCTCAAGTCCGCCGGCAAGCCGGTTAGGACCCCCCTATCCGCCACCTGGGACGCGCCACGTGGGAGTATCACCTCTCCCCCTCCTACGCAGGCGTAGCAGGTTCGTGGTAACATCACTGTAACTGAGTGGTATGACAACTCAATTGTCTATGTAGCTTCCACTTTTGCTGGTGTTGAGCCGAAGGATACTGCTAGGCGATGGTGTCGAAAAGAAAGGAAGGTTACAGAAATTCCTCGTCCTTTCTCCATTCAAGTTTATAGTAAACACATGGGTGGAGTTGACCTAATAGATTCACTGGTTGGTTTGTATCCTCATTGTGTGCAAAACAAACGATGGTATTTTAGAATATTCCACAACATATTGAATCTAACAATTGTAAACTGTTGGATTTTATTGAGAATGAAAGATGAGAATGAAAAATTAGATCTCGTAGAATTCAAGAGCTCAGTTGCGACTTCACTTATCTATACTGGGAGTGAAGAGAAAAGAAACAGAGGTCGGCCAAGCGCATCATCGCCGCCTGCTCTGAAGAGACGTTCGAGGGTCACAGCAGCTACAGAACTTCGACAAGATGGTGGCCCTCACTGTCCTGAAAGAACTGTGAAAGGCTACGCTTCCAAGAGTCATCTTCATGACTGCAAGAAGAAAACAAGATATCAGTGTCGCCGTTGCAAGGAGCCACTTTGCCCGGAATGCTCGAGTATTACATGACTGAATCCTTATCCTTTTCATTGCCACAACGACTAATTAGCAGGCTGAATTGTTTTAATATTACTATTATTATAATCATCACCAATATATATTATTCCCAAGTAACGGCATTCATTATCTTTGTATGCTGGAATAAGCAACAAGAAGACTATGTTTCATCATTCAGTGGGAAGAATCAAGGAAAATATGACTCCCCTATACATGTATACATCCCTTAGATATAAAAATTCATCTGTGCAGTACAAACTGATTTGGAATGACTATTTTGCTGTGCTATATGTTTATTATTATTATTATTTACTATTGTATGGATGTATTATTTATATTTGAGTAAACTTTACTATAAGATGGCTAAATCATGTTTTCTAGATACCTGTTGCAAGGCATCTATTTATACTGCTAGTAATCAAAAATATGTCATTGGTACACTTAAGCCTCATATGAGGCCTTTCATTTTTGGACAGTTGTAACAGTCAATTTGTTGAAATTTGTGTTGGATGGTATTATTTATTGCATTTCCTGTCTAGAAACATGAGAATTAGTTTTTTAAAATTCTATTTCAAAATTCGTGCATGAGAGGGTTAATGTGGATGTTTTAACTTTCGTGTGCTCTAAGTGAATAGTTACCTTGTATTTTCTTGCCTTTTTCCTTTTTCTTCTCTGGTAAACTGGAAACCTGTGTCGTGTGTTTGGGGTGTTTTAAAATACTAACTCTTGCGAAGGCTTGCCGTGCTGAAAAGGTTTTACGGTAGAGAATGTTACTTCAACCTTGGGTTAATTAATTAATTAATTGATTTTTAGAGTTTAGGTTTAAATATTAGCTTAGACGACCGGTCGATAGGAAGTTTTATATCTTGTGTGCCATTAATGTTTTAATCGAGGTCAGCATTTTATTTATTTTATTTTAAAACTAATTGTATCGTATTGCTCGGTTCTCCACCTGTTAATTTAAATCATTCCACTATTTTTTTTTTGCTATGGGCTTTACATCGCACAGACACAGATAGGTCTTATGGCGACGATGGGATAGGAAAGGCCTAGGAGTTGGAAGGAAGCAGCCGTGGCCTTAATTAATGTACAGTCCCAGCATTTGCCTGGTGTGCAAATGGGAAACCACGGAAAACCATCTTCAGGGCTGCCGATAGTGGGATTCGAACCTACTATCTCCCGGATGCAAGCTCACAGCCGCGCGCCTCTACGCGCACGGCCAACTCGCCCGGTTATTCCACTATTAAGAGTCTTGGAGTTTGGTCACAATTTATTAATGTTAACTGAAGAATTTTAAAGAAGTTAATTTCTTGTTGAGTTTCTGTTTTCTTCCTTAATTTATTGCAAGTTTGTTTTCTTTGAAAGGTGGATTAAAATCATCTATTTTTACAAATGGTGGGTTTCATTCATTCAAGTTTTCAATGAGGCACTGTTAATGTTACTTTTAAATTTTTTTTATTCTGACCGCGGCCTTTCCTGAGTCCAGCAGATTCCTTAGGTAAGTGTTTTCCTCCGGTTTGATGTTGTATTGTACATTGTTGTTTTCCTTGTCCCCCTTGCCCTTCTATGTGTTCGCTTCAACTTCCCTTTCGGTGCGAACACGCTAACAACCTTCTCTCCAGGGCTCTCTCTCTCTCTCTCTCTCTCTCTCCCTGGTGGGTAAGGTTATGAACCGATCATCCATAGGTTGTTTCGGGTACCTAGAGGATGGTGTTGGTTTGACAGTGTAGCTTGTAGAATGTAGCCTGTGCCTCTGATAGGCCTGACCTTTCTGGAACTAGGTTTCCTAGTGTAAAATTTTAATAGAGCAAAGACGCTCATTCTTTGTAGTGGTTGAATGGTGCCTTTGAAAGGCCGGTGTGGTCACCAAGATAATTTTGTGGAGCAAATGGTGCTCTTGAAACATTGTATATTTTGAATACTCCGTTAAAGGAATTGGGAGGTTCGTCTCCTTGACGGTTTTTGAACGGAGCCGACGCCCTCATTGGAGTATGTATAATTATTGAAATAAAGCTCAAGGTTTTGTCATTTGATTTTCGAAAAGTTGTTCAATTAGCTCTTTAGTAAAATTTGATACCTGACTTTTGTAAAATTTCGTTTCTGCAAGAAGGATAAAAGAAAGATAACCGAGAAGAGATATATAATGCTAATTTTAAATTTTTAATTAATATTTTGACTATCTTACACAGACCCTTTCATGCCCGCACCTTCTTTCACCTCTGTCCACCACGGTATCACCGTAACAATTGGTAGCACAGCGTAGTTTCGATCCACGGACCTCTGGGTTATGGGGCCAGCACGCTTCTACTGAATTAGTGCACAAACACATTCGGCAAATCACAGGGCAGATCAACCGCCTCACCCACCTGCCGACACAAACAAATGTGTTTATTGATGCACTGGCATTCCTCCAAAATATACATGTTCAGGTATCGATTCTCCAGACTACAGCCCGGGCGGCATATCAGACACTAGACAAATCAGTCGCGATCTCATCCCTCCTAGTAGAGGTCCAAGGTTGACCCGTCAGTGGAAGTCCTACCGGTGGCGGACATTGGATCATACTATAAATCCTCAATCGGAATGACATTTGCGAGAGGAGATCAGATTGTTGTGTCCATCATGATTCCTGTGAAAAGTCGTTCCAACCTTCTGGAAGCCTGGGTTGGTGTTGTTTTTCCGTTCTATGAGGGCAACATGAAGTTTAGAGTTGAGTTGGATGCTTTCGCGTTTATTGTTAACTCGCATCGGAAAACTTTTATGCCACTGGCAGAGGCTGAGTTCTGCGAGTGCTCATATCACCCCCCTGCGCGACGGCCGACGAGGAGGCACCTGGTCCCAGGATTGGACATCATCATGCCTTGCTTGCTTGTGGAAAGGTGACTGCAACCTGCTCAAGGCTTGCTTCATCCATATGGAGATGTGGAACCAGACCTGTACAGAAGGCGTCGCTGTATCATCTGTGAACCTGGCATTCAATCAATGGATGGTGTCGACACTTACCGCAGTCATATTGATGAAGATGGTGTGCATAGAGGAAGGTGCTGTCACTCCATCAGTGCAGATCAAGCAGTTGACAACTGGAGTCCAAATAGTGACTCCCTCTGACACTTGTAGCGCCGATATAGGGAAGACATGGTTAGTACCCAGGCGTACCGTTCGCCGCACCCAGGCTTCGCGTGTGTAGACACATACGAAACAGCCGTGAAAATGCTCATATCCGATCAGGCCCTGTTTGAGATAACATCGTCCAATTTTGACATATACTCCGATTAGAGTATTTCAATGGATGGGACAAAACACTTTCTCAAATCTCATGGCCAGCAAGATAGACACGGCTCGAGTCAAATTGGGCGGAATGTTGCGGGAGTCAGGGGTTTCTAAAATGGCATTAGTCGAACAGATGGACAAGTTTAACTCTGAAATGAAGAAGAAACTTGACACACTGGAAAAAAACGCCAGCGGCTCATGGGAGTTATTGAAGATGCCTGCATTCAGTTCCTAGGCAAGTAGGTAGTAGGCTTGAATGCAGCCCTAATTGCCGCCAGCCACAGCCACCTTGCAGGCACCTCCACAACAGGAGCTCTGGAACACACCCCACTGCCTTCCCACTAAGGCCATATCTACCCCCCGACACTTTGTCACACCAGTGTCTGTAGACTGGAGCCGTATCCACTTCGTTGTGTGCATAAGCTGTATGTTCGGTATGGCTGTACTGCACGCGACGGCACACTCTAGCTAGCAAATGCATCAAGCAGCGCATGAACGGGTTCTATCCCGCCAACACTCGCACGCTGCACCACACTGGGGCGGTCAGACTGTTTGGGCAATTCCTGTGCACGATTAAGCCCTTTCCAGCGTCACCTCTCTCCATAAGATGTGCACGCTCAAATCTGCACTATGCGTGGACTCCTGACACACTGGAGTGGGCCCTTAATGTCCAACCCTGATAATTTGGTTATCGAGGGCCACACCACTTGGATGAACATGGTATTGAGTTGCAAGTTCCAATGGCAGGCCATGTGCATACGAAAGAGAGATGGCCCTTATTTAGATGTACGATGCACCGGAAATGATCAGAGATAAAACCCGGCAATACCCGCTCCACTTTTCCCTCTTGGGCTCGGGGATGCATCCGCCGGTGCTGAAGTCTATTTGCGGTGGCAGCTAGTGGAACTCAAGTATTATGGTCAGAGTGACAATTGCTAGCAAACCGGTATGTTATAACCCATAACCTTGGATGTATCTGGCCTTTGACAATACAATTCTTAGGTATACTGCTTTCTGTACATGAAATCTCGACGACCATCCCGTCATCGACAGATTGTGGGATGGACGCCCAGAACTTCGACACTTTCCGGGGAGGCGCGATGTCCCGCTACGAGGGGAGCGTGCAGGTTTTGTAGCAGGCGGCCTACTGGCGCAGGCTCATACCCTCCAGACGGAGGGCATGATTTCCCCTTCGCAGGGGAAGTGCATGAGCGCCCGGTCAGGGCGTTCATCTTATCCGCCTTCTTTTCACGTTTCGACGGGCTGGGAGATAATTTCCCAGCCCTGGTCGACGATACCGCCTCCGCCGGCTTGGGCACGGTTCTTCGCCGACCTCTGAAGGCGGGGGGGGGGGAGACTTAGAATTCGCCCCCTGCTGCGCCGGCTTAGAGGTCCTAGCCTGCACTGACTTCTTTGGGCCTGTTTCATTTTTGTTTCATAAACAGGATTTCTGCTATTGTACGGGTGGTACTTTTCACTACACGTCTAACAAGTCAGCTGATTTCTGTGAGATACCCAAGTGGAGTCAAAGATGAGTAGTAAACAGCAACAAATTGCAAACAAACTTTTAATCGTGAATAAAATCAGGGATGCAAAGGAAATTTTGTTTGGAGCCTTCTCTTCTTCACTCACAAAAGAAGATAAAGTTAGAGAGTGGAGGAATATCTATGATATCCCCTTGTCTGTGGGGCTTACCCCTGACACTAAAGATTTTACCCATGTTAGAGATGAATTGTGGCAGAATCTAAAGATGACCACTGTTGTAAGTATTACAACATATATCGTCACATAGGCCTATATTCTTATCTCTTAAATTTTAAGGTTAGGTTATCATTGTATACAACTTTCTAGATAATAATTTTATAATATTCTGAATTTCAGACTAATAGTATTCATATATATATTTATTGCACAGTCAGAATATGCATTCGTTATACATGTAGATTTACGGTATTTCCATCATTTCACAGGCAAAATTGGACAATGCCAAGAAAACAGTCTCTGCTGGTGGCAAAACATAAAAGCTGACAGATATAGATAATATAGTAATTGATATAATTGGCAAGGATTCCCCCATTTTACAAGTTTAGGGGTAAATGAAACATGGGAGAAACCATTAGAAGAGACTACTGCTTGTAAAAACTATGCAGAAGGAGCACCAATAGTAGTTGGTAATGAAACACGATGTTCTTATATTTTTATGTAAGTGTTACAAATTTAAGATACATTCAAAATATTTTAACCATATTTAACCATTTTAACACTATTTTAAACTTTAACTATAATATTCTAACCATTTATGAACATTTCAGGTCAGAAAAGGGAGAGAATTTCATCTGAGTCTTCAAAATGAACTATTAGAAATACACATATATAAATCTAAATTGGAGGCTTTGAAACTTGAGAGAGACTTGGGCTTACCTAAGTCTCAATATACAAAGGACATTACAAAGTGTGATGATAATGTAGAAGAGGGTGTTTATTATTTATTAAGAAATGAAGTGGCTGAAGAAGCTGATGAATGATTTTGCATCTGTATTTGATTATAAATTCTCGTGTAAATTAAACATTAACATTAAAAAGTTTGCCTGTGTAAATAACTGCCATTTATCACATTATTTCAGTGTATATTTTACCTTTATAAGACATTATTTCACATTTTAGGTAAGCCTTACTCTCAAGCAAAATGGTTAATGAGTTGCTGAAGGCGCCTATGTGCTGCTGGAAGCGGTAAACAGTCAAAATCTGGTTCATCATTTTCATTTTCAACAGTTTCTATGTTCATCACATTCTGATCTTTAAGTTCTCTTGAAATACTACAAAGTGTAACACAACAAATAAAAATATTAGCTGCAAAAGAAGGGTTAACTCTACGATGATGGAGACATGGAAATTTCTCTTTTAAGATCCCAGCTAGGGATTACCTATGAATGTATTCATATTCAGCCCCTCCCATCCACAGGGTGTCCAACACATTGTACCAAATAGCAATCCGTGTCCACGCCCAGTTCGCCCCTTTTAGTCACCTCTTACAACAGGCAGGGGATACTGCGGGTGTTTTCTACATGTGCGTCCCCTACCCGCAGAGGGTCCATGATATATAAAAATGTGGAGCGGAAAACAGGTTCATTGTCAGTTTTTACTGATGAAATCTCGTTTTTAGGTTCAGAGAAGCTTCCTGATAACGTATTGGAGTTGTCTCCTCCACAACAATGTTTTCAGTGATAATTTCCTTGAAAAAATTTGTGAAGAAAATTGCCGCCATAGTTTACACAAGACACCAGAAAAACTAATAAGACTATCTTCAAATGAACTGCAGAAATTTATTGGAGTTTGTGTTTTGATGTCAATTATGCACTTGCCTAATGCACGAAGTTATTGAAGGGAGACCCTAGGTTGCGGTACAGTAAAAGTGACTATGCCACTAAATGTGTTCGAGACAATCAGACGGTACTTACACTTCAATGAATCATTGTTAGCTGTACCGGCAGGTGAGCCAGGGCATGACCGACTGTATTATATTCGTCCAGTTATCGATGCCCTCAATGAAAAATTTAGAAGCATGCCTCTTGAAGAATCTTTGTGGATGAGCAGCTGTGTCCAACAAAAGGTCGTTCATCTCTCAAACAGTTCATGCGGATGAAACCACGCAAGCGGAGTTACAAACTATTTGTGCTTAGTGGTTGCCATGATTTGCGTATAACTTGAATCGTGAGGACTGTAGGCTACTTGGAGAACCAGATCATGAGGCGAGTGCGAATGTTGTAGTACGTCTGTGCCGAATTGTTCCTTATAATGTTCACCATAAGATTTACTTTGACAATTAATATACCACTTTTGGTTTTTATGAAAAACCGAGATATTTACTGTCTTAGAACCGTACGAAGGAACGGTGTACCTGGAATGAAGTTACAGAGTGAAAGTGATATGAAGGAAAATCCCAGGGGAACATGTGAAGAGTGTGTTCCTAAAGTTGATTCTGTTGATGTGTCTTCAGTAGTATGAAAGGACAACAAAGTTGTAACACTGATGTCCACATTTGTAGGCTCGGAACGAACCAATAAAACTCAAAAGATTTGATAGGAAAGAAAGAAAAACAATTGAGGTAGACTTTCAAATTGTCATTGTATACAATCTACACATGGGAGGACTCAATCATGGCACGTTATAGAATCATGAGAACTATGGAATGGCATGTTCAATTCTTCTACCATTTCTTAGACGTCACAATTGTGAATGCCTGGATTTTGAATCAACGAGTTGCTGCCCAGCTGGGTATCCAAAATACCATAACATTGGTATCGTTCCGGAAAGATTTAGCGCCTTCAGTATGTCAAGTGGGGTCAATCATCCCAAAACGAGGACGGCCAAGTTTTAAAGTAGGAGACCTTGTAAAGAAGTGAAAGAAGGCCCCACAGCAGTTTGCCCTCCACAACCAGTTCCTCAAGATCGTTTGGAATACTGGACAATTCACAAAGACACTCGACAACGATGCAAATTTCCCTCATGTAAGGGAAAAAAACCCTGATATTTAGTGATAAGTGTGATGTAGCATTGTGTATCACAAAAAAAAAAGAACTGTTTCAAGGACTTTCATCTCAAGCGAGCAAACTACAAATGGAAAATGAACCTTGAAAACAAATGTCGTCTGTGCATGCCGGGACTAGTCACATGTGGGTTTTCATACTAAAACTCTGTCAAAACCATTTTTAAGAATTTTTAACTCTTTTCCCCTTACTCTGGATTAGATTATGTATGTCAAAATAAAGATGATGATGCTTGTTGTTTTAAGGGGCCTAACATCGAAGGTCATCGGCCCCTAATGGTACGAAATGAGACGAAATGGAATGACATATTAAAAGTCTAAAATTCTCCACTGACCATAATGTAAAAACGTGAGAACGAAGAATGAATGGATGGACATGAATTTAAAACAATCAGTGGTTGCGACCCGCAATGTCTCACATGCACGTAAACAGACGTGACAATATAGTATTACTGACCAAGGGACTAGGCCTACTGCTAGAGCATAACACTGAATGGATTATGCGTGCAGACAAAAGGGGGTCCTAAATCGAAGTTATCGGCCCCTCATAACGGTATTGATCGCTAGCAAAATAGAACCATGGTATTTGTTCTGTTGCGGTACTAATCAAAAGTAGCAGAGACTTGCCGCATTCCACACATTATTGTACTACTCAGAGCTTATGAAATTCGACATATAATACAGACCTATATTTTTCTCACTTTGCGGCGCCATGTACAGGCAACGCAAACCTATGGTGTTCATCACATAAGAGTACTAACCACAGGGACCTCTCCCTATCCCGTAGTGTTCCTCATATAGTGGGTACTAATCATAGGCAAGGCAGAACCATGGTAGCTATCATCCCATGGTCCTGCTCATATGGTGGTACTAATCACAGGTACTGCAAAAGCCGACCGCGTGGTGCTCCTGTGTGCTACTAATCACAAACCAATTTCGTACCTAATGTAGTAGTACTACGGACAAGTAAAAGCAACCCTTGGTGTTCGCCGCGTGGTGGTACTAATCACAAGTAGTTTCATGGTTCTAATACAATCAACCCTTGGTCGCCCCTTTTAGTCGGCTCTCACGACAGGCAGGGGATACCGTGGGTGTATTATTCGTCTGCCTCCCCCACCCACAGGGGGTGTGTGTTTGGTCCGCGAGAGGTATTTTATTTCCCTCAAGTCCGCCGGCAAGCCGGTGAGGACCCCCCTATCCGCCACCTGGGACGCGCCACGTGGGAGTATCGCCTCTCCCCTGCTACGCCTGCGTAGCAGGTTCGTGGTCAAAATAAAGAGAAAATAAAACATCATGCAGTGTATGGTTAAATTACGAGATACTGCTGTGTTCTGTCTCTCTTTGCAGTGTTTGACCACATGGCGTCAGACGAGGTTACAGCTGGCCCTTCCAGGTTGAATAGAAAGTGATATAATATTTTAGATGAGGAACAGATAAATGAAGTGCTAGGAGAAAAATCCAGTAGTGGTGATAGTGATTTTTGAGAAATAAATACAAGGGACAAATGAACAATCGAGTAATGAAAGTGTCAGTAGTGATGAAAGCGCAGGAAGTTTGCCGTATGTTGATGGGTGGAAAGAAGTGAAGTTTGATGATAGGAAACCGAAGGAACACGCGTTCTACGACGAACGTGCCACATGATGCAGAGCCTATTGACTACTTTTCCCTATTTTTAGAAAATGAGTTCCTCGGCGCAATTGTTACTGAGACCATTAGGTACGCACGTGATAAAATCCCCAAACTTCAGCTCATCCCTAGATCCATATGGAACAAGTGGACCGAAGTAAGCGCTACTGAAATGAGGGCATTTTTAGGTATCATTATAAATATGGATATCATTCCATTGCCTGATATAAAGGATTACTGGTCCAGTGAGCGGGTGTCACAAATAAAATTATTTCGTGACGTAATATCAAGGGATCGGTTTCTAGATCTTTTGAATATTGCACGTGGGGAATGATGTAGTGGAATGCAACAACATACTGTACGGTGAACTAGGGAAATTCATGGTGTTGTAGAACGTATTGAAAGAAATTTTCAGAAATATTTTGTACCAGGAAAAAATATTGCTATTGATGAGTCAACTGTTGGGTTCAAGTGGAAAATTTCGTTCAAGACGTACAATCCAAAGAAATCTACCAAGTGGGGCATACGATTATTTGTTCTTGCGGAGAGTTCTATAGGATACTTACATAGCATCATCTCGTATTACGGAAAACTTGGGAGAGGTGAAGTGCGTAATTTACCCTATGCAGATAAACCGTTCACTGCAAGAATTGTTCTGTCACTAATGGACCGTCCTGAACGCAGCGTTGATAACATTGAAGGATATCATCTCTTCACTGACCAGTATTACAGCAGTGTAGACTTGACTAAAGAACTGGTCAGCAGGAAATGCCATACTACTAGTACACTTATGTGTGGAGGAGTCGGTAATCCCCAGCCAGTAAAACAGGGATCACTTAAGAAAACGAATAGTGGGGATATCCGGAGTTATAGGTCAGGTAATGTCCTGGTACTTGCATGGAAGGATAAGAAAAAATGAAATGTTGTATGGCTTTTAGTGCCGGGATATCCCAGGACGGGTTCGGCTCGCCAGATGCAGGTCTTTCTACTTGACACCCGTAGGCGACCTGCACGTCGTGATGAGGATGAAATGATGATGAAGACAACACATACACCCAGCCCCCGTGCTGAAGGAATTAACCAATTAAGGTTAAAATCCCCTACCCGGCCGGGAATCGAACCCGGGACCCTCTGAACCGAAGGCCAGTACGCTGACCGTTCAGCCAACGAGTCGGACGGAAGGATAAGAGAGTGGTTGTTGTGGTAATTGTACCGGGCGGTACTCCTCCACGCCGCTAATTTAAAATTTGCGCCTGTTGAAACTCCTCTGCTGGAGGAAGTCTGAACTTTATTTACGCTATTAATTCTCTACTTTCTCAGAAGATGTCACCACGTGGAAAATTTTGAGTTTTTGAACTGTGTCATTTTTGATGTGTTTTTGTTTCGCTTGAAGTAAGAAGTGTGAACTTTCTCTTCTAGAGGACACTACTGAAGATCAACAATAGTGCACCCTAGTGCGAAGTTAAAGAACTATTTTGTTGGAGAAATTTTTATTTCAAATGTTTGTTCTTTGCTAAATTTCTTTCAGTCATTGGTTAAGTTGGCAATATTAACCCCTTCTTTCCCCTTGTTTTAAATCTAGCCTATCCCGAATTTCGTAAATTAATTTTCCACCAATTATGTGTTTCTTCTTTGTATTGTGTAGGGGGTTTATGGATGAACCAATAAAATCCTCGTGGGAGGGTGTTCTCATTCCCCTAATGCCTAGAAACTTCCGCGAGAGTATATAAACTGCTGATTTTAGGGTCTCCGGGCCACTTCTGTTCCATCTTTCAGTGTATAAGGTACATAGCAGGAGGCGGGAAGCGCCTCTTTCCTCGGCAGCGGTCAACAACAAGGTAATGGCCGATTAATAACTTCTTTCTTTGCTTGCTCAGCAGTTTAACTCTCGGGGCGGGTTCTAAGCGTTCCACCATGTAACCTTTTCCTAAATGTAACTACTTCTTTTATATATTATCTTTTAAAGCTACATACTGGGATAGAGAGTGCTAACCCTCTCGAGCTCCCACTCATATTGTTTTGAGGTGAACTTATTTTTCTCAACCTATTCTTCGTTAACGTAAAACAAATTGTTCTCTTCTTAAGTCACCTCTTTAGTATGGGATTAGCCCTTGTATTAACGGCCTAGTGCCAAGTAGGTCTTTATCAAAGTGTATTAGGAGTGAAAGTTCGCCTCCTCTCAAATTGTTATTTTAGAGGTCATTTAAGTAACCTTCTTTTCATTTAATAGACCTCAGTAGATTGGGTATTTTACCCCTGTGTTTATGTCCGTTGAGGACAACTTGAAGGTGGAGTTTGGTGTGGCCTGGGAGAGGCTTAAATTTGAGAGCGAGTGGCTCTTTTGAAAATTGAGTGTTGTATGCCTCGTGGAGGCTTTTCAGTGTAATTTGGAGCAAGGGCTCCTAGGCATGAATGGGGTTTTCTGCCCCTCTGTTGAAACTTGTGTTGGGGCAAAATTGGGCTGATTGCCCAAGCATTGTATTTTCAGGGCTCGAAGCCCAAATCTTGTAAATATTGTAACTACCCTTTGGACTTGCTACTTTGTACCTGCCATGCTTGTTATTTCTTTGTTTTAAAAAAGAAAATATAACCTTGTTAAATTTTAAATTAATTTTACTTTAGTAGCTTGAGACCTGTTCACCTCCCCGCACCTTCTTTCACGCATAACTACCACAAAAACTCGGTAACAAGTGGTAGCAGAGCGTGGTTGAACGGGTCTCAATTTAGCCCTTTTTGACGGCTAAACATTGTTTTGTTCCGAACTCTAACTATTTTTTCAGTTGCTGGAATTTTTTGAGTTTTTCAAAATTGTTCTGTCACCATGCCCGGCCCTCGCGATGTTCTCCATCTTAACTATTTGCGCAAGGAGGAGTTGATCTATGAATTGACTATTAGAAATGTACAATCTGGAGGCACGGTTGCAGTAGACACAAACAAGCTTAGAGAGTCCCTAGATTTGCCCATTTCCATCCCCAATTTGGGAGAGAAAGAAATTGATGACTCTCTTTCAACGATCACGGAGAATATTACTGGGCTAGCTTCTGTAGTTAGTTTTTTTGATGAAAATGATCCTTCTCCTAATCAAATTAAGCGTGTGCAAGCTAGGCTATATCACTTTTCAAATAGAGTTAACGATCTGTTGTCTCTAAAGTTGAATGACGTTCAGAAGAAGGACGCTAGTACGCTGCTTGAAAATATGTTTGAATTATCTAGCAAGGTCACTCAATTGTTAACTGGGGAAGTTCCTCCCAAATCTGATCAACCCACCATAGTGAATGTAGGTAGTGAGGAAGAACCTCCTAAGGGAGAAGTAAATAGGAAAACCATCGCCGCTCAAACTATCTCTGCCCCATTGGACAACGAATCTGAACGCCGTGCATCGTTGAGTAACATCCGTTCTGAATTAACTTCCTTGCCATTGAAACCTTTACCTACTATGTCACCTGGGTTTAGCAGCTTGCCTCACCCATTGGCAATGTTGCTCAGAGGTATCTCTAAGTTTTCGGTTAATACCACCAGTGAAGTAATTTCATTTTTAAGATTTCTGGTTGAATTTCAGGATCATGCCCTTGTGTTTTCTCTTTCTCCATGTCAAATTTTGCAAATCATCTATCCTTATGCAATTGGTATTCTTTCTGACAAAATAGTAAGAGCCATAGCCGAACAGTCATCTATTGAAGATTTTCATGCACACTTGCTTGCAAATTTTATTCCCGCCCGCGCGAGGTCTTCTCTGATTCAGAAGAACTATTATCGTGTACAGCGATTGGATGAGAACTTGGCTGATTTCATACAAGACATTAAGTTTTATACTAGGGTGTTTGCTCTTCACTTCCCTGAGGATCAAATTGTACAAGCTATTGTGGAAGGTATTTCACCGTCTTATAGGTCATACTTGTGTTTCGCGGCGTGCCCGCAAACTTTCTCTGAACTTGAAGCGTTGGCCGTCTCAGCGGAAGGAGTTAGGTACGCCGATTCTTTGCGTGTGGCTAAAGAACCCCCTCCTTCGTTTAGTAATACTCGGCCTCCACCTCGCCGACCAGTCACACCCCGTAAATGTTATGCTTGCGGGTCGCCTGACCATCTTCGCAATAAATGCCCATTGGTCAAAACTAGTAGGGCAAATAATGGAGCTGGTTCAGCACAAGGCTGTTTTAAATGTGGGGCTTTCTCACATATCGCCAAGAATTGCCCAAACTCGAATAGCACCCCCTCCTGCTCAACTTCTGGTGCAAATTCTACCTATGCCAATAATAAAAAGTGACTAGTGGCATCGGCTGAGTCGACTAATCCATCTTCCCGAGACTCAGCCCCTGGTAAACAGGTTGTAAATTCAGGGAACGAGCAATTTTCAAATTTATCTTTTGAAGGTCCCAAAGAGTGTCTTAGGATTGCGGCGGATTCCCCTGCACCTGTTCCTTTTCTTAAGATTGAGTTAAATAACGAGCCTATAACAGCTCTCTTAGATTCAGGCAGTGTTTGTTCGATTATTTCGGCTGAATGGTATTCTAAATTGAAATCTGTTTGTAAACTACCTGACTATGTCTCATCTCCGGTTCAATATGTTTCGGCTAATTCATCCCCATTAGAAATTCTAGGTTCCTTATTGGTCAAAATTCGTATTTTTAATTTCACATGGAAAGTTAAATTGTTTGTGGCCAAGCTCTTGTCTTGCCCCATTATATTGGGAGCGGACTTTATTTTTCACACTGGTCTTGTGCTCGATCTTCAGAGTAGGTCTTGCACTTTCAAATTTGCCTCTAATTGTAGCATCCCTTTATTAAAGTGTAATTCTGCGTCATGTTCTTCTATTTCGCCTACCCAGGATGAGATGTTGTTAGACCTTAGACATCTACCTGAGGAGCAGGCTGATAGTATTCGTAAGCTGTGTCAATCGTTTCCAGAGGTGTTTTCTGATACTCTTGGTGTTACTGACCTGATAGAATACAAAATTGAGGTCACGGATTCGATTCCTGTCCGTTTTCCCCCGTATAGGCTATCTCCACCTAAAATGAAGGCTCTGAAAGAAATTATCGATCAGATGTTGAAGGATGGTATTATTAGGCCCTCTAAGTCAGCGTATTCCTCGCCTATTTTTCTAGTCCCGAAACCCCAAGGGGGCTTCAGGCCTGTCATTGATTACAGGGCTCTCAATCGGAAGGTGGTGTTACAATCTGTGCCCCTTCCCGACCTTCATTCTTGCTTTTCATGGTTTCGTAAGGCCAAGTTCTTTACTATCTTGGACTTGAATCAGGCCTATAATCAAATTCCCCTTGCCGAAGAGTCTAAACACCTTACAGCGTTTGCCACGGACTGGAATTTATATGAATACAACCGCGTGCCTTTCGGGCTCCCCACGGGAGCAGCTGTACTCACTAGGCTGCTAGATAGGGTCTTCTCCGACATCAAATTTCAGTACTTATATCACTACTTGGATGATGTCGTCGTATTTTCAGAGACTTTTGAAGAGCATCTAGATCATCTGCGAGAAGTTCTCGATCGCCTTCGTAAGGCTGGGTTAACTGTTAAGTTGTCCAAGGTCGCCTTTGCTAAGCCCTCTATGTCTTTCCTAGGGCATATTGTGTCACCTGATGGTGTAGCCGTCGATCATTCTAGAACACAGGCCATCCGTGATTTTAAACCTCCCAAGGACATTAAAGGTATCGCCAGGTTCATTGGTATGGTGAATTTCTTCAGGAACTTTATTCCTAACTTCGCTAATAGAGCGGCGCCCTTAAACCTTCTTCGTAAGAAAGGCATCAAATTCGAGTGGGGACCTTCTCAACAAGCCGGTTTTGAAGATCTTAAATTAGCTCTCTGTAATGCCCCTGTACTTGCTATGCCTGATTTCTCGAAGAAATTCATCGTCCAAACCGACGCGTCGTCGTCAGCAGTAGCGGCAGTCCTTCTTCAAGAGACTGAACTAGGGAGGCGACCCATCGCCTATGCATCTAGGACCTTGTCGGCTCAAGAAGCCAAGTATTCCATCTATGAGCTCGAAGGTTTGGCAGTCTTATTCGCCTTAGAGAAGTTCCGTCTCTATCTGGAACATGTTAAATTCGACCTGGAGACAGATAATCAAGCCTTAAGCTGGGTCTTAGGTAGGCCGCGTCGTACTGGTCGTATAGCCCGCTGGGCCATTCGTATTTCTGCCTTCCAGTTTGATGTTAGACATATCAGAGGTACCGAAAATATTGTCGCTAATGGACTCAGCCGTATGTTTTCTAACGACGTCGAGACCCAGGAACCGGTCGACAGTTCATCACCTCCCGAGTCCATACTATCTGGTGTTAATGCCATCTTAACAGATGCTCCCATGCTTTTTAGGGATATTGAGAAATACCAACGTGAAGATCCGACGCTGGCTCCGATAATGGAAACCCTTTCTTCTGGGGAACATGTCGTCCCTTATGTTCTGAGGAATGGTGTTTTATGTTGCCCTTCGAGGCATGACAAGATGATGAAGGTTGTCGTTCCAGCTGTCCTTGTGCCTATGATCTTCAAATACTATCATGAGACCCCATTGGGGGGGCATCTGGGAATATTTAAAACTCGTGAAAAGATTCGTGAAATGTTCATCTGGAAAGGTATGGACGGTGAAATCCGTGAACTTGTAAAAGCTTGTAAATCTTGTTTGCTCAGTAAACCCACCATGTCCACCAAGGTAGGACTTTTGTCTTCGCATCAAGTATCGCGCCCCATGGAACGCCTGTATATTGATTATGTAGGACCCTTCCCCCAGTCAAAGGGTAATGCCAACAAGTTCATCCTCGTGTGTGTAGAGGTTTTACCAGATTTTCTTGGTTATTTCCGACTAAGCTGGCTACCGCTCAGTCCACCATTACTTGCCTAAATTCTATTTTTGCTTCTTTTGGTCCGTGCCAATATATTGTGTCCGATAATGCTAAGGCGTTTACATCAAAACTTTTTCGTAAATTCTGTTTTGACTTATCCATCTCTCATGTAACTACTTCTGCTTATTAACCTCAACCATCTCTGGCTGAACGGGTTAATCGTAATCTCAGGTCCGCACTTATTGCCTATCATCATGAAGATCATTCCAGGTGGGACACGTCACTGCATTGGTTAGCTTTTGCTTTGAATTCGGCGGTTCATGTATCACATAAATTTACTCCAGCTTCTTTGATGTTCAAGTTTGTTCCCAACTCGCCGCTCTCTAACCTCTGGTCTCTGAGCGACATTCTACCCGACACAATAGATCCGGATAATATTAAAGATCTTTGGAAGAAGGCTAAAGCCAATCTTAAGGTATCTCATGAAAAGGTTAGGGAAAGGTATGATCGTGGACGGAGACCCACAACTTTGAATGTAGGTGACCAGGTGATGGTCAAGAACTTTGTTCCCGCGGGCAAGCTTGCCCCCAGATTCCATGGGCCATGCATTATTCTGGATTTCCTTACGCCGGTTACCTTATTGTTAAGTAATCCAGCCACAGAGAGGATATTTAGGGTTCACCTGTCCCAGGTGAAACCGGTGTAATTTCTGTGTTAAATTGCTTCATATTATTTTGAAAGGAATATCAAGGTTATATTTTTTTTGAGTTTAACTTTTAAGGCTTTCTGCCCCTTCTATAATATTTTGTTTCATATGTAAACATTTGTGTGAAACCTCCCCCGATTTGTTAAACTGCCATCCTGTCCTTGCCTCGGCCATTACCACGCTCCCGTCTCCTGCTCCAATACACACTCTGGCTGGATTATATGAAATGCCATGGACACCTGCACGCCGCTGACCCCTCAACCTCTTCACCAATCCTGTGCCCTCAAAAAGATGATGGTCCAACACTATTCTGCCGCCTAGCTTTAATGTTTCAGTGCCCCCGCAGCCGCGCGGCGCCGTGCAGCAACTGGGGCAGAGGACGGGCCCCCTCTTCTCCAGCGAGGACGACATGTGCACGGCGAGCCGGAGCTCTCCTCCCGGCCAAGGCTGATGTGCGGCGCACGACCTGCTACTTGCCCGCAGCCTGTATATCTTCACCGCGGGCGCGGCGTGTTTCAACACCTCTGCTCCCCTCATAGTGCGGGCGAGCGGTATCTCAGGGTACTTGAGGGGTCCGAGCGGCCTCCCTTTGGACGCAAGCTGCAACGGCAGGTCTGGCCATTCAACTTAATCAACATCAACTACATGGACAGTTACGATAAGCAATGACTACACTTGGGAATTCAACAGCAATAGTTGGCGGCAATTGCAAAATTTTTCTTCACCTCTAAGTATTAAAAGTTTATCTTCAGAAATTCAACTTCTACAAATATAAAGACTTTACTTCACCTGCAACAACAAAATTTTGAAACTGAATCAAACCAAATTAAGAAATCTTATAAATGCTTCTGCAATCAATCATCATATCCACAGCATAACTTGGACCTTGTTTCAAACAGATTTCATGTGTCACCCCTGGAGGTACTTTTGGGGGGGGGGGGGAGGTCTGCACCGGGCGGTACTCCTCCACGCCGCTAATTTAAAATTTGCGCCTGTTGAAACTCCTCTGCTGGAGGAAGTCTGAACTTTATTTACGCTATTAATTCTCTACTTTCTCAGAAGATGTCACCACGTGGAAAATTTTGAGTTTTTGAACTGTGTCATTTTTGATGTGTTTTTGTTTCGCTTGAAGTAAGAAGTGTGAACTTTCTCTTCTAGAGGACACTACTGAAGATCAACAATAGTGCACCCTAGTGCGAAGTCAAAGAACTATTTTGTTGGAGAAATTTTTATTTCAAATGTTTGTTCTTTGCTAAATTTCTTTCAGTCATTGGTTAAGTTGGCAATATTAACCCCTTCTTTCCCCTTGTTTTAAATCTAGCCTATCCCGAATTTCTTAAATTAATTTTCCACCAATTATGTGTTTCTTCTTTGTATTGTGTAGGGGGTTTATGGATGAACCAATAAAATCCTCGTGGGAGGGTGTTCTCATTCCCCTAATGCCTAGAAACTTCCGCGAGAGTATATAAACTGCTGATTTTAGGGTCTCCGGGCCACTTCTGTTCCATCTTTCAGTGTATAAGGTACATAGCAGGAGGCGGGAAGCGCCTCTTTCCTCGGCAGCGGTCAACAACAAGGTAATGGCCGATTAATAACTTCTTTCTTTGCTTGCTCAGCAGTTTAACTCTCGGGGGGGGGGGGGGGGTTCTAAGCGTTCCACCATGTAACCTTTTCCTAAATGTAACTACTCCTTTTATATATTATCTTTTAAAGCTACATACTGGGATAGAGAGTGCTAACCCTCTCGAGCTCCCACTCATATTGTTTTGAGGTGAACTTATTTTTCTCAACCTATTCTTCGTTAACGTAAAACAAATTGTTCTCTTCTTAAGTCACCTCTTTAGTATGGGATTAGCCCTTGTATTAACGGCCTAGTGCCAAGTAGGTCTTTATCAAAGTGTATTAGGAGTGCAAGTTCGCCTCCTCTCAAATTGTTATTTTAGAGGTCATTTAAGTAACCTTCTTTTCATTTAATAGACCTCAGTAGATTGGGTATTTTACCCCTGTGTTTATGTCCGTTGAGGACAACTTGAAGGTGGAGTTTGGTGTGGCCTGGGAGAGGCTTAAATTTGAGAGCGAGTGGCTCTTTTGAAAATTGAGTGTTGTATGCCTCGTGGAGGCTTTTCAGTGTAATTTGGAGCAAGGGCTCCTAGGCATGAATGGGGTTTTCTGCCCCTCTGTTGAAACTTGTGTTGGGGTAAAATTGGGCTGATTGCCCAAGCATTGTATTTTCAGGGCTCGAAGCCCAAATCTTGTAAATATTGTAACTACCCTTTGGACTTGCTACTTTGTACCTGCCATGCTTGTTATTTCTTTGTTTTAAAAAAGAAAATATAACCTTGTTAAATTTTAAATTAATTTTACTTTAGTAGCTTGAGACCTGTTCACCACCCCGCACCTTCTTTCACGCATAACTACCACAAAAACTCGGTAACAGTAATCAATTGCGACACAAGTGCCGAACAGACAGCTACATTGCAGAAAGGAGGCCTACACTAGATAGTGACGAAACCAACTTGTGTTATCAGCTATATGAAAAATATGTGTGCGTTGATCGGAATTTTCACTATTGTGCTACATATTGCTTCATTAGGAAGTCCCTAAAGGGGTGGCGAAAGCTTTAATTTTGGTGTCTGGGAGTGTGCATTGCGAACTCATACATTCTGTACACTGATGAAAAGGAGAATGGCAGTAACAAGCCTTTGCCACACACAAAGTATCGCAGAACTTTGGTCGAAAATCTGGTTGAGAATGCCCGAAATCGAAGGAAAAGTTCACATCCATGGTCAGCTGACAGAGATGAACACCTAAAAAAAAAAAAAAAAATTTGTATCACTATGAGAACAGAACAGAAACATAACGATCGTATAGTTTGCAGCAATCGAAAAGTGAAGGGACAAAGACAAGAAGGGTACTTATATTACAAGTCTTACACAAATCAGCCAGCTATATGTCCTGGTACATGTGAACTGTACCGTAAAACGGGGCGACTTGATACGTTTCGTAGCTTCACGTTAATTTGTATATTTTTACTATGATTGTAAACTCCTTGAAAGAATTTCATACGAAGGTTGGCAACCATACAATTGGCCCATTCAACTGGTACAAATGTTTTCAAAATGTTCCACTAGGTGGCATTAAAGAAGGGCCCTTTACATGCTCAGACATTTACACAGATCTGTCTGCACAGACCGTGTTTGTGCAGACAAGTCGTTGCGTGTAAATGAATCACCGACCGGAATTTTGGTCTGTACTGCGGTCTGTGTTCGGCCTGTGTAAAGTCTGGCGGAGTTTGAATTAACACAGACAAGTCCGAGCGTCTAAAGCTTACGCAGACATTGTTGCAAACAGATAGCACAATCCTTCGTCTGGGACCGTGTATGTAGTGTTGTACTGTAGTCTAGTGTTGGTTCTCAATACAAGAACAGCTATGAGTGAGTTTACTCAAGATTCGCGTAATTGTACCCGTACACTTATGATTGAATTCATAGAACTCTATAAATCATTGCCAAGTGTTTGGAAGACCAAGAGCAAAGAATACAGTGACCGGAATAAAAAAAACCGCGGCATATGATGTATTAGTTTCTAAACTTAAATAAGTGGAAATCAGTGCGGACCGTGAAATGGTTGTGAAGAAAATCAACAATCTTCGGAGTGCGTACAGAAGGGAGTTAAAGAAAGTTCAGCACTCAAAGTGTTCAGGAGCCGGAAGTGATGAAGTATACACTCCAACATTGTGGTACTTTGATATGCTGTCCTTTCTACAAGATCAAGAACACCGGGCGAGTTGGCCGTGCGCGTAGAGGCGCGCGGCTGTGAAACATGCTAATTTAGCATGGTTTCTAATGTGATTATACCGATGTCTCCAAGGGTAGATATATGGCTGTTCCTATAGTTACTGTATTTCAACCTTCTGTCGACAGAGGGCAGCTCCCTCTGTCGCGAGCGTGAAGAATCTTTTCTCGGCGAGACCTTTTTAATATCTTCTCCTTGAAGTAATGTTGGGCTGTTTATGCTGGGGAAAGAAGAGATGTGTCACACACACACAGGAGCGGCGTTTTTGATTTTCTTATGGTGGTTTTATAAGTTTAAAACTATGCAAAACTGCTACATCATTTGCATGCTTCGATGAATGATATTGACGGTAATGTAACGTTTTAAATTTATTTGATGTATTACCTTTCTTTTTATTATGGCCGACCGAAGTCCATCTCGGTACTCGAAGCCACGGGTGGCCCAGATTGGTTGCGCAGTAGATGTTAGTTTTCACTCGTCCTGCTCGTGACGTCATCACAGGAGCACCGTGACTGTGTACTGTGTAGCATACAACCGCACGTGTATCTCATTTCGTTGTTTATATATGTCTGTCTTACAAAGAAAGGATTTCCACGTAACTATTCGCAATTTCTTTCCGTATATTGCTGTTGGTTTATATATTGGCCTACTGTATTTTGCGTAGTATGTGTGTCGTAGTTCGTTTCTGTGAGATCTCTGTTTAAGTTGCTGTGTTTCGTGCAGTGAGGTGCACTTATTTTCTTTTCGTTAGTTGCGTGAACAGTGTAATAGTAGCTGGAGTGAAATTTATGTGTTCATTGTACAGTATCATTGCGATAGAAAACCGTGCCGTTAATGATTCACCGCAATCTACAGCGACACCTGATTGTTCAGCAGAGGAATTTCGGTACCTCGCCGGCTACATCGCCTACCGTGAAAGAAAATATGACAGGTCAAGGGGAAGTCCCACTGGGGAAATGCTTTCCATTTCTTCTGGTACAGCCCCTGTGGGATGGACAGAAGTGTTATCTCGGGGAGGTCTACTCGTTCCATCGGAAGAATGGTAAACCAAATAAAGGAATCTGAGTAAATTTTCACGGACACTCACGGAGGTGATGAACTGTGACGCATACCTAATATTATACGCAAAGTGTGTCAAATAATTAGCAGTAAATTCCCCGCTGTACCACCAGAAATAATAAAAATGTATGTTAGAACGAGAATATTTATACGCATGACAAATGAACATTCGGGCAAGAACTGAAAAATCCATAGCAGCTCATCAGCGAAGGGCACGACAGTGGATTTCATCTTTAAAAGCAACCACTTCATGACATCTAATCTCACAGGTAGGACTGTGTTGTAATGAAGTGTTCTCCTGTTCTTTCTTATTGTTTAATTTAAAAAAGTAGACTATCAATGCGGAGCCTCCGTGGCTCAGACGGCAGCGCGTCCGTCGGCTTCTCACCACTGGATACCGTGGTTCAAATCCCGGTCACTCCATGTGAGATTTGTGCTGGTCAAAACGGAGGCGGACAGGTTTTTCTCCGAGTTTCCCTGTCATCTTTCATTCCAGAAACACTCTCCATTATCATTTCATAGCATTTATCAGTCATTAATAAATCACTTTGGGAGTGGCGACCCTATTGTAATAATAGCCTATACATGGTTCATTCATTACATCCTTGACACGGTCAAAGACTGGAAAACAGGTTTGAGGTTTTCCAGGACTACCTATGCATGGTTTCGAATATGAACTTACTTCTGCTGCTGTTATACTATGTGTTAAGCTTTAAACTCGATACCTGTGGAAGTGAGTCAGTATATCGTAGGGGCCTATATTAGCATACGGTAGTTCTGCTGTGAAGATTTAATATTACGAACATTTCATATCTCTAAATATTTATATTTACAGATTTGAGAGCGCGTAACCTTCTTTAAACTAGAAGAACTTGGAAATGTTAATAAATTTCAAGCGTTGATCAGTGTGTCGTCACGTTACATTTACGCCTTATTCGTAATAGAAATAATGAAAAGTTACTACGCTGTACTCTTTTTTTTTTCAATCTTATAACAGCAGTAATCTTTATGTCTGGTCTGCAATTAGTTCTGAGAAACTGTAATGTTTGCTGATATTATGAGATTCGTACTGATTTGCGCGCTCTGGGCTCGGCTGCTTTGCTCCTACTGTGACGTCATTTCGTTAACCAATAGCAGCTCGTCTCGCGTTGGGCCCAACCTTTAGTAGTGTTTAAGAACCTTGCTCGAAGCGAGAATGGCATGTGTATGAGTTGTGTAGGTGATTGTGGTGCGTCAAAATCTGGTCTCTGATTATTTTAAATGAATTTCTCGATGAAACATTTTGCCATTATTTGGAGGTATGGTCTGTGTGTCGGCCAGGTCTATTCTAGCCGTACGCAGTATGCAGGTGATGGATCTACGCGTGACCGTGGGGTCACAAACGTCCTACTGTCATTTGCCCTAGGTGGGCTATATATCTACTACTGACGTGAGACCTTATTGATGAAATGTTGAACTGCACTCCACGAGTTGCCTTGATTTTATTTACTCGCACCAATCTGCCGGAATTATTTGCCTTTGGGGGCAAAAGGATCGCGTGATTGATTGAATGAATGTGTAGATGAATGAGCTGAGTGCCAAGATGACGTATCGGTCTGTTGAATTTATGCCTATTTGTTCCCTATCGCGCCTCTTTTCTCCTGGGTGCGAAGTCTTTATTTTGTACGGTGTGCATCCTAGTTGTTTATGACCTGGAGCTCGCCATGTAGGTTTATTTCTGTCATGGCCGTGTGCAGGTCCATGTTTTCTGTTATTGTTTTGCTTTGCGTTCATTGCTCTATGGAGCACTGTCTTTGCCCCTCGTGGATTATTTCCTTGGTCCGGCAGTTTTCTGATTTAATCACTTTATTATTTTATCTGCTCCTTGGTGTGCGGGAATCGATATGAGAGGGGTATTGTTAAAAAAAGAGAGTGGATATTGAAAATGACTCCCACGCTTGAAATTGCGTTTCTATTCCTCGCCGAAGGAAAGATTGAATAAAGATTGTGTTAATGATATTCAGCTCGCAGTTTTTAGTAGCGAGGTCAGTGGTGGAATAAATGCTATCATCTCAAGAGTAACTGTGCCCTATGCATGTAAGAAAAGATGAGGTCACGATACCTTGGTACGATTATCTTTTGGGCTGACGCCGAATATGTATGTATTACCTTGTTATTATTACTGGTTATTTCATCTAATTAATCCCTTTGATTTACGTTACATTACAATACATTATCATCTATCATTTATACGGATTTTTACTCGTAGTAGTGTTAGTTGTTAGCTTTAATTGTTTGAGGAGAATAACGTTTTCACCTCAGGGCTATGTCTTTCGCCCTTCCTGATCGGGGATCCACGGCAAATTTGTTTCCCTACGATGGTCGTGATTCACTATGTGTGTCCTTTAGTTAGGGAGGGTGTGGCTCAGCTGTGAGCTTGCATCCGGGAGATAGTAGGTTCGAATCCCACTATCGGCAGCCCTGAAAATGGTTTTCCGTGGTTTCCCATTTTCACACCAGGCAAATGCTGGGGCTGTACCTTAGGCCACGGCCGCTTCCTTCGAACTCCTAGGCCTTTCCTATCCCATCGTCGCCATAAGACCTATGTGTGTCGGTGCGACGTAAAGCCCCTAGCAAAAAAAAAAAAAGATCAAGAACTGCCTCGGCCATCGATTTCAAACATGGACGAACCAGCACAACAAACGGTATGTTAAACAGCCAGTGTAGTTACAATGTACTCTTTTAATTAATATAATGTAGTTGCGAACAAATATACAGTTGTACAAATTAGTACAGTATAAAGTAATCAGTGTTGTCTACTGCACAACCATCAAGAAATTTGCGAAGTCTTTTTCATTTCAAAACACAGCCAAAACTGAAAACCGTTAACCATTAAGTTGTACTTGTTACTCTGAAATACGAAACGAACATTTCTCCAACGGACTTAGGATCTAATGAACAATTCCTGTTGTGCCCTATCCGCAACCCTACGAGAGAATTATCCTCGGTAGTACTGTAGATCCTTCCAGATCTGCTGCAGTAATTTAAAATGAAGCACACCTTCGTCGCAAGAAATTATGCAACACACAACACCCCATTACAACAGCATCTACTGTATGTTACCTGGTTTCAAGGAGATTGCAGTATGGAAAATCGTGACTCTAGCTCTTAAAATTCCAAACGCGTTTTCCACAACTCTTCGAGCCCGTGATAAGAAGTAGTTGTAAACACATCTGTCCTTTGTCAAATTCTTCTGGCTGAATGGTTTCATAAAGTTCTCTCGCAGGGAAAACGCTTCATCTCCGATGAAAACAAACAGTAGATCCTCACATATAGTAGGTTTGGCAACGTACAGCTTATTACTCATTAGCCTTCTGTATAACTCCGTATATTCCAGGATACCTCCATCCGATATACGACCATTGACTCCAAAATCAACCAGTATGAATTCATAGTTAGCACTGTCTATACCCAATAAAACTATGCTGTGATAACCTTTGTAGTTAAAATACAATGAACCGCTATTAGCTGGAGGAATAATCCGTACATGCTTTCTATCTACGGCTCCCAGTGCATGAGGAAACTTACATTTTTCTTCAAAATCCTTTGCAATGTGCCTCCAGTCCTCCTCGGACTTTGGAAACTAGAAATAAAAACACAAACACATTTACAGTCAAACATTATCTTGAAATTCGCTATACAATACAGTGGTAACTGTTAATTCTGCAGGAAAATGTGTAGTATGCTAAATAATTAAAAACCAATCTTTTAATTTGTTTTAACTCCATATTATTTTAATTGAGGGACTGCCTGGCTGAGGCGGTAAAGGTATTCTCGACTCAGCCGGAGGGACGCGGGTTCGATTCCACGTCAGGACGCCAAAAAATGTAAGAAACGAGACTTCCACTTCCGGAGGTGCGGATGGCCCTGAGGTTCACTGAGAAAAATACCGTGGACTTACAATCTTGAAAGACCTTTGGCCTACCAACCGACCGCTGCTCAGCCCATGGGCCTGCAGATTACGATGTGTCGTGTGGTCAGCACGACGAATAATCTCGGCCGTTAATGTTGGCTTTCTTCACCGGGTCGCCATCTCACCGTCAGATAGCTCCTCAATTGTAATCACGTAGGCTGAGTGAATCTGGAACCAGCCCTCAGGTGCAGGTTAGAAACTTCATACCTGGCCGGGAATCGAACCCGGGGCCTCCGGACAACGGGCAGACACCCTACCTCTACACCACGGGGCCGGCCAGAAGTTCACTCAGCCTACACCAAAAATGAGTACCAGGTTAAGCCCTTAACGCTAGTATACCTATGGTAGAAGTGATTAAACCTATAGGAGACTAAACGTATGAACACATTTAGAATTAGAAAAACGCCTAAAGGCATCAAAAAGAATACGCGTGTGACAGCTGTTGATGCCTTTAAGCGTCAAACCAAGTTAAGGGGTTAATTCCTGGTGGAAAATGCGGCCGGGTGTAGAGCTGACCACTCTATCTCACCAAGTGCCGAGGTTACGGATAGTGGAAGCCTTTTACCTTGCTCTCCTCCGAGGGCCTTCATGGCCTGTACGGAGATGACTTTGCTTTACATATATATTATTTTCATTCGTATAATGATAGATTAATTACGTGCCTATTTCCTGCAGGATATGCAAGACGTTCTGCCTCCAGATGATTCAGAAGAAAGCGAGAATCAAAGGAAGGAACCGGAACTGGACCTAGAAGAGTGCAGTACGTTGGAAGGAATTTCTACCCCAGGATCTTCTTCCTCATGCATTACCACACCATCGACATCTAAGGGTGTAACCACCAGAAGGTCGAGAAAAAGACCAATGAAAGAAATTGGTTGCGAAATTAAATCAACTGGAAAAAGAAGACGGCACCGATGCTGTAGGTAAAGTGTATGCTGAGAAGTTGAGGTGCTTAGATCCAACTCAACGAATATATGCAGAAAAGATCATTAGCGAATCGAGGCACAGCTTAAAAATCTTAGTAGATACACGAGACTAACCGCACTAGAAGATCACAATACTTCTGGACAGTTTAGGCCTCATATGCAGCAACCTCAGGGGAGTACTCTGTTTCGAGATCAAATAAGTTACTAAGAACCGTCAAATAGGGGACCTCAACACAGATACTTCGTGGCCCAGTTTTTGCAAACATTTGATCCAAATGAAAACAGTACATTTTAATCAGTTAGAATGCGATTTTCCTTCTGCTTCATGTTGATATTATTTCCATTATATTATACTTTTTACAATTTACAATTATGGATTCACGTTGTTCCTACTCTGCCATGTATTAATTAATTAATCCGGCAATGCCACTTATTTCTTTTCATAGCACATGAATACATTAACTTAATCACACTAAAACAGGTATAGAATAAAATACATTACTTCCATCCACCAATTTCGGATCACCTGAAACAAGGAGAAACTGAAATCCAAATGTTGTTTTGATACGCAACATTTCCTCATCACAACTTGTTCATCTATTACGACATTAAACGTTAAAATTAAGCCAACTGACTATTTACACCCAATCTTTAAATTATATTTTAATTAATTGATTCATTTTGCCCTAGACGTTAACAGTGCTATATGATCTAGGACAACGTGTAGGCCTATTTTAACACTTCGTGAGTTCAATTAGTGCTTCATGTCACAATTCTGTACCTGATCCAGTTATACTAGAATTACAACACACATTGTGAATGACTGCACGAATAGATCACAGTCCGGCTTGAGCTGTGGCAGGAGGCGGTTCGCAAGACTCTGCCTCATTGCGTGTGACGTGTGGTGTTCTATTATTCTATAGTGTAATTACGTAAAGTGAAAATGGCAACCAACGACATCCGGAAAAATACAATTACATGTGATTTCCCTGATAAGCCAAATAAACCCAGCCCTGCGGGAATACACAAATGGATACAGCAAACTTTAAAGTTGAATGTCAACCAACTGGAGGCCATACAACTTGACAATTTGGAAACGGCAGTCTACATCAAGTTAACCAGTAAACTGTTAATGGAGAAGATGCTACTCACGACCAATGGACACTCACAGGTACGGAAATTTAGTGGCTCTATATCTGATGTGGTGATAACGTGTGCAGACGTGGATAGCAAATTAGTGAGAATAATGAACCTCCCCATATAAATGCCAAATGAAAGAATAATGTCTTTCTTTAGCAAGTATGGCAAAGTAAGAGAAATCCGGAATGTGAGGTGGTCCTCCGCCTATATTTATAATATATACAGTGGAATTAGGACCATGCGCATAGAGTTAAAAACTGCCATACCTCCCATTGTATCTATAGAGGGATACAAGGCTCAGGTAGTCTACGAAGGGCAACCGAAATCCTGCTTTTTCTGTAATGCTACAGACCATTTTAGACAGGACTGTCCCATCCGGCGCGGAGAGAAAGAACATAAATCGGGGCCTAGACTCCTTAGTGAGATAGTTGCCAATAATGAATGTCACAGTGACTCCCTGGCTGCACTAGAGTCAGAGCGGATGTCCCCAAGTATCACACACGTAGAAAACCCGGTCCCGGTCCAACCACAAGTTGCAGAACAACAACACACGGATGACTCACCTAGCCACTCTACTGTCGTCTCGCAGACACCAGTCAGCCGGGTCGACTCCCCAACTGCAATATGTACACAGCCACAAACACAACAGTCAAAGCTGGACACACATGAGCAACACCAAACATCTGCCAATACTCAGCCACAGGTAGACAGCCTTGTAGGAACAGACTGCTCGATTATAAACAACATTCAACAGGGAACCAGCAGCGCACCTACCAACACTGACGTGGAGAGTGCATTACCTGCTACGGTACTAGAGACAGCTGGGGAGGGGGACATAACTGTCCAACCCCTGAGTCAGAACTCCACTCCCGATCCAGTGACCACTAAGCATGCAGTGGGTTGCAGAAATAGAAGACGATACCTCTACGCTTATGGAAACTCAAGACACGGGATCAGAGACCCCAGCAAGCATACAGGTCGATGAACCACCACTAAAAGACGCCGCCACGGCGAAAATCACACTAAAATTAAAAACACAACGACACTCGCGGGAAGAAATCCATAAGCCCTACACGACAAGAGACCCGCGTCTACACGGGAATAGAGTTGCAGAAAGAAGATAGTTCCCGCCCCCCCCCCCCCCCCCCCCCGCTCGCCGATCTGTTCTTTTGCCCGATCAGGAATGTCACCTCGAATGATGAGGCTGTCAACCTATACAACGAAGACAACACTACTGAATGGGACGCCAGCTAGTAAACAATAAACACAACGGTACAAGACTGCGACGAATACTCGCCACTTTCCTTTCCCATAATTACTAGGAAGACGGCATACAATGGTCCCTCTTAGGATCATGCTGCTGACTTACACGATATTATCTCTTAACATAAACTGTATCCAGGCTCCTAGTAAGCAACTTCTGTTCCGGCAACTTCTGCGTGACCAGGATGTTGATATTGCCCTTCTTCAATCAAGAAGTAGCTACGGAGGACTGGCAATCAATACCTGGATGTGAGAAAATCTTAAATGTTAACGAAGACAAACGTGGTACTGCTATATACATCAAAGACCACATTCAATACACCGATCCAGTTCTGCTCCTAAACTCTCGCGGAATTAGTATTCGTATTAACGAGCTATTAATAGTAAATATTCATGTACGATCGGGCTCGAACGCAAGACTCGAACGAAGGACCTTTTTTACGACAGAAATCTTACCCCTTCTTCAACAATTTAACGGTAACATGATCCTTGGAGGCGATTTTAATGCAGTACTTTCGCCTAAAGACCAAACAGGTCACTTTCAGGGCTGCCCTGCGTTAGCTGCGCTGATACAAGGTTTACAATTGAAAGACACCCCACAGCCCTGGTTACACATATTTTTACAACACGGGAGCATCTCGCTTGGACCGCATTTACATAAGTACCCATTTACAAGACGAGCTACGTGAAGTTGATTTATGCCCGGTGGAATTTTCGAATCATTGTGCTTATATTTGTAAGAGCAGACAGCCGGCTATGGGGCCGGCACGTGGAAGGGGTACATGGAAATTAAACTGCAGTATTTTGCGTGAAGAGGAGTTACAGGACCGCTTCTCCACTGAATGGGAAAGATGGAAACGACATATACACCACTATCGAGATATCTTAGATTGGTGATTGTTATATGCTAAACCTCGAACAATACGGTTATTGAAGGCATACAGTTCCCAACGTCGACGGCTACTCAACCAGACTACGGACTTTTATTACAGATGTTTATGGCAGCTCTATACTGCAGATCCTACCAACCCGCGAACGTACCAGCGCATTAAGCAGGTACGAGCTCAGCTATTGACACTGCACAGGAGATACCAAGAAGGTTTGAAAATTCGCGCTCGAGACAACCATTACAACAGCAAGAGGCTCTTTCCATATATCACTTCCTTCGAGAATGTCGCAGGGGGCGACAGAAATATATTCATCAGCTTACTACCCAGGACGGCCAAATTGTTCAAGACCACCCACGGATACAAGCAACACTTGAAAACTTCATTCAAGACTTGTATGGAGAAGGCGAGGTAACCCATCTTGATCACAGATACACGTTTTTCGATGGAATTCGTGGAAGGATTCAGTGCCGTGAACAAGACAGTCTGACGGCTGAGTTAACGGAAGACGAAATATATCAAGCACTCAAGCGGAGCGCATCCCATAAATCACCAGGAATAGATGGACTGGGGAAGGAATTCTATGTACAGCTATGGCCAATCATCAAAGCCGAACTTGTGCTGATACTAAATAACGCCCTACAACATGACAGGAACATTACAAAGATGAAGGAAGGTCAAATAGTTCGAATTCCAAAGAAAGGGAAACCAATGACCCCAGCCGACTTTAGACCTATCACACTCCTCAACTTTGATTATAAGTTACTTACTCGCTGCTTGAAACAACGGCTCAACAATTTCTTAGCAGACGTAACTTCCAGCCAACAGTCACGAGCTGTTCAGGGAAGAAGTATTTTGAACACTGTCTGTGCCATTCGCGATATTATTAGTAGGTCACTCGTCGAGAAGCAACGGCGACAGCTGCTCTCCTTGGACTTTGATCACGCATTTGATAGAGTTAGCCATGGTTATTTGATCAAAGTGTTTAAAGCATTAGGTTTCACTATGCGTTTTACCACTCTGATGGCTAAGATACTGACTGGCGGCTCTTCTAAAATAACTGTGAATGGTTACCTTTCAAACCCTATCAAAATTACACGAGGAGTACGGCAAGGTTGTCCCTTATCGATGATGCTGTTTGTGTTATCTTTGGAACCCTTTATTGTCAATGTATTACGTACCTTCCCCCCCTGGTATGATCGACGTCTTTGTCTACGCTGACGATGTCACATTAATTATGGATCGCAATGCTGACTACCAGCGTCTTTTCAACGAGCTCGACACTTATGGACAGTATTCCGGTGCACATCTCAACTTCCAAAAAACTAAAACTACGCGGATAGGGTATCGAAGCAGGACTTCCGAAAATGTTCCCTCATGGATGCAGATAACTGATGAGATTAAGATACTCGGCATCCGGTTCTGTAATAGCACACATCAGATGATTAAAAAAAATTGGTCCCTTGCCCTTGCATCGGTGAAAAGTGTACCGGGCGGTACACCTCCACGCCGCTAATTCAAACATTGCGCCAGTTGAAACTCCTCTACTGGAAAAAGCCTGAACTTTAACAACCATATTAATTCTAAGGTTTCTCAGAAGATGTCTCTACGGTAAATTTTTAAGTGTTCTGAACTATGCTTGTTTCGATTTGTATTTGTTTGCTCTGTAGTACGAAGTGTGAACATTCTCTTCTAGATGGCACTACGTAAGAACTAAAATTGTGCACCCTAGTGCGAAGTGAAGGAGCTCTTTTTTGAAGAAATTTGGTATTCATAAGTTTGTTCTTTCTGAAATTTCTTTCAGTCATTGTTTGGGTTGGCAGTATAACCCTTCTCTTTCCGCCAGTTTGAATTTGACCAATGAGTAATTTCTGTAATTAATTTTCCACCAATCCTAGATGTCTTCTTCAGTTTTGACTTGTAATCTTTAGCCGACCAATAAAATTTTGTGGGCGGGTTGTTATCATTCATGAAACGTCTCGAATTTTCCGCGAGGGTATATAAACTGCTGATTTTCGGGTCTCGGGTCCACTTCAGTAACATCTCTCCTAGTGTGATTATGTAGCAGGGGGCGGGAAGCGCCTCTTTCTTCGGGCAGCAGTTCATCCATAAGGTAATGGCCGTTTAATAACTTCATTTTTCGCTAGCTCAGCAGTTTAACCCTCGGGGCAGGTTCGAAAACTTTTCTCATGTAACCTATCCTTAAAATGTAATAGACACTTGGTAAAACTTCAACTCTTTAACGATAAATTGGGATAGAGAGTGCTAAACCCTCTCGAGCTCCCACTCCTATTGTTTTGAGGTGACTTTGTTTTCACAACCGTTTCTTATTTTTTTTAATGCAATAAAGTCTTCTTATACAAGTCACCTCTTTAGTATGGGATTAGCCCTTGTGTATGCGGCCAAGTGCCAAATAGGTTTTAAAAGTGTATTAGGAGTGCTAGTTACGCCTCCATTCAACTCAGAATTTGTTTCTTTACTTAATAGACCTCAGTAGTTTGGGTATCATTACCCCCGTTCTTGTGTGCCCGGAGGGCAGCTTGAAGGTGGAGTTTGGTGTGGCCTTTGAATAGGCTTGAACTTTGAGAGCGGGTTGCTCTTTCTTAAAAATGTATTTTCTGTGTGCCTCGAGCAGGCTTAACTGGGTAATTGGGGGCAAGTGCTCCTTGGCATGATTGGGGTTTTCTGCCCCTTTGTTGAACTTTGTACATAGGTAAAGTTGGGCTCATTGCTCAAGGATTGCGTGTCTGGGCTCGAAGCCCAAATCCATTAACCTATTGCAATTGTACATTCTTGATTTGTTGATATGCTACTGAGTACCTGTTATACTTGATATTTCTTGATCTTGAAAAGAAAATATAACCTTTGTTAAATTTTAAATTAACTTTAATTTCGTAGTTGAGACCTATTCCACCCAGCACCTTCTTTCACCTCTGCTGTTCCACAGATACCTCGGAACAAAAAGTATACTGCACCAAGTTAAATATAAATTCGTGGTGTTACAACAACGAGTGCAATATGTCAATATGTATGGTCTAAGCAAAATCTGGCATTTAAGCCAAATTTTACCAATGCCAAGAGTAGTTGGCATCCGTATAGTTTCAGCAGTAGGCTGGTATATCTGGCAAGGATCACTTTTCCACGTCGCACGAACTACACTCATGCTAGCTAAATCTGAAGGAGGTCTTGGTCTTATTGATGTACAGCTTAAAAGTAAAGTGCTCTTCTTGTTACGGAATCTCAGAATGATGCAAGCAGCAGACAACCGTAGATCCGGCAATTTTTTATTGGGAATGTGTAACCCGGAAGAGATTAAGAACCCGCCAGAATTTTACGATGTCCACCACTACGCGCCACATGCACGGTATATGCGATATGAGAAGAGCTACGTTCCCCGTGGTCTCCTCCTATCTCCAGACATAACAACGAAGAAACTTTATACGTATGTGCATACACAGCAGTATCAAGCCTCGAAGATAGTTCGGACAGCGATGTTAATAAACTGGTACAGAGTCTGGAGGAACATCTCAAATCGCATTCTCCCTCAAATAATATGTGATACGTGGTATAAGGTAGTTCATGATATCATTCCTACAAATAGCAACCTCCATCGCATCCATATGCAGGACAACGCCGCCTGTGGATTTTGCCGAGCTCCTAGGGATACAATCCAACATAGACTGACGGAATGTGACGTCACCCAACAAGTGTGGAGTGAATTTAAAGTGAAACTCCATTATATCATAAATCAGCCCAAGATCTATATTGCCTCTGAGTGGACAATTCGACCCACCTTTAGCTTGCGACCGGCTCAGTTAAATAATACTGTAGTGCTCCTCTTAGGCACTTATGTACAGTGAAACCTCGATTATCCGTTCCCCGAAACTACGTTTTCCCGTAATATTCGTTCAAATTACGTGGTCCCGCGAGCATCCCATTTAAAACCTGTATTAAAAATCCCGCGTTATCCGTTCCTCGAAGAAACGATTTCCCGCATCAACCGTCCAGAAATTTCAGTCCCATCAACGCTAAATCCTCGATCAAGCGTTTTTCAAGATTTCGAGAATGGACGGCAGGAATCGAATCTGCGAGTCTAGCGTATTTTAATTTCGTCGGATATCATGCGCGATCATACTTACGGAACATTCTGTACCAGGCTAACAATGAAGGCCTCCGCCAAGTTGCGCTTTGTTAAGAGCTTTCTGTTGAATGTTTCGTTCAGTTGGCTGTGTTACTAGCTGGTGAAAACCAACAATTTACGCAGTCGAGTTTCGGTTTGCTTACACAGTACAGTATTGAAATGGCGCGACCTGTAAAGCATGTGAAAACCCTGCAAGAAAAACTTCAGATTATACAGGAAGTTGAAAGAAATCCAACAGAAAAAAAAAGTTGACATCGCGAAACGTTTAGGCTTACCTGCTTCGACACTGAATACAATAATAGGGAAAAAACAAGAGATACGTGAACAAGTAAAAAAATGTGGATCCTCCGCAAAGAATAGAAAAACGGGGAAGGAATCGAGATATTCTAAAATGGAAGCAGTTCTCTTTTCTTGGTATCAGCAAGCTCGGGCGTCGAGAATTCCTGTGGATGGTAACATTTTGCGCGTAAAAGCTCGAAGCATCGCTGCAAGAATGGGTATCAAAAATTTTTCTGCTTCGAATGGATGGATTTCCCGGTTTAAGGAGCGTCACGGTCTGGTGTACAAAAAGCTCGCCGGCGAGAGTGCTGCAGTTGACGGTTCGGCTGTGGAAGATTGGGGGGAAAATCTCCCAGAGCTGCTTGAAGGATACGAACCGAAGAACATCTATAACGCGGATGAAACCGGCCTATTTTTCAACTGTTTACCGGATCGCACGCTGGCTCTTAAAGGAGAATCTTGTCATGGAGGCAAAAATGCGAAGGACCGCATAACTGTTTTGTTGTGCTGTAACAGTGACGGGTCAGACAAACGTATCCCTATCGTTATAGGCAAAGCAGCGAAACCGAGATGCTTTAAGAACGTGAAGAAGTTACCAGTGCGATACTACGCGAACGGTAAAGCTTGGATGACCACAGACATTTTTTTGGATTTTCTTCACGGACTGGATGCTTCTATGGGTGCTCAAGCGAGAAAAATAGTTTTGTTTGTAGATAACTGTGCCACCCACCCGCAGGAACTTTCTTTCTTACGAAATGTGGAAGTTTTTTCCATCCCCCGAACTGTACCAGTGTCCTTCAGCCTCTGGATGCGGGGTGATAAAGTGCTTTAAAGGGTACTACCGCAAGCAGCTGGTGGAAAGGGCTGTGTGTATGTTGGACGCCGGGAAAGAAGTGAAGACGAAGTTCAGTATTCTACAGGTAATCCACTTTGTTGTGTCAGCATGGTTCCACGTTTCGCCCTCCACCATTCAAAATTGTTTTCATAAATGTGGCTTTGGCGAAAGCATAGACACGAACGACACCAACACCGGCAGCGAAGAACAATTTCAGTGAGGACTGGGAGAAGCTCGCGCCGAGAGATGTTAACTTCGAGACGTACGCTACAGTCGATAGTGAGCTCGCCACTTGTGGTGTAAAGAGCATAGAACAGCTGTGTGATGATGCTACTGCCACAGTAGTGCAAGCGCCGTGCATGAGATCGCGAGCGAGGGGGAAGACGAAGATGAAATTGAACCCCTGCCAACGTTTGCAGAAGCATTAGCCGCCTTTGACAAAATTCGCGACTATATTACTGCGTTTGACACAGACAACAGCGAACTACAGAACGTTTTAAATATTGAGGGAGCACTGTACCGTGTTAAGGCACGACAAAATAAAAAACAACTGACGATTAAAGACTTTTTCACTACAAAGTGATGACAATTTAAGTTTTGTGTGTGCAGTGCGTAACCTATATGTGTGCGATGTGACACTTTATTTTTGTTAGTGCGAGAGTGTTTCATTACATCTTCTGGGATTTAATGTATTTTGGTATCATTTTTGTATTTGTGCGTTGTGATTAGCTAACTTGATTATGTGACTGGACGTGTTACAACCTATGCTTATTTACGTGTTTTCAGCTATCTTTCGTAACTATAATACCACAGGTAGGTTCATGTGAACTGCACCAGTAATTATGCCTATCATGGAAGCCACATTCTCGCCTGTTTATCGGTCAAAAAAAAAAAAAAATCATTAATGGAAAGTACCTAAAACATGGGTGAACTCGAAGTTAAATTTCACGCCGTAAGTTCGTAATACAGCACGAAAACCTTTACTGATAAATAAGTTACATTGTTCTTTTTTAGGTTATTAAAACAAAGTCTTCTAATTTACATGAGACTGTCGTCAGATAACGATTACTGTAAATAACTGTACCTGTTCCAGTTAGATTTATTCAAGGTGAAAAAAACAGAGGTAGCTACCGTAGACGTTTTAAGTGACTGTATTATAATGTTTTCCCGATCGGCATAATAACTCCGATACACTCTCCTTGCAGCAATAGTGAAACTGGAGTCTCAGATGTGGTTTTAAATTTCTTAGATATCAATATAATTCTGATAACTTATTTAGTAGAATATTTTTCGATGAGCTTGACTGATGAAAGTTGCTGGCCTGAAAGACGTTTTCACGGTAAAACTGAATTTAAAATATAAAGTTTTTAAACTAATGTACTTAATGCAGGCGTTTTTGTACAAATAAAATGATATACAGTATATATTTCATTACTGTGAAATACAGTCAAACTGTTGACGGTTTTAATTCGTTCCCGGATTTTCCGATTTCCCGTATCGTACGTTTTTTTCCCCAGGTCCCACCAAAAACGGAGAATCAAGGTTGCACTGTACATTGTGTGTTACAAGCCAAAAGACCCTACACCAAACAAGAGCTCTTCGCAGACATCAGTGTTAGTGTATACAAAGCCCTCGCGTCCCCCCAGAAGCAGCTCTATATTGGGGACTTTATTAATAAACTGGTAGCAGTCATCTAACAGTGCGACTGAGTGAATAGTGTAAATACTAAAACTTCTCTCTCTGTCAGAAGAGTGTAATTTTCCTACGCGAACGTACACAGTGGTGCACGAGTGCTATGGGTTAGCTTGTGTTATTCTTACTTCTTTAGCTCCTATTACTGTGACGCTGGTTTTTGTGTGTGATTGTAGGCAGGGAATGTGTATGTGATGTAAATTCTCGCTCCTTTATTCACTTATTGTACAGTATATTGTGTTCGCTGGCATAGAATACTCCAGTTAGTCATTGACTCACAAAAGGTGATGATGATGATGATGATGATGATGCTTGTTGTTTTAAGGGGCCTAACATCGAAGGTCATCGGCCCCTAATGGTACGAAATGAAAGAACAAAAATTGCAAAGGCATCCACTGACCAAAATAAAAATAAAATATGGCATGAAGAATGAATGGATGGACAGGAACTCAACAAAACACAAAACAAACAAACAAAAACCAGTGGATCGGACTCAATACAGATCGAAAATAACATTATTAACGACCAAGGAACCACTTATAATGCACAATGATGCTTGGTGTCTAAAGGGGGTGCAAAATCCACGTCTAAGGCCCCACAGAATGGTACATGTCGCGAGTAGAATAGAACCATGGTATTTGTCATGTTGGGGTATTAATCAGAAGTAGCGAAGACTCACGGTGTTCCACAAAAGATGGTACTACTCACAAGTATTGCAATACGTACAAGTAACGCAGACCTATGGTGTGTCTCACACAATGGCCCAACTCAGAGGCAACGCAAACCGAGAAGGTTCCCCACCTAGGTGTACTAAACACGGGCGCCGGTATTCCCGTGGTGTTCCTCACATAGTGGGTACTAATCACAGGCAACGCAGACCCACGGTGCTGCTCATATAGTGGTACAACTCACAGGCTACGCCCAGACCCGCGGTGTTGCACACATGGGTACAACACACGGGGACTGGAATCCACCAGGCCAGGCTTTTACTGCTACTAATCACAAACCTATTTCGTACCGAATTTAGTGGTACTACTCGCAAGTACAGGCAACCTATGGTGTTCCCCGCGCGATGGTACGATTCAAAATTAGTTTCATGGTTCTAATTCAGTCAGCCCTTGGTCGCCCCTTTTAGTCGCCTCTTACGACAGGCAGGGGATACCGCGGGTGTATTCTACATGTGCGTCCCCCACCCGCAGGGGGTACTCACAAAAGGTGTGTGTTTGTTGTTTACCAATATTCTCGTTTGAAGTATATTGTATTGAGTTGTATGTATTGTAATATACTATGTTGACAATAAAAAATGGCCTTAAAAATAGATGAATGAATGAATGAATGAATGAATGAATGATTGCATGACTGAATTGTATTCATGCATATTTGCATGACCCAATAAATACCGGTACTCTTCTCTCCCTGTCACGGGTAACCACCAACTGAAGAGAGTGCCCGTAGGATGGATGGATGGACGGACGGACGGATTCAACTTACAGCTACGAAACTCTAGCAGTTGAGGAAGGAACACGCAATCTATTTTACCTAACCAAAATAATGCACTTGAATTCTCACCTTTAAATATTCCTCTCTTAGTACTTCATATATAGCACGGCATGTTTCCGGAATGATGTGGCTTAACGATGGAGGAGACACTATAGCAGAAAATTTAAGGTCCGCATAGCTTCTTCCCGTTGCCAGAAACCTCAATGTTACTGCAAGTCTTTCAAAAGCGCTTATCGATTCTCTTATTACACTGTCTATATACGGTGTGACATACTGCAACAGCACTAAGAGTGTCTCTTCGTCCGTTCTCAAGTAGTTAAACCAGTCATCTTTTTCTAATTTTAACTCCTTCAAAAGATTAACGTGCGAAAGCGAAGCACGTTGTAGAAGCCAGTCTTTTGCCCACCTTCTACGTTGTGATTTCTTCCTCTTTTTAACATCCGAAATAACAACACTAGACAGAAGTACCACTTTGTAAGTTAATTGACTTAATCTGGCCATGGTCAGGAAATACTACCTGCGCTCGTCTCGATTAGAAATACAGGACTGTGCGAAAGCTGTACAAACGGTCGGAACGAGTAAACGCATCGTGAACAGTGCAGACCAGATGTGCAGACGGTCGTTGCGAACGTGGTCTGCCCAGAAGGGTCTGAGCGTGTAAAGGGCCCTTTACAGTGCATTGTTTACTAACACTGTAAAATTCTTGTTCTTTTGTACTTCGGAAAAATGTGTATAAGAATAGTATTTACAGAAATCGGAAATATTTAAGATTAACTGGTGAGTATCTCCATATATTTGTGCTAATAGAAACTGTACCGGGCGGTACACCTCCACGCCGCTAATTCAAACATTGCGCCAGTTGAAACTCCTCTACTGCAGGAAGCCTGAACTTTAACAACCATGTTAATTCTAAAGTTTCTCTGAAGATGTCGCTATTGTAAATTTTAAAGAGTTCTGAACTGTGTCTTTTTCGATTTATATTAGTTTGCTCTGTAGTAAGAAGTGTGAACATTCTCTTCTAGATGGCACTACTGAAAAACTACAATTGTGCACCCTAGTGCGAAGTGAAGGAACTGGGTTTTTTTTAGAAATTTTGTGTTCATAAGTTTGTTCTTTGTTAAATTTCTTTCAGTCATTTTTTGGGTTGGCAGTATAACCCTTCTCTTTCCGCTTGTTTTGAATTTAGCCAATCCCGAAATTCGCTAATTAATTTTTGACCAATAACGTATGTCTTCTCCGATATGGATATGTTGCTTGATCCTAGCCAATAAAATTGAGGGGGGTGTGGTTTATTATTCTTGAAAGGTCTCGAATGTTCCACGAGGGTATTTAAACTGCTGATTTTCTGGTCTCCGGGCCACTTCAGTAACATCTTTCCTAGTGCGATTATGTAGCAGGGGGCGGGAAGCGCCTCTTCCTTCGGACAGCAGTTCTTCCATAAGGTAATGGCCTTTTAATAACTTCATTTCTTGCTAGCTCAGCAGTTTAACCCTCGGGGCAGGTTCGAAACTTTTATCATGTAACCTTCCTTTAAAATGTAAAAGACACTTGGTATAAATTCCGTCTCTTTAACTACAAATCGGGATAGAGAGTGCCTAACCCTCTCGAGCTCCCTCTCATATTGTTTTGAGGTGACTACGTTTTCATAACCGTTTTTCTTCGCTTCATAATGTAATAAAGTTTTCCTATCGTGTCACCTCCGTAGTATGGGATTAGCCCTTGCATAAGCGGCCTAAGAGCCAAATAAGTTTTTAGAAAGGTGTATTAGGAGTGCAAGGTACGCCTCCACTCAAGTTGGTATTTTGGGGCCATGTAAGTGTCCTGTTTCTTTACTGAATAGGCCTCAGTAGGTTGGGTATTTTTACCCCTGTTCTTGTGTGCCTGGAGGGCAGCTTAAAGGTGGAGTTTGGTGTGGCCTTTGAATAGGCTTGAATTTGGAGAGCGGGTTGCTCTTTCTTAAAGTTGATTTTCGGTGTGCCTGGAGGAGGCCTTACTGGGTAATTGGGAGCGAGTGCTCCTTGACTTGACTGGGGTTTTCTGCCCCTTTGTTGAACATTGTAGATAGGTAAGGTTGAGCTTATAGCTCAAGGTTCATGAGTATTGGGCTCGAAGCCCAAATCTTGTAACAACTGTAATTGTACCTTCTTAATTTATCGATCTGCTATGCGGAACCTGTTATATTCAGTTATTTATTTATCTTGAAAAGAAAATATAACCTTTGTTAAAGTTTTAAATTAACTTTAATTTCGTAAGTTGAGACCTATTCATCCCAGCACCTTCTTTCACCTCTGCTGTTCCACAGATACCCCGGAACAGAAACATTAGAATAATCAGAAATGAAAACTCGAAATATGGTAGAACAAAATTTTAAATATTGTCCAACTCGGGGTGACTCTTGATACAAGAACCTGAACTCATAGTTTGTAGGTTCATGTTTACTATCCCAGTTGGAGTCATCACTGATACATTAAGAGTGTGCATATCACTTAAGTTATATACATGCAAACACACAAAATTTAGTTCATGATAGGCTACTTCATATAGGGTGTTCTTTTCTACAGCGTACCACACGGGTACTGGTGTTCACCAAGATGCCGAGGAACTATAGGAAAATTCTTAATGGGCGACCTTATGCCATAGGCCATCTGTAAAACTTGGAAAAAGCTTTGCACGAGATCAAATCTTCAAAGTTTAGTATTCGTGTAGCTTCTGAGAAGTATGATATTGATAAAATTCAGCTTTGGCGCTGTCTGCATGGCAAACTCACTAAAACAATAGGCGGTCAGACAGTTCTCTCCACAGAAGGAGAGGAATGCTTGACAAAGGAACTGGTTACTGCAAGTGAATGGGGATTCCCATTTACGTCGTATGATATTAGACTGTTGGTGAAGGGCTACTTAGACAAGGCGGTGTGGTCAAACAATTTAAAAGCAATATGCCTGGAGAAACTGGGCTTAATCTTTTCTTGATCGATATTGACAAACACTGACTGTAAGACTTGCTAATAACATTAGCCCTTTCAGACCTCTGCCATCTAGTGACATAATTGTGAAGCAAACATCAAAACAAGCAAGATGGCAGAGTCATTGCCAGGATCATCAGGTAAGTCAGATTTCTTTATTAACCCTCAAATGGTTAAACAACGATATATCGCCGTTTTTGTACACGTCGTTGCGGTCAACGACGATACATCGATTATTTTGCAGCCGTTCATTAGACACGCTTTCGTTATGCGTAGTAACACACAAATGTGCTCTATGTAGTATCATTTTAAACAGCAGATTACAGGCTCTCTTTTGACTCCAGTTGCTAGGTGGCAGACTGCAGTTTAAATGAACTGCGCAGTCTTAAGTTTCAGTCGCTAGGCTCGCTACCTTGACTGCGCAGTACACTGGCGCATTGCAGCGTGACGGTGTAGTTCTGTTGTACGCGTTGTTTTTATCAGTTATTTTGCTGAAATGGCGAGTAATTTAGGTTCAAGTCCCATTCGTAAGATGTTGGATGAAATAATGACTGGCGTGAGTGATAATGACAGTGACAGTGACATTGACGCTGGTGTTATGAGTGACAGATCACTAACGGACTTATCTGGTTCACGTGGCGATGGGGATTTTGTTCCTGATGAAGATGCATTCGAAGGTAATAATGATAGTGTTGTATAGTGGTGTTGCGCGGTCCATGAGCCGTTGCGAGCCATTGTTTATGTGAACAGGGTCAACAATCGGCAGTGACTGTTAAAATGTGAAAATTTGAAATCACGGCTTACTAGATAACAAAACGCCATACTGGAACTACAAAGAAGTTAGAACTTCGATTGACTGATCAGGATTGCAAGAAACGAAATGACAGGTGCAAAAGAAAACCAGGCTCTATGTGAAACATGCGATAAGAAGGTCAGAGGTGACGATATATCGATACAATGTGACGGTATATGTGAGAAATGGCACCACAAGGAGTTCACAGGCACGACTATAGGAGAGTTTGACATATATTGATACGAAAAAACAGCAAACTGTTGTGGATGTGCGAGACATCAAGCACCAGCTAATCAAGAAAAGGGACAAAGAAGAAAATGAGATGGACGAGCTGTCTCAGAAAGTGGACTCAATTATGGATTTCCTGCAAAACCAGCTAGGAGCATCGATAGAAAAAAATAGGAAAATCACTGAATAAGCAGAGACCATAAGTGACGCAAGGAATCCCCAAAGCTAAATCAGTAGAACCAAAGGATAACAACGGAGGAGCAACAGAAGGTAATAGGATGACTAAACCGAATGCATACGAGAACAGCACAGAAGAACGAGTAGCAGACAAACGGATTCAGGCAGAAGATGCAGAGGGAGATGGAAATACCAGCCAATTGACGCAAATGCTGAAAAGGAAGGGAAAAGAACACATCTCGCCGCGACCGCCAATAATACTAGGGACGAAAGAGGGCGAAGACCTCAAAGCAGGAGAAAGGACTGCTTGGTTATATGTGGGACGGCTGAAGAAGAGCACCACCAGTGAATCTCTAATGCGCTTCCTTAATAAAAATGCAATCACAGAGGGTATATCGTGTGAGGATCTCAACACCAAGGGGAACTACAAAGCGTTTAAGGTGGGAATACCACTCAAGAATCATGCTGAAGTGGAGAATCCGGGTTTTTGGCCGAAGGGAGTATTTGTGAGGAGATTTCGGTTTCGGAGGGGAAACCCACGAAGAGATGAGGTAGAGGGGGAATCACTTGAATAAACACATAAAAATACTTCTATGAACATAAAAGGAATAAGGAATGCATTCTACCCCCTGCGGGTGGGGGACGCACATGTAGAATACATAGATGATGATGATGATGCTTGTTGTTTTAAGGGGCCTAACATCGAAGATCATCGGCCCCTAATGGTACGAAATGAAAGAACAAAAATTACAAAGGCATCCACTGACAAAAATAAAAAAATAAAAATAAACAGGGGGTGTGTGTTTGGTCCGCGAGAGGTATTTTATTTCCCTCAAGTCCGCTGGCAAGCAGGTTAGGACCCCCCTATCCGCCACCTGGGACGCGCCACGTTGGAGTATCACCTCTCCCCCTGCTACGCCTGCGTAGCAGGTTCGTGGGTAGAATAATTCCGCGGTATCCCCTGCCTGTCGTAAGAGGCGACTCAAAGGGGCGACCAAGGGCTGATTGAATTAGAACCATGAAACTAATTTTGAATCATACCATCACGCGGGGAACACCATAGGTTGCCTGTACTTGCGAGTAGTACCACGAAATTAGGTACAAAATAGGTTTGTGATTAGTAGCAGTAAAAGCCTGGCCTGGTGGATTCCAGTACTCGTGCGTCGTACCCATGTGAGCAACACCGCGGGTCTGGGCGTAGCCTGTGAGTTGTACCACTATATGAGAGACACCGTGGGTCTGCGTTGCCTTTGATTAGTATCCACTCTGTGAGGAACACCACGGGGCCCGTGGGACCGGCATCCGTGCCTAGTACACCTAGGTGACAAAACTCATTGGTTTGCGTTGGCTATGAGTGGCGCCATTGTGTGCGAAACACCATAGGTCTGCGTTACCTGTACGAAGTACAATACTTGTGAGTAGTACCGTCTTGTGTGGAACACCGTGAGTTTCGCTACTTTTGATTAGTACCCCAACATGCCAATACCATGGTTCTACTTTACTCGCGACATATACCATTCTGTGGGGCCTTAGACATGGATTTTGCACCCCTTTCGACATCAAGCATAATCGTGCTTTATGAGTGGTCCCTTGGTCAGTAATCAATTATGTATGATCTTTGTTTGAGTCTGATCCACTGTATTTTGCTTGTTTCCTTTTTTTTTTTTTGTTTTTTTTTTTGGTTGGGTTCACGTCCATCCATTCATTCTTCATGACGACATTATTTTTTTGGTCAGTGGATGAATTTGACATTTTTGTTCTTTCATTTCGTACCATTAGGGGCCGATGACCTCGATGTTAGGCACCTTTAAACAACAAGCATCATCATCATCATCATCTATTAATTGTAAGGGAGGGGGATTAACCACTCAACCAGTTTCAAGTGTTTTCTTGTTTAGTTGTAACTTGGTTCCCTGTGGCGAAGGGAATGTCATATAGGTTTCGCTGATGCATTCGAAATTACAGTAACTTGTTAGATACTATATTGGGGATGAATTTATCTGAGTAACCATGGCTAACAATTATCTTGTCCGGGAAATTAATATTATTTTGTTAATTTATGTAGTTCGCAGTCACATGTAATCGGTGGCATGGTCCCAAAGACTTGTATATCATATTATCTTAAAATGTTATTTTATTTTGCCAAGGACATTAAAATTTAGTTTGTTCCTATTGGAAGAGTTTCATTTTGCCGTAGTATAGTGCGTCCTGAATTTCCTTCACACCCTTAAGCCTGTAAGCAAGATACAAATTTACAGATCCGGACAAACCACCCCAGGAGACCCAGTTGTTAAGATCAAGGGTGCGGAGAAGTGTGTTCGAATCCTGCACAGGCCCTGGGCATTGCCACATTTGTTGTCATGAATACTTGAACTTTGCTTTCACTGCGGCTTCGTATCCCAGGCCAGAAAGGGTTCAATACATAGCCCAAAATGGAACTAGCACAATCGACCTTGTCTTCTACAGAGGGAACAGGTTACAATTAAAGAAGCAGGAAGGACTGTGGACCTCCTCAGAAGCACCCATAAGGAAGCATATCCCAATTATAACGCCGTTTCAAATGGAAACTAAACAAAGACAAGTGTGTTGGACGGAATCAAATATTCGAGGAAACTGGATCTTGAAATCCTGAAGAATAGTACGGGAGAAATAGAGAAGGCAAGGGACATTATCAAAAAGGGGAAATTAGATGAGGCTTTAGAAATATCCACACACAAAAAAAATGCAAACAGCCACCATGGAAAGGAGGAAAAGGCGAGCACAAAGAGCACCAGGAGTGCTACAGAAAGTGAAAGGAAACACTAAGAGCACTATTCAGAGCCAAAATATTTAAACAGCAAGCGGATCTAACATTCTACGCTGAGAGAGGAAGAGAATACAAACGTCTACTAAAACAGAAAAGAGCTGACCATATATAGAGAGAAGGAAGGAGACAGGCAGAGGACGCGAAGGCTGACCCTTTCATAGCTCTAAGGAAGAGCAACCCACCCACTACCAGTAGAGGCATGGGAAAACTACTACAACAAAATTCTAAACCAGCAACAGAAAGGTCAAGCATATGATCCAATAATACAACAGGTTCACGCACATCATGTAATAACGAAGGATGAAGTAAGGCGGACGATAAAGGAAGGAAAAAATAAAAAGGCAGCGAGACCAGACAATATCTACATCGAGCACCGTAAGGAATCTATGGATATTGTACCGGGAGGTACACCTCAACTCCACTCATTCAAAAGAAGCGCCAATAAAGAACTCTGTCTATCGAACAAAACGTGAAATTGCTACTACATGAAGTTGGGACATTGATCAGAAGATGTCACTAATGAAGTATTGAGTAATTGTGTTATTATGAAGTTGCCTAAAGTGACTGGATTTCTTTGCTTTGTGTTTGTTTACTTCAAGAAGTTTGAATATTTCTTCATAGATGTCATTACAAAAACTGAGGTCATGCACTCTGGTGCAAGGTAAAAGAATTTGTTATTGAAAGGAATTTTGTGTTTATGGGTTTTCTCTAGTAAATTAACTTTCATTTATTTTTTATATTTCAAAGTTTGCAACACTTCTTTCTCATTCCGCCAGTTTTGAATCAGGCCAATAGGAATTTTCTGTAATTATTTTTCAGCCTATCAGAGGCTTCTTGTGTGCTCTTTGAGTGTAACTATTGATTCTGCTAATAAAATTGAGAGGGTGTGTCCAGATTAGTTCAGAACCCTCTAGAACCGTCCCCTCGCGTATATAAACCGCAGCTTTTCAGGCTACCTTGTCTATTGATCACCGAATATCTGAGTGTGTGTAGGAAGATAGGAGGCTGGGCGCTTCATTCTTCGCCAGACAGTCCAGCAGCCAAGGTAATGTCCACCAGGCTTATTGTTCTGTAGCTACCTTCGCAGACATACACGAGGGGAAGGTTCAGATTCCTAATTATGTAACCTCCTGTTTTCTAAAATGTAAACCTTCTTTCGGCTAATGTAAAATTTCATAAATCCTTAAAAATGTAAATCGCGGTTAGAGAGTGTCTTGAGTTCCCCTTCAAATTGATTTTGAGGTGACTGTTTCTCTTTTCTGTAAACTGTTAGATTAATCTCCATTCTAGTCACCTCGGTAGCTTGGGATTAGCCTCTGCATCATCGGGCCGAGAGCACAGTTAGGGTTGTAAAAGTTTTAGGAGTGAAAGTATACGCTTCCATTCATTTTGTGTTAGGGCCAGTAATCTAACCTGTTCTTGTTTCCACGAAGGCCCAGTAGTTTGAGTAACAGATACCCCTGCGTAAAAGTGATTTCAATTGTAAATTGTGCCTAGAGAGGCCAAAGATTGTAAGATTTTTGATGTAATGTTGCCTTGAGTAGGCTGTAAGAAATTTGTTAAAGTTGGAGAGCATGTAAGCTCTTTTCTGTGTTTTCTAAATTCAACTACAATATTGAGGTGAGCCTCTGGAAGGCTGTCAAGTTGTTGGAGCAAAGGGCTCTTAAATTGGAATGTTCCGGTTCTTGTCTAAACACTGAGATTTTGCGTAAGTTTGTAAACTGGATCTGGCATCTCAGAATTTGTAAACTAAGGGCTTGAAGCCCAAAATTGTTAACTCTTAGAGTGCCGGGGAGCGCGATCGCGCTCCGTGTTGCAGCTGTCTATGTAAGTCGTAATAGTTTGAACATATCTGACAGATGGCAGCTCCAGTCGGCATCACACTGTAGTAGATACTACATTCACATCTACTGCTCGGCAATGGAGTACTGCACGTTGGTGAGGGAGTGATATGTGATAGAAATATAAGCAAGTTCGAGTGAGGGTGTAAGGTTTGGACGACTCGCGCGATGCAGTCAAGCATTCTGGGTGTGAAGAGGTGTTAGCAAGTGGAACAGAGTGGTTTAAGTGGGGTAGAAATCGTAATAATGGTTATACGTGGGTCCGGGCAAACTGTGAGGTTAAGCACGACGAACTGCATATCGCCCATTTGAACAAAGATCCTGCCAACGACAAACAATTCACTTATGTGATACCAGTATATGTCTTTCCGCACATATTACAACTGTGGATCTTCTCTCCAGGGTGAACATATGCTTGCTAATATTCCAGCTGTCTCTCTCCTTCCCAAAGGTAGCCGGCGAATGCAATATCGGTGATTGTCTGTTAGCACTTATTGCAAATGCAGATATTTTTCCCCCTGTGTGAATCAATTTGTGTGGTGGCGCGTGTTGGTCCTGTCCCAAAGGTAAGAAGGTATTCTCAAGCACAGTACTATGATTGGCATTGAGCAATATAGGGCTACGATGGGCGGCTGGCTGGGCAGGCAGAAGACGACAGGGCATGCAGCGAATAATGGAGAACTGGGGAAGATCGGCGAGGTTATCTTGGCAGCAACGGTGATTACTATGCTATTAATTATAGGGGGAGTGGAGATGAATCCAGGCCCTGACATTAGCTGGGAGCACTGGGAGAGAATCAATGGGATGATAGGAGACGCTGTCAAAACACACACCGGAGAGGCATTGATTAATGAATTTAAAAAGAAACAAGCCAAGGGTTTTGAAGATATGAAGACCTGGTTCAAGGATCAGTGGGGAGCCACGGAAAAAAGAATAAAGGAGAATGAGATGAACCCATGACCTTTGTGCCCTAAGAACATTATGCATAAATTGACAATTAAATTAAAAGTTCGATTCTTGATAGCATGGATTTGACACGTGACGAGGGGGTGATTACCTTCGGTCCCACGCTCTGGGATACGTGACGTCAGCCGCACGTGTCCACGGCGGAAGAGTCTCAAGTCATTTTTGTGAACTATTTCAAAGCGCGTGTACATGGCGTGACCCAAGCCAAGTCAAAAAAATATAGTGCCTATCAAAGGAGGTCAATTATCCCACAAATCGAACCCGTATAAATTTTAAATGTCCATGAACACTACCGCCAGAAATGTAGCAAGTATGTAGTCACTTTCAAAACTCTTGTAATTACAGTTTAGTTAAGTCAGAAAATTTATAGAAATTTTCTTGGCGGCAAATGTTACTGGTATAAATATGAAGGGACGCCATGACGAAGTCTCCTTCTCCTGCATTTTTGGTACGAAGCGGACGATGAAGTGTTGAGCTGCTCTGTGAAATCAAACAAAAAAAGTAGACTGAGTTCAACTGCAGATTTTAGCCATTGTGGCTGGGGTCTTGACTCCATGATGAAATTGGCAGTGGCATCTCGCAACACGGGTTCGGAGTTCACGTGCAATTTTATGAGGCTGTTTAAATCCTAACTCACATTTGATTCAACACAGACCCTTTGTGCCAACTCCATCGCGAGCCTGCATTTTCGAGTGCATTTCATGTGTTTTTTGCATTTGTCGAGTCCAAGCTCACGCTTGTGCAGTTCTTGTCTCACCCTTTACAGCTGTTTTTTGAATTGACGCTTGTTGAATGGGTAATTTCAGTCCCTAATTGCCAGGTTTCACCTCAGCCCAAGTATTTTATAATGTTGTGTGCATTTCTGAGAGGATTGTGTTTATTGAAATGTAGCCTGTGTTTTGTGCTGCACTCGCGGCAGGCGGCATTCAATGGAGGAGTGTCTGAACTAATTTGAATCTCCAGTGCCGGTCATCTTGTACTTCCACATGGTTTTGTTACGATTTGTGTGTTTATATGTTTTGTTGTTCAAGTGATTATGTTGTCTCATGTTTATACAAGTTCGACTCACCCTTCAGGACCACTTTGAAACTAACATTGTACTTCGCGTCTTCATGTTCTCTCATTTAATCACACTAATGTAACACCTTGTAATATACATGTCTACATGCTAGCCTATTTACCACATTTTGGCTGAAGATGACGCCAAACAGCGTCGAAACTAGTTCCAAGTGTAAATATATGTTGTAAATATATGTTGTAAATAAACTATAACTATAACATTTGTATTGAAAAGGTGGACCCTTTTAAGTTTCCTATCTTCCATTCTCGGTTCAATACGGACAAAAATGAAATTCTTAGATTTAAATGAAACAGCCAACCAGGCAAAGTCGGTAGCCTATCATTACTTGGGCTTAAAAATCAAAATTGGGAAAATAGGCAAGGATATAGCATTTATCAAACAGTGCATTACACAGAATTTAACCCCTAATTTTTTGAAAAGCGTCACGAAACAACGTTTTGTTCCTCCCCATCAACGTGATGTTCAGGTTAGGACAAACAAACTTTGGTTAGAAAATGAACTAAAATTTCTCTATCGGAAAAAGTCGTTTTTAAATCATCGTTTATATGAAACTCACTTAGAGGCAGCCACCTTACTCACAAGTGCTCAGTGGAATCTTTTTCAAGACGAAGTCCAAATCAAGTTGTTCAATATTTTGTCCAAAAAACAGATAACACTAGAGAGAAAACTTGAAGCACTTAAAAATAAGAAAAATCACAGTAACTCCCCTCCAAAACCTAACAGCAAGCCTAAACTCGCTAATGACACTCTACAACAATTCCTCGCACCAGTAATTAACCTTTCCTGCACCAACTTAGATGAGGACGATATAATAATTCTTTCTGAAGGTCCAAAGCACAATTGGCCCTGTTTCAACTCGGCCCTTACAGCCTCCAAACTCGTAGTCGAATCAGAAGTTGCTATCAACAAAATGCCATATGACCTAAAAGACGAACTCAGAATGGACGTAAAAAAACAATTAAACAAAAGTTTTTTCTCAAAAAATCGCCCCGCGACCACTATCACCAAAATCAACAAAGATTCCCTTACTGAAAGAAAACAAATTCTCAATCTTAAAAAGAAAGTCAAAGACAACCAACTCATTATTACAAAGGCCGACAAAGGCAACACAACAGTCATTATGGATAAAACAGATTACATTCAAAAAACCAAAAATTTCTTGGATAATGACTCCTTTTCAATAGTTAAGGAGGACCCAACACAATCAATTCAAAGGCAATTGAAACAAATTCTAAAAAGCACATCTTTTCTCCTCACTGAGCAAGAAAAACAAAAGTTAATTACTATGAACCCAGGTCTAACAACAGCTAAAGCACTACCCAAAATCCACAAAACCGGTGTCCCTATTCGGCCCATAATAAACTACAGACCAAGCCCCTTATATAAATTATCTCAATTTATCCAACAATTTCTTAATAAACATTATAAATTCTCGTCAAATAAATCCATCAGGAACACTGTAGAATTAGTGAACAAACTAAACAGTTTCAAACTTCAACCATATCATTCAATGCACTCCTTTGATATAGTCAACATGTATCCCAGTATAAATCATCGAAAAAAACTTACTTGCTAACAACCAACTAAGTAAACTAGAAGTTCAAGACTTTATGACTATATTAAGATTACTAATCAACAATAATTATTTCACATTCGATAAGATCATTTACAAACAAGATGGTTTGGCTATGGGTTCACCAGCCTCAGGAATTTTAGCAGAGATCTACCTTGAATTCCTAGAGCACACCGCCATCGACAATAACATCAAATTTGCTAATATCCAATTCTGGGCTAGGTACGTAGATGACACATTTATAATCCTAGATGAACGCTCCATAGACGCGCCATCCACCCTCAAAAACCTTAATAACATTGATCATGACATTAAATTTACCTTAGAATCAGAGATAAAAAACTCCATCAACTTTCTAGACCTAACAATCAATAGGCACCCCTCTTCGTTCACATATAGTATCTATAGAAAGCCCACTCAAACGGCCACTACTATAAGAAATGACTCACTACATCCCCAAACACACAAAGCAGCTACATATAATAGCTTAGTAGACCGAGCATTCAAGATCCCGATGTCCAGAAAAAACTTAAATAAAGAACTGAACACCATTCGCTCTATAGCAAGATTTAATGGATATAATGAAACCTTTATTGAAAGAATAATCAATAAATTCAGACACCGCCCAAAAACCACCCCAATAAAAGACAATAATAGCACTGCCACGTTTTCTACATTTACCTTTAATAAAGAAATTTACAACGTCACTAACGTTCTTAAAAAACACAATGTAAAAATAGCCTTCCGTATTAACAATAGAAGCACAGAGATCCTACACAACTCTTCATCAATAAATAAAAGTAGTCCTTTTTCTAAATCAGGTGTATATAGGTTTTCTTGCCAAGACTGCAAAAGTTCTTACCTAGGGCAAACTGGACGCAGTTTTAAAATCAGATATGCAGAACATGTCAATGCCATAAAACACAACCGTTTTTCCGCGGTCGGCCTACATATAAAAGAATTCAAGCACAACTTTACTGAAATAAATCAAGATCTTGAGGTATTAGAAATTCTAAACAAAGGTTCTTTCCTAGACGTCACTGAAAACCTCTATATTCATTTAGACCAATATTTCAATCCAAACCTAAACTTAAATGATATCTCAGAGAAACCAAAGATCCTATTCGACTTTCTCATTGAATTTTTCAAAAACATTAATATCCCGAAAAATAGATCTGTCTTTCACATTATGCACAATACTTTGTCACGCCACACACTTTCACCACATCACCCTCCTTATTTCCCCTCCTTCCACTCCTCCTCCCCTACCGCTCCTTCCCTCTCCCCTCCTAATCCAACAATGGCCGCTCCCCAGACCTAAACTATACAATACGCTCTATTCCTCTTCATTTCACGCCATAGCTTTACCGCCTTAGGTCCCGCAATAAACATCATAGAAACCTGCCCCCACCCTACACGTAACGCTGCAACAATACACCACAAATACTGGCACAGTCAACCTACCATGTTCATCTCACACTTGGATTCAAAATATACATTTGTACCAGTTTGGATATGTTGAGCCCTGTCTCATACTTACGCTGCGCTTGACTTATATGGCACCTGACGAAGAAATCCTACAAGCTTTAGTTGTTTAACTGCCGGTTTCACCGTGTGCCACGGAAGGTTGAATGTGTTATTTGTATTTGAAAATATTATTTATGAATCCTAACTCGTATGAATTATGGCTTTTGCATTCACCTTCATGGACTGTTTTGAATTGACATTGCTGAGTATCTGCAATTCGAACCTTCACTGCCAATTTCATCTCGCAACATGGGTTCGGAGTTCACGTGCAATTTTATGAGGCTGTTTAAAACCTAACTCACATTTGAACTGCACTCGCGCCGGTGCCATTCAATGAATGATTCAACGCAGACCCTTTGTGCCAACTCCATCGCGAGCCTGCATTTTCGAGTGCATTTCATGTGTTTTTTGCATTTGTCGAGTCCAAGCTCACGCTTGTGCAGTTCTTGTCTCACCCTTTACAGCTGTTTTTTGAATTGACGCTTGTTGAATGGGTAATTTCAGTCCCTAATTGCCAGGTTTCACCTCAGCCCAAGTATTTTATAATGTTGTGTGCATTTCTGAGAGGATTGTGTTTATTGAAATGTAGCCTGTGTTTTGTGCTGCACTCGCGGCAGGCGGCATTCAATGGAGGAGTGTCTGAACTAATTTGAATCTCCAGTGCCGGTCATCTTGTACTTCCACATGGTTTTGTTACGATTTGTGTGTTTATATGTTTTGTTGTTCAAGTGATTATGTTGTCTCATGTTTATACAAGTTCGACTCACCCTTCAGGACCACTTTGAAACTAACATTGTACTTCGCGTCTTCATGTTCTCTCATTTAATCACACTAATGTAACACCTTGTAATATAAATGTCTACATGCTAGCCCATTTACCACATTTTGGCTGAAGATGACGCCAAACAGCGTCGAAACTAGTTCCAAGTGTAAATATATGTTGTAAATAAACTATAACATTTATTTGTATTGAAAAGGTGGACCCTTTTAAGTTTCCTATCTTCCATTCTCAGTTCAATACGGACAAAAATGAAATTCTTAGATTTAAATGAGAGTTGGTTAGCAAAAATCAAAAGTTATGTTGAGGAATTGGGTATGGGATATATCTGGCGAGAGGGATGGAAGGGGAATAATAGCAGAATGAAGAGGGCCTTGACATTGAGAATTAGAGACATTCAGATGCAGAAATGTTTGGAAGAATGTAGAGAAAGGCCCTCGCTCAGCTTATTCTATAAGGTCTACCAGATCTCCAACTTAAGTATAAGATTTGGGGATGGAAGAGTTAAGGGTGGGTTATTATGGTGGTTGTTGGGATGCATAGAAACAAAGGATGGATCAGAAGCAAAGAGAACTCTCAGTGTATACTCTGCAAGGCTAAGAATGATGATTTACATTTACTTTGTGACTGTATAGGATCAGAGGAACTAAGAACAAAATTTCTGAATACTAAGCAACTGGAACTGTGTAGACAAAAAGATGAGGAGAAAATTATTATATGTGTAGCGAATCAGTGGAGAAATGGCAGCGGCCTGGATAAGTTCTTATGTGCAGTGAAAAAGCAATGTCTGAGAGAAATACGAGGTAGTATATGATGCAAGATCTTGGAATGTAAATAGTGGAGTAGATAGCATAAATAGGTCAGTAGGAGATTGGCACCCAGCATTTTAAATGTTAGAAACGTCAGCCTGTAGTAATAATTTCAATAGACATGCTGACAGGGCAGGATGCAGATGTAGGTGTACATTTAGGCAAGTGCGTTTCTCTCACTATTCACGCATAGTAGGGGATGGTAAGGAATGAGGGACAAGGGAGAACAGGATATAACCGTAAAAGAATGGGTGGGACCGGCCCACCCGATATATGTAAAAGAAGGGAGAAATGTGAGAAGTGGGATAAGGGAAGAGAGCGGCCCCAGCTTTGCGTGGCCGGCCGCAATGGAATGGTGAGAGAAACACACTGTCAACTGGTAAGTTGTGGGGGTTTTCCTTAGGGCCTCACGGATAGGGCCGGTCGTGTCATCATCGGGAGGGCGCTTCTTCTCACCAGGGGTGATGACACGGCAGGGCAGTAGCGGTAGGTGTTCTTAATTTTAGTTCTTGTTTTTACTTTAGGATTAGATTATAGGGTTGCAGGTTTGGCCCTTACATGTGGACTGGTCATCCGCCCATGTAAGAGGCCGCTTAGTAGATTTAGTTGGTGTGTTTATAGATCTGTTTATAATTGTTTCGTTTCGTTTGTTTTAATGGTTCTTTTTCATGTAGTGCAACTTAGTAGATTTAGTCTAAGGGTGGTGCCTTGCATGGAGACTGGTATCCCGCTCGTGTGGGGGGCCACCAAGTTAGTTGTTAGATTATAGGGTTGCAGGGTTGGCCCTTACATGTGGACTGGTCATCCGCCCATGTAAGAGACCGCTCAGTAGATTTAGTTGGTGTGTTTATAGATCTGTTTATAATTGTTTAGTTTCGTTTGTTTTAATGGTTCTTTCTGTTTCTTGTAATCTGGCACTGTGAACATGTATTTGGGCGAACAGCCTGTAATGTTCAATAAATTACTACTACTAGTAGTAGTAGTAGTAGTAGTAGTAGTAGTAGTAGTAGATACTACATAGTTTCTAAATCTACCACCAGAATCTCTGTGCGACAGGCTGTGTTGATGTTATGATTTTTTCTATTTCAGCTGTTTGGCGCGTACCTGTAGATCATGTGTTCGTAATAATGGCGACTAGTTCTCGTATCGTGTTTGAAATTGATGACGATTTGGTACAGTGTATTGATTGAGTGATGATTCTGATTATATCGAGTCAGGCGATGATTCAGATGATGATGATGCTTGTTGTTTTAAGGGGCCTAACATCGAAGGTCATCGGCCCCTAATGGTACGAAATGAAAGAACAAAAATTACAAAGGCAACCACTGACCAAAATAAAAATAAAAAATGTCATGAAGAATGAATGGATGGACAGGAACCCAACAAAACACAAAACAAACAAAAACAAAAACCAGTGGATCGGATTCAATAGAGAACGAAAATAACATTATTACCGACCAAGGAACCACTTATAAAGCACAAAGATGCTTGGTGTCTAAAGGGGGTGCAAAATCCACGTCTAAGGCCCCACAGAATGGTACATGTCGCGAGTAAAATAGAACCATGGTATGTGTCATGTTGGGGTATTAATCAGAAGTAGCGAAGACTCACGGTGTTCCACAAAAGATGGTACTACTCACAAGTACTGTACTTCGTACAGGTAACGCAGACCTATGGTGTTTCGCACACAATGGCGCCACTTACAGCCAACGCAAACCGATGAGTTTCCTCACCTAGGGTACTAGTCACGGGTGCCGGTCCCAAGGGCCCCGTGGTGTTCCGCACATAGTGAGTACTAATCACAGGCAACGCAGACCCACGGTGTCGCTCATATAGTGGTACAACTCACAGGCTACGCCCAGACCCGCGGTGTTGCCCACATGGGTACAACGCACGGGTACTGGAATCCACCAGGCCAGGCTTTTTACTGCAACGAATCACAAACCTATTTCGTACCAGGTTAGTGATACTACTCGCAAGTACATGCAACCCATGGTGTTCCCCGCATGATGGTACGAATCAAGAGTAGTTTCATGGTTCTAATTCATTCATCCCTTGGTCGCCCCTTTTAGTCGCCTCGCACGACAGGCAGGGGATACCGTGGGTGTATTATTCGTCAGCCTCCCCCACCCACAGGGGGTGTGTGTTTGGTCCGCGAGAGGTATTTTATTTCCCTCAAGTCCGCCGACAAGCCAGTTAGGACCCCCCTATCCGCCACCTGGGACGCGCCACGTGGGAGGCGATGATTCAGATGATACTGAGAGTAATAATAATGCCGGTAACGTTTCAAACAGTGACGATAGTGGGTATGTTATCCGACTTACTCGTGTGACAGGGATGCATGAAATTTCCGATAAAGACGGTAATGATAGTGACGGGAATAATGATGGAATTGACGGAGACAGTAATGACGATGAAGACCAGATTCCCGATTTCCGTAAAATTCAGTCCGATCACGACGTGCAATTTTAGCCTCTCCTGCATGCCTTGAGACGCCCGGCCCTAAACGTGCACCTCCGCCTGATGTTAGACCAAGTCAGTATTTTAATCCATTTTTACAAGAACTATTATTCTTAAAACACTGATATTTTAAAACTAGTAAACAATGCATCAGTGTGCACAGGAATACCAAATTTCAGTCTTGCCTAAGCCACGGACGAGTGAGATCGCATTGAGTAGAGGGTCCCGGGAGTGGGAGGTGTGGGTGAAAGTGCCGAGAGCTGGAAGGTTGTGGAGAAGTGTGCCGACAATGATTAGTGTAGAGCAGTACAGGGCGACGGTAGGAAGATGGCAGGGAAGAATGAAGAAAGAAGAAATGAAATTAGGAAGGTGTTATATGGATTTGGAGAGAAAAGGTGAATTACTGCTAGCAGCGGCGGTGATTATAATTTTGCTATGTATCGGGGGGGGGGGGGGTCGAGTTGAACCCAGGCCCGACCCCTAGCAGAAATGAAGAAAGGGAAAATATGGACGCATTTAAAAGAGCCGTAAAGAGGTGGTGGAAGAAGCTGGCCCTTTTGAGCAAATTTAAAATATGATTAAGGAACAAACCAGGGAATTTGAAAAAATGGTGGTATGGTTAAGAGAAAAAACGGAAGATATAACATCACAAGTGAGGCATAACACCAAAGAAGTTGTAGCATTAAGGGAAAAAATAGGGCGATTAGAAAAGGAGAACTTGAAGCTGAAAGTAGAAGTGGAAGCCAATACTTTATATCGAAGAAAGAAGTGCTTATTTATCTATGGTGTGCCTGAAGAGTGAGTGAAGACAAAGTACTGACAACTTACAAAGTTGTGGACTTAATACAGGGGAATTTGAAACTTAATTTTAGTGAAGCAGATATAGATGATGTGCAGAGGGTGGGAAAAATTAGGGGCAAAAGGCCTATCAAACTAGAACTGTTTTCTACGTTGATGGCTGAGGCGGTGATAAGAAATGCGAGTAATATGCAGAGAGAGAAAATATGGATCAAGAGAGATGTGGGATGGGAGACGATTAGGAACGAGGAAATACTTAGAAAACACAAGATTCGTGCAATAAATCAAGGGTTGAGAGCGACTATTAAAGGGCAAGAGCTAGTGGTAGCAGGCAGAAATTGGAAGAAAATCTGGACTGTAAATGGACTGATTGACTTAGACAGGAGGATAAAAGAAGACGAAGAAAAAGTGAGTAGTGCAACGAAAGGTGGGGAAGTGAGGAGAGATATCAGTAACAGTGTGCAGCGTGAAGAGGGTCAGGGAGAGGCGCTAAGTGAAAATGTGATCATAAACAGGGAAGAAACCCAAGGTCAGGAAGAGAGGACAAGTGAAAGGGTGACCAGAAGAAGTGAGGAAGAAAGGCAGGGGAGGGAAATAAGTGAAGAGGGCAGGCAAGGAAGGGAAAGCAGTGAAGTAAGGGAAACGCAAAGACTGGGAAGTGAAAACAGTAGAGTAAGGCAAGATCAGGGTAAACAAGTAAGGACAGAGGTAACCCGGCAGAGGCTCCGGCACGAGCTGAGCCGGGGCGGACAGAGAGATAGTGAATTTAGGGCCATGTTGGCAGCTATTTATAGCAAGAAGAAATAACAATAATAAAGCGAGTAGTAAGTAATTAAGGGCATGATGGTCGAAGAATTAAGAGATGTAGGTGGTGTTGTGGAGTTGGAAGTTATGATGGTATTTATTTGTGAAGGCTGAAATGTGGTGATGGAGAAGTGGTATGTAAGCTATGACGTGTTATTGGGCTGAAATGAGGTATTGGAGAAGTGGTGGTAGAAAATGGTGGAGGGCAGAAGGAGAGTGTAATGGTCGAAGAGTGGAGCTGGTATTTGAGGTGGAGTTGGTGTTATATTGCTGAAATGTCGTGTTGGAAGTTTTTTGAGGGCTTGGTATGTATTATGATTAAATTAGGAGGTGCTATATTGTTGAAATGAGGTGTTGGAGAAGTGGTGATATAAGATGGTTGATGCAGAAGGTGAGTGTTATTGTCGAAGCATGGTTGAATATGTAGGTAATGAAGTGTGTTTAGAAGGAGAGTGTAATGGTCGAAGAAGTAGAGGTGGTATATGAGGTGGACTTGGTGTTATATTGCTGAAATGTGGTGTTGGAAGTTTTTGAGGGCTGGGTATGTATGAGCATGTGTTATGATTAAATTAGGTGGTGTTATATTGTTGGAATGAGGTGCTGGAGAAGCGGTGATATAAGATGGTGGATGACATAAGGCGAGTGTTATTGCCGAAGCACTGTTAAATATGTAGGTAATGAAGTGTGTTTATTTATTGTTGATATTTGGAGATGGAGGAGTGGTGGTAAATGTGGTGTTGGAAAATATTGAGGGCTTGGTATTTATGATTATGTGTTATTTATTTGTGGAGGCTGAAATGTTGTGATGGAGAAGTAATGTATAAGTTATGATATGTTATAGGGTTGAAATGTGGTGTTGGAGAAGTGGTGGTATAAGATGGCGGATGGCAGATGGTGAGTGTAATGGTAGAAGAAGTAGAGGTGGTATATGATGTGGAGTTGGTGTTGTATTGCTGAAATGTGCTGTTGGAAGTATTGAAGGCTTAGTATTTATGATTAAGTGATGTATCGTTTGGTATTGAGATGGTTTATTTACGGCTGAATTCGTGGGAGTTGGGAGGTGGTATTATTGTATTAGTGTCTGGTATGAGTATTGAATTTTTGGAGCTGGAGAGAGGTGATTTTATTATCATTTTGTAAATTTTGGTTTGTTTGTATGGAGAGGATGAAGAAATATGATGTTGGAGAGGTGTTGGTATATGCGTGATTGGTATATGTTATTCATTGCCGAAATTTTTGGAGATGGAGAGGTAATTTCATTAAGGAGTGTTATGGCGGAATGAAATGAAATGAAGCAATGTTAACGCGGATTGGTAAAAGCTGTGGTATGATGGATTGGAATGCAATGACGGAATATTGTTATTATTTAGCCTTTTACTATAGGAGGTGGAATCTGAAAGATTGAATGCAATGTTAGTGTTATGGCTGGTTTGGTATGCAATCGTGTAATGTTGCTGTTGTAGTTTATTTTGGAGTAGGTCAGGGAACAATAGGGGTGATGAAAATGCTGAAGCAAGAAGATTGCGTGATGAGTGGGTACGTGTGAGTCATAACAAGCAGAAAGTTGCATAACCAGCAGTAGAATGTAAACATAGAACAGGCTGTGGAGGTAAGATAGTTTGGGACCAGCAATAAGAAATGGGATAGTTGTTATCCTCAGTCTTGTCTTATCTTTTATTTTTATTCGTGAGTTGTTGTAAACTGGTGTTGATGGAGCTGGTTCTGGTATAGAACCGTGGCGTTAGGTCTTTTTGTTTTATTGTTCATTTCATTTTATTTTGTATGTGGTGGAGAGTGGTGGCTTAGGTTGGACTACGTTTATTAATTTTATTAGTTATTTATTTATTTATTATTATTGTGAATATGTATTCGGGGCTGAACGCCTGTTATGTTCATTAATAAATACTAATACTAAATACTAATACTAATACCAAATTTATGATGATGATGATGATGATTGTTGTTTAAAGGGGCCTAACATCGAGGTCATCGGCCCCTAATGGTACGAAATAACACGAAATGGAATGACATATTAAAAGTCTAAAATTCTCCACTGACCAGAATTCAAAAGCGTGAGAACGAAGAATGAATGGATGGACATGAATTTAAAACAATCAGTGGATGCGACCCGCAATGTCGCACATTCACATAAAAACTGACGTGACAAAAGAGTATTACTGACCAAGGGAGTACTGCTATAGCATAACGCAATCGATTATGCGCGCAGTCAACAGGGCGTCGTAAATCGAAGTTATCGGCCCCTCATAACGGTACTGATCGCTAGCAAAGTAGAACCATGGTATTTGTTCTGTTGCGGTACTAATCAAAAGTAGCAGAGACTTGCGGTATTCCACACATTATTGTACTACTCAGAGCTTATGAAATTCGACATATATAATACAGACCTATGTTTTTCTCACTTTGCGGCATCATTTATAGGCAACACAAACCTATGGTGTTCATCACATAAGAGTACTAACCACAGGGACCTCTCCCTATCCCGTGGTGTTCCTCATATAGTGGGTACTAATTAAAGGCAAGGCAGAACCATGGTAGCTATCATCCCATGGTCCTGCTCATATGGTGGTACTAATCACAGGTACTCCAAAAGCCGACGGCACGGTGCTCCTGTGTGCTACTAATTACAAACCAATTTCGTACCTAACATAGTGGTACTAAGCGCAAGTAATAACGACCCATGGTGTTCCCCGCGTGGTGGTACGAATCACAAGTAGTTTCATGGTTCTAATACAATCAACCCTTGGTCGCCCCTTTAAGTCGCCTCTCACGACAGGCAGGGGATACCGTGGGTGTATTATTCGTCTGCCTCCCCCACCCACAGGGGGTGTGTGTTTGGTCCGCGAGAGGTATTTTATTTCCCTCAAGTCCGCCGGCAAGCCGCTGAGAACCCCCCTATCCGCCACCTGGGAAGCGCCACGTGGGAGTGTCACCTCTCCCCCTACTACGCCTGCGTAGCAGGTTCGTGGATACCACATTTAGCTGAGTACGATCAAAATACTAGGATGTATTGAGACCCAAACGTAAATTTTGAAATTTTTCAAAAATTGCATGAACAAATTTAATTTTTTGCTCGGAAGTATGAATTATTTTCGTGATGTTAATGTAGTGAGTGAAGAGGGGAATCACTTAGCTACAAGAAAATGATGATGATGATGATGATGCTTGTTGTTTTAAGGGGCCTAACATCGAAGGTCATCGGCCCCTAATGGAACGAAATGATGATGATGATTGTTGTTTAAAGGGGCCTACCATCTAGGTCATCGGCCCCTAATGGTACGAAATGAGACGAAATGAAATGACATATTAAAAGTCTAAAATTCTCCACTGACCAGGTTTCAAAAATGGGACAACGAAGAATGAATGGATGGACATGAATTTAAAACAATCAGTGGTTGCGACCCGCAATGTCGCACAGGCACATAAACGGACGTGACAATATCGTATTACTGACCAAGGGACTACTGCTATAGCATAACACTGAATCGATTATGCGTGCAGTCAAAAGGGGGTCCTAAATCGAAGTTATCGGCCCCTCATAACGGTACTGATCGCTATCAAAATAGAATAATAATAATAATGTTATTTGTTTTACGTCCCACTAACTACTTCTTTTAAGGTCTTCGGAGACGCCGAGGTGCCGGAATTTAGTCCCGCAGGAGTTCTTTTACGTGCCAGTAAATCTACCGACACGAGGCTGTCGTATTTGAGCACCTTCAAATACCACCGGACTGAGCCAGGATCGAACCTGCCAAGTTGGGGTTAGAAGGCCAGCGCCTTAACCGTCTGTGCCACTCAGCCCGGCATCAAAATAGAACCATGGTAGCTGTCCTGTTACGGTACTAATCAAAAGTAGCAGAGACTTGCGGCATTCCACACATTATTGTACTACTCAGAGTTTATGAAATTCGACATTTAATACAGACCTATGTGTTCCCACTTTGCGACGCCATTTACAGGCAACGCAAACCTATGGTGTTCATCACAGAAGAGTACTAACCACAGGGACCTCTCCCTATCCCGTGGTGTTCCTCATATAGTGGGTACTAATCATAGGCAAGGCAGAACCATGGTAGCTATCATCCCATGGCCCTGCTCATATGGTGGTACTATTCACAGGTACTGCAAAAGCCGACCGCGCGGTGCTCCTGTGTGCTACTAATCACAAACCAATTTCGTACCTAATGTAGTGGTACTACGCACAAGTAAAAGCAACCCTTGGTGTTCCCCGCGTGATGGCACGAATCAAAAGCAGTTTCATGGTTCCAATTTAAACATCCCTTGGTCGCCCCTTTTAGTCGCCTCTCACGACAGGCAGGGGATACCGTGGGTGTATTATTCGTCAGCCTCCCCCACCCACAGGGGGTGTGTGTTTGGTCCGCGAGAGGTATTTTATTTCCCTCAAGTCCGCCGGCAAGCCGGTTAGGACCCCCCTATCCGCCACCTGGGACGCGTCACGTGGGAGTATCACCTCTCCCCCTGCTACGCCTGCGTAGCAGGTTCGTGGGGGAACGAAATGAATGACATGAGATACGAAGTTAAAATTTTAAAAAGTATCCACTGACTAGAGTTAAAAAAGAATGGTGATGAAGAAAAATGAGGGTGAGATTAAAACAGTCGGTGGATCTAATACGCAATGCCTTATGTTCTATTAAAATAAGAGAAAGTACAGGAAATCGAAGGAATAAGGCATTGCCCAGTAATACAGATATTAACACATAATTTACGTTAGGCGTTCAAATAACACATTAAAATGCGCAACACAAACTAAAATGAAGTCAATGAGATAAAAGCGCAACTGACATAAACAACACGAGGACAAAGGATGATGATGATGATGATGCTTGTTGTTTAAAGGGGCCTAACATCGAGGTCATCGGCCCCTAATGGTACGAAATGAAACGACAAAGTAAAAGTTCAAAATTATCCACTGACCAAAATAAAAAATGTCATGAAGAATGAATGAACGAATGAATGAATGAATGAACATGAATTTAAAACAATCAGTGGATCCGACTCAAAAAACTATCATAGTTAATAGTATTACTGACCAAGGGACCACTTCCAAAGCAAATCGAGGATGCTTGATGTCTAAATGGGTCCAAAATACAAGTCAAAGGCCCCTCAGAATGATACTTATCGCTAGTAATGTAGAACCATGGTATCTGTCCTGTTGCGGTACTAATCAATGGTAGCAGAGACTTGCGGTATTCCACACATTATTGTACTACTCAAAGCTTATGACATTCGACATTAATACAGACCTATGATTTCCTCACTCTGCGGCGCCATTCACAGGCAACGCAAACCTATGATGTTCATCACAGAAGAGTACTAACCACAGGGACCTCTCCCAATCCCGCGGTGTTCCTCATATAGTGGGTACTAATCATAGGCAAGGCAGAACCATGGTAGCTATCATCCCATGGTCCCGCTCATATGGTGATACAAATCACAGGTACTGCAAAAGCCGACCGCGCGGTGCTCCTGTTTGCTACTAATCACAAACCTATTTCGTACCTAATATAGTGGTACTACGCACAAGTAAAAGCGACCCTTGGTGTTCTCCGCGTGGTGGTACTAATCACATGTAGTTGCATGGTTCGAATACAATCACCCCCTTGGTCGCCCCTTTTAGTCGGCTCTCACGACAGGCAGGGGATACCGTGGGTGTATTATTCGTCTGCCTCCTCCACCCACAGGGGGTGTGTGTTTGGTCCGCGAGAGGTATTTTATTTCCCTCAAGTCCGCCGGCAAGCCGGTTAGGACCCCCCTATCCGCCACCTGGGAGTATCACCTCTCCCCCTGCTACGCCTGCGTAGCAGGTTCGTGGGAGGACAAAGGACATCATCACACACGATAAAACAGACCGCTATCCCTCATAAAGCGGATGACGAAGTCTGCTGACTGCTCGTCATCGCGCAAGATAAGGGAGATAGTACTCGGAAGGTTAATACTACGGCGCAGATCGACCAGGTCCACGCACTCCGTAAGGATGTGTACCGCGGTAAGATGGTCGCCGCAGGTACACACCGGAGGGGGTTCTCCTTTCAGTATATGGGAGTGCGTCAAGATACCGTGGCCGATCCGATGGCGACATAATACCACGGCTTCCCTCCGCGAAGCCCGAATGGAAGTCCTCCATACCTTCGTAGTTCCTTTTATCGCTCTCAGCTTATTGGGAAGTGGGATGGCCTGCCACTCCAACTCCCAATGAGACATAACCAGATGTCTCAGCTGAGAGCGAATATCACTTGCTGGAACCTTGAAAGGCAACGGGGGCAGTGTTAGTGCCTCCTTGGCAGCCTCATCTGCTAACTCGTTTCCCTCTATGCCCATGTGGCTGAGGAGCCACACAAACGTAATTCTGGTGCCGGCATCCGAACACCCGGCCAGCAGGTCCTGGATCCGCTGCACCAGAGGGTGTCGAGGGAAACAGGTATCAATAGACTGAAGCGAACTCAAGGAGTCAGTACACACAAGAATGTGTCGGCGCTCAATGTCTAGTGCGTACCGCAGAGCCTCACAGATAGCATAGAGCTCTGCCGTGTACACACTACAGGTGTCCGGGAGAGCAAAAAGAAACCGATCATTGTCGACAACGAACGCACAGCCCACCTTCGTATCTGTCCTTGAACCATCCGTGTAAACGACGACTGAACCTGGATAGCGGCCAACAACGGACAGGTAGATCCTCCGATAAATCGAAGGGTCCGTGTCTCCTTTCGGGCCAGTGTGCAAATCCAGGATGATTTCAGGTCGTCGTACAACCCACGGAGATACCCCACTTGGTTGTCTGACAAGGCAAGGAATCGAAGGTACGTCAAACAATTCATAACTGCTATCCAAGCGTATCCCAACCGGCCGCGTCGCACGAGGATGAGCAACGTACAACAAACGGTTGCAATTGTTGAACACGCAGGGATAGCTCGGATGAAGTGGCATCTGTCGCAAATTTGCAGCATACATAAGTAGTAGTTGCTGGCGCCTCAGGTGTAAAGGCGGCACACCAGACTCGGCGAGCAGGCTAGCGATGGGGCTAGTACGAAAAGCTCCCGTCGCCAACCTAACCCCGCTGTGGTGGATACTGTTCAGCTTCGCAAGAACGCTTGGTCTTGCGGAGCCATATGCTGCACTGCCGTAGTCTAACCGGGATAAAATGTGTGCCCGATAGAATCGCAGGAGCACCACGCGGTCAGCTCCCCAATTAGTGCTGCTAAGAAACTTCAAGAGGTTAAGCCTCTTGGTGCATTGCACTTTTAGCTCCCGCACGTGTGGCTCCCACGATAATTTACTGTCAAAAAGGAGCCCAAGAAATCGGTAGGTGTCAACAACTTGAAGAACGACATTTCCTAGATAAAGCTCAGGATGAGGGTGAAGAGTACGTTGACGACAAAAGTGGACAACAGAGGTCTTTGCGGCAGAAAACCGAAAGCCATGTTCTAAGGTCCACTTCTCCACCCTCCTAATAGCTTGCTGTAACTGTCGCTCTGCGACTGCCATACTGCACGAGCTATAGTGCAGAGCAAAATCATCCACATATAGGGACGGTATTACGGCTGGACCAGCAGCAGCGACAATACCGTTTATGGCAATCGCGAACAGAGTGACACTAAGAACCGATCCCTGTGGGACTCCATTTTCTTGAACGTGATATTGCGAATATGTCCTCCCTACTCGGACACGGAATAGACGGAGGGACAAAAAATTCGCAATAAATACCGGCAAGTTACCTCGGAATCTCCATTGATGCAGGACTGAAAGGATGCCATATCGCCAGGTGGTGTCAGAGGCCTTCTCCAAGTCGAAGAAGACAGCTACCAAGTGCTGTTTGCGGAGAAACGCATCCTGGATAGAGCTCTCCAGGCGTACCAAGTGGTCTGTGGTGGATCGAGCGGCTCGAAATCCACATTGGTACTCGGACAAGAGTCCTTGTTTCTCCAGACACCACACGAGTCTGCGATTTACCATCCTCTCAAATAGCTTACACAGGCAATTTGTAAGACAAATCGGTCTGTAACTTCCTGCATACTTAGGGTCTTTGTCAGGCTGAGGACAGGGATGACTATGCCCTCTCGCCACTGAGACGGAAAATCACCCTCTGTCCAGATTCGGTTGAACACACGAAGGAGATATAGTAGACAATCATCACTAAGGTGTTTCAACAGCTGGTTATGGATGTTGTCCGGTCCAGGAGACGTGTCCTTGCAAAGCGCTAAGGCGCTGCGGACTTCCCACTCCGTAAAGGGCACGTTGTAGTCCTCTGAAGCTTGGGTGGCAAAACTAAGGTGATGACGTTCTGCCTCCCGCTTCAGAGGGAGGAAATCAGGATTGTAATTCCCGGAGCCAGAGACATCCGCGAAATGACAAGCGAGATGATTAGCAATCGCGAGGGGATCAGTGGCGACCCTGCCTGCAACGGAAATTCCCGGTACAGCAGATGATCCTTGAATACCCGAAATTCGTCGAAGTTTCGTCCACACTTGAGATGATGGAGTATGTGACGTCATGGACGACACATATCTCTCCCATGAAGCCTTCTTACTTTGTCGAATAAGAACTCGCGCCTTAGCGCGGAGTTTCTTAAATGTTACCAAGTTGGCCACAGTAGGCTGTCGACGGTAACGTTTATGAGCGCGACGGCGTTCTTTGATGGCTGCTGCTATTTCATCGTTCCACCAAGGAACGAGTTTTCGGCGACGAGCCCCCGAGAAAAACGGAATGGACTCCTCAGCAGCAGCAAGAATAACTTGGGTGACGTAAGTTATTTCCTTGCCGACGGTCCACCCGACATCATCGTGAAAGACAGCTTGTGATGTGTACTTTGGCCAATCAGCATGTTTAAGAATCCATCGAGGGGGAGCCTAGACGGGTTTGTGTTTCAACAAAGTAAGAATGATGGTTAAATGGTCACTGTCACAGAGATCATCGTGTGCATTCCACCGAAACAGTGGAACCAACGTCCGGCTGCATAGACTTACGTCTATGCGAGAGTATGTGCCGTAACGTACACTAAAGTGAGTTGGTTCCCCTGTGTTCAAAATACATAAATCCAGACCTGTTAGAAGTGTTTCCAGCTCTCTTCCTCGGGGACAAGGCGTCTCAGAGCCCCATATGGGGTGATGGGCGTTAAAATCGCCCAATAAGAGGAAGGGTGGTGGAAGCTGATCTATAAGATCAGCGACATCATTGATGTTCAGATGCTGGCCTGGTGGAAGATAAACATTACACACTGTTGCTATGACAGGCAGCGAGACGCGAACAGCTACAGCCTCAAGAGGGGTTCTTAATGGAACTTCTTCGCTGTAGCTATCAGAACGTACAAAAATGCCAACGCCTCCGGAAGCCCGGTGAGCATAGTATCGTTCTGTCGAGTATAGTTTGAAATGCCTCAAGACCGTATGATGACCAGGTCTGAAATTGGTCTCCTGAATACAGACTATACTCGCTGCGTACTCACTAATAAGCTGACGTAACTCAGCAAGATGCCTGTCATAACCGTTACAATTCCACTGTAACAGTGCCATAGTGTGGACGATATAAGTAGTGTTAGGTTATGAGCAATAAAATGCTCACAAACCTAAAGACTATCAACATCTACATCCGTAGATGTAGTGGACAGCGCGACATCCATCTCGTCGTCAACAGACGGCGGGGATGCCGCCCAGAACTTCGACGTGTTTCGGGGGCGAAGGGGTCCCCTACGAGGAGAGCGCGCAGGTTTGGGAGCAGGAGTACCGCCCGGCGCAGACTCATACCCCCCAGACGGGGGGCATGACTTCTCCTTCGCAGGGGAAGTCCGAGAGCGCTCAGGACGGGCGCTCTTCTTCCCCTTTTTCTTTTCTAGTTTAGACGGGCTGGGAGATGGTTTCCCACCCCTGGTCGGCAAAGCCGCCTCCGCCGGCTGGGGCAAGACTTTCGTCGACCTCCTAGGGGGGGAGACTTAGTCTTCCCCCCCCCTGCTGTGCCGGCTGGGGACCGCCAGCGTGCACAGACTTCTGGTTGGTCGAAGGTGGGGTGGTCCCCCCCTTCGAGCTTTTACTCTTTGCGACGTCGCTGGGAGCAGCAACAGTCGCCTTGGGCGCAGCGATCAGCACAGGTGACGATGCTGAAAATGATGAACCTGGAAGACTCTGAGCTATCATGCTGTAGTCGAGTGTACGGGCAGGTGTATTTGTGGAATTAAACTTACGGCGCGCTTCCTGGTAGGAAAGACAATCCAGGGTCTTGATCTCCTGGATCTTCTTCTCACTCAGGTATATCGGACAGTTCCGATCCCGAGGAGAATGAAAACCGGAGCAGTTAGTGCACTTGTACGGAGTTGTGCACTCCTCCGCGCCGTGAGCTACTCGTCCACATGTACCACATACAGCCTGATTCGAACAGCGAGATACCATATGCCCGAATCGCTGGCATTGATAGCATCGCATAGGAGGCGGGATGTACGGCCTCACATCGCAACGATAAGTTGTTACCTTGACTTTCTCTGGTAACACTGACAACTTGAAAGAGACAATGAAGGCACCAGTGGCAACGTCTTCACCGCTGACCTTGCGCGTAATGCGCCGGACGTGTGTCACGCCACGGTTCTTCATGTCTTCCATCAACTCGTCGTCAGTGTTCAAAATAAGGTCGCGGTGAAAGATGACTCCGCGAACCAGGTTCAAGGACGTATGCTCCTCCACTTTGACGGGGATTTCGCCGAAGTGGTCGCACTTAAGCAGCTGATCAGCTTGCAGTGCTGTGCGAGTCTTCATAAGCAAACTACCGTTGCGCATTTTCTTAAAGTCCTCAAGTTCGCCGTAAACGCCTTCGATGTGCCGACTAAAAAGGATCGACTTCACCAGCTTAAAATCATGCCCATCGGTTCTGGTAGCGACCAGAAACCTAGGGAAGCTGGATACCATTCCTTCACGCTGCGCATGTTCCCAGGGAGTTGAACCTCTCAGGGAAGCAAACGTTAAAGACTTAGGTGGAGGACCACCTTGAGAAGGACGACTTCGTTTGGAAGCCATTCCCGATAGCATCCTCCCCGAATGCCACCCACTCCGATCAGGGGTATCTGTAGCCGAACCAAGCAGCCAAGGCAATACCCACCTGGTCGTAGCAGGTACTGCCCGGCGTCCGATGTTGGACGATGCCTAATACGGGGTGACTGAGGCAATGAGCACTAGGGCTCCCTTCCTCCAGTCACCCGCAATAGCATGTACCCCATAGCGTGTACAGAGCACTAAATATAGAGAAAAAATTAAAAATAATTAATAATAATATGTCCTTCTGGCGTTCGGCTGTGAGGGGACCTGTGTTGTCAGGCGGATACCACTGCCAAGGTACATGGCGCTCCCACCACGCAATGGTCCTGGGTGGACAGTTGCGGGCTTTTGGGCGTAATCGCACACGTAAGAGGCCCATCTCCGGGCTGCACGCACATCAAAATTTGGAATGGTCTACATCTGACCCTCGGAAAAATAATAAAAAAATAAAGAGGGGACCAGGGCCACATGACCCTTTAAGTCGCCTTCTACGACAGGCAGGGATTACCTGTGAATGTACTCGACTCCTCCCATCCACAGGAGGTCCAACACATTATACCAAACCGCAATCCATGTCCGCGCCTAGGTCGCCCCTTTTAGTCGACTTATACGACAGGCAGGGGGTACCGCGGGTGTATTCTACATGTGTGTCCCCCACCCGCAGGGGGTATTGTGTTTTTTCCGCGAGAGGTATTTTATTTCCCTCAAGTCCGCCGGCAAGCCGGTTAGGACCCCCCTATCCGCCACCTGGGACGCGCCACGTGGGAGTATCACCTCTCCCCCTGCTACGCCTTCGTAGCAGGTTCGTGGACAAGAAAATGTAAACTACAATTATACATCTTGAAAAGTGAGGATAGGATATGCTTTTATCTTCAGTGCTGCATAATATGCATTTTCTCTCTGGCATTCTTAGCAACCACGGCAGTAAAGGAGCCGGCACTAAGAGGGTTAAATTCCCTTTTCTGGATTTCTCTATTTTACTATCCAAATTTGTCATAGTTATTTCACTAAGTGAAAGGTTGTTAAGTTTGTTTCTTTTGAAAAGAAATATAACCTATGCTAAAATTTTAAATTAATTTTTGATATCGCAGTTAGACCCATTCCACCCCGCACCTTCTGTCATCTCTTTCTGCTCCACGGATGTCTCCGTAACATATATTATGCAAGATTTCTGGGTAGATCTAATGAACAAATGCATTGAATTAGGACACATACCCGAAAGGCGGAGAACAGCAACAATGAAGATTCTCTATAAAGGGAAAGGAAGTACTACAAGCCTGGACTCATACAGAGGAGTGGTATTGGAAAGTAACATTGGTATAATCTATGTGCAACAGTTATGTATTGAAAAGGTGGATTCCATTATATTAAATTACTTTTGTGATTCTCGGTTCAATGCGGAACGGCCATGAAGTTTATAACTCTAGATTCTCACCCCATTATCATCTGCAAGCAACATGGCTTTTGTTGCCTATCTTCGAATCTCTGTTTAATGTTCTTGGGAATTTTATCCATAACAATGATGAACAGCATGGGGGATAGTACATTTCCCTGACGGAGACCAGTTCCAACTTTAAACCATTTTGTTTTTCCTACACTAGTCTTCACACTACTAACACCATTTTTATACATAGCTTTTGTCATTTGCACTTCCACTCTGTTAACTTTCTTTTTCCATAATATGCCCCGTACCAACTGTATAGGCACACTGTCATAAGCTTTCTCAATGTTAATAAATGTCATCACTATGTCTTTTCCAAACTCCCACTTTTTCTCCATCATATGTCTTAATGTAAAGATCAGGTCAAATGTTGATCTGTCTTTCCTAAAACCATACTGTTCTTCTTCCATTTCTCCTTCTAGCTTGTATCACACCGCAAAATTTTTAAGACTAAGAAGTCCACAACCTCACTATCTTATCTCATTTGTTTTCAATTTTTTCATAGGTTTTAACACACTTTTCAACTTCAATTATGTCAAAATGTTAACTTGTTTCACTGAAGATGTCTCAAACGAGTTGATTATTACTCCATATAATGATGAAAATGTGTATATATTGAATTGGCTTTTATTTCCGTCATATCTCTCTTGTATTTCATTTGTTCTTTCATCATGTTTTTAACACATTTTTAGCTTCTATTATGTAAATAACTTTAACCCCCGTTTTCCACGGAAGATGGCGCAAACGAGTTGAAACATGTTTGACTATTATTACTCCATCTACTGATGGAGATATGAATGTACTGCATAGCACACATTAAATTTTCTTTGTAAAGTGAAAACCGTCAATACGGAACTATTCTAATATCTTGTAATGTCAATTCCAAGCATAAAAATATCTGATGAAACCATTGAACATATAAAAAGAGATATTTCTTCTTTCCCAAAATATGAAAGTCACTACAGTAGAGAACAGTGCGTCAAGGAATATTTAGGACCAGAACTAAACATTCAAAAATTGTATGAACTATACATAGATGATTACATTCAAAATAATATTGATCCAGAGATAAGAGGTGAAAAAAAATGGCTTTACTCAGAGATCTTTAATAAACAGTTCGATTTGTCATTCAGACCACCTGAAATCGACACCTGTGATACATGTGATATGTTTCAAGCAACGTTGAAATATAATCTGACTCCAGAAGAAAAAGGATTTCTTCAAGCTGAGCATACACTACAATGCGCAAAGACACAATAAAGTCTCTGCAATGGCACCAATGAGGGACACAGGGCATCAATTCACTACAATAGAACAGGACCTTTATATCTTCAAAAAAAAAAAAAAAACTCATGACAGAATACGAAAATATTCATATTCATATTTCTCGACCAGCAGTTTAATAATGATAAGAATTTAAACGATGTCATTGATTAAAAAAAAGCCCGTTGTACGAACATATTTTATTACTATTACAAGAATCAATTCCCCTCACCAATATATTCTTAAACATTTTCAACCTTAAACAAATAAGCACTCCCACCTCTTCTATAACTAATACACTCCCCCTGTGGGTGGGGGCGGTAGAATAACACCCACGGTATCCCCTGCCTGTCGTAAGAGGCGACTAAAAGGGGCCCCATGGGCTCTGAACTTTGGAGCGTGGGTTGGCGACCATGGGGCCCTTAGCTGAGTCCTGGCATTGCTTCCACCTACTTGTGCCAGGCTCCTCACTTTCATCTATCCTGTCCGGCCTCTCTTGGCCATCTCTTGTTCTTTTCCGACCCCGACGCTATTAGGTTTGCGAGGGCTAGGGAGTCTTTCATTTTCACGCCCTTCGTGGCCCTTGTCTTACTTTGGTCGATCTCTTCATTTTTCGACGTGTGATCACTTCCAATATTTACCCTCAGTGTTGTATAGAGGATGGTGGCCTAGCTTAAAACAATAATCACCACCACCACCTAACTAATACAATCCCCTCCCTTCCTCCCAGAGCTAGTACCTCCCGGTCAAGTACAACCAATAGACCCATAGCCACACCCACTCTAATACGGCTCCCTGCAACGGCATCCCACTGCTACAATACGCGCAGCAATACACTTTCCTCTCCACCTACGCTAGTAGCTCCGCACAAGTACTAGGGGAGAGAGGGGCAATGGCACGCGGACGCGTCGGGTAATGGGACGCACCCCTCTAAATCCCCTACCGTGGTAGCAAGCATTCTGTAATCTGCTTCAATCTAATGGAGAGTCACCATAACGTCGATGTGAGAAGAATGTCAGCCTGAGTTGCGTATGTTTCTTGTGCTGTGCACAAATATTCGTTTTGTTATATCATCTTACATCAGAAGAGTTGAATTTATATTCATGTACGTACTAAACTGTCCACTTTTTTCTCGAAAGTCTTCAGTTTTATTAACGTGAAATGCGATATCGTGTGGTACACACGTGATTTCCATTTTTCCTTCATCGGTTATTAAATGGCAGGACAGAAGGTGCGAAGGTGTCTAGAGAGGTGATCGTACGCGCTCTGCGTCTCACTGCCCTTTCAGTGCATACAATTCTGTTCTCACCTTCAGTTGCCTAGACTTTTTTACGCCATGGCGATGATTGAACTACGTCGTGTTGCCTATGACTTTGCGGACAGGAACATCTTTCTAACACTACTAAATTAGCTGTCCGGCAAAACTCAGTTTGCGGAAACACGAAGCAACAGTCGTAAGCAGAATTTTATCATTTAATAAAGCAGAAGTTGACAGACATTATCATAATCCCTTGACTGTCAGTGAAAAACGTAAGTTTCCTACGTCACGTATTTATAACGTTGACGAAATCAGCATTTCGGCCGTCCAGAAGCCACCTCCAATAATTACCCGCAAAGGTCAAAAGCAAGTAGGGACAGCGACCAGCTTACCCTATGTTTCGCCATGAATCCTACGGGTAATTATACACCACCCATGTTTATACTATATATCCTGGTGTGAGGATGTCCACTGCAATAACACGTGGAGGCCCCCCAGAAAGTATTTACGTGTGTTCCAAGTACGGGAGTTATGTATCCCGACAACTAGTGTCGAGTCCCGGACTTTCATAGTCCACAACTTGGGATTTTAAATATATATTATAAACTAAGACCATACTTGGTCGTTTCACAAGGAAGTAAAATTATATTGCTTCATACTATTTCACTTAGGAAGCACTCTCCAAGAAACACGGGTTTCTTGAGAATAACAAACTTTGACAATAACAAGGTTACCCTCCTTTTATGAGAAAATATGTGTTGTTCAGATTTGGTGGCACTCACGACTTACTGCAATATTTCACAAGTGTGTTGCAATATTGCTCAACTATACGTCACCAACCCATCTTGTCAAAAACATGTAAGATTGTTTTCCAGTGGACTGACACGTGATTGTAACCTGAAAGCTAAGTATATAAAACTAACAGTCTCATAAGGCTCATTACTCATTCGTCAACCAGTCAGCTACAGACTAGTAAGCTCTCAGGCTTCGCATGTCTCAGATCACGGGTTCGATCCCTGATCATAGTAGGGATGTAATTAATCTACAGTTGTACATAGGAATAATCAGCTAAGTAACATCAAATTGTCTTCTCATTTCGATTGAATAGATAAGGTTCAGCGCGATATTGAGCTATCGGAACCTGATAGCTCAGTACCTGTAAAAATATAAATGTTGTTGAGCTACAAACTTAACTGGGGGCCTGCGTCCGGGATGGCTAATGATTATTCACAATAATCTACGAGTAAGGTGGTGAAGTTTACTGACAACCTCACGAGGAGGCCTTTCGTGACTTTGCTAGCGACACCAAATTAGCCATTCGCAACACTGAGAAATCTATTCATCGGAAGCCAAGCTGCTCTGAAAGAAGTAGAACGACAACTCCGCCAGGGGCCTTTCGACTACTTCATCATCGCAGACTGCCGGAGGCGAGCGACAACTCCTCAAAGAAGGGGCCTTTCGAGACATCCGCCTACTGACAACGCCTGTCGACCTGCTGGAACCGACAACTCTGACCAGGCGCCTTTCGGACCATCACGACGACCAGAGAAGACACCCGACTTCCACAGCTCATGCAGGATGCAGTCAACGCTGATTTTTTTTTCATTCCTGTAAGTCTACTACAAATACCTTATTTGTGAGGCTGAATATTAATTAACTTGGTTCATTTCATATGTAACAAACGAAGCCAGGGAATGAGCACTAAACAAAATTAATAATAATTTCTTGCCTTTCATATTAACATGAATATAGTGTAGAATATATAAGACCTTTCGCTTGCCACAGTTAATTGAATTAATAATCATTTAAATATTTATTATATTTATTCATTACTAATAAGCTCAACATGTCAGAAACAGAGCTATTATCAAAATTTGAATACGCGCAAATTCAATTACTACCTGAATTTAGCGGCAGTTCATCTTGCAGTCTAGATTATTTTATAGCAAGATGTGAATCTTTTCTAAACACGCATAAGAGAGCCGCCACAGCTCCCAATGGTCCATAATTAATGACTTTCTTTTTAACGTAGTTAAAGCCTAATTAAAAGGAGAAGCATGTAGCATCTTAGATTTAGAAGCTAACAGTAATTATGAGAAATTTAAAGAAAAACTCATAAGAAAATATGGTAATGTCAAAGATGAAAGACTCTTGGTTCAAGTGATCTGGAATTGTTACCAGAAACGGAATGAGTCGTATACAGAGTATCATGACAAGCTGGACACATTGACTCTACAATGTAAAAGTTTGTGTAAAATAAACTATCGGGATCAGATTCTAGAATTAAAACTTCGAGAATTAGAGGACTTGAGTTTGACCACATTCAAAGCCGGTATCTTAGAACCTTACCGTTCTTTCTTAAGATACGCACACATTACGGACCTAAATCAAGCGCTCGGACTTTATCGATCTTTTGACAATGACCGGGCACATGAGAGTTACAATGGATCAGTTGAGAGGAACACCAAAGTTACCTCCTAACAGATTTCAAAACACTCAGCCACTAAATTATACAAGACACAACCCACTCATAAATCACAACATTACTACCCAAGAAAGACCAACTAATCAATTCATACCTCAGAATTAACCTAACCGATCATTCTTTAATAACAATCCAAATCAATCTAACTTCAAACCGTTCCAGCCTACGAAGCAACAACCTTTTAAATCCACACCTTCAACGAATCGTCCTTACCCTACTCCAAATAACACTGGTAGACGTTTCACTCCTACTAACCGCCCAAACCAAAACTTTCCGCAACCTATGTATGGTGTTTCAACCGTTAGAGGAAATGTAAATTCTCACATGGAACCACTTGAAAACACACAGCCAGAAGAATTATATTCCGTAGCAGGAATATTTCAACAAGAAGATGAGTTTGAACATCAGTCCGACTCGCCTAACGTTTCAAATGAATATTACATTGAGGTTAACTCTCCCTACTGTACAAATGAGTACGACAATGAAGAACAATGTCAGGATTTTTGTATAACCTAGTCATCCAAGTCGAAGACTTAATATTTGTAATATTCCCAAATTACCATTTATCAACCTATTTGGACTAAAAATTTTGATTGACAGTGGTGCTTGCAATTCAATCATGAATCCGTGAATAGCACATACATTATTTTCAGATTTTATATTCAAAGACCCATTTTGCATACAATCGGTTCACTATGAAACAATAGGAGAAGACAATGTCCGATTTCCTATTTTTTTCGAATATAACATTGACACCCCTGTAAATTTCAGAGTTATGCAATGGCATGATTATTTCGACGCATTAATTGGTACTGCTGATTTTGCCCGATTGAGAGCAAAAATTGACTATACATCGAACCTAGTTGTTCTAGCCAACAAAGACATACCTTTTCACTTTCACTCCTCCAATAAGCAGAAAAGGTTTCAACCAACATTAGATGCGCACACTACTGCTATTCCAGTCAATATCCAACAAGGAGACGTATACGTTCCTGGGTTCGAATATGATGGAAAGTATTTTTCAGACGCAATTTTATGCGCTGAGGACTACCAAGTTCTTTATCCAACAAACACCCAATTGAAACAAGAATTCACTGAACCTATTTTAGTTGAACCTTTAGAAAATATAATTATTCAAACATTAGAAATAAATTCAATTACAGAAAGAGACATTAACGAATATCGTCGTACCCAACACATGAACGATTTAGAAGACCAGACAATTCGAAGCGTATGCTCTGAATTCTCAGACGTTTTCTACTACCCAGGATGTGACCTGACATTTACTAGTACAGTACAACATTTCATCCGCACTACAGATGAAGATCCGGTACATCAAAGAAACTATAGGTATCCACCCACATTAAAGAAACTACTAAATGACGAAGTAGAAAAGCTACTTGACCAAGGAATAATCACGCAGAGTGAATCTTCATATTGTAATCCTGTCTGGATTGTACCCAAGAATTTAGACGCTTCTGGGGAAAAGAAATGGAGGCTAGTCTTAGACTTTCGACAGCTGAATAGAAAGACGATCGAGGATAAATATCCCCTCCCAAGAATAACAGAAATTTTAGACAACCTCGGTCATTGCCAATATTTCAGTACTTTAGATTTAGCCCAGGGATTTCACCAGATAGAAATGGATCCCAGGTCTATAGAGAAGACTGCTTTTACTTTTGACAATAGGCATCTAATGTTCAGAAGAATGCCATTTGGTCTCAAAAATGCTCCAGCCACTTTTCAGCGTGTAATGGACAATGTCCTACGCCCCTTTTTGTATAAATTCTGCTTTGTATATATTAATGATATAATCATATATAGCAAATCTCTAGCAGAGCACATGCAACACTTAACTCTTGTGCTGCAGAAATTAAGAGAAGTAAATCTCAAGATACATCTCGACAAAACAGAGTTTCTCCATAAGGAAGTCGCCTTTCTTGGACACGCTGCATCACAAGACTACCCTATTCCGAAATCTACCAAGGAAATTAAACAATTTCTTGGCCTAGCTGGATTTTATAGAAAATTCATAAAAGATTTCGCGAAAGTAGCACAACCCATGGTTCGCTACCTAAAGAAGGGAACAAAAGTCGACGCAGAAAATGCTGAATACAAGTCCGCTTTTATAACTCTTAAGACCCTTTTAATAAATGCTCCTGTGCTAGTCTACCCAGACTTCGAAGAAGCATTCACGTTAACTACGGACAGTTCAGATTTTGCTCTGAGAAGCGTTCTGTCACAGAAAGGACATCCCATAGCGTACTACTCCAGAACCTTAAATCCCGCAGAAAAAACTACTCCACAATAGAAAGAGAGTTACTCGCTATCGTAAATAGTAGCAAACATTTTAAGCCCTATCTATGGGGACGGCACTTCCAAGTGGAATGTGACCACCGCCCGCTACAATGGCTCTTCACTCTGAAGGACCCAAGTTCGAGACTTTATCGATGGAAGATAAAACTTGGAGAATTTGACTCTGATATTAAGTATGTCAAAGGAAAAGCAATTATGTAGCAGACGCACTCTCTAGAGTAGAGATAAATGCAAATGATGAAACAGTTTCCAATGCAGCTATCCCCGGAGATGATGCATACCAGAAAGTATTGGACGATGAAACTATACACTCCAACCAAGAAGACACCATATTTACATTGAAATCATCTGAACGAAATCTGAATCAGAATCGTAACCAGATCATAGTTAAATATGGCAATTCTCCTAAGATTCTTGAACAAAAATTATTCAAGAAATATACACGGCACATTATGATCGTTACACGAAATAATTTTCAGAAAGATTTGAGTGATCAGCTACTCAAAATAATTGTCACATCTAATAAGTATTTTACTTATTTCGAAGACATAACTCTAGAAATCCCCTTTATTAGACGATGTCAGAAAGTATTTACTTCTGAACTAATTATCATTAGATTATTCGAGTTCTTGGAAGACACTGAATGTCCAGAAACTCAGAGGCAATTAATCCTGCACTATCATTCTGAAAATCATAATGGTATCGTAGAAACCTATGAACACCTTCGAACCAAGTACTATTGGCCACATTTACGTGAGCAAATTAAAACACTGATAAACCAATGTAATCTTTGCCAGAGAAACAAATATGAGAGACACCCTAACGAAGTAGAGAACCAAGTTCCCATAACAGCGGATCACCCATTTTCGCTAGTGCACATTGATACGTTCCATTTTGAACAGAATCGCATCTTAACTGTGATGGATGTATTTTCAAAATACGGACAAGCATATGTACTGCCCAATGGCACAGCTTTGGCCGTCCTAAGTCAGTTACAAGTATATTTCTCACACCATGGGTTTCCAAAGAAAATTACCCATGATCAAGGAGGAGAATTCGAGAACAAGGTCATTAAAGAATACTGTAAAGCCACAAATATTGAGTACCATTCTACCACTCCTTTGAATTCTTCGTCTAACTCTCCAGTTGAAAGATTCAATTCAACTTTGCTTGAAAAATTACGTATTTCAATAGACTCTGATAAATTCACTCCACTCTCGGAACGTGTAACCACAATAATCATAAATTACAATTCCTCCATCCATTCCACTACTAAACAACCTCCATTTAACTTTCTCTATGGTCCTTACTACCAAGCGTTAGACCATACCTTCTCACCCTCTCCTAAAATCAATGAGTATATTGAAAGACAAGGAAATCAGTTGAAAATTCTAAAAGATAGTTGCACTAAACCTAACACTGACACTTTTGATCATACATACAACATTAATGACACTGTGTATGTATTAGATCTACTCATTAGAAACAAGAAATCAAAAAACCTGTACAATGAAGGTGTAATAACCAAAATTGAAGAAAACAGGGTACATGTAAGAAATTTCCGGGACATAAAACCTAAAAGAAGTATTCTGATGATGATGATGATGCTTGTTGTTTTAAGGGGCCTAACAGCGAAGGTCATCGGCCCCTAATGGTACGAATTGAAAGAACAAAAATTACAAAGGCATCCGCTGACCAAAATAAAAATAAAAAATGTCATGAAGAATGAATGGATGGACAGGAACCCAACAAAACACAAAACAAACAAAAACAAAAACCAGTGGATCGGATTCAATAGAGAACGAAAATAACAGTATTACCGACCAAGGTACCACTTATAAAGCACAATGATGCTTGGTGTCTAAATGGGGTGCAAAATCCACGTCTAAGGCCCCACAGAATGGTACATGTCGCGAGTAAAATAGAACCATGGTATGTGTCATGTTGGGGTATTAATCAGAAGTAGCGAAGACTCACGGTGTTCCACAAAAGATGGTACTACTCACAAGTATTGTACTTCATACAGGTAACGCAGACCTATGGTGTTTCGCACACAATGGCGTCACTTACAGCCAACGCAAACCGATGAGTTTCCGCACCTAGGGTACTAGTCACGGGTGCCGGTCCCAAGGGCCCCGTGGTGTTCCGCACATAGTGAGTACTAATCACAGGCAACGCAGACCCACGGTGTCGCTCATATAGTGGTACAACTCACAGGCTACGCCCAGACCCGCGGTGTTGCCCACATGGGTACAACGCACGGGTACTGGAATCCACCAGGCCAGGCTTTTTACTGCAACGAATCACAAACATATTTCGTACCATATTAGTGATACTACTCGCAAGTGCATGCAACCCATGGTGTTCCCCGCATGATGGTACGAATCAAAAGTAGTTGCATGGTTCTAATTCATTCATCCCTTGGTCGCCCCTTTTAGTCGCCTCGCACGACAGGCAGGGGATACCGTGGGTGTATTATTCGTCAGCCTCCCCCACCCACAGGGGGTGTGTGTTTGGTCCGCGAGAGGTATTTTATTTCCCTCAAGTCCGCCGGCAAGCCGGTTAGGACCCCCCTATCCGCCACCTGGGACGCGCCACGTGGGAGTATCACCTCTCCCCCTGCTACGCCTTCCATGTCTCCCACCTTGATGTAAAGAAACTGAAATCAGACCTAACACCTGTCCCAAAAGGTAATACTACTACAAGGCATTTTATATATACGACTGTAATTTTTATGATAAGTATATTGTGTATTATTTTGTCAATCTTTAGGAAAAGACTATCAATTATGTAAACTATGTAAAAATGTAAAATGTAAAAATAACAAAGGTATTACCGAGGACGGTAATAAGCAACTGACGGTGGAGGAGTTATGTATCCCGACAACTAGTGTCGAGTCCAGGACTTTCACAGTCCACAACTTGGGATTTTAAATATATATTATAAACTAAGACCATACTTGGTCGTTTCACAAGGAAGTAAAATTATATTGCTTCATACTATTTCACTTAGGAAGCACTCTCCAAGAAACATGGGTTACTTGAGAATAACAAACTTTGACAATAACAAGGTTACCCTCCTTTTATGAGAAAATATGTGTTGTTCAGATTTGGTGGCACTCACGACTTACTGCAATATTTCACAAGTGTGTTGCAATATTGCTCAACTATACGTCACCAACCCATCTTGTCAAAAGCATGTAGTAAGATTGTTTTCCAGTGGACTGACACGTGATTGTAACCTGAAAGCTAAGCGTATAAAACCAACAGTCTCATAAGGCTCATTATTCATTCGTCAACCAATCAGCTACAGACTAGTAAGCTCTCAGGCTTCGCACGTCTCGGATCACGGGTTCGAACCCTGATCATAGCAGAGATGTAATTAATCTACAGTTGTACATAGGAATAATCAGCTAAGTTAATAAACAAGTAACATCAAATTGTCTTCTCATTTCGATTGAATAGATAAGGCTCAGCGCGATATTGGACTATCGGAACCTGATAGCTCAGTACCTGTAAAAATATAAATGTTGTTGAGCTGCAAACTTAACTCGGGTATATGAATGAGGACTTGTTCCTGACGTGGCCCACGCATTTCGCTGCACACACGCAATCATCAATGAACAATCCAACTCACATTTTCGAGTCACACATCACTTTCCTCCTTTAATTTGTAAGGAAAATGGAATTGTTTTTGTATCAATTCCTCTCCTATCCCCATCAGAGCATTAACATTTTGTGCGAAAACACAAAGGTCTAAGCCTAAGCAGCACTTAGAAATTTTGACAGCCACACCCTGAAACTCAATATTAGAGGAGTTCGAAAAGGAGATGATGATGATGATGCTTGTTGTTTAAAGGGGCCTAACATCGAGGTCATCTGCCCCTAATGGTACGAAATGAAAGAACAAAAATTTCAAATTCATCCACTGACCAAATTTTTTTAAATGTCATGATGGATGAATGGATGGACATGAACCCATCAAAAAAAAAGCAAGAAGAGAACAAACAAAACAAAATACAGTGGATCAGACTCCAACAAAGATCATAAATAATTGATTACTGACCAAGGGACCACTCATAAAGCACAATGATGCTTGATGTCTAAAGGGGGTACAAAATCCATATCTAAGGCCCCACAGAATGGTACATGTCGCGAGTAAAGTAGAACCATGACATTTGTCATGTTGGGGTACTAATCAAAAGTAGCGAAACTCACGGTGTTCCACACAAGACGGTACTACTCACAAGTATTGTACTTCGTACAGGTAACGCAGACCTATGGTGTTTCTCACACAATGGCGCCACTCATAGCCAACGCAAACCAATGAGTTTCCTCACCTAGGTGTACTAGGCACGGGCCCCGTGGTGTTCCTCACAGAGTGGATACTAATCAAAGGCAACGCAGACCCACGGTGTCGCTCATATAGTGGTACAACTCACAGGCTACGCCCAGACCCGCGGTGGTGCTCACATGGGTACGACGCACGGGTACTGGAAACCCCCAGGCCACGCTCATGACTACTACTAAACACAAACCCATTTCGTACCGAACATAGTGGTACAACTCGCAAGTACAGGCAACCCATGGTGTTCCCCGCGTGATGGCACGAATCAAAAGCAGTTTCATGGTTCCAATTTAATCATCCCTTGGTCGCCCCTTTCAGTCGCCTCTCACGACAGGCAGGGGATACCGTGGATGTATTCTACATGTGCGTCCCCCACCCGTAGGGGGTTCGAAAAGGAGAGAAACGACTACACAATAGTCAATAAGACTCGAGTTACAAATTCAAGAACATGAAGACAAGGAAGGTACTTCTTCAAGACAACAACAGTTCGTCAGATGATATAGATGACGATGAACTTTGTCAACATGATGATAATGATGACGACACGGAAGAAGTAATGCCTGGGTTGCCACAGAGGAATGCCACCAACGATGTTTGTCTCTCCTGTGGTGAAAGAAGTACATGCGTGTCATTGCCCCACATGGGTGGGTAATGATACGCAAAATCAATGTCTATATTTAGGTAGAAGACTCGGGAACTTTACTACTTGTGTACTTATATTTCCACATTCCTATTCCTAACTATATCTCCTATCAATCTGGAGTATTGTAGAAATTTTTTATCCAACATAGTACCTTATACAGGTGTTATGCCTCATGTGCGTGCAATTGCCCCTCTCTCCCCTAAAAACAAGCCCATAGTCACGCCTTCGCAAACAGACCTTCCTCCAATACAAACTACAGTTATAACACAGGCAGTAAGAGCTCGACAGTCGTCAACAACATTCAGCTCATAATATAACAAGTTACCCTCACCATCGCCAAATGGTAAGTGTACACGATTTCCACCTAACATTTATTACGAATTTTTTTATAAAATTAACACCACGCTTCTGGTTCCCTTTTACAGATTCTACTTTTGAATCAACATTCAACACGTTAGCTACATTCAACTGTCACATTGCCTTTTCGACCAGCATGTCAACAAACCTATATGTCTTAACAACCTTATAGCATTATATCAAATGTGATGGTCCACAGAGGTCCAATATCAACAATGTATATTAACCTTCAACTACAACCTCGTTCTTCTTCATCAAAGTGAACCACAACATCACCATATGCCATTGACTTTTGACTTTTATCTTACGTAAACAAATAATTACAGGTCACTTGACCTTCTTTCAGCATTATTTTTGTTACCGTGTTTTGGTGGTAGTTATGCATGAAAGAAGGTGCTGGGTGGTGAATAGGTCTCAAGCTACTAAAGTGAAATTAATTTTAAAATTTAACAAGGTTATATTTTCTTTTCAAAATTAGGTAACAACAAATAGAACAGGTACTTAGTAGCCGAAACACAATTGGAAAATACATTTACATAGGTACCCCATTTGGGGCTTCAAAAGTCAGAAACATAATTCTTGGGCAATCAGCTCAGTTTTACCCCAAACACAATTTTAACAGAGGGGCAGAAAACCCCATTCATACCTAGGAGCCCTTGCTCCAAATTACACTGAAAAGCCTCCTCGAGGCATACAATATACAATTTTCAAAAGAGCCACTCGCTCTCAATTTTAAGCCTCTCCCAGGCCACACCAAACTCCACCTTTAAGCTGTCCTCAAAGGACATATACACAGGGGTAAAATACCCAACCTACTGAGGTCTATTAAATTACAAGAAGGTTAATACATGACCTCTAAAATACAATTTGAGGGGAGGCGAACTTGCACTCCTAATACACTTTGTTTAAGACCTACTTGGCCTTAGGCCGTTAGTGCAAGGGCTAATCCCATACTACAGAGGTGACTTAAGAAAATAACAATTTACATTACATTACGGAAGAATTGGTTGAGAAAATAAGTTCACCTCCAGACAATGTGAGTGGGAGCTCGAGAGGGTTAGCACTCTCTATCCCAGTATGTAGCTTTACAAGAGAATAGATGTAAAGAGAAGTTACATTTTAGGAAAAGGTTACATAGTGGAACGCTTAGAACCCGCCCCGAAAGTTAAACTGCTGAGCTAGCAAAGAAAGAATTTATTAATCGGCCATTACCTTGTTGCTGGCCGCTGCCGAGGAAAGAGGCGCTTCCCGCCTCCTGCTATGTACTTAATACACTGAAAGATGGAACAGAAGTGGCCGAGAGACCCAAAAATCAGCAGTTTAAATACTCTCGCGGAAGTTTCTAGGCGTTAGGGGAATGAAAACACCCTCCCACAAACACTTTATTGGGTAGGACACAGCAACATATTCAAGTTGGGGGAAGATACATCGGATTGGTCGGAAATTAATTTAAGAAATTCGGGATTGGTTAGGTTCAACACAAGGGGAAAGAAGGGGTGAATATTGCCAACTTAAACAATGACTGAAAGAAATTTAACAAAGAACAAACTCTTGAAATTAAATTTTCTCCAACAAAATAGTTCTTTGACTCCGCACTAGGTTGCACTATTGTTGATCTTCAGTAGTGTCCTCCAGGAGAGAAAGTTTACACTTCTTACTTCAAGCGAAACAAAAACACATCAAAAATGACACAGTTCAAAAACTCAAAATTTTCCACGTGGTGACATCTTCTGAGAAGGTAAAGAATTAACAGCGTAGATAAAGTTCAGACTTCCTCCAGCAGAGGAGTTTCACCTGGCGCAATTTTTAAATTAGCGGCGTGGAGGTGTACCGCCCGGTACAATTTTATTCAACATTATATTTTTTTAAATACGATTTTGATCGTGATTCTCATTATTATCTAGTCCTAACCGCTAGTCAGTCAACATCATTTTATAGCAATTTTACCACTTGTTTATAACAAAATGTTGCTTTATTCATTTTACTTATAATGGTAGTCTTCCAATGACCCTTTGCAAATACTTTCGATGATTGATTGATTGATTGATGTTTGTTGTTTAAAGGGGCCTAACATCGAGGTCATCGGCCCCTAATGGTACGAAATGAGACGAAATGAAATTACAACTTAAAATTCCAACATCCTCCACTGACCAGAATTCAAAGCATGAGGACGAAGAATGAATGGATGGACATGAATTCAAACGATCCGTGGATCCGACCCACAGTGCCTCACATGCACAGAAGCTGGCACGAAACAATCGTATTACCGACCAAGGGACTGCTTCTATTGTACGATGCTGAATCGATTGTGCGTATAGTCGAAACGGGTACAAAATCCAGGTCATCAGCCGCTCTTAATGGTACTTATCGCTACGAAAGTAAAACCATGCTATGTGTAATGTTGCGGTAGTAATCAAAGGTAGCGGAGACTCGCGGTATTCCATACATTATGGTACTATTCACAGGTAGTGTAATGCGCACATGTAACACAGACCTGTGGTGTTTCGCACATTGCGGCGCTATTTTTTTTTTTTTTTTTTGCTAGGGGCTTTACGTCGCACCGACACAGATAGGTGCGGCGCTATTTGCAGGCAACGCAAACCTATGGCGTTCCTCACGTAAGTAGACCAACCACAGGGACCCGTACTATCCCGTGCAATTGCTCACATAGTGGGAACTGAGCATAGGTAAGGCAGAAACATGGTGTCGCTAATCCCATAGTGTCGCTCATATAGGGGTACGAATCACAGGTACTGCAGGATCCCCATCCTGATTCACACACTGTCGCTAGTGATCACAAACCTATTGCGTACCTAACAGAGTGGTACTACGCGCAAGTAAATGCAACCCATGGTGTTCCCTGCGTGATGGTACTAATTACAAGTAGTTTCATGGTTCTGCGTATAGTCGAAACGGGTACAAAATCCAGGTCATCAGCCGCTCTTAATGGTACTTATCGCTACGAAAGTAAAAACCATGCTATGTGTAATGTTGCGGTAGTAATCATCCCTTGGTCGCCCCTTTTTGTCGCCTCTTACGACAGGCAGGGGATACCACGAGTGAATTCTTCGTCTGCCTCCTCCACCCACAGGGGGTGTGTGTTTGGTCCCCAAGAGGGCTTTTATTTCCCTCAAGTCCGTCGGCAAGCCGGTTAGGACCCCCCTATCCGCCACCTGGGGGTATCACCTCTCCCCCTGCTACGCCAGCGTAGTAGGTTCGTAGCAAATAAAAATAAAAATAATACCGATTTTCGAATCTTCTTAGATTAATTACTCATTTCATAATCATTCAAATTAGTTCACTCAGTTTGTTAACTATCTTAGTATGCTTTCGTAACTACATAGTTACATGTACATAAAAACCGAGTGAGTTGGCCGTACGATTAGCTGTGATCTTGCATTGGGGAGATAGTGGGTACGAACCCCAAAGTCGGCAGCCCTGAAATGGTTTTCCGTGGTTTCCCATATTCACACCAGGCAAATACGGAGGCTGTACCTTAATTAAGGCCATGGTTGCTTCCTTCCCAAGCTTCCCTGTCCCTTCGTCGCCATAAGACCCATCTACGTCGGTGCGACGAAAGGTAAATTGCAAGGAAAACCCGTAAAATTCCTATTTCGGACTCTCCTTAGATTTCGTTACTCATTTTGTAATTCTTAAAGCTAGTTACTTAGACTACTATGCTTTTGTAACTCGATTAGATTAAGTTTGTTATTGTAGGTACAGAGAATACGGTATTTTGTATTCTTTCGAAATGTAATTAATCATTTCATAATTATTCAAATGAGCTACTGTTATGGTGTGCTTTTTACTGTAAAACGGATCCGTTTTAGTATTATTCTAAGCGCTTAGTGAAGAAGCAAGCGCAGTTTATTACTATGCCAATATACTGGTACTATTATACTGCACATCATCATTTATCGTATTGTATTTTGTACATTTGCTCATTAAATATTTCACGAACCTCACATTGTATCGTTATAAGAACGTCGAACAGTTTATTCAGTTAACTGTATATTTCACCACGCCATCGCGAAACACTGCTTTTCTTGCAGTCCGAGACGGGTCGACATCAGAGCCGAAAAGTGAAATATTCAATACCTCAAGGTTCCATGGCAACGAAACAAACCCTTCGTCCATGCTTTGTTTTCACTTATCATGTCGCAAGCCCCTTCAGTTTGGAGTGGAAACGTAACTGGTTACTGGACGACACTATTAGGTCTTAGCGAGTGACTCAAAGTGCATTAACATCAGAATGACCAAAATACGATTATGGATCCACCGGTACGCAAAAGGCAAATCTAGTTTAGTCACGTTTTTTCAAACGAAATCCAAACCGGAGGAAAGTGAACAGAATATTTCAACGGAATGTATACAACCTGAATCATGTGCTGAAGCTGAAACAGAACCGATTAAAAATCTGTGCTCACCAACTAAAGGCCATCAAAGCTTGGACTTACCAACCGCATCCACTTCTAGTGCAAGTGAATTGTATGCAAATGCAAGGGACATATCAAACTTTGTGGGAAAATCTGCTAAGGTAAGACATCACACACACAGTATTAGTACTATTAGGTCGAACTACAACTCTGAACTGCTAGAGGGTACATTTTTGGACGTTCCGAAGTGGTTATTATTATCAGTTGTTACACTTTGATGATTAATTCCATAATTATAAGTATTTTACAATTATCGAATAATTACAAATTAGGTAGAAAAATGTACATTCACTTACGTAAATTTTTCAGATGAACGTTGAAACTAGGCACAATGTTGTGACTGATGTTTGGGTGCCATATTACAACTTCAAGTTACCAGGTAGTGGCAAGAGGAACTTAAAATTTCAACTTCATTGGTTAAACAGATGGAAGTGGCTAACATATTCTCAAATCGACGATGGTGCTTATTGTAGATATTGTGTGCTATTTTCTTCTCATGGAGCTGGAGTAGGGCAGCAGCCCTTGGGAAAACTTGTTAAAGCTAAGTTCAATATGTGGAAAAATGCAGCTGAAGAGTTCAATAGGCATGAAAAAACCGAGTACCAAAAGAATTGTATATTACGGGCGAGCCAATTCAAACTTGTCGCTGAGAATAAACAAACAAATCGACAAGAACGTGAAAAAAAAATCGAAGACAACAGATAGAAGATCATTCCTGTTATCGAAACTATAATTCTGTGTGGCCGCCAAAGTTTATCCCTTAGAGAGCTTAGAGAGGATGGGCCCATTATATTGAGCGATGAAGAGCCTACTGAAAATGATGGAAATTTTAGGACTTTTCTTCGTTTTCGTGCAAGAAATTTAAAAGGGATTTAAAAACCCTTTTGCTGACAAACAGCCGCAATGCTATGTACATTATCACACACACTCAAAACGATGAGACAAGTGGCATTTCTGGAATGGGACAAATGTCACTTTGTGTTCGGTATGTCGACTCTGACTCTTAACGACACACAGGGAGGACTTCCTCCAGTTTGTACCCACCACTGGCTGCCAAAATAATTAATGTGCTTCAGAAGATAGGAGTCAACTTAAATTATTTAAGAGGACAAGGATATGATGGAGCTAACGCCATGAGTGGGCAATTTAACGGCGTCCAAGCGATAATAAGGGAGACCTACCCATTGGCTTTGTACGTGCACTGCAGCTCACATGTTCTCAAACTTGCTATAACCCATGCATGCTCAATCCAAGGAATCAGAAACTGTTTGGGTACTGTGGGGAATATTTATTCATTTTTTAGGTATTCTAAAAGGTTAAATGCATTTAAAGAATCGATAGATGCCAATGTTCCTGAAAGTGACAAAACGAGGCTTAAAGCATTGTGTCTAACAAGATGGGTGGAGCGCCATGACTCAATTGCAGTACTTTTAGAACTGTTTGATGCCGTCGTTGCAGTTCTTGAAAACATAATACAATGGAATAATACAGAAGCCTCTACAAATGCGCAACAATTGTTGCGTGCTGTGCAGAACTCAGGATTCCTTGTATCCATACATATACTAAATAAAGTATTTAGTATAAGTGCTCCTCTTAGCAGATTTTTTCAAAGTGAACAGTTGGACATTGCAAAAGAATTTTCATATGCTAATGTTGTGGAGGACAGGAGTATCAAGATCAGAAGAAACGCAGAAGAGGAGTTCATAAACATATTTTTGCAAGCAAGAAAGAAAGATTCTCAGTTGGACACACAAATTACCATTCCTCGTATAACAAAGCGCCAAAGGCAGAGGTGCAATGTAGAAACATTTGGTAGTCCAGAAGAATATTTTCGCATATCCATATTCATAACGTTTTTGGACAATTTCTTAGCAGAACTGAGAGAACGTTTCACATCTTATAAACTGACTTTGCAGTCTTTTATATGCCTTCTACCTTCAAGTGACAAGAAAACACCTGTTAAGGAAGATGAAGAGGCAATTAAAGTCTTAAGACAAAAGTATTCTGTGCATCTCCAATGCGGTGAAGATAGTGCTATAGGAGAGATGAGTGTGTGGTACGGGTTGCTTTCATCTCTAGAGAAGAATCCCAAAGGTGCTTTACAAGCCCTTCTTGTATGTGATCAAGATAAACTCCCTGCAATCTACTGCTTGTTGAGAGTGTTTGCCACCCTACTTGTCACTATTGCAGCCAGTGAGAGATCCTTTTCAACAATAAGACGCCTGAAAACCTACCTCAGAAATACCACAAGTGAAACTCGACTCAATGGGTTGGCTCTCTTGAACATTCACAGAAATATAGTTGTAAAACCAACAGATGTGTTGAATTTATTTTCTAGGAAGCCTCGAAAATTGGAACTTAGATCGTAAATTGAACATACCGTTCGAGATAAAACTTGGAGTAGGCACCTTGAATGGGAAGACACCTGCGTTGACGAGATAAAACTTCTAATGCATTTTCATCCAGCATTGACTATGCAACAATGACTACTTCAGCATTTCAGTAACAAAACTACAAGAGAAATGTCATTCTTCAGGAATGTAATGACAGAACACAGAGTTTGTCTCATGTTGAACTGCTTGCATTTCAACAACAATTCTACACTTGATAGTAAAAATTATACTAACCCAAAACTGTTCAAGATTAGGCCTATCATGCAATATTTGATTGAGAAATTTCAGTCCACATACACTCCTGAGAGAGATGTTGCCTTAGATAAAAGCCTGCTTCTGTGGAAGGGAAGACTTGGATGGGAAGTATACATTCCCACGGAGAGAGCATGTTTTAACATTGAATCTTTTCAAGTTTGCGAGTCCTCATCAGGGTATGTATACAATATTCTAGTATACACAGGACAAAAATACCTGCATCCGTTTTACACTTAGAAATGACTACATGAGATAAGTAATCACAAATAGTCTTTACTTTCATGGAAAACCTTTGAAATAAGGCATATATACTTCATGTCGACAGTTACTATGATGCATTCCCTCACTCTATTTGATCAGATATGCAAAATGAAGACAGATGCTGTTGGAACAGTTAGAATAAATGGAAGATGGGCAATTTTCAGTCTGGTACAGGAACTAGTTGGTAGCACTCAAGTGATGATGATGATGATGATGTTGCTTGTTGTTTTAAGGGGCCTAACATCGAAGGTCATCGGCCCCTGATGGCACGAAATGAAAGAACAAAAATTTCAAAGGCATCCACTGACCAAAATAAAAATATGTCATGAAGAATGAATGGATAGACAGGAACCCAACAAAACACAAAACAAACAAACAAAAACCAGTGGATCGGACTCAATAGAGATCGAAAATAACATTATTACCGACCAAGGAACCACTTATAAAGCCCAATGATGCTTGGTGTCTAAAGGGGGTGCTAAATCCAAGTCTAAAGCCCCACAGAATGGTACATGTCGCGAGTAAAATAGAACCATGGTATGTGTCATGTTGGGGTATTAATCAGAAGTAGCGAAGACTCACGGTGTTCCACAAAAGATGGTACTACTCACAAGTATTGTACTTCGTACAGGTAACGCAGATCTATGGTGTTTCGCACACAATGGCGCCACTTACAGCCAACGCAAACCGATGAGTTTCCTCACCTAGGTGTACTAGTCACGGGTGCCGGTCCCAAGGGCCCCGTGGTGTTCCTCACATAGTGAGTACTAATCACAGGCAACGCAGACCCACGGTGTCGCTCATATAGTGGTACAACTCACAGGCTACGCCCAGACCCGCGGTGTTGCCCACATGGGTACAACGCACGGGTACTGGAATCCACCCGGCCAGGCTTTTTACTGCAACGAATCACAAACCTATTTCGCATCAAGTTTACTACTCGCAAGTACATGCAACCCATGGTGTTCCCCGCATGATGGTACGAATCAAGAGTAGTTTCATGGTTCTAATTCAATCATCCCTTGGTCGCCCCTTGTAGTCGCCGCTTACGACAGGCAGGGGATACCGTGGGTGTATTCTACATGTGCGTCTCCCACCCGCAGGGGGTACACTCAAGTGAAAAGACAAAAATGGAGGTTCATATGTTATCAACCATCCAGGATAAGGAAGTGACAATTGTAGAGAAATAGGGCGGAGAAATAATTTTCCAACCCGTAATGAGTGTACATTAGGCTACAGTAAAGGAATGGGAGGAGTAGATTTGTCAGACCAGGGCATGATTACCTAATCAATGGCAAGGAAAACCATATGAAAATGTTCCGTAATCTCTTGGATGTTACAGTATTCAACTCCTATATTTTATTCAGGAAACTTGCAGGTACTTATTCTCAGCTAAATTTCAGGCTGAAATTAGCATTATCGTTGACAGAAAAGTACAACATTGCTGCTGTGTAGCCAAGGAGAATAGGGCGGCCAAGCACTGAAACACCACTTCACCTCACAGGCAGGCATTTCATATCCCTGAACTCAGGACAATCATCCCAAACTCAATCCTGGAAGTGTGTAGCTCACATAAGACAGGGAAGGAGACAATATACTGTTGTAAGAAGTGTGATGTACTGTTGTGTGCCGTCCCTTGTTTTGAGACATACCACACTGTTAGGAACTACAGTGAAACCCCTCAAATCCGAACTAATTGGGGCTTGAGCTACTCAGATTTCAGTTTGTTTGGATTAGCTGAAAAATATCCTTAACATAATAACCAGCCCTCGATACGGTATAGGACTGTACATTGAGAGAGTCAGGCTGGTTTGGCGCATGACGAGAGAGGTTAGTGACGTTGACTGGTGGGCATTTAGTTACCTTGTAGCTGACTACCGTTGTTTGGCAGGCCTGCGCTAAAAATAGAACACTACTTTGCTCCACCTGAAGAAAATTATTTGTTGTTTCGTAGATGTAACTCTGTGGTTTTTTTTCCCTTGTGACGGATTAATGTAAAACGAGGTGAATAGGATCAGTGGGGTGAAAGGGATCAAAACTTCGTTGGTAAATTTGTACCACATAAACCGAAAGGAAGTTGTCAGCAGTTGGTGTTACTTGTGTTGGTACTACTCTTTGCTAAAACATATTTTCAAGTTTTTATTTCGCAGCACGTAACAGTATACACATACACATTCAACCAGAAGCTAGAACTTCTTTGAAATTTGCTTGGTGAAATAATTTTTTGTGGAACTCTTGCACACACTACCATCTGCAAAATTGTTGTTTTATATTTGGATAAGGTATGTTCATTGAATTCATTTCAGGTATAATTTTCAGTTTGCCTTTTGACAGATCTGACAAAATTTTATTTCTTTTGTGCCCTGTCTTATTTTTCAGACTGGCAGGCGAATAGGATCACATATTTTGAGGTTAAGTTCCAGTATGCCATGGCACTACAAACCGAATCCACACAGCAAGGTACACCGCAAAGCTGATTTAAACGCTGTAGAAAGAGCTAGGTTAGCGACAAAGAAATGTTCGATTCCATGTATTTGTAACTTAGATTTAAGCGTAAGTTAGGTTTCATGGACAAATTCTAGTCCTGAAGGAGATAGCTTTATACCCAAGTACCTGAATGCCACAATTATATATAATCATTTTACACTTAATATGCCCAATTTGGACACTCAGACATGATGCTTTCCTACGGCATCTCCCTTTAATGCTTGACACATATGTAAAGGCCTATTCATGTTCAGCTGACGATGACTATTTAAAGTCGAAACCGGTCCTGTAAGTTAATTCTTACAATAAAAACTGTACTGATAAGGTGGAACCTTTTCTTGTCTACACATACGTAAACTATCAATACGGAAATGAAACTAGTAAAACAAGAAAAAAAGTTACAGTTCATTTCATTTCCTAGGCTAGAAATGTCATCATCTTGGGGATACCTTGCTCCACAACAAAAGTGGAGCAAAGTATCCCCAGGCTGGATGTTTTACGCATGTCAGTTCCAGCTTGGTACTACAATGTGGTGTAAATAGCGTTTACAATCTTCTTTCAGATTCTTGGAAATGCCGCAGAATTATAAGAGAACTGCAGGAAGTCGGGGATATTGTGATTATAGCCTGGAAACTTAGGAGCAATGCCTAGCAGCCATTAGGAATAAAGATATGTCTCAGCGAAACACAGTACAAGAATTTAATATTCCAAGAAGGACATTAGTTAATAAACTGATAATTATAGTATTTCACGTCCAGGATTACCTCAAATTTTCACTGATGATGAAGGAAGCAGAATTTGTAGGATGTACCACGCAGCTGAGTGAATTTGGCTTACTTGTGACTCCGTTAGAACTGAGAAAGATAGTGAAGTCTTATCTCGCCAGACAGGGATGTAAAGTGGAGTGGCGAGATTCAAGGACAACTGTCTAGGTCATGAATGGGTCAGGGTTTTAACAAACAGCATCCTGCGCTTACTGTGCGGTTTGCAACTAATATGCTGCCGTTGACGAGGGAGTTCTAAGAGAATAATGTTCGACATTTACGTGCTGAACTGGAAGATGTGCCTACAAGCAACACCTGGAACTTCGGTGAGAGTAATCTTAAAGATGATCCTGGAAATAACAGAGTTCTTACAAAGGTAAAGTAAAGGTGTATTCAGCACGAAGGCAGGTCCCAACGTCAGTTGATGTGTGCCTGAGCCGGAGTTTACGTACGGTAGGGTGCCCAGTTCCTTTCCGCTCCTCCATTCCCTTACCCCCCATCAACAGTGGGTGGCAACCCATCCAAATCTGATGATGATGATGATGATGATGATGATGATGATGATGATGATGATGATGATGATGATGCTTGCTGTTTAAATCGAGGATGCTTGATGTCTAAAGGGGTCCAAAATCCAGGTCTAAGGCCCATCAGAATGGTACTTATCGCTAGTAAAGTAGAACCATGGTATTTGTCATGTTGGGGTACTGATCAAAAGTAGCAAAGACACACGGTGTTCCACACAAGATGCTACTACTCACAAGTATTCTATGTCGTACAGATAACGCAGACCTATGTTGTTTCTCACACAATGGCGCCACTTATAGCCAACGCAAACCCATGAGGCTCCTCACCTAGCTGTACAAGTCACGGGTGCCGGTATTCCCGTGGTGTTCCTCACATAGTGGGTACTAATCACAGGCAACGCAGACCTACAGTGTCGCTCATATAGTGGTGCAACTCACAGGCAACGCTCACATGGGTACGACTCACTGGTACTGGAAACCCACAGGCGAACCAACTATCTGCTTATACTAATCACAAACCTATTTCGTACCTAAGATAGTGGTACTACTCGCAAGTAAAGTCGACCCATTGTGTTCCCCGCGTGATGGTACTACTCAAAAGTAGTTTCATGGTTCTAAGAGAATCATGCCTTGGTCGCCCCTTTTAGTCGCCTCTCACGACAGGCAGGGGATACCGTGGGTGTATTTTTCGTCTGCGTCCCCCACCCACAGAGGGTAGAGAGAGAGAGAGAAAAAGAAGAAGAAAGAAGGGATCCGTCAATTCGAAAAATGAAGTAACGGACGAAGAAAGGCAAGGACCACGAAGAGCGTGAAAATGAAAGACTCCCTAGGCCTCGAATGCTCTAATACCATCGGGGTCGGAAAATAACAAGAGTTGACCAAGCGAGGTCGGACAGGATAGACGAAAGTTAGGAGTCTGGCACAAGTAAGTGAAAGCAATGCCAAGACTCAGCTAAGGGCCCCGTGGTCGCCAATCCACACTCCCAAGTTGAGAGCCCCTTGGGCCCCTGTTAGTCGCCTCTTATGACAGGCAGGGGATACCGCGGGTGTATTCTACATGTGCGTCCCCCACCAGCAAGGGGTTTTCCTATTGTTATACAATATTTCGACTAAAGAAAATGGTATTCAAACTAAAGTCTTAGAACTACAAACATGGCCTAATGAAACTTCAGAGACAATATTCAATTATGTTTTCGAGACTTTAAAGAAGCATAATATTTCTGCTAAATGCGTTGCTATTAGTGGAGACAATGCAAATGTAAATTTTGGAGGGGTTAATCGTAGGGAAGGCAAAAACGTATTTTCAGCACTTAAAAGTAAAATAAATGATTATATAATCGGGGTTGGATGTCCAGCAGATCCACTGCATAATTGTTTGCAACAAGGTGCTGATGTATTGCCAGTTGGTGTAGAGAGTATACTTTTACAAGTCTTCAATTATTAGCATATATATACAATTCGCACTGAACAACTCAAGGAATTCTGCGAGTTTGTTGAAATAAATTATGGACAGCTTTTGAGTCACAGCAAAACACGGTGGTTAAGTTTGTTTCCTCACCAGAAAGAATGCAAAAACTGTTTGCAGCTCTAAGTCGTACTTTCTTTCTCAGCCTTCAAATTATGTTCCTGCTATAGTTAGGTCCTTTTTTGAAAACGAGTTTTCTGAGCTTTAAGTGTGGTTTGTTCATTCCACTATGCATATTTTTACAACAACATTTCATACATTGATAAAGAAACGCTCTCTATAACAGAAGTTTGTGATAGGATGGAAAATAAATTCATACCTCTTAAAGTCAAAAAGTCTCTGAAATCCTTCACAGAAAATTGCTTCGAGAGAGAATGCATTGCAAACATTTTGTTGGTTTTTATGAAATGTGTATTCAATACCTCTTAAAGTGGTGTAACCCTATGATGCAAGAATTTAAGTGTTTCCAATGGATGAAGCTTCATAGTATGAAAGACATTCAGTTTGAAGATGTTCATCCTTGTCTCGAGTATTTGCCATGTAAAGATGTGGAGATAGACGATTATAAACTTTTTAACCAATTTTGCAATGTTCAGAATTACACTAGGAGTTCAGAAACTGATAAACATACAACATTAGATAAGCAGTGGTGTGAGTTTTTCAAATATAGCCCTGACATTAAAACATTTAGTGAGCTGCTTAAAATTTTGTCAGTTATATTTCGCTATTCCAGGTTGAAATGCAACCGTTGAAAGAGTGTTTTCCCTGATTAATACACGGTGGTCAGAAGAAAGAAACCGATACCGTAACCAACCAGGCAAAACGAAGAGCTCATAGATATCAAAACTTGAAGACCAAATTAATGAATGCAGTTAAGAGCATTGCCTTTCTGAAGGAATGTCTAATTAACGATTTAACACCTAAATTTCTCAGGAAGTACAATGACAAACACAGAAATACTACTCAAACACGCAATTTCCAAGAAAATGAACAAATAAGATTTGGCTAAAAGAAGAAATTAAATTCCTACATCGTAAAAAAAGAACATCTTAATAACGAATTGTACCAAGCACACCTAAAGGCATCCCATGAGCTACCACACAGCTATGGGGATTACTTCCAACAGATTTCGAAAGAAAAATGAGAAAACGTAGCGATTCTCAAACAAAATACACTGAATAGGAAACTAGAAGCACTCAAACAACCACTCAAACCAAAACCGCAAACCAAGATCCCGAACATGAAACCCCACCCATCCTAACGGCGTTATTCAACACAGATTTCACCCCCTATGAAAAATCGAACATAAACGGAATTCAATGAAACGGAAACTGTCATATTGAGCCAGGGACCCAAATACAACTGGGGAAATGCATCCATTTTCCAGAACATCACAACCATCATCACGGAAATCGAAAACGCTATGCAATAAATCCCATTCTATTTACGCGATGAAGCCAGATACGAAATCAAAAAAAGACTTCCACAATATATTAATAGAATCCACAACAATAGTAAAAAAACACTATCAACAGTTCACATATAAACAACTCAAGGATACGATTAAACACAACAACCTACTCATAACCAAAGCCGACAAAGATAATACTACTGTTATCATTGACAAGGATGAATATACAACAAAAACCTAAAGAATGTTTTCAAGATAGTACCTTTCATATCAAATGCAAAGATCCAACCACTTGTTGCTTGTTGATTAAAGGGGCCTTACATCTAAGGTCATCGGCCCTGATCCAACCACTAATATATAAAGAAATTTCAAAGCATTACTAAAAATACACATTTTCATTTAACTGAGGAAGAATCCACGAAACTCATCGTAATGAACCCACAATTACCAACCGCAAAAGCTTACCCCAAAATACATAAAGAACACACACCAATGAGACGGATAAAGCCTGAACTATACTCTTTCACAATTTATTCAGAAATTCGTTAAAAACACTAGGTATTCTTAGCCAAAAAAAAACAGTATGGAATTTAATAGATTTTTGCAATATTACGAAAGAATTAAAGATTGAACAATACCATATCCTTGCATCATTGGATATAACAAACATGATGTCCCTTTCAAATTTGGCTATCTTTAGATTATTTACAAGTCAACATTAAAAGTTTTATTGTTCACCGGGAGTTGTATTCATCATTTGGAAAGCTGCGTGTGCGCACCAAACAGTTTTCTTCTGTCGTTCAGAAGGACGATGTATTGATCCGTGTTCGACTGAGAGCGGGGTAGATCACGTGACAAGCCAGTGTTCCCAGCATGCCACGCGCGGACAACCTGTGCTGCGAGCAGGCAAAGTTCTAGAAACAGTCACAGCCAATAACAAGAGACCCCGTGAAGCAATGATCGTCTCTAAATAATACACACCTCCCGAGCGAAGATTATAAAATGTCATGTTCGCAGTAAATCACTCTCTACTTTGTTCTGTTCTTCGTTGCTCTCTGCTGTTACTTTGGTCGACGATACTTTTTCATTGGAACCACGTGGGAGGAAAATTCTGCCGTGCAAGCTGACATCCGCTCTGTTAAAATTAGTGCAATTTTATTATCAAATCTTACGGAGTGAACATTTAGTATTCCAGCGCGTGTGTATACGATCCTATGTGTTGTATTAGTTACAGCCTACACTTCTGGAACGTGACGGAATTCATCCCAGTGAATCACCGTGTACATCAAGATGGATTCTTCTACAATGTGCATCTTAAATTCATCGTGGGACGTCTACTGCCGTGTCTCCATTACCTTCTAAACATGTAAGGCACTTCTGGTCGGAGAGGGAGACTGACCGGGAAAATGCCGGAATGACTGACTTCAACCTGGAATCGAACCTCAGCTAAACTTGAGTACCATTTAACTGTTTATTTTCTTTCTCATCTTTGTAAAGCTAGAGGATCTTTCTTCTCTAAATCGTAGCTCTATTAGTTCTTGTTGCAGATCGAGTTATTTCATTTTCCATTTCTTGAGGTGTCATGGTAGCCGAGTTACGTGTGTGTGACTGAAATAGGAAATGTATTAGATTAGCTGTGTAGTCTGTCTTTGAGTGAGTTCTCATACATAGGATTTAGACAGATTTAAAAATCACTAACCACGCGATAAACCTCGCTTGTTTACCTGTGATATTGGAAATAATCTGGATTGGAGTTACGTGTAAAATTTGTGAGATAGGGTCGAATTTAGTGTCATTTTCAGATCACTTGCATTCTTTAGGATCGAGTCATCTAATTTCACGACATTTCAGGAGGAATGATAGATCTAATAATCACTTAAAATAATAACAAATTAAGTAAAAATCGGGTTAAGAATGGAATTAAACGGTCGTGAGCTATAAATTATCTTAGATTCCTTATATGTGAGATTTAATGTGCTCTGTTCATGATGCGCCTGGAATATGGTAGTCCTGCGGGATATTAATTGAATAATTTATTAATTGGAGATTTTATTAGTGAATGACTTGTTGCTTGTGTCTTTGGGAGCACAATGTGATTTGTTATAAATGGAGCACATGTTGAATATATTTCACGAATAGGGAGTAATAATAATGTGATTCAGGCTCACGAACGCTACATGTGCGACTTGTAGCCCATGTGATGGTGATGATTATGGAATTCTATTAGAATCTTCAAATTTATTTCAGAAATTTAGATGAATCTCCGTCGCTATTTAAGGAGTATTTCATGTCAAGTGATACCACGAATTTCGATCGCTAGCCACTATTGGAGTACGAATATTCCAGACACGAATTCATCCTCCGGATATTGTTGACGCGACCATACTAAAAATGAATTTATAATGGCAGGATTCGTTGTAAATATTGTATATAAAAGTACGTGTTACATTGCGTGAATGTGGTGTGTGTGTGTTGTAATTATGAATATTTTGTTTCAGTTGTTTAATGTAATTTAATGTGGTCGTGCATTTATCGCAACGGCATGGATTGTGTTCAACGTTGTTTTGCCACCCTGATGACTTGTTTAGCACACCTTAAGGAACAACTTTATAATATTAGTGTCGAGTAGGACTAGGCTAAGATTTAATTTACATTTTCTAAAGATTTAGGTGAAAGATCGTCTCGTTATTTTTCCGCAAAGGCAAGCGATTTGTAAATTAATGTTCAACTCACACGTGGATATGAGAAAAATTTCAATGCATTTATAGTAAAATTCCTAAATATTTTCAAACTGACTTGAAACTTTAAATGCCATGCAAATATAAATTTAATGTTCACAAACGGCATAATCAGCTTGAATGTAGGTGATAACGAGTAATAATAATAATAATTAATTCGAAATCTACTTAATTAGGGAAATGTGGATTATCATTACCATGAGAATTATTTAGTCAGATACACTAATTTATAACCACGATCGTGTGATGATAATAGTAAAATGCTACACAGATAAGGTTAGAGATTATTAATAATAATAATAAATTAATTATAAATTTTGGAATTAATCTTTATTTCTCATCAGAGTTTCCACTGGTGTAATTAACGTTACACACTTTAGTTATTGAAATTCAACAAAATTCAACTTTGACCACGTGTTGAGACTGCTATAAATTAATGGAACCTTTAATTTTATTGGGGAATAATAAGCGAGATAGCTGCCTATTCATTTTGTGTATATCCTTATTGAAGTCTCTGGACACTTTCATTTTAATATTTAATTTTTGAAGACAGTGAAGGCCTAGTCTTTTGTTAATTTTCATTCCAGAACAGTAAAACTGAAGGACGAGGTTACATTTTGGTTGTTAATTGCTACAGGAAAACCAGACATTATGAAAGCCTATCGTAATAGAACTCCAGCAAGGATATTTTTTTGTTTTGGATGCTTATGTCAATAAATGTAAGTGTTGTTTTACATTTTATTTTTTGTAATTGGTCGTCACCCCTTTTCGTTAAATGCCTCTAAAAAACGGAAAGCCATGAACGAACGGTTCACCCCGGGATCTCTCGCTAAGTGGCTGGGCTTAGCTCGGCAATAATGGGGGCAATGTGTCCCAATACACCTACACAGAAGACCATAAAAATAATTGAGTCCAATCTAAAAAATTATGGTGATCTAAGCACGTTAGAAATGGAATAATTTATAAAACTACTCGAATTCGCCATCAGTAATAACTACTTCAAATTCCATTATACTATTTATCAACAGCAAGGCCTACCGATGTGATCTCCTGCCTCAGGCATACTAGCCGAAATCTACACAGATCATTTGGAGCATCAATCAATCAGTAAAATAGATAACATTTTTCTGGTCAAGATTTTTGATGACATTCGTTATTATCGAAAACAGATTTACCAATGAAACCACCATACTGAACCAATTGAATACAATAGACCCACACATAAAATTCAGTAAAGCAATAGAAAACAACCGTACCCTAAACTATTTGGACATATCCATAACCAGACAAGAAAGTACGTATCTTACAAAATATATAGAAAACCCACACACACTTCTAATGCAATCAAAATGGAGTCTATTCATCCCAATATACACAACAGAGCAGGATACTACAGCTGATACATAGAGCATTTGGCATACCGTTAACAACAGAAAAATTAAACAATTACAACTAATTCATGAAATAGCCAAACACAATAGATATAAGAAAGAAATGATTAAGAAAATTATTCGTAAAATAAAATTTCAACCCAAATCAAAATTAACTGAAACAGAAAAATCCAAAAAAATACATATTATTTACTCTCAGTAATACATAAATATATTCTATAACCAATGTTTTCAAAAAACACAACTTGAAAATAGCATATAAAACGACACACAATAGTGCCAATAATAGACAACGCTAGAACAATCAACAGTAATAATAAATACAACCATTCAGGGGTATATCGTATAAAATGCAACAACTGTGACACAGCTACATTGAACGTACTGGCAGGAACTTTCAAATCCATTACAATGAACACCTAAATGCCATAATCATTTTTCCTCCATAAGTCATCACATGGAAGATTATAAACACAAATTCACAAATATCGAAAATGACATGCAAATTCTGAACACACACACCAAGGGCCCCTTGCTCAATATAACATAAGAATTTTATATCTATCTAGATCAATACGCCAACCTTAATTTTAATATAAACGAAATCACAGAAAAATGTTTTCTTATTGATTACTGGTGAGTGGTTCAATCTTTAATAAATGTTTTAACTAAACATATCATCTTCAATACAGTCATTCCTTTCCTAAAAAATGCTTATCTCAAGAAAATCAATAAACAAAACCTGACACGCGCCAGAAAACCACCGGAAGACACGCCCAGCTCCACACCTACCCCCTCAAGAGCCACTCCTCCAGCCCCTCCGGCCATTCACCGTACAGCGACCGGCGTTAGCCCGAGACGAACACGGAGAAGTACACAACGTGCTCCCAAACCATATACAACCTCAGGACTACAACAGCAGTAAGTACACATATAGATTCTCTCACATGACTCAAATACATTCCTTCAATACATTAGTATCACACACATCTTACTCTTATCTTTCACAGATAATCTTTACGCCCCCACACAACTACAACTACAAAAAAGGAAGGAGTCACCACTCTGATTTATTGCCATACAACTTTACTTAACACGACACAGGACATCACGACTCATCTTTTAATGTCAACAACAGGATTTTATATATAGAAAGCTGTAATTTCTACACTTCCGTCAAAGCCTCAACTGAATCTACACTACTTCAATGTTTTGCCTCTTAGAGATGTAAAGTGTTTCTTATCCTCCGTGTACATATGGTGACAAAATCTCTTAAACGAGAAATTGGTATTTTAAATTGTAACTCATATTACAATTCAAGTCATTGAGTTTTTAATATAATGCACAGTTATGCACAATAAGACTTAATTACAGAAGTCAAACTGAATAATCAAGAAACAGTGCAAGCAATAAACTCAGACATTTACAAGCATGAAAGTGTTTCACGTATATGTTGTTTTTTATTCACTTCTCATAGATGTGCATTCACACATGTCATATAGTTAAATGATAACACATACTTAACTTCCAATTTGACGAATGCCCTACTCATGAGTACAACCTGACATGTTACCGTCACATGATATTCATCTTTAGATATGGTAATGTTTGCAATTGCACGATGTGTTATATGTATATGTGTGTTCAGGTCAGGATGACCCGCTAGGGTCGAAACCGTTCCTGTATATTTAATGCAATAATAATCAAGTATTGATTAGGTGGAATTCTTCTCCTCTTTGCATTCTATGTGAATCATCAATACGGATATGAAGCTCATAGATACGATAGTGGTACTACTCGCAAGTAAAGGCGACCCATGGTGTTCACCGCGTGATGGTAGTAATTACAAGTAGTGTCATGGTCCTAAATCGATCATCCCTTGGTCGCCCCTTTCAGTCGCTTCTTACGACAGGTTTATTTTTCTTAGACATAAATGATAATGATTTGTCTATAAGAACGGTTACAAGTCATTAATCTCATTTTTGGTCCGTATTGATAAGTGATTACATTCAATTTACAAAGTATACATTTATTATTCATCTTAAAACAAAAATATGTAAATTAAACAAGGACGTAGCTTTACTAAAAACTGTCTGAAATTGAAATTGATCCCGAAATTCTGAAAACCGACACAAAGAAAGAATTTAAACAATGCAACCGCACACAGAGTTCAAGAGAGAGTAAATGACATCTGGTTGAAGAATGAATTCACAATAAAGTACCAAAATAAAGCCCAATTGAACCTTCAGTTATATAAAACACATTTAATAGTAGCCCAAGAACTAGTACCATTAGAATGGAAATCATTCCAACAACATGTAGACAATAAACTAACGCAGCTAATGGACAAAAAAACAGGCAACACTCGACAAAAAACTAACGCAACTAAGATTAACCAAAACACAACAATCTAACCAAAACACAGACAAACAGACTACAAACCCACCGCACACCAACACTCCCACAGCAACAAATTTGACAAAAATGCAGTTTTCAAATGAAGAGATAGAGCTTTTACACAAAGATCCCAAACATAATTGGCCTAACAAGAATAGAGAGGTCGATATTATAAATACAATAGCCGAAATAGAAACCAACATTTCCAAACTACCTTGTGAAGTACAAAACGATATAAGAACAGATTTAAAGAAAAAACTTCCAAGGTTAGCGGAAGACCTGAACATAAAATGTGACCCTGAACAACATACATTAATACAGAACATGAAAACCAAAATAGATAATAACATCAATGTTACCAAAGCTGACAAAGGAGGCTCAATAGTTCTACTATATCAAGATACATATATTTAAAAATAACACAAGATTTTCTTAACTAATAATTACATGATAGTTAATAAGGACCCGATAGCAAGAATACAACGTAACCTAAAGACATTAATAAAAAAATCAACATTTCCTTTTAACTATCAGGAACAACAAAGGCTCACAAACATGAAACCCAGCCTCCCTGTAGCAAGAGCCCTTCCTTAAATACACAAGAAGGATATGCCAATACGTCCCATCATTAAATGCCTAACAGTCCAATCTATAAAATTTCGAAATACATTCATAGCTTCCTCAAAACACACTACACATTTAATAACAAGCAGCCCTTAAAGCTGATGATGATGCTTGTTGTTTAAAGGGGCCTAGCATCGAAGTCATCGGCCCCTAATGGTACGAAATGAAATGAAAACCATAAATCCAAAATCATAAACTGACAAAAAAAATCGTCATGAAGAAGGAATGGATGGACATGTAGCAAAAAAACAAGCAAACAAAAAAATTAGTGGATTCTGTAAGCTGTAGTGGGGCAGAACTGGAACTGGATGTTATGTGTTGCAAGAAGTTGGAGTTTGGAAAAGTAAAAGCTTTTTTTTTTAAATTTAACATATCTGAAGGATTTTATTTCGTTTGTAATATTTTTAGAAATGAAGAAATTAGAACTCTGGACTCTACTTGAATTGTTTTATGTAACTAAAAGAAATATTAATTTAAACATGTGGGTAATAAATTTTCTTTTAGGCAATAGGCAAGAAATATTGAACTGTGTGTACATTGAGAGATGCAAGAAGTATCTTGATTCAAAAATTATGTGACTAGTAAAATGTAATTTAAGAAAACTTCAAGATTGGATTGTTAAGATTGCAAGAGTGATAAACTGATCTGTATATCATGATGTAATTTGGTGACATTTAAAAAATGTAAAGGTGCTTTAATTTGAAACAGCCTATATATACCGCACGCGCGGTTATGGATGTTGAAATAAGTGATGTAATATCTCTACCGTCAGTAGAGGGGAAATGACCATATATGGTCATGCGAATGTATTGGCGAACGAGAATCTGATGATGATGATGATGCTTGTTGTTTAAAGGGGCCTAACATCGAGGTCATCGGCCCCTAATGGTACAAAATGAAACGACAAAGTAAAAGTTCAAAATTATCCACTGACCAAAATAAAAAATGCCATGAAGAATGAATGAACGAATGAATGAATGAATGAACATGAATTTAAAAAAATCAGTGGATCCGACTCAAAAAACTATCATAGTTAATAGTATTACTGACCAAGGGACCACTTCCAAAACACAATCCTGAATCGAGGATGCTTGGTGTCTAAATGGGTCCAAAATACAAGTCAAAGGCCCCTCAGAATGATACTTATCGCTAGTAATGTAGAACCATGGTATCTCTCCTGTTGCGGTACTAATCAATGGTAGCAGAGACTTGCGGTATTCCACACATTATTGTACTACTCAAAGCTTATGAAATTCGACATTAATATAGACCTGTTTTTCTCACTCTGCGGCGCCATTCACAGGCAACGCAAACCTATGATGTTCATCACATAAGAGTACTAACCACACGGACCTCTCCCTATCCCGTGGTGTTCCTCATATAGTGGGTACTAGTCACAGGCAAGGCAGGTCCATGGTAGCTATCATCCCATGGTCCTGCTCATATGGTGGTACTAATCACAGGTACTGCAAAAGCCGACCGCGCGGTGCTCCTGTGTGCTACTAATCACAAACCTATTTCGTACCTAATATAGTGGTACTACGCACAAGTAAAAGCGACCCTTGGTGTTCTCCGCGTGGTGGTACTAATCACATGTAGTTGCATGGTTCGAATACAATCATCCCTTGGTCGCCCCTTTTAGTCGGCTCTCACGACAGGCAGGGGATACCGTGGGTGTATTATTCGTCTGCCTCCCCCACCCACAGGGGGTGTGTGTTTGGTTCGCGAGAGGTATTTTATTTCCCTCAAGTCCGCCGGCAAGCCGGTTAGGACCCCCCTATCCGCCACCTGGGACGCGCCACGCGGGAGTATCACCTCTCCCCCTGCTACGCGTAGCAGGTTCGTGGGAACGAGAATCTAGTGGAAATTGTTTCTTATTGGTTAATTGTAATCGAGCCATATCCGGTCTTCTTGCCGGCTTTGGAAAAATGATGCGTGTGCTCGGCGTCATTTTCCATCCGACCGCCCTAGCGAGCGTTCGCGCTCGAGGGCTACCCTCGGGAACTCCTGCCTTTCCGAGGTAAGTGTTATTTCCGTGCTATTTTCATGTTATTATCAATGTTTTCTGATTTCGTTTGATTTAATTTAATTCCTTTGCGTTTCGGTATTTTCTTGCTTAATGTAATTTTCAAGGTTTAATATTCAACGTGTCTGAGTTTGCCCTAGATTGTCACTCTCGTAATTAAAAGTCTTTCGTCTGTCTTTTAATCAACTATCCTTTGATTTGTGTTTGGTTTCGTAATTATTCCGTTGTCAAATGTGTACAGTATCTGCTGCTCTGTTATGTAACTTAGTCTCTTGTAAAGAAATTTTATTTGTTATTTTTAATATAATTGAGATAGAGGGTGCTTCGTGTAAGTGATGATGATGATGCATGTTGTTTAAAGGGGCCTAACATCGAGGTCATCGGCCCCTAATGGTACGAAATGAAACGACAAAGTAAAAGTTCAAAATTATCCACTGACCAAAATAAAAAATGCCATGAAGAATGAATGAACGAATGAATGAAGGAATGAATGAACATGAATTTAAAACAATCAGTGCATTAGACTCAAAAACCTATCATAGTCAATAGTATTACTGACCAAGGGACCACTTCCAAAGCAAATCGAGGATGCTTGGTGTCTAAACGGGTCCAAAATACAAGTCAAAGGCCCCTCAGAATGATACTTATCGCTAGTAATGTCGAACCATGGTATCTGTCCTGTTGCGATACTAATCAATGGTAGCAGAGACTTGCGGTATTCCACACATTATTGTACTACTCAAAGCTTATGAAATTCGACATTAATACAGACCTATGTTTTTCTCACTCTGCGGCGCCATTCACAGGCAACGCAAACCTATGATGTTCATCACATAAGAGTACTAACCACAGGGACCTCTCCCTATCCCGTGGTGTTCCTCATATAGTGGGTACTAATCACAGGTAAGGCAGGTCCATGGTAGCTATCATCCCATGGTCCCGCTCATATGGTGGTACTAATCACAGGTACTGCAAAAGCCGACCGCGCGGTGCTCCTGTGTGCTACTAATCACAAACCTATTTCGTACCTAATATAGTGGTACTACGCACAAGTAAAAGCGACCCTTGGTGTTCTCCGCGTGGTGGTACTAATCACATGTGGTTGCATGGTTCGAATACAATCATCCCTTGGTCGCCCCTTTTAGTCGGCTCTCACGACAGGCAGGGGATACCGTGGGTGTATTATTCGTCTGCCTCCCCCACCCACAGGGGGTGTGTGTTTGGTCCGCGAGAGGTATTTTATTTCCCTCAAGTCCGCCGGCAAGCCGGTTAGGACCCCCCTATCCGCCACCTGGGACGCGCCACGTGGGAGTATCACCTCTCCCCCTGCTACGCCTGCGTAGCAGGTTCGTGGCTTCGTGTAAGTCTTTTCTCCCCATAACGTCATACGTTCCCCATGGACCTCATAAGGGCTTCCCGCACCTTCCACTATCCTGTCTTAGTTGTCATTTGTAGGCCTGTAAGTGTTCCCTGTATTTGGTTTAATATTGCGTATCGTAGGATACTTGTCACGTTTCGATATGAATACTCAGCCACTGCGTTATTTACAATTTCCTTAGTCATATTGTTAAGTGTTATATTATTTACTACTACTGGTATTACATTATTATTATGTTTATTATCATTATGTGTAACCGTAATTGTCCTTATCCCGGTACGGTTACATTTGATATGAGAGCGTGTGTTATAAAAAGGAGCGAAGACTTACAATGATCATTCTCGGCTAACTTTTATAAAATTAATTTTAAATCTTAAGTTTGAATATAGGTTATAAGTGTTAAGTGTGTATTCGTAATTCCCTGTTCTTGTTTTTCATGATTCTTGCGCGAGTTCATCTCACCACGTGTTTTTCGTCCCGCGATGCGCAGTCTTGTGTTGCTATGTTTCACTTGTAATTAACGGTTGGAGGAAATGGTGTCACTATTTGTAACAAGTTTTTTGGTTTCGTTAATTTCAATAAATTTTCCTGTGGCAAGATTTCGCTTGACCACGTGTTTTGTAGTAACGTGATATCTTCACATTTCGTGTGCTGTGTTCGCTTTCCGAAAGTCTTCTTTGATAAATTTCCGTATGTTTGATTATTCCAAGTTTTCTTCGATTCGCGTGTTTTGATCTTAACATTTGTGGGATTACTTGTTGCTTTAGGCTATGTCATTAAATTATGCGAAGTGCTGTACTTCACTGCATGACCTAATGTTATCTCCCGAACAGCTGAATTGCGTATGTGTTGAAAACATATGATTGCTTGACTAACTCCGAGATTATGAGCGCTCCATTCAATCTTATGAAAGTTTCTCGTGTCGTAATCATCTTCTTTTTCTTCTTCCAGATACGTAAATTCTAGTGTGTGTTTTGGTCAAGTTTTAGTATGGAGTCTCTCCTGCTTTTCTGAAATGTTTGCCTTCGAAAATTTTCGGCAATAATTTTCAGGTTAAAGTTTCGTTTATTTCTTCGAGTGTTTTTCTGTTCGTAAATCTCGTGTTTCGGCAGATAATTTTCTAAATTATATTTCTTGTCGCCTGGTATGTTATATTTGGTACTATTCTATGTGTGTGATCTAAAGTCAATTTCACGTCGTACTTTAGATCAGTTTAAATTTAAATTTCCGATCATGTGGTGGTGTTTTGATCTGTTGCTGGATCTGGGTTCGTTTCTAAGTAAGTATGGGATTATTTGGGACGATTCTCAGCTGGTTAATAAATTCATCTAAGATTATAAAGTATAGAATCTCTTAATCTATGTGAAAGTTTTCTAGTTTGTCGTATGGAGCTTTTCCATAGTGTAAGTGTCTGTGTCCTTGTCACGTATATTTATTAACCCGTGTGTTCCTATATTTGTTAGGATGGATCTACATTTGACTGTGATTGTCTTGTAGGGTGAAAGTGTCACCATATTATTAGACCAGCATCGAAGCTGAGGCTCATTTTGGGCAAATTTGACGGGTTACGGATCTGCACTTGTGCTCGTGACAGGTTTGAAATCTAATGTATCTGGTATGAGATTCCTCGTAATCTTTTTCTTGGTATTAGGTGCCTAGATGGAGAACGATGTCCATTGTGATTATAAGAATGATTACTAGGAAGATTTTCTGAAAATGTTCATTTCGCTGTCCTTACGCTGAGCTATAAATTGTTGTTACATTCATAGTAGGTCTGCAGGTTGTCAAGATTTAACTTTCTGTTATTTTAAATTTATCACTAGCGAAATTTTGAAGGTATCGTGATTTAGCTAAGCCACTCAGTTAATTTTTCTGCTTGTTTTGTCTTGTTCAATTTTATCTTTTTCTTGCTAGTTGCTTTACGTCGCACCGACACAGATAGGTCTTATGGCGACGATGGGACAAGGAAGGGCTAGGAGTGGAAGGAAGCGGCCGTGCCCTTAATTAAGGTACAGCCCCAGCATTTGTCCGGTGTGAAAATGGGAAACCACGGAAAACCATTTTCAGGGCTGCCGATAGTGGGGTTTGAACCTACTATCTCCCGAATACTGGATACGGGCAGCACTTAAGCGACTACAGCTATCGAGCTCGGTTTCAATTTTATCGGTGTTAAAAATTTCTTGTATTACGGGTTCGTGTCTTCTAAATTTATGTACTCACTTTGTAGAAGTATGGGATTCTGTAGACTGAGTACGGTTCTAAATTTGTAGGTGTGCTGTATCTGTCCTACGATTTTCGCATATAATTGTGTTTGTATTGGGTGCCTTGGATAGGCATATGTGTGTGTGTACTGAGACTTAGGGCTTAAGGTGCTGAGAGGCCATTCCTCTTTTGGGAGTACGATATTGGCCCTAAGAGTCTCATTGTCGTGTGATAAGTTCAAGTGTACTTGAGGTCATGTTCTGATGTTCTGTCCTTTTCTATTGTGAGTACTTCTTGATGTGTCATCGCACGGGTGTTTTTGTGTGTGTATGTGTTCTTGTGATGTGATATGGAGTCAGTATTGAGGTCGTCCGTGCCTTTTACCATTCGTTGGTTATGCTGATTCAGTGATCGTCGCACGTGTTTTGGTGGTTTGATGTTGCCTGTGTATATGTCGGAGGACATGATGATGATGATGCTTGTTGTTTTAAGGGGCCTAACATCAAAGGTCATCGGTCCCTAATGGTACGAAATGAAAGAACAAAAATTGCAAAGGCATCCACTGATCAAAATAAAAATAAAATATGGCATGAAGAATGAATGGATGGACAGGAACTCAACAAAACACAAAACAAACAAACAAAAACCAGTGGATCGGACTCAATACAGATCGAAAATAACATTATTACCGATCAAGGAACCACTTATAAAGCACAATGATGCTTGGTGTCTAAAGGGGGTGCAAAATCCACGTCTAAGACCCCACCGAATGGTACATGTCGCGAGTAAAATAGAACCATGGTATGTGTCATGTTGGGGTATTAATTAGAAGTAGCGAAGACTCACGGTGTTCCACAAAAGATGGTACTACTCACAAGTATTGCAATACGTACAAGTAACGCAGACCTATGGTGTGTCTCACACAATTGCCCAACTCAGAGTCAACGCAAACCGAGAAGGTTCCCCACCTAGGTGTACTAAACACGGGCCCCGGTATTCCCGTGGTGTTCCTCACATAGTGGGTACTAATCACAGGCAACGCAGACCCACGGTGCTGCTCATATAGTGGCACAATTCACAGGCTACGCCCAGACCCGCGGTGATGCACACATGGGTACGACGCACGGGTACTGGAATCCACCAGGCCAGGCTTTTACTGCTACTGATCACAAACCTATTTCGTACCGAATTTAGTGGTACTACTCGCAAGTACAGGCAACCTATGGTGTTCCCCGCGTGATGGTACGATTCAAAATTAGTTTCATGGTTCTAATTCAGTCAGCCCTTGGTCGCCCCTTTTAGTCGCCTCTTACGACAGGCAGGGGATACCGCGGGTGTATTCAAGATGTGCGTCCCCCACCCGCAGGGGGTAGTGTGTTTGGTCCGCGAGAGGTATTTTATTTCCCTCAAGTCCGCCGGCAAGCCGGTTAGGACCCCCCTATCCGCCACCTGGGACGCGCCACGTGGGAGTATCACCTCTCCCCCTGCTACGCCTGCGTAGCAGGTTCGTGGTGTCGGAGGACAGATGAGCTTGCTGGTCATGTGTGTCGTGTGGTTATCTGGTCATATCTGGTATGAAGGTTGTACTTTTACCTTTTTATTTCTTATATCAGTGAGTTGGATTTCTGTATGCGCACTCTTGCATCGCTTTTGTTTTTCATCTTTGAGTTCCTGTTGTGAAAGAAATATAATTTTGATTTGGTATTCCTGGGCTAATTGCGCCTTAAGTTCATTGGTGTGACACGTAATGCGTAATGAGAGTTTATATATGTAAAAATTTTATGAGTACATGACATGGTAAATGAATAGTGACTTACTAACCTAAATTCATTCAAGGTGGTTGCAAGCTAACATAATTTAGTTTTTATTTCCCTGTTTTGAGTTTCCTTGCAACTTCTCAATTTTTCCTTTTATTTGTTTGTTTTTTCTTAATGTTGGGTGATTAAGAATGCACACGGTGACTTAATTTGGTAGTTATAAGGGATTTAGTTATAAATACAATTTTTGTTTTGGGGGTAAACATCCGGCCGGATACATTGGCAATTTTATAGGTTATTTAAGAATATTAATTGTAATGAGCATGGTCGCTGTCACCATGTTTGGTATAATTTAATGTAATGTCTTTTGGGCTAAGATTAGAATGTGATTCATGTGCTTAGGGATTTTGGTAACGTTTTTGGTACTAGGGTAAACTCGGATAGATTTTCTTTTAATTTTTTAACTTATCCTAAATTCTGAAATAACACTTGCCAAGGGGGCTGGGGTATCTCAGAACTATAAGAGGGACCTTCCTAAGGAGTTTTGTTATTGTTATAAGAAAAATAAGAACAAAACCCCACCCTCGAAACTCAAATTTTAAAGTCATCGATAGGTTACGCCAGGGGCCTTATTTCTTTAGCTCCAAGTTTCTGCTGCGTCTCTTTATGTTCCAGTGACTGCTATACTACTGACTCTGTTCTACCTGGGGTGTCTGTTGGGAACCTGCAGCGCACCATTTGGCCGCTGTATCTGATAGTGGAATGGGAAGGTGGTTCTGATGGTGACAGTATGTAATGTTGCGCCAACACCCTTCGCCTGTTTTGGGCCAGTTCACTAAGCTGGTGGGCTGTGCTGAGGCTATAAGTGAGCTATGGTTGGACTGCAATATGGATGGAGACGTTGGCAACGGCCGCGGTCAGCGCCTTCGTTTGACAACGATACCAACGCTTTACTTGTTTTTCCTTGTATGGACGTTCCTGAAGAGAACGAAGAAAAAAGGTGTGGTGTGGTGCAATTTGTGGTGTTGAAAGAATCTTCAAGTCTCCATTAATCCTGTCCGGCTACATGGCTAGATGGTTAGCGTGCTGGCCTTTGGCCACAGGGGTCCCGAGTTCGATTCCCGGTAGGGTCGGGAATTTTAATCATCATTGGTTAATTCCGCTGGCACAAGGGCTGGGTGTATGGGTCGTCTTCATCATCATTTCATCTTCATCACGACGCGCAGGTCGCCTACGGGAGTCAATTCGAAAGACCTGCATCTGGCGAGCCGAACATGTCCTCGGACACTCCCGGCACTAAAAGCCATACGCTATTTCATTTCCATTAATCCTCCCTTTTAAGTTGATTTAAATTTTGTTAATTCCTTTTAAGGATTTTCTCTTGTCGAGCGGAATCCTGAATCGAGGATGCTTGATGTCGAAAGGGGCAGCGCTATGTCGTTCGTACGCGGTGAGCCAAGGACAGCGCTGTGGTTGTACTATGGGCTGACTGCTTCGATGTTTACAGTGCACTGCGTGTTAGCGGAGTGCGTTGCCTTACGTTCGAGTGGAGACGATCAGGTTTGCTGTGCTTTTCTGTTTGACTTCTCCCGACTATCCTGTTATTGGAAATGAATGCGGAGTGTGGTTCGAAACGAAAAGAAACCGTGGCAAGAAAACGTGAAGTGAAAGAAAAACTAGAAACCGGACCCTAACCTTAGAAGTCGTATTCGGTCGGTATTCAAGCATGTTGTTGACAGTGATGGAAAAGACGTTAATTTTGTGTGCTGCACGATCTGCGGTGAACTTTATGTACACACTAAAGGGTTGACAGGCACGTCGCACATTACCCGTTTCCCGTCATCCGTGTGTATCTAACAACAAATGATCTCCCCTAAAAGAACATCGTCTTCCTAAGTGTGCCCAGGACTTGATTGTTGCTAAATGTGCTGCTTTGTGTGCTCGAGACTTAACGTCGTATGGGACAGTTGGAGGTGATGGCTTTCTGGATCTCGCTCAGATATAAGTTGACACTGGGTCGATGTATGGAAAGGTATCCGTAACAGATACCATACCTCATCCAACAACCGTGTCCCGACACATAGCAGAAAGTGCTAAACGTCTACGGGATTCAGTTATGCCGGAGGTACTCGACCTTATAAGTAGAAGGGAATGCGCAGCCACCACACATATGTGGACATGTAGCGCAAAAAGGAACCTTTACGTAACGTGCACGATTTCTTATTTTGTTCATTGGGAACTCAAGTCTCGTGTCTTGTTCATGACCAGGTTTCCAGACGAGCCTAAAATAGGTGATAATATTAAAAGAGAATTGGTGAGACGATTTAGGGTCCTAGGTGTCACCGAGACCGTACTTAAAGACGTGCCTTTTACAACTGATCAGGGTGCCAACATTATTGCCGCACTGCGTGATTATACGAGGCTGAATTGCGCATGTCATATGCTCAACACGGTGCTACGAAATGCGTTCAATCCTCAGTTTTTGTCAGTTCGTTGCCCTCACATTGATACCTTTATGGAACGAATGTGAGGGAGGACTGACTGCAAATGAGTTTTCTTCAATCATCTGCCATTTCATCACGACCAACCTTCCTCAAGATGCCACTAAAATGATCCTATACAGCCATTGATGTTGCTACCAGAATCAGAATGCGACTCCCTCAAATTTTTTTCTGCATATTTCGCTGACCAAAGGATTGTCCACTGAACAAAAGTACCTTGTGAAAGGGTATATTCAAATCGATTCTAAGATTTAACATGTTTTGAGAACTAGGGACATCAATGTACCTGTAGATTATGTTCAAGTTTGTAAGGAAGCCAAAAAAAAACGTTTCAAGGCCTTATGATGTTATCCATCAAGCACATTCATTTTTCAAAAGACTTTATTATCAGTTCTTCGTGTATCCCAATATATTCCCAGGAAAACAAACGGTGCACCCTGTGTTTACATTGAATCAATAACAGTAAATTTCCACCTTTTTGATACTTATATTTGCTTTAAGCAAATCAAATAATGATTTACACAACACGTCTCGTTCCATTTGGAACATCCTCAGCTATATTACAACGCTTAGGTGAAATTACAAATTATATCATCATCCTGAATACATCTTAATGACTACCTTGTTTGCTTAAAATCTACGCGAATTAAAAAAAAATTAAAATCAATGTGTATGGTTGAATGGGGCAGTGAAATGGGAAGGAAAATGGATTTACTTATTTTTAACATATTTTAAAAATATATCTATTCATTTGAACAGATGATTAAAAATGTTTTTGTTACCAGCACTTTTTTCACTATGTCAACTAATTAAAAAGGTTTTGAAAATTAATTTTTCTTTGTCACAGTTCTGTGACCCTGTGTTACCGATTATTTTTCAAACTTCAATTCTCTGATAAGTGGAGTGCGAACTAACTGTATGTAGTAAAGGAATATTACTGCTCAGGAATTTTATCGTTTTCCAGGACTCTACATGGACAGGCTTAAAATGAAAAAGACTAAGTATGAAAATCTTCAAGCATTGAAAACAACGCTGCCTCCAGATTACCACAGTTTTATGATGAGTTGCTTCATCAAGAATATTTAACGCTTCGATTTCTGAAAGTACACATAATTATAATTGAATAGTTTTCCATTTTCACCAGAGTTGTTTAAATATTTGAAAGTACCAGTATGTAAGATAATGATGCAAGTCACAAGGTTCAGAGTGCTTTAGCGGACTTCTCTGAGTTACAGTGTAGCCTAGTGCTGTAAGTTGCGAATGTAAATGAAGCGTCTAATTTCAAAACCGTACAAGTTCACTCTTCATGGGAATTGCTTGTGAGCAACAAAACCGGAATCTAATTTCTATCTTAAAAGTTCCGATTAGCATCAAAAACGGACTTGTCCTCAATAGGCCAGTTTCAGAATCCTCTAATCCTCCCTCACCAGTGAGAACGACTTATGCTGATCACGTGACAACGGTAGGTGCCATGGCTGCTGTTTGATAACATATTTACTGATTTCTTACGAGTTTAACAGTACTTTTGGTAACTAATGTGAATATTCGTGACCTGAAAGTAAAGAAAATGAGTTCTTTAACATGTCAGACGGTTGCGGAAGTTGTTGAAGGAAGCAGAGCTCGGAGAAAGCAACGAAATCCTCGAAACTGGGAATGACCAAAAGGGAAGAAAGAGATGTATGTAGACAGTTGTATTTTTGGAATTACTTGAAATTTTGGAGGGCTCAATCCAAGTAAACGTCAGTTTGAAATAGAATATTATTCATATAATTGGGTTTTAAGTGATGATGATACGAAAGGAAACCGTACAATTGAATTACCAAATACCTTCAATTTTTACTAGCTCTTTCTATTTTGACGGGTGTTTAATCTGTGATATACCTTTCGTGTGCTGCTAATAGTTTCTGATCTGTAATCTCACTTCATTTTCAACTTTTTTGATAGGAATATGGCGAGAAATCTACCAAAATATCCGGACTGCAATCATAGGTGCCTTGGGAAAGGTCGCAAAAATTGTCCAGGACTAACAATGAAGGACATACCGAGGTTCCACGCACTGTTTCATGCATCGAGTGAAAAATCTGAACAGGGTGCATTTATAGCTAAATTCTATTCCTCTTCTACCCCTTCACGACGCAGAGTTCGATCTGCCAGCGCGAAGAGACTTAAAAGTGAGGTTATAACATACACTGTGGCAAATGTGTGTGGAAATAAGAGTGCAAGTGTGTCGTGAAGGATACCTTGGAATACCTTGTATAACTAAGCACAGAGTACTTGGTGTGTTCAGCCGAATAAAATAATATGGATCTGAAAATTGTGAAAGAAGAGGTGGGGATCATCGTTCACAGTCTTATGCTCACAAACTCAAAACTGTGATAACATACATACAGAACTTGAAAGGGATAGAATCTCACTATTGCCTAAATAAGTCTGAATGGATGTACCTTGCCTCAAATCTGAAAGAAATTGTGCCGAATGTACAATGCATCAGTGCCTCTGGAAGGTAAGGTCAAAGAAAGTTATTTCCGGAAAGTGTTTAACACCAAACTTAATTGGATTTTGATCTCCGGCAACTGATGCTTGTTCAAAGTGCGTTCAAGTGAATGCACACATTCAAAATGAGAAAGACGTTTCTGCTGCTGATGATGATGATGATGCTTGTTGTTTAAAGGGGCCTAACATCGAGGTCATCGGCCCCTAATGGTACGAAATGAAATGGCAACAAAAAATTCAAAATCATCCACTGATCAAAATAAAGAATGTTATTAAGAATGAATGGATGGACATGAACACAAAAACATAACAAAAAAAGAAAGAAAACAGTGGATCCACCTCAAAAAGGATCATAAAAAATAGTATTACTGACCAAGGGACCACTTAAAAAGCACAATGATGCTTGATGTCTAAAGGGGTCCAAAAACCAGGTCTAAGGTCCCTCAGAATGGTACATGTCGCGAGTAAAGTAGAACCATGGTATTTGTCATGTTGGGGTACTAATCAAAAGTAGCGAAGACTCACGGTGTTCCACACAAGATGGCACTACTCACAAGTATTGCAATACGTACAGGGAACGTAGACCTATGGTGTTTCTCACACATTGGCGCCACTTATAGCCAACGCAAACCGATGCGGTTCCTCACCTAGGTGTACTAGTCACGGGTGCCGGTATTCCCGTGGTATTTCTTACATAGTGGGTACTAACCACAGGCAACGCAGAACCACGGTGTCGCTCATATAGTGGTACAATTCACACGCAGCGGTGTTCCTCACATGGGTACGACACACGGGTACTGGAAACCCACAGACCAGCCTCTTTGCTGCTACTAATCACAAACCTATTTCGTAGTAACATAGGGATACTGCTCGCAAATACAGGCAACCCATGGTGTTCCCCGCGTGATGGTACAAATCACAAGTAGTTACATGGTTCTAATTCAATCATCCCTTAGTCGCCCCTTTTAGTCGCCTCTCACGAAAGGCAGGGGATACCGCGGGTGTATTCTACATGCCTGTCCCCCACCCGCAGGGGGTACTGTGTTTGGTCCGCGAGAGGTATTTTATTTCCCTCAAGTCCGCCGGCAAGCCGGTTAGGACCCCTCTATCCGCCACCTGCGGTACTAATCAAAGGTAGCGTAAACTCACGGTATTCCAAACATTAAGGTACTACTCACAAGTATTGTACGTCGTAAAGGTAACGCAGACCTATGGTGTTTCTCACACAATGGCGCCATTCCCGTGGTGTTCCTACAGAGTGGGTACTAATCACTGGCAACGCAGACCTACGGTGTCGCTCGTATAGTGTTACAACTCACAGGCTACGCCCAGACGCGTGGTGTCGCTCACACGGGTACAACTCACAGGCAACGCCCAGACCTGCGGTGTTGCACACATGGGCACGACTCACGGGTACTGGAAACCCACACTGAACCACACTCGAGTGCTACGAATCACAAAAATATGGAGTACCTAACAGAGTGGTACTACTCGCAAGTAAAAGCGACCGATGGTGTTACGCGCGTGATCGTACTAATCAAAAGTAGTTTCATGGTTCTAATCCAATCATCTCTTGGTCGCCCCTGTTTAGTCGCCTCTCACGACAGGCAGGGGATACCGTGGGTGTATTATTCGTCTGCCTCCCCCACCCACAGGGGTGTGTGTTTGGTTCGCGAGAGGTATTTTATTTCCCTCAAGTCCGCCGGCAAGCCGGTTAGGAACCCCCTATCCGCCACCTGGGACGCGCCACGTGGGAGTAGCAAGCGTAGCAGGTTCGAGGAAAGGTAGAAAAGGTTCTAGATCAGTTCTTAAAAAAAAAAGTTGTGGACAAGACTGGAAAATTCAAGATGCATTACAGTTCTATAAAGACATAGTTTCTAAAGCTGGTGAAATTTCTGATGTCAGTGTACCAGAATTCTGTGAAGGTGATTGTCATGACATTGGCATTTCCATCTAATATTACCTGACCAGGTGTTACTTTGGCTATGTTATAACCTACTTATGCGTTTATCAACTTTTTCAATCAACTAATTCTTTTTGCCCTTTCCTTCATTTTTTAGTTAACGTTCATTTGACCTGCCTTTTTGTTGCAATTTTTCCACCTGAATTGGAGTTAGTTGTCAGAGTAGTTAACTTTTATAACAGGTCACATCCATGACTTGGTTTCGAAACTGGACAAGCCAAGGCTGGGTTTCTAAACTGGACAAGTCCAGATTGTTTCCATATAAACGATCATCTTCCATTTCAAAAATATAGACTATAACCCTAAAATAATTACCAAACATAATAAATCCAAGTACAGCAGTGTGATGCAAAAAAATATATGTTATGTATCACTAACAATTTCATTGCAATTTATTCTAACCCGTTTAGATGGACTGGTCCTGTTTTGAAAATAGACGCCTCAAATAGTGAGCATGGAGCGATTATTGAGTGATAATATTACTGAATATTGAATTTTCACGACCGCATTGTAATCGAAGTAGACTTTTAACCTATTGACGTCCGAAACGGGGGAGGAGCTTACGGTCAGCTGTTTCCAATATGGCGGCGAGGTGGTGACGAGAAGTAAACAAGACAGTAATCGGGTGTGTATCTGTAGGATTTATTAAGTGTTCAAAATATCTTTGGTGTCGTATGCGGTACTGTTGAGAGTTTTCGGTGATTTCACGCGTCCATTAGTGGAAGGGAAGAAATATTCAAGCGTAATCACTTGATATATGTAGGAAAAAAGTTTGAAACAGAAGATGAAATTGTCGTAGCGTTGTGTTTACAATCATCCCACATCGATTCAAAAACCCACGAAGTTAATGTTGTCTTGAGCAAAGTCGGTGATAATGTGAAGTGCAACTGTACTTGTAAAGCGGGTTTGTCAGAGAAAGGTAAACACACCGTAGCCACGCTAATTCACGTTAACAGGTAAGCTACTCTAAATTTTCACTATTAGAGGTTATGGAGAAATTTCTTGTTGATTTGGTCCATGCCAAAGCCTTAGCCAGGAGAGGGGGGAGTTACCTGGTTTGTAATCCCTTCCCTGATATCTTGTTGAAGAAATAAAATAATAATTCTACTAAGTAAATGTTGTACAGCAAATAAATCCTAGGCTTTATACAGGGTTGTGTTGGAATAGCCCACATATTCTTAATGTTCTCCTTCCATTTTTACCATCAGCACAAAAGTTAGAACCGACAATAATAAGTATAAAAATTATAACTGCCTACAAAATATGGAGAGCAAAGTTTGAAAGTTATAATTTAAGAGTACTATAACTACAGTCACAGCTGTTTGGGGTTGAAGAATACTTGGTTTGTCCAATTTACCAACTAATTAGGTTATGGTTTCTAATTCATGATGGAAAAATACTACATATTTTATTTCATTTATAGGAATATTTTTATAAGCATATTAAATGCAGTGCTTAATTACTACCAGTTAAAAGTATTACCCCCTTGTAGATAATGACCTTACTGTCTGCTGTTACGTATATGAAGACTTTACTGGGGAGCCTACGGGTATCGAAGTTTTTATTAATTTCACAATATATATTTCTCACATAACACAAAGGACGACTCCTTGAATTTGCATGAATGTTTTGGATTCAAAGAAGCGTTACTTGGGATGCTCAAATCATACTTCAATATTGCAAATATTGACCTACATACTTGTTGTTCAAAGGCAAGAATATAAATTTATTAATCTCTTGCCACAGTCAAGTTAAAATGGAGGTATGCTCTTTATCAACATATTTAATTAATTATTTAAAATACAGATAATTAACAAAGCTGGAGTCTCCATTTGAACTTATCATAGGACAAGTTACCTGCCTCCTTCCCCCCTCCCATATTTTATTTCTGGCTATGGCTCTGATCCATGTAAATAGCCTATACTACTGTTGTAAAAGGTTCTTATTTAGTTATATTTAAAGTTCATATCTCACTATTTTCATGGTACACCAATTCGATCCCATTTAATATGGAGTCGAACTCAGCTTTGGCTCCATGTCCTTTTATGAGGCATTTATTCCTCTGATGCCAAATAACTTTTCATTATTATTTATACAGGACTAACACATCTACTGACCTGGAGGACTTACGCTGCACTGGCCTTGCTCTACAGTGGGGGAAAATTAAATAAAGTACAAAACATGAGTACAGACCACAGCCAATAACTTCCTTGTGTCATGTTAGGAAGAAGAGTAAAATTTACTCATGTGGTGTGCCAGAACCAACCCCTGACATGAAAAGGGAATTTCTACACTCATTGATGAGCAGTGAGTACATGTAGTAGGTTTTATCCAACCTGAAGTGATTATTATTATTATTATTATTATTATTATTATTATTATTATTATTGTTACGGAGATACCCGTAGAGCAGAAAGTGGTGAAAGAAGGTGCCGGGATGAATGGGTCTATCTACAATATCAGAATTAATTTAAAACATTAACAAAGGTTATATTTCGTTAGAATTTTAAAAATCAACAAATAACAACGTAACAGGTACAATTAGCAATTTAGAAACAAGTCAAGGAAAATACAATATTAGTGAATTCTACAGGTCCTGGGCTTCAAGCCCCTCGCTTTACCTTTCATGAGCTCCTAGCTCAAATTTACAAAAGAGCACAAATTATTCAAGGGCAGAAATCCCCTCATTCAAGAGCACATGCTTTCCAAAATATACGTATCTAGCATTTCAGAGACACTCTTTACTGTTACAACACTTGAAAAAGAGCTAACATGCTCTCAGTTTTCTATGCCTACTCATGGCAACATCAACTTACAATTACTGGCCTCTCAAGGCACAACTTACAATTTGAAAATGATTTATACAGGGGTATTTAATACCCAACCCACGGGGCCTTCATGGAACAAGAACAGGTTAGCAAACGGCCCAACCACAAGGTGAATGGAGGCACACTGGGCTCCAATATAATGAAAACTATAAAACCTAAAGGGCTCTAGGCCGATGAAAACAGGGTCTAATCCCAAGCTACTGAGATGACTCGTATAGTAATTACTTTACCACATTACGGAATGAAAACCAGTTACGAAACGTACTCACCTCAAACCAAGATGAAGGGGAGCTGGAGAGGGTACGTCACTCTCTATCCCCGATTTGCAGTTAAAGACTTTCGAAGATTTTACATTAGCCGAAAAAAGTTACATTTTAGAAAGATAGGTTACATACTTAACGATTCGGACCTTTCCCTCGGGTTAAACTGCGGTTGTAGCAAGAAAGATAGAAGTTATGTGGCCATTACCTTGTAGATGTTATGCTGACCGATGAAAGAGGCCCACCGCCTCCTGCTTTGACACATACACTCAGTAAGATTACGATCAATTGGCCAAAAAACGTGAAGAAACACAGTTTATAAACCCTAAGGGAAGGTTCGAGATCATTCAAAACTAAACCAGCCACACCCTCTCTATTGAATTGGTCAATTCCAAAGTTACACTCACAATCGAAGAAGAAGCCTGTGATAGGTTGAAAATTAATTGCACCGAGCTCGATAGCTGAAGTCGTTTAAGTGCAGCGAGTATCCAGTAATCGGGAGATAGTGGGTTCGAGCCCCACTGTCGGCAACCCTGAAGATGGTTTTCCGTGGTTTCCCATTTTCACACCAGGCAAATGCCGGCGCTGTACCTTAATTAAGGCCACAGCTGCTTCCTTCCACTTCCTAGACCTTTCCTATCCCATAGTCGCCATAAGACATACCTGTGTCGGTGCGACGTAAAACAAATAGCAAAAAAAAATAAGCGAAAATTAATTGCAGAAATTACTGATTGGCTAGATTTAAAACTGGTGGAAAGAAAAAGGAAATATTGCCAACCCACAAATAAATGAACATCAATCAGTTACAGAAACCTAGAAATACAAAACTTCTTTAAAATATAAGTTCATACACCATGCACAAGGGTGCATAATCATGTTTATTCGGTATTACCATCTGTGGAGAAATGTCCAAACTTCTTGATATATAGCTAACAAAAGTAGGAGAAATTCAGTCAGTTTAGGAAACTTCACAATAACAAAATTACACAATATTTTAGTGGTGACATCTTCTGATTAAAGTTTCAAGTTGGTGTAGTTTCAGTTTCACTATTTACCAATAGAGGAGTTCATTTGATGATGATGCTTGTTGTTTTAAGGGGCCTAACATCGAAGGTCATCGGCCCCTAATGGAACGTGATGGACGACATGTTACATGATATTTAAAATTTTAAAACGTATCCACTAACCAGAGTTAAAAATATGGTGATGAAAAAATGAGTATGAGATTAAAACAGCAGTGGATCTAATTCGCAATGCCTTATTTCTAATAAAATAAGTGAAAATACTGAGAGAAAAGGAATAAGGCATTGCCTGGTGGTGCATATATAGATACTTCTTTTACATTAGACGTTAAAATACCACATTAAAATACGCAACACAAACTAAAATGAAGTCAATAGGTTAAAAGCGCAATGGAAACAAATACACGAAGACAAAGGACATCACTAGACACGGTAAAACAGACCACTATCCTTCATAAAGCGGATGACGAGGTCTGCTGACTGCTCGTCATCTCGCAAGATAAGGGAGACGGTACCCGGAAGGTTAAGACTACGGCGAAGATCGACCAGGTCCATACACTCCGTAAGGATGTGTACCACGGTAAGATGGTCGCCACAGGTACACACCGGAGGGGGTTCTCCTTTCAAAAGATGCGAGTGAGTTATAATACCATGACCGATCCGAGGACGACATAATACCACGGCTTCCCTTCGCGAAGCCCGAAGGGAAGTCCTCCATACCTTCGTTGTTCCTTTTATCGCTCTCAGCTTATTGGGAAGTGGAATGGCCTGCCACTCCATCTCCCAATGAGACATGACCAGATGTCGCAGCTGAGAGCGAATATCACTTGCTGGAACCTTGAAAGGCAACGGGGCCAGTGTAACTGCCTCCTTGGCAGCCCGATCTGCTAACTCGTTTCCCTCGATGCCCATGTGGCTTGGAAGCCACAGAAAAGTAATTCTGGTGCTGGCATCCGAACACCCGGCCAGCAGGTCCTGGACCCGCTGCACCAGAGGGTACCGAGGGAAACAGGTATCAATAGACTGGAATGAACTCAAGGAGTCAGTACACACAAGAAAGTGACGGCGTTTATTGTACAGTGCGTACCGCGAAGCTCTACAGAGAGCATTGAGCTCTGCTGTGTACACACTACAGGTTTCCGGGAGAGCGAAAGGAAACCTATGATTGTCGACAATGAACGCACAGCCTACTCTCGTGTCCGTCCTTGAACCATCCGTGTAGACGACGACTGAGCCTGGACAGCGGCCAACGACGGACAGGAAGAGCCTTCGATAAATCGAAGGGTCCGTGTTCTCCTTCGGGCCAGTGTATAGGTCCAGAATTATTTCAGGTCGCCGTACTACCCACGGAGGTACCCCACCTAGTTGTCTGACAAGGCAAGGAACCGAAGGTACGTCAAAAAATCTGTAACTGCTATCTAAACGTATTCCAACCGGCCGCGTTGCTCGGGGACGAGCGGCGTACAGCAAACGGTTGCCATTGTTGGAAACGCTAGAATAGCTTGGATGTAGTGGCATCTGTCGCAAATTAGCAGCATAGGTAAGAAGCAGTCGCTGTCGCCTCCTAGCTATGGGGCTGGTACGAAAGGCTCCCGTCGCCAAACGAACCCCGCTGTGGTGAATGCTGTTTAGCTTCGCAAGAACGCTTGGTTTGCTGAGCCATATGCTGCACTGCCGTAGTCTAGGCGAGATAAAATATGTGCCCTATAGAATCGTAGGAGCACCGCGCGGTCAGCCCCCCAAGAAGTGCTGCTAAGAAACTTCAGGATATTAAGCTTCTTAGCACATTGCACTTTCAACTGCCGCACATGTGGCTCCCACGATAATTTACTATCGAAAAGGAGGCCAAGGAATCGGTAACTGTCAACTACAGGTATAGCTACATTTCCTAAGTAAAGTTCAGGAGGAGGGTGAAGAGAACGTTGGCCACAAAAGTGGACAACACAGGTCTTTGTGGTGGAAAAACGAAAGCCACGCTGTAAGGTCCACTGCTCTACCCTCCTAATAGCTTGCTGTAACTGTCGCTCTGCGACTGCCATACTGCACGAGCTATAGTGCAGAGCAAAATCATCTACATATTAGGGACGGTATTACGGCTGGACCAGCAGCAGCGACAATACCGTTTATGGCAATCGCAAACAGAGTGACACTAAGAACCGATCCCTGTGGGACTCCATTTTCTTGAACGTGGTATTGCGAATATATCCTCCCTACTCGGACACGGAATAGACGGAGGAACAAAAAATTCGCAATAAACGCCGGCAAGTTACCTCGGAATCTCCATTGATGCAGGACTGAAAGGATGCCATATCGTCAGGTGGTGTCAGAGGCCTTCTCTAAGTCAAAGAAGACAGCTACCAAGTGCTGTTTGCGGAGAAACGCATCCTGGATAGAGCTCTCCAGGCGTACCAAGTGGTCTGTGGTGGATCGAGCGGCTCGAAATCCACATTGGTACTCGGACAAGAGTCCTTTATTCTCCAGACACCACACGAGACGGCGATTTAAAATCCTCTCAAATAGCTTACACAGGCAATTTGTAAGACAAATCGGTCTGTAACTTCCTGCATACTTAGGATCTTTGTCAGGCTTGAGGACAGGAATGACTATGCCCTCTCGCCACTGAGACGGAAAATCACCCTCTGTCCACATTCGGTTGAACACACGAAGGAGATAAAGTAAACTATCATCACTAAGGTGTTTCAACATCTGGTTATGGATGTTGTCCGGTCCAGGAGACGTGTCCTTGCAAAGCGCTAAGACGCTGCGGAGTTCCCACTCCGTAAAGGGCACGTTGTAGTCCTCTGAAGCTTGGGTGGCAAAACTAAGGTGATGACGTTCTGCCTCCCGCTTCAGAGGGAGGAAATCAGGATAGTAATCCCCGGAGCCAGAGACATCCGCGAAATGACTAGCGAGATGGTTAGCAATCGCGAGGGGATCAGTGGCGACACTGCCTGCAATGGAAATTCCCGGTACAGCAAATGATCCTCGAATACCCGAAATTCGTCGAAGTTTCGTCCACACTTGAGATGATGGAGTATGTGACGTCATGGACGACACATATCTCTCCCATGAAGCCTTCTTACTTTGTCGAATAAGAACTCGCGCCTTAGCGCGGAGTTTCTTATATGTTACCAAGTTGGCCACAGTAGGCTGTCGACGGCGTTCTTTGATGGCTGCTGCTATTTCATCGTTCCACCAAGGAACGAGTTTTCGACGAGGAGTCCCCGAGAAAAACGGAATGGACTCCTCAGCAGCAGCAAGAATAACTTGGGTCACGTAAGTAATTTCCTCGCCGACGGTCCGCCTGACATCTTCGCTAAAGACAGCTAGTGATGTGTACTTTGGCCAATCAGCATGTTTAAGAATCCATGGGGGGGGGGGGAGCCTCGACGGGTTTATGTTTCAACAAAGTAGGAATGATGGGAAAATGGTCACTGTCACAGAGATCATCGTGTGCATTCCACCGAAACAGTGGAACCAACGTTCGGCTGCAAAGACTAACGTCTATGCGAGAATATGTGCCGTAACGTACACTAAAGTGAGTTGGTTCCCCTGTGTTCAAAATACAGAAATCTAGATCTGTGAGAAGTGTTTCCAGCTCTCTTCCTCGGGGGCAAGGCGTCTCGGAGCACCACATGCGGTGATGGGCGTTAAAATCGCCCAATAAGAGGAAGGGTGGTGGAAGCTGATCTATAAGAACAGCGACATCATTGATGTTCAGATGCTGGCCTGGTGGAAGATAAACATTACACACTGTTGCTATGACAGGCAGCGGAACGCGAACAGCGACAGCCTCAAGTGGGTTTTTTTATGGAACCTTTTCGTTGTAGGTGTCAGAACGGACAAAAATGCCAACACCACCGGAAGCCCGGTGAGCATAATACCGTTCTGTCGAGTATAGACTGAAATTTCTCAAGACCGTATGATGATCAGGTCTGAAGTTGGTCTCCTGAATACAGACTATACTCGCTACGTACTCACTAATGAGCTGACGTAACTCAGCAAGATGCCTGTCATAACCGTTACAATTCTACTGTAAGAGTGCCATAGTGTGGACTATAAAAAGAGTGTTAGGATATGAGCGAAAAAATGCTCGTTAGCCTAAACACTATCTAATTCTACATCCGTAGATGTAGAGGGCAGCGCGACATCCATCCCGTCATCAAAAGATGGCAGGGGTGCCGCCCAGAACGTCGACACTTTTCGGGCGCGAGGGGGTCCCCTACGAGGAGAGCGCGCAGGTTTGGGAGCAGGAGTGCCTCCCGGCTCAGACTCATACCCCCCAGATGGGGGGCATGACTTCTGCTTCGCAGGGGAAGTCCGAGAGCGCTCAGGACGGGCGCTCTTCTTCCCCTTCTTTTTTTCAGGTTTAGATGGGCTGGGAGACGGTTTCCCATCCCTGGTCGACGATGCCGCCTCCGCCGGCTGGGGCACGACTTTCGTCGACCTCCTAGGGGGGGAGACTTAGTCTTCCCCCCTTGCTGTGCCGGCTGGGAACTGTCAGCCTGCACAGACTTCTGGTTGGTCGAAGGTGGGGTAGTCCCCGCTCTGACTATTCGCGACGTTGCTGGGAGCAGCACCAGTCGCCTTGGGCGCAGCGGTCTGGACAGGTGTCGAGGTTGTAAATGACGAACCTGGAGGACTCTGAGCTATCAGGCTATAGTCGGGTGTACAGGCAGGTGTATTCACATATTAATTAAACTTTCGGCGCGCTTCCTGGTAGGAAAGACCATCCAGGGTCTTGATCTCCTGGATCTTCTTCTCACTCAGGTATGTCGGACAATTCCGGGCCCGAGGAGAATGAAAACCGGAGCAGTTAGTGCACTTGTATGGAGTTGTTCACTCCTCCGCGCCGTGAGCTACTCGTGCACATGTACCACATACAGCCTGATTCGAACAGCGAGATACCATATGTCCGAATCGCTGGCATTGATTGCGTCGCTTATGCACCCTTGAAAATTGTTTATTGGTTTGTATGGAAAGAATATTTTATTACTGGGGTGGAACAATGCATAAAATTACCATCCAGGAAGGAGATTTCAACTCTGCACTGTCTGCTAGCCCGCAGTGAAACAGGTTTACCCCGCCGTGTAAGCGAGTCTGGTTTTTTTTGTGCCTTGTTGAAGACACCAGATGAGTAGCACGTGGACATGAACTCTACCAGACCAAAAGCGATCAATACTTTGAGATTTTGACGTCATGATATTTAACCAATTGGATCGCAAGGTCAGCCCGATCGCTAAATCTCAGCCAATAAAATTCAATTAACAAACATACCTACGTCTTGAAGAAATAAATACCCTTGTATCTGGGGGAATTCTGCTCTTTTGCTCTTTTGTGTCTTCAGTTGTCTACGTGAGTAATTGCTTCGCACAAGTACAAGTCACCGTGTTGTAAGAGCACATGTGTTATTGGAGACGGCATATACGACGTTGAACATTACAAGCATTCATTCGATGAAGGACGATATTTTTTCTGCTTCTGAGGAAATTTTGACATACGGAAATATTGGAAACGCAGCAGTTCAGATTTCCTTAATTTTATAAATCCGGGGAAAATTTAAAGTACGTAAAAACTGCCAGCTTGGAGAATCGAGTGTGTGTTGGGAACTATTACTAAAACAAACTTTTTAGTTTCAGCTTTCACCAGAAGACGGAAGATCACTAGCAGTCCTGAACTATTTCGGAAGAATGGAACTTCAACATTACGACGGAGTTTGTAATTGTCCTAAGTCCTCGCCTGCTGCAGCCATGTGTAACTAAAATGTGAGGCATAATTCAGCCCGGGGGAGAATAATACCGGAGATGGAGTTTGGTTAAATATTCACTGATCATCAACCGAGTCCAGAAGCCAAGTCTACTACAGCTAAGATTTTAAATTATACTTTTCTCTATTTTCTGTTGTAATAATTATGTAGACGTAGTCCTTGCTTGAATATTTGAGATCATTTCTAACAGTCTTTGTAGTTAGGAATTTCACTCTTCTTTCACTGGTGTGGTAGATTTGATGTGTGTGAGAGTGTATTTGGGACCTATAATTTGTTCTATTCGAGTGAGTGCTTCGTGACATGTTCTCACTGTGGTATAGATGTTGATTCCCATAGGGAATCTGAAATATTTGTTCCGAATGAGTAAATTTATAATACCAATATAAATGGTCCGTTATTGGACATTATAAATTTTCCAGCTAACTCATTCTTGTTGCCAGCGTTTCGCCCCCATGTGTTAGGCTGGGCTCATTAGTTGGTACCTAGCACACCTACCAAGACGCTGGATAGTGCATACCATGGAGGCCACTGCGTAGGCTAATTTTAGCTACCGGCAGTGCCAATGCACTATGAGAGACTTTGTCTCATTATCAAAAATTGATGCCTGCTTGGCCATCAGATGATATAGATGTTGATTCCCATAGGGAATCTGAAATATTTGTTCAGAATGAGTAAATTTATAATACCAATATAAATAGTCCGTTATTGGACATTATAAATTTTCCAGCTAACTCATTCTTGTTGCCAGCTTTTCGCCCACATGTGCTAGACTGGGCTCATCAGTTGGTACCTAGCACACCTACCAAGACTGTCCCATGATAAGTCGAGGAAAGTGTTAAAAATATTTGACCCACGCGATAACATTTATTAATTTATAAAATAATGATGGAATAATTTTTGAATTATTTGGGACAGAATATCGACGTGTTCTGTGAATTTAGGATTTTTCCTTGATGTTTTTGTGGTTTATCATAGATTCGAGATAGGATAGAGTCATCTATGATTTCATTAAACAATAGCCTACGATGACGCGACCGCGCGCGTATAATAATAATAATAATAATAATAATAATAATAATAATAATAATAATAATAATAATAATAATAATAATAATAATAATTGACATTATTACGGTCTAATAGAATGTTTAAAGGTCATGAGTGTAATTATTACTGTGCTTATAAATGATTAATGTGTGCTATATTGGAGTAGATGTTGGCCTGGAATATTGGTCGTGGCTTGAATGTCCACAAATTTTGCATTTACTGTTATTGATATTTTGAGATAGGATTTTATTTGTGTGTCCATTACATGAGTCGGTTAAGGAAGAGAGTGTGTCTTTGGACATAATTTCTTCTTATGCAGCACATATTGATCGATAATTTGAGATAATAGGAGATTAGAAATAACGTAGTCGTGACTCATAGACCGTATGCGCGAATGCTTATTTATCTATGACTGTAGGCAACCCTATGGAATTTTTAGTGATGATTTTAACTATAAAAGTATCCTGGAACATCGTTGTGGAATCTATTTCATTGGAAAAGTGATAATCCTGTTACAATCACACGCCAGACGATCGTAATGGTTGCCCTTGTCTGATATCGTCATTGGGAGAAACTCTCATATTTCAAATAAAATTCAAAATTAAAAATCAAGAGATAGGGTTCGATAAATCTATGAGATAATATTACCGTGGACCAAAGCTTGAATGTGAGATGGATGAATGACTGATTTTTTTTTGTAAATGTGATTTTCATGGTGATATTTCGTTATGATGTGTGTACGCTGTGCGCGTAAAGTTTTCGATTTTTTGTTGTTTTGTGGCGAGCATATTTGGCTCAATCATAAATCTTTAAGCAATTTTATGACGGAATAAGATAGATTAGGATCTTTGCGTCGAGGGAAAATACTTAAGCAAGGATCGCGTCAATGAACTAAGCTCACAAAATGTAAAATGTTTAACTTTACAATGCGAGAATTTTAAGTCTTTATTGTGAGTTGTGCACAACACTAGGTCAATTGACACAAGAGTAAAAACCTAATGAGTTGAATATTGGACTTCTAAATAATTTAATTAAATAATTTGAAGTATAAGTAATTAATTAGAATAATATTTAATTAATAGAAATTATTTATTTAATTTTTCGTGTGAGGTAAAAATTTGACTCATTGCAAAATAAATCGCAGAGTATTGTTAATTTAAATAATAATTTGAAAAATCAGATTTTTGATATTTTGAGATAGGATTTTCTCAGATAATAAGTTAATTAATTTCCTAATACGATTTATTAAGACTCAGTTTCGTATCTTTGCTGAATGCAATTTAATGAAGAACTGTGGGTGAATTCCAGCAGGGAAGAGCTAAATATTTTTTATTCAAGATTTTGAAAATATTAATGGAATTTGGAAAGTGCTAATAATTACTCTTAATAAATGTTAAAACCCATATTATTTAGTGTTTTCATTTGTCGTCAGTCCTTAGGTTGTCCCTGTCCTCTATAATTTAGCATTGCCTGTAAGCGAACGTTCCGCCTCTGGGATTTTTGTTTACCGGCTGAGCTGCCCGGCAAAACGGGGGCACATAGGAGGCGGAATGTACGGCCTCACATCGCAACGATAAGTTGTTACCTTGACTTTCTCTGGTAACACTGACAACTTGAAAGAGACAATGAAGGCATCAGTGGCAACGTCTTCACCGTTGACCTTGCGCGTAATGCGCCGGACGTGTGTCACGCCACGGTTCTTCATGTCTTCCATCAACTCGTCGTCAGTGTTCAAAATAAGGTCGCGGTGAAAGATGACTCCGCGAACCAGGTTCAAGGACTTATGCTCCTCCACTTTGACGGGGATTTCGCCAAAGTGCTCGCACTTAAGCAACTGATCAGCTTGCAGTGCTGTACGAGTCTTTAGAAGCAAACTACCGTTGCGCATTTTCTTAAGTTCCTCCAGTTCGCCATAGACGCCTTCGATGTGTCTACTAAACAGGATCGACTTCACCAGCTTAAAATCGTGCCCATCGGTTCTGGTAGCGACCAGCAACCTAGGGAAGCTGGATCCCATTCCTTCACGCTGCGCATGTTCCCAGGGAGTTGAACCTCTCAGGGAAGCAAAAGTTAAAGACTTAGGTGGGCGACCACCTTGAGAGAGCCGACTTCGTTTGGAAGCCATGCCCGATAGCTTCCTCCCCGAATGCCACCCACTCCGATCAGGGGTCTCTGTAGCCGAACCAAGCAGCCAAGGCAATACCCACCTGGTCATAGCAGGTACTGCCCGGGTTCCGATGTTGGACGATGCCTAATACGAGATGACTGAGGCAATGAGCGCTAAGACTCCCTTCCTCCAGTCACCCGCAATAGCATGTACCCCTTAGCGTGTACAGAGCACTAAATATAGAAAAAATAAACAAAAATAATTAATAAGAATATGTCCTTCCGGCATTCGGCTGTGCGGGGACCTGCGTTGTCAGGCGGATACTACTGCCCGGGTACATGACACTCCCACACGCCGCGTCCTGGGTGGTTGCTGGCACGGGCTTTCGAGCGTAGTCGCACACATAGGAGCTCCATCGCCGAGCAGCACGCACATCAAAATTTCGAATGGTCTACATCCGACCCTCGGAAAAATAATAATAAATAAAGAGGGGACCATGGCCACATGACCCTTTAAGTCGCCTTCTACGACAGGCAGCGATTACCTATGGATGTATTCAGCCTCTCCCATCCACAGGAGGTCCATCACATTATACCAAACCGCAATCCATGTCCGCGCCAAGGTCGCCCCTTTTTGTCGCCTCTTACGACAGGCAGGGGATACCGCGGGTGTATTCTACATGTGCGTCCCCCACCCGCAGGGGGTAGTTTGTTTGGTCCGCGAGAGGTATTTTATTTCCCTCAAGTCCGCCGGCAAGCCGGTTAGGACCCCCCTATCCGCCACCTGGGACGCGCCACGTGGGAGTATCACCTCTCCCCCTGCTACGCAGGCGTAGCAGGTTCGTGGAGGAGTTCATTTAGGCGCTAGTTTTGAATGCGCGGCGTTGAGATGTACCTCCCGGTACAACATTATTATTATTATTATTATTATTATTATTATTATTATTATTATTGATGTTACTATCCAGATTAGTATTGTTATTTCTAGACCATCCGGAACCTGAGTTGGCTATCCATCAGAGTTGTAGTAGACAGAAGTGTGTCATGATGAAGTTGCAAACACAAGCAGTCATGCTGAGGAGCTAATTTTCATGATAGTCGAAGAGCAGCTTAACAAGGGGACGTCCCTAGGTCTACAGGAAGCTGCAAATGGTGCCCTTCAGTCAAGATATGCTGAGGAGAAGGAATTTTACTCTAGTTGTGTAGCCTTAACTAAAGACAAAGTTTCTGAAGTGTGCATCAGAACTGTAGTTCAAACAGGAGCAGAGTGGAATGAATTTATAAAAAATAAGAATAACAGGGAGCATCTGTTATTCTTTAATTACATACACCAAGAACAGGCAGCCTGATTGGTTTCGAAAGCTAGAATCTGTGTACTATCCCAAATTCAGTGGAAATTCAGCAACTCAACAGGGGTATGAGAAGAAGGCATAATTGTTGTATGCCAAGTTAAAAGGTAGGCAGTTGACATCAATAGGTGTCATTTCGAGTGCCATTCTGCCATGGCTGCCATACAGTGCTGATGGAGTATCATCGGACTCAAATGGTTGCAGGCGACTGCTTGAAGTGAAGTGCCCCATAATGGGAAAGAAAGTAACTGCAGAATCTGTCCTACAAGGGAGCACATTTTTTTAATAAGGAGAGCCAATCACTCAAAATGAATCATCCCTATTATGGCCAGATTCAGCTTGGTATGTTCATTCTTAATTGTAAGTTGTGTGACTTTGTGGTTTATTCTTCATTTGATAACACTCTTGTTGGAAAAGAGGTAGCTTACAATGAAGAATTTACCACAAAGATTGTAGAAACCTTAGCAAATGTCTACTTTACTATTATTCTTCCCTAGATTGTTACTAAGAAACAGCAGGAATAAGTATGAAAAGAGGAAGGATTTGTGATTCCAAATTATACGAAATTGTAGGGCATTGTGTATCATAAGCATTTTCTTTCATGAGGTGCTATTTCAATTTCAGTACATACATTTTTACATACTGACATCAAAATACATTCACATCCTATGGATGATTGTTTTATAACAGGTTCTAAATATTTATATTTGTTCTCTTAGGTGTCAATACTACTAGTCTAAAAATTATCAGTGGCAAGGAGAAACATCTGATCTGAAAATTCCTCATTGAACTTTTCAATGTAAAGCACCAGAAGTTGAGTGACATTTGTCTGGGAAAGGACATTTGTTTTCTGTGCATGTTGTAATTTTTAAGAAGAGCTGTTGTTTGCATATTAATAATCACTTATTTTGAGATTTCTGACTTTACACATCCATATTGAGTACTGCTTGTTACTTGGACTGAACTTAAGGGAAGGCATGACTGAAATTGTTGATGATGATGCTGGTTGTTTAAAGGGGCCTAACATCGAGGTCATCGGCCCCTAATGGTACAAATGAAAGAACACAAATGTCAAATTCATCCACTGACCAAAAAAAATAATAATAATGTCGTCATGAAGAATGATTGGATGGACATGAACCCAACAAAAAAAAGGAAACAACCAAAATACAGTGGATCAGACTCAAAGATCATACATATTTGATTACTGACCAAGGGGCCACTCATAAAGCACGATGATGCTTGATGTCGAAAGGGGTGCAAAATCCATGTCTAAGGCCCCACAGAATGGTACATGTCGCGAGTAAAGTAGAACCATGGTATTGGCATGTTGGGGTACTAATCAAAAGTAGCGAAACTCACGGTGTTCCACACAAGACGGTAGTACTCACAAGTATTGTACTTCGTACAGGTAACGCAGACCTATGGTGATTCTCACACAATGGCGCCACTCATAGCCAACGCAAACCAATGAGTTTCCTCACCTAGGTGTACTAGGCACCCTTTGTCAACCATCATTGCATCTTGAGGTTCTAATTGGTCCAAAACACCACTCTGAATGAAAATGGCTTTATCAGAAGCCTTTCCACTATCTGGGCCAACGAACTACACCAATCAGCACTGGATGATGGTTTTCGATTTGTCACTTCAGAGGGTAGTAAATGGATTATTAATCCACGCTCTTTTTGGACAGGAAGTGAATATATCCGCGCTATCCAACTGCGGATAGGATTACTGCCCACCATAGGTGCGCCTTATGTCCCTGAGGAGAGGGCGATGTGCAGATCTGCAACGTGTAGGCGGAGAGAAACGCTCGCGCATGTATTGCAGCGTTGCCCTGTTACGCACTTTCAGCGTATCGCAAGGCACGATGCCATCAACGCTCTTCTTAGACACTCCATTCAGGAGCAAGGATATCCAGTACAAGATGCTCCAATTCTCACGGTTAGGTCAGATAGATATATACCAGACCTAATTGTGGTCAAAGAAGACACTGCGTATGTTGTGGAAACCACGGTTTCATGGGAGTATGGGGACTCTCTCTTTCGTTCCTATAGCATTAAGAGAGAGAAATACGATCTCCCCCATGTCAACAGGAGGGTTAAGGAGTTATACTCCGTTTCTAATGTTGTATTTCTTCCCTTTGTTGTAGGAATCAGAGGAACATGGCTGCCAACCAACGACCAGGTTATGATGACGTTCTCTCTACCAGCCGGACTGCGCGGTGTGGTGGCGACGACCGCCCTTCAGCATGGGGTCCAAATACATCGGGCCTTCATGAGGATGGTGTGGGCGTTGCCCCGACGCCGGTGAGGTTCGTCAGGGAGGGCGCCGTCCAAGAAGGCAGGAAGCGGGTCTCTGCCTACAAGTGGCGCCGGGATATGGCCAGAGCAGTCCGGCACCGGGAGAAGACGAGGCAGGAGGTGCAGGAGTTCGTTGGCGGAGCCAGTGATGGAGCATCTGGTGTACCACCTACAAGGGAAGGAGAAGAAGAAGTATCCTCCACCACCGCCAACATCAGCGACCTTGCAGCGTCTGTTGCTGCCATAGACCTAGGGATGTTAAACAAAAAGGTCGAGAGGTCGCACCAACTTGCCCGTCTGGAGGAGCCACAAATCCTCCAGACTGCATTATCACTACTGGTGCGATTCAATCATCCCAATGGTAAAGACATCCTGTACCCGATGAGCAAGACTGTAGACCGGGTCTTCCTAGAAAGCAACGGGATCCCCACTCACGATACGCTCGCCCTCTACCAACTTGTGGGCGAGGTAGTTACACGTAGAGGCCTTGTACTCGACCTAGAAGAGGAGTACAAGGACTTAGTGGGGATGTACGGCCGAAAGGCGTTCGACCCGGCCAAGAAGCACCCGGAGTGCTACTATGTATCCAGATGGTAGTGGTTACTCCGTGGCGCCGCTTGAAGACAGTATAACATCGACCCTTGGGTCACAATTCTACTCAACTGACCATCAGGGAGGAGAAGAAGATGACTGGAGGTTCAGAAAGAAGAAGATGGCAGCACGAATCCCGGAGACGTGAAGCTCTGTCCTGATCAAGGCACCGCCTGGAGGAAGAACCCACTTCAACCATGGGCGCCTCAAGATCTAAACTTGGGCTCTTAGAGAGCTTGTATAAATAACACCATATATGCTTGTACTGGGACTAGCCCACTAAACCAGACGTGAGTTTATTTCTAAATTGTAATTGATATTATAATTGAATAAATGAAGTTTCTAGCCAAATGCCTCGTCATCTAGTTAGTGACGCGTAGAGAATTAAACCGTACCTTATCAGTTGTTATCGGCCTGGAGCAATCTTTATTTTGAAAAACTACTGAAAACAGTTGAGAAAACTATAGGCCTATGACCTATAACCTGGGGGCTTATGACCCCAGACCCCCTATGCTTGTTCCCAAACCACCAGTCGTGTCCACCCCTACCCTAACCAATCCAGACCAATGATTTGTGCACGTTTCATGGACCGAGTGTATCGGACGGTTGAGGCGCTGGCCTTCTTACCCCAACTTGGCAGGTTCGATCCTGGCTCAGTCCGGTGGTATTTGAAGGTGCTCAAATACATCAGCTTCATGTCGGTATATTTACTGGCACGTAAAAGAACTCCTGTGGGACTAAATTCCGGCATCTCGGCGTCTCCGAAAACCGAAAAAGTAGTTAGTGGAACGAAAAGCCAATAATATTATCATTATTAGAGTCACTGTGCGGACTTGGAACTTGGCGGCTTAAATGTGGATGACGGGAATGACGTCACATACCACTTTACATTGGCCAATAGGAATGCAAGTAGCTACTTCAGTTATGAAAAATGGCGTGTAATGTTCTTCTATTATGCTATAAAAGTGTACTTCTGGGGATGAGATGGTGGGTTCCTGGACATCACAATGAACACACCTCTCCCCTGACACTCATTCCAAATAAGATTTCATTAAATTCTACTTCCTTATAATGTTAAAGAAACATGCGGCAATGAGGTGTGAACTTAAAAAAAATACAGTGTAAATGACCAGTTTAACTACTGCTGTAGCAATAAGACTTGAACCTGTGGCTTGAGTTTCGTGGCACAGTAACTAGAAGAGTAGTTTCCACCTTAGTCATTGTGAAAATTGGGTGGTATTTAAACTTGAGCCCTTGCGTGAATTGGCAGAGTATTTACGATTTGCGAACTGTTTCCAACCGTTAAGGAAATGTCCAACGAAATGTTACAAAGTTACACTAAATTATACGATACTATAGCGGGAAGGTTGAAACTATTGCGGGGGAAAGGAAGGTTTAGTTGTAGTATTGCTATGGCTTTGTGTGGAGGTTGCGAGTTAAAAATGAGTTCATTTCGTTTGGAGGAGAAGCGGCCACGGCCTAATTAAGGTACAGCCTCAGCATTTGCCTGGTATAAAAATGGGAAACCACGGAAAACCATCTTCAGGGCTGCCGACAGTTGGATTCGAACCCACTATCTCCCGGATGCGAGCAACTCGCCCGGAAGGAGAATTTAGAAGAGATCTTGAATGTTTATCAAAGTCACGGGTTGATAATAGGGAGAGGAACTGTGAGAACTGTGGAGGGCTCACGAAATTAATTGTAGTGAGAAAAATGATTATTTTCAGGTGCAACCGGCGCGTAGCAGGGGTGAAATGTACCTGGAAGGTGAGTGCCAGGAAAGAATACTTTCTTTGAAAAGTTACGCCTTTCATTTCAACAACCCTTTCTGCTTTGTGGTGGCTTTTAAGCAAGCCGCAAACCCCTCTTCTTCAATTGGAGCTTGGTATTGCAAAGCAGACTATTATAGACTGGAGGAGCTTCTGCCGTGAGGTGTGTGTGTGGCATGGGTGGACAGAAAGAAAAGAAAATAGGAGGGGCAGGAGTGATGGTCGAAACTGACAAGAGCAAATCTGGAAAAAATCAAGGTATCACAGGGGAAGGACCATTACAGGACAGTGGCTCTTCGGAGGAGTAGAAAGGGACAATTTCAAGAATCTTTTTTTGTTGTTCAGGTAGAAAAAAAAAGAGACAAACAGACCCTGCTAGCTGTAATTCAGGAATGGATATTGCCTAAGTCGATCATAATTTCAGATTGCTAGAAAGCCTATGATTGTTTAGAGGACGAGGGATTTGTTCACCTGAGAGTTAACCTTTCCCTCAAGTTTATTGATTCTTGGAGGAGCGGAAAGTTAACGGTGCTAACAGGCGTCAAATATCGGGTAGTGGGTTTTCCGTTCACACCCAAAACATTGAGAATAGGTGGCGCCACCTTAAACAAGCGAGCTATAAGAACAAAAATGACATTTTAAAGGCTATCGCGCCGAATTTCTCTTTAAAAGACATTTCCCCTTAGTAAAGAGAGAGTGCACCATTTCTTCTGAGCCACCAGTAAACTCTACCCTCCCCTACATTAAGGCGATTGTCTGGCAATAAAATATTTAAATTTTGTGATTTTTTTGCTTAAATATGTTCATTCATATATAGTGAAACTCTGTTACTAAATTTTTCAAGGGACCACAAAAAAAACCTTATTAAGCAGGAAACTTCTTAACCCGCGAAGACTGGCGCATGGGTATTTTTGACCCGAGACTTAAATATTAGCCTATAATTCTGATTTGGTCATCCCTCGTTTGCTGTCGCCTTCACAACCTTCCTTCCTGAACTTGAACTAAATCCCGGGAAAGCTCAAATGTTATAACTTTGTCATCACCCAAGTTGTTATTGTGTTACTCTCTGGCGGGTTAGATTTACCCAAGGAGCCAGTCCTCACGTGACTGTTCGGTGAAGTCAGTGCTTATCTTGATAGCTGGAAATAAGGAACAAGAACGTTTAAAACGACTAATTGACGAAGTATTTAAAGAAGATAAAGAGTAGGAAGAAATCGGTGGACAGGCAAGTAAAAGTGAAGATGACTTGTGTCAGAAAGTGAGCTCAGCAAAAGATTTGCTGATCAATCATCAGGTTATTCTAGTCGGAACGATACGTAAGAATAAAAAAGGAATTCCTCCTAGTATTTTTACAACGCAAAAACAGACCACAGTATTCAAGTAAATTTGCATTTGATAATCAAGTGACTCTGGTATCACACGTTCCGAGGAAAGGAAAGACCGTGCTGCTCCTATCAATAATGCACCATGACGCAGCCATTGATGGAGAAACCAGTGACAAATATACGCCAGAGATGAACACATCTTACAACTGCACAAAGTCTGGCGTTGATGTTGACGAGCTTTGTGCAACATACAACGTTGGACGTGTGAGTAACCGCTGCCCACTAACGGTATTTTATGCCAAGCTAAATGTAACTGGCATAATCTCATTGTCTACCAGTCGAAGGGACCTGATGAGGTAGTTAGAGGAGCTTTTCTCAAGGAACTGTCTCAAGAAATGGTCCACGAACACATGAAAAGCCCAGCCGTAATGGAGAACCTTCTTCGTTCACGGGGGTCGAAGATAGCTGGATATGTAGTCATTGAAACACCGATTAAAGGACCTCCAGCCACTAAGGGCCGAACAAGATGTGGGTATTGACCTTCCATTGCTGTCAGGAGGACGTAAAGTGAGTGCAGCAATTGAGGAATAATGATTTGTGGTCAACACACCACTCCCAAGTGTCCCCAATGTCCGAGTATGGCTACCAGTCAGCGTGAATAAAAGGGCACATTTTGGACAGCCACGAATTCTTGAGGAATAGTGGTAACGATTTGTGAGTGATTGAAATTTAACATAAATACTTCCCTGCCGATATTAAGGCCTGTTTTACTGTTCATGAAATTATTGTAATTATTTCTCGTGTTATATTGAATACATTTTTTAAAATCACATTAAACGATACAGGATATTTCATTAGAATAGTCCAAGTGAAAATTCATTTCGTACGTAGTGTACCGGAAACACCGCTACGTGAAACCAAGTTCGAAGCAAGTGTGTTAAACTCCGCACGAGGTGGAGGACAGGCAGCCCGCCGAACTCGCTGAAGTGCACAGCCGTGACGTAGCCGCTTCGAGCCAGCTTCAAGCAGCCAGGCGTGACCATATATGGTAATATTCCGACCCATGTGCAAAAGTCTACTTGTAGTTAAGATGTTGTTGCTTTTACACCGCCAACGTGCAGGCCATCGTAACAGATGCAATCTATCAAATTCTCTAGAAAATCTACCATGTACTTTGGGAGTTATAGAGGTGGATAATATCACCGTATCTAGATGCTTCGCCACATCCAGGTAAAAAAGGGAGGGCGATCCAGGCTACAGAGGTAGTAATACTCCACTGTCTCTGCGGTACGGGTGGAGCTCTACAAGTGCGGCAGATCGAACCTATGGTCAGACGTGACTTCGCATCTCGAGTGCTCGGTTCCAACGGAGGTGGAACTTAATGATTTCCTTCAAGTGTCATTTTAGGACTTGTGTTTCAGTAACAAACTGAAGGGACATAGAATTTTTCTCGTGAGTGTTGTAACTCTTCCAAGTACTACATTTGAACTTGCGTTTGATCTTATGTTTCGTAAACAAACCTTGAGAACATAGAAATTTTCCGAGTGTCATATATGAACCGGTTTTTCGTGACGAACTGTGGAAAACTTAGGGTATTTCCGAGTATTACGTTTGAATTTGTATTTCGTAACGAACTGTGGAAACATAGAATACCCGTGCCATATCTGAATCTGTTTTCCTCTCGTGAAGTTCCGAGAGAACCTAGAATTTTTCAGTGCAATATTGAACTTACAATGTCTACGTCATAATCATTTTTCACAGACAGTGTCATACTCTTTCCAAGTGCAGTTTAACTTTAATAATCATCTAATGACATTGCTGAACAGTCTGAAGGTACACGTAATTTTTATTTATGGACGGAATAGGACATTTCCGAGTGCCACTAAATTTGCTCAATTTATTACGAACGTGCTAATGTGTCCTGAACTTTCATGAACTGTGGATATTGTGCTCAATATTGCGTTCTGATTATAAATTGACGAAGTCAGTAAGTTAGGAACTGTGATGATAAAGATTACGGATCTAATGGAACATTCCAGTCTGTCATGCCAATGCCAATATTAGCAGACTTACGTCGTGAACTTGACATTATAATTTGTACTTATTTGTACTTATTACTTTCAATAGTTCGCAATAATTCTATGCGATTAGTGTCGGAAAGGACAATAGTTGGAACTTTCCACCAAATATCATCAATCAGTATTCTAGAGTCGTTAGTAGCATCAGCATGAAAAAGAGCGCACCGATCATCATTGCTTCGAATAAAAACCAACTCGTGTTTGGCATTAATAACAACTTGTTTGTAATCCTCGGCAAATCCAAAGAAGTGTGAAAGAGGAATTACGGCGTGAAACTTTCCTGTTGTACTGTCTACAATAGTAGTCCACCCCGCATTTTGTAAGTGAGTAATTTCATTATTCTGGAAAGAAGCTAGTGCTTTCATTGTTGTTGTTACTCCAGGGTGTCGATTCCGATCAATTTCAAGGTTATTCACCTCATAACGAGATTCAGAAAATAGCAAAGCGGCAAAGTTTCCTTCTAGTTCAGCCGCTCCCTTTTCTCTAGAAGTTCCTTTAGCAACCATACCTACAATATGCACCTCTGATTGAGATGGTAGTAGACATTCATTTTGGGATTGGGCAGGAATTCGAATTTCATCACTGTAGCCAAATGATGTGCCTGCATAAGGACGATAACTTCTTTCTTTTATACGCGTTATAGAAGTATCGTAAGATGGTTTCTTCTTTATATCAAGCGCTCGCGACAACATGATGTTAATGCTGTGATTGTTCAACCCCGTATGTTGTTAAAACAGATAGTGCAAGTTCCTTTTATAAGAATTTCGAGTTACTTTTTAAGCACTGTGTAGCCAAGCTGTTGTTAAAAATGTCTATTTTCTTTAGTAAGCAAACAAGTGGTTTTGTTGTTGCTGTTGTTTTCTTTGTCCTTATCGCTGTTGCTTCTGTTAATGATGTTGTGAAACATATGTTTTTTGTCTTTATTGAAAATTATTGGCATGGTCGCAAATGCAGTGACACATACAGCTCTTCACCTCGCAAATCTACCACTTCACCTGTTTGGTCAACAAGCGCCACAGTAATTGTGTTCACGCTTCGCGTGGTAACAGGATAATAAAGGACAGGCATTGGTTTCTCCACTATCTTATACCCATAATCCACTGCGGGATAAAAGTCATGGATTGTATGCGAAATATTACCATTCAGTACAGCGCCTGAAGCAATATTGCACTGCACGCGCACTACATTAATAGATGTTACCATGACATGATGGTCAGAAAAGTGTGGTATATTTGCTTCTAACTGTTTCTCCTTAAAACCGAGAATACTCCCTAAAGAATTAGGCACATTAAAATCAACAATCAAGTTGCTTCGCACCCGTACCCTTGCTGTTGAAACTTGCAATGTGAAGGTTAATACAGGAGTTTTTTTGTCGTCTCCTGGAAATTTTAACATTTCAAAATTCTCTGAGTTTGGAAGGAGCTGTAGCATAATATATTTTAAAATTTCATCAATTTCATAAGCACCGAGATCAACAAAAATAGTAACAGCTATACGCGTTGTAGGATTAATAATCCGAACACAGTTATTTTTTTTCTGTTACGTTCGGTATAGCATGCGAAGTATACAAACTTTTTAATCCTACTTCGTAGGGTGCTTCAAAGACTATTGGTTGAGTAAGATTTGTGCTAATTTCTGATCCTTTACCTGTTAACGTGAGGACATACTCTCTTGGCCGCATGTTGGTTGTCTGATGAAAATTGAATAAAAATTCATCTATTTATAGTGCTGCTAAGAACAGAAGACACAAATGACCGCAAAGAACACTGTTATAGGTTTGGTATGGTAGATAATTATACCGGATAGTGCACTGTTTGAGGTACTGGGCAAGCTCGAGTGGAGGTTGTAAATCACCATAACTGTCAAAGTAGTAGGCTTTTAATTTACGAGCATAGAACATTAAGTCGTGATTTGATAGAGCTCTATGGGGTAACTTCACTTTCGCCATGGTTTTAGGTAGAGTCCTAAGCCTTTCTTATACGGAGCTAAATATAAACCTCGACCTTTTTGGAGGGCTATGGCCTCCATGGTCTCATTGTGTCGCTTCGCTTCAGCAAGTTGTTTTTTAGCCGCAGCTGCACGGTTAACGGCACTCACAACACCAGCTGTTGAACCCACAAGGCTTCCAAGAGCAGACAGGCCGGCAAATATTGGGATGAGAGGAAGAACGCCTCCAACTCGAGTTGGAATAGGAATGACTCTTTCCTTTAAGTTTCCAGGCTTTTTACGATTACCTTTTACGGTTTTCCTGGCCGCACGTAATGCTGTGGTTACTAAATTGTTCAAACTACTTCCTGGACTAGCATGTAATAAAGCTGAGCGTGCTCTTCGTACTATATGTTGTAAAGAAATGTTCTTTTGATTTTGTTTACGCTTTCTTTTCTTAATACTTCCACCAAATTTAGCTTTAGCTTTCATAGCACCAGCTACAGCAAGTGCAGCCAGTCTTTCCTTTAGTGTGACGTCTTTTGACTTTACACGAGACCAAGCCTTTGCTGCAAGCTGTTTATCAGCTAGACGACGTTTTTCACCATCTTTATCTAAGTAGGCAATGTCGTGTTCCTTACAAGCAGCATCTAGTGGGTTAATACCGGGATCTCCACGATTTAATCACTCTTCTAACCGAGTTCCTCGACCACAGTACTGATAATGACCTGGCAGGTGTAATTCGAAAGGTAAGTGGTCAATCGCCTTGTTTAAAAATCGTCCGACGAGACCCCGACCGCGCGCGGAAGACTTCTTCTTGTTCTTCCCCTTCTTCTTCTTCATGTTGTTGTTACCACTTCGAAGTACATGCATAGTGTGAGGTGCGAGGTAATAAATCGGGTTATTTTATAACCTAACACTACCTCCTTCTTTTCTTAATATATATATACACATGATATTATTAAAATAACTTCAGTGTACCTATGTCTATCAAAACAGTGCGACAAGAAACTACACTCCCAGTAGTATGCGTAAAAGACGAAGGAGAAGAAAACCTTTTACGGACGCGTCGCCACAGCATTCTTCTACATAATACGGTGCGATGTATCGTTAGCGGTCCATCTAATTCTGGAAAAACAACAGTTTTACTTACATTGTTAACGCACCCTAATGGACTACGCTTTCAATATGTGTACGTATATTCAAAAACACTGCATCAAACCGCATACAAGACGTTAAAACGCATTCTTCAGTCTATTTCTGGAATGAAATATTTCCCTTTTTCCGAAAATGAAGCTGTAATTCACCCCCAAGACGCACAACCGAACTCTGTCTTTATTTTTGATGACGTAATATGTGATAAACAAAATCATATGAAAAACTATTTTAGTTTAGGACGACATTTTGGCATTGACGGATTTTATTTATGTCAAACCTATACTCACCTTCCAAAACACTTAGTGCGCGACAATGCTAATTTTCTTATCCTTTTCCAACAGGATGTGTGCAACCTAAAACATATTTATGATGACCATGTGAATACAGATATGGAATTTGATCGTTTTAAAGCGCTTTGTGCGCACTGTTGGAACAACAATAAATATGTTTTTTTGGTTATAGATAAAGAAAGTAGTCTTAGTTGTGGGCGCTATCGTAAAGGATTTGATGAATTTTTTCTCTTAGAAAAGTAAACCATTTTTAAATATAAAAGTAAGCGTTTTTAGAAAAATAACTCATTCTATTATTGGTGTTTGAAGATGGCGGATCTTAGTCTTATGGATCGTGAGTGTAAAAATATCCTTGTTTCAGTTTCACAACCTATTTTAAACGACGATGTAGCAACAAAAGAATATGTTGATGAAATAATGATGTCTGCATCTAGAGGTGCTATTCCTCGCACCTTAGAAGGAAACTACTCCCAGCGTACAAAACGTCTTCAAGAAGTTGGTGATCCTATTGAAGATGGAGACGCATGCAATAAGCGTTACATTATTCAAACCATTGATAAACTTACACCTCTTTTTTCAACAGCTGATTCTTCTTCTTCTCCACATGCTTCTGCTTGTGTAAGTGAAGTACCTCTAGAAATGACTAGTGAAACACTTGATGTAAGAGGCAAACGAATTACGAATGTTGGTGCACCTGTTGATTCGGATGATGCTATTCCCTTGCAACATGTAATAGTTTTAACTGAAGAAATTGAAAATATACATAAAAATCTTCAACAAATCGAAGAGGTGTACAAAAAGAGCATGCTTTGTTTTGAAACAGACAAAGAAGTGATTGACATAAAAGGCAAGCGATTGATCAATGTTGGTTCACCTGTAGAACCTAACGATGCTATTTTCTATAACCATATTCAAGATTTAAATACAACCATACAACAACTAGAACAAAATTTGAGCAGTTTTACTAAAACTTGGTCCTCACTAGAGCTCACAAAAAATGAACTTATTATGGCTGGTAAGGTAATAAGAGGTTTAGGTGAACCTGCAGAGCCAAACGATGCTGTTACTAAGCGCCATCTAGATGTTGTTTGATAAACATCAAATGTTGGCATCAGATGTAGAAATACTTCAATCTGATATGCGAAACAACATTAAAAATACCAATAATTGTCGTTTTATCCCCGATAAAAATGGCATTACATTCAACACAACTCGTTTAATGGATGTAGCAGACCCCGTTGACTCGCAAGATGTTGTAACTAATGCGTTTTTCGAAACCCACCATGCAGCAAGCAAAGAAAATATAAACTGCTTGGAAGAAAGAGTAAAAGAACGTTTTAATGAGTTTCACAACTCTTTAACTACCACAAAACATGATTTAGAAACACGTCTAACAACTAAACTCTGTGCTCTTGAAACAGAACTTCGTACTCAAACAGCAATAATTGATTCAACAACTGTTGAAGGTGCATTAAACGTCAAGCATAAAAGAGTAAGCAATCTTAGAGAAGCTAAAGATGTTTCTGATGCCATCTCCAAGGGGCATTTAGAAAGTTATGCTGTGAACAAAACTGTGTATACGGCTCAAATAAAAGCACTAGAGTTGCAAGCAGTAAATATGTTACGAATGCTAGAACAGCATGTAGCCGAGTATTACAATTTAAAAACTATGTTCGATGAAACTCTAACTGTTCTTCAACAAAGCGCAACTCCAACCGTATGTTAATTTGTTGGAGGTAAATAGCGATGTAATTAACGTAAAAAATAAACGGTTAGGCTATCTGCATGAGCCTCAAGAAGATGATTCTGTTACTTTAAAATATTTACATCATGTTACACATCCTCTTGTTAAGCAACTAGATAACATAAATGAACAATTACTTGCTCTGCATGATAAGTTAGAGCACTTCTCTACCACTATAGATATCTATCTCGATGATAAGATTGATGTAAAAAATAAAAAACTCATTCATCTTGCTCGTGGTAGTGATGACGAAGATGCTGTCACGTTCGGTCAGTTTCAAGAACACGTTTCAGCATCTAAATCATCTCTTACAATTATTGGTGAACTGTTAAACAAGTGTGTTAACTTGTTAGCAAGTTTCCACAGCTTCCAGCAAGAAAAACTAAAAACAATTGAAAAACGCATTTTAGAAACACAAAGAAAGCGGGGATATTGTTTTATTTTACGCATCGATAGCATACCGCCTCAAGATGATACGCTAACTTCTGTTTTATACACACTTCACAATGGTGCTTCTCAATACCTCCTACCATATGATGGGGAAATTAAGCTCTTTAACATGTCTCCATTGCCCGAAGACATTACGTGTACGCTTCATGGTGAAACAATTACTCTTTCAAGTACACAATCACACAGCATTCGTGCAGGGGATGTCTTAGAATTCATGATTAGTAATAAGATGCTAAAAGAAAGACCAGCAATTACCCCTAGCGAGCTGCCTCTGCATATTGAGTTTAATTATACAGCATCTTATTAACATGTGTGTGTGGTTATATCAAGAGAGGCTACAAGAACTATGCAGGAGACGTCTTAGAAAGATAGACTCGTAAAGTCTTTACCACGTGCTGGTAGAGAATACCACACACACGCAGAGAGAGCCTCCCACATGGCTCCATGGTCCTATAAAAGAAGACACTTTATTTTGAAATGCATTAGTCAGAGCAACCATGATGGCAGACTACAGAGAAACATTACACCGTCTCTATTCTTTAATTGCGATGAGTCAAGACGCATCGTAGTTAGATTGTACCAACATTGCAGATTGCATCACAGACACTATGACGTCAGAAGTAATGAACCTTTCGGCGGAGCAGTGTATAGACTTACTGTATGATGTGAGCAATGCTCACCCGCTCGACGTTAACGGCATTGTATGCATTCTCTTGCGGGGGATTACCGCGCAAGAGATATACAAAACGTATAGAAGTGCGTGTATTCGGGTGGAGGAACAACAACAACAACTCCAACAGCAGCAGCAACAACCATCACCATCACCATCACCACTGCCACCACCGCAAGCACTTCCACTGACGCAGCAGATGCGTCAGCATTTGCTAGAACAGCGTCAGCAAAAGCGCCAACAACAACAACAACAACAACAAGAACACCATGTTTGTGGGGACATTTTAATGTGCAACTGCGAGTGAAAAGAGTGGGAAAAAAAGACCAAACTCATGAAAAATGCTGTGTAAAGTTGTAAAGTGTGTAAAAATTTGTGTGTGTGTGTGTTTTTTAAATAAAACTGTCAAAAAAGATACTTTTTATTTCTTTTATTTCTGTATGAAAGAGGTTTTACATTCTGTTTTGAAATCCATGAATTATGTTCATTTCCAAATCCTAACCATTTCACTAACATCTTATTTCCTTTGCGACGAATCGCCTTCTCCACAAGAAAATCATTCGGATAGTTGGTACGCTGAAGTTCTTCTGTGTAGAAGCCGCCTGCTACAGGATTCTGCTGATAATCACCTAATAGGTAAGTTATTGGGTTTGTCTGACGAACTTGATCAATGGTAAAGAGTTCCGTTGTCCAGCTAGGAGTGAAACCATTTTCAAACTGGTGTTTGAATTTAGAAATTCGCACAACGTCTCCTACTTTAAACTTTTTCTTTCCTTGTGTCCGTCCGTTTCATTCTATTATAGACCGTAGTGAGCAGATGATTATCCTTTTAGATTGAAGCGAACTCAAGGAGTCAGTACACACAAGAAAGTGTCGGCGCTCATTGTCTAGTGCGTACCGCAGAGCCTCACAGATAGCACAGAGCTCTGCCGTGTACACACTACAGGTGTCCGGGAGAGCAAAAAGAAACCGATCATTGTCGACAACGAACGCACAGCCCACCTTCGTATCTGTCCTTGAACCATCCGTGTAAACGACGACTGAACCTGGATAGGGGCCAACAACGGACAGGTAGATCCTCCGATAAATCGAAGGGTCCGTGTCTCCTTTCGGGCCAGTGTGCAGATCCAGGATGATTTCAGGTCGTACAACCCACGGAGGTACCCCACTTGGTTGTCTGACAAAGCAAGGAATCGAAGGTACATCAAACAATTCATAACTGCTATCCAAGCGTATCCCAACCGGCCGCGCCGCACGAGGATGAGCAGCGTACAACAAACGGTTGCCATTGTTGAACACGCAAGGATAGCTCGGATGAAGTGGCATCTGTCGCAAATTTGCAGCATACGAAAAAAGCATTTGCTGGCGCCTCAGGTGTAAAGGCGGCACACCAGACTCAGCGAGCAGGCTAGCGATGGGGCTAGTACGAAAAGCTCCCGTCGCCAACCTAACCCCGCAGTGGTGAATACTGTTCAGCTTCGCAAGAACGCTTGGTCTTGCGGAGCCATATGCTGCACTGCCGTAGTCTAACCTGGATAAAATGTGTGCCCGATAGAATCGCAGGAGCACCACGCGGTCAGCTCCCCAATTAGTGCTGCTAAGAAACTTCAAGAGGTTAAGCCTCTTGGTGCATTGCACTTTTAGCTCCCGCACGTGTGGCTCCCACGATAATTTACTGTCAAAAAGGAGCCCAAGAAATCGGTAGGTGTCAACAACTGGAAGAACGACATTTCCTAGATAAAGCTCAGGATGAGGGTGAAGAGTACGTTGACGACAAAAGTGGACAACGGAGGTCTTTGCGGCAGAAAACCGAAAGCCATGTTCTAAGGTCCACTTCTCCACTCTCCTAATAGCTTGCTGTAACTGTCGCTCTGCGACTGCCATACTGCACGAGCTATAGTGCAGAGCAAAATCATCCACATATAGGGACGGTATTACGGCTGGACCAGCAGCGGCGACAATACCTTTTATGGCAATCGCGAACAGAGTGACACTAAGAACCGATCCCTGTGGGACTCCATTTTCTTGAACGTGGTATTGCGAATATGTCCTACCTACTCGGACACGGAATAGACGGAGGGACAAAAAATTCGCAATAAATACCGGCAAGTTACCTCGGAATCTCCATTGATGCAGGACTGAAAGGATGCCGTATCGCCAGGTGGTGTCGTAGGCCTTCTCCAAGTCAAAGAAGACAGCTACCAAGTGCTGTTTGCGGAGAAACGCATCCTGGATAGAGCTCTCCAGGCGTACCAAGTGGTCTGTGGTGGATCGAGCGGCTCGAAATCCACATTGGTACTCGGACAAGAGTCCTTGTTTCTCCAGACACCACACGAGTCTGCGATTTACCATCCTCTCAAATAGCTTACACAGGCAGTTTGTAAGACAAATCGGTCTGTAACTTCCTGCATACTTAGGATCTTTGTCAGGCTTGAGGACAGGGATGACTATGCCCTCTCGCCACTGAGACGGAAAATCACCCTCTGTCCAGATTCGGTTGAACACACGAAGGAGATATAGTAAACTATCATCACTAAGGTGTTTCAACATCTGGTTATGGATGTTGTCCGGTCCAGGAGACGTGTCCTTGCAAAGCGTTAATGCGCTGCGGAGTCCCACTCCGTAAAGGGCACGTTGTAGTCCTTTGAAGCTTGGGTGGCAAAACTAAGGTGATGACGTTCTGCCTCCCGCTTCAGAGGGAGGAAATCAGGATTGTAATTCCCGGAGCCAGAGACATCCGCGAAATGACTAGCGAGATGGTTAGCAATCGCGAGGGGATCAGTGGCGACACTGCCTGCAATGGAAATTCCCGGTACAGCAGATGATCCTTGAATACCCGAAATTCGTCGAAGTTTCGTCCACACTTGAGATGATGGAGTATGTGACGTCATGGACGACACATATCTCTCCCATGAAGCCTTCTTACTTTGTCGAATAAGAACTCACGCCTTAGCGCGGAGTTTCTTAAATGTTACCAAGTTGGCCACAGTAGGCTGTCTACGGTAACGCTTATGAGCGCGACGGCGTTCTTTGATGGCTGCTGCTATTTCATCGTTCCACCAAGGAACGAGTTTTCGGCGAGGAGTCCCAGAGAAAAACGGAATGGACTCCTCAGCAGCAGCAAGAATAACTTGGGTGATGTAAGTTATTTCCTCGCCGACGGTCCGCCTGACATCATCGCTAAAGACAGCTAGTGATGTGTACTTTGGCCAATCAGCATGTTTAAGAATCCATCGAGGGGGAGCCTCGACGGGTTTATGATTCAACAAAGTAAGAACGATGGGAAAATGGTCACTGTCACAGAGATCAGCGTGTGCATTCCACCGAAACAGTGGAACCAACGTTCGGCTGCATAGACTAACGTCTATGCGAGAATATGTGCCGTAACGTACACTAAAGTGAGTTGGTTCCCTGTGTTCAAAATACATAAATCCAGATCTGATAGGAGTGCTTCCAGCTCTCTTCCTCGGGGGCAAGGCGTCTCAGAGCCCCATATGGGGTGATGGGCATTAAAATATCCCCAATAAGAGGAAGGGTGGTGGAAGCTGATCCATAAGATCAGCGACATCATTGATGTTCAGATGCTGCCCTGGTGGAAGATAAACATTACACACTGTTGCTATGATAGGTAGCGAGACGCGAACAGCTACAGCCTCAAGAGGGGTTCTTAATGGAACCTCTTCGCTGTAGCTATCAGAACGTACAAAAATGCCAACGCCTCCGGAAGCCCGGTGAGCATAGTATCGTTCTATCGAGTATAGTTTGAAATTCCTCAAGACCGTGTGATGACCAGGTCGGAAATTTGTCTCCTGAATACAGACTATACTCGCTGCGTACTCACTAATAAGCTGACGTAACTCAGCAAGATGCCTGTCATAACCGTTACAATTCCACTGCAACAGTGCCATAGTGTGGACTATAAAAGGAGTGTTAGGTTATGAGCGACAAAATGCTCGTAAGCCTAAACACTATCAAGACAGCGCGACATCCATCCCGTCATCAAAAGATGGCAGGGGTGCCGCCCAGAACTTCGACGCTTTTCGGGCGCGAGGGGGTCCCCTACGAGGAGAGCGCGCAGGTTTGGGAGCAGGAGTGCCTCCCGGCGCAGACTCATATCCCCCAGATGGAGGGCATGACTTCTCCTTCGCAGGGGAAGTCCGAGAGCGCTCAGGACGGGCGCTCTTCTTCCCCTTTTTCTTTTCAAGTTTAGACGGACTGGGAGATGGTTTCCCAGCCCTGGTCAACGAAGCCGCCTCCGCCGGCTGGAGCACGACTTTCGTCGACCTCCTAGGGGGGGGAGACTTAGTCTTCCCCCCTCGCTGTGCCGGCTGGCAGTTCCCAGCCGGCACAGACTTCTGGTTGGTCGAAGGTGGGGTGGTCCACCCCTTCGAGCTTTGACTATTTGCGACGTTGCTGGGAGCAGCAACAGTCGCCTAGGGCGCAGCGGTCTGGACAGGTGTCTTGGTCGTAAATGACGAACCTGGAAGACTCTGAGCTATCAAGCTATAGTCGAGTGTACGGGCAGGTGTATTCATAGAATGAAACTTACGGCGCGCTTCCTGGTAGGAAAGACCATCCAGGGTCTTGATCTCCTGGATCTTCTTCTCACTCAGGTATGTCGGACAATTCCGATCCCGAGGAGAATGAAAACCGGAGCAGTTAGTGCACTTGTATGGAGTTGTGCACTCCTCCGCGCCGTGAGATACTGGTCCACATGTACCACATACAGCCTGATTCGAACAGCGAGATACCATGTGTCCGAATCGCTGGCATTGATAGCATCGCATAGGAGGCGGGATGTACGGCCTCACATCGCAACCATAAGTTGTTACCTTGACTTTCTCTGGTAACACTGACAACTTGAAAGAGACAATGAAGGCACCAGTGGCAACGTCTTCACCGTTGACCTTGCGCGTAATGCGCCGGACGTGTGTCACGCCACGGTTCTTCATGTCTTCCATCAACTCGTCGTCAGTGTTCAAAATAAGGTCGCGGTGAAAGATGACTCCGCGAACCAGGTTCAAGGACTTATGCTCCTCCACTTTGACGGGGATTTCGCCAAAGTGCTCGCACTTAAGCAACTGATCAGCTTGCAGTGCTGTACGAATATTTAGAAGCAAACTACCGTTGCGCATTTTCTTAAGTTCCTCCAGTTCGCCATAGACGCCTTCGATGTGCCGACTAAAAAGGATCGATTTCACCAGCTTAAAATCGTTCCCATCGGTTCTGGTAGCGACCACAAACCTAGGGAAGCTGGATCCCATTCCTTCACGCTGCGCATGTTCCCAGGGAGTTGAACCTCTCAGGGAAGCAAAAGTTAAAGACTTAGGTAAGGGACCACCTTGAGAAAGCAGACTTCGTTTGGAAGCCATGCCCGATAGCATCCTCCCCGAATGCCACCTACTCCGATCAGGGGTCTCTGTAGCCGAACCAAGCAGCCAAGGCAATACCCACCTGGTCATAGCAGGTACTGCCCGGGGTCCGATGTTGGACGATGCCTAATACGGCATGACTGAGGCAATGAGTACTAAGACTCCCTTCCTCCAGTCACCCGCAATAGCATGTACCCCATAGCGTTTACAGAGCACTAAATATAGAGAAAAAAATAAAAATAATTAATAATAATATGTCCTTCTGGCATTCGGCTGTGCGGGGACCTGTGTTGTCAGGCGGATACCACTGCAAGGTACATGGCGCTCCCACCACGCAATGGTCCTGGGTGGACAGTTGCGGGCTTTTGGGCGTAATCGCACACGTAAGAGGCCCATCTCCGGGCAGCACGCACATCAAAATTTTGAATGGTCTACATCTGACCCTCGGAAAAATAATAATAAAATAAAGAGGGGACCATGACCACATGACCCTTTAAGTCGCCTTCTACGACAGGCAGGGCTTACCTCTGAATGTACTCGACCCCTCCCATCCACAGGAGGTCCAACACGTTATACCAAACCGCAATCCATGTCCGCGCCTGGGTCACCCCTTTTAGTCGACTCATACGACAGGCAGGGGGTACCGCGGGTGTATTCTACATGTGCGTCCCCTACCCGCAGGGGGTAGTGTGTTTGGTCCGCGAGAGGTATTTTATTTCCCTCAAGTCCGCCGGCAAGCCGGCTAGGACCCCCCTATCCGCCACCTGGGACGCGCCACGTGGGAGTATCACCTCTCCCCCTGCTACGCCATCGTAGTAGGTTCGTGGAAAAACAATTGAAAAACGCATTTTAGAAACACAAAGAGAGCGGGAATATTGTTTTATTTTACGCATCGATAGCATACCACCTCAAGATGATACGCTAACTTCTGTTTTATACACACTTCACAATGGTGCTTCTCAATACCTCCTACCATATGATGGGGAAATTAAGCACTTTAACATGTCACCATTGTCCGAAGACATTACGTGAACGCTTAATGGTGAAACAATTACTCTTTCAAGTACACAATCACACAGCATTCGTGCAGGGGATGTCTTAGAATTCATGATTAGTAATAAGATGCTAAAAGAAAGACCAGCAATTACCCCTAGCGAGCTGCCTCTGCATATTGAGTTTAATTATACAGCATCTTATTAACATGTGTGTGTGGTTATATCAAGAGAGGCTACAAGAACTATGCAGGAGACGTCTTAGAAAGAAAGACTGGTAATTACTCCGAGCGAGCTGCTAATGCGTATTGAATTTCATTCTATTAACACGTGTGCACGCGCGGCAAAGAACTGTGTATGGCAAGCTGTAAACAAATAAAGTCTTTAGCACGTGCTGGTAGAGAATACCACACACACGCAGAGGGAGCCTCCCACATGGCTCCATGGTCCTATAAAAGAAGACACTTTATTTTGAAATGCATTAGTCAGAGCAACCATCATGGCAGACTACAGACAAACATTACACCGTCCCCAGACGCATCGCAGTTAGATTGTACCAACATTGCAGATTGCATCACAGACACTATGACGTCAGAAGTAATGAACCTTTCGGCCGAACAGTGTATAGACTTCTTGTATGATGTGAGCAATGCTCACCCGCTCGACGTTAACGGCATTGTATGCATTCTCTTGCGGGGGATTACCGCGCAAGAGATATACAAAACGTATAGAAGTGCGTGTATTCGGGTGGAGGAACAACAACAACAACAACAACAACTTCAACAGCAGCAGCAACAACCATCACCATCACCACTGCCACTACCACCACCGCCACCGCAAGGACTTCCACTGACGCGGCAGATGCGCCAGCATTTGCTAGAACAGCGTCAGCAAAAGCGGCAACAACAACAACAACAAGAACACCATGTTTGTGAGAACATTTTAATGTGCAACTGCGAGTGAAAAGAGCGTAAAAAAAAGACTAAACTCATGAAAAGTGCTGTGTAAAGTGTGTAAACATTTGTGTGTGAGTGTGCGTTTTTTAAATAAAAAATTCACAAAAGATACTTTTTATTTCTTTTATTTCTGTATGAAAGAGGTTTTACATTCTGTTTTGAAATCCATGAATTATGTTCATTTCCAAATCCTAACCATTTCACTAACATCTTATTTCCTTTGCGACGAACCACCTTCTCCACAAGAAAATCATTCGGATAGTTGGTACGCTGAAGTTCTTCTGTGTAAAAGCCGCCTGCTACAGGATTCTGCTGATAATCACGTAATAGGTAAGTTATTGGGTTTGTCTGACGAACTGGATCAATGGTAAAGAGTTCCGTTGTCCAGCTAGGAGTGAAACCTTTTTCAAACTGGTGTTTGAATTTAGAAATTCGCACAACGTCTCCCACTTTAAACTTTTTCTTCCTTGTGTCCGTCCGTTTCATTCTATTATAGACCGTAGTGAGCAGATGATTATCCTTTACATCTTTCGGTTTCATTTTAATAGTTCGATGGTAAGTATTATTATAGTCTTTCAGCAATTGTTGAATGTGCGCTACCCATTTGTATGAACCTTGTGCTGTAAATTTCTTCCACATACGGTGACGTAATGTACGATTAAATCGCTCCACAACACTGGCTTTTACACTACTAAAGGTACTGTAATGGTTAATGTGATGCTTGGCTAACCATTGTTTCACGTGAGTATTATAAAACTCTGTTCCTCGATCTGTTTGCATATTTTTCGGATAGCGTCTGCTTGCTTTATACATTTTATCCAACACCTGGGCTACTTCCTTCCCTTGTTTACTCTTCAAAGGTTGGGCCCACGCAAAGTTTGAGTAAACATCAATGCAGGTAAGAAGATATTTAAAACCTTGATTTTCTTTTGCATACGGAATCATTTCTACCAGGTCCACCATGTGTAAGTCATCCAAACCTCGAGTAATAACATGACGACGAGGGTAGTGACGTCGTGCTTGCCGGTGAAGTTCAGAAGCAATCTTCTCGCTGATTGTGACCATCTTTCTCTGTCAACGGAATAGAAAAGAATGCACTATTTATACAACAAATTTAAGGAAGAAATTACACAATAATTCCAGCCTCTCGTAACTCTTCTTCAATAGACATTATTTCATTGTGATGATTATTATGACCAGCCGATGTAGATGCTATGAGTAATTTTAATCGGTCTACTAATTCATTCGGATCATTCCAAAACACGTGGTCAACACCACGCTTATTATATCTCTTCAACGTCATACCACGACCTGTCCTCTTCAACTCAGAAGGCGTCTTTTGAAAGAGTTGTTTTATTATGTACTTGTATTTGTAACTCTTAATCGCTTTCAAACGACCTCTCCGATTGTTTCTCTGTCTATGAGCATTGGTTTGATTCAAAATATTTTTATAGGTTTCCAGATCTTTTTCTTCAATAAAGCTTTCTTGAGGGATCCGTTTAAACAACAGTTCGTACAGACCACGTGAACCTAAATACCGCACACCGCCGATAAGAATAGAAGAACCTTTAAACTCAACCGTTTTGTTCCCCATTTTATAACCATTATTTACACGTCGAACCCCGTACACACTATCTAGTACTCTTTTGGCTATAGAGGGGGAATTAAACATAGCCAAATAATCTTCTAAACCTTGAGCATTATCTGGATCAATATTATCATCTTCTATATCTTCTTCTTCTCCTCCTTCTAATACTTCAAAATTTTCTCCTTCTTCTTCTTCTTCTTCTTCCTTCACTACATGCCTACTTTTGTTAACATTCAATCCCGCCGTCGCACGCTCCTTTTCAACCGCTACTAGCTCCTTCAAAGGTTCTGTTACAGGTTTAAATGTCTTCTGCAACAGTGATTCTTCCCTCCTCTGACCAGACTGAAGGGCTCGAAATTTAGATTTCACACTATTTATTGCCGCTACAAGTTTATCTTTGTCCTTCGCTTCACGTTTTACATCGAAAAGCGTGGCAGACACAGACGCATTTTCGACATGCTGCTCACCTTCTAATAATAAAGGTTTACCTTAAGGACGGTGATTACTAGGCTTTTTAATTCTGCGGGGGGTAACCAAGTTCTTTGTCGCACGCATCGTCTGCTAGGATTAAAACACCACGTTCAACTATTCCGTTTGCATGTTTGACCTTTCCTTTTATTATTCTCACCATCGAAATTTTTACCTTAACTTTACCCCTCACCACACGACCCTCTCGGTCAGACCCAACTCAAAAGTAACAACTCTTAAAAATTAAACCATCACCACCGCCATCTATTGTCTCCCCAACCTTCAGAACTTTAAGACCTCCTACTTATCACCCACACCTTGTTCGCCTCCTTAGCTCGAACGGATAAGAAGCTGCGATAATTTGCATAAAGCACACAGCGCGAGGTTCGAATCCCCCGGTAGATACTGTACCGGGCGGTACACCTCTACACCGTTTATTTAAAAGTTGCGCCAGTTGAAACTCCTCTTCTGGAGGAAGGTTGAACTTTATCTATTCTATTAATTCTCTACTTTCTCAGAAGATGTCACCACGTGGAAAATTTTGAGTTTTTGAACTGTGTCACTTTTGGTGTGTTTTTGTTTCGCTTGAAGTAAGAAGTGTGAACTTTCTCTTCTAGAGGACACTACTGAAGAATTACAATAGTGCAACCTAGTGCGAAATCAAAGAACTATTTTGTTGGAGAAATTTTTATTTCAAGAGTTTGTTCCTTGTTAAATTTCTTTCTGTTATTGTTTAAGTTGGCTGTATACCCCTCTTTTTCCCCTTAGTTTGGATCTAGCCAATCCCGAATTTCTTTAATTAATTTTCCACCAATAATGTGTTTCTTTTTCCTCTATGTAGGGGTTTCTTTTCCCGAACCAATAAAAAACTTTGAGGGAGGGTGTTTTATTTCCCCTAACGCCTAGAATCTTCCGCGAGAGGATATAAACTGCTGATTTTGGGGTCTCCGGGCCACTTCTGTTCCATCTTTCAGTGTATTAAGTACATAGCAGGAGGCGGGAAGCGCCTCTTTCCTCGGCAGCGATCTACTACCAGGTAATGGCCTATTAATATCTTCTTTTCTTGCTCGGTCGGCAGTTTAACTCTCGCGGCGGGTCCGAAGCGTTTTCCATCATGTAACCTTTTCCTAAAATGTAACTACTCTTTTCTTCTTTTTCTAGTAAAGCTACATATTGGGATAGAGAGTGCTAACCCTCTCGAGCTCCCACTCACATTTGTTTTGAGGTGAACTTATTTTCTCAAACTTTTCTTCGTTTATGTAATGTAAAGTGTTCTTCTCTAAGTCACCTCTGTAGTATGGGATTAGCCCTTGCGTTAGTGGCCCAGAGCCAGATTAGGTTTTAAAAGCAAAGTGTATTAGGAGTGCAAGTTCGCCTCCTCTCAAGTTGTATTTTAGAGGTCACGTATTAATCTTTTCTCACCTAATAGACCTCAGTAGGTTGGGTATTTTACCCCTGTGTATATGTCCTTTGAGGACAACTTGAAAGTTGAGTTTGGTGTGGCCTGGGAGAGGCTTAACTTTAAGAGCGAGTGGCTCTTTTCTAAAACTGAGAGTTGTATGCCTCGAGGAGGCTTTGCTGTGTAATTTGGAGCAAGGGCTCCAGGGTTTGAGTGGGGTCTTCTGCCCCTTTTGTTGAAATTGGTATATCGTAAAGTTGAGCTAGTTGCTCAAGAATTGTGTTTTCAGGGCTCGAAGCCCAAATTCTTTAATCCCTGTAATTGTACATTTCAAGTTGTATTTCGGCTACTAAGTACCTGTTCTATTTGTTGTTACCTAATTTTGAAAAGAAAATATAACCTTGTTAAATTTTAAAATTTAATTTCTCTTTAGTAGCTTGAGACCTATTCACCACCCAGCACCTTCTTTCATGCTTAACTACCACAAAAACTCGGTAACAGATACGAAGCAGAAATAAAAAATAGCTTAATTAAATATGCACACAGCATAAAGTTCGAATCTGTCGAACTCGGGAGGCGAATATTTTATTCACCACAAGAACACATTCCGCTCTTGTTTACCATCAACGATCTCTCCTTCCCCTCTTAGAAGACAGCATGGCCCCCGTGCCCCCTTCTCCGACTCCAAGACAGTATGGCCGCCGCCGCCAAGCCTCATTAACATAATTAATTACACCAAACTGTCAACCATCCATCATCCTCCCCCACACACCGAACTTGCCAACACGCATGCTCCTCCCAACATCACCATATAAAGCACCACCTCACACCAAGACCCCCACACCCACACTCCACACAACTCCATCCACACACCCATATATGGACATAACCACACCCACACACCTCCCCCACACCCAGACAATCCCGCACGCTCATTGGACACCCACAAACACTGCGCTCTCATTGGCCCCTGTTGCAAAGCCCGTGCGCTCTGATTGGTCCTTGTTGCAGCTCCCGTCCAGAATCACTACTATTGTGTCCAAAAGAGGTGGTTTATAGATGGGTTTACCTGCTTCCATGCGTAGCAGCATACGACGCACAACTGATTTTCGGTACCTCTGCTTCAATACCTTAATGATTCCTTGGTCCATGGGATGTAGTACCGATGTAGTATTCGGTGGGAAAAATTCTACCTTGATGTTCCGTAAATGGGGCCACTCCTTCGGATGAGCAGGGCTGTGGTCCACAAACACCACAATCATTTCGGCATCTAATGCCTGCATATACTCTTCAAACAGGGAACTTGTTATCCAAGCTGACTTGTTGCTGGTGTACTTGCACGGTAAAGTTCTGACATTTTTGAAACCACGTGGCTTTCTAGACTTCCCTATCATCAGTAGAGGTAGTTTTTCATTTCCTCCCGTATTAGCACCAACCAATATCGTAACTCGCAATTTACTTAATTTTCCCCCGCGGCAAGATTCTCCCTTCAAAACCAGAGATTTATCCCGGCTAAGCTGGTAAAAAAGTGCGAATTCATCGAGATTAACAACGTTGGAAGGTTTGTAACTGCTTATTTTAGCAGGCAGGACTGTTTCCTTCCACGCTCCTCTTTTCTCCGCACTTACACTCTCTGCTTTGCGACAAATTGTTTTGTAAACGATACCGGTTCGATTGTTAAAGCGGTCCAGCTACCCGATCGACGCGGTAAACGGCACCTTTAATTTGCACGCAATTTCTTCGGCTTTCTCCGTCACAATAGTCCCGCTCAAAGGTATGATTAAACTTCGCTACTCTTTAACCCATATTAGCATAGCTTGTTCTACTTCATCGTACTTTCCAGATTTTTTTGCAATTCCCTGCAGAAACCAAGATCTCTTCCTTCTTTGCTATAATGCCGTTCAAAGTAGACGGCGACATCCCCATCTCCTTATAATCTCCACTTGTTAGTGCCACTTAAACCGTTCTTACATTGATATTACAAATACAACTAACTTCACTGACTCCTATTCACACTAATCACGCTACACTATGCTTGGCAATCCACAGCTTAGGCTTACAAGACGAAAAGACAAGACGTGTACTACAGTTCGTTAGCATGTGCTTTCTATCTTCCTCACCCCCCCCCCCCCCGACACCTGCTTCAAGTTAACGGCAGCAAGTGGGAAATCCGGCAACTTATTCTTAGAGATTCTTAAGCAGACCCTACACCATCAATAAAACTGTCAGTACCGAAAAATATTGACAGTAATATTGATCGCGTGTGGACTGGAATGATGGAATGAATGCCAGTACTGAAGCAGATCCGGATTTCCTGATCTGCGAGCGTCAGTACTGTAGAGTGGTGGGGATACTGACAGTTACACTGACCGTGTGAGTGCGCTTGTCATTATTTCTGTCAGTATCAACGGAGCAGCGGTGGACGACAAATGCGTTTCTCACCAAGGCCAAGTAGAGGTGCTTGTGGAACCGTGAAGTAGGCCTATTGCAAAAGTTTATCGAGCTATATGAAACGCTGCCAGAATAAACGTACTTAACACACTACTTTACATGTTTCCACAACTGCTGTACCCTACTGATGGAATCTGGTGACATTATAGCGGAAAACTTTAAATCTTCAAAATTTATACCAGTTGTATGATACCTCACTGTCACCGCTAATCTCTCTGCCACCGATAAACAGCACCGCATGTTTGTACTTTGCCTTATTACAAAAGGCTCTACCATTCGTAGTAATTTCGCAAAAGTACCCTCATGCATTCGGAGATAGTTCCGATAATCTTCTGCTTCGGTACATTGTTTCTCCTAAACACTTCATATGAGAACACTCTGGTCTTTTCCTAAGCCAATCTTTAACCCATCGTTTACGGTTAAAACTGCGTTTCGTGCAGTACTAATATGATAGCTACAAAATGCCCGTCTTTTACGATCCATTTTGATAGAATACCGCAATTGCATGTTATAAATCTCATTCCGTAGTGACGGTTATTGACTTTATTTGTAAAGTGAGAATGCCGCAATGGTAAGCTAGTGCACTGGTACTGACCAAAATTTTGACAGTAATAATGATCGTGTAAGGTCGCTACAATATTGATGCGTACTGTCAGTATTATTGACTCAGTATTACTGACCGTGTAGGGTCTGCTTTAGAACATATCCACAAGCCTATATCGCACCTGCATTCCTACTGATTGTCACGGCAACAGGCGTAGTTTCAGCGGTTTCGCAAGTACCGCATGGACAAGACAGTATTGAGTTTATTCCTGCTCTAACTCTCTTCATGCCACAGGTAATGAAGAAAAGAAACGCAGGTTCGAAGTTGCAGAAATGAGTGCATGGGGAAGTATTGGAGTATTACGTGCGAGTGATAAAGGTGCAGCAGGAACACTAGCACATCTACACGTTAACAGTTTCTTTCCCCGCGAAAATTTTATTTCATGTCACCTCATCCTTGTGCTATGTTCTAATAGTGCGATGTAATAATTACGAGTGACACGATAATACAATGTTTAGCTCGTGCAAAGGTAAAAATAAAAATAAATTTCAATGTTATGTCAACACGTGGTATCGCAATGCTTCTGTGTTCACCTCCAACCAACACCCAGCTGGTTATCAACATTCGTTCAACTTCGTAGACGATCGGGATCTTTCTGCCCGCTCTTTGGCGGCATAATATGCATCAGCTGGCAAGTCGGCTGTTTCCTGCATAGAGTCGAGAAGTTTCTTTGTTTCGTAATAGTTTATTCACCTAACTAATAATGGACACGGAAAATCTTATCAGTTTATTTCCAAAACGTAATTTCCTCTATGACAATGTGATGTTTGGGACATCACTGAATGTTTTTAATTATTGAACTATATATTTAATTGATAAGATGTATATATTTAATCACTGATAGGTCATGTGTAAATTAATGTGTGTATATATAGGGTTTTTATCATCCATTTCAATCATAATTTCATTTCTTTGTATTGCGGCTATAACGTATTCTGAACGAACAAATTATTGGGTAAAGTATTTCAACATCGTGCATATTTATAACTTGCAGTAAATTTTCCAATAGCCGTTGTGAGGTGACCAGAGTCAGCAGGCTAATTTCAGCCCAGTTCCAGGAAAAGTACGTCATCGAGTTTACGAGAGATATTACCCTCTCCACCTCATGAAAATACAGTTGATACATTATTAACACCCACTTTTCAAACTCAGCTTCGGGACGCTTTATTTCAGCGGGAAAGTTCAGCCTATGTGAATGAACGTAATGAAGCAACGTGATGGATCCACAGCAATGCATTGGAGAAGGGATGAGACCTCGAATCTTACTGGACCATGTGATATGGCTGATGGAAGGAGACTTTTGAGCCGATATATACCACCGACAAGGGCTGGAGAGGAGATTCGGACTTTCTCATTGATATTCCTATTGATACTCTTACTACGATTCGACGTCTACACATCTGAGAAGATTTTAACTTAGTTCACTTCGCATCTGAGTATATTCTACTCAAAAGTTACTCTCATTGGGACTTGTTATCTCAATGACGAGAGGTAGTCAACGGGAGACCGGTTCTGACTGGTATAGGGGAGGAGAGCTTTTATTATGAATTTAGCTACGCTACTATTCCGTAATACGGAAGAATACGAATGTATTCTCTCCATGAACATAACCCATGGTGGTTTTGCACTTAAAATTAGGTCTCATTACGACTTTATGTAAGGAGTACAGGAAGGAAGTGTTAAGGACAGGAAATGTCGAAGTAGGACTGGAATCCAACAACAGAGAAGGCAGCCGGTAAGAGATCCACATATCTTCAGCTTCAAGACAACAGAGTCTACATTTGGTGAGCTTATGGCATAAGTTACTGCAAGTCTTCGCGCAACAGTTCATTTTCTTAGAGTTAATTTCATTCACTTTTTCTTTTGCTTCCGCAAGTTCAGATTTCGTTAATACGCCGTTACGTCACGTTTTTCATCTTAATAAATAGCTGTTTTAATTTGTATTTTATGAAATGATTATTAATGATCCTTAAATTCCAAGTTAGTGTACTTAATGATTTGTGTTCCGTTCACCTCACCCCTGGGAGTTTTTCGAGTCTCATTACGCATTATTGTTATTATTATTATTAATTATCTACTTTTGTTTTCAAGCCATAAGCTTGAAGACTGGCGCCCTTGGGATACTGTTTCTGGAGAAACAATGACATATCATTTATTTATTTTAATATTAAAGTGACCCGAAACGTTATAAATTTGTCATACATCTGTGGGCAAGTGGGTACGTCACAACAAGACCCATGAGTATTATTGCAACAACCTAAGAGAGAACGCCTGGAAGGAAATACGCAAGGGAATGAAAAATCAAACAGGTTAGAATATTCAATTTTGTTGTAGATTACGCCTATACCGAGGCCGACGAGAGAGACAAGCCATGGCTCGTTAAAGTCACGTGACAAGACCAGCCGCAGCAATGGTAGAGTGAAGCCGGTTATTACATGTGTTCATGTGGTGTTATTGCTAGTTTATTGTGGATTATGGAAGGAATTAACGGAGATTTTATGTTTATGTGAATTTGTTGGTGGTGTGCAACAGTTCCTTACATTCATAGTGTTGTGTGCTGAAGCGTAAGTACGCATTTATTTACAAAAATGTGTATATAACCTTAACGTCAACGTTGTTCACATCAATCAGCAATGTCGGGATGCAGTACACGAGTTGGATAAATTACAACACCAGAGCTGACGATTTAGAGGTAATACATTTATATCCTATTTAATTAGAGATATGTGAAAATGAAAATTTAAGTATTAAATATGATGCTGAAACCAGACTGTAAATAGCTTACAATAGGCCTACCTTTGATCTTGGATTCAATAAGACATTCCTCACATGAATGTTACTGTAAATATAGGCTTAATTGTACATTAACCACTTTCATTAGCACCATTTGACTTATCTGAGTGTACATCTCTTTACTGCAGTAAGATTTGTAGAAATTGTCAACCAAGACTAGTAAGATACACTCTATTTCATTTAATTTCTGACTGAATAGGGTGGTTCCAAGATAACTTCCTGCCGGGCTGAGTGGCTCAGACGGTTAAGGCGCTGGCCTTCTAACCCCAACTTGGCAGGTTCGATCCTGGCTCAGTCCGGTGGTATTTGAAGGTGCTCAAATACGACAGCCGCGTGTCGGTAGATTTACTGGCACGTAAAAGAACTCCTGCGGGACTAAACTCCGGCACCTCGGCGTCTCCGAAGACCTTTAAAAGTAGTTAGTGGGACGTAAAGCAAATAACATTATTATTATTTAAGATAACTTCCTGGAAGGTAGCAAAATTTAAGTATTAGATATGATGCTGAAGCCAGGTGTGGAGTGGAACAAGTGTAAGACTTTGTAAATAGCTTACAATAGACCTACCTTTCACTCTGGATTCAATAAGATATTTCTTACATGAATGTTATTGCGAATACAGGATTACTTATCCATTAACCATTAACATTATTGAGTGTGCATATCTTTAACTCACTAAAATGTTTAGTGTTTGTTCAACCAAGGATAGTAAGAGACACTATGTTTCATTTGATCTGTAGTTCAGTAGTGTTATTTTAGTAGGTTGAAATGCGCTGAAATGTATTTTATTTACCACGCTACGATAGTCTCTCGCTTGAGCCTGGGGATGCATTCTCTACAGTAAGACCGGCCGAGTCACGTGCCATTCAGTGTATGACGTGTGCGCCGCGGCCTGACTTTCTCGTCGGCCTCGGCCTATACGATACTTACGTTTATTTCGCAATTATTGTTGACCTTATTTCAGAATCATATTATCATGTTGGTGTCCATATACAGTACAGTATGTCAGTACGATAATTGACATGGCTTGGAATGAACAGTATTTAGCGTGAACAATTTTGTAAGTGGCATTCCCTACCGTTGTCGTTCATGTATTCCTAACAAACAGTACGGTAATGCATAAGAAGTTGATGTGTTGTGGACAAATACATTTTTCAGTTTTTAATTAATGTTGAGGCCACCTCGATTAATGACTTCACCCTGTGGCGGTAGGCAACTGAGTGCATTAAAGTTTTATCAAACCGTCCATTGCGTGCTTTGTGTTTCCCGCGTAGAATCCCATTCGATTCTATTCTACCTGATGTGAACGGTGGAGTGGAATTTTCGACTGATGGGTTCGATTTGATTCCACAAGGTGAGACTGAGCATCTGGTGTTCATGTTGTCATAGCGTGACGTCATATGGCCATGGCAAGGCCAGAGAGGCTCCATGACAAGTACAAACGGTTTAACACAGGATTCAACTTGCGCGGAGACTGGAGGGTTCTAACCATGAGCTGCTTTGAGCGGACGTTTTCTATCTCAAGGCCCTCTAAAATTTGAACTGTTTAACCGGGAAATACATTTACAACAGAACACTTGAAACGGGAAAAATATACATATATCTTAATGCAACCGATCAAGGTGCGAACAATATCACACTTCTTAGGTGGGAAAACATCTTATGCGGGAACTTTTTAACCGAATTTCACTCTAACTATATGCTTTCATAATACACAGGGATTTTGTGAAATTCGAAAGAGAAATGTAGAAAATATAATTAAATACTAGTGAGCAGCTGAGGAGTGGGCGTGGCATCACATGCCAGTTGTCACAATGTTACTTGTTTGCTATGGAAAATAAATCTGGACTTTAGTGCCACCTCTCGAGCATTCCGCGTATCTCTTGAATACGCATGTGTTCTTTGAGAAGCAGGTATTTATTTATACTCTGTGATCATAAGGCATGGACATGAATATAATTAACAAATATTTTGAACCATATTGTAAGGGAAGGAAGATTTTTGCCAATCATATTTACGAGGAACAAAGAAGGCGGATACGCAAGGAACATATATAAAAGAAAACCGTGCTTTGCATCGAGATTGTTTCTGTATGTACGCCACACTTTAGCGTTACTTTTATATTCAAGCCTCCTAATGTTGACTTCACGTTTGAAGAACCTACTAACTTTAAGTACCAGGGCGTAAATTTTATCCTTTGCAATTACGAGGGCAGATCGGAAAATAAGTTGCACTTCCCAGTTATGGTCATTTATTACACCACCTATACAACAGCAACACGACTATAACGACATACACTGTAACGCCACTTTTCCACATAATTTCCAAGAGACTCCAAACATTTCTGCGAACGCACAACCAACTTGTCGATGCCGGATGCATAGAAATTTCCTCCAGCGTTCTGCAAGCAGTTGGAGACAGCAGCCTTCACCTCCTCATCGGTCTGGAAACGTCGACCACCGAGCTCCGTTTCGAGCTTACCGAACAGATGAAAGTCACATCGCGCTAGGTCGGGACTGTAGAGTGGATGTTGACAGACCTCCCACTTGAAACGCTGCAGCAGTTCTCTCGTTTGGCGGGTCTTGTGAGGTGTTGCGTTATCGTACAACAAAATCACACCGGCGCTCAATTTCCCCGGCGCTTTCTTTAATCGCTTTACGCAACCGGTCCAACGTTTGACAATACGACGCCGCGTTGATCGATGATGATGCTTGTTGTTTAAAGGGGCCTAACTTCGAGGTCATCGGCCCCTAATGGTACGGACTGAAATAACAAAAAGTACAAATTCATCCACTGACCAAAATACAATAAAAAGTGTCATGAAGAATGAATGGATGGACATGAACCCAACAAAAACAAACAAACAACAGTGGATCAGACTCAAAAAAATATCGTAAATAATATTATTACAGACAAAGGGACCACTTATAAAGCACAATGATGCTTGATGTCTAAAGGCGTGCAAAATCCACGTCGAAGGACCCACAGAATGGTACATGTCGCGAGTAAAGTAGAACCACGGCATTTGTTATGTTGGGGTACTAATCAAAAGTACCGAAGACTCACGGTGTCCCACAGAAGATGGTACTACTCTCAAGTATTGTACTTCGTATAGGGAATGCAGACCTATGGTGTTTCACACACAATGGCGTCACTCACAGCCAACGCAAACCGATGAGTTTGCTCACCTAGGTGTACTAATCACGGGCGCCGGTATTCCCGTGGTGTTCCTCACATAGTGGGTACTAATCACAGGCAACGCCGACCCACGGTGCCGCTCATAAAGTGGTACAACTCACAGGCTACGCGCAGACTCGCGGTGTTGCTCACATGGGTACGACTCACGGGTACTGGAAACCCCCAGGCTAACCTCTTTACTGCTACTAATCACAAAACCTATTTCGTACCAATTTAGTGGTACTACTCGCAAGTACAGGCAACCCATGGTGTTCCCCGCATGTTGGTACGAATCAAGAGTAGTTTCATGGTTCTAATTCAATCATCCCTTGGTCGCCCCTTGTAGTCGCCTCTTACGACAGGCAGGGGATACCGCGGGTGTATTCTACATGTGCGTCCCCCACTCGCAGGGGGTAGTGTGTTTGGTCCGCGAGTGGTATTTTATTTCCCTCAAGTCCGCCGGCAAGCCGGTTAGGGCCCCCCTTTCCGCCACCTGGGACGCGCCACGTGGGAGTATCAACTCTCCCCCTGCTACGCCTGCGTACCGCGTTGATCGTCGTTCCTTTCGGCATGAATTCCACGTGCAGCAAACCCTCCATGTCAAAGAACACTGTCGCCATAATCTTACCGGCTGAAGTTTGAACCCTGGTCTTCTTTCGTTGTGGTGATGAGGGGTGCACCCATTGCATTGATGTTCGCTTCGTTTCAGAGGTGAAGTGGTGGACCCACGTTTCGTCGCCTGTGACGATTCGCCACAGAAACCCGTTGCTGTCTGCGGCATAGCGTTGCAAAAATGCCAGGAAGGATTGGAAGCGTTGTCCCTTGTGCTCATCGGTGAGACCACGTGGGACCCTCTCTCTCTTTTTTTTTTTTTTTGCTAGGGCTTGACGTCGCACGGACACAGATAGGTCTTATGGCGACGATGGGATAGGAAAGGCCTAGGAGTTGGAAGGAAGCGGCCGTGGCCTTAATTAAGGTTCAGCTCCAGCATTTGCCTGGTGTGAAAATGGGAAACCATGGAAAACCATCTTCAGGGCTGCCGATAGTGGGATTCGAACCTACTATCTCCCGGATGCAAGCTCACAGTCCAAGGTCCTCGTGAACAATGACGAACACACTGCCATACATGTTCCGCTGCGTCGCGATTTCTCCCAGTTCAATGCGCCTATTCTGTCTAATGATCGCATTCACACAGTTGATCTTTGCACGGGTCCTGGACATTGCGGGCCTGCCTTCGCGATGGTTGTCCGTGATATCCGTGCGTCCGGCTTCGAATTGCTGACACAACTTTACAATACCTTGCCGGGAAATGTCCCGCTCCCCATACACAGCACTAATTTCACGATGAATGTCCGTGCAATTCTTCCTTTTGGCCCATAGGAATCGGACTGTCGCAAGCACCTCATATTTGGAGTGAACGTCCAGTTGACGCACCATTGCATTTGGCCGCTATTCACATAATACTAGACGAGACACCACAGCGACCTGCCTAACAGACGTGCGGGCTGTGTCTGTCCCTTTCTCCGCTGTGCCCAGGTTTGCGACACACAGCGCGCTGCTGCGGCGCGTTAGTGCAACTAACCTTTTGATCCACCTAAGTACAACTGCCGAAGGACATCTTGGGGATACCCAGATTCAGATACCAATGGAGATAAAATGGAAACCTGGGCAGAGAATCATGATCCAAAGCTACCAGAATCCTCCAATAGTGGTCGGTGGAAGAGAGGCTACAACCCTGACAATATTTTCGTGTCGTCAAAAGTTGCTGGGAGTTGCGTGAAGATGATGGATAAGCCCATCCCATCTACCCAACATAGACCTGTAATCTGCAAAGTGAATGCCATGGTAGTGCCAGGAGGTACCTTTCAAGCGAAGGTTTAATTTTCAGAAGGCCGATTGGGACATATTCACCAACGAGCTTGATACAGAAGTTGCCGAGATCCCACCGCAACCTGAGATGTACGAGGCATTTGTGAAATGCGTCCAGACAGCCTCTAGAAGGAACATTATAAGAGGTTGTAGAACAAGTTACATACCAGGCTGACTGATAACAGCAAACAGCTAATGACACTATCCAGGTTGGTGAGGAATTAATGCAAACTATCTCAGCAAATCGCAAAGTTAAGTGGACCTCACTGGCAGAGAATCTGGACATGAAGTTGAACAGTAGGCGAGCCTGGAATCTCCTGAAAAATCGCAGCGGTGACCCAACAAAACCTAGAAACTTCACCACAATAACAGCAGACCAGATTGCAACCCAATTACTCATGAACGGGAACACTAAAGTTCGGAGTACACGGGAGCAACTGGAACGAACCCCAGGAAGTGAGAACCATAATCTCCAAGAACCATTCACCATGAATGAATTGGAGTCTGCCATATCAACCTTGAAATTAAATAAGGTTGCTGGCATAGATGATATCAGGGTAGAAGAGATCAAGAAGTTCGGCGGGACCACTCTGCAATGGCTGCTTACAATAATTAATGAGTGGGTAACAAAGTTTATACTCCCGAGCTCTGGAGGAAAGCTCGAGTTGTTGCACTACTTAAGCCTGGTAAGGAGCCAAACGATCCTAAAAACTTTCGCCCAGATGATGATGATGATGATGATGATGATGCTTGTTTAAAGGGGGCTAACGTCGAGGTCATCGGTCCCTAATGGTACGAAATGAAATGATAACAGAAAGTTCAAAAACCCCACTGACCAAAATAAATAAAAATGTCATGAAAAATGAATGGATGGATATGAACCCAAAAAACAAGAAAGAAACAAACAAAAAACAGTGGATCCGACTCAAAAACGGTCAGAAATAATAGTATTACTGACCAAGGGACCACTTATAAAGCACAGTCCGGAATCGATTATGCTTGATGTCTAAAGGGGTCTAAAAAAACAAGTCTAAGGCCCCTCAATGTGGTACATTTCGCGAGTAAAGTAGAACCATGATATTTCTCAAGCTGCGGTACTAATCAAAGGTAGCGTAAATTCACGGTGTTGGTACTACTCACAAGTATTGTACGTCGTAAATGTAACGCAGACCTATGGTGTTTCTCACACAATGGCGCCACTCATAGCCAACGCAAACCGATGAGGTTCCTCACCTAGGTGTACTAATCACGGGCGCCGGTATTCCCGTGGTGTTCCTCACATAGTGGGTACCAATCACAGGCAACGCAGACCTACGGTGTCGCTCACATAGTGGTACAACTCACAGGCAACGCCCAGGCCCGTGGCGTTGCTCACATGGGTACGACTCACGAGTACTGGATACCAACACTGAACCCCGCTTGAGTGCTACGAATCACAAAACTATTGAGTATCTAACAGAGTGGTACTACTCGCAAGGAAAAGCGACCCATGATGCTCTCCGCGTGGTGGTACTAATCACAGATAGTTTCATGGTTCCAAGACAAACATCCCTTGGTCGCCCCTTTTAGTCGCCTCTTACGACAGGCAGGGGATACCATGGGTAAATTCTTTGTCTGCCTCCCCCACCCACAGGGGGTGTGTTTGGTCCGCGAGAGGTATTTTATTTCCCTCAAGTCCGCTAGCATGTCGGTTAGGACCCCCCTATCCGCCACCTGGGACGCGCCACGTGGGAGTAGCACCTCTCCCCCTGCTACGCCAGCCCAGTATCATTGTTATGTCATTATTTCAAGATCTTCGCCTTATCCTTAACCGAATTAGTGGTATCCTCGAAGGAAAGTTCATTCCTCAACGAGCTGGTTTTCGACCTGGAAAGTCATGCTGCAGTCAGATATTGCTTGTTTGCTTGCTTGTTGTTTAAAGGGGCCTAACATCGAGGGTCATCGGCCCCTAATGGTACGAAATGAAACGACAAAGTAAAAGTTCAAAATTATCCACTGACCAAAATAAAAAATGCCATGAAGAATGAATGAACGAATGAATGAATGAATGAATGAACATGAATTTAAAACCATCAGTGGATCCGACTCAAAAAACTATCATAGTTAATAGTATTACTGACCAAGGGACCACTTCCAAAGCAAATCGAGGATGCTTGGTGTCTAAACGGGTCCAAAATACAAGTCAAAGGCCCCTCAGAATGATACTTATCGCTAGTAATGTAGAACCATGGTATCTGTCCTGTTGCGGTACTAATCAATGGTAGCAGAGACTTGCGGTATTCCACACATTATTGTACTACTCAAAGCTTATGAAATTCGACATTAATACAGCCCTATGTTTTTCTCACTCTGCGGCGCCATTCACAGGCAACGCAAACCTATGATGTTCATCACATAAGAGTACTAACCACAGGGACCTCTCCCTATCCCGTGGTGTTCCTCATATAGTGGGTACTAATCACAGGTAAGGCAGGTCCATGGTAGCTATCATTCCATGGTCCCGCTCATATGGTGGTACTAATCACAGGTACTGCAAAAGCCGACCGCGCGGTGCTCCTGTATGCTACTAATCACAAACCTATTTCGTACGTAATATAGTGGTACTACGCACAAGTAAAAGCGACCCTTGGTGTTCTCCGCGTGGTGGTACTAATCACATGTAGTTGCATGGTTCGAATACAACCATCCCTTGGTCGCCCCTTTTAGTCGGCTCTCACGACAGGCAGGGGATACCGTGGGTGTATTATTCGTCTGCCTCCCCCACCCACAGGGGGTGTGTGTTTGGTCCGCGAGAGGTATTTTATTTCCCTCAAGTCCGCCGGCAAGCCGGTTAGGACCCCCCTATCCGCCACCTGGGACGCGCCACGTGGGAGTATCACCTCTCCCCCTGCTACGCCAGCGTAGCAGGTTCGTGGAGTCAGATATTGAACCTTACTCAAGACATCGAGGATGGTTTTAGAACAGCGTACGGTAGCAGCAGTTGCCTTTGTTGACTTAACAGCTGCCTATGACAATATCAATCACAGAAAGTTGCTGAGGAAAATTTACCAGTTCACTTTTGATTATCAACTAACATCTCTTATTGGCATTCTGCTGCAGAATAGAAGATTTCAAGTCTCTCTTCATGGTAAGAAGAGCAGATGGCGCATACAAAAGAACGGTTTACCTCAAGGCAGTGTGCTAGCCATTGTGCTCTTTAATGTTTACACTAATGATCAGCCCACAATGCAACATGCCAGGCTTTTCATCTATGCCGACGATACTGCAGTGGCTGCCCAAGGAAAGACATTTGAAGAGGTGGAGGAAAAGTTTACTTCTGCACTAGATACTATTGGCTCCTTACTATGAAGGCAATCATCTAAAGCCAAATAGCACAAGACTCAGGTGTGCACATTTCACTGGACATTATATCGCAAGGCAAATAACTTGAACATTGTCCAACACCTGTGTATCTAGGTGTTACTCTTGACTGAACACTGTCCTTCAAGAGACATTACCACAACACCAGGCTAAAAGTTAGTTCACGGAACAATATTTCGAGAAAGCTCACAGCCACCACCTAGGGAGCAAGCCCTCGCGTCCTGAGAACCTCCGCTCTTGATTTGTGTGTGTCCGCTGGACAGTATGCTTCACCAAGCAGATTGACATTGCAATCAACGAGACCGTACGAATCTTGTCGGGATGTTTGAAGCCAACTCCAGTTGACAAACTCTACCCGATTGTTGGAATAGCTCCCCTCACTATCAGAAAGGCTGTTGTTACTGATGCAGAGAGGACAAAGCAGACTAATGATTCTCGCCATTCACCGCATGATCACCAGGCTGTAGTCTGTCGACTGAAGTCGAGAAAGAGCTTCATTACCAGGACTCAACCACTGGTAGCAACATGGGAGTCTAACCGCATCACCAGGTGGAAGAGTATGCGGCCGTCTGATACCCCTGCAGAGGAAGAGCTGGCACCAAGAAATGACCTAATCGACCCTATTTTGGGTGGGCGTCCCTCTTTGCAAGACCAACATGCAAAAATGGGGCCTACTTCCAGGTGATGGATATGCATCCTGCGAGTGTAGTGTAACACAAAATCCGAACCACCTGCTCATCTGTCCTCTACTAGAACAACCCTGCACTACACAGGACCTGAAGGGGCGAACAACAAGGCCATCGGATTTGCTACATTACGGAAATGCTGACTGGACACGGGATGATGGTGATAAAGTCGTTTGTAAATAAGCTTGTCAGAAGTGTGTTTCGGTGGTGTTATTTCTGTTACTCAAGTATTCAATCACACCTAAAGTCAGAGGTAAAACTTCACTAAAACGGAGAGCAAAATAAATGCTTACTATGAGGTGGTCTACAAACCACGCAGAAGAAACACCCACATGTTAGATGGAAGCAAATATTTCTACGGGAACAAATGAACCTGAACATGAAGATGAAGGCCAGTATATGTTTGTTGATATGACTTTTCTGAAATCCCTGTATAAAAATACACTGTGTTGTAAATGTTTCAAGGAGAGTAACTGCAAAAAAAATGTTCGGTTTTTCTAGAAAAGTGGTTGCGAAATGTGAAAACTGTGGTTATGTTTTGTATCAAATATGCACATGCTCTCAGAAGCAGAAAACATAAACAAGAAAATTGTGGAATCTTTCAACAGGTTTGGTAGGAGATATGCCGCTAGGAAATATTCTGTTTAGGCATGGACATGAATATAATGAACACATATTTTGAACCAAATTGTAAGGGAAGGACAAGTTTTTGCCAATCACATTTAGGAGGAATCAAGGATGCGGGTACGCAAGGCACATATAAAGGAAAATAGTGTTCTTGCGGGTGCATCTGTCATTGATATTTCAGTCAGCTACAATGTTAGTTGGCATACGGGAGGTTTTACCAGTAACTTAGGAGTTGGATGTGTGACATCTTGATTGGTTGATCGGGAAGTTTTATTCTACTACTGTCACTCGTGCACTGCCAGGAAGAGGGACTTGGGCCAAGAAATTCCAGATTTTTCATTTTGTTTAGAGGGTCACCAGGCACACTGCGATCTAAACTACAGTGGATCATCTCCAGGCATGGAAATGGAAGCTCTGGGGAGGTTATGGAAGTGCTCAGAAAAGCTAGGTTTCCGCTGCACTATTCTGTTGTCTGATGGAGACTGCAAAACACACATTCACCTGCAAAACCTGAATGTTTATGGAAACACAGAAATTGTGAAGGAAGTGTGTGTGAATCATATTGCAGAACGACTTGGGACAGGATTAAGAGATGTGGTGAAGGGAAGTCGGGCACAAAACGTGACTCTCTGTGGGAAAGTACATGGAAGTTTGAAGGAAGAAACAATTGTAATACCCGTTGCTCACGGTAAAAATTTTCACCAAAATTATTGAACAACTCATTGTAAAATAAGGAGTGACTGTTGCTAACGGTCAAATTTTACGGAACACCTGATTTGATAAAATATTTTTGTCAAATCATGGTCCTATTTTCATAAAATTATTCGATTCAACAGCCAATCAGAGCAGCGTATGAGATGAAGTAGCGATCTGGTAGCGGGTCTGTGAAGCTCAATTTGTAAACAAAAATGGCTGGCTGGACGAAAGAAGCAGTGGAAAAACGAACTGAAGAATATAGAAAGCAGGAGTCTTTAGTCAAATCCCGCCTATATCACAACAGAAATGCTAGAAGAGACAAGGAGGCAATGATTGCGCGGGCACTTAGTGAAGACCGGCCAAACGCTGATTCTGGAGAAGTGAAGGCCAAGATCAACGGCCTGCGAACACAGTTCAATAACGAAAGGTTAATACAGCACTTCACTTTGCTAATATTTCAGAATCTGAATTTAATACGCAGTGAGGAATAATTGTTCCTTTATTGTAGGTAGTACTTGGCCGGATGACCTGTGATAAATTATTTATATGTTTATGTTGCATAACGAGCTCAGTCTAGTTTTTTATAAATAGGGCCTATGTTGCTTAAGCAGCAGTAACCACATACTGCAATGTTTTAATGGTTTAACATGATGATTTCAGAAATAAAGTTACCAAGTTAAAAAGCAGAATGAGAGCTGATGACGTGCTGGTAGAGAATACCACACACACACACACACACACACACACACACACACACACAGAGGGAGAGAGAGAGAGAGAGAGAGAGAGAGAGAGAGAGAGAGAGAGAGCCTCCCACATGGCTCTATAGTCCTATATCAGAAGACACTGTATTTTGAAATGCATTAGTCAGAGCAACCATCATGGCAGACTACAGACAAACTCTACATCGCAATTACATTGTGCTGGTATTGTAGATTCTATTACGGAAGCCACCACTCCTGAAGTAATGGGTCTTTCGCCAGAACAGGGCGTTGACTTTCTCTACGACTTGAGCAATGCTCACCCCTTTGATGTGAATGGAATTATATGCATTCTCTTGCGGGGGATCACCACGCAAGAGATGTACAAAACTTATAGAAGTGCTCGTTCACGGATAGAAGATGATGATGATGATGCTTGTTGTTTAAAGGGGCCTAACATCGAAGGTCATCGGCCCCTAATGGAACGAGATGGACGAAATGACATATGATAGTTAAAATTTAAAACGTAGCCACTGATTAGAGTTTAAAAAAAAGGAATGCGATGAAAAATGAGTATGAAATTAAAACAATCAGTGGATCTAATTCGCAATGCCTTATTGTGGAACAAAAGAAGAAAAATTACAGGAGATAATGGAATAAGGCATTGCCTGCTAGTACAGATATATATACATACTTTACATTAGACGTTAAAAGAACACATTAAAATACGCAACACAAACTAAAATGAAGTCAATAGGATAAGAGCGTAATTGACACAAAGATACAAGCACAAAGGACATCATTACACACGATAAAACAGACCGCTATCCCTCATAAAGCGGATGACGAGGTCTGCTGACTGCTCGTCATCGCGCAAGATAAGGGAGATAGTACTCGGAAGGTTAAGACTACGGCGCAGATCGACCAGGTCCACGCACTCCGTAAGGATGTGTACCACGGTAAGATGGTCGCCGCAGGTACACACCGGAGGGGGTTCTCCTTTCAGTAGATGGGAGTGCGTCAAGATACCGTGGCCGATCCGAAGGCGACATAATACCACGGCTTCCCTCCGCGAAGCCCGAAGGGAAGTCCTCCATACCTTCGTTGTTCCTTTTATCGCTCTCAGCTTCTTGGGAAGTGGGATGGCCTGCCACTCCATCTCCCAATGAGACATAACCAGATGTCTCAGCTGAGAGCGAATATCACTTGCTGGAACCTTGAAAGGCAACGGGGGCAGTGTAACTGCCTCCTTGGCAGCCTGATCTGCTAACTCGTTTCCCTCTATGCCCATGTGGCTGGGGAGCCACACAAACGTAATTCTGGTGCCGGCATCCGAACACCCGGCCAGCAGGTCCTGGATCCGCTGCACCAGAGGGTGTCGAGGGAAACAGGTATCAATAGCCTGAAGCGAACTCAAGGAGTCAGTACATACGAGAAAGTGTCGGCGCTCATTGTCGAGTGCGTACAGCAGAGCCTCACAGATAGCATAGAGCTCTGCCGTGTACACACTACAGGTGTCCGGGAGAGCAAAAAGAAACCGATCATTGTCGACAACGAACGCACAGCCCACCTTCGTATCTGTCCTTGAACCATCCGTGTAAACGACGACTGAACCTGGATAGCGGCCAAGAACGGACAGATAGATCCTCCGATAAATCGAAGGGTCCGTGTCTCCTTTCGGGCCAGTGTGCAAATCCAGGATGATTTCAGGTCGTCGTACAACCCACGGAGGTACCCCACTTGGTTGTCTGACAAGGCAAGGAATCGAAGGTACGTCAAACAATTCATAACTGCTATCCAAGCGTATCCCAACCGGCCGCGTCGCACGAGGATGAGCAACGTACAACAAACGGTTGCCATTGCTGAATACGCAGGGATAGCTCGGATGAAGTGGCATCTGTCGCAAATTTGCAGCATACGAAAAAAGCATTTGCTGGCGCCTCAGGTGTAAAGGCGGCACACCAGACTCAGCGAGCAGGCTAGCGATGGGGCTAGTACGAAAAGCTCCCGTCGCCAACCTAACCCCGCTGTGGTGGATACTGTTCAGCTTCGCAAGAACGCTTGGTCTTGCGGAGCCATATGCTGCACTGCCGTAGTCTAACCGAGATAAAATGTGTGCCCGATAGAATCGCAGGAGCACCACGCGGTCAGCTCCCCAATTAGTGCTGCTAAGAAACTTCAAGAGGTTAAGCCTCTTGGTGCATTGCACTTTTAGCTCCCGCACGTTTGGCTCCCACGATAATTTACTGTCAAAAAGGAGCCCAAGAAATCGGTAGGTGTCAACAACTGGAAGAACGACATTACCTAGATAAAGCTCAGGATGAGGGTGAAGTGTACGTTGACGACAAAAGTGGACAACGGAGGTCTTTACGGCAGAAAACCGAAAGCCATGTTCTAAGGTCCACTTCTCCACCCTCCTAATAGCTTGCTGTAACTGTCGCTCTGCGACTGCCATACTGCACGAGCTATAGTGCAGAGCAAAATCATCCACATATAGGGACGGTATTACGGCTGGACCAGCAGCAGCGACAATACCGTTTATGGCAATCGCGAACAGAGTGACACTAAGAACCGATCCCTGTGGGACTCCATTTTCTTGAACGTGGTATTGCGAATATGTCCTCCCTACTCGGACACGGAATAGACGGAGGGACAAAAAATTCGCAATAAATACCGGCAAGTTACCTCGGAATCTCCATTGATGCAGGACTGAAAGGATGCCATATCGCCAGGTGGTGTCGTAGGCCTTCTCCAAGTCAAAGAAGACAGCTACCAGGTGCTGTTTGCGGAGAAACGCATCCTGGATAGAGCTCTCCAGGCGTACCAAGTGGTCTGTGGTGGATCGAGCGGCTCGAAATCCACATTGGTACTCGGACAAGAGTCCTTGTTTCTCCAGACACCACACGAGTCTGCGATTTACCATCCTCTCAAATAGCTTACACAGGCAATTTGTAAGACAAATCGGCCTGTAACTTCCTGCATACTTAGGATCTTTGTCAGGCTTGAGGACAGGAATGACTATGCCCTCTCGCCACTGAGACGGAAAATCACCCTCCATCCAGATACGGTTGAACACACGAAGGAGATAGAGTAGACTATCATCACTAAGGTGCTTCAACATCTGGTTGTGGATGTTGTCCGGTCCAGGAGACGTGTCCTTGCAAAGCGCTAGGGCGCTGCGGAGTTCCCAATCAGTAAAGGGCACGTTGTAGTCCTCTGAAGCTTGAGAGGCAAAACTAAGGTGATTACGTTCTGCCTCTCGCTTCACAGCGAGGAAATCAGGATTGTAATTCCCGGAGCCGGAGACATCCGCGAAATGACTAGCAAGATGGTCAGCAATCGCGAGGGGATCAGTGGCGACACTGAATGCAATGGAAATTCCCGGTACAGCAGATGATCCTTGAATACCCGAAATTCGTCGAAGTTTCGTCCACACTTGAGATGATGGAGTATGTGACGTCATGGACGACACATATCTCTCCCATGAAGCCTTCTTAATTTGTCGAATAAGAACTCGCGCCTTAGCGCGGAGTTTCTTAAATGCTACCAAGTTGGCCACAGTAGGCTGTCTACGGTAACGCTTATGAGCGCGACGGCGTTCTTTGATGGCTGCTGCTATTTCATCGTTCCACCAAGGAACGAGTTTTCGGCGAGGGGTCCCCGAGAAAAACGGAATGGACTCCTCAGCAGCAGCAAGAATAACTTGGGTGATGTAAGTTATTTCCTCGCCGACGGTCCGCCTGACATCATCGTTAAAGACAGCTAGTGATGTGTACTTTGGCCAATCAGCATGTTTAAGAATCCATCGAGGGGGAGCCTCGACGGGTTTATGATTCAACAAAGTAAGAACGATGGGAAAATGGTCACTGTCACAGAGATCATCGTGTGCATTCCACCGAAACAGTGGAACCAACGTTCGGCTGCATAGACTAACGTCTATGCGAGAATATGTGCCGTAACGTACACTGAAGTGAGTTGGTTCCCCTGTGTTCAAAACACATAAATCCAGATCTGATAGAAGTGTTTCCAGCTCTCTTCCTCGGGGGCAAGGCGTCTCAGAGCCCCATATGGGGTGATGGGCGTTAAAATCTCCCCAATAAGAGGAAGGGTGGTGGAAGCTGATCCATAAGATCAGCGACATCATTGATGTTCAGATGCTGGCCTGGTGGAAGATAAACATTACACACTGTTGCTATGACAGGCAGCGAGACGCGAACAGCTACAGCCTCAAGAGGGGTTCTTAATGGAACCTCTTCGCTGTAGCTATCAGAACGTACAAAAATGCCAACGCCTCCGGAAGCCCGGTGAGCATAGTATCGTTCTGTCGAGTATAGTTTGAAATTCCTCAAGACCGTGTGATGACCAGGTCGGAAATTGGTCTCCTGAATACAGACTATACTCGCTGCGTACTCACTAATAAGCTGACGTAACTCAGCAAGATGCCTGTCATAACCGTTACAATTCCACTGCAACAGTGCCATAGTGTGGACTATAAAAGGAGTGTTAGGTTATGAGCGACAAAATGCTCGTAAGCCTAAACACTATCTAGTTCTACATCCGTAGATGTAGAGGAGAGCGCGACATCCATCCCGTCATCAAAAGATGGCAGGGGTGCCGCCCAGAACTTCGACGCTTTTCGGGCGCGAGGGGGTCCCCTACGAGGAGAGCGCGCAGGTTTGGGAGCAGGAGTGCCTCCCGGCGCAGATTCATATCCCCCAGGTGGAGGGCATGACTTCTCCTTCGCAGGGGAAGTCCGAGAGCGCTCAGGACGGGCGCTCTTCTTCCCCTTTTTCTTTTCAAGTTTAGACGGACTGGGAGATGGTTTCCCAGCCCTGGTCAACGAAGCCGCCTCCGCCGGCTGGGGCACGACTTTCGTCGACCTCCTAGGGGGGGGAGACTTAGTCTTCCCCCCTTGCTGTGCCGGCTGGCAGTTCCCAGCCGGCACAGACTTCTGGTTGATCGAAGGTGGGGTGGTCCCCCCCTTCGAGCTTTGACTATTTGCGACGTTGCTGGGAGCAGCAACAGTCGCCTTGGGCGCAGCGGTCTGGACAGGTGTCTTGGTCGTAAATGACGAACCTGGAAGACTCTGAGCTATCAAGCTATAGTCGAGTGTACGGGCAGGTGTATTCGTAGAATTAAACTTACGGCGCGCTTCCTGGTAGAAAAGACCATCCAGGGTCTTGATCTCCTGGATCTTCTTCTCACTCAGGTATGTCGGACAGTTCCGATCCCGAGGAGAATGAAAACCGGAGCAGTTAGTGCACTTGTATGGAGTTGTGCACTCCTCCGCGCCGTGAGCTACTCGTCCACATGTACCACATACAGCCTGATTCGAACAGCGAGAGACCATATGTCCGAATCGCTGGCATTGATAGCATCGCATAGGAGGCGGGATGTACGGCCTCACATCGCAACGATAAGTTGTTACCTTGACTTTCTCTGGTAACACTGACAACTTGAAAGAGACAATGAAGGCACCAGTGGCAACGTCTTCACCGTTGACTTTGCGCGTAATGCGCCGGACGTGTGTCACGCCGCGGTTCTTCATGTCTTCCATCAACTCGTCGTCAGTGTTCAAAATAAGGTCGCGGTGAAAGATGACTCCGCGAACCAGGTTCAAGGACTTATGCTCCTCCACTTTGACGGGGATGTCGCCAAAGTGCTCGCACTTAAGCAACTGATCAGCTTGCAGTGCTGTACGAGTTTTTAGAAGCAAACTACCGTTGCGCATTTTCTTTAGTTCCTCCAGTTCGCCATAGACGCCTTCGATGTGTCTACTAAACAGGATCGACTTCACCAGCTTAAAATCGTGCCCATCGGTTCTGGTAGCGACCAGAAACCTAGGGAAGCTGGATCCCATTCCTTCACGCTGCGCATGTTCCCAGGGAGTTGAACCTCTCAGGGAAGCAAAAGTTAAAGACTTAGGTGGGCGACCACCTTGTGAGAGCCGACTTCGTTTGGAAGCCATGCCCGATAGCATCCTCCCCGAATGCCACCCACTCCGATCAGGGGTCTCTGTAGCCGAACCAAGCAGCCAAGGCAATACCCACCTGGTCGTAGCAGGTATTGCCCGGGGTCCGATGTTGAACGATGCCTAATACGGGATGACTGAGGCAATGAGCACTAGGACTCCCTTCCTCCAGTCACCCGCAATAGCATGTACCCCATAGCGTGTACAGAGCACTAACAATAGGAAAAATAAATAAAAATAATTAATAATAATATGTCCTTCTGGCATTCGGCTGTGCGGGGACCTGCGTTGTCAGGCGGATACCACTGCCCGGGTACATGATACTCCCACCCGCCGCGTCCTGGGTGGTTGCTGGCACGGGCTTTCGAGCGTAGTCGCACACATAGGAGCTCCATCGCCGGGCAGCACGCACATCAAATTTTGAATGGTCTACATCTGACCCTCGGAAAAATAATAAAAAAATAAAGAGGGGACCATGGCCACATGACCCTTTAAGTCGCCTTCTACGACAGGCAGGGATTACCTATGGATGTATTCAGCCTCTCCCATCCACAGGAGGTCCATCACATTATACCAACCGCAATCCATGTCCACGCCAAGGTCGCCCCTTTTTGATGATGATGATGATGCTTGTTGTTTAAAGGGGCCTAACATCGAAGGTCATCGGCCCCTAATGGAATGAGATAAACGACATGAGAGATGATGTTAAAATTTTAAAAAACATATCCACTGACTAGAGTTTTTAAAAAATGATGGAGAAAAATGAGGGTGAGATTAAAACAATCAGTGGATCTAATACGCAATGCCTTATTTTCGAATAAATTAAGAGAATCTACAGAAAACCAAAAGAATAAGGCATTGCCTGGTAGTACATAATTTACGAGAGACGTTAAAATAACACATTAAAATACGCAACACAAACTAAAATTAAGTCAATAGGATAAAAGCGAAAGTGACACAAAACACACTAGGACAAAGGACAGCATCACACACGAGAAAACAGTCCACTATCCCTCATAAAGCGGACGACGAGGTCTGCTGACTGCTCGTCATCACGCAAGATAAGGGAGATAGTACTCGGAAGGTTAAGACTACGGCGCAGATCGACCAGGTCCACACACTCCGTAAGGATGTGTACCACAGTAAGATGGTCGCCGCAGGTACACACCGGAGGGGGTTCTCCTTTCAAAAGATGCGAGTGAGTCAAGATACCATGGCCGATCCGAAGACGACATAATACCACGGCTTCCCTCCGCGAAGCCCGAAGGGAAGTCCTCCATACCTTCGTTGTTCCTTTTATCGCTCTCAGCTTATTGGGAAGTGCAATGGCCTGCCACTCCATCTCCCAATGGGACATAACAAGATGTCGCAGCTGGGAGCGAATATCACTTACTGGAACCTGGAAAGGCAACGGGGGCAGTGTAACTGCCTCCTTGGCAGCCTGATCTACTAACTCGTTTCCCTCTATGCCCATGTGGCTTGGGAGCCACAGAAACGTGATTCTGGTGCCAGCATCCCAACACCCGGCCAGCAGGTCCTGGATTAGCTGCACCAGAGGGTGCCGAGGGAAACAGGTATCTATAGACTGGAGCGAACTCAAGGTGTCGGTACACAGAAGAAAGTGTCGGCGCTCATTGTACAGTGCGTACCGCAGAGCTTCATAGATAGCATAGAGCTCTGCTGTATACACACTACAGGTTGCCGGAAGAGCAAAAAGGAACCTATCATTGTTAACAACGAACGCACAGCCCACCTTCGTATCTGTCCTTGAACCATCCGTGTAGACGACGACTGAACCTGGATAGCGGCCAACAACGGACAGGAAGAGCCTCCGATAAATCGAAGGGTCCGTGTTTTCCTTTGGGCCAGTGTGCAGATCCAGGATTACTTCAGGTCGTCGTACGACCCACGGAGGTACCCCACTTGGTTGTCTGACAAGGCAAGGAACCGAAGGTACGTCAAACAATTCGGAAATGCTATCCAAGCGTATCCCAACCGGCCGCGTCGCTCGAGGACGAGCAGCGTACAGCAAACGGTTGCCATTGTTGAACACGCAAGGATAGCTTGGATGAAGTGGCATCTGTCGCAAATTTGCAGCATATGTAAGTAGAAGTTGCTGGCGCCTCAGGTGTAAAGGCGGCATACCAGACTCAGCGAGCAGGCTAGCGATGGGGCTTGTACGAAAAGCTCCCGTCGCCAACCTAACCCCGCTGTGGTGGATACTGTTCAGCTTCGCAAGAACGCTTGGTCTTGCGGAGCCATATGCTGCACTGCCGTAGTCTAACCGGGATAAAATGTGTGCCCGATAGAATCGCAGGAGCACCGTGCGGTCAGCCCCCCAAGAAGTGCTGCTAAGAAACTTAAGGATATTAAGCTTCCTAGTGCATCGCACTTTTAACTGCCGCACGTGTGGCTCCCACGATAATTTACTGTCAAAAAGGAGCCCAAGAAATCGGTAAGTGTCAACAACTGGAAGAACGACGTTGTCTAAATAAAGCTCAGGATGGGGGTGAAGAGTACGTTGACGACAAAAGTGGACAACAGAGGTCTTTGCGGCAGAAAACCGAAAGCCATGTTCTAAGGTCCACTGCTCCACCCTCCTAATAGCGTGTTGTAATTGTCGCTCTGCGACTGCCATATTACGCGAGCTATAGTGCAGAGCAAAATCGTCCACATATAGCGACGGTATAACTGCTGGACCAGCAGCAGCAACAATACCGTTGATGGCAATTGCGAACAGAGTGACACTAAGGACCGATCCCTGTGGGACTCCATTTTCTTGTACGTGGTATTGCGAATATGTCCTCCCTACTCGGACACGGAATAGACGGAGGGACAAGAAATTCGCAATAAACGCCGGCAAATTACCTCGGAATCTCCATTGATGCAGGGCTGAAAGGATACCATATCGCCATGTGGTGTCATAAGCCTTCTCTCAGTCAAAGAAAACAGCAACCAAGTGCTGTTTGCGGAGAAACGCATCCTGGATAGAGCTTTCCAGCCGTACCAAGTGGTCAGTGGTGGATCGAGCGGCTCGAAATCCACATTGGTACTCGGACAAGAGTCCTTGTTTCTCCAGACACCACACAAGCCGGCGATTAACCATCCTCTCAAACAGCTTACACAGGCAGTTTGTAAGGCAAATCGGTCGGTAACTTCCTGCATACTTAGGATCTTTGTCAGGCTTGAGGACAGGAATAACTATGCCCTCTCGCCACTGAGACGGAAAATCACCCTCCATCCAGATTCGGTTGAACACACGAAGGAGATAGAGTAGACTATCATCACTAAGGTGTTTCAACATCTGGTTGTGGATGTTGTCCGGTCCAGGAGACGTGTCCTTGCAAAGCGCTAGGGCGCTGCGGAGTTCCCACTCCGTAAAGGGCACGTTGTAGTCCTCTGAAGCTTGAGAGGCAAAACTAAGGTGAGAACGTTCCGCCTCCCGCTTCAGAGCGAGGAAATCAGGATGGTAATTCCCGGAGCCAGATACATCCGCGAAATGACTAGCGAGGTGGTCAGCAATCAGGAGGGGTTCAGTGACGATATTGCCTGCAATGGAAATTCCCGGTACAGAAGATGATCCTTGGATACCCGAAATACGTCGAAGCTTAGTCCACACCTGAGATGATGGAGTATGTGACGTCATAGACGACACATATCTCTCCCATGAAGCCTTCTTACTTTGGCGAATAAGAACTCGCGCCTTAGCGCGGAGTTTCTTAAATGTTACCAAGTTGGCCGCAGTGGGCTGTCTACGGTAATGTTTGTGAGCGCGACGGCGTTCTTTGATAGCTGCTGCGATGTCTTCGTTCCACCAAGGAACGAGCTTTCGGCGAGGAGTCCCCGAGTAGAACGGAATGGACTCCTCAGCAGCAGCAAGAATAACCTGGGTGATGTAAGTTATTTCCTCGCCTACGGTCCGCCTGATTTTGTCGTTAAAGACAGCTAGTGATGTGTACTTTGGCCAATCAGCATGTTTAAAAATCCATCGAGGGGGAGCCTCGACGGATTTGTGGTTCAGCAAAGTAAGAATTATGGGAAAATGGTCACTGTCACAAAGATCGTCATGTGTGTTCCACCGAAACAGCGGAACCAACGTTCGGCTGCACAGACTTACGTCTATGCGAGAATAAGTGCCGTAACGTATACTGAAGTGTGTTGGTTCCCCTGTGTTCAAAATACATAAATCCAGCTCTGTTACTAATGTTTCCAGCTCTCTTCCCCGGGGGCAAGGTGACTCAGAGCCCCAGGTGGGGTGATGGGCGTTGAAATCGCCCAACAAGAGGAAGGGAGGTGGAAGCTGATCTAGAAGATCAGTGACATCATTGATGTTAAGAGCCTCACCTGGTGGAAAATAAACATTACACACTGTAGTTATGACAGGCAGCGGTACGCGAACAGCTACTGCCTCCAGCGGGGTTCGTAGTGGAACCTCCTCGCTGTAGGTATCAGAATGGACAAAAATGCCAACGCCACCGGAAGCCCGGTGAGCATAATGTCGTTCTGTCGAGTATAGTCGAAAATTTCTCAGTACCGTATGATGACCAGGTCGGAAATTTGTTTCCTGGATACAGACTATACTCGCCGAATACTCGCTAATGAGCTGGCGCAACTCGGCAAGATGCCTATCATAACCGTTACAATTCCATTGTAACAGTGCCATAATGTAAGTGTGGACTATTGTGGTTTAGGTTAGGAGCAGCGTAATGCCACCTAACCTAACCTACACTCACCTCCCCATCCGAGGATGGAGATTCATGCTCCACGTGCATCTCCCCGTCACTAGACGAGGTGAAGCATGCCTTCAATTTCTTCGACGTTGTTTTGGGGTGGGGTTTCCTCTTACGAGTGGAGCGCGCAGGTCTTCTAGGAGGAAGACCTGCTGGCGTGGAATCAGGCCCTCCGGGTGGAGGGCGTGAAGCCCCATTCGTAGGAGAAGTGGAAGAACGCCTGCTAAGGTCGCTCTTCTTCCCCACAGTCGATTCTTGTTGAGACGGGCTGGGAGGTGGTTTCCCAGCCCTGGTCGACGATGCCGCCTCCGCCGGCTTGGGCTCGGCTGTCGCCGACCGCGTGAGGGAAGGAGACGTTGTCTTCTTCCCCTGTTGTGCCGGCGTAGGTTTCCTAGCCGGCACAGGTATGTTGGTGGTCGAAGGCCGGGACGGACCCACCTTCGAGCTGGTTCTCTTTGGCTTGGGCGCAGCGATCTTCTGGGCAGGTGTTCCAGTTGAAAATGAGGAACCTGGCAGGGACTGTGCTATCAAGCTGAAGTCAAGTGTCTTGGCCGGTGCATTCAGAGAATTAAACTTACGGCGCGCTTCCTGGTAGGAAAGACCATCCAGGGTCTTGATCTCCTGGATCTTCTTCTCGCTCAGATAGGTCGGACAATTCCGATCCCGAGGAGAATGAAGACCAGAGCAGTTAGTGCACTTGAACGGAGGTGTACACTCCTCCGCGCCGTGAGCTACTTTCCCACATGTACCACACACTGACGGATTCGAACAACGAGATACCATGTGTCCGAATCTCTGGCATTGATAGCATCGCATAGGAGGCGGGATGTACGGCCTCACATCGCAACGATAGGTTGTTACCTTGACTTTCTCGGGCAACACTGACAATTTGAAGGAGACTATGAACGCACCCGTGGCAACGTCTTCACCGTTGACTTTGCGTGTGATACGCCGGACGTGGGTCACGCCACGGTGCTTCATGTCTTCCATCAATTCATCGTCAGTGTTCAGGACGAGATCACGGTGGAAAATAACTCCACGAACCAGATTCAATGTTTTGTGCTCTTCCACTTTGACGGGGATGTCGCCAAAATGGTCGCACTTAAGCAATTGATCGGCCTGGAGCGCAGTACTCGTCTTCAGTAGCAAACCACCATTGCGCATTTTCTTCAGGTCCGCAAGTTCGCCATATACACCTTCGATGTATCTACTGAATAGAATGGATTTAACCAGCTTGAAGTCCTGCCCATCGGTTCTGGTAGCAACCAGGAACCTAGGGAAGCTGGATCCCAAATTCAATCGCTGCGCCTGTTCCCAAGGGGTTGCCCCCCTTAGAGAATCCAAAGTTAAAGACTTGGGTAGCGAACTACCCGAGGTTGCTGGCGGAAGTTGTTTCGACGCCATCCCGAAAGTATCCTCCCCGAATGCCACCCACTCCGATCAGGGGTCTCTGTAGCCGAACCAAACAGCCAAGGCAATACCCACCTGGTCATAGCAGGTATTGCCCGGGGTCCGATGTTGAACGATGCCTAATACGTGATGACTGAGGCAATGAGCACTAGGACTCCCTTCCTCCAGTCACCCGCAATAGCATGTACCCCATAGCGTATACAGAGCACTAAATATAGAAAAAATAAATAAAAATAATTAATAATAATATGTCCTTCTGGCATTCGGCTGTGCGGGGACCTGCGTTGTCAGGCGGATACCACTGCCCGGGTACATGACACTCCCACCCGCCGCGTCCTGGGTGGTTGCTGGCACGGGCTTTTGAGCGTAGTCGCACACATAGGAGCTCCATCGCCGAGCAGCACGCACATCAAAATTTTGAGTGGTCTACATCTGACCCTCAGAAAAATAATAAAAAATAAAGAGGGGACCACGGCCACATAACCCTTTAAGTCGCCTTCTACGACAGGCAGGGATTACCTATGGATGTATTCAACCTCTCCCATCCACAGGAGGTCCAACACATTATACCAAACCACAATCCATGTCCGCGCCAAGGTCGCCCCTTTTTGTCGCCTCTTACGACAGGCAGGGGATACCGCGGGTGTATTCTGCATGTGTGTCCCCCACCCGCAGGGGGTAGTGTGTTTGGTTCGCGAGAGGTATTTTATTTCCCTCAAGTCCGCCGGCAAGCCGGTTAGGACTCCCCTATCCGCCACCTGGGACGCGCCACGTGGGAGTATCACCTCTCCCCCACGGATAGAAGAAGTACAGGAGGAACAACAACAACAACTTCAACAGAAACAGCAGCTGTCACCACCACCACCACCACCACCACCACCACCACAAGGACTTCCTCTGATGCGACAGATGCGCCAGCATTTGCTACAACAACAGCGTCAGCAAAAGCGGCAACAACAACGACAACAACAAGAACACCATGTTTGTGAGAACATTTTAATGTACGAGTGTGAGTAAAAAGTGAATATTTGTGCATAGTAAAAAAGGAACGTAAAAAAAACTAAACTCATGAAAAGTGTTCTGTTAAAAGTGTGTAAACATTTGTGTGTGTTTTTTTAAATAAAAATTTCACAAAAGATACTTTTTATTTCTTTTATTTCTGTATGAAAGAGGTTTTACATTCTGTTTTGAAATCCATGAATTATGTTCATTTCCAAATCCTAACCATTTTACTAACATCTTATTTCCTTTGCGACGAACCACCTTCTCCACAAGAAAATCATTCGGATAGTTGGTACGCTGAGGTGGTTCTGTGTAGAAGCCGCCTGCTACAGGATTCTGCTGATAATCACGTAATAGGTAAGTTATTGGGTTTGTCTGACGAACTCGATCAATGGTAAAGAGTTCCGTTGTCCAACTAGGGGTGAAACCTTTTTCAAACTGGTGTTTGAATTTAGAAATTATCACAACGTCTCCCACTTTAAACTTTTTCTTCCTTGTGTCCGTCCGTTTCATTCTATTATAGACCGTAGTGAGCAGATGATTATCCTTTACATCTTTCGGTTTCATTTTAATAGTTCGATGGTAAGTATTATTATAGTCTTTCACCAATTGTTGAAGTTGTGCTACCCATTTTTATGAACCTCGTGCTGTAAAGTTCTTCCACATACGGTGGCGTAATGTACGATTAAATCGTTCCACAACACTAGCTTTTACACTACTAAAGCTACTGTAATAGTTAATGTGATGCTTGGCTAACCATTGTTTCACGTGAGTATTATAAAACTCTGTTCCTCGATCTGTTAGCATATTTTTCGGGTAGCGTCTGCTTGCTTTATACATTTTATCCAACACCTGGGCTACTTCCTTCCCTTGTTTACTCTTCAAAGGTTGACTCCATGCAAATTTTGAGTAAACATCAATGCAGGTAAGAAGATATTTAAAACCTTGATTTTCTTTTGCATACGGAATCATTTCTACCAGGTCCACCATGTGTAAGTCATCTAAACCTCGAGTAATAACATGACGACGAGGGTAGTGACGTCGTGTTTGCCGGTGAAGTTCAGAAGCAATCTTCTCGCTGATTGTGACCATCTTTCTCTGTCAACAGAATAGAAAAGAATGCACTATTTATACAACAAATTTAAGGAAGAAATTATGCAATAATTCCAGCCTCTCGTAACTCTTCTTCAATAGACATTATTTCGTTGTGATGATTATTATGACCAGCTGATGTAGATGCTATGAGTAATTTTAATCGGTCTACTAATTCATTCGGATCATTCCAAAACACGTGGTCAACACCACGCTTATTATATCTCTTCAACGTCATACCACGACCTGTCCTCTTCAACTCAGAAGGCGTCTTTTGAAAGAGTTGTTTTATTATGTACTTGTATTTGTAACTCTTAATCGCTTTCAAACGACCTCTCCGATTGTTTCTCTGTCTATGAGCATTGGTTTGATTCAAAATATGTTTATAGGTTTCCAGATCTTTTTCGTTAATAAAGCTTTCATGGGGAATCCGTTTAAACAACAGTTCGCACAGACCACGTGAACCTAAATACCGCACACCACCTATAAGAATAGAAGAACCTTTAAACTCAACCGTTTTGTTGTCCATTTTATAACCATTATTTACACGTCGAACCCCGTACACATTATCTAGTACTCTTTTGGCTATAGAGGGGGAATTAAACATAGCCAAATAATCTTCTAACTCTTGAGCATCATCTGGATCAACACTATCATCTTCTACATCTTCTTCTTCTCCTTATAATACTTCAACATCATTTTCTCCTTCTTCCTTCACCTCATGTCTACTTTTGTTAACATTCAACCCCGCCGTCGTAAGCTCTTTTTCAACAGCTACTAGCTCCTTCAAAGGTTCTTCGATGATGATGATGCTTGTTGTTTAAAGGGGCCTAACATCGAGGTCATCGGCCCCTAATGGTACGAAAATAAATAACAAAAGGTTCAAATTAATCCACTGACAAAAATAAAAAAAATATCATGAAGAATGAATGGATGGACATGAACCCTACAAACAAACAAACAAACAAACAAACAAACAAACAAACAAACAAACAAAAACAGTGGACCAAACTCAAAAAAGATCGTAAATAATAGTATGACTGACCAAGGGACCACTCATAAAGCACAATAATGCTTGATGTCTACAGGGGAGCAAAATCCACGACTAAGGCCCCACAGAATGGTACATGTCGCGAGTAAAGTAGAACCATGGTATCTGTCATGTTGGGATACTAATCAAAAGTAGCGAAGACTCACGGTGTTCCACACAAGATGGCACTACTCTCAAGTATTGTACTTCGTATACGGAACGCAGACCTATGGTGTTTCACACACAATGGCGCCAGTCATAGCCAACGCAAACCGATGAGTTTGCTCACCTAGGGTACTAGTCACGGGTGCCGGTCCCACGGGCCCCGTGGTGTTCCTCACATACGGAGTACTAATCACAGGCAACGCAGACCCACGGTGTCGCTCATATAGTGGTACAACTCACAGGCTACGCCCAAACCCGCGGTGTTGCTCACATGGGTACGACGCACGGGTACTGGAAACCCACCCGGCCAGCCTCTTTACTGCTACTAATCACAAACCTATTTCGTACCGAATTTAGCGGTACTACTCGCAAGTACAGGCAACCCATGGTGTTCCCCGCATGATGCTACAAATCAACAGTAGTTTCATGGTTCTAATTCAATCATCCCTTGGTCGCCCCTTTTAGTCGCCTCTCACGACAGGCAGGGGATACCTTGGGTGTATTATTCATCTGCGTCCCTCACCCACAGTGGGTAAAGAGAGAGAGCAAAGAAGAAAGAAGGGATCCGTCACTTCGAAAAATGAAGTAACGGACGAAGAAAGGCAAGGGCCACGAAGGGCGTGAAAATGAAAGACTCCCTAGGCCTCGAATGTTCTTATACCGTCGGGGTCGGAAAAGAACAACAGTTGACCAAGGGAGGTCGGATAGGATAGACGAAAGTGAGGAGCCGGGCACAAGTTAGTGGAAGCAATGCCAAGACTCAGCTAAGGGCCCCGTGGTCGCCAATCCACACTCCCACGTTCAGAGCCCCTTGAGTCCCTTTTAGTCGCCTCTTACGATAGACAGCGGATACCGCGGGTGTATTCTATATCTGTGTCCCCCACCCGCAGGGGGTTAACCTGGTACTCATTGTTGGTGTATGTTGAGTGAACCTCAGGGCCATGTGCACCTCCGGAAGTGGAAATCTAGTTTCTTAAATGTTACGACTTCCTGACGAGGATTCGAACCCATCTCCTTCCGGGCGAACCGAGCACGCCTTTACCGCCTCGGCCAGGCAGCCCCTCCTCTACACCAGCAGGGGCTTTTTATAAATAATCAATAGCACATCAAACCTTAATAAAATGGAGAGATAACCTCAGTGGGAGGAATAATACTTTTGCTTCAGGAACAATTCTTGAATCCCTAAGAGTAACAATTGAGAGCACCATACAGGTGTCCGAGTATTTATGGAATAATGGATTCCGATAAGTGCTCACAGCCAAATTTAATCAAGATCCACTCGAACGGACCCCTGGTATACTACGCTCATTTAGTTGTGACGACCAAGCTTGCCCCGTCATCGGGTAGTAATTGTGAGCCCAAATTCGAACTGACGTTGACATCATTCGTCAATCAAATGAGAACACTGACTAAGGAGACAGAAAAGACAAAAAAAAGGCTGTAGTAGAAAATGTACAAAATAAAATCAGACAAGTACTTGACTTCACTGAGAACATGGTTGACCTCTTACCGGACTGGGAGAACAATTTAGGTCTAATTAACAGTGATAGTTCCAGTCTTGCAAAGGAGTGTTTGATTTATTATCTAGGAGGTTATATAGCACGCAATGTATCCAATGTCACAAAATGTCATAAATGTGTCAGCCTCCTTCATGGAAAGCCTACAGAAGAATACTTGCCGCAGCCCTCACATTTATTAGGTACTACAGCAATAAATACAGCACTGACAGCACTTTCCTCGCCCATCCTTCAAGAGCAGTTTATAATGTGTTCGTGCAAGTTGAAAGTGTGGTGGAACAAAAACGCTCCTATGAACATAGTCTATGGGGCGATATATTGTACGAGTGTTTGGACATTTTGCACAGTATCATTATTAATTCGAAAGAATTAGGATGCTGTGATGACCATGTTGCGGACATTATCCCTAAACTTGTGTTACATTACATGAAATGTCGATTTTATTTTGTAACAAGACATATGAGAAAGGAACTGAAATCTTCTAAGACCGCACTGACTTCTGGAATGGTAAGCAAAAGCACAATATTTTGCATGCAATAATTGCCTTTTATTCGTATGCTGACTTGTAAGCTCAAACTCAAGCAGTCTGCTTTCGTGAGCGCAACAGGTAGGTCGTGCTAGCTGCGCTCCTCGCAAGTGGTTACGCATTTGACTCGGGTAATCGGAACACAGTACAGCAAGCGTAGTGTTTGTTTGTGTTACGAATCTAGTACATTTCCAGTTTACTACAGTGTATTATACTTAAGTGAACAGTGTTTTACTGATGGACGGTAGAACATACGGGGAGGGAGACCCTCCCCCTATTCAACCGAACAATGCCATAGAGGATCTTCCCACGCCTTCTTTACATTCTACACTAAAGGCAGCTCTCCTCACCCTCAGTGAAGACCAGCATTACGACGTAGAAATGGAGCGTCGAAGCAATTCAGTCCAGAAGCGTCCGATGGATCACCAGCCACACAAGAAGGAAAAAAAGTTAGCGACACCCACTTCTGAATTACAAGGTAAACATATACAGTGACTCACATAATTATTCGGTCACGTTAGTAAATAGTCTTTGCTACACACTGGCCCTATATTTCCGAGAAAAAACCGTACACGCGAACTAGTTTCTGACAGAACCCAGTTTGACAGATTCAACACGACGTTCAAATGTGTACTTTTAGAAAACAGGAGAGAACCAGTGACCACGGAACCTCAGAACGCAGTTAACGTGGTTCAACAACATTATTCGGACAAAAGTCAGTTGCCGTGCAGAGGCCGTATGTAAAAGAGCCACGGACAGTATGAACGTAAACATTCAGTGTGTGCCGTGAACAACGTAGGTGAAAATGGGCCGCAGAGGAAGAGAGCGCACAATCGAACAGCGAGAGCTAGTCATTTTTCACCATGGTAAAGGTAAAAGTTGTCGTAAAATTGCTGAAATGTTACAAATGATGAAAAGTACAGTCTCTGATATTATCACAAGATTACGGGAGGAAGATAGGATTGACATCTACCGCATACGGGACGTCCAAGAACTTTTTTCTGGGAGGAAAGAGTGTTATTCATCAGAAAAATGAAAAAGGCACCCAAGTTAATTGCTCCAAAACTCGCTACGGAGATTGCCGCATACACCGGAAAGAAAGTGCGTCCCGAAACAATACAGAGAGTGCTCGGAAGAGTTAACTTCCACGGCCATATTGCAAGAAGGAAGCCCTTCATAAATCAAATAAAACGAAGAAAGAGAATGCTGTTTGCCAAAAAGCATGATAAAGAATATAATGAGTGGTGGAATGACGTTATATTTGCTGATGAGAGTAAATTTAACATATTTCAATCTGATGGCAGGATAACAGTTTGGCGACGTCCTAATACTGAGCTTCAATTGAAAGCAACTGTGAAGCATGGTGGTGAACATGTAATGGTGTGGGGGTGCATGTCGGCGACTGGAGTTGGTGAATTGGTTTTTATTGAGGGTAAAATGGACCACTTTCAATACCTTAAAATACCGAGGGACAATATGAAAAGGAGTGCCGAAAAGATGGGGATTGGCGAACATTTCAAGTTTTATCAAGATAACGACCCAAAGCATATGGCCTGGAATGTAAGGATGTGGTTATTGTTTAATTGCGCAAAAGTGCTTCATCCTCCCCCTCAATCACCAGACTTGAATGGGATTGAGAATCTTTGGGACAAACTGGATAAAGAAATAAGGAAAACAACAATCACGTCTAGAGAATAACTGAAAAATGGACTTCAAGAAGAGTGGTAGAAGATATTTCCCGATTAAATCCGGAAATTAGTGGAGAGCATGCCAAGTCGACTCAGGGAAGTAACTATAACGAAAGGAAAGCCCACCAGATACTGAACCTTTAGGACCATAAGTAAAACGGCAAGTGTCCGAATAATTTTGTGGAATGTTAGTTTTGCTTTTGATTTTGTTTTTAATGATTATATTTTCATTGAACGTGTTCATTAGAAGAATGATGGATGTTTAGTTTTTATATTCCATACAGAAACTTGTATCTAATTTATATGAGTGCTTCATTATTACTGAAACCACTAATACACAGGAAACTAGAACCAATCATGTCTGTCCGAATAATTATGCCAAGACAACCAGGACAGATAAAGCTCAAAAGGCTTCAATCCTATAAGGCGTATTGATCACCTAGATATATCCAAAATAAGTCTATAGTCTAGTTTAGATGATTCTTTGCAGCTGATGACATCACCATGAGTGTACCAGGGGGAAATAAGAGGTTCGAAGGGTTGCCTTTACATGCGTCTGCTGGGACCCTAAACACAGTCTCATCTAGGAGATCAAGACCCTCTGTGCAATGTGTTATCGAGCCTAAGAAGATCCCCCCTAAGGTAGTAACCGTTTCTGTCCCCTCGAGTTCTCTTGTGGATTTGGAAGCTCTTGGTATCCTTATGTGCAATGGATATGGAGAATTTTTGCACCTGGAAAACATCGCCGGAGCCCATTATAAGCTTGATGATGATGATGATGCTTGTTGTTTAAAGGGGCCTAACATCGAAGGTCATCGGCCCCTAATGCATTATAAGCTTATTAGCGCCTTAATATCACTGCTGATGGCTTATCTACCTAGACAAGAATTGGATGCACAGGGTCAACTCTCTGCAGCTTGTAAGAAGACTGGGTTAAAGCTCGACTTCAGAGAAATTGACTCATTGAAAGAGGCTAAGAGATCTCTCACGAAAAAGGGCCGAGTGTTCCTCAAGAGCTTCGATACCGAGCAGATCTATAACAGATACGCGGAGACTTGGGAAGAACAAGTGTTGATGTTAGGAGTCATCCTCCTAACAATGGCTAAACATGTGACAACTGAAGGGTACAATGGGTGGATGACCAACAGGGTCCGTGGATTTTCCGGCACCCTCGGTATCCTGGCAAGCGCTCAATGCTGGAGTGAAGATCTGTGGCCTTCCCAGGAGACGCTTGCTACTTTCCACCAGATTATGTCTGCTAGTTATTTGCTAAGGAAATACTTATTCTATGTGTGTGTATCTGTGGCTGAATCGAGTGGTCGCATGGCCAATCTGTTCAAGGATGTAGTTCACCTCATGAGAGGTGCGGAACTAAACCACATCGTTCTTATTGATTACTATATACTCAATAAGTATCCTGAACTACTCAGGATAAGAATCTTGCATGACAACATGGCCCTGTATAATGAGGCTATGGCTTATTTGAGTTCTATCCCCGAAGGAGAGCGGATGTACGTGAAAATCCTTAGAGATAAGGATGAGACGGCCATCCTAAATAGGTGCAACTACCGGTTGTTATCCACAGCCGCCACGATTGTTGCTCAATATGAGCAGCAATCTTTTAGGTTCTACAAGGGAGGAAACGAGGACCGGATGCACAGTTGGTTAAAGACAGCCATTCACACCTATCTCGCAGCAAGATTGGAGATGGCTCCATACTCTATGTCGATGTCTGCTGCGTCTAGGTCCACCGAGGAGGAGAGGAGGAGAATCTTGAGGACTATTGAGTCAACCGGTGACCAATCAGACTCCCGCCTGGTCGAAGAGAGAGACGCCGATGATAACCGCCCACTTCCCCCTATTGTTAGGAATTAAGAATAATTATGCGAGTCACTGTATCTTTGCTATCATCAGATAAACTTCCGAATGCAGTTAACGCGCCCTTCCCCTATGCGAACAAAAAAAAACAGATACAAGGATGATGATGATGATGATGCTTGTTGTCTTGAGGGTCCTAACATCTAGGTCATCGGCTCCTGATGGTACGAAATGAAATGACAAATTAAAAGTTCATAATCATCCACTGACCAAAATAAAAAATGGCATGAAGAATGAATGACTGGATATGAATTTAAAACTATCAGTGGATCCTACCCAAAAACTACCATAAAATTAGTATTGCTGACAAAGAAACCACTTCTAAAGCACAATCCTGGATCGAGGATGCTTGTTGTCTAAAGGAGTACAAAATAGGTCAACAGCCCCTCATAATAGTACTTATCGCTAGTAAAGTAGAACCATGGTATTTGTCATGTTGGGGTACCAATCAAAAGTAGCGTAGACTCACGGTGTTCCACATATGATGGTACTACTCACTAGTATTGGACGTCGTACAGGTAACGCAGACCTTTGGTGTTTCTCACATAATGCCGACACACATAGGCAACGCAAACCGATGGTGTTCCTCAGTCAGGTGTACTAATCACGGGCGAGGGTAATCCCGTGGTGTTCTTCACATAGTGGGCACTAAGCACAGGCAACGCAGACCCTCAGCGCCGATCATATAGTGGTTATAATCACAGGCAACTCCAGACCCGTGGTGTTGCTCACAAGGGTACGACTCACGGGTACTGGAAACTTACAGTGAACCACTCTCTGCTGCTACTAGCTTCTACTAATCACAAACCTATTTCGTACCTAATATAGTGTTACTACTCGCACGTACAGGCAACCCATGATGTTCCCCGCGTGATGGTACGAATCAAAAGTAGTTTCATGGTTCTAATTCGATCACACCTTGGTCGCCCCTTTTAGTCGCCTCTTACGAAGGCAGGGAATACCGCGGATGTATTCTACATGTGCGTCCCACACCCGGCTTCGTTTCGAAGCCATGACCGAAACCATTGTGGTATAATCACACAAGTAGCATTTCCACTCAAGTATAATTATTTAGAAATATTCTGACATTCACCAGGCTCCATTTCGATATCTCTTACCTGTTATGACTTGAGTCAGCCTTCCTGTCACAGAGGAAGTAAATTAAGTAAATATAATTATATATGTCAAATGTACTCAACTCTGTATTGAAATGTATTTATATTTGTACCGGTTAGTAGCTGACAGGCACTATCGTATGTTAGCATAACGACCCTAAGTGGTTAGTTCACTTATCATAATGAGTAATGGCCATTGCGGTCCTTCGTTTCTAAAAGGAACTTCACAATATACCGTAATGATATCTAAAATAAACAGGTCATTAGGGCAGACCAGAGGCCAGTAATTCTCCTTTGAGAGACTATTTAAGCTTAAGGAAATGTATGATTTGTCAGTGCACCATCATAATATCTGCTATGTACTTGTAGCTGTGCACTGGATGACTTAACTTCACATCTTTAATAAACCTACCTACTTTGAAACTTCAATTCTTCGACTTCTTATTTAAAACTTCTCCATGTGTCTGAAGAACTGCGACTACGTTAGGTAGCCTACACTTGGCAGCCTTAAATAATCAATCTTCTGTAAGACTTCTAATTTAACATCATATTTGGACTCGAGTTAAGGCTCAGGTCCTAACCCAAGTAACCGTTTCCGGCAACAGTATCAAAATTGATTAAAGTGTCACGGCTCGCTACGCGACATAATAATCTGGTGGTAGCGGCTAGGATCAAAGAAGATTTCTACATAAAGCACTGGGTTAAATAAGCAGTCACAATTTTCAACATTTTTCGGCGACCTACATCGAGGTGTCTGGTCGTCATCACTTCACTGGTCCTTTCCACCTGAGAGACCGGGACATCTTTTCTTCCTCTAACCGGAGGCCGACGCAGCCCGTCCGTCTTCTGGCGTCGAGAAGGTCAGAACTTTTGAACGAGTACCAGTTGGAGTCCTCGATGGGACATTGATCAACCCAGCAAGCCTGCAGCTATCCTTCTTTGCGGTGGTATTCGTCTTCAGTGGCAGTTCCGAGCACTGGCCTTCTCCCTTACATCTTTCCAATTAAGTCCGCAGCATTGTTGTATCTGGCATTGTGTTAGAAGTGATAGTAATAGCATTAATATGCCTGATAATTTAGTAGGAAGTTCAGCTCTCAGAGCGGATGAGCAAGCAATTCAATACAGAATAGTCTCAGTCGATACGGCGGTCAAGTTATTGAAAACCACCTTCAGTTGAAACCCAAATGAATTACAGGAATTTATTGATAACGTAGAAAATGCCTATAGTATTTTAAATCCTAGGGACCATTCACTTTCATAAAATTTGTGTTAGTCCATATCACTGGAGATGCAAAAAATTTGCTAAGTTTTCGCACAATTCCAGAGGAATTTCAGACTTGGGAAACTATTAAAGATAAATTAGAATCAAATTATTCGGTCCAAAGAATTCTTGATTTTTACGCAAATAAACTATTTACGAGTAAACAACAACACACAGAAAATGTTACTCAGTGGGGAAATAGAATTTAAAAAATGACTACAGAGATAAATAAAGCTCTTACTAGGCAAATTATAACTTGGACTAATGAAATGCAGGATGGAGGCAACAAAACAATTTCCTTATCAAGTAAATGTTGTTTCATACAGGGAATTAGTGGAGTCCGTAAAGACTATTACGAAAATCAAATCGGAAGATAAGCCTTTGAGACAATTAATTGAAATAGCAGTGGAAGAGGAGAGCGCTAGGAAATCTAGAGATCATTTCAGGGCATATAATGGAAACTTTAAGAAAACTAGCTTTTCGGGGAGCAGCGTAAGAACCCCAATGCAGAATGTATGAAATAGAGGTGCCACTAGTACATCTTCTGCGCAGGCGAGACGTGAACCAGGAGTTAACGCGACTACAACGATTACTCGCTATCGTTGTCAGAAAACTGGTCATGTTGCAAAGGAATGCAAGGGCAAACCTTTGTGTGTGAAGTGTAAAAGGAGTTAACATGTAGCCATTGATTACCTTAGTACTAGCAACCAGGGAAACTAGCAGCTGGACTGTCTGAGCGACCCAGCTACAGTCCAACTCAAGAAGTTAGTAGAGGTTGCAACCTAAACGAAACTAATGAGGTATTAAACCTACGGGCATGTGAGATCCCAATTAAGGCCGTGAGCGCCAATGTTGTTAATGAGGTATTACACATACGGGCAAGTGAAATCCCAATTAAGGCCGTGAGTGCCAATGTTGTTGATATGAAGGCCGTGAGCGCCGATGTTGTTAACAGGAAGGCCGGGAAAGCCATTGATGAAAATATGAAGGCCATGAGCGCCAATGTAGTTGAAAGAAGTGTAAAAATAGATAATCCATATGTAGTATATATGTTGAATGACCATTTCACAGATGGTTTGGGGAAGCATTAACAGACACAGGGTCACAAGTATCTCTAGATAGGGGCGAGAGTTTAAGAAATATAAGAATTAAACCTGTAAATGTATCTTTTCAAAGTGTAACTGGTGGAGTATTTCCAGTAAGAGGTGTGGTTAACTTGCGAGTTAATAATGTAATTAATGAAAGAGAAGTGCCATTTTATGTTGTTGAGAAATTGCCAAATAATGTTGACATGCTGTTGGGACAAGATTGGATCTCTATCCATAAAGGTGAAATTAGAATTTCGTGGAAAAAAGATTTTGTAAAATTACAGGCTTTGAGTGAAACAGTAGTTCAGTTGCCAACACTAGAACAGGGAACACGATACTGCCAAAAACAAATGATAGGAGACAATGTAATTTGTGCAGACAGTATAGTTCAGTGAAATGAAGGTAAATTCTGTTGTTTAGTAATCAATTGTAACGAAGAAGAAACCTTGATAGAAAAGGTACCAAAATTAACAACCATTAGCTTAAAAGAGAATATTTCAGTAATAAACGTAACATACAGAAATAATAGATTACTAAGTAAGTTGCATTTTCCAAATATAAACGAAGACGTGGATGAATTGAAATAAATTTGTATTGAATACAATAATATTTTTCGCTTACAAGGCGATAGGCTAACAGAAACGAAATCAACAGTACATTCGATACCGACCCCTTCAATATTACCGGGCAGGGCAATAAACTTTAAGAATTATAGAATTCCAGAGCAACATCAAAAGGAAGTAGACAAACAAGTAGAAGAAATCTTAGAGCAAAATATCACTGAACCCAGTAAATCAGGTTGGAATTTTCCTATTTAAATCGTACCAAAGAAGCTTGATGCTTCAGGTGTTAAGAAATGCAGAATTTGCGTGGATTTTCGAAAATTAAATGAGATCACTATAGGAGATAGTTAGCCCTTACCTAACATTCAAGATGTGCTAGATAAATTAGGAAGGTCAAGATACTTTTCAGCACTAGATTGTGCAAGCGGATATTGGCAAATACCAATAGCTACGGAAGATCAATGCAAAACAGCCTTTAGCACCCAGAGAGGACATTTCCAGTTCAAACGAATGCCCTTTGGTTTGAAATCAGCACCCGCGACATTTCAAAGATTAATGAACACTACTTTAAGTGAATTAGTGGGATTACGTTGTTTGGTTTATCTTGATGATATTATATTCTCGGAAACACTCCAAGAACATCACGCTAGATTGTGACAAGTATTTCAGAAATTAAGAGAACACAATATCCAATTAGAACCTGGTAAGTGTGAATTCCTACAGAGAGAATTACAATAATTAGGTCACATTGTAACAGCTGATGGAGCAGCTCCAGACCCTATGGAAATTAAAGCTAAGAGTAGGATTCCCTACCCCAAAGACACAGAAGGACTTCAAATCATTTTTAGGATTAGTAGGTTACTACAGGAAATTTGTACCCCAGTTTAGCAAAATATCAAAACCATTTAATGATTTGTTAAAGAAAGATCAAAATTGGAAATGGGGAAAAGAGCAAGAGGAAGGTTTTTGAGTTTGAAAGACAAGATAACGAAACCCCCAGTTTTAAAGTTTCCAGATTTTACACAACCTTTCACATTAACTACAGACGCTAGTAACTATGCATTAGGAAGTATATTAAGTCAAGGAGAAATTGGTAAAGATCAACCACTAGCATTTGGAAGTAGAACTTTAAATAACGCTGAAATTAATTACAGTACAATTGAAAAAGAATGACTAAGTTTACTATGGAGTTGTAAACATTTTCGACCTTACTTGCTAGGAAGAAAATTTACTATAGGTACAGATCATAAACCATTAACTTGGATATTTAGTGTGTAAGATCCCAGTTCTCGTTTGTTACGATGGCGATTGCTCTTGGAAGAATATGAGTTCGATGTAGGGTAAAAAGCAGGCGTTAAGAACGTAAATGCTGACGCACTTAGTAGGTATCCTATTGTAAGTAGTATTCAACCGGCGAACCAAGAAATTTCAGAAGAAAGGAAAGCAAAAATTTTAAAAGAAATGCATGAATGCCCCTTAGGAGGACATCAGGGAGTACAGATAACATATGAACGTTTAAAACTGTATGTTTCATGGCCTAATGTGTTCAGAGACATTGAATCTTACATTCGCAAGTGTTCAGTTTGTCAGTTAAATAAACAAACACTTCCGAAGGTAAAAACGGATTTGCAAATAACAGACACACAGGATAGGCCGTGGAGTAAAATATATTTAGATATCGTTGGTCCATTCTCAGTTTCGGAAAAAAAAATAGGTATCTCCTGACATGCCAGGATAATTTAAGCAAATATGTTAATGGAATTCCAGTTGAAAATATGACAGCGGAACGATAGCTCTCAAATTTGTGTATGAAATAGTTTTAAAATATGGAATATCAGACCAACTCATAAGAGACTGTGGAACAGAGTTCATGAGTGATATGTTCACAAACTGTTGTAGATTATTAAAGATTAAGAAATTTAAGACTAGTGTATATCACCCAGAAACCAATGGTAGCCTGGAACGCTCACACAAAGTCTTAGTTGAATATCTTCGATGTTTTGGCAATAAATTACAGAACGATTGGGATCAGTGGATTCCATTTGCTTGTTTTACGTATAACACTTCTCCACACAGTGTTACAAAATTCACACCGTATGAATTATTGTTCGGTAAAAAGGCTAATCTACCAGGACATTTATAGCAAAATCCTCAACCGTTGTATAACTGTGAAAGTCTAGTACATGGCATTAAACAAAAATTCCAGACAGCATGGCAACAGGCAAAAGAAAGATTACATGTAGCTAAGATTAAGCAGTGTGATAAAATTAATGAGAATAGAACGGGAAATCAATATGAAGTAGGAGATTTAATATTGGTTTATAATGAACAAAGAAAGAAATTAAATCCTTTATGGAAAGGCCCATACGAAATTAAGGAATTAAAGGGAACAAATGTAACTTTAATTAAGGTAGGCACGACAGGTAGAAAAGTAATACAGACTCACATTAATAGAACGAAACCGTATGTTTCAGATCAGAACGAAACATGACGATGTGGATAACTCTACTACTAATTATTTGGTGGTGGACAATTAGGCAAGCAGCAGCAGAGCTTGAACTGTTAGACCTCAGCAAGGGTTCACAAATCACCCAGATCACACAAGTCAAACAGGTATTTACTTTGATCACATCGGGAATATACATTTTTATCCTACAGAATGGAATTTGATGATGATGCTTGTTGTTTAAAGGGGCCTAACATCGAGGTCATCGGCCCCTAATGGTACGAAATGAAACGACAAAGTAAAAGTTCAAAATTATCCACTGACCAAAATAAAAAATGTCATGAAGAACGGAATGAATGAACGAATGAATGATAGAATGAATGAATGAATGAACATGAATTTAAAACAATCAGTGGATCCGACTCAAAAAACTATCATAGTTAATAGTATTACTGACCAAGGGACCACTTCCAAAGCGCAATCCTGAATCGAGGATGCTTGGTGTCAAAATGGGTCCAAAATACAGGTCAAAGGCCCCTCAGAATGATATTTATCGCTAGTAATGTAGAACCATGGTATCTGTCCTGTTGCGGTAACTAATCAAAAGTATCAGAGACTTGCGGTATTCCACACATTATTGTACTACTCAGAGGTTATGAAATTCGACGTATAATACAGACCTATGTTTTTCCCACTTTGCGGCGCCATTTACAGGCAACGCAAATCTATGGTGTTCATCACATAAGAGTACTAACCACAGGAACCTCTCCCTATCCCGTGGTGCTCCTCATATAGTGGGTACTAATCATAGGCAAGGAAGAACCATGGTAGCTATCATTCCATGGTCCTGCTCATATGGTGGTACTAATCACAGGTACTGCAAAAGCCGACCGCACGGTGCTCCTGTGTGCTACTAATCACAAACCAATTTCGTACCGAATGTAGTGGTACTACGCACAAGTAAAAGCAACCCTTGGTGTTCTCCGCGTGGTGGTACTAATCACAAGTAGTGTCATGGTTCGAATGCAATCATCCCTTGGTTGCCCCTTTTAGTCGGCTCTCGCGACAGGCAGGGGATATCGTGGGTGTATTATTCGTCTGCCTCCCCCACCCACAGGGGGTGTGTGTTTGGTCCGCGAGAGGTATTTTATTTCCCTCAAGTCCGCCGGCAAGCCGGTGAGGACCCCCCTAACCGCCACCTGGGACGCGCCACGTGGGAGTGTTACCTCTCCCCTTGCTACGCCTGCGTAACAGGTTCGTGGCAGAATGGAATTTTATAACGTACGTAGACTTAAGACCTGTTAGAGATTTATGGAAGGAAACAAAAGATAGAATTAACTCTCTAAATGATATATGTAACAATTTAAGTAATGAGACTTGTTTTGTATATACGGATTGTAGACAAAGTACACCTTATTTTCAATCTAAGAGACGAATTGTGGACAGGTTAATGAATATATTGATAGATTTAATTGGAAAGGATACGAGTTTTAATAGACGTACGAGAGATTTATTCAATTTTGGAGGCAAATTTTTAAAATTTCTTTTTGGGACAACAACGGAAGATGAAGTAGCTGATAACTTTGAACATATAGAGTCAATGGGAAAAGACCACAAGGAATTCTTAAGAATAGCTTCAGAACAATTACTAGTTTTGAAATCAACTATTATTACTATGAATACAACTTTAAAAGACGTGTCGGAAAATGACTGTACATTAACAAATGCCTTACAGATATTAAATAAAGAAATTAAAGTGCAAGCTGCAGAATTAAAGAAAGAGATTGATACTAGTCTCGTATTAAATGAATTAATTAAGCAAATTGAGCGAGGAATTGACGAATGTCAACACACGTTTGACTAATTAATAGATGTGTATTTGCATGCTCAGGATGGTATTCTCCAACCTCAAATAATGACGATTCAAAGAATTAGAGAACTTCTAATGCAACAAGCAATGCCAGAGTCGACAATGTTTCCACCTTTCACTTCTTCCGAACTCCTTTCCTTAATACAGACAACTATCTATACCCAAGGATCATATTTGGTGCATTCTGTAAAAATACCTTTGGCAATTGAAGCAAAATTTATATTACAAAAAGTAATACTCTTTCCTGTTATAATGAAAACCAATATGACAACAAAACTTTTAAGTGTACAGAAAGAGTATATATTTGTAGACATTTTAAATGCAATATATGGATACATCACTCAATATGAGGTGGATAAGTGTATCCAACCAAATGAATTTAATTACGTATGTATAGAGAAAAACCCTGTTATTACCTATATTCCTAATGTGGAATGTGTACCCACATTAATGCATCCAAATACTTTTCAGGTACCAGTGTTTGTACTTTTAATTACCTTTAAAGCAAGTGATATGGTTACCACTTCACAGTGGTAAATTAATTCATGGTTATTTGTAGAACCTCAAATGGAGTTGTTTACAACAATTTGTCAAGATGGAGAAAAATACTCCAATCGATTACAAGGTAGAGGTACACTTACCTTAAGAACAGATTGTAAAGGTCTAGGTAGTAAAACTACATTATTTCCACTGTCACATCATGAAACTAATTTAACAAAAAATGATATCCTTCCACATGTAGATGTTGACATCGATTGTTGTCTAACCCTTCCTCAAAAAGAAAATACGAAAAATGTACCCTTGACACTTCCTTTATCAAATATTGTGTCATAATTAAATGATTTAACAATTGCTTGTTCTAAGATAGATAAAGTTGATAAATTTATAGAAGAGCAGAAGCTTAGAGAAGAAGAGAGAAATTACTCTTGGAAAAGAATTGGCACTTTTTGGTACACACATGTATTATCAATAATAATGTTAATTGGCATTTGGTTTTGTGGATGATGTTGTTGTTGTTGTTGTTGTTCTTGCTGTGGCAATATGAGCTTTTCGCTAATTAATCAATGTTCTCCATGAAAATGGTGGAAAGAATCAAAAGAATTTTGTCCTAGAATTCATGTTACAAATAATCCTGTACATCAAATTAATTTATCATTACAAAATATTCCAACTGAAAGAGAAACTCTAATGGAAATGCCAAGGTTATTAAACCAACCATTGAGAACTAATTCAGGAAGATCATTGCCTTCAGCACCAGAACTAATAGAATTAGAGAAACATAATGCAGAAATGGAATCTGAACAACAACTAAGGAGATCAGAAAAGCTTAAGTAGAGAGAACTATGGTCCATGTACAAAAATTAGCATTTTAAGAAATGATAATTTTTGTCCAAAAGGGGGAAGGTGTGGCATTATCACACAAGTAGCATTTCCACTCAAGTATAATTATTTAGAAATATTCTGACATTCACCACCTCCATTTCGTTATCTCTTATATGTTATGACTTGAGTTAGCCTTCCTTTCACACAGGAAGTAAATGAAGAAAGTATAATTATCTACGTCAAATGTACTCAACTCTGTATTGAAATGTATTTATATTTGTACTGGTTAGGAGCCGACAGGCACTATCGGATGTTAGCATAACGACCCTAAGTGGTTAGTTCACTTACCATAATGACCATTGCGGTCCTTCATTCTAAAAGGAACTTCACAATATACTGTGATGATATCTAAAATAAACAGGTACTTAGGGCAGGACAGAGGCCATTAATTCTCCTTTGAAAGAGTATTTAAACTTAAGGAAATGTATATGATTTGTCAGTGCACCATCATAAGATCTGCTATGTACTTGTAGCTGTGCACTGGAGGACTTAATTTCACATCTTTAATAAACCTATCTACTTTGAAACTTCAATTCTTCGACTTCTTATTTCAAGCTTCTCCACGTATCTTAAGAACTGCGACTACATTAGGTAGCCTACACTCGGCATCCTTAAATAATCAATCTTCTGTAAGACTTCAAGTTTAACATCTTCTTTGGACTCGAGTTAAGGCTCAGGTCCGAACCCAAGTAACCATTTCCGGCAACAGTATCAAAATTGATGATGATGATGATGATTGTTGTTAAAAGGGGCCTAACATCTAGGTCATCGGCCCCTAATGGTACGAAATGAGACGAAATGGAATGACATATTAAAAGTCTAAAATTCTCCACTGACCAGAATTCAAAAACGTGAGAACGAAGAATGAATGGATGGACATGAATTTAAAACAATCAGTGGTTGCGACCCGCAATGTCGCACAGTCACATAAACAGACGTGACAATATCGTATTACTGACCAAGGGACTACTGCTATAGCATAACACGGAATCGATTATGCGTGCAGTCAAAAGGGGGTCCTAAATCGCAGTTATCCGCCCTTCATAACGGTACTGAACGCTATCAAAATAGAACCATGGTATTTGTTCTGTTGCGGTACTAATCAAAAGTAGCAGACACTTGCGGCATTCCACACATTATTGTACTACTCAGAGTTTATGAAATTCGACATAATACAGACCTATGCTTTTCTCACTTTGCGGCGCCATTTACAGGCAACGCAAACCTATGGTGTTCATCACATAAGAGTACTAACCACAGGGACCTCTCGCTATCCCGTGGTGTTCCTCATATAGTGGGTACTAATCATAGGCAAGGCAGAACCATGGTAGCTATCATCCCATGGTCCTGCTCATATGGTGGTACTAATCACAGGTACTGCAAAAGCCGACCGCGCGGTGCTCCTGTGTGCTACTGATCACAAACCAATTTCGTACCTAATGTAGTGGTACTACGCACAAGTAAAAGCAACCCTTGGTGTTCTCCGCGTGGTGGTACTAATCACAAGTAGTTTCATGGTTCTAATACAATCAAGCCTTGGTCGCCCCTTTTAGTCGCCTCTCACGACAGGCAGGGGATACCGTGGGTGTATTATTCGTCAGCCTCCCCCACCCACAGGGGGTGTGTGTTTGGTCCGCGAGAGGTATTTTATTTCCGTCAAGTCCGCCGGCAAGCCGGTTAGGACCCCCCTATCCGCCACCTGGGACGCGCCACGTGGGAGTATCACCTCTCCCCCTGCTACGCAGGCGTAGCAGGTTCGTGGAGTATCAAAATTGATTAACGTGACATGGCTCGCTACGCGACACCATCCTCTCCGAATCCCACTCACTCCGATCATTGGCCTTTGTAACCGAACCAAGCTGCCAAGGCAATACTCACTTGGTCATAGCAGGTACTGCCCGGTGTCCGATGTTGGACGATGCCTAATACGGGTTGACTGAGGCAATGAGCACGAGGACTACCTTCCTCCAGTCACCCGCAATAGCATGTACCCCATAGCGTGTACAGAGCACTAAACATAGAGGAAAAATAAAATAATAATTAATAATAATATGTCCTGGCATTCGGCCGTGCGGCGACCTGTGTTGTCAGGCGGATACTACTGCAAGGGTACATGACGCTACCACCCGCAATATTCCTGGGTGGGTAATTGCGGGCTTTTGGGCGTAACCGCACACGAAAGAGGTCCATCGCCGAGCTGCACGGACATAAAAAATTGTGAAATGGTTTACAACTAACCCTCAAAAAACAATAAAAATAAAGGGGACCATGGCCACATGACCCTTCTGGTAGCCTTCTACGACAGGCAGGAATTACCTGTGAATGTATTCAGCCCCTCCCAGCCACAGGAGGACCAACACATTGTACCAAACCGCAATCCATGTCCGCGGCTATAACGCCCCTTTTAGTCGCCTCTTACGACTGGCAGGGATACCGCGGGTGTATTCTACATATGCGTCCCACACCCGCACGGGCTAACTGTGTGAAGAAAACAACATTAGATTTGTATGTCGGATGATTATGATGCTTGTTGTTTAGAGGGGCCTAACGTCTAGGTCATCGGCCCCTAATGGTACGAAATGAGATAACAACAAAAAATGAAAACCTTCCACTGACCAAAAAAAAGTCATAAAGAATTAATGGATGGACATGAACACAACAAAAAAAAAGTGTATCAGACTCAAAAAAAGATTGTAAATAATAGTATTAGTGACCAAGGGACCACTTATAAAGCACAATGATGCTAATGGCACTTATCGGTAGTAAAGTAGAACCATGGTATTTCTCAAGCTGCAGTACTAATCAAAGGTAGCGTAAACTCACGGTGTTCCAAACATTAAGGTACTACTCACAAGTATTGTGCGTCGTAAAGGTAACGCAGACCTATGGTGTTTCTCACACAATGGCGCCAATCATAGCCAACGCAAACCGATGAGGTTCCTCACCTAGGTGTACTAATCACGGGCGCCGGTATTCCCGTGGTGTTCCTACAGAGTGGGTACTAATCACTGGCAACGCAGACCTACGGTGTCGCTCGTATAGTGGTACAACTCACAGGCTACACCCAGACGCGTGGTGTCGCTCACACGGGTACTACTTACAGGCAACGGCCAGACCTGCGGTGTTGCACCCATGGGCACGACTCACGGGTACTGGAAACCCGCACTGAACCCCACTCGAGTGCTACGAATCAGAAAACTATAGAGTACCTAACAGAGTGGTACTACTCGCAAGTAAAAGCGACTGATGGTGTTCCGCTGTCTCACACCTGGCCACTTTCTCATTGGAGCTCCACTCATGTCCATCCCTGACCCTGATATGACTGAGTCTCATCCAAACAGACTGTCACGTTGGCAACACCTTCAACAGATGCAGCAGTACTGGTGGCGTCGATGGCCCAAGGATTATCTTCACACTGTTCAACAGAGGAAGAAATGGTCCACGTCACATCCAAATCTTCAAGCAGGCACCCTTGTTCTGCTGAAGGAAGATCACCTGCCACCTCTGCAGTGGAAGATGGGCATTACTGAGCAGGTGCTTCCAGGAAAGGATAATTTAATAAGAGTTGCCGACGTCAGATGCAATTCCAATATCTTGATGATGATGATGCTTGTTGTTTAAAGGGGCCTAACATCGAGGTCATCGGCCCCTAATGGTACGAAATGAAATGACAACAAAAAAAATTCTAAAAATCCACTGACCAAAATAAATAAAAATGTCATGAAAAATGAATGGATGGACATGAACCCAAAAAATAACAAAAACAAACAAGAAACAAACAAACAAAAGAACAGTGGATCCGACTCAAAAACGGTCATAAATAATAGCATTACTGACCAAGGGACCACATATAAAGCACAGTCCTGAATCGATTATGCTTGATGTCTGAAGGGGTCCAAAAACCAGGTCTACGGCCCCTCAGTATGGTACAAGTCGCGAGAAGTAGAACCATGATATTTCTCGAGCTGCGGTACTAATCAAAGGTAGCGTAAACTCACGGTGTTCCAAGCATTAAGGAACTACTCACAAGTATTGTACGTCGTAAAGGTAACGCAGACCTATGGTGTTTCTCACACAATGGCGCCACACATAGCCAACGCAAACCGATGAGGTTCCCCACCTAGGTGTACTAAGCACGGGCGCCGGCATTCCCGTGGTGTTCCTCACATAGTGGGTACTAATCACTTGCAACGCAGACCCACGGTGTCGCTCATATAGTGGTACAACTCACAGGCTACGCCCAGACGCGTGGTGTCGCTCACACGGGTACAACTCACAGGCAACGCCCAGACCTGTGGTGTTGCACACACGGGCACGACCCACGGGTACTGGAAACCCACACTGAACCCCCCTCGAGTGCTACGAATCACAAAATATGGAGTACCTAACAGAGTGGTACTACTCGCAAGTAAAAGCGACCGATGGTGTTCCGCGCGTGATGGTACTAATCAAAAGTAGTTTCATGGTACTAATCCAAGCATCCCTTGGTCGCCGCTTTTAGTCGCCTCTCACGACAGGCAGGGGATACCGTGGGTGTATTATTCGTCAGCCTCCCCCACCCACAGGGGGTGTGTGTTTGGTCCGCGAGAGGTATTTTATTTCCCTCAAGTCCGCCGGCAAGCCGGTTAGGACCCCCCTATCCGCCATTTGGGACGCGCCACGTGCGAGTATCACCTCTCCTCCTGCTACGTTTGCGTAGCAGGTTCGTGGAATTCCAATATCTTGAGGCGTGCCTCCTCCTTAACTCTCCGTGCATATTGTCACATAGTTATGTTTTGAAAAAGTTAAACGGGGCGGAGGATGTGTAATATTACAGTAATGTATATCTGTCCAAGACCGACTCCAATCCTCAGACCTTAATGCTACTCTCGATTGCTCAAAGATGGCGAATCGAGTAGCCGAATTTGTTGGAAACGTGGGTTTGTTTTGGTTTGTTGTGATCGTGTTCAGTCGGTGTTTTTTCATGAAAGTTGAGGATAAACGTTAGGTTATTTGCAGAATTTTAGCGTGGGAGTGTGTATATGAATCAGCGGACGTTCATGATATGTAATTATATGTAGTAATGTGAAAATGTGTTTATTTTAATATGGGTCGCTCATGCTGTGTGCCAATTGTAAATCAAACTACACGAATGCCTCTCGTACTAGTATTTTTAAGTTTCCTAAGGAGAAAACATTAAGAGAAAAGTGGATTAGGAGTATACAGCGTGACAATTTTGAAGTAAATGATAAAACAGTCGTGTGCATACACCACTTTGAGAATAAGTTTGTGATTAGGGAAGATGTTTTTCCAGTTCTAAATGGAGAACCTATTCGTGTTCCCCGAAAATATCCAAAACTAAGTAATGATGCTAACCCCACAATTTTCCCTAATCAACCATCATATTTAACAGTCAGGCTAAGTAAAGGAAGAAAAGATCCTGAAGAACGTGTGCAGAAGATATTACAGAGGGATGAGGATAATTTTAATGAATGGTGTGAACAGGATACTATTCCAGATTTTGATTCTTTTTTATGTGAAATTAAAAATAGGCAGGTAAATCCATTCACAACGATTGTAAAGGAAGACTATGTTAGTTTCATTAAAATAGATGGTAATGGATATCGAGATATTCCATCAGTGTCTGTGTGCTTTAAAGTGTCCAGCGATTTAGATGTAAGTGTATTTTACAAGAATCTGTGCTTGCCTGTGGAAAAGTTTGCCTGGATCTTGGAGTCTTATGGAAACAAAACCTACAAGTGTGATAGATGGAGCAAACTGGAGAATCTGGTGAGTTGTCTTGCTAATTATAATGAGGAAAAAGTATCCCTCTCTGAAAGGGTAACTTCACTGATAAATGTTACAAAGGAGGGCTTGCTACTCGATGCTGAAATGAATGTAGAGACGGCTGGAAAGATAAAGTTTGCATTAGAACAGTTGGAACTTGCTCTTTCTTGTCAAATTAAATACTCAGCAGATCTTTTAATATGGGCTGCAATTTTTTTTTTTTGCTAGTTGTTTTACGTCGCACCGACACAGATAGGTCTTACGGCGACGATGGGACAGGAAAGGGCTAGGAGTGGGAAGGAAGCGGCCGTGGCCTTAAGGTACAGCCCCAGCATTTGCCTGGTGTGAAAATGGGAAACCACGGAAAACCATTTTCAGGGCTGCCGACAGTGGGGTTCGAACCTACTATCTCCCGAATACTGGATACTGGCCGCACTTAAGCGACTGCAGCTATCGAGCTCGGTAGGGGCTGCAAGTATTTTTTACTCACATCCAGGGGCTTATCAATCTTTGAGAAGAACAAACATAATGACACTACCTCACCATGTTTATCTGAGACAGTTCTTGTCCAAAATAGGTCCAAACAGTTCTGGTATCGGCCCTTTGCAAAAGTCATTTTGAAGAGAAAAAAGAAAGCTCCTGAATGATGATGAGATAGTTGTCGCTATTTTCTGGATGAGAGCTATGCCAATTCCAAACTCAGTTATAAAGCAGGGAAAATAATAGAAATGGCTGAAAATAGCTCAGGAGGAGACTCTGCCACTACCATTCAGGCTTTCATGTTGTCCTCTTTACATTCAGACAATAAAGATGTAATAGGTCTTTTCCCTGTGAGAAACATGAATGCAAAAACTCTATTGACTCTAACTACTGATGTCTTAACCTTCATGGAGGAGCTTAAATTTGATGTCGTCTGATTGATATCAGATAACCATAGCATGAATCGCAAGATGTTCGAGCTTTTGGGTGGTGGTACTCTAAAATCCTGCATTGCAAACCCAGCTAATCCTTCCAGGTCACTATTTCTTCTGTTCGACAGTGTACATTTGCTGAAATGTGTAAGATACAATTGGTTAAAACAACCCAGTCAAACTTTTGTCATTCCTAACATTGAGCAGATATTTCCAAAAATAGAAAGCTTGCTACACTCTACTGCAAACCAATCTACTTTTCAGTACACAGATGTTGAGGCAAAGTTATCTGATATTAGAGACCTGTTCCATTCTGAAAAAAAATATGATATTAAAACTGGCTCCAAACTTATCAAGAAAGGCACTGTATCCCACTGCTATAGAGAGACAGAATGTTGCTCTTGCTATGAGTATATTTGATACCAAAAACACAGTGGCATTGGATATGCTTAAAAGTGAGGGTGTCACTATTTCTGAGGGGACTGTCCAGTTTTTAAAATTAGTTTCTAAGTGGTGGACTATTTCTAATGTTCAGCACCCAATGAAAGGGAAATACACACGAAATGATGATGCTAGCCCGATTACTGGCCCTGTGTTGATATATGGCATAGCAGCACCTCACACAATGAGGGTAAACTTAGTAATGAAACATTCTTAGCTTTTACACACAAGTTGACTGCAGTTGTTCAGTTATGCATATATACTTTCAATAAGTATAAATGGTCCTACATTCTGACAGGTAAGCTACAGACAGTTTAGAGGGCAGATTCGGAGCGTACAGAAGGTTAAGTGGCTGCACATATAATGTCTCAGTAGAACAAGTGCTAGAATCTGAACGAAGACTCAAGGTGGAAAGTTTGTTAAAACTTCATTCTGCAAAGTTGGGGGAATTTACTCTCAAGGATCTGACAGTTACTTTCAGCCAAGATAAAATAGTTGAGAACTTGGACAAATTTCAGTCTGCCTTGGATGAAACATCTTTAGTGTCGATTTCTCTTGAGACGCTAAAAATAATTGTATGTATTGCAAGTTACACGAGCATGAAGGTTTTGTTAAAGTTAGAGAAAAGTGAAAAGTGCACACAGTGTAAGCAAGTATTACAATCTGAAGACGATTTGATCAATTGTGACAAGGAAGATCTTCTATCTTACTTCAGTGAACTCAACAGGGGTGGTTTGAAGTGTCCTTCATCTTTTTTGATGTGTTTATGTTGTGACATTTATAGACTTTTTCAGGTACTCATTAGCAGCAAGTTTGAGCCTGCATTTTTAATGTTAGAAAATCAGAGAGATGCTGTGATTACATTAGGGATACAGTTTATAGAGAGCAATATAAGCAATGTAAGTGATGAATGCAGTTGTGGTGAGCCTTTGTTAAAAATTGTCAAGAAATCTGTGAAAGTGTTTGCTAACATATTTGTTAATAACTATTCAAAAGTGCTGCATGACAAAAATGTGTCCAGGGAACTGGCAAAGAAACTTGAGAACCAGGAACACAAAAGGAAAATTACTGAGGAACTTGGAGTTAAAGTGAACAAACGTAAGGCATTAAAACTCAGCAGTAAATAAGGTAGGCCTAAAGCATATTTTACATTCGTTTATTGCTCTGTAGCATTTGCACCCATTTCCCTTGGCTGGCTTGATTACCTCCATTCACCTTCAAACATTAGCTTGATTCATTCCAGGAATATTCCAGCCCCACATCCTCACCAATTCACTCTGCTCTGTGATATTCTTGTTAAAATGTTTGATTCCCTCCGAGCAAAAGTTATGCTTTCTTGGCTCTCATGCATAGGAACAAATTGAGAAATTTTACACCATAATTTGTTTAAATGTTCAAAATGATGTTACAAAATTATTTAACCGGTTTTGTAATCTTTTCCCATTATCCTGAGAAGTAAAATTGAAGAGACAGTGTTTGTTTGATTAAGTGAAATTTCTAAATAATCAGCTTGCTGTTCCTTTTTTTATTTTGGGGTTGTCCATTTATTGTAGTAGAATATATGTACATCTAGCTGATTATATGTGATGGGCAGTGGTTGCCGACGTGTTTTCGTACGTGCAAGAGTGGTTTTCCCTATGATGTTACATTTGTAATGTTAAATTACCGCCTGTGTACGTCATATTTTCGTGTTAGCCAATCGCAGCAATTCGGCTACTCGTGCCGCCATGTTTTTTTTTAATATTACGGTCTGAGGATTAGAATCGGTCTTGATCTGTCATTAGCCTGTAGGTAGCGCCACTTCCACTTGGTGTGGTGCGCTTCTCTCTGGCGCTACCAGATGGCCTCCGGATGTCCCCTGACAGCTACGGTGTGTGGGGGGTGTGAGAGAGGGGGTGAGTGAGTCGGGGTAGCTCTGGACATGATGGACGGAGATGTTATGTTTGATTGAGTGTTCGTAGCAGCGTAGCCCTGCATTTTCCAGATGAGTCCTGCGCTGGAGAATTAACTACCTATACAGCATGTAATGATTGTTCATACGACAATGTGTAATATAGTTACTCAAGTTTACCGATATTTATGATTATCTCTTCTTGCATCCTGTGAGAGAACCAGCCTCATAGCCTTCCCTAGGACCTAGGTCGCGACACTATTGCTATTAAACTCAAGCTAATTCGTAGAAATAAAGCTTCCAATTACAATTCACGCGGGAAGACTTATGCTTCATACGGCCACACGCACAAGTGTTGTCTAATTGGTGTAAGCTGTATCATCCAGTGCTTCATCTTTTCTATACGGTTCCCATTCATCTCTCAGCTGGAGCTCAGTGGTTCAACTCCACTGATATTCGGCGGTCCATAGTTCGAATCCACTTCGAGCATTGCAGTACCTGCCAAGTCATGGGTGGTGTTCCAGGCAGCAGTCCAAACTTGGTATTCAGGTATACAAAGTCCACTCTTGGCGAAGGAACGTTACGTTAAGTCAAGTCCACGAACCTACTACGCTGGCGTAGCAGGGGGAGAAGTGATACTCCCACGTGGCGGATAGGGGGATCCTATCCTGCTTGCCGGCGGACTTTAGGGTAATAGAATACCTCTCGCGGACCAAACTCACAACCCCCTGAGGGTGGGGGACGCAGACGAAGAATACACTCACGGTATCCCCTGCATGTCGTAAGAGGCGACTAAAAGGGGCGACCAAGGGATGATTGTATTAAAACCACGAAACTACTTGTGCTTAGTACCAACAAGCGGGGAACAACACGGGTCGCTTTTACTTGCGCGTAGTACCACTGTGTTAGGTACCAAATAGGTTTGTGATTAGTAGCACGCAGGAACACCGTGCGGTCGGCTTTTACAGTACCTGTGATTAGTACCACTATATGAGCGACACCATGGTTGAGCGATACCCTGGTTCTGGCTTGCCTATGATTAGTAGCCACTATATAAGGAACACCACGGGATAGTACGAGTCCCTGTGGTTGGTACACTTATATGATGAAAACCATAGGTTTGCGCTGCGTGTAAATGGCGCCGCAATGTGCGAAACGCCATAGGTCTGTATTACATGTACCAATTTCATTACCTGTAAGTAGTACCATAATGTGTGGAATAAAGCGAGTCTACGCTACTTTTGATTAGTACCGCAACATGACACATAGCATGGTTCTCTTTTCCTAGCGGGAAGTACCCTTATGAGGGGCCGATGACCTGGATTTTAGACCCGTTTCGACTACAAGCATCGAGTCAGTATTGTGCTTTAGAAGATGATGATGATGATGCTTGTTGTTTTAAGGGGCCTAACATCGAAGGTCATCAGCCCCTAATGGAACGAAATGAATGACATGAGACATGAAGTTAAAATTTTAAAAAGTATCCACTGACTAGAGTAAAAAAGAATGGTGATGAAGAAAAATGAGGGGTGCTTTAGAAGCTGTCCCTTGGTCAGTACTACTATAGTTTAATGCTACGTTTCTGGGAATGTGGGGCATTGCGGGTCGGATACACTGATTGTTTAAAATTCATATCTATCCATTCATTCTTCGTCCTCATGTTTTAAATTCTGGTCAGTGGAGAATTTTGGACTTGTATCTTGTCATTGCATTTCGTCTCATTTCGTACCATTAGGGGCCGATAACCTAGATGTTGATTGTTACTTAAAGGGGCCTAACATAGAGGTCATCGGTCCCTAATGGTACGAAATGGAATGACAAATTAAAAGTCCAAAATACTCGACTGACCAGAATTCAAAACGTGAGGACGAAGAATGAATGGATGGATATGAATTTAAAACAATCAGTGGATGCGACCCGCAATGCCTTACATTCACAGAAACTGACATATAACAATAGTATTACTGACCAAGGGACCATTTATAAAGCACAATGATGCTTGATGTCTGAAGGGGTGCTAAATTCACGTCTAAGGCCCCACAGAATGGTACATGTCGCGAGTAAAGTAGAATCAAGGCATTTGTCATACTGGGGTACTGATCAAAATTAGCTAAGACTCATGGTGGTCCACACAAGATGGTACTACTCACAAGTATTGCAATTCGTACAGGGAACGCAGACCTATGGTGTTTCTCACACAATGGCGCCACTCATAGCCAACGCAAACCGGTAAGGTTCCTCACCTAGGTGTACTAGTCATGGGCGCCGGTATTACCGTGGTGTTCCTCACATAGTGGGTACCAATCACAGGCAACGCTGACCCATGGTGCCGCTCATGTAGCGGTATAACTCACAGGCTACGCCCAGACCCGCGGTGTTGCTCACATGGTTACAACGCACGGGTACTGGAATCCACCAGGCCAGGCTTTTTACTGCAACTAATCACAAACCTATTTCGTACCAATTTAGTGATACTACTCGCAAGTACATGCAACCCATGGTGTTCCCCGCATGGTGGTACGAATCAAGAGTAGTTTCATGGTTCTAATTCAATCATCCCTTGGTCGCCCTTGTAGTCGCCTCTTACGACAGGCAGGGGATACCGCGGGTGTGTTCAACATGTGCGTCCCCCACCCGCAGGGGGTTCCCCGCGTGGTGGTACTAATCACAAGTAGTTTCATTGTTCTAAGACAATCATCCCTTGGTCGCCACTTTTAGTCGCCTCTTACGACAGTCAGGGGATTCCGTGGGTGTATTCTTCGTCTGCGACCCCCACCCACAGGGGGTTGTGTGTTTGGTCCGCGAGAGGTATTTTATTTCCCTCAAGTCCGCCGGCAAGCCGGTTAAGACCCTCCTACCCGCCACCTGGGACGCGCCACGTGGGAGTATCACCTCTCCCCAGGCCACGCCAGCGTAGCAGGTTCGTGGACCCAGATGTTGGGCCCCTTTAAACAACAAGCATCATCATCAGCGTAAGTCAAGTTAGCAAAGGCATTCCTATCTTTATTCCTTTCATTTCTGTCGTTTCATTCTAGTATATATTAGTAAGCCTCACCAGGTCCATGAAGTTGTATGTTGGAAATGAGGTGAGGAACCACAAGACGCTCAATTCTAATGTAGTTCAAGTATTGTAGGAGGTTGACTCTGCTGAGCTATTTATCCTACAGTTCGTCTGAGAAAGGATCATCCCAGCCCAAACCAGAGCTCCATAGGTCTTGCAAGAACACCTTATATGTAATAACAACTGGGTTAATAAGTCCCAACGGATCAAATGTAGATGCAACTATGGACGCGACCTCACGCTTAGTAATTTTTCATACTGTACATAAAACAATTTGGATAAATGGTAATTTGGTACATAAGCCTGGTGTAGTACAGTTTTACACTCTGTTAATATTTGTGTTCAAGAAAAACAATTTTTGTTCTGAGTCGATTCTTTCTTTCACTCATAATTCGTCCCGCTTTAGAAAATGTTACGGAGATATCCGTGGTAGTTAGAGGTGAAAGAAGGTGCGGGCGGGAATAGGTCTCAACTAAAAAATTAAAGTTAATTTAAAACTTTAACAACGGTTATATTTTCAAAACTTAACAGTGGTGACATAGAATTTGAAAACTTAACAAGTCAATAACAAGCCAAAATCAGGTACAAAGAAATTATAAGTGTTAGGGGATAATACAAGATCTGCGCTTCTAGCCCCACAATAATCCTTGAGCTATGAGCCCAACTTTACCAATGCACCCAGTTCACACAAAGGGGCAGAAAACCCCAATCATTCCTAGGAGCACTTGCTCCCAATTACCATGTTAAGCCTCCTAGAGGCACGTTTCACACACAAGACAGAGAAGATGCGCTCTCAAAGTCTTCAAGCCTATTTAAGAGGCCATAAACTGACTTTACATTAACTGCCCTCAAGGCACACATACAGTGAAACAAGGGTGTCTAATACCCAATCTACTGGGCCTTCGCAGGAAGGAAAACAAAACGGGTTAAGTAAATGGCCCAAAATACAAAATTGAATGGAGGCGATAACTTGCACTCCTACACCAAGTTTTTGTCTAAAACCTACGTGGCGCTAGGCCGATCACACAGGGGCTAATCCCAAGCTAGGGAGGTGACACGTATGAGAAAACTTTACTACATTAAAGAAGAACGGTTATGAAAACGTAGTCACCTCCTATTCAAAATGAAGGGGAGTTCAAGAGGGTGAAGCACTCTCTATCCCCGTTTTACAGTAATTTATAGATTTATAATTTATAGATTTTACATAGACAGAAAAGAATTTACATTTTTAAAAGGTAGGTTACATACTAAAGGTTTCGAAACCTCCCCGAGAGTTAAACTGCTGAGCTAGCAAGAAATGAAGATGTTAACAGGCCATTACCTTGTAGATGAACTGCTGCTTGAAGAAAGAGGCGCTTCCCGCCCCCTGCTACATATTCACACACTAAGAAAGATGTTACTGAAGTGGCACCGAGACAAGAAAATCAGCAGTTTTTATACCCTCGTGTAACATTCGAGACCTTTCAGGAATGAGTAGACACACCCTTTCGTTTTTATTGGATAACAGCAAAAACTAATACACAAGACGAGGAAGAAACACCTTATTGGTGGACAATTAGTTATATAAATTCCTGATTGGTTACATTCAAAACAGGCGGAAAGAAAGGATTTATCTTGCTAACCCACAAACCACAGAACAAAATTTAGTAAAAACAAAACTTAGGAATACAATATTTCTTCAAGAAAGTTCATTCCATTGCACCAGAGTGTGTTACCATAGTTTTGGGTAGAGACATCTGTTAGAGATTGTCCACACCTCTTAATCGTTGAAAAACAAAAGGCAAATAAAAAACACTCAGTGACATCTTCTGAATAACCGTTGAATTAGTTCAGTAGTTAAAGTTCCAAGTTTCTCCAGTAGAGAAGTTTCAATTGGCGCAATATTTGAATTAGCGGCGTGGAGTTGTACCACCCGGTACAGAAAATATTCTCTCCGCAGGAACTGATGTTGCAGGAACACAAAGATATTTTTGTTAAAGACTGTTCAACAGCTCCATACTAGATTTATGCTTCATCGAAACGACGGCTGGGTTCTCTCTCAATTTTATGAAAGGCTATTTAAGATATTGCCTTAAAACAATATTTGCATTACTTGTAGTGTTTTCTGCACACTTATAATGAGCCATCTTCTCCTCTAAAATCCCCCAAATATTGTCACTAATGGATGTACATTATCTGGTATTGGTAGAAAGGAGAGGAACTTCCTTTTCAGCAGTCTGCTTTTCGTACAGTTTTGCAAGCTCAACAGTAAGGAGATTTTGAGCATTTTCTGCATTTTCAGCTCTCCCAAAACCTGTTTTTCAAACGGTGGGTCCAGAATTTTGGCTGATGCAGGAATGTCCATTTTCTCCACCTGTCCAAATCTTTTGTCTATTTCTTGGATAAGGTTATATCTTAGACTGATTCCCAGCACAGTCTTTAAAACCTTGTTCCGAAGTGTGATCTGAACTCCCCTAATGAGAGGAATTGCCATGGAGATTGTTGGATACAACTAAGCAGATAATTCAGTTGTCAGAAGCTCTACTGGTTTCAGCACTGCCGCACAGTCTTCGATGGTTGTCCACTGATCGGCAGTAAGTGGTGACGGACTGTTCCGTAGTGATATCAAGGCTGCTGATAGAGCTTCTTTTACTTGTAGTAACCTCTCCAACACGTAGTACGTGGAATTCCACCGCGTCACCATATCCTTCTTCAGTTTAGCTGTGCCTGGATACTGCGCAACTTGTCAGCTTGAAGTATGTTACCTGAGTTCTGCAGATAAGGAGTATTTAATCAATATTCTTGGTATTACTTAACCCACTCTGCACAACTAACTTCAGCATGTGGGCCAAGCAAGGTAGGTGACTGATAGAAAGGGTCCACACAGCAGCTTTTATGTTGGCTCCATCATCAGTTATAACAGCCACAACCTTTTCCTTGATGTGCCATTCTTCTAGGGTTCTTCTTAGGGCATCTGACAAGTACGCTGCAGTGAGGTTTGAATGCAACTCGAGGGTATTAAGGACATTGGATTTTAGGAAAAATTCACTGTTGAAAAAGTGTGCAGTTACCGTAATAAATGAGGTTGTGTTAGAATTAGACCATATATCTGTTGTAATAGCTACATGAGATGTTGATTGTAGGTTCCTTTGTAGTGCTGCCTTCGTTGCCTGGTAATATAGTGTCGGTGAGTAGGCGACGGCTAGGCAATGTATACCTTGGTTTTAGCTCCTTTATGAGGTTTGTAAATCCTCTCTCGACGAGCGATAGAGGCTGTTAATGTTATTCACTCTATCAGTGTTAGTTTCTTACACATTTAGAAGACCTGCATCGTATATATATCAGTGGGTGAAATGTGTATAACTATGCAGTTTGACTTTATTTACAAACCACGTGTGGAAACATGGAATCAGCCTTTCAGTCTTATGAAGAATATCCATAGCCTGTTTGTAGCTAACTGACAGGGTCAGGAACAGAATGAATTAAGCATTAAATACCGCTAAAGGAAGAAAATGCTGTCGAGTGCGAAGTCTGACGTGCTTTTCTGGACAAAGATTAATTGATGGCAAATGAAATGATAGCGAATTTGTTGAATAAAGAATGACCAGTGAAAACAGAAAAATCTGTCTCACCCTCCGCTTCCCCCAACATGCACCCCTTATGAAGTGATAGAGGTCAAAAATGAACCATAGCTACTGCCAAGGAAAGGAAATTGTGTGCCCTCGCGAGGCCTGTCCCATTCCCCTGGGTAGGAAAGATTAATAAATGACAAATGAAATTGTTTCAAACAGTGATGCTGATATAAATATGAAGAAATCAGAAATAATATTTTGAAGTGATCGGACATTGAATCCCAGGAGCAGTGATGGGAGGCCTACGTTCAACCATCAGCGTTATGAAGAAACTTTTTTAATCTTAACAATAACTGAAATTTACAAAAGTATTGTATACATTCGGAACATCGCCATAAACTTTTCAGAATATTAAACTTAACAAGTATTATATTGAAATTTAAAGTTTTCCGTCGCAAATGTTCACTCGATCAGCGTTGTTTCATTATGTCTTATTGAGACCATCTCCGTTGAATTTAAAACAGACGTTTAAGTATTACTTGAATGATTTGACATTATTTAAAAAACCAAGTCTAGCAATAAAGTAAGCGGTCATTCGACCTTGTCATCCTTATGATTTAAATTTTCGGTATAACCTTGTCAATGTCTTAAACGTAATATTTACAAAGCAAGCACCGTTGAATGAATGGCTCAGTACTAAATGTCTAATCCAGTTGGAGGATGTAAGACATGTTTGTGATGAATTTCCTTACATTACCGCTTACCAAATATACCTCTGTTGCTCTCAAGATCCTTTGGCCTAATTGCACGTAACATCTTTTTCTTATTTCGCCCTCAAGATGAAGTTAATTCCTGGCAATCTTCAAATTCGACCTTTCTGCTTCGTATTAGAGACACAAAATGAGATCTTATACTTCTGTCAATTTTGTGGTGCCATCCTTCAACAGCATTTGTTGTTCTGTGGCGTCTTCCGTGGCAGTTCCAGATTGCTTGTGGTACATTACGATTTTCAAGCCATCCTTCCACAAAACGGTCCTAAAACTGGACAAGTTTCTTTTAATTTCATTTCTTTCCGTGACTTGAAAAATATAAACATTTATGCACGATTCACAATTAGAATACGTTAGAAATAATCCAGATTTACGTACCTGAAGAACTGAAGTGTTGGCATCTTCTCTGGCTCTTTTCATGGCTTTTGACACTGCAACGCGCACATCCACGGCAGCTTCGTTCGGAACACACACATGCTCTTCTACTCTGATTACTTGATCTTTTAGGCTCACTACTGCCCCCTTACAGCATTTGGTTTTCTCGTTTATACATTGCCATACAATGTCCTTATTTGTCCTTCGTTTTCGGTAGCAAAAACCTTCCAAAACTAAGCTTGTTCTTCCCCTTGTGGTCTCGACGAACTCCATCGCTCGCGTTCTTCAAGTAAACGATGCAAAGCGGGATCCAGATAAGAAATTAGGAATAGTTTTATGCGTGCGTGATGAGGATTTGTGACGTGGCTGGAAAACCCTGATAAGGGATAAGTAGGGAGTGGACACTGTCACATTCTGAAGCACGAAACTTCCCTGTGGAATTCCCAGACAAAAACGACCTCCCGCTAATGAGATCCTAGAATGATCAATGAAGTTTTACTGATTTTAACACGGCGCAAGTTTCCGTCTTTTTTCTCGAGGTAGCGGACCAAACTTGTAGCTGTTTCCTAGGGTGAGCTGATAAGATCGTTTGCCTGCGTCTGAAGTTGAGGCTACAGATGGAGAAGTTGACGCAGAGGGAGACGTGATGGTTAGAGACATGGAACCGGATGCAGCTGGAAGATGTCGATGGCTGTTGATTGTCAGAAGGATCATCATTATCTTGCGTCACTCTAGTGTTGGCACTTTCTGGAAACACTGTAAAATTCTTCCATTTCACGTGATCTCTTAAACTGGAAGTGTTGTTCTTGCACTTGAATTCATTTTTACACATTAAACTGTCGTGTCCGCCCCAGTTTTGAGCTCAGGACTATCACTCTTCCGAGGAACGAACCTGTGATCGGGAACGTAGAAAGAATTGTGTCACTGAGACGTGTGTTAATATTAAAGGGGAAATATGAGTAAATATTTATATCTATGTGATGGCAGTGAGGCCAAGGTAATATAAATAATATTAAGAAGAGATTTAAGGTAAAAGAAGAAACATAAGGGTCTTGGAATATGATGATGATGATGATGATGATGCTTGTTGTTTAAAGGGGCGTAACATCGAAGGTCATCGGCCCCTAGTGGAACGAGATAAACGATATCAGAGATGATGTTAAAATTTTAAAAACATATCCAATGACTAGAGTTTAAAAAAATGGCGATGGAGAAAACTGAGGGTGGGATTACAACAATCAGTGGATCTAATACGCAATGCCTTATTTTCTAATAAAATAAGAGAATATAAAGGAAAACTAAAGAATAAGGCATTGCCTGGTAGTACATAATTTACGTGAGACGTTAAAATAACACATTAAAATACGCAACACAAACTAAAATGAAGTCAATGGGATAAAAGCACAAGTGACACAAAACACACTAGGACAAAGGACATCACTAGACACGGTAAAACAGACCACTATCCCTCATAAAGCGGACGACGAGGTCTGCTGACTGCTCGTCATCACGCAAGAGAAGGGAGATAGTACTCGGAAGGTTAAGACTACGGCGTAGATCGACCAGGTCCACACACTCCGTAAGGATGTGCACCACGGTAAGATGGTCGCCGCAGATACACACCGGAGGGGGTTCTCCTTTCAAAAGATGCGAGTGAGTCAGGATACCGTGGCCGAACCGAAGACGACATAATACCACGGCTTCCCTCCGCGAAGCCCAAAGGGAAGTCCTCCATACCTTCGTTGTTCCTTTTATCGCTCTCAGCTTATTGGGAAGTGGGATGGCCTGCCAGTCCATCTCAAAATGGGACATAGCAAGATGTCGCAGCTGAGAGCGAATATCACTTGCTGGAACCTTGAAAGGCAACGGAGGCAGTGTAACTGCCTCCTTGGCAGCCTGATCTACTAACTCGTTTCCCTCTATGCCCATGTGGCTCGGGAGCCACAGAAACGTAATTCAGGTGCAAGCATCCCAACACCCGGCCAGCAGGTCCTGGATCCGCTGCACCAGAGGGTGCCGGGGGAAACAGGTTGAGACAGTATTTAGTAGTTTGATACTCCCCCCATATCCTTTTCGAACTGGCGTGTGTGCGCTGCCATCTGGAAATTCTGTGTCAATCGGCTTTTGCCAATATACTTTTTTGTGGACAGTATGCCGTGCGCTGTTGTTCTGGGTACCGCGTCTGTGCCTACTGCGCGTGCGCGAGTGGTGCCAGGCGAGTCTAGTGCGGACGGCCCGCGAGTACTTCCGAGTGAGTCGGCGTTCTGCAGCCGCCATGGATGGACGTGAGTGTGTGTGTTCCGCTATGCGCCGGGAGGTTGTGCTAAAACCCCCGTGAAATAATACTTAAGAGTGATAATCCCTTATTGCATTAGTTGCTGGCCTCCTACTGTTTTATTGGACTATGTTTTTGCTAAGATAATTCTCCAGGATCCTTGGTGATCAACCTTAGTTCACGGCCTCGTGGTGGCCGCTCTTCAATAACAATGGCCAGGTTTGAGCTTCTCTATTTTTCTGGACTCAAAGGTATGTGACTGGTTTGGATTAAAGTAATTCTGGGAAAGCAAGAAGATTAATGTGTTTCGGCGCACTTCAAGATAATAATAATAATAATAATAATAATAATAATAATAATAATAATAATAATAATAATAATAATAATAATAATAATTGTAAAAGTTTTTTTTGCACTTTGATTGTACCTTAAGGTGTGAACCAAGGCGCTGTTTCCAAGGTAGCGGGGTTAGCTTTCCTTCGGGTTCCTTGCCTTCTGGGATTTATTTCTCCTTACTTTGTTTTATTGCGTTGTTTCTGGGATTTCTGGGACATTTTATTTTAAAACCGTTTGTTTTCCTTCTTATTTGTAGACTGTGCTTCTTTTGATGATGATGATGCTTGTTGTTTTAAGGGGCCTAACATCGAAGGTCATCGGCCCCTAATGGTACGAAATGAAAGAACAAAAATTACAAAGGCATCCACTGACCAAAATAAAAAGAAAAAATGTCATGAAGAATGAATGGATGGACAGGAACCCAACAAAGCACAAAACAAACAAACAAAAACAAAAACCAGTGGATCGGATTCAATAGAGAACGAAAATAACATTATTACCGACCAAAGAACCACTTATAAAGCACAAAGATGCTTGGTGTCTAAAGGGGGTGCAAAATCCACGTCTAAGGCCCCACAGAATGGTACATGTCGCGAGTAAAATAGAACCATGGTATGTGTCATGTTGGGGTATTAATCAGAAGTAGCGAGGACTCACGGTGTTCCACAAAAGATGGTACTACTCACAAGTATTGTACTTCGTACAGGTAACGCAGACCTATGGTGTTTCGCACACAATGGCGCCACCCACAGCCAACGCAAACCGACGAGTTTCCTCACCTAGGGTACTAGTCACGGGTGCCGGTCCCAAGGGCCCCGTGGTGTTCCGCACATAGTGAGTACTAATCACAGGCAACGCAGACCCACGATGTCGCTCATATAGTGGTACAACTCACAGGCTACGCCCAGACCCGCGGTGTTGCCCACATGGGTACAACGCACGGGTACTGGAATCCACCAGGCTAGGCTTTTTACTGCAACGAATCACAAACATACTTCGTACCATGTTGGTGATACTACTCGCAAGTACATGCAACCCATGGTGTTCCCCGCATGATGGTACGAATCAAGAGTCGTTTCATGGTTCTAATTCATACATCCCTTGGTCGCCCCTTTTAGTCGCCTCGCACGACAGGCAGGGGATACCGTGGGTGTATTATTCGTCAGCCTCCCCCACCCACAGGGGGTGTGTGTTTGGTCCGCGAGAGGTATTTTATTTCCCTCAAGTCCGCCGGCAAGCCGGTTAGGACCCCCCTATCCGCCACCTGGGACGCGCCACGTGGGAGTATCACCTCTCCCCCTGCTACGCCTGCGTAGCAGGTTCGTGGTGTGCTTCTTTTTTCCGTTACCATGGCAACGTGTGTTTGGGTCATTGTTGTGGGCGGTTTTGTTTTTAATGGGGATTGTTGTTGGTTCGTGTGTGCTTCTTGGATTAAATATTTTTGTTGCCTGGCATCGTTGGCATTTCTTTCATATAAAGTGATTAATTTCGGCCAACCCCTTTGTCGTTTCGCCTCGTACCTTGTCCGGGCGAAATGTGTAGCTTCTACCATTATTTTCGTGTGACCTTGGAAATTGCCTTGGTAGAAATTGGAATGTATTGTGGTAAAGTTAAAAGGCAACCGGCCTAAAGGTCATGGAACTACTGACTGTTTACTAAGTATGGTATTAGTTTTTCTCTTTAAGGCGTGATCGATCACATTTAATTCAATATTTTACCTACCTTGTTTGAGGTATGGAGGTCACTGTTGTTTTTCCTTGTTGATATTTACGGATTAGTTCCTTTATTATTTGTTAAATGAAGTCTACATTTTCTTATTTAAAGCTGCCTTGTTGGCTATTTTAACTAAATATATTAAGTTTTTGCAAGTTAATCCTATTACTGTTAAACGAGTATTTACATTCTTTTAAACTCCTGGTTCAAGTTATTATCTGATTTTAATCTTCTTCTTTAATGATGAACCTAGGTTTCCTCCAGATATTAGCTTTTTAAATTGTGACTTCTCATTTTAATTTCTATTAAAGTTTTCTTTCATATCACTAAAAAGTTGGTTTTCATTTACCACATTTGGTGCAGCGCTGCAACTATTTCTTTTGTTTGGGTGTCCACGGGCCTTAAGCCGCTTTTCCTCTACGTTTTAGGTAAGTGTGTCTATTTTTCCTTTTGGGTAATTCTAGTATGATGTTGTTGGCTGGTGTTGTTTTTATCCTTTAATTTTTTGATGGACTGTGACTTGTTTTACCTTTGCCCCTTGTTCTCCCTTGTGTTCGCTTAATCTACCCATTGGGTCGGACACAATAGCAACCTTCACACCTGGCTGTGCCTCTCTCTCTCTGTCTCTCTCTCTCTCTCTCCCCTTTCTTTTTTACGTCAGCTGGTGGGTAAGGTTATTAACCTCATCACCACTAGGATGTAACCAGGATCCTAGAGGGTGGTGCCGGTTAGAAGGTATCTATAGACTGGAGCGAACTCAAGGAGTCAGTACACAGAAGAAAGTGGCGGCGCTCATTGTACAGTGCGTACCGCAGAGCCTCACAGATAGCATAGAGCTCTGCTGTGTACACACTGCAGGTTGCCGGAAGAGCAAATAGGAACCTATCATTGTCAACAACAAACGCACAGCCCACATTCGTATCTGTACTTGAACCATCCGCCTAGACGACGACGACTGAACCTGGACAGAGGCAAACAACGGACCGAAAGAGCCGATAAATCGAAGGGTCCGTGTTTTCCTTTGGGCCAGTGTGCAGATCCGGGATAATTTCAGGTCTTCGGACGACCCACGGAGGTACCACACTTGGTTGTCTGACAAGGCAAGGAACCGAAGGTACGTCAAACAATTCGGAACTGCTATCCAAGCGTATCCCAACCGGCCGCGTCGCTCGAGGACGAGCAGCGTACAGCAAACTGTTGCCATTGTTGAACACGCAACGATAGCTTGGATGAAGTGGCATTTGTCGCAAATTTGTAGCATACGTAAGTAGAAGTTGCTGGCGCCTCAGGTGTAAAGGCGGCACACCAGACTCAGCGAGCAGGCTAGCGATGGGGCTTGTGCGAAAAGCTCCCGTCGCCAACCAAATCCCGCTGTGGTGGATACTGTTCAGCTTCGCAAGAACGCTTGGTCTTGCGGAGCTATATTCTGCACTGCCGTAGTCTAACCGGGATAAAGTGTGTGCCCGATAGAATCGCAGGAGCACCGCGCGTTCAGCCCCCCAAGAAGTGCTGCTAAGAAACTTAAGGATATTAAGCTTCCTAGTGCATTGCACTTTTAACTGCCGCACGTGTGGCTCCCACGATAATTTACTGTCAAAAAGGAGCCCAAGAAATCGGTATGTGTCAAAACGGGAAGAACGACATTTCCTAAATAAAGCTCAGGATGTGGGTGGAGAGTACGGTGACGACAAAAGTGGACAACGGAGGTCTTTGCGGCAGAAAACCGAAAGCCATCTTCTAAGGTCCACTTCTCCACCCCCCTAATAGCTTGCTGTAATTGTCGCTCTGCGACTGCCATACTGCACGACCTATAGTGCAGAGCAAAATCGTCCTCATATAGCGACGGTATTACTGCTGGACCAGCAGCAGCGACAATACCGTTTATAGCAATCGCGAACAGAGTGACACTAAGGACCGATCCCTGTGGGACTCCATTTTCTTGAACGTGATATTGCGAATATATCCTCCCTACTCTGACACGGAATAGACGGAGGGAAAAAAATTCGCAATAAATACCGGCAAGTTACCTCGGAATCTCCACTGATGCAGGACTGAAAGAATACCATTTCGCCATGTGGTGTCGTAGGCATTCTCTAAGTCAAAGAAAACTGCAACCAAGTGCTGTTTACGGAGAAACGCATCCTGGATCGAGCTCTCCAGGCGGACCAAGTGGTCAGTGGTGGATCGAGCGGTTCGAAAAGCACACTGGTATTCCGACAAGAGTCCTTTTGTCTGCAGACACCACACGAGTCGGCGATTTACCATCCTCTCAAAAAGCTTACACAGGCAGTTTGTAAGACAAATCGGCCTGTAACTTCCTGCATACTTAGGATCTTTGTCAGGCTTGAGGACAGGAATGACTATGCCCTCTCGCCACTGAGACGGAAAATCACCCTCCATCCAGATACCGTTGAACACACGAAGGAGATATAGTAGACTATCATCACTAAGGTGTTTCAACATCTGGTTATGGATGTTGTCCGGTCCAGGAGACGTGTCCTTGCGAAGCGCTAGGTCGCTGCGGAGTTCCCACTCCGAGAAGGGCACGTTGTAGTCCTCTGAAGCTTGAGAGGCAAAACTAAGGTGATGACATTCTGCCTTTCGCTTCACAGCGAGGAAATCAGGATGGTAATTCCCGGAGCCTGATACATCCGCGAAATGACTAGCTAGATGGTCAGCAATCGAGACTGGTTCAGTGATGATATTGCCTGCAATGGAAATTCCCGGTACCTAAGATGATCCATGAATACCCGAAATACGCCGAAGTTTAGTCCACACTTGAGATGATGGAGTGTGTGACGTCATAGACGACACATATCTCTCCCATGGCACCTTCTTACTTTGGCGAATAAGAACCCGCGCCTTAGCGCGGAATTTCTTAAATGTTACCAAGTTGGCCGCAGTAGGCTTTCTACGGTAACGTTTATGAGCACGACGACGTTCTTTGATAGCTGCTGCTATTTCATCGTTCCACCAAGGAACGAGTTTTCGGCGAGGAGTCCCTGAGTAGAAGGGAGTGGTCTCCTCAGCAGCAGCAGCAAGAATAACTCGGGTGATGTAGTTATTTCCTCGCCGACTGTCTGCCTGATATCATCGTTAAAGGCAGCTAACGATGAGTACTTTGGCCAATCAGCATGTTTCAAAATCCATCCAGGGGGAGCCTCGACGGATTTTTGGTTCAGCAAAGTAAGAATGATGGGATAATTGTCACTGTCACAAAGATCGTCGTGTGTGTTCCACCGAAACAGCGGAACCAACGTTGGGCTGGATAGACTTACGTCTATGCGAGAATATGTGCCGTAACGTACACTGAAGTGTGTTGGTTCCCCTGTGTTCAAAATACATAAATCCAGGTCTGTTACCAATGTTTCCAGCTCCCTTCCCCGGGGGCAAGCCGTCTCAGAGCCCCATATGGGGTGATGGGCGTTAAAATCTTCCAACAAGAGGAAGGGAGGTGGAAGCTGATCTAGAAGATCAGTGACATCGTTAATGTTAAGAGGTAGCCCTGGCGGAAAATAGACATTACACACTGTTGTTATGACAGGCAGCGGAACGCGAACAGCAACAGCCTCCAGCGGGGTTCTTAGTGGAACCTCCTCGCTGTAGGTATCAGAACGGACAAAAATGGCAACGCCACCGGAAGCCCGGTGAGCATAATGTCGTTCTGTCGAGTATAGTCGAAAATTTCGCATGACCGTATGATGATCTGGTCGGAAATTTGTTTCCTGAATACAGACTATACTCGCCGAATAGTCGCCGATGAGCTGGCGCAGCTCAGCAAGATGCCTATCATAACCGTTACAGTTCCATTGTAAGAGTGCCATATTGTAGGTGTGGACTTCTTAGGCTTAGGCTAGGAGCAGCGTAATGCTACCTAACCTAAGCTACACTCACATCCCCATCCGAAGATGGAGATTCATGCTCCACGTGCATCTCCCCGTCACTGGACGGGGTGATGCATGCCTTCAGTTTCTTCGACTTTTTCCGGGGGTGGGGTTTCCTCCAAAGAGGGGAGCGCGCAGGTCTTCTAGAAAGAAGACCCGCTGGCGCAGAGTCAGGCCCTGCAGGCGGAGGGCGTGAGGCCTGGTAAGGGCGTTCTTCTTCCCCACCGTCGATTCTTGTTTAGACGGGCTGGGAGGTGGTTTCCCAGCCCTGGTCGACGATGCCGCCTCCGCCGGCTTAGGCGCGGCTTTCGCCGACCTCGTGGGGGAAGGAGACGACTTCTTCCCCTTCTGTGCCGGCGTAGGTTTCCTAGCTGGCACAGGTATATTAGTGGTCGAAGGCCGGGATGGACCAACCTTCGAGCTTGTTCTCGTTGTCTTGGGCGCAGCGATCTTCTGAATAGGTGTTCGAGTTGAAAATGTGGGACCTGGCAGGGACTGTGCTATCAAGCTGAAGTCAAGCGTCTTGGCCGGTGCATTTAGAGAATTAAACTTGCGGCGCGCTTCCTGGTAGGAAAGACCATCCAGGGTCTTGATCTCCTGGATCTTCTTCTCACTCAGATAAGTCGGACAGTTCCGATCCCGAGGAGAATGAAGACCAGAGCAGTTAGTGCACTTGTACGGAGGTGTGCACTACTCCGCGCCGTGAGCTACTTTCCCACATGTACCACACACTGACTGATTCCAGCAACGAGATACCATGTGGCCGAATCTCTGGCATTGATAGCACCGCATAGGAGGCGGGATGTACGGCCTCACATCGCAAGGATAGGTTGTTACCTTGACCTTCTCTGGTAACACCGACAATTTGAAGGAGACTATGAACGCACCTGTGGCAAAGTCTTCACCGTTGACTTTGCGCGTAATGCGCCGGACGTGTGTCACACCACGGTGCTTCATGTCTTCCATCAATTCATCGTCGGTGCTCAGAATAAGATCACGGTGGAAAATAACTCCACGAACCAGATTCAAGCTCTTGTGCTCTTCCACTTTGACAGGGATGTCGCCAAAGTGGTCGCACTTAAACAACTGATCGGCTTGGAGCGCAGTGCTCGTCTTGAGGAGCAAACCACCATTGCGCATTTTCTTAAGTTCCTTCAGTTCGCCATAAACGCGTTCGATGTGCCTACTAAACAGAATCGACTTCACCAGCTTAAAATCGTGCCAAGTTCACCGTATACACCTTCGATATGCCGACTAAAATGTATCGAGTTAACTAGCTTGAAGTCCTGCCCGTCGGTTCTGGTAGCAACCAGGAACCTAGGGAAGCTGGAACCCAGACCAATTCGCTGCGCGTGTTCCCAAAGGGTTGCACCCCTTAGGGAGTCAAATGTTGAAGACTTGGTGACAGGTGGAAGTTGTTTCGACGCCATGCCCGAAATCATCCTCCCCGTATGCCACCCACTCCGGTCAGGGGTCTCTGTAGCCGAACCAAGCAGCCAAGGCAATACCCACGAGGTCGTAGCAGGTATTGCCCGGGGTCCGATGTTGAACGATGCCTAATACGGGATGACTGAGGCAATGAGCACTAGGACTCCCTTCCTCCAGTCACCCGCAATAGCATGTACCCCATAGCGTGTACAGAGCACTTACAGTGGTTGATCATATTATTAGGGCCACTAGGTAAAAATTGAAGAATTTATGTTTGGATCATTATTCTTTTCTATGTGTTTACTTATTGCTTATTTTTATGGTTGGATATTATTAATTACACATTTCCATAGTTAAATTCAACAATCAGCCCTACATTAAGAAGCCTAATAATGAAAACTCTGGTCAAGAATTGAGAGAGTCGCCAATTATGTTACAGTTGCTTGCTGACTGTTGTTGGAGTAACACACGTGATTTATTGTAGATTTGTTTCCTTGCATCTCTTGTGCGAATTTTGCTCTTTAAGTGATACAGTGAAGTGACAAGAGTAGAATACAGTTAATTATAGTTCAGTATATTATTAAGAATACGGGTATTTAGAAAACAAACATGGGGAAAGCTAAAGACCTTTCTCCTAGTAAAATTTCGGAAATAAAAACACTTTTAAAGAATACTGATTATTCACATAGAAAAATAGCGTCTATCACTTCTGTTTCAAAGTCAACAGTGGACAGAATTAAGAAAAAACTTGACCAAGGCACGAATTTGTCACCTAAACGGGTGGGTAAATGTGGCCGCAAAAGAATCACTTCTCCACAAGCAGAGCGCCTGTTAAGAAATATCTTCATTAAACATAGAAAAGCTTCAATAACAGTCATTACAACAAAGATTCGACAAGCGGGGATCAATGTATCTTCAATGACAGCTCGTCGGAGGATCAAAGAGCTGGGTTTCGTTTGTCATCGTCCAGCAAAGAAACCATCACTGTCACCAACCATGATGAAGCAGCGACTATTATGGGCAAAACAACATCGAAATTGGACTGCTGATGAATGGAAAAGGGTAAGCTGTTTACAAAAATTGTAATTTGTTCACTTCCTCCCTGTTGTGCTCAACCGAACTTGGCGTAAACAGGTTTTAATACAAAACTACATTTTTTTCCAGGTTTGCTTCTCGGATGAGTCATCAATACACATCCTTGATAACAGATCTGTATTTGAGAGGAGGCGCAAGGGTGAGAAATACAATAGTGACTGCATTGTCAAGACCGTTAGGCACCCGTTGAGTGTCATGGTGTGGTCCGTCATCAGTAGTAATGGAACCGGCCGCCTGTATATTGTCAAAGGAACCATGAACCAACACCAGTACATTAAGGTCTGGAGAAACGGCTACTTCCACAAGTTCGTGAATGATTCCCAGATGGCAAATTTGTGTTTATGCATGACTCTGCACCTTGTCACAAGGCTAAAACTGTGACAAAGTTCCTTCTGGACAACAAAGTGAAGGTTCTGGATTGGCCTGGCAATTCTCCTGACCTCAACCCGATCAAGAACCTTTGGGGGCTAATGAAGAGGAAAATTTGTGCTCATAATGTCACGAATAAGATCCAACTGATCGAAAGACTTATCAATGTGTGGCATCATGATGATGAAATTAAAAAAAGCTGCCTCAGATTCATTTGTAGTATGCCAGATAGAGTAGAAGCGGTAATTGCTGCGAAGGGAGGTGTTACAAAATATTATATTTTCCTAGTTTCCTTAGTTTTTCATGATTTTCATTAATATCTCAAATGTAAAATTGTGTAATATATTTGTCAAAAGTCCATTTTAGATTAATTAAATGAATATCAGTGAAGTTTAATTGTGTATGTCTTATCAAGTTTGAAAAATACAACTTTCACCTAGTGGCCCTAATAATATGATCAACCACTGTAGTATAGAAAATAAATAAAAATAATTAATAATAATATGTCCTTCTGGCATTCGGCTGTGTGGGGACCTGCGTTGTCAGGCGGATACTACTGCCCGGGTACATGACACTCCCACCCGCCGCGTCCTGGGAGGTTGTGGCACGGGCTTTTGAGCGTAGTCGCACACATAGGAGCTCCATCGCCGAGGAGCAAGCACATCAAAATTTTGATTGGTCTACATCTGACCCTCGGAAAAATGATAAAAAGTAAAGAGGGGACCATGGCCACATGACCCTTTAAGTCGCCTTCTACGACAGGCAGGGATTACCTATGGATGTATTCAGCCTCTCCCATCCACAGGAGGTTCAACACATTGATGATGATGATGCTCGTTGTGTTAAGGGGCCTAACATCGACGGCCATCGGCCCCTAATGGTACTAAATGAAAGAACAAAAATAAAGGCATCCACTGACCAAAATTAAAATAAATTATGGCATAATGAATGGATGGACAGGAACTCAACAAAACACAAAACAAACAAACAAAAACCAGTGGATCGGACTCAATACAGATCGAAAATAACATTATTACCGACCAAGGAACCACTTATAAAGCACAATGATGCTTGGTGTCTAAAGGGGGTGCAAAATCAACGTCTAAGGCCCCACAGAATGGTGCATGTCGCGAGTAAAATAGAACCATGGTATGTGTCATGTTGGGGTATTAATCAGAAGTAGCGAAGACTCACGGTGTTCCACAAAAGATGGTACTACTCACAAGTATTGCAATACGTACAAGTAACGCAGACCTATGGTGTGTCTCACACAATGGCCCAACTCAGAGTCAACGCAAACCGAGAAGGTTCCCCACCTAGGTGTACTAAACACGGGCGCCGGTATTCCCGTGGTGTTCCTCACATAGTGGGTACTAATCAAAGGCAACGCAGACCCACGGTGCTGCTCATATAGTGGTACAACTCACAGGCTACGCCCAGACCCGCGGTTTGCACACATGGGTACGACGCACGGGTACTGGAATCCACCAGGCCAGGCTTTTACTGCTACTAATCACAAACCTATTTCGTACCGAATTTAGTGGTACTACTCGCAAGTACAGGCAACCCATGGTGTTCCCCGCGTGATGGTACGATTCAAAATTAGTTTCATGGTTCTAATTCAGTCAGCCCTTGGTCGCCCCTTTTAGTCGCCTCTTACGACAGGCAGGGGATACCGCGGGTGTGTTCTACATGTGCGTCCCCCACCCGCAGGGGGTAGTGTGTTTGGTCCGCGAGAGGTATTTTATTTCCCTCAAGTCCGCCGGCAAGCCGATTAGGACCCCCCTATCCGCCACCTGGGACGCGCCACTTGGGAGTATCACCTCTCCCCCTGCTACGCCTGCGTAGCAGGTTCGTGGGGTCCAACACATTATACCAAACCACAATCCATGTCCGCGCCAAGGTCGCCCCTTATTGTCGCCTCTAACGACAGGCAGGGGATACCGCGGGTGTATTCTACATGTGCGTCCCCCACCCGCAGGGGGTAGTGTGTTTGGTCCGCGAGAGGTATTTTATTTCCCTCAAGTCCGCCGGCAAGCCGGGTACGACCCCCCTATCCGCCACCTGGGACGCGCCACGTGGGAGTATCACCTCTCCCCCTGTTACGCCATCGTAGTAGATTCGTGGCTACGCGCAAGTAAATGCTACCCATGGTGTTCCCTGCGTGACGGTACTAATTACAAGTAGTTTCATGGTTCTAATTGAATCATCCCTTGGTCGCGCCTTTTTAGTCGCCTCTTACGACAGGCAGGGTATACCGTGGGTGAATTCTTCGTCTGCTTACGACAGGCAGGGAATACCGCGGGTGTATTCTACATGTGCGTCCCCCACCCGCAGGGGGTAGTGTGTCTGGTCCGCGAGAGGTATTTTATTTCCCTCAAGTCCGCCGTCAAGCCGGTTAGGACCCCGCTATCCGCCACCTGGGACGTGCCACGTGGGAGTATCACCTCTCCCCCTGCTACGCCAACGTAGTAGGTTCGCGGGCTCATTGTTTAAACGTGTTTGTCACCTTACCGAGAGGACTGACACAAAACAATTCTTAGCTCAAGTAACATCAAGTCATGAATTGTCTTCACCTTCTATTGATGATGAAAGAAAGTATGACGCGGTGGCAGTAAAAGCTTTTGAGGAGCTTTACTCTATGAAGGCACATGAGTGTGGATAATTCATAAGCACACAACATCCATACTTGTGTGCTTCACACGAACGAGTTCTGGATCAGAATGAACTTCTTGAAATCAAGTGTCCACATTCATGCATAGATGAAATGGTTCCTGTGAAACTGTGGAATAGTTGTATCTTTGTGATGTGCCAGGAAACCTAGCTTTAATACTGATCACTTATAGTACTATCAGATACAAGGGCAGCTGTACTGTGCTGACAGGAGTTTTTGTAGTCTTGTAATATACACCTTCAGGGACATGAAATCTATCCTTGTTCATAGGAATGAAGAATTTATGAAACATATGATTTCTTATCTAAACCTCTTTTACAATAACTATCACAAATCATATACCATAAATAAGTTCCTATACTTAGGCAGTGAATAAGAGATGAGTTCATAAACATTGTGTAACACAAGGATTGTTTTGTAATCATAATGCTGCAACATAATTTACCTTAAATGAAATCACAATTTAATACATTTAATTTATTTTGTTACATAATTTCTGTTCTTAAACTTAATTCCTAAAACAATAAGCACCTGTGCTCATATCCTAAAAGGCTGTAAGCCTACAACTGATCAACAAGTATAATGGAAATTGCTACACATCACTAGAAGTTCTGTTTTTATAGGTACTGTATTTTAAAAGTTACTTAAAACTGACTGTTACTAATCAAGCATCCTTCCCAACAACATTTCTTCTAAAATTGCATAGCATATAACAAACAAATATGACTTCTGTTGACAAGGAAGCGTGTGAGGGACTCACTGGAAATTGCAGTATTTTATATGTTTTACCCAAGCATATTAGTCTCTCAATATTTTTATAGATGGGCAAAAAATAACACAACAGTTATTTCGGAACTGTTCCGGACTCGGAACTGATCTTCAAATGAACAGTACGCCGTAACATCCTGTTCCGAAAGAACAGTGTTCCGTACCGCCTGCACTCGGCAGAATTGGTCTAGCGACATTCTGTTCCGAGAGAACTGTTCCGTATCGCCTGTCCTCAGTTCAGCAGGCTAACTGTTCTGACTCCGGCCAAACTTGAGTGCTAGTTCTCTGCTACACAGGTTCCGATGTTATTTGAAACTATATAGTAATTTCATTGGCTGCAATGAACAGCAGAGGAATATCAAGGGTTGATTTTGAATCTTTGTTGGTATGAATTCTCGCTGCGTTCAACCACGTACAACGGCAAAACATTATTTTATCGCGATTTGCGGCTGTTTGTGTTTTGTGCAATTTGTTCATTACAACTGATAGAAATATACCGGCACCCTAATATTTATTTTAAATATAGCCTGGATAGTTTCTAATTAGTTTTAATATACGGTAGTGTTAAAAGCATTTATTATCATCATTTTAACATGAGCTTCAAGAAGTCAAGGACAAGCCCACTGTGGACCCATTTTGCAGTAGTGGACCTAATTAATAAGTTAGCTAAGTGTGATTTATGTAGTCAAAAACTGTGCTACCGATCTTCAATCACAAATTGGAAGAGACACATTGAACGAAACCATCCCACTGTAAATTTAAGAATTGACGAATTGAGTCAGCAGGATCCTGATATCCCGATAAATTATGATTTTATCAGTACCGGTATACCACTTCCTTCTGACCAAACCAGACCACCACCGCCACCAACACCACAAAATCAGTTTCAGAAAGAAGTGAAGGTAACAGAATATCTGCCCCGAAAATTCGGAGAAAGTTAGAAAAAGAAACTTGATCGTTTGTTATTAAATTTATTTGTTAAAGATCTACAACCTTTTCCAATGGTTGAGGATAAGGGGTTTGTTGAATTCGTGGCAGGCTTGAATTCATCGTACAATTTACCGAGCAGGAAAACAATTGTACAAAACTTGTTACCAGCTGCATATGAAACTTGTTATAACAGTGTGCTTGAAAAATTAAGTTCTGTTAGTTGTGTTTGACAACTGACTGTTGGTCATCAAGAAATACAGAAAGCTACCTGGCTGTTACAGCACATTTCATCTCAGAAGATTTTGAAATGAACTCTATATTGTTAAAATGTTGTTTCTTTGATGGATCGCACAGTAGTGAAAATTTGACTGCAAGAATAAAAGACATTAGTACTGATATGTTCAACCTAACTAATAAAAGTCTTATTGTTGTGTCTGATAATGCTCCAAACATAAAGAATGCTATTGTCAGTGAGTTGGGGTGGAAACACTTCCCGTGCTTTGCACATACTCTTATGTTGCAGGTCCTTTTGGACAATTAAGTGAAATTGATTGTAAGCTATTTCAAGAGAAGCAATATTGCTACTGAAAAGCTGCTTTCATATCAAAAGAACTGTGGCTCCTGCACACCAAAGAAACTGAAACAAGAAGTTCCCACCCGCTGGAATTCTACATTCCACATGCTGCAACGATTTGTAGAGCTAGAGCCTGCAGTGAAGACTACTTTAGCGCTAATCAACAAGGATGTTCCAATTCTAAGTGAAGACGAATGGAAGATGTGCAAAGAGCTGCGCATACTTCATAGACCTTTTGAAGAAGTAACATCAAAATTAAGTGGCGATAAGTATACCACGGCCAGCAGTGTTAATAGTCCTAGCTAGAGGTCTTCTGTCCGTATGTAACAAGCTTGAGAGGGAAACTTTCGCAGAGTGTGTTAGTGCAGTCTTGAAGGAACTGAAGACTGGTCTTAATACCAGGTTTGAAAACATTGAGCACAGCAAAACAATTGCTGTAACCACTTTCCTGGACCCAAGGTTCAAAAGTCTGGCCTTCAGTGATGAAAGTGCTGCTGAAAATGCAAAAAGGTTGGTGACGGGGAGTTTAACAAGAAAGATGAATGAAAACAAAATCCATGAAAAGCTGGAAGAAAGAAACACCACAGAAGAAGGCAGCAGTGAATTTTCAGTTTGGGGGGAGTTCGACAACCTAGTTCGGGCAGTTAAACCACAAGGTAAGCTGGTTCATTTACAAACAAAATCTATGGAAAAATAAAGTGAGCTGCATACATTTGAAATATTGTTTTTATACAAGTGATTCCTTTTTTAACTGCTGTACATTGTTTTCGCAGGTACAGCAACGTCTGCTGCTATAATGGAGGTACAAAAGGTATCTGGAGGACGGCTACCTCCCTCGAAAGGAAGATCCACTGTTGTGGTGGCGCAATCATCAGCATGTCTATCCATGATGATGATGATGATGATGCTTGTTGTTTAAAGGGGCCTAACATCGAGGTCATCGGCCCCTAATGGTACGAAATGAAACGACAAAGTAAAAGTTCAAAATTATCCACTGACCAAAATAAAAAATGTCATGAAGAATGAATGAACGAATCAATGAATGAATGAACATGAATTTAAAACAATCAGTGGATCCGACTCAAAACAATATCATAGTTAATAGTATTACTGACCAAGGGACCACTTCCAAAAGCAAATCGATGATGCTTGGTGTCTAAATGGGTCCAAAATACAAGTCAAAGGCCCCTCAGAATGATACTTATCGCTAGTAATGTAGAACCATGGTATCTGTCCTGTTGCGGTACTAATCAATGGTAGCAGAGACTTGCGGTATTCCACACATTATTGTACTACTCAAAGCTTATGAAATTCGACATTAATACAGACCTATGTTTTTCTCACTCTGCGGCGCCATTCACAGGCAACGCAAACCTATGATGTTCATCACATAAGAGTACTAACCACAGGGACCTCTCCCTATCCCGTGGTGTTCCTCATATAGTGGGTACTAATCACAGGTAAGGCAGGTCCATGGTAGCTATCATCCCATGGTCCCGCTCATATGGTGGTACTAATCACAGGTACTGCAAAAGCCGACCGCGCGGTGCTCCTGTGTGCTACTAATCACAAACCTATTTCGTACGTAATATAGTGGTACTACGCACAAGTAAAAGCGACCCTTGGTGTTCTCCGCGTGGTGGTACTAATCACATGTAGTTGCATGGTTCGAATACAATCATCCCTTGGTCGCCCCTTTTAGTCGGCTCTCACGACAGGCAGGGGATACCGTGGGTGTATTATTCGTCTGCCTCCCCCACCCACAGGGGGTGTGTGTTTGGTCCGCGAGAGGTATTTTATTTCCCTCAAGTTCGCCGGCAAGCCGGTTAGGACCCCCCTATCCGCCACCTGGGACGCGCCACGTGGGAGTATCACCTCTCCCCCTGCTACGCCTGCGTAGCAGGTTCGTGGCATGTCTATCCAAATCTTGCTAAGTTAGCCATGAGCAGATTGTGGGTCACAGCAACCTCTGTGCCTTGTGAAAGGCTTTTTTCAAAAGCAGGGTCTGTAATAACCGACAGACGCACGCGTCTCAGTCCCAGACATGTTGAAAGAATGTTATTTTTAAATTCCAACCAAAACTGCTGATTTACTGGTTTGCTGCAAGATACTATTAATATGTTTCAATCTTATTACACAAACCTATTTCTAATTACAGAAGGTGAAAAGGTAGCAGGCAAAAATATTTTTATGAGGTATATTTTTCAGTTAAATATCATAATATTATAAAAAAGCTGGTTCATTTCACTAGCACCTGCAAAGTATGAAACCTTCATACAACATGCTATTCAGATCTGCTTTGACCACTGAGTATACTGTGAAGCTGTTTGCTGATGCCAGAACATGTGAGTAAAAAATGTTTATTTCTGAAAATAATTTGCTTGAACTACCAAACCTTGAATTTTACAATCTTGTACCTTTCTTAATAACTTAAAGCAGAAAGCAGCTTTTCAGTCATAATACTGCTTCTCTTGAAATAGCTTAGAAGTTAATTTCAGTAGCAGTAGCTTTCAGTAACTTCAGTATTTTTTATAACTTCCAGTAAAATCACCAGTAGCCTAATAGTAATAAGCCTACTTCCCCAGGATGAGTTGGCAATGTTAGTGTTGTAAGAACGGCTTTCTTTTAAATGCACAGCTGTAATATCATCCTTAACACCAATGAATGTAACACATGAGCACAGACTACCGCTTTACTATATGCTGTGTGGTCACATGTATGAAGAGGATGCTGTATGGTAAGAGTATACATCACAGTTTGCACCTGCACTCCATCATTTTAGTTACAACACTCGATTTTGAACTTCTTAAATGTTTTTGCAGTAGATACCATAAAATTATATGCTTAAACACTCATAAAAGAGCAGCAGTTTTATCATATATGTAACAAGCTAACCTCATGCTATCAAACTTTTAAAATTATATTCTTGTACCACCATAGAATCTAGAATTTATTTATGAGAAAAAATGCTACAGTCTTGAATCTCATACTGCCAAAAGCATATCGTAGGGTAATTGTTGGAGCAAGTTAGATTACTTATCAGTTTAGATACCTACAACCATTCCTTAAAAATGGACATATAAATACTGTCAGATGAGTAAATATAATTAACTTATGTAAACAGCTTATGTCACTCCATGCAGATTTCTTGGTCCACAAATTCAGCTTCGCCTAGCAAGGCTCTTTAAGTGATCTTGTCATCAGCTAACTATGTGCTCTGAATTTCTGAAATCCTGCTCATAATTTCTTCTAATTCCTTCTGGATAAAGATATTTGTTTACCTTGTTTAAATTAAGCAACCGTGTACTGTTCTGTTGCAATAAGACATCTCTGTTCTCAAAAAACAGCTACTCCTTGGTGGATGGTGTTTCCCCAGGCTGAATGTTCCAGGGCGTGTACTTCCTGGTTGTCAGTATTGATGCTATATTTCTTCAGGGTGGTTTTGCTGTCTTTTGTACCTCTTTCCCTGGCCTCCAATAGGCCGGTGACCCTTACCTCAGAGTAAAGTACTTGTTTTGGGATGTTATGAATGGGCATTCGAACTATGAGCCCACCCTAATGTAGCTGATGTCAGGCTAGGATCACCTCTATGCCCTGTAATCGTAAAACAGGGTTATAGATTCTGTTACCGTGTTTTTGCGGTAGTTAGAGGTGAAAGAAGGTGCGGGTGTGAACGGGTCTCAAGCTACGAAATTAGAGTTCATGTAAAATTAACAAGGTTATATTTTCTTTTCAAAATGAAGAAATAACAAGCATGGCAGGTACAGAGTAGCAAGTCAACAAAATGTAGTTACAATATTTACCGGATTTGGGCTCAGCGCCCTTACTTCACAATTCTTGGGCAATCAGCCCAACCTTACTCCAAAATAAGTTTTAACAGAGGGGCAGAAAACCCCATTCATGCTCCGGAGCACTTGCTCCAAATTACACAGAAAAGCCTCCTCGAGGCATACAACACTCAAAGAGCCACTCGCTCTCAAACTTTAAGCCTCTCAAAGGCCACACCAAACTCCACCTTCAAGTTGTCCCCTCAGGACATAGACACAGGGGTAAAATACACAACCTACTGAGGTCTATTAAGTGAGAAAAAGATTAATTACATGACCTCTAAAATAACAATTTGAGAGGAGGCGAACTTGCGCTCCTAATACGCTTGTTTGAAACCTACTTGGCACTAGGCCGTTAATACAAGGGCTAATCCCATACTAAAGAGGTGACTTAAGAAAGAAACAATTTACATTACGTTAAAGAAGAATAGGTTGAGAAAAAATAAGTGCACCTCAAAACAATATGAGTGGGAGCTCGAGAGGGTTAGGCACTCTCTATCCCGATATGCAGTTTAAAGAGAGAATAGATACCAAGGGTCTTTACATTTTAAGGAAGGTTACATTATGGAAAAGCTTCGGACCCGCCCCGAGAGTTAAACTGCTGAGCTAGCAAAGAAAGAAGTTATTAATCGGCCATTACCTTGTTGTTGACCGCTGCCGAAGAAAGAGGCGCTTCCCGCCCCCTGCTATGTACTTTACACACTGAAAGATGGTACAGAAGTGGAGCAGAGACCCAAAAATCAGCAGTTTATATACTCTCGCGGAAAGTTCGAGGCGTTTTAGGGAAGAGAACACCCGCCCACAATCACTTTATTGGCTAGGGTACAGCAACATATTCAAGTTGGGGGAAGATACATCAGATTGGTCAGAAATTAATTAAAGAAATTCGGCATTGGCTAAATACAAAACAAGGGGAAAGAGAGGGGTATACAGCCAACTTAAACAATAACAGAAAGAAATTTAACAAGAAACAAACTTTTGAAATAAAAATTTCTCCAAAAAACAGTTCTTTCACATCGCACTAGGGTGCACCATTGTAGTTTTTCAGTAGTGTCCTCTAGAAGAGAAAGTTCACACTTCTTACTACCGGTAAAACAAAAATACATCAAAAGTGGCACAGTTCAAAAACTCCAAACTTTCCAAGTAGTGACATCTTCTGAGAAACTTGAAAATTACTACCGTCGATAAAGTTCAGACTTCCTCCAGCAGAGGAGTTTCAACTGGCGCACATTTTAAATTAGCGGCGTGGAGGTGTACCGCCCGGTACAGATTCCATTCAGTATTATTATTATTATTATTATTATTATTATTATTGAACCGTGAGTTTTATCTCCCCCCGCCTTAACGAACTTGATATGTCCGGCGCTCCTAGTGAGCTCACAGAAATTTATTGTAATTAATTGTGCGTGTTTCTGTCTATCTTGGCCATTGAGTTGTTGTAATAAATGTGTTCGCTCCCTGTTCCTCACTTATGGCTCTATGGGCAAGGAATTCGTTCCGTCCTGGGGTGTCCCTCCGTTCTCGCCTTCCTCTTCGTATGTCTATCTTCTGCCATGCCACCTCGCGTGCGCTTATCCCCTCCCGGCTTCTCCGAGAGAGGGGGCGTGCTGACGTTGGTTTTGAGTCCTTCCCCTCCCAGCGAGCCTGGGCGGCTCGCCGGGCGGTGGACAGAACGACTCGCTTGCTGCACTTGGAGCAAAGCGCTTCTCTTCATCGAACCAAGGACCGTGAGGGGGCATGGGAGGTAAGATCTTCAGGTTTTCTAAATGTTGGTAGGATGATGGGAGGAACTACGATACGGATATGTAAAGCCCTCTATCTGGCGACTTTAGGTTGTAAACTGATTAGAGGAGGTTTAGTGCCGAGGTATTATTGAGTAATGAACTTGAAGTGTTATAGCCCTTAATTTCTATGTTTCTTGTATCATAAGCTATCGGTGGCCACTAGAGCCTACGTTATCGATATTAGTTTGTAATCACGGTAGGAGCCAAGGAAAGAGCTCACGCAAATGTTATGAAGGTTCCCGAATGTTCTCGGAGTTTAGTTCGAGAAGCGATGTTTTACGTTTGCTATGGTACCCGAAAGGGATGTTAACTTGACGTTCACTTTAGATGAGGTAGCTGGTGAACTGTGTATACGTAGCAGCCTTGTAGTGATATGTTTGAAGTTTGGGTTTATACGGTACCAAGTCGAATAGTTATGTTCATGTTAGATCTCTAGTAAGAGGAGAGGATTACCTTTCTGTTTAAGATGAATGATGGAAACGGGTCAAAACCCTCCTTTTAACCATATTAGTTCCCAAGCGCTTCCGAATATGTTGTTCTTAATTGTGTGTAAAATAAATGTTCTAGTCAAGCTGTTCGAGATTTTGTCTTGACAATATACCTCTGGGTTGGTCCTTACGTTTATTAATCCAGATCCCTAGCCCGCTCTCCTTTGGGTCGTCCTGCCGGTAGAGTCACGGCACAGTGCTGGCAGCCAGGAGCGTGGTTCGATCTGGACTTTTCTTCATTTACTTGCAAAATTTGAGCCCTGGGAGCTCTCTCGTCTCGGTATTTCGTAATTCTGCTTGGTGTCTTGTATCATTTACACGATGGCTGCTCGAGGCATTGTTTATCTGGGACCTTTGCGGAAGGAGGAATTGCTGTATGAGTTAGCATTACGTAATTTATAATCAAAAGGGAGACTTAAGGCCGATGAACTCTTGTTGAGGAACAATTTACATAGGAATGTTTCAGCGCCCTGTTATACTGAAAGCGAGGTGGCGAGTTCGGTATCCCTTATTGAGGCTAATCTCTGATATTGCCTCAGTGATGGATTACCTGGAGAGCGACGTAGCTTCGCCCCATCAACTTAAGAGAGTACAGGGTCGTTTGATGCATTACATTCATCGTGTGAGAGATCTGCTGTCATTAGAATTAAAGAAGGAGGCGTTAAATCAGGTTCAGGATTTAAAGGTCAAATCTTCTAAACTTTTAGAGAATGTTGAGACTTGGCTAGCTGACCCGTCTATCAAAACTAAGCCGGTGTTACCTTCCACTGCGACGGTAGTAGGCGAGTTAAATCAACCTACTCCTGACCTTGGGTCTGACAAGCAGCGAACTTCCCTCGAGCCGCATTTCTCATCTTTAGAGTGCTCTTCAAAACATCAGACTACGAGTCAACAGCCACCCTTGTCTTGTAATTGTCGCTCTGCGACTGCCATATTACGCGAGCTATAGTGCAGAGCAAAATCATCCACATATAGCGACGGTATAACTGCCGGACCAGCAGCAGCAACAATACCGTTTATGGCAATCGCGAACAGAGTGACACTAAGGACCGATCCCTGTGGTACTCCATTTTCTTGAACATGGTATTGTGAATATGTCCTCCCTACTCGGACACGGAATAGACGGAGGTACAAGAAATTCGCAATAAACGCCGGCAAGTTACCTCGGAGTCTCCATTGATGCAGGACTGAAAGGATACCATATCGCCATGTGGTGTCATAGGCCTTCTCTAAGTCAAAGAAAACAGCTACCACGTGCTGTTTGCGGAGAAACGCATCCTGGATAGAACTCTCCAGGCGTACCAAGTGGTCAGTGGTGGATCGAGCGGCTCGAAATCCACATTGGTACTCGGACAAAAGTCCTTGTTTCTCCAGACACCATACGAGTCGGCGATTTACCATCCTCTCAAACAGCTTACACAGGCAGTTTGTAAGGCAAATAGGTCTGTAACTTCCTGCATACTTAGGATCTTTGTCAGACTTGAGGACAGGAATGATTATGCCCTCTCACCACTGAGACAGAAAAGCACCCTCTGTCCAGATTCGGTTGAACACACGAAGGAGATAGAGTAGACTATCATCACTAAGGTGTTGCAACATCTGGTTATGGATGTTGTCCGGTCCAGGAGACGTGTCCTTGCAAAGCGCTAAGGCGCTGCGGAGTTCCCACTCCGTAAAGGGCACGTTGTAGTCCTCTGAAGCTTGGGTGGCAAAACTAAGGTGATGACGTTCCGCCTCCCGCTTCAGAGCGAGGAAATCAGGATGGTAATTCCCGGAGCCAGATACATCCGCGAAATGACTAGCGAGATGGTCAGCAATCAGGAGGGGTTCAGTGACGATATTGCCTGCAATGGAAATTCCCGGTACAGAAGATGATCCTTGGATACCAGAAATCCGTCGAAGCTTAGTCCACACTTGGGATGATGGAGTATGTGACGTCATAGATGACACATCTCTCCCATGAAGCCTTCTTACTTTGTCGAATAAGAACTCGCGCCTTAGCGCGGAGTTTCTTAAATGTTACCAAGTTGGCCACAGTAGGCTATCTACGGTAACGCTTATGAGCGCGACGGCGTCCTTTGATGACTGCTGCCATTTCATCGTTCGATGATTGATTGATTGATGATTGTTGTTTAAAGGGGCCTAACATCTAGGTCATCGGCCCCTAATGGTACGAAATGAGACGAAATGGAATGACATATTAAAAGTCTAACATTCTCCACTGACCAGAATTCAAAAGCGTGAGAACGAAGAATGAATGGATGGACATGAATTTAAAACAATCGGTGGATGCGACCCGCAAGGTCTCATATTCACATAAACTGACGTGACAAAATGGTATTACTGACCAAGGGACTACTGCTATAGCATAACACTGAATGGATTATGCGTGCAGTCAACAGGGCGTCCTAAATCGAAGTTATCGGCCCCTCATAACGTTACTGATCGCTAACAAAGTAGAACCATGGTATTTGTTCTGTTGCGGTACTAATCAAAAGTAGCAGAGACTTGCGGTATTCCACACACTATTGTACTACTCAGAGCTTATGAAATCCGACATAGAATACAGACCTATATTTTTCTCACTTTGCGGCGCCATTTACAGGAAACGCAAACCTTTGGTGTTCACCACATAAGAGTACTAACCACAGGGACCTCTCCCTATCCCGTGGTGTTCCTCATATAGTGGGTACTAATCATAGGCAAGGCAGAACCATGGTAGCTATCATCCCATGGTCCTGCTCATATGGTGGTACTAATCACAGGTGCTGCAAAAGCCGACCGCGCGGTGCTCCTGTGTGCTATTAATCACAAACCAATTTCGTACCTAATGTAGTGGTACTACGCACAAGGAAAAGCAACCCTTGGTGTTCCCCGCGTGATGGCACGAATCAAAAGCAGTTTCATGGTTCCAATTTAAACATCCCTTGGTCGCCCCTTTTAGTCGCCTCTCACGACAGGCAGGGGATACCGTGGGTGTATTATTCGTCTGCCTCCCCCACCCACAGGGGGTGTGTGTTTGGTCCGCAAGAGGTATTTTATTTCCCTCAAGTCCGCCGGCAAGCTGGTGAGGACCCCCCTATCCGCCACCTGGGACGCGCCACGTGGGAGTATCACCTATCCCCCTGCTACGCAGGTTCGTGGATTTCATCGTTCCACCAAGGAACGAGTTTTCGGCGAGGAGTCCCCGAGAAAACCGGAATGGACTCTTCAGCAGCAGCAAGAATAATTTGGGTGACGTAAGTTATTTAATCGCCGACAGTTCGCCTGATATCATCGTTAAAGACAGCTAGTGATGTGTACTTTGGCCAATCAGCATGTTTAAGAATCCATCGAGGGGGAGTCTCGACGGATTTATGTTTCAACAAAGTAAGGATGATGGTAAAATGGTCACTGTCACAGAGATCACCGTGAGTATTCCACCGAAACAGTGGAACCTACGTTCGGCTTCATAGACTTACGTCTATGCGAGAGTATGTGCCGTAGCGTACACTAAAGTGAGTTGGTTCCCCTGTGTTCAAAATACATAAATCCAGATCCCTTAGTAGTATTTCCAGCTCTCTTCCTCGGGGACAAGACGTCTCAGAGCCCCATATGGGGTGATGGGCGTTATAATCGCCCAAGAAAAGGAAGGGTGGTGGAAGCTGAGCTATAAGTTCGGCGACATCATTTATGTTCAGATGCTGGCCTGGTGGAAGATAAACATTACACACTGTTGCTATGAAAGGCAGCGGAACGCGAACAGCGACAGCCTCAAGTGGGGTTCTTAATGGAACCTCTTCGCTGTAGGTGTCAGAACGTACAAAAATGCCAACACCACCGGACGCCCGGTGAGCATAATACCGTTCTGTCGAGTATAGACTGAAACTTCTGAAGACCGTATGATGACCAGGTCTGAAGTTGGTCTCCTGAATACAGACTATACTCGCTGCGTACACAGTAATGAGCTGACGTAACTCAGCAAGATGCCTGTCATAACCGTTACAATTCCACTGTAACAGTGTCATAGTGTGGACTATAAAAGGAGCGTTAGGTTATGAGCGATAAAATGCTCGTAAGCCTAAACACTATCTACTTCTACATCCGTAGATGTAGAGGACAGTGCGACATCCATCCCGTCATCAAAGGATGGCAGGGGTGCCGCCCAGAACTTCGACGCGTTTCGGGCGCGAGGGGGCCCCGTACGAAGACAACGCGCAGGTTTGGGAGCAGGAGTACCTCCCGGCGCAGACTCATACCCCCCAGATGGGGGGCATGACTTCTCCTTCGCAGGGTAAATCCGAGAGCGCTCAGGACGGGCGCTCTTCTTCCCCTTTTTCTTTTCTTTTCTAGTTTAGACGGGCTGGGAGATGGTTTCCCAGTCCTGGTCGACGATGCCGCCTCCGCAGGCTGGGGCACGACTTTCGTCGACCTCCTACGGGGGGGGGGCCCTTAGTCTTCCCCCCTTGCTGTGCCGGCTGGGAACTGCCAGCCTGCACAGACTTCTGGTTGGTCGAAGGTGGGGTGGTCCCCTCCTTCGAGCTTTGACTATTTGCCACGTTGCTGGGAGCAGCAACAGTCGTCTTGGGCGCAGCGGTCTGGACAGGTGTCGAGGTTGTAAATGACGAACCTGGAAGACTCTGAGCTATCAAGCTATAGTCGAGTGTACGGGCAGGTGTATTCGTAGAATTAAACTTACGGCGCGCTTCCTGATAGGAAAGACCATCCAGGGTCTTGATCTCCTGGATATTCTTCTCACTGAGGTATGTCGGACAATTCCGATCCCGAGGAGAATGAAAACCGGAGCACACTTGTAGGGAGTTGTGCACTCCTCCGCGCCGTGAGCTACTCGTCCACATGTACCACATACAGCCTGATTCGAACCGCGAGATACCATATGTCCCAATCACTGGCATTGATACCATCGCATAGGAGGCGATTGATTGATGATTGTTGTTTAAAGCGCCTAACATCTAGGTCATCGGCCCCTAATGGTACGATGATGATGATGATGCTTGTTGTTTTAAGGGGCCTAACATCGAAGGTCATCGGCCCCTAATGGAACGAAATGAATGACATGAGACATGAAGTTAAAATTTTAAAAAGTATCCACTGACTAGAGTTAAAAAAGAATGGTGATGAAAAATGAGGGTGAGATTAAAACAGTCAGTGGATCTAATACGCAATGCCTTATGTTCTATTAAAATAAGAGAAAGTACAGGAAATTGAAGGAATAAGGCATTGCCCAGTAATACAGATATTAACACATAATTTACGTTAGACGTTCAAATAACACATTAAAATGCGCAACACAAAATAAAAAGAAGTCAATGAAATAAAAGCGCAACTGACATAAACAACACTAGGACAAAGGACAACATCACACACGATAAAACAGACCGCTATCCCTCATAAACCGGATGACGAGGTCTGCTGACTGCTCGTCATCGCGCAAGATAAGGGAGATAGTACTCGGAAGGTTAATACTACGGCGCAGATCGACCAGGTCCACGCACTCCGTAAGGATGTGTACCACGGTAAGATGGTCGCCGCAGGTACACACCGGAGGGGGTTCTCCTTTCAGTAGATGGGAGTGCGTCAAGATACCGTGGCCGATCCGAAGGCGACATAATACCACGGCTTCCCTCCGCGAAGCCCGCAGGGAAGTCCTCCATACCTTCGGTGTTCCTTTTATCGCTCTCAGCTTATTGGGAAGTGGGATGGCCTGCCACTCCATCTCCCAATGAGACATAACCAGATGTCTCAGCTGAGAGCGAATATCACTTGCTGGAACCTTGAAAGGCAACGGGGGCAGTGTAACTGCCTCCTTGGCAGCCTGATCTGCTAACTCGTTTCCCTCTATGCCCATGTGGCTGGGGAGCCACACAAACGTAATTCTGGTGCCGGCATCCGAACACCCGGCCAGCAGGTCCTGGATCCGCTGCACCAGAGGGTGTCGAGGGAAACAGGTATCAATAGACTGAAGCGAACTCAAGGAGTCAGTACACACAAGAAAGTGTCGGCGCTCATTGTCTAGTGCGTACCGCAGAGCCTCACAGATAGCATAGAGCTCTGCCGTGTACACACTACAGGTATCCGGGAGAGCAAAAAGAAACCGATCATTGTCGACAACGAACGCACAGCCCACCTTCGTATCTGTCCTTGAACCATCCGTGTAAACGACGACTGAACCTGGATAGCGGCCAACAACGGACAGGTAGATCCTCCGATAAATCGAAGGGTCCGTGTCTCCTTTCGGGCCAGTGTGCAAATCCAGGATGATTTCAGGTCGTCGCACAACCCACGGAGGTACCCCACTTGGTTGTCTGACAAGGCAAGGAATCGAAGGTACGTCAAACAATTCATAACTGCTATCCAAGCGTATCCCAACCGGCCGCGTCGCACGTGGATGAGCAACGTACAACAAGCGGTTGCCATTGCTGAACACGCAGGGATAGCTCGGATGAAGTGGCATCTGTCGCAAATTTGCAGCATATGTAAGTAGTAGTTGCTGGCGCCTCAGGTGTAGAGGCGGCACACCAGACTCAGCGAGCAGGCTAGCGATGGGGCTAGTACGAAAAGCTCCCGTCGCCAACCTAACCCCGCTGTGGTGGATACTGTTCAGCTTCGCAAGAACGCTTGGTCTTGCGGAGCATATGCTGCACTGCCGTAGTCTAACCGGGATAAAATGTGTGCCCGATAGAATCGCAGGAGCACCACGCGGTCAGCCCCCCAATTAGTGCTGCTAAGAAACTTCAAGAGGTTAAGCCTGTTGGTGCATTGCACTTTTAGCTCCCGCACGTGTGGCTCCCACGATAATTTACTGTCAAAAAGGAGCCCAAGAAATCGGTAGGTGTCAACAACTGGAAGAACGACATTTCCTAGATAAAGCTCAGGATGAGGGTGAAGAGTACGTTGACGACAAAAGTGGACAACGGAGGTCTTTGCGGCAGAAAACCGAAAGCCATGTTCTAAGGTCCACTTCTCCACCCTCCTAATAGCTTGCTGTAACTGTCGCTCTGCGACTGCCATACTGCACGAGCTATAGTGCAGAGCAAAATCATCCACATATAGGGACGGTATTACGGCTGGACCAGCAGCAGCGACAATACCGTTTATGGCAATCGCGAACAGAGTGACACTAAGAACCGATCCCTGTGGGACTCCGTTTTCTTGAACGTGGTATTGCGAATATGTCCTCCCTACTCGGACACGGAATAGACGAAGGGACAAAAAATTCGCAATAAATACCGGCAAGTTACCTCGGAATCTCCATTGATGCAGGACTGAAAGGATGCCATATCGCCAGGTGGTGTCGTAGGCCTTCTCCAAGTCAAAGAAGACAGCTACCAAGTGCTGTTTGCGGAGAAACGCATCCTGGATAGAGCTCTCCAGGCGTACCAAGTGGTCTGTGGTGGATCGAGCGGCTCGAAATCCACATTGGTACTCGGACAAAAGTCCTTGTTTCTCCAGACACCACACGAGTCTGCGATTTACCATCCTCTCAAATAGCTTACACAGGCAATTTGTAAGACAAATCGGTCTGTAACTTCCTGCATACTTAGGATCTTTGTCAGGCTTGAGGACAGGGATGACTATGCCCTCTCGCCACTGAGACGGAAAATCACCCTCTGTCCAGATTCGGTTGAACACACGAAGGAGATATAGTAAACTATCATCACTAAGGTGTTTCAACATCTGGTTATGGTGTTGTCCGGTCCAGGAGACGTGTCCTTGCAAAGCGCTAAGGCGCTGCGTAGTTCCCACTCCGTAAAGGGCACGTTGTAGTCCTCTGAATCATGGGTGGCAAAACTAAGGTGATGACGTTCTGCCTCCCGCTTCAGAGGGAGGAAATCAGGATTGTAATTCCCGGAGCCAGAGACATCCGCGAAATGACTAGCGAGATGATTAGCAATCGCGAGGCGATCAGTGGCGACACTGCCTGCAATGGAATTTCCCGGTACAGCAGATGATCCTTGAATACCCGAAATTCGTCGAAGTTTCGTCCACACTTGAGATGATGGAGTATGTGACGTCATGGACGACACATATCTCTCCCATGAAGCCTTCTTACTTTGTCGAATAAGAACTCGCGCCTTAGCGCGGAGTTTCTTAAATGTTACCAAGTTGGCCACAGTAGGCTGTCGACGGTAACGTTTATGAGCGCGACGGCGTTCTTTGATGGCTGCTGCTATTTCATCGCTCCACCAAGGAAAGAGTTTTCGGCGAGGAGCCCCCGAGAAAAACGGAATGGACTCCTCAGCAGCAGCAAGAATAACTTGGGTGACGTAAGTTATTTCCTCGCCGACGGTCCGCCTGACATCATCGGTAAAGACAGCTAGTGATGTGTACTTTGGCCAATCAGCATGTTTAAGAATCCATCGAGGTGGAGCCTCGACGGGTTTATGTTTCAACAAAGTAAGAATGATGGGAAAATGGTCACTGTCACAGAGATCATCGTGTGCATTCCACCGAAACAGTGGAACCAACGTACGGCTGCATAGACTTACGTCTATGCGAGAGTATGTGCCGTAACGTACACTAAAGTGAGTTGGTTCCCCTGTGTTCAAAATACATAAATCCAGATCTGTTAGAAGTGTTCCCAGCTCTCTTCCTCGGGGGCAAGGTGTTTCAGAGCCCCATATGGGGTGATGGGCGTTAAAATCTCCCAATAAGAGGAAGGGTGGTGGAAGCTGATCTATAAGATCAGCGACATCATTGATGTTCAGATGCTGGCCAGGTGCTGTTGCTATGACAGGCAGCGAGACGCGAACAGCTACAGCCTCAAGAGGGGTTCTTAATGGAACCTCTTCGCTGTAGCTATCAGAACGTACAAAAATGCCAACGCCTCCGGAAGCCCGGTGAGCATAGTATCGTTCTGTCGAGTATAGTTTGAAATGCCTCAAGACCGTATGATGACCAGGTCTGAAATTGGTCTCCTGAAGACAGACTATACTCGCTGCGTACTCACTAATAAGCTGACGTAACTCAGCAAGATGCCTGTCATAACCGTTACAATTCCACTGTAACAGTGCCATAGTGTGGACTATAAAAGCAGTGTTAGGTTATGAGCGAAAGAATGCTCGTAAGCCTAAACACTATCTAGTTCTACATCCGTAGATGTAGAGGACAGTGCGACATCCATTCCGTCATCGAAAGATGGCAGGGGCGTCGCCCAGAACTTCGACGCTTTTCGAGAGCGAGGGGGTCCCCTACGAGGAGAGCGCGCCGGTTTTGGAGCAGGAGTGCCTCCTGGCGCAGACTCATATCCCCCAGATGGGGGGCATGACTTCTCCTTCGCAGGGGAAGTCCGAGAGCACTCAGGACGGGCGCTGTTCTTCCCCTTCTTTTTTTCGAGTTTAGACGGGCTGGGAGATGGTTTCCCAGCCCTGGTCGACGGTGCCGCCTCCGCCGGCTGGGGCACGACTTTCGTCGACCTCCTAGGGGGGGGAGACTTAGTCTTCCCCCCTTGCTGTGCCGGCTGGGAACTGCCAGCCGGCACAGACTTCTGGTTGGTCGAAGGTGGGGTGGTCCCCCCCTTCGAGCTTTGACTATTCGCGACGTTGCTGGGAGCAGCAACAGTCGCCTTGGGCGCAGCGGTCTGGACAGGTATCGAGGTTGTGAATGACGAACCTGGAAGACTCTGAGCTATCAACCTATAGTCGAGTGTACGGGCAGGTGTATTCGTAGAATGAAACTTACGGCGCGCTTCCTGGTAGGAAAGACCATCCAGGGTCTTGATCTCCTGGATCTTCTTCTCACTCAGGTATGTCGGACAGTTCCGATCCCGAGGAGAATGAAAACCGGAGCAGTTAGTGCACTTGTATGGAGTTGTGCACTCCTCCGCGCCGTGAGCTACTCGTCCACATGTACCACATACAGCCTGATTCGAACAGCGAGATACCATATGTCCGAATCGCTGACATTGATAGCATCGCATAGGAGGCGGGATGTACGGCCTCACATCGCAACGGTAAGTTGTTACCTTGACTTTCTCTGGTAACACTGACAACTTGAAAGAGACAATGAAGGCACCAGTGGCAACGTCTTCACCGTTGACCTTGCGCGTAATGCGCCGGACGTGTGTCACGCCACGGTTCTTCATGTCTTCCATCAACTCGTCGTCAGTGTTCAAAATAAGGTCGCGGTGAAAGATGACTCCGCGAACCAGGTTCAAGGATTTATGCTCCTCCACTTTGACGGGGATTTCGCCAAAGTGCTCGCACTTAAGCAACTGATCAGCTTGCAGTGCTGTACGAGTCTTTAGAAGCAAACTACCGTTGCGCATTTTCTTCAGTTCCTCCAGTTCGCCATAGACGCCTTCGATGTGTCTACTAAACAGGATCGACTTCACCAGCTTAAAATCCTGCCCATCGGTTCTGGTAGCGACCAGAAACCTAGGGAAGCTGGATCCCATTCCTTCACGCTGCGCATGTTCCCAGGGAGTTGAACCTCTCAGGGAAGCAAAAGTTAAAGACTTAGGTGGGCGACCACCTTGTGAGAGCCGACTTCGTTTGGAAGCCATGCCCGATAGCATCCTCCCCGAATGCCACCCACTCCGATCAGGGGTCTCTGTAGCCGAACCAAGCAGCCAAGGCAATACCCACCTGGTCGTAGCAGGTATTGCCCGGGGTCCGATGTTGAACGATGCCTAATACGGGATGACTGAGGCAATGAGCACTAGGACTCCCTTCCTCCGGTCACCCGCAATAGCATGTACCCCATAGCGTTTACAGAGCACTAAATATAGAGAAAAAAATAAAAATAATTAATAATAATATGTCCTTCTGGCATTCGGCTGTGCGGGGACCTGTGTTGTCAGGCGGATACCACTGCCAAGGTACATGGCGCTCCCACCACGCAATGGTCCTGGGTGGACAGTTGCGGGCTTTTGGGCGTAATCGCACACGTAAGAGGCCCATCTCCGGGCAGCACGCACATCAAAATTTTGAATGGTCTACATCTGAACCTCGGAAAAATAATAATAAAATAAAGAGGGGACCATGGCCACATGACCCTTTAAGTCGCCTTCTACGACAGGCAGGGATTACCTGTGAATGTACTCGACCCCTCCCATCCACAGGAGGTCCAACACGTTATACCAAACCGCAATCCATGTCCGCGCCTAGGTCGCCCCTTTTAGTCGACTCATACGACAGGCAGGGGGTACCGCGGGTGTATTCTGCATGTGCGTCCCCCACCCGCAGGGGGTCCTAATGGTACGAAATGAGACGAAATGGAAATACATATAAAAAGTCTAAAATTCTCCACTGACCAGAATTCAAAAATGTGACAACGAAGAATGAATGGATGGACATGAATTTAAAACAATCAGTGGTTGCGACCCGCAATGTCGCACAGTCACATAAACGGACGTGACAATATCGTATTACTGACCAAGGGACTACTGCTATAGCATAACACTGAATCGATTATGCGTGCAGTCAAAAGGGGGTCCTAAATCGAAGTTATCGGCCCCTCATAACGGTACTGATCGCTATCAAAATAGAACCATGGTAGCTGTCCTGTTACGGTACTAATCAAAAGTAGCAGAGACTTGCGGCATTCCACACATTATTGTACTACTCAGAGCTTATGAAATTCGACATTTAATACAGACCTATGTTTTCCCACTTTGCGGCGCCATTTACAGGCAACGCAAACCTATGGTGTTCATCACAGAAGAGTACTAACCACAGGGACGTCTCCCTATCCCGTGGTGTTCCTCATATAGTGGGTACTAATCATAGGCAAGGCAGAACCATGGTAGCTATCATCCCATGGTCCTGCTCATATGGTGGTACTAATCACAGGTGCTGCAAAAGCCGACCGCGCGGTGCTCCTGTGTGCTATTAATCACAAACCAATTTCGTACCTAATGTAGTGGTACTACGCACAAGGAAAAGCAACCCTTGGTGTTCCCCGCGTGATGGCACGAATCAAAAGCAGTTTCATGGTTCCAATTTAAACATCCGTGGTCGCCCCTTTTAGTCGCCTCTCACGACAGGCAGGGGATACCGTGGGTGTATTATTCGTCTGCCTCCCCCACCCACAGGGGGTGTGTGTTTGGTCCGCGAGAGGTATTTTATTTTCCTCAAGTCCGCCGGCAAGCCGGTTAGGACCCCCCTATCCGCCACCTGGGACGCGCCACGTGGGAGTATCACCTCTCCCCCTGCTACGCCTGCGTAGCAGGTTCGTGGCGCATAGGAGGCGGGATGTACGGCCTCACATCGCAACGATAAGTTGTTACCTTGATTTTCTCTGGTAACACTGACAACTAGAAGGAGACACTGAAGGCACCAGTGGCAACGTCTTCACTGTTGACCTTGCGCGTAATGCGTCGGACGTGTGTCACGCCACGGTTCGTCATGTCTTCCATCAACTCGTCGTCAGTGTTGATGATGATGATGATGCTTGTTGTTTAAAGGGGCGTAACATCGAGGTCATCGGCCCCTAATGGTACGAAATGAAACGACAAAGAATGAAGTTCAAATTCATCCACTGACCAAAATAAAAAATGTCATGAAGAATGAATGAATGAATGAATGAATGAATGAAAGAACATGAAGTGAAAACTATCAGTGGATCTGTCTCAAAAAACTATCATAGTTAATAGTAGTACAGACCAAGGGACCACTTCCAAAACACAATCCTGAATCGAGAATGCTTGGTGTCTAAATGGGTCCAAAATACAGATCAAAGGCCCCTCAGAATAATACTTATCGCTTGTAATGTAGAACCATGGTATACGTCCTGTTGCGGTACTAATCAAAAGTAGCAGAGACTTGCGGTATTCCACACATTATTGTACGACTCAGAGGTTATGAAATTCGACGTATAATACAGACCTATGTTTTTCTCACTTTGCGGCGCCATTTACAGGCAACGCAAACCTATGGTGTTCATCACATGAGAGTACTAACCACAGGGACCTCTCCCTATCCCGTGGTGTTCCTCATATAGTGGGTACTAATCATAGGCAAGGCAGAACCATGGTAGCTATCATCCCATGGTTCTGCTCATATGGTGGTACTAATCACAGGTACTGCAAAAGCCGACCGCGCGGTGCTCCTGTGTGCTACTAATCATAAACCTATTTCGTACCTAATATAGTGGTACTACGCACAAGTAAAAGCGACCCTTGGTGTTCTCCGCGTGGTGGTACTAAGCACATGTAGTTTCATGGTTCGAATGCAATCATCCCTTGGTCGCCCCTCACGACAGGCAGGGGATACCGTGGGTGTATTATTCGCCTGCCTCCCCCACCCACAGGGGGTGTGTGTTTGGTCCGCGAGAGGTATTTTATTTCCCTCAAGTCCGCCGGCAAGCCGGTTAGGACCCCCCTATCCGCCACCTGGGACGCGCCACGTGGGAGTATCACCTCTCCCTCTGCTACGCCTGCGTAGCAGGTTCGTGGCGTCGTCAGTGTTCAAAATAAGGTCGCGGTGAAAGGTGACACCGCAAACCATTTGGACGGGGATTTCGCCAAAGTGCTCGCACTTAAGCAACTGATCGCTTGCAGTGCTGTACGAGTCTTAAGAAAATGCGCAACGGTAGTTTGCTTCTAAAGTTCCTCCAGTTCGCCATAAATGCCTTCGATGTGCCTACTAAACAGGATCGACTTCACCAGCTTAAAATCGTGCCCATCGGTTCTGGTAGAGACCAGAAACCTAGGGAAGCTGGATCCCATTCCTTCACGCTGCGCATGTTCCCAGGGAGTTGAACCTCTCAGGGAAGCAAAAGTTAAAGACTTAGGTGGGGGACCACCTTCAGAGAGCCGACTTCGTTTGGAAGCCATGCCCGATAGCTTCCTCCCCGAATGCCACCCACTCCGATCAGGGGTCTCTGAAGCCGAACCAAGCAGCCAAGGCAATACCCACCTGGTCATAGCAGGTATTGCCCGGTGTCCGATGTTGGACGATGCCTAATACGGGATGACTGAGGCAATGGGCACTAGGACTCCCTTCCTCCAGTCACCCGCAATAGCATGTACCCCATAGCGTGTACAGAGCACTAAAAATAAGAATAAATAAATAAAAATAATTAATAATAATATGTCCTTCTGGCATTCGGCTGTGCGGGGACCTGCGTCGTCAGGCGGATACTACTGCCAGGGTACATGACACTCCCTGGGTGGTTGCTGGCACGGCTTTCGAGCGTAGTCGCACACGTAGGAGCTCCATCGCCGAGCAGCACGCACATCAACAATTTAGAATGGTCTACATCCAACCCTCAAAAAACAATAAGAAAATAAAGAAGGGACCATGGCCACATGACCCTTTAATTCGCCTTCTACAACAGGCAGGGGATACCGTGGGTATATTCTACATGTGCGTCCCCCACCCGCAGCGGGTCTAAAATACAGACGAGGGACACAACATTCAGCGTAAGTTACTGGACAACCATCTGGGGATCAGCTGTGACAATGAACACAACACACACGGCAGATATCTGGAAATGTACAACCAGGCTTTCAAACACCAGTGATTCAGGTAGGACACAAAATAAATCTTTCATGGTTCGATGTCACTGGACAACATCTTAAACACTTCCAACGTCCACCAACACAGAAAATTCAGAATTTTATGTAACAGGGATACGCCAATAGAGATACTTAAAGGTCTAATTAGTAATGGCATTATTAACTTGGTACTGGTGGAAACAAACCGCAATGGGAAAAACACTAAACAAAATTAATCGACAGATGTAACTGAGCCCGAGTTGTGGAACTTCTTCGCACTCATTTATATGGGGCTAGTAAGGTACTCTAAAATATCAGACTACTGGTCAAAGCATTTTTTATACAGTAGCCCTTTTGTACCGTTAGTAATGACACGTGACCGATTTAAGGATATTTTGAGATTTCTTCATTTTGCAGATAATGCTACACTAGGTAAGTCAGACAAGTTCGGTAACAGACCTTTGCTTGACGTTCTTGTGCGTCATTTCAAAACTTTCAAAGTTCCTGGGGAAGCTGTAATAATTGATGAAACAATGGTGCCCTTTCGAGGTTGTTTGTCTTTTAGAAAATACATCCGTAGTAAAGCTTCCAAATGTGGTGTTAAATTGTTCATGTTGTGCGATTCGAAAGGATAGACTTACGAAGTAATTGTTTATCAGGGAAAGGTGACCTATGTTCCTTCTACATCTGATGACTGATTCAGTAATATTGTTGTTAAAAAGTTAATACAGGATTATATTGGCCAAGGTCGTACTTTGGTAACAGACAACTTCTATAATAATTTGTCGATTGCCCAGTATTTGATAGAAAATGACACACACTTAGTAAGAACTCTAAGAAAAATTGTGAAAGGCATTCCCAAAAAATTTACTGCTATGTCCATCAATGAAGAAGGGAGAGATAGTTGGCAAAGAAAGTAATTCTGGAATTGTTGTAGCGAACTTGAAAGATAAAAGTAATGTGAGATTCATCTTTACGAGACATAAATTAGATATGATGGATACAGGAAAAAAGAATAGGAAAGGCGAAAAAGTACTGAAACCGGAAGCAATTTTATACTACAACACAAAGAAGCAAGGTATTGACTTATCTGACCAACTGAGCAGTTATTTCACTGTACTGAGGAGAACAATTAGGTGGTATAAAGTTGCGCTGGAACGGCTATTGTGAATGCGCTCATTTTACAGAATGCAGTAATGGGGAAGAAACTGAAAATGGGAGTATCACCTCTCCCCCTGCTTCGCTAGCGTAGTAGGTTCGTGGCATTTAGTAGTTGAGTATGTACCGGTTGGTACACCTATACACCGCACATTTGAATTTTCCGCCTTAAATTACTCCTCTACTGCTGAAACTCTGAACTTTATAACTGAATTAATTCAACCGTTTATCTGAAGATGTCACTGTGTTAATTTCGAATTGTTTTTGTTTACTAATTATCAAGAAGTGTGGACATTCTCTCACATATGTCTCTACCAAAAGCTATGATCATGCACCCTGGTGTGAAGTGATGGAACTTTTCTTGAAGATATTTTATACTCATAAGTTTTCCTATAACTAAATTTCGTTCTTTCATTTGTAGGTTGGCAATATAAATCTTTCTTTCCACCAGTTTTGAACTTAGCCAATCCCGAATTTCTTTAATTAATCTTGGACCAATAGTGCCCTTCTTCCTCAATTTTTGATCTGTAACTTTTCGGGAACCAATAAACTCCTGTGGATGTGTCTTAATTATTCATGAAAGGTCTCGAATCTTCCATGAGGGTTTAAAAACTGCTGATTTTCATGGCTCGTCGCCACTTCAACAACATCTTGCTTAGTGTATGGAAGTATAGCAGGGGCGGGTTGCGCCTCTTCCTTCGAGAAGCAGCTCTTCAGCAAAGGTAATGGCCTTTCAACATCTTTATTTCTTTCTTGGTCAGCAGTTTAACCCCCGGGGAAAGTTCAAACCCTTTTCAAAGTATCCAGCTGTTTAAAAATGTAACTTAGTGCCGGCTTATGTAAACATTTTCTTATTACTTTAACTGTAAATCGGGGATAGAGAGTGCTTTACCCTCTCGAGCTCCCCTTCAATTTGGATTTGAGGTGACTACGTTTTCATAACCGATTTTCTTCTCTTAATGTATTAAAATTTTCTTATACGAGTCACCTCCCTAGTGTGGGATTAGCCCCTGTTTAATCAGCCTAGTGCCCCTTAGGTTTCAACACGTGTTCATGTAGGAGTCAAGTACACGCCTCCATTCGCATTGGTATTTTGGGCCATTTAATTAACTTATTATTTTTCCTTTAAGGCCCTGTAGGCTGGGTACGAGATACCCCTGTTTAATTCTTGTAAGTTGCGCCTCGATGGCCAGTGATTGTAAAGCATTGTATTGCCTTCAATAGGCATGAAAGATTGAGAGCGGGTCAGCTCTTTCTCGTGTTTTAAAAGTACCTCTGGGAGGCTTGAGGTTAATAGTTGGGAGCAAGTGCTCCATGTAATGAGGGGTTTTCTGCCCTTTTGGTAATATGTGGTGGTGAGCTGAGAGCTCAGGCATTGTAAAAATTAGGGCTTGATGCCCAGATCATTAATTTGTCTCTTAATCCTTGCTTTTCTGGTCTTGTACCTGATTATTGGATAGCTGTTGACTTGTTGTACTCGTTAAGTTTTCAAATTCTATGTAAAAATTTGTTAAATGTTGTTGTCTATTGAAAATATAACCTTTATTTAAATTTTTAATTCATCTTTAGGACTTGTAGTTCGACCCATTCCAGCCCGCACATTCTTTCACCACTGCTGATCCACCAAAACACGGTAACAGAATACAGACTAAGAAACGAACACACTAAAGAGACTGCAAGACTGGCGAATGCGCGGGGCAAGCGGGTTAATAACTATACCTCAGTATCCACGACCTTGGCAAACAAATATGTATCCCTACAACCCTTCCTCAGAGCACATGCAAAATCTCCAATACTTGCCGTAGTATTATACAAGTCGATTCGCCACCACGAACGGAATTTTGTGCGTATTTCCGGCAATGATTATGTTACTAATTGAAGAAAAGGAAGTAAAGAATTAGCAGATAAGACAACAAGGCTTTACAAATAGCTGTTTTTAATGTCCCTCCTCGTCCCACGGCTTAATCGCCGCTACTCTGTGTAGACACACCAAAGATTAAGAAAAGATAATTTAATAACTTATTAATGTATACAGGAGCAGACATTCTTCCCTATAAAAACATGTTTGTGTGAAACAAAAACAATACATATTAATATAGCTTCAAAGGTGAGAAAATTAAAATTAAAATCTACCAGAACGTTCCCTTCTACAACCACTCATAATATATATTTTCAAAACCATGTCCCTGATGGTGTAGGCAGTGATTGAACACGTCTCGCAGTGCCTGCGTTGACATGTCTCAACATTTCAGGTGTCACTGCTGCACAGGCGTCACGAATTCGTTGTTTTAATTTTTCAGCATTTTCTGGCTCAATGTCGTATACCTTCGATTTGATATATCCCCATAGAAAAAATCCGGGGGTGGGGGGTGAGATCAGGCTATCGTGATGGTCCACCAGGACCTATCGACCGTTCAGGATATCGTGCATTCAGATGTTCCCTCACGGCTCGAAAGTAGTGAGGTGGTGCACCTTCATGCTGAAACCAATGTCGTAGTACTAGCTGCAGTGGAATATATTCTAGAAGGTTTTCTAGAGACAATTCGGTCTCTAAAAATTCCAGATAACGCCTACCAGTGAGCTTCGGTGCTATAAACACAGGCCCAATGATGCAGTCTCCCAGAATAGCGCACCACACATTAACCCCCCACTGGAGTTGCATTAGCTGTGCTCGAACCAAGTGGGGGTTTGCTGGAGCCCAATATGGAGACTGTGAGTGTTGACGATGGAATCATTCGAAAAGTAACATTCATCGCTCCACAGAATATTAATGATTAAATACGGATCTTGCTGTAATGCCGTCGCCATTCTTCTGCAATATGTTACCCTGCGATCAAAATAATCTCCATATAGTTGCTGATGTGATGATGATGATGCTGCTTGTTTAAAGGGGCCTAACATCGAGGTCATCGGCCCCTAATGGTGCGAAATGGAATTACAACAAAAAGATCAAAATCATCCACTGACAAAAAATAAACAAAAAAAGTCATGAAGAATGAATGGATGTAAATGAAACAAAAAACAGAAAAACGAAACAAACAAACAAACAAACAAAAAAAACAGTGAGTCCAACTCAAAAAAAAAGGATCATATATAGCAGTATTACTGACCAAGGGACCACATATAAATCACAACCTTGCATCTAGTATGCTTGATGTCTAAAGGGGTTCAAAATCCAGGTCTAAGGCCCCTCAAAATGGTACTTATCGCTAGTAAAGTAGAACCATGGTATATGCCATGTTGGGGTACTGATCAAAAGTAACGAAGACTCACGGTGTTCCACACATGATGGTACTACTCACAAGTATTGTACGCCGTACAGGTAACGTAGACCTATGGAGATCGCACACAATGGCGCCACTTATAGCCAACGCAAACCGATGAGGTTCCTCACCTAGGTGTACTAACCACATATCCCGTGGTGTTCCTCACATGGTGGGTACTAATCACAGGCAACGCAGACCTACGGTGTCGCTCATATAGTGGTACAACACACAGGCAACGCCCAGACCCGCGGTGTTGCTCACATGGGTACGACTCACGGGTACTGGAAACCCACAGTGACCCTCTCATAGCTGCTACTAAGCACAAACCTATTTTGGACATAACATAGTGGTAATACTCACAAGTAAAGGCGACCCATGGTTTTGCCCGCGTGATGGTACTAATCAAAAGTAGTGTCATGGTTCTCATATAATCATCCCTTGGTCGCCCCTTTTCGTCGCCTCTCACGACAGGCAGGGGATACCGTGGGTGAATTTTTCGTCTGCGACCCCCACCCATAGGGGGTAAAGAGCGACAGAAAAGAAGAAGAAAGAAGGGATCCGTCGCTTCGAAAGATGAAGTAACGGACGAAGAAAGGCAAGGGCCACGAAGGGCGTGAAAATTAAAGACTCACCAGGCCTCGAATGCTCTAATACCATCGGGGTCGGAAAAGAACAAGAGTTGACCAAGGGAGGTCGGACAGGTTAGACGAAAGTGAGGAGCCTGACACAAGTAAGTGGAAGCAATGCCAAGACTCAGCTAAGGGCCCCGTGGTCGCCAATCCACACTCCCAAGTTGAGAGTTCCTTGGGCCCCTTTTAAGTCGCCTCTTACGACAGGCAGGGGATACCGCGGGTGTATTCTACATGTACGTCCCCCATCCGCAGGAGGTAGTGTGTTTGGTCCGCGAGAGGTATTTTATTTCCCTCAAGTCCGCCGGCAAGCCGGTTAGGACCCCCCTATCCGCCACCTGGGACGCGCCACGTGGGAGTATCACCTCTCCCCATGCTACGCCAGCGTAGTAGGTTCGTGGAGTTGCTGATGTAGGTGGGCCTTGTATGGGTGCCATTTTCTCTCCTTCAGGATCCTTTGTATTGACGCTCGGGATACTCCTAGTTCGTCCGCAGCTCGTCTTTGCCTTAAGTAACATTAAGCAAGTGCACGTTTGTAACAATGATGTTTTGTGTGTTATTATTATTATTATTATTATTATTATTATTATTATTATTATTGTACCGGGCGGTACACCTCTACTCTGTTTATTTAAAAGTTGCGCCAGTTGAAACTCCTCTTCTGGAGGAAGGTTGAACTTTATCTATTCTATTAATTCTCTACTTTCTCAGAAGATGTCACCACGTGGAAAATTTTGAGTTTTTGAACTGTGTCACTTTTGATGTGTTTTTGTTTCGCTTGAAGTAAGAAGTGGGAACTTTCTCTTCTAGAGGACACTACTGAAGAATTACAATAGTGCAACCTAGTGCGAAATCAAAGAACTATTTTGTTGGAGAAATTTTTATTTCAAAAGTTTGTTTCTTGTTAAATTTCTTTCTGTTATTGTTTAAGTTGGCTGTATACCCCTCTTTTTCCCCTTAGTTTGGATCTAGCCAATCCCGAATTTCTTTAATTAATTTTCCACCAATAATGTGTTTCTTTTTCCTCTATGTAGGGGTTTCTTTTCCCGAACCAATAAAGATTTTGTGGGAGGGTGTTTTATTTCCCCTAACGCCTAGAATCTTCCGCGAGAGGATATAAACTGCTGATTTTGGGGTCTCCGGGCCACTTCTGTTCCATCTTTCAGTGTATTAAGTACATAGCAGGAGGCGGGAAGCGCCTCTTTCCTCGGCAGCGATCTACTACCAGGTAATGGCCTATTAATATCTTCTTTTCTTGCTAGGTCGGCAGTTTAACTCTCGCGGCGGGTTCGAAGCGTTTTCCATCATGTAACCTTTTCCTAAAATGTAACTACTCTTTTCTTCTTTTTCTTGTAAAGTTACATATTGGGATAGAGAGTGCTAACCCTCTCGAGCTCCCACTCACATTTGTTTTGAGGTGAACTTATTTTCTCAAACTTTTCTTCGTTTATGTAATGTAAAGTGTTCTTCTCTAAGTCACCTCTGTAGTATGGGATTAGCCCTGGCGTTAGTGGCCCAGAGCCAGATTAGGTTTTAAAAGCAAAGTGTATTAGGAGTGCAAGTTCGCCTCCTCTCAAGTTGTATTTTAGAGGTCATGTATTAATCTTTTCTCACCTAATAGACCTCAGTAGGTTGGGTATTTTACCCCTGTGTATATGTCCTTTGAGGACAACTTGAAAGTTGAGTTGGGTGTGGCCTGGGAGAGGCTTAACTTTAAGAGCGAGTGGCTCTTTTCTAAAACTGAGAGTTGTATGCCTCGAGGAGGCTTTGCTGTGTAATTTGGAGCAAAGGCTCCAGGGTTTGAGTGGGGTCTTCTGCCCCTTTTGTTAAAATTGGTATATCGTAAAGTTGAGCTAGTTGCTCAAGAATTGTGTTTTCAGGGCTCGAGCCCAAATTCTTTAATCCCTGTAATTGTACATTTCAAGTTGTATTTCGGCTACTAAGTACCTGTTCTATTTGTTGTTACCTAATTTTGAAAAGAAAATATAACCTTGTTAAATTTTAAAATTTAATTTCTCTTTAGTAGCTTGAGACCTATTCACCACCCAGCACCTTCTTTCATGCTTAACTACCACAAAAACTCGGTAACAATTATTATTATTAAGCCATGCATTTGGTTTTCCCTCCCCCTTATACTACTTGCTATGTGTATTTTAATGGTTTGCAACTTATGTTATGCGCTACTGTGTTATATCGCCCCTTTGAGTTGTGCCCTCGGGCAAATTGTAATAAAGTATTCCCAAATTTTGGCCCCAGGGTAAAGGAGCTTTTTCAGCCCTGGGAGCGGCCTGCCCTGTACTTGTATGTCTCGCTTTGCGTCACGTGGCTTTGCGTCATCGCTACTCTCGGTGAGGCCGTGCTGGCTCGCTGGGAGTTACGCTTTCTTGCCTTGCTCTCTCACCTAAGCACTTCACGAACCTGTCTTCGAACCTAGGACCGCTAGGGGTATGGGAGGTAAGCATCTAGGACTTGATTAAACTCACGGATGATGGGAAGACATTCTTTCACTTGTAAGCCACCGGATGGGCGCTAAATGTTGTTTTAAGGCATTATAAATGCCGAGCTGCTTGAAACATAACATGTTTGAGTCTGAATTTGTAAAGTTATGTGTGAACCCTTGGGTCTGATTACTGCAGCTTAAGAGAAGTTATTGGGAGTTTGTGCCCTCGGTAGATGTAAATATAGATGTTGATCAATGTATTCAACTTCTCTGCGAGTTTTAGGCGCTTAGAAGCGTCTTTTAATGAAAGTTTGAAACCATTGCATGTTTGTTAGGGTTACCTTGCGCTCCCCCTTGAGTCACTTGAAGTGGCGTATAATCGCTAAACTGTATCTAGAATTATCTATTGCATTTTAGTCCTCTGATGTTAAATTGTGAACAGGGCTGGTCCCCTGTGAGTTAGTATAGGGCAAGTGTCAACGCAACCTTAGTAATGTTGATATTTAAATATTTAAACCTTCTTTACTATTTTCGGTGTTCATCTATCTTGTTCAATAAATGTTATTAAGCTGATTTCCTACGGGTATCAGTGTTTTCGCCCTCTGTGTGGCTTCCTATCCTCGTATAGTCCAGATACTATGGGGGCTGCACCTTCTTATGGTTTGCCAGTGATAATTATCAGTACAATTATTATTATTATTATTATTATTATTATTATTATTATTATTATTATTATTATACCACCAGAGTACGGTTAAGTTCAACTTACCGTGTGAAGGATTACGTTCAAAGTATTGTAGTACATTCTGCACAACGCCAGCACTGTCGCAGACGGGTCTGTCAATACTGCTACGTACCTTGAACGATCCGTGAGTTCGTAATTGCAACTCTGTTCGGCGAAATACGTGTATAGAAGGCAGACGTCGGTTTGAAAACTGCTGGGCATATCGTCTCCGAACTTCGGCAGCACTTCGACCAGATTCTCTGTAGATCAAAATGATGTCTGTGTATTCCTCGTTGCTGAACACACTAGCCATTGCACAAATGCAGACAGCAAATATAGTGCGGCTGTACCACACACCAGCATAGAACTATGCGGTTGGAAAACGAGGTTTACTAATGCAAGGGGTGCATTTGACCCGTAGCGCCGAGTAACATGCTGCGAGCGACAATCCAGTCCTTATCTCTTCATATTTTGACGTAAACTGCCCACTGACAGTAGTACGCCTGTGAAAATCAGTTGGTAGACACCCTACTCATCACTTATGCATGCGCGACATTTATAAGTACGCCGTTCGTGAGCCACCTGGTATATACATAATTTACATTAGACGTTAAAATAACACAATAAAATACGCAACACAATCTAAAATGAAGTCAATGGGATAACAGCGCAATTGACACAAACACACTAGGACAAAAGACATCATTAGACACGATAAAACAGACCATTATCACTCAAAGCGGATGACGAGGTCTGCTGACTGCTCGTCATCTCCCACGATAAGGGAAATGGTACTCGGGAGGTTAAGACTATGGCGAAGATCGATCAGGTCCACACACTCCGTAAGGATGTGCACCACGGTAAGATGGTCACCGCAGGTACACACACCGGAGGAGGTTCTTTCAAAATACGCGAGTGAGTCAGGTTACCATGGCCGATCCGAAGACGACATAATACCACGGCTTCCCTTCGCGAAGCCCGAAGGGAAGTCCTCCAAACAAGATATCGCAGCTGGGAGCGAATATCACTTGCGAACAGTGGAGATAATATTCTTAAAGGTTCGTGAAATTTGATTTTTCTGAACACCGGAAGCTCTCGCTCCCGCCCGGCTACCTGCGCATGCGCGGACAAGTGAACTACACCAGTCGCCGCCAGAGGCTAGCACAACAACCAGGCGCCAGAGGTGTGATGAACAGTTCAGTGGCAATAATTGGTTGTTGTTTACGTTTGTTCGACATCTGTTGTACTCAAGTGTGGTGCTGTTTTAAGTGTTAATGTTTACGTACTTTATCAGTATACTGAAGTTGGCTGTACGTGAACCACAATCGTAATGAAGAGGCAACCTTCCATTCAAAACTTTTTCGCCAAGAACGCAATTATCAATAAGGTTGCTGGCGATAGTCCTGAAGTCGGTAGGGTTAAGAATGAAGAAAGTGCAAACGGGCGCGACGGTGACAATGCTGAAGTTGGCTGCGTTGATAGAACTGCTTCTTGTGATGTCGATACTTCGAGCTTAATTAATGAAGTTCCGGTTATGGAGGATGTTAGCCCTATCCAAATAAGGGAAAATATCTATGATATTGGAAACTGTTGTCAAAACAATTCCGATCAGTCATTCACAAACGAAGAAAAATCATGTTAAAAATGTTAGGAAACCTCCGCCTGAATACAAATTTTCCTCCATTACTAGTTCTAATCATACTAAATCTTTTCAAATGAAGTGGCTAGTAAAATTTACGTGGTTAGCTTATTCAGAGGAAAATCTGGATATTTTTGCAACTACTGCGTGTTATTTTCCCATACCGAAAATGGAGGGAAAGGAAATCAGCAAGTAGCAGGGGCGTTCGTCACTCAAGCTTTCACCAATCTTAAAAAAGCCAGGGAAATGTTTAGCAAACATGAAAATTTATCCTATCACAAGAACTATGTTTTGATCGCTGAAAATACAAAAGGTATAGTTAAGAATAAGTCTGAAAGTGTTATCAATCAAGTAAATGCCAAAACAAGACTGGATATTGAGAATAATAGCAAACGGCTAATCCCGATAATACTAACAGTAGGACTTTGCGGGAGGCAGCAAATAGCTCTAAGGGGTCATCGTGGCTCTGGACGAATAAGCCTTGAAGAACCGGACCAAAATGATGGAAATTTTCGATCGTTGTTGAGATACCGAGCGAACAGTAGAGATAATATTCTTCAAGACCAATTAACGACCAGTGGTGGGAAGACGATGTACACAAGTTCTTTCATATCAAACGAACTTATTAACACATTCGGTCACATCATGCAATCAAAAATTGTACAAAATATCATAAAGTCTGTTTTTATTCCGTTTTAGCAGATGAAACCATTGACATCAGCCAAATCGAACATTTTTTCTCTCTGTAAAGGCCTACGTCACGTAGAGGACCAAACTTCCAAAATCAGAGAAGATTTTCTGACATTCGTCCCCGTTTATGACGTCACTGGGTCAGGTTTGGCCAACACAATATTGGAGAACTTTTTAACATTAGGGCTTGACCTAAACAAAATGAGAGGGCAAGGGTACGATGGTGCTGCCACGATGAGCGGGCTATTCAGAGGAGTTCAAGCTTCCACCAGAAAAAAGCTACCATTGGCCGTGTATACACATTGTTCTTCACACACTCTAAATTTATGTATGTCAAATGCGAACAAAATACCTTCTATAAGAAACTGTATGTGTGTCATAAAAGAGGTCTGTGGATTCTTTTATATGTCAGCTAAAAGAACCGAAATATTAAAATCAATGATTTCTGAATGTTGTCCAGAACAAAAGAAAAAGAAACTTATTTCACTGTGCGAAACCCGATGGGTAGAAAGGCACAAATCACTCATTTAAAGACATTTTGGAGGCTATCAGCATTTAAGGCTGACAATCTGATGATGATGATGATGATGATGATGATGATGATGATGCTTGTAGTTTTAAGGGGCCTAACGGCGAAGGTCATCGGCCCCTGATGATGATGATGCTTGTTGTTTGATGATGATGATGCTTGTTGTTTTAAGGGGCCTAACATCGAGGTCATCGGCCCCTAATGGTACGAAATGAAATAACAAAAAGTTCAAAAAATCCACTGACCAAAATAAATAAAAATCTCATGAAAAATGAATGGATGGACATGAACCCAAAAAATAACAAAAAACAAACAAGTAACAAACAAAACCAGTGGATCCGGCTCAAAAACGGTCATAAATAATAGTATTACTGACCAAGGGACCACTTATAAAGCATGGTCCTGAATCGATTATCCTTGATACATAAAGAGGTCCAAAAACCAGGTCTACGGCCCCTCAGTATAGTACAAGTCGCGAGAAGTAGAACCATGATATTTCTCAAGCTGCGGTACTAATCAAAGGTAGCGTAAACTCACGATGTTCCAAGCAGTAAGGTACTACTCACAAGTATTGTACGTCGTAAAGGTAACGCAGACCTATGGTGTTTCTCACACAATGGCGCCACGCATAGCCAACGCAAACCGATGAGGTTCCTCACCTAGGTGTACTAAGCACGGGCGCCGGCATTCCCGTGGTGTTCCTCACATAGTGGGTATTAATCACTGGCAACGCAGACCCACGGTGTCGCTCATATAGTGGTACAACTCACAGGCTACGCCCAGACGCGTGGTGTCGCTCACACGGGTACAACTCACAGGCAACGCCCAGACCTGCGGTGTTGCACACACGGGCACGACTCACGGGTACTGGAAACCCACACTGAACCCCCCTCGAGTGCTACGAATCACAAAAATATGGAGTACCTAACAGAGTGGTACTACTCGCAAGTAAAAGCAACCGATGGTGTTCCGCGCGTGATGGTACTAATCAAAAGTAGTTTCATGGTTCTAATCCAAGCATCCCTTGGTCGCCCCTTTAGTCGCCTCTCACGACAGGCAGGGGATACCGTGGGTGTATTATTCGTCTGCCTCCCCCACCCACAGGGGGTGTGTGTTTGGTCCGCGAGAGGTATTTTATTTCCCTCAAGTCCGCCGGCAAGCCGGTTAGGACCCCCCTATCCGCCACCTGGGACGCGCCACGTGGGAGTATCACCCCTAATGGAACGAGATGGACGACAGGATACATGACAGTTATGATGATGATGATGATGATCGTGGTTCGTGGATGCTTGTTGTTTTAAATGAAATGAAATGAAAGAACAAAAATTACAAAATCATCCACTGACCAAAATAAAAATAAAAAATGTCATGAAGAATGAATGGATGGACAGAAACCCAACAAAACACAAAACAAACAAAAACAAAAACCAGTGGGCCGGATTCAATAGAGAACGAAAATAATATTATTACCGACCAAGGAACCACTTATAAAGCACAATGATGCTTGGTGTCTAAAGGGGGTGCAAAATCCACGTCTAAGGCCCCACAGAATGGTACATGTCGCGAGTAAAATAGAACCATGGTATGTGTCACGTTGGGATATTAATCAGAAGTAGCGAAGACTCTCGGTGTTCCACAAAGGATGGTACTACTCACAAGTATTGTACTTCGTACAGGTAACGCAGACCTATGGTGTTTCGCACACAATGGCGTCACTTACAGCCAACGCAAACCGATGAGTTTCCTCACCTAGGGTACTAGTCACGGGTGCCGGTCCCAAGGGCCCCGTGGTGTTCCGCACATAGCGAGTACTAATCACAGGCAACGCAGACCCACCGTGTCGCTCATATAGTGGTACAACTCACAGGCTACCCACATGGGTACAACGCACGGGTACTGGAATCCACCCGGCCAGGCTTTTTACTGCAACGAATCACAAACATATTTCGTACCATGTTAGTGATACTACTCGCAAGTACATGCAACCCATGGTGTTCCCCGCATGATGGTACGAATCAAGAGTAGTTTCATGGTTCTAATTCATTCATCCCTTGGTCGCCCCTTTTTGTCGCCTCGCACGACAGGCAGGGGATACCGTGGGTGTATTATTCGTCAGCCTCCCCCACCCACAGGGGGTGTGTGTATGGTCCGTGAGAGGTATTTTATTTCCCTCAAGTCCGCCGGCAATCCAGTTAGGACCCCCGTATCCGCCACCTGGGACGCGCCACGTGGAAGTATCACCTCTCCCCCTGCTACGCCTGCGTAGCAGGTTCGTGGTCATCGGCCCCTAATGGAACGAGATGGACGACAGGATACATGACAGTTATGATGATGATGATGATGATGATGCTTGTTGTTTTAAGGGGCCTAACATCAAAGGTCATCGGCCCCTAATGGTACGAAAAGAAAGAACAAAAATTTCAAAGGCATCCACTAACCAAAATAAAAATAAAATATGTCATGAAGAATGAATGGATGGACAGGAACCCAACAAAACACAAAACAAACAAATAAAAACCAGTGGATCGGACTCAATACAGATCGAAAATAACATTCTTACCGACCAAGGAACCACTTATAAAGCACAATGATGCTTGGTGTCTAAAGGGGGTGCAAAATCCACGTCTAAGGCCCCACAGAATGGTACATGTCGCGAGTAAAAGAGAACCATGGTATGTGTCATGTTGGGGTATTAATCAGAAATAGCGGAGACTCACGGTGTTCCACAAAAGATGGTACTACTCACAAGTATTGCAATACGTACAAGTAACGCAGACCTATGGTGTGTCTCACACAATGGCGCAACTCATAGCCAACGCAAACCGAAAAGGTTCCCCACCTAGGTGTACTGAACACGGGCGCCGGTATTCCCGTGGTGTTCCTCATATAGTGGGTACTAATCACAGGCAACACAGACCCACGGTGCTGCTCATATAGTGGTACAACTCACAGGCTACGCCCAGACCCGCGGTGTTGCTCACATGGGTACGACGCACGGGTACTGGAATCCACCAGGCCAGGCTTTTACTGCTACTAATCACAAACCTATTTCGTACCGAATTTAGTGGTACTAATCGCAAGTACAGGCAACCTACGGTGTTCCCCGCGTGATGGTACGATTCAAAATTAATTTCATGGTTCTAATTCATTCAGCCCTTGGTCGCCCCTTTTAGTCGCCTCTTACGACAGGCAGGGGATACCGCGGATGTATTCTACATGTGCGTCCCCCACATGCAGGGGGTACATGACAGTTAAAACTTTAAACAACGTATCCACTGACTACAGTTTAAAAAATGGGAATGGAAAATGACTATGAGACTAAAACAATCAGTGGATCTGATTCGCAATGACTTATTTTGTAATAAAATAAGAGAAAATAAAGGAGACAAAGGAATACGGCATTGCTTGCTAGGACAGATATATATACGTACTTAACATGAGACATTAAAAGAACACATTAAAATGCGCAACACAAACTAAAATGAAGTCAATGGGATAAAAGCGCTATTGACACAGAACACAGTAGGACAAAGGACATCATCACACACGATGAAACAGACCACTATCCCTTATAAAGCGGATGACGAGGTCTGCTGGCTGCTCGTCATCTCGCAAGATAAGGGAGATTGTACTCGGAAGGTTAAGACTACGGCGCCAATCGACCAGGGCCACACACTCCGTAAGGATGTGTACCACGGTAAGATGGTCGCCGCAGGTACACACCGGAGGGGGTTCTCCTTTCAGTAGATGGGAGTGCGTCAAGATACCGTGGCCGATCCGAAGGCGACATAATGCCACGGCTTCCCTCCCCGAAGCCCGAAGGGAAGTCCTCCATAGCTTCGTTGTTCCTTTTATCGCTCTCAGCTTATTGGGAAGGGGGATGGCCTGCCACTCCATCTCCCAATGAGACATAACCAGATGTCTCAGTTGAGAGCGAATATCACTTGCTGGAACCTTGAAAGGCAACGGGGGCAGTGTAACTGCCTCCCTAGCAGCCCGATCTGCCAACTCGTTTCTCTCTATGCCCATGTGGCTGGGGAGCCACACAAACGTGATTCTGGTGCCGGCATCCGAACACCCGGCCAGCAGGTACTGGATCCGCTGCACCAGAGGGTGCCGAGGGAAACAAGTATCAATAGACTGGAGCGAACTCAAGGAGTCAGTACACACGAGAAAGTGTCGGCGCTCATTGTACAGTGCGTACCGCAGAGCTTCGCGGATAGCATAGAGCTCTGCTGTGTACACACTGCAGGTTTCCGGAAGAGCAAAAAGAAACCTATCATTGTCGACAACGAACGCACACCCCACCTTCGTGTCTGTCCTCGAACCATCCGTGTAGACGACGACTGAACCTGGATAGCGGCCAACAACGGACAGGAAGAGCCTCCGATAAAACGAAGGGGCCGTGTTTTCTTTCGGGCCAGTGTGCAGATCCAGAAGTATTTCAGGTCGGCGTACTACATACGGAGGTACCCCACTTGGTTGTCTGACAAGGCAAGAAACCGAAGGTACATCGAACAATCGGTAACTGCTATCCAAGCGTCTTCTAACCGGCCGCGTTGCTCGAGGACAAGCAGCGTACAGCAAACGGTTGCCATGGTTGAACACGCAAGGATAGCTTGGATGAAGTGGCATCTGTCGCAAGTTTGCAGCATACGAAAGAAGCATTTGCTGGCTCCTCAGACGTAAAGGCGGCACACCAGACTCAGCGAGCAGGCCGGCAACGGGGCTTGTACGGAAAGCTCCCGTCGCCAACCTAACCCCGCTGTGGTGGATGCTGTTCAGCTTCCCAAGCACGCTTGGCCTTGCTGAGCCATATGCTGCACTGCCGTATTCGAACCTGGATAAAATGTGCGCCCTGTAATATAGGAGGAGCACCACGCGGTCAGCTTCCCAATTAGTGCTGCTAAGAAACTTCAAGAGGTCAAGCCTCTTGGTGCATTGCACTTTTAGCTCCCGCACGTGTGGCTCCCACGATTATTTACTGTCACACAGGAGCCCAAGATCTCGGTAAGTGTCAACAACTGGAGGAACGACATTTCCAAATTAATGCTCAGGATGTAGGTGAAGAGTACGTTGACGACAAAAGTGGAAAACAGAGGTCTCTGCGGCAGAAAACCGAAAGCCATGTTCTAAGGTCCACTTCTCCACCCTCCTAATAGCTTGCTGTAATTGTCGCTCTGCGACTGCCATACTGCACGACCTATAGTGCAGGGCAAAATCGTCCACATATACCGACGGTATTACTGCTGGACCAGCAGCAGCGACAACACCGTTTATGGCTATCACGAACAGAGTGACACAAAGGACCGATCCCTGTGGGACTCCATTTTCCTGAACGTGATATTGCGATATGTCCTCCCTACTCGGATACGGAATAGATGGAGGGACAAAAAATTCGCAATAAATACCGGCAAGTTACCTCGGAATCTCCATTGATGCAGGCTTGAAAGGATACCATATCGCCATGTGGTGTCGTAGGCCTTCTCCAAGTCAAAGAAAACAGCTACCAAGTGCTGTTTACGGAGAAACGCATCCTGGATAGAGCTCTCAGGCGGACCAAGTGGTCAGTGGTGGATCGAGCGGCTCGAAAACCACACTGGTATTCGGACAAGAGTCCCCCTTTCTCCAGACACCACACGAGTCGGCGATTTAACATCCTCTCAAATAGCTTATACAGGCAGTTGGTAAGAAAAATCGTCCTGTAACTTCCTGCATACTTAGGATCTTTGTCAGGCTTGAGGACAGGAATTACTATACCTTCTCGCCACTGAGACGGAAAATCACCCTCCATCCAGATACGGTTGAACACACGAAGGAGATAGAGTAGACTGTCATCACTAAGGTGTTTCAACATCTGGTTATGGATGTTGTCCGGTCCAGGAGACGTGTCCTTGCAAAGCGCTACGGCGCTTAGGAGTTCCCACTCCGTAAAGGGCATGTTGTAGTCCTCGGAAGCTTGAGAGACAAAACTAAGGTGATGACGTTCTGCCTCCCGCTTCACAGCGAAGAAATCAGGATGGTAATTCCCGGAGCCAGATACATCCGCGAAATGACTAGCGAGATGGTCAGCAATCAGGAGGGATTCGGTGACAATATTGCCAGCAATGGAAATTCCCGGTACAGAGGATGATCCTTGGATACCCGTAATACTTCAAAGTTTAGTCCACACTTGTGATGATGGAGTATGTTACGTCATAGACGACACATATCTCTCCCATGAAGCCTTCTTACTTTGACGAATAAGAACTCGCGCCTTAGCACGGAGTTTTTTGAACGTTACCAAGTTGGCCGCAGTAGGTTGATGATGATGCTTGTTGTTTTAAGGGGCCTAACATCGAAGGCCATCGGCCCCTAATGGAACGAAATGAAGGACATGAGACATGAAGTTAAAATTTCAAAACGTATCCACTGACTAGAGTTAAAAAAGAGTGGTGATGAAGAAAAATGAGGGTGAGATTAAAAATATCAGTGGATCTAATACGCAATGCCTTATGTTCTCTTAAAAGAAGAGGAAGTACAGGAAATCGAAGGAATAAAGCATTGCCCAGTAGTACAGATATTAACACATAATTTACGTTAGAGGTTAAAATAACACATTAAAATGCGCAACACAAACTAAAATGAAGTCAATGAGATAAAAGCGCAACTGACATAAACAACACTAGGACAAAGGACATCATCACACAGGATAAAACAGACCGCTATCCCTCATAAAGCGGATGACGAGGTCTGCTGACTGCTCGTCATCGCGCAAGATAAGGGAGATTGTACTCGGAAGGTTAAGACTACGGCGCAGATCGACCAGGTCCACACACTCCGTAAGGATGTGTACCACGGTAAGATGGTTGCCGCAGGTACACACCGGAGGGGGTTCTCCTTTCAGTAGATGGGAGTGCGTCAAGATACCGTGGCCGATCCGAAGACGACATAATACCACGGCTTCCCTCCGCGAAGCCCGAAGGAAAGTCCTCCATACCTTCGTTGTTCCTTTTATCGCTCTCAGCTTATTGGGAAGTGGGGTGGCCTGCCACTCCATCTCCCAACGAGACATAACCAGATGTCTCAGCTGAGAGCGAATATCACTTACTGGAACCTTGAAAGGCAACGGGGGCTGTATAACTGCCTCCTTGGCAGACTGATCTGCTAACTCGTTTCCCTCTATGCCCATGTGGCTGGGGAGCCACACAAACGTAATTCTGGTGCCGGCATCCCAACACCCGGCCAGCAGGTCCTGGATCCGCTGCACCAGAGGGTGCCGAGGGAAACAGGTATCAATAGACTGGAGCGAGCTCAAGGAGTCAGTACACACGAGAAAGTGTCGGCGTTTATTGTACAGTGCGTACCGCAGAGCTCCACAGATAGCATAAAGCTCCTCTGTGTACACACTACAGGTTTCCGCGAGAGCAAAAAGAAACCGATCATTTCCGACAACGAACGCACAGCCCACCTTCGTATCTGTCCTTGAACCATCCGTGTAAACGACGACCGAGCCTGGATAGCGGCCAACAACGGACAGGTAGAGCCTCCGATAAATCGAAGGGTCCGTGTCTCCTTTCGGACCAGTGTGTAAATCCAGGATGATTTCAGGTCGTCGTACAACCCACGGAGGTACCCCACTTGGTTGTCTGACAAGGCAAGGAATCGAAGGTACGTCAAACAATTCATAACTGCTATCCAAGCGTATCCCAACCGGCCGCGTCGCACGAGGATGAGCAACGTACAACAAACGGTTGCCATTGTTGAACACGCAGGGATAGCTCGGATGAAGTGGCATCTGTCGCAAATTTGCAGCATACAAAAGAAGCATTTGCTGGCGCCTCAGGTGTAAAGGCGGCACACCAGACTCAGCGAGCAGGCTAGCGACGGGGCTAGTACGAAAAGCTCCCGTCGCCAACCTAACCCCACTGTGGTGGATACTGTTCAGCTTCGCAAGAACGCATGGTCTTGCGGAGCCATATGCTGCACTGCCGTAGTCTAACCGGGATAAAATGTGTGCCCGATAGAATCGCAGGAGCACTACGCGGTCAGCTCCCCAATTAGTGCTGCTAAGAAACTTCAAGAGGTTAAGTCTCTTGGTGCATTGCACTTTTAGCTCCCGCACGTGTGGCTCCCACGATAATTTACTGTCAAAAAGGAGCCCAAGAAATCGGTAGGTGTCAACAACTGGAAGAACGACATTTCTTAGATAAAGCTCAGGATGAGGGTGAAGAGTACGTTGACGACAAAAGTGGACAACGGAGGTCTTTGCGGCAGAAAACCGAAAGCCATGTTCTAAGGTCCACTTCTCCACCCTCCTAATAGCTTGCTGTAACTGTCGCTCTGCGACTGCCATACTGCACGAGCTATAGTGCAGAACAAAGTCATCCACATATAGGGACGGTATTACGGCTGGACCAGCAGCAGCGACAATACCGTTTATGGCAATCGCGAACAGAGTGACACTAAGAACCGATCCCTGTGGGACTCCATTTTCTTGAACGTGGTATTGCGAATATGTCCTCCATACTCGGACACGGAATAGACGGAGGGACAAAAAATTCGCAATAAATACCGGCAAGTTACCTCGGAATCTCCATTGATGCAGGACTGAAAGGATGCCATATCGCCAGGTGGTGTCGTAGGCCTTCTCCAAGTCAAAGAAGACAGCTACCAAGTGCTGTTTGCGGAGAAACGCATCCTGGATAGAGCTCTCCAGGCGTACCAAGTGGTCTGTGGTGGATCGAGCGGCTGGAAATCCACATAGGTACTCAGACAAGAGTCCTTGTTTCCCCAGACACCACACGAGTCTGCAATTTACCATCCTCTCAAAGAGCTTCCACAGGCAATTTGTAAGACAAATCGGTCTGTAACTTCCTGCATACTTAGGATCTTTGTCAGGCTTGAGGACAGGGATAACTATGCCCTCTCGCCACTGAGATGGAAAATCACCCTCTGTCCAGATTCGGTTGAACACACGAAGGAGATATAGGAGACTATCATCACTAAGGTGTTTCAACATCTGGTAGTGGATGTTGTCCGGACCAGGAGACGTGTCCTTGCAAAGCGCTAGGGCGCTGCGGAGTTCCCACTCCGTAAAGGGCACGTTGTAGTCCTCTGAAGCTTGAGAGGCAAAACTAAGGTGATGCCGTTCTGCCTCTCGCTTCAGAGCGAGGAAATCAGGATGGTAAATCCCGGAGCCAGATACATCCGCGAAATGACTGGCTAGATGGTCAGCAATCAGGAGGGATTCAGTGACAATATTGCCTGCAATGGAAATTCCCGGAACAGAAGACGATCCATGGATACCCGAAATACGTCGAAGCTTAGTCCACACTTGAGATGATGGAGTATGTGACGTCATAGACGACACATATCTCTCCCATGAAGCCTTCTTACTTTGACGAATAAGAACTCGCGCCTTAGCGCGGAGTTTCTTGAATGTAATCAAGTTGGCCGCAGTAGGCTGTCGATGGTAACGTTTGTGAGCGCGACGGCGTTCTTTGATAGCTGCTGCTATTTCTTCGTTCCACCAAGGAACGAGCTTTCGGCGAGGAGTCCCCGAATAGAACGGAATGGACTCCGCAGCAGCAGCAAGAATAACTCGGGTGATATAAGTTATTTCCTCGCCGACGGTCTGCCTGATATCATCGTTAAAGGCAGCTAATGATGTGTACTTTGGCCAATCAGCATGTTTCAAAATCCATCGAGGGGGAGCCTCGACGGATTTTTGGTTCATCAAAGTAAGAATGATAGGAAAATGGTCACTGTCACAGAGATCATCGTGTGTATGCCACCGAAGCAATGGAACCAACGTTCGGCTGCATAGACTTACGTCTATGCGAGAATATCTGCCGTAACGCACACTAAAGTGAGTTGGTTCCCCCGTGTTCAAAGTACATAAATCCAGCTCGGTAACTAATGCTTCCAGCTCTCTCCCCCTGGGGCAAGGAGTCTCAGAGCCCCAGATAGGGTGATGGGCGTTAAAATCGCCCAACAAGAGGAAGGGAGGTGGTGATGATGATGATGCTTGTTGTTTTAAGGGGCCTAACATCGAAGGTCATCGGCCCCTGATGGAACGAAACGAAGGACATGAGATATGAAGTTAAAATTTTAAAAAGTATCCACTGACTAGAGTTAAAAGAGAATGGTAATGAAGAAAAATGAGGGTGAGATTAAAACAGTCAGTGGATCTAATACGCAATGCCTTATGTACTATTAAAATAAGAGAAAGTACAGGAAATCGAAGGAATAAGGCATCGCCCAGTAAAACAGATATTAACACATAATGTACGTTACACGTTAAAATAACAACACCAGGACAAAGGACATCATCACACACGATAAAACAGACCGCTATCCCTCATAAAGCGGATGACGAGGTCTGCTGACTGCTCGTCATCGCGCAAGATAAGGGAGATAGTACTCGGAAGGTTAATACTACGGCGCAGATCGACCAGGTCCACGCACTCCGTAAGGATGTGTACCACGGTAAGATGGTCGCCGCAGGTACACACCGGAGGGGGTTCTCCTTTCAGTAGATGGGAGTGCGTCAAGATACCGTGGCCGATCCGAAGGCGACATAATACCACGGCTTCCCTCCGCGAAGCCCGAAGGGAAGTCCTCCATACCTTCCTTGTTCCTTTTATCGCTCGCAGCTTATTGGGAAGTGGGATGGCCTGCCACTCCATCTCCCAATGAGACATAACCAGATGTCTCAGCTGAGAGCGAATATCACTTGCTGGAACCTTGAAAGGCAACGGGGGCAGTGTAACTGCCTCCTTGGCAGCCTGATCCGCTAACTCGTTTCCCTCTATGCCCATGTGGCTGGGGAGCCACACGAACGTAATTCTGGTGCCGACATCCGAACACCCGGCCAGCAGGTCCTGGATCCGCTGCACCAGAGGGTGTCGAGGGAAACAGGTATCAATAGACTGAAGCGAACTCAAGGAGTCAGTACACACGAGAAAGTGTCGGCGTACATTGTCTAGTGCGTACCGCAGAGCCTCACAGATAGCATAGAGCTCTGCCGTGTACACACTACAGGTGTCCGGGAGAGCAAAAAGAAAGCGATCATTGTCGACAACGAACGCACAGCCCACCTTCGTATCTGTCCTTGAACCATCCGTGTAAACGACGACCGAACCTGGATAGCGGCCAAGAACGGACAGGTAGATCCTCCGATAAATCGAAGGGTCCGTGTCTCCTTTCGGGCCAGTGTGCAAATCCAGGATGATTTCAGGTCGTCGTACAACCCACGGAGGTACCCCACTTGGTTGTCTGACAAGGCAAGGAATCGAAGGTACGTCAAAGAATTCATAACTGCTATCCAAGCGTATCCCAACCGGCCGCGTCGCACGAGGATGAGCAACGTACAACAAACGGTTGCCATTGTTGAATACGCAGGGATAGCTCGGATGAAGTGGCATCTGTCGCCGAACCAAGCAGCCAAGGCAATACCCACCTGGTCGTAGCAGGTATTGCCCGGGGTCCGATGTTGAACGATGCCTAATACGGGATGACTGAGGCAATGAGCACTAGGACTCCCTTCCTCCGGTCACCCGCAATAGCATGTACCCCATAGCGTGTACAGAGCACTAACAATAGAAAAAATAATTAAAAATAATTAATAATATTATGTCCTTCTGGCATTCGGCTGTGCGGGGACCTGCGTTGTCAGGCGGATACCACTGCCCGGGTACATGATACTCCCACCCGCCGCGTCCTGGGTGGTTGCTGGCACGGGCTTTCGAGCGTAGTCGCACACATAGGAGCTCCATCGCCGGGCAGCACGCACATCAAATTTTGAATGGTCTACATCTGACCCTCAGAAAAATAATAAAAAATAAAGAGGGGACCATGGCCACATGACCCTTTAAGTCGCCTTCTACGACAGGCAGGGATTACCTATGTATGTATTCAGCCTCTCCCATCCACAGGAGGTCCATCACATTATACCAACCGCAATCCATGTCCGCACCAAGGTCGCCCCTTTATGTCGCCTCTTACGACAGGCAGGGGTACCGCGGGTGTATTCTGCATGTGTGTCCCCCACCCGCAGGGGGTAGTGTGTTTGGTCCGCGAGAGGTATTTTATTTCCCTCAAGTCCGCCGGCAAGCCGGTTAGGACCCCCCTATCCGCCACCTGGGACGCGCCACGTGGGAGTATCACCTCTCCCCCTGCTACGCCATCGTAGTAGGTTCGTGGAAGGGAGGTGGAAGCTGATCTATAAGATCAGTGACATCAGTTATGTTAAGAGCGTGACCTGGTGGAAAATAAACATTACACACTGTTGTTATGACAGGCAGCGGAACGCGAACAGCTACAGCCTCGAGGGGAGTTCTTAATGGAACCTCTTCGCTGTAGGCATCAGAACGTACAAAACTCCCAACACCACCGGACGCCCGGTGAGCATAGTACCGTTCTGTCGAGTATAGTCTGAAATTTCTCAGGACCGTATGATGACCAGGTCTGAAGTTGGTCTCCTGAATACAGACTACACTCGCTGCGTACTCACTAATGAGCTGACGTAACTCTGCAAGATGCCTGTCATAACCATTACAATTCCACTGTAACAGTGCCATAGTGTGGACTATAAAAGGAGTGTTAGGTTATGAGCGAAAAAATGCTCGTTAGCCTAAACACAATCTAATTCTACATCCGTACATGTAGTGGACAGTGCGACATCCATCCCGTCATCAAAAGATGGCAGGGGTGCCGCCCAGAACTTCGACACTTTTCGGGCGCGAGGGGGTCCCCTACGAGGAGAGCGCGCAGGTTTGGGAGCAGGAGTGCCTCCCGGCGCAGACTCATACCCCCCAGAGGGGGGGGCATGACTTCTCCTTCGCAGGGGAAGTCCGAGAGCGCTCAGAACGGGCGCTCTTCTTCCCCTTCTTTTTTTCAGGTTTAGACGGGCTGGGAGATGGTTTCTCAGCCCTGGTCGACGATGCCGCCTCCGCCGGCTGGGGCACGACTTTCGTCGACCTCCTAGGGGGGGGGCAGACTTGGTCTTCCCCCCTTGCTGTGCCGGCTGGCAACTGCCAGCCTGCACAGACTTCTGGTTGGTCGAAGGTGGGGTGGTCCCCCCCTTCGAGCTTTGACTATTTGCGACGTTGCTGGGAGCAGCAACAGTCGCCTAGGGCGCAGCGGTCTGGACAGGTGTCTTGGTCGTAAATGACGAACCTGGAAGACTCTGAGCTATCATGCTATAGTCGAGTGTACGGGCAGGTGTATTCGTAGAATGAAACTTACGGCGCGCTTCCTGGTAGGAAAGACCATCCAGGGTCTTGATCTCCTGGATCTTCTTCTCACTCAGGTATGTCGGACAATTCCGATCCCGAGAAGAATGGAAACCTGAGCAGTTAGTGCACTTGTATGGAGGTGTGCACTCCTCCGCGCCGTGAGCTACTCGTCCACATGTACCACATACAGCCTGATTCGAACAACGAGATACCATATGTCCGAATCGCTGGCATTGATAGCATCGCATAGAAGGCGGGATGTACGGCCTCACATCGCAACGATAAGTTGTTACCTTGACTTTCTCTGGTAACACTGACAACTTGAAAGAGACAATGAAGGCACCAGTGGCAACGTCTTCACCGTTGACCTTGCGCGTAATGCGCCGGACGTGTGTCACGCCACGGTTCTTCATGTCTTCCATCAACTCGTCGTCAGTGTTCAAAATAAGGTCGCGGTGAAAGATGACTCCGCGAACCAGGTTCAAGGACTTATGCTCCTCCACTTTGACGGCGATTTCGCCAAAGTGCTCGCACTTAAGCAACTGATCAGCTTGCATTGCGGTACGAGTCTTCATAAGCAAACTACCGTTGCGCATTTTCTTAAGTTCCTCCAGTTCGCCATAGACGCCTTCGATGTGCCGACTAAAAAGGATCGACTTCACCAGCTTAAAATCGTGCCCATCGGTTCTGGTAGCGACCAGATACCTAGGGAAGCTGGATCCCATTCCTTCACGCTGCGCATGTTCCCAGGGAGTTGAACCTCTCAGGGAAGCAAAAGTTAAAGACTTAGGTGGGGGACCACCTTGAGAGAGCAGACTTCGTTTGGAAGCCATGCCCGATAGCATCCTCCCCGAATGCCACCCACTCCGATCAGGGGTCTCTGTAGCCGAACCAAGCAGCCAAGGCAATACCCACCTGGTCATAGCAGGTACTGCCCGGCGTCCGATGTTGAACGATGCCTAATACGGCATGACTGAGGCAATGAGCACTAGGACTCCCTTCCTCCAGTCACCCGCAATAGCATGTACCCCATAGCGTTTACAGAGCACTAAATATAGAGAAAAAAATAAAAATAATTAATAATAATATGTCCTTCTGGCATTCGGCTGTGCGGGGACCTGTGTTGTCAGGCGGATACCACTGCCAAGGTACATGGCGCTCCCACCACGCAATGGTCCTGGGTGGACAGTTGCGGGCTTTTGGGCGTAATCGCACGCATAAGAGGCCCATCTCCGGGCAGCACGAACATCAAAATTTAGAATGGTCTACATCTGACCCTCGGAAAAATAATAATAAAATAAAGAGGGTCCATGGCCACATGACCCTTTAAGTCGCCTTCTACGACAGGCAGGGATTACCTGTGAATGTACTCGACCCCTCCCATCCACAGGAGGTCCAACACGTTATACCAAACCGCAATCCATGTCCGCGCCTAGGTCACCCCTTTTAGTCGACTCATACGACAGGCAGGGGGTACCGCGGGTGTATTCTACATGTGCGTCCCCCACCCGCAGGGGGTAGTGTGTTTGGTCCGCGAGAGGTATTTTATTTCCCTCGAGTCCGCCGGCATCCGGTTAGGACCCCCCTATCCGCCACCTGGGCCGCGCCACGTGGGAGTATCACCTTCCCCCCCTGCTACGCCTGCGTAGCAGGTTCGTGGCCTAGAACTGTAGCCAATTTCATGATGATGACGATGCTTGTTGCTTTAAGGGGCCTAACATCGAGGTCATCGGCCCCTAATGGTAGAAAATGAAATAACAAAAAGTTCAAAAAATCCACTGTCCAAAATAAATAAAAATGTCATGAAAAATGAATGGATGGACATGAACACAAAAAAATAACAAAAAACAAACAAGAAACAAACAAACAAAAACAGTGGATCCGACTCAAAAACGGTCATAAATAATAGTATTAGTGACCAAGGGACCACTTATAATGCATAGTCCTGAATCAATTATGCTTGATGTCTGAAGGGGTCTCTGTAGCCGAACCAAGCAGCCAAGGCAATACCCACCTGGTCATAGCAGGTACTGCCCGGCGTCCGATGTTGAACGATGCCTAATACGGCATGACTGAGGCAATGAGCACTAGGACTCCCTTCCTCCAGTCACCCGCAATAGCATGTACCCCATAGCGTTTACAGAGCACTAAATATAGAGAAAAAAATAAAAATAATTAATAATAATATGTCCTTCTGGCATTCGGCTGTGCGGGGACCTGTGTTGTCAGGCGGATACCACTGCCAAGGTACATGGCGCTCCCACCACGCAATGGTCCTGGGTGGACAGTTGCGGGCTTTTGGGCGTAATCGCACGCATAAGAGGCCCATCTCCGGGCAGCACGAACATCAAAATTTAGAATGGTCTACATCTGACCCTCGGAAAAATAATAATAAAATAAAGAGGGTCCATGGCCACATGACCCTTTAAGTCGCCTTCTACGACAGGCAGGGATTACCTGTGAATGTACTCGACCCCTCCCATCCACAGGAGGTCCAACACGTTATACCAAACCGCAATCCATGTCCGCGCCTAGGTCACCCCTTTTAGTCGACTCATACGACAGGCAGGGGGTACCGCGGGTGTATTCTACATGTGCGTCCCCCACCCGCAGGGGGTAGTGTGTTTGGTCCGCGAGAGGTATTTTATTTCCCTCGAGTCCGCCGGCATCCGGTTAGGACCCCCCTATCCGCCACCTGGGCCGCGCCACGTGGGAGTATCACCTTCCCCCCCTGCTACGCCTGCGTAGCAGGTTCGTGGCCTAGAACTGTAGCCAATTTCATGATGATGACGATGCTTGTTGCTTTAAGGGGCCTAACATCGAGGTCATCGGCCCCTAATGGTAGAAAATGAAATAACAAAAAGTTCAAAAAATCCACTGTCCAAAATAAATAAAAATGTCATGAAAAATGAATGGATGGACATGAACACAAAAAAATAACAAAAAACAAACAAGAAACAAACAAACAAAAACAGTGGATCCGACTCAAAAACGGTCATAAATAATAGTATTAGTGACCAAGGGACCACTTATAATGCATAGTCCTGAATCAATTATGCTTGATGTCTGAAGGGGTCCAAAAACCAGGTCTACGGCCCCTCAGTATGGTACAAGTCGCGAGAAGTAGAACCATGGTATTTCTCGAGCTGCGGTACTAATCAAAGGTAGCGTAAACTCACGGTGTTCCAAGCTTTAAGGTACTATTCACTAGTATTGTACGTCGTAAAGGTAACGCAGACCTATGGTGTTTCTCACACAATGGCGCCACTCAGAGCCAAGGCAAACCGATGAGGTTCCTCACCTAGGTGTACTAAGCACGGGCGCCGGCATTCCCGTGGTGTTCCTCACATACTGGGTACTAATCAATGGCAACGCAGACCCACGGTGTCGCTCATATAGTGGTACAACTCACAGGCTACGCCCAGACGCGTGGTGTCGCTCACACGGGTACAACTCACAGGCAACGCCCAGACCTGTGGTGTTGCACACACGGGCACGACTCACGGGTACTGAAAACCCACACTGAACCCCCCTCGAGTGCTACGAATCACAAAAATACGGAGTACCTAACAGAGTGGTACTACTCGCAAGTAAAAGCGACCGATGGTGTTCAGTGCGTGATGGTACTAATCAAAAGTAGTTTAATGGTTCTAATCCAAGCATCCCTTGGTCGCCCCTTTTAGTCGCCTCTTACGACAGGCAGGGGATACCGTGGGTGTATTATTCGTCAGCCTCCCCACCCACAGGGGGTGTGTGTTTGGTCCGCGAGAGGTATTTTATTTCCCTCAAGTCCGCCGGCAAGCCGGTTAGGACCCCCCTTTCAGCCACCTGGGACGCGCCATGTGGGAGTATCACCTCTCCCCCTGCTACGCTTGCGTAGCAGGTTCGTGGAGTAGCCAATTTCACTCGCACCTTTGAAATTAATGGGCAACAGCCAGGCGGACGTCCAAAGCAGCGCTGGCATGACACAGGAACACTCTGGACTTAAGACCACATAACGCCCAAGACCGTGCTAAAAGTGCGGCCAATAAGAGAACAGCGGACTCTGAACCAGCGGTAAAACGCTAGGAAGAAGAAGACGACGACTTAGTTTTATAGCTGTTTCTTACTTCTCTTACTTTATACTCAGTTTTGTAGTTTTTCTTCGTTAGTCACCCATTCATAGAGCTAAAATAAAAATACAAGATGAACAGTGGGACCAGTTTGAGGAAAGAACTCCTACCACGGCATTATGTTTACTGTGTAAAAGTGAATTTAAGTATAAAAAGAATACTTCAAACTTGAGAGACCAACTGAAGCACAAACATGCAAGTGTATTCAGAAGTGAACGAGAAGAGGCGAGAGACCCAGATGATCAACTCAGTGCAACTCCTAGTCAAAGCACAAGTAGAGAAAATGTTCCCTGACCACAAGTAATTCCATCTTCATCAATAGGATTAACAGCCATGGTTAGAAGAGTTCATGCTCTTCAATTAACACTTGCTTGAAGTGTTCAGTCAAGAGAACTGTTAAGAAAAATAAGTAGATTGAATATGGTATTATCTGAAATGATTGCAACCATTATCTGTAGTTGATAACAAAGGTTTAAAGACATTTATTAAGGAACTGGAACCCAGATATTCACTTTCAAGGTGTAGAGTTTTGAGTCTTTCACTGCTTCCAGACCTCTATCGGTACACCCCCCAGACTGTTCAAGTTGAACTTTATACAGTAAGGTATGTGTCTGTAACAGCTGATATCTCGAAGTCTTCAAGTAACACTTCGCACATGACATTAACAGCTCATTTTATTAATGATGAATATGAACTGAAATGTGATGTTTTGTCTACACTACAGCTCACAGTCAACCATACTGGTAGTTACTTAGCAACTGTTCTTAGACATTATATTCCACCGCTCAAATATCTCTCTAAGTTGGTAGCAGTGGCAACTGATTGTGAAGATAATATCAAATCTGCCGTCAGCATTAACGGACTGTCTCATCTACCTTGTGTAGTACATGTTGTCCAGGATGCATTGACAGATATTCAGGAACTAGATAGTGTCCTTCAAGCAAGCAGAGCAATAGTATCATATTTTAAATCTAGTGTTCTTGCTTCTGACAAACTTAAATCAGTTCAAATGCAAGTGGGACAGCCAGATTTGAAAGTAAAGACAGACGTAATAACAAGGTGGAACTCGGATATTACATGCTTCAGAGGCTGATTCAAATCAAAGAGACTCTACCTGCATCATTGTTATCATTGCCAAATGGTCCAATGGCATTAACAACAGATCAGTTGAATGTAATTGGCGTCTGTGTCTTGCTATTGAACCCTGTGGAACTTATGATTGCAAAGTTGTCTGGCCAAAAGTACTCAACCCTATCCTCGATCACACCTTATTTAGTAAGAGGGATCCAAATAAGCATCACAGGAAAAACTTAAAGTACAGCTACTGCCAGATCCCTGAAAGAAATATTAATTTTTGAAATAACTAAAGGTTGGGGAAAGTTGAGAAAATGGATCTACCGTCTGCTGCCACAATGTTAGATCCCCGTTTGAAGAAAGCAGGATTTGGAGTAGACAGTAATGCAGAAAATGCAAACCAAAAAAAATTAAAACATATGATTTAGTCGCTCTCTTCCAATCAAGAAAGGGAATGAATACCCAATGGCCTAATGATCAAGACACTGTGTATCCTGCTGACAAAGAATGTCTCCTTGGCTATTTTGATGCTGAAGTAGCAGATCATGTGAAAAATGAGAATCCATTATTATGTTTAGGCAATATCTTGACCAACCACATGAAGACAGAAGAAAATCCCCCCTTGCTTTCTGGAAGAGTAAGAAGTTGGTTACGGAAGAACTCAGGAGAGTAGCTGAGAAGTATTTGTGCATTCGTGTAACTTCTGTCTCATTTGAAAGGGTATTTTTAAAAGCAGACCAGATCATGAGTGAGAGGTAGAACAGGCTAAATGGGAAGAATGTAGATAAGTTGCTATTTATAAGTATGAATTTGTAAATGTGACAAAAGAGAGATATCCTCAAGAGGTACGTAGCTGTCCTTTAAAAAGGAAACAAAATATTCAGCCCGCCAATTAATCTGAAGCAAAATAGGTAAAATTTAAATGTTATATTTTTAATATTAACGTTTGTTATAAGTATGGCAGTATTTTTTTCAAGGACAGCTATCCATTGATGGTCCCTTTTCGTTTTTATTATTGAATTGATTTGTAGGTGATTATGTACAGTTTGGTGTAATTCTTTTAGAATATGAAACGCCATAACTAGAACATTAACTGGCAGTCCAAGCCGTTTAAAAATGTATACAATAAATTAGTATGTATGTGTTCTGGTGCTTTTGAGATACTTACAAATATTTTGTTTGATTGGTTTTGCTGCAAGATTTGTTCTTTCAAACTTACCGGTACATAAATTTTACTTTACTTATACTCCTTCAATGTTTTGTCATGTCCAGGGACACGAACCTTCATCTAGTAGCAGTATATAAGTAATACATAGTGATTACTTTGCTAACTCAATCCACTGGCCGTGCTGTCTGAGCAGCCAAGTGTTGGGGTGATATAGAATGACAGTTAAAAACAGAGTTGTGTGAGGTCAAGAGGTCTCACGACGAAGTCGATACGGATAAATCTAAATAGTCACGTCCTGTCGTCTGGAGATGGCAAGAAAAGGGGGCAGTTTGAAGGATACCATACTTAAAATAAATGGCGCCCCAACTAAGTGAAACGGGACGCAGAGTCATGTTTATGACAAGTATTAGAAATGGGGGAGTTATTTTATGAGCATAGGTTTAAGGGCGAGATGTCAAGTTCATGTTAATAAATATTGCCACGTGCATAGCTTGGAATTTTGTGATACATGGGGGAAGTGGTAGCACCAATAGTAAGCCAGTAAGGCTTTATATGAGAAAAGGGGAGACCCTCATATCATATTGCTAGTCCCTTTAAATACGTATGTAATTGAAGGAAGAAGCGTCTTATTGCATTAGTCCTCGCTTTGGGAGCCTTGCCTTCCGCTCACGTTAGAGAATTGCGATCAATTCTCCAAGCGGTCTCGCTACGTAGAATATTTCTTAGTAGATCAGGTTGAACGGTGGTGCTAACACTTGGTATTCACCATTCATACTTTGATTCTCGACTTAAGCCCTAGTTCTTCTGGGTTTTATCGTAGTAGCCAACTTAAAGCTGGGGAATCTCTGTGAGACTCGATGATGCTTGTTATTTAAACGGGCCTAACATCGAGGTCATCGGCCCCTATTGGTACGAAATGAAATAACAAACAATTCAAATTCATCCACTGACCAAAATAAAATAAAAAAATATCATGAAGAATGAGTGGATGGACAAGAAACCCCACAAAAAAAACTAAAAATAAACTTGGAGTAGCCGTTCTAAGGAAGGCTAGTTCCAGTACGTCACATTACGTGACCGACTTCAATTGTATGCGTGTATTCTTTGTACATTATCTGTCAAACAAAAACAGTGGATCAGACACAAAAAAGATCGAGAATAATAATATTACTGACCAAGGGACCACTTATTAAGCACAATGATGCTTGATGTGTATAGGGGTGCAAAATCCACGACTAAGGCCCCACAGAATGGTACATGTGGCGAGTAAAGTAGAACCATTGTGTTTGTCATGTTGGGGTACTAATCAAAAGTAGCGAAGACTCACGGTGTTCCACACAAGATGGTACTACTCACAAGTATTGCACTTCGTACAGAGAACGCAGACCTATGGGGTTCCGCACACAATGGCGCCACTTACAGCCACGCAAACCGATGAGTTTCCTCAACTAGGTGTACTAGTCACGGGTGCCGGTCCCACGGGCCCCGTGGAGTTCCTCACATGAGTACTAATCACAGGCAACGCAGACCCACGGTATCGCTCATATAGTGGTATAACGCCCAGACAAGCGGTGTTGCTCACATGGGCACGACGCACGGGTACTAGAAAACCACCAGGCCAGGCTCTATACTGCTACTAATCACAAACCTATTTCGTACCATATATAGTGGTACTACTCGTAAGTAAAGGCGACCCATGGTGTTCCCCGCGTGATGGTACTAATCAGTAGCAGTTTCATGGTTCTAATACCAGCATCCCTTGGTCGCCCCTTTTAGTCGCCTCTTACGACAGGCAGGGGATACCGCGGGTGTATTCTACATGTGCGTCCCCCACCGGCAGGGGGTAGTGTGTTTGGTCCCCGAGAGGTATTTTATTTCCCTCAAATCCGCCGGCAAGCCGGTTAGGACCCCCCCTATCCGCCACCTGGGACGCGCCACGTGGGAGTATCACCTCTCCCCCAGCTACGCAGAGAGAGCAGAACAAAGAAGGCGCAAGGGCTGGCACACGGAGTAGCAGAAGGATTCATAGGAGACCAAGGAAGGAGGACGCAATCGACCCGGCGTACCTGCACGTCGTCAGCTCACCATCAGCACGCAGTAGAAGACCAAATATTGTAAGGTAAGCCAAACTCAAAATCAGTATATGTATAATTCTGAAGTGGGAAGTGCCAATGATAATTCAGATAACAATTATATTAATATCAATCAAGCGTTCAAGTTAATCGGAGATCTTTTTACGGGAGAAATCGGAGTAGGTAGAAAGAGTTCTGTGCAAATGTAGATTTAACAATAGAATTTGTTCAACCAGATGAACATACGCTGTTTTCAAATATGTTCATACCAGAATAACGGGCGAAGCTAGAAGCAAGTTATTAATAAGACAGGATGTTACGAGCTGGCCAAAAGCGAAGGCAGCTTCCTTTGAAAATTATGGAGAGCGTAGGACTATTGATCATTACGCATGTAAAATGTATCACAGCGAAATAAGGATGAATCTGTAGTAGCTTGGGGTTCGAGAATGGATGCAATGGTAAGCGAACTTAAAGAAGTTGCCACGGCAAGAGTCGAACCGGAGGCAAAAGTACATTTACATTAGACGTTAAAATAACACATTTAAATACGCAACACAAACTAAAATGAAGTCAATTGGATAAAAGCGCAAATGAAACAAATACACGAGGTCAAAGGACATCACTAGACACGATAAAACAGACCACTATCCCTCATAAAGCGGACGACGAGGTCTGCTGACTGCTCGTCATCTCGCTAGATAAGGGAGATGGTACCCGGAAGGTTAAGACTACGATGAAGATCGACCAGGTCCATACACTCCGTAAGGATGTGTACCACGGTAAGATGGTCACCGCAGGTACACACCGGAGGGGGTTCTCCTTTCAAAAGATGCGAGTGAGTTACGATACCGTGGCCGATCCGAAGACGACATAATACCACGGCTTCATTCCGCGAAGCCCGAAGGGAAGTCCTCCATACCTTCGTCGTTCCTTTTATCGCTCTCAGCTTATTGGGAAGTGGAATGGCCTGCCACGCCATCTCCCAATGAGACATGACCAGATGTCTCAGCTGAGAGCGAATATCACTTGCTGGAACCTTGAAAGGCAATGGGGGCAGTGTAACTGCCTCCTGATTACGATGATGGTGATTGTTGTTTAAAGGGGCCTAACATCGAGGTCATCGGCCCCTAATGGTACGAAATAAGACGAAATGGAATGACATATGAAAAGTCTAAAATTCTACACTGACCAGAATTCATAAGCGCGAGAACGAAGAATGAATGGATGGACATGAATTTTAAACAATCAGTGGATGCGACCCGCAATGTCGTACATTCACATAAACTGGCGTGACAAAAGAGTATTACTGAACAAGGGAGTACTGCTATAGCATAACACAATCGATTATGCGTGCAGTCAAAAGGGGGTCCTAAATCAAAGTTATCGGCCCCTCATAACGGTACTGATCGCTAGCAAAGTAGAACCACGGTATTTGTTCTATTGCGGGACTAATCAAAAGTAGCAGAGACTTGCCGTATTCCACACATTATTGTACTACTCAGAGCTTATGAAATTCGAAATATAATACAGACCTATGTTTTTCTCACTTTGCGGCGCAATTTACAGGCAACGCAAACCTATGGTATTCATCACATAAGAGAACAAACCACAGAGACCTCTCCCTATCCTGTGGTGTTCCTCATATAGTGGCTACTAATCATAGGCAAGGCAGAACCATGGTAGCTATCATCCCAGGGTCCTGGTCATATGGTGGTACTAATCACAGGTACTGCAAAAGCCGACCGCACGGTGCTCCTGTGTGCTACTAATCACAAACAAATTTCGTACCTAATGTAGTGGTACTACGCACAAGTAAAAGCGACCCCTGGTGTTCTCCGCGTGGTGGTACGAATCACAAGTAGTTTCATGGTTCTAATACAATCAACATTTGGTCGCCCCTTTTAGTCGCCTCTCAAGACAGGCAGGGGATACCGGGGGTGTATTATACGTCTGCCTCCCCCACCCACAGGGGGGTGTGTTTGGTCCGCGAGAGGTATTTTATTTCCCTCAAGTCCGCCGGCAAGCCGGTGAGGCGCCCCCTATCCGCCACCTGGGACGCGCCACGTGGGAGTATCGTGATGATGATGATGATGCTTGTTGTTTTAAGGGGCCTAACAGCGAAGGTCATCGGCCCCTAATGGAACAAGATCGACGACAGGATACAAGACAGTTAAAATTTTAAAACGTATCCAATGACTAGAGTTTAAAAAATGGGAATGGAAAATGAGCATGAGATTAAAACAATCAGTGGATCTGCTCGCAATGCCTCATTTTGTAATAAAGTAAGAGAAAATAAAGAAGACAAAGGAATAAGGCATTGCTTGCTGGGATAGATATATATACGTACTTAATATTAGACATTAAAAGAACGCATAAAAATGCGCAACACAAACTAAAATGAAATCAATGGGATAAAGGCTCTATTGACACAAAAAAAAAACCACTAGGACAAAGGACATCATCACACACGTTGAAACAGACCACTATCCCTCATAAAGCGGATGACGAGGTCTGCTGACTGCTCGGCATCTCGCAAGATAAGGGAGATTGTACTCGGAAGGTTAAGACTACGGCGCAGATCGCCCAGGTCCACACACTCCGTAAGGATGTGTACCACCGTAAGGTGTTCACCGCAGGAACACATCGGAGGCGGTTTACCTTTCAAAAGATGCGAGTGAGTCAGGATACCATGGCCGATCCGAAGACGACATAATACCACGGCTTCCCTCCGCGAAGCCCGAAGGGAAGTCCTCCAAACCTTCGTTGTTCCTTTTATCGCTCTCAGCTTATTGGGAAGTGGAATGGCCTGCCACTCCATCTCCCAATAGGACATAACCAGATGTCTCAGCTGAGAGCGAATATCACTGGCTGGAACCTTGAAAGGCAACGGGGGCAGTGTAACTGCCTCCTTGCCAGCCTTATCTGCTAATTCAATTCCCTCTATGCCCATGTGGCTTGGAAGCCACAGAAACGTGATTCTGGTGCCGGCATCCGAACACCCGGCCAGCAGGTCCTGGATCCGCTGCACCAGAGGGTGCCGAGGGAAACAAGTATCAACAGACTGGAGCGAACTCAAGGAGTCAGAACACACGAGAAAGTGTCGGCGCTCATTGTACAGTGCGTATCGCAGAGCTCCAAAAATAGCATTGAGCTCTGCTGTGTACACACTACAGGTTTCCGGGAGAGCAAAAAGAAGCCTATCATTGTCGACAACGAACGCACAGCCCACCTTCGTGTCTGTCCTCGAACCATCCGTGTAGACGACGACTGAATCTGGATAGCGGCCAACAACGGACAGGAAGAGCCTCCGATAAATCGAAGGGTCCGTGTTTTCTTTCGGGCCAGTGTGCAGATCCAGGATTATTTCAGGTCGGTGTACTACCCACGGAGGTACCCCCACTTGGTTGTCTGACAAGGCAGGGAACCGAAGGTACATGAAACAAGCTTATTCCAACCGGCCGCGTTGCTCGAGGACAAGCAGCGTACAGCAAACGGTTGCCATTGTTGAACACGCAAGGATAGCTTGGATGAAGTGGCATCTGTCGCAAATTTGCAGCATACGAAAGAAGCATATGCTAGCGCCTCAGATGTAAAGGCGGCACACCAGACTCAGCGAGCAGGCTGGCAAAGGGGCTTGTACGGGATGCACCCGTCGCCAAACTAACCCCGCTGTGGTGGATGCTGTTCAGCGTCCCAAGCACGCTTGGCTTTGCTGAGCCATATGCTGCACTGCCGTAGTCTGATGATGATGATGATGATTGTTGTTTAAAGGGGCCTAACATCGAGGTCATCGGCCCCTAATAGTACGAAATGAAATAACAAAAGAATCAAAATCATCGACTGACAAAAATTTAAAAAATGGTCATGAAGAAGGAATGGATGGACATGAACCAAAAACAAAAAAAAAAACAACAAAAACGAGCGGATACAATTCAAAAAAGATCATAGATATTTCATTACTGACCAAGGTCACATTCATGAAGCACAATCCTGAATCGAGGATGCTTGATGTCTAATGGGGTCCAAAATCCATGTCTAAGGCCCCTCAGAATGGTATATGTCGCGAGTAAAGTAGATCCATGGTATTTCACAAGCTGCGGTACTAATCATAGGTAGCGTAAACTCACGGTGTTCCAAACATTAAGGTACTACTCACAAGTATTGTACATCGTAAAGGTAACGCAGACCTATGGTGTTTCTCACACAATGGCGCCACTCATAGCCAACGAAAAAACCGATGAGGTTCCTCAGCTAGGTGTACTAATCACGGGCGCCGGCATTCCTGAGGTGTTCCTCACATAGTGGGTATTAATCACTGGCACGCAGACCTACGGTGTCGCTCGTATAGTGGTACAACTCACAGGCTACGCCCAGACGCGTGGTGTCGCTCACACGGGTACAACTCACACGCAACGCCCAAAACTGTGGTGTTGCACACACGGGCACGACTCACGGGTACTGGAAACCCACACTGAACCCCCCTCGAGTGCTACGAATCACAAAAATATGGAGTACCTTACAGAGTGGTACTACTCGCAAGTAAAAGCGACCGATGGTGTTCCGCGCGCGATGGTACTAATCAAAATAGTTTCATGGTTCTAATCCAATCATCCCTTGGTCGCCCCTTTTAGTCGCCTCTCACGACAAGCAGGGGATACCGTGGGTGTATTATTCGTCTGCCTCCCCGACCCACAGGGGGTGTGTGTTTGGTCCGCGAGAGGTATTTTATTTCCCTCAAGTCCACCGGCAAGCCGGTTAGGACCCCCCTATCCGCCACCTGGGACGCGCCACGTGGGAGTATCACCTCTCCCCCTGCTGCGCCTTCGTAGCAGGTTCGTGGATGTAAGTTATTTCCTCGCCGACGGTCCGCCTGATACAGTCGTTAAGGACAGCTACTGACGTGTACTTTGGCCAATCAGCATGTTCAAAAAAATCCATCGAGGGGGAGCCTCGACGGATTTTTGGTTCATCAAAGTAAGAATGATGGGAACATGGTCACTGTCGCAAAGATCGTCGTGTGTGTTCCACCGAAACAGCGGAACCAACGTTCGGCTGCATAGACTTACGTCTATGCGAGAATATGTGCCGTAAAGTGCACTGAAGTGTGTTGGTTCCCCTGTGTTCAAAATACATAAATCCAGGTCTGTTACCAATGTTTCCAGCTCTCTTCCCCGGGGGCAAGGCGTCTCAGAGTCCCATATGGGGTGATGGGCGTTGAAATCGCCCAACAAGAGGAAGGGAGGTGGAAGCTGATCTAGAAGATCAGTGACATCAGTAATGTTAAGAGATAACCCTGTCGGAAAATAAACATTACACACTGTTGTTATGACAGTCAGCGGAACGCGAATAGCTACAGCCTCCAGCGGGGTTCTTAATGGAACCTCCTCGCTGTAGGTACCAGAACGGACAAAAATGCCAACGCCACCGGAAGCCCGGTGAGCATAATGTCGTTCCGTCGAGCATAGTCGAAAATTTCGCAATACCGTATGATGATCTGGTCTGAAATTTGTTTCCTGAATACAGACTATACTCGCCTAATACTCGCTAATGAGCTGGCACAGCTCAGCAAGATGCCTATCATAACCGTTACAGTTCCATTGTAAAAGTGCCATACTGTAAGTGTGGACTTCTGAGGCTTAGGATAGGAGTAGCGTAATGCTACCTAACCCAACCTACACTCACATCCCCATCCGAAGATGGGGATTCATGCTCCACGTGCATCTCGCCGTCACTGGACGAGGTGATGCATGCCTTCAGTTTGTTCGACTTTTTCCGGGGGTGGGGTTTCCTCCAAAGAGGGGAGCGCGCAGGACTTCTAGAAAGAAGACCCGCTGGCGCAGAATCACGCCCTTCAGGTGGAGGGCGTAAGGCCCCATTCGAAGGGGAAGAACGCCTGGTAAGGGCGTTCTTCTTCCCCACCTTCGATTCTTGTTTAGACGGGATGGGAAGTGGTTTCCCAGCCCTGGTCGACGATGCCGCCTCCTCCGGCTTAGGCTCGGCATTCGCCGACCGCGTAGGGGAAGGAGACGCTGTCTTCTTCCCCTTCTGTGCCGGCGTCTTTTTCTTAGCCGGCACAGGTATATTGGTGGTCGAAGGCTGGGATGGACCAAACTTCGAGCTTGTTCGCGTTGTCTTGGGCGCAGCGATCTTCTGAATAGGTGTTCGAGTTGAAAATGAGGAACCTGGCAGGGACTGTGCTATCAAGGTGAAGTCAAGTGTCTTGGCCGGTGCATTTAGAGAATTAAACTTGTGGCGCGCTTCCTGGTAGGAAAGACCATCCAGTGTCTTGAACTCCTGGATCTTCTTCTCACTCAGATAAGTCGGACAGTTCCGATCCCGAGGAGAATGAAGATCAGAGCAGTTAGTGCACTTGTACGGAGGTGTGCACTCCTCCGCGCCGTGAGCTACTTTCCCACATGTACCACACACTGACTGGTTCGAGCAACGAGATACCATGTGGCCGAATCTCCAGCATTGATAGCACCGCATAGGAGGCGGGATGTACGGCCTCACATCGCAACGATAGGTTGTTACCTTGACCTTCTCCGGCAACACTGACAATTTGAAGGAGACTATGAACGCACCCGTGGCAACGTCTTCACCGTTGACTTTGCGCGTAATGCGCCGGACGTGTGTCACACCACGGTGCTTCATGTCTTCCATCAATACATCGTCGGTGTTCAGAATAAGATCACGGTGGAAAATAACTCCACGAACCAGATTCAAGCTTTTGTGCTCTTCCACTTTGACAGGGATGTCGCCAAAGTGGACGCACTTAAGCAACTGATCGGCTTGGAGCGCAGTACTCGTCTTCAGGAGCAAACCACCATTGCGCATTTTCTTAAGGTCCTCAAGTTCACCGTATACACCCTCGATATGCCGACCAAAAAGTATCGATTTAACCAGCTTGAAGTCTTGCCCGTCGGTTCTGGTAGCAACCAGGAACCTAGGGAAGCTGGAACCCAGACCAATTCGCTGGGCTTGTTCCCAAGGGGTTGCACCCCTTAGGGAATCAAATGTTGAAGACTTGGGTAGCGAACTACCCGAGGTGACAGGCGGAAGTTGTTTCGACGCCATGCCCGAAATCATCCTCCCCGAATGCCACCCACTCCGATCAGGGGTCTCTGTAGCCGAACCACGCAGCCAAGGCAATACCCACCTGGTCGTAGCAAGTATTGCCCGGGGTCCGATGTTGGACGATGCCTAATACGGAATGACTGAGGTTATGAGCACTAAGACTCCCTTCCTCCAGTCACCCGCAATAGCATGTACCCCGTAGCGTGTACAGAACACTAAATATAGAAAACATAAATAAAAATAATTAATAATAATATGTCCTTCTGGCATTCGGCTGTGCGGGGACCTGCGTTGTCAGGCGGATACTACTGCCCGGGTACATGACACTCCCACCCGCCGCGTCCTGGGTGGTTGATGGCACGGGCTTTTGAGCGTAGTCGCACACATAGGAGCTCCATCGCCGAGCAGCACGCACATCAAAATTTAGAATGGTCTACATCTGACCCTCGGAAAAATAATAAAAAATAAAGAGGGGACCATGGCCACATGACCCTTTAAGTCGCCTTCTACGACAGGCAGGGATTACCTATGGATGTATTCAGCCTCTCCCATCCACAGGAGGTCCAACACATTATTCCAAACCACAATCCATGTCCGCGCCAAGGGCGCCCCTTTTTGTCGCCTCTTACGACAGGCAGGGGATACCGCGTGTTTATTTTACATGTGCGTCCCCCACCCGCAGGGGGTAGTGTGTTTGGCCCGCGAGAGGTATTTTATTTCCCTCAAGTCCGCCGGCAAGCCGGTTAGAACCCCCCTATCCGCCACCTGGGACGCGCCACGTGGGAGTATCACCTTTCCCCCTGCTACGCCTGCGTAGCAGGTTCGTGGTGTAGTACGTTCGTGGTGTCTTTTGTTTTGTGTCATGGCTGTTGTTTACAACACGTGCTGTTGTGCAAAGTAAACACAAAATAAAGAAGTATTTTGTAGAATGCCTAGCTCAAGTAGATTGTTCAAGAAGCGCCGTGGAGGCCCTGGACGGAAACCTAAAGCGAATATCAGCAGTAATATTACGCTGTCTGTGGATAATAGCTCTGCTGAATGTAGTAATATGAGTGTGAGATTACTGGAGGAAACTCCTCTTTGTAGTGAAATAAAATCAACACCAGTGAGCAGCAAATCAAGGAGAAAGCTTTTCAGTGACCCCAGTGTAAATAACAAATGTGACAGTGAATTTTTTAATGAAAGTGACAGTGACTGGAACAATGAACAGGTGTGCCATGGAAATCATGTAATTGATCTTGAACTACTTTCCAATGCTTTGAATTTTTATGTGAAATGTAAAAACTGTAATGAAGAGCATTCCATACAATTATGTGAGGACATTTCTAGTAGAAAAGGTTTAGCTGCAAAATTAGTTCTAAAATACATAAGCTGTAAAAGTAAACAGAATTTTTCTCCTCTAATTTGACACCACATGGGTATGAGACCAACATTAGATATGTATACGGCATGCGATCAATTGGAAAAGGGCTAGAAGCAGGAAATACTGTGTGCAGTGTGAACTTACCCAAACCACCAACAACGTTCAGGAAATTCACTGCTATTTTGAGCAAAACTATAAAAGTGTGTGCTGAAAACTCTATGCAAAAGGCAGTAATGGAAGCTGTGTAAAAGAATGAAGGCTCAGCAGATTTGACAGTTGCATTAGACGGTTCCTGGCAGAATCGTGGGCATACAAGTGCAAATGGTATAGTTTCTGCAACAAGCGTGGACACTGGGAAGGTGATAGATGTTGTACCTCTGACAAAATACTGCCAGAAATGTGAAAATGTGAAGATGTGTAAACATTCATTACAACAACATACAGACAGTGGTGAATGTAAAGTAAACTCTACAGGTGTTAGTGGAGGGATAAAAGCAGCAGGTGCAGTTGAAATTTTCGATCGTTCACTGAAGCTGTATGGTGTTAGATATACAAAATATTTGGGTGATGGGGATAGCAAAGGTTTTAAAAAGGTTGTGGACAGAAAACCTCATGGTGACGTTCAAGCTGAGAAGTTGGAATGCATTGCACATATCCAAAAAAGAATGAGATGTCAGCTCCGTAGGTTAGTGAAGGATTATAAAGGCAAGAAACTATATGATGGAAAATCATATCTGGGCATGGTAGGCTAACTGCTAAGGAAATAGACAACATACAGACACACTATGGCATGGCTATAAGGGGAAATACAGATAGTGTGGATAAAATGAGGCAGGCAGTCTGGGCAATATTTTCACACAAGTGTTCGACAGATGAGAATCCACAACATTTTCTTGGTCCGAAAGGGGAATAAAGCTGGTGTAAGTAAAATCGGTCCCTTGTTACTAATGAACCTTATCAGCATAAGCATTGCCTTCCAGATGAAGTTATAAAAGTCATCAGACCAGAAATCTAGCTGCTCCTGACCTACTTCGTAAATGTTTACATGGCAATACACAAAATGTAAATGAATCGTTCAATAGTGTAGTCCGGAACCGTGTACCCAAAACAGTGTTTGTTGGTTATAATACCTTATATATGGGATTGTATGATGCAGTGTTGACCTATAACGAGGGCTGTGTGGGTCGAATGATAGTGCTGGAAAATTTAGGAATTAATCCAGGCAGAAACATGCGTCAAATTTGTAGTGAAATTGATGCAGAGCGAGTAAGAAAGGCTGACCTAAAGGCTGAAATGGTGATCAAGAGGAACAGGCTAATGAGCAGGAACAGGAAGAGAGCAAGAGAAGATGACTGTGATGATCCAGAATATGATGATGATGATGATGATGCTTGTTGTTTAAAGGGGCCTAACATCGAGGTCATCGGCCCCTAATGGTACGAAATGAAACGACAAAGTAAAAGTTCAAAATTATCCACTGACCAAAATAAAAAATGCCATGAAGAATGAATGAACGAATGAATGAATCAATGAATGAATGAACATGAGTTTAAAACAATCAGTGGATCCGACTCAAAAAACTATCATAGTTAATAGTATTACAGACCAAGGAACCACTTCCAAAGCAAATCGAGGATGCTTGGTGTCTAAACGGGTCCAAAATACAAGTCAAAGGCCCCTCGGAATGATACTTATCGCTAGTAATGTAGAACCATGGTATCTGTCCTGTTGCGGTACTAATCAATGGTAGCAGAGACTTGCGGTATTCCACACATTATTGTACTACTCAAAGCTTATGAAATTCGACATTAATACAGACCTATGTTTTTCTCACTCTGCAGCGCCATTCACAGGCAACGCAAACCTATGATGTTCATCACATAAGAGTACTAACCACAGGGACCTCTCGCTATCCCGTGGTGTTCCTCATATAGTGGGTACTAATCATAGGCAAGGCAGAACCATGGTAGCTATCATCCCATGGTCCTGCTCATATGGTGGTACTAATCACAGGTACTGCAAAAGCCGACCGCGCGGTGCTCCTGTGTGCTACTTATCACAAACCTATTTCGTACCTAATATAGTGGTACTACGCACAAGTAAAAGCAACCCTCGGTGTTCTCTGCGTGGTGGTACTAATCACATGTAGTTGCATGGTTCGAATACAACCATCCCTTGGTCGCCCCTTTTAGTCGGCTCTCACGACAGGCAGGGGATACCGTGGGTGTATTATTAGTCTGCCTCCCCCACCCACAGGGGGTGTGTGTTTGGTCCGCGAGAGGTATTTTATTTCCCTCAAGTCCGCCGGCAAGCCTGTTAGGACCCCCCTATCCGCCACCTGGGACGCGCCACGTGGGAGTTTCACCTCTCCCCCTGCTACGCCTGCGTAGCAGGTTCGTGGATCCAGAATATGAACCAGGGATGCACTAGGCAGTGTGTAACTTTCATTCAATTTATCCGAAGGTATAATTTTTAAAGATATTCAGGTATTTGTCTAAATATATATTTAAGCCAGTGAAATGAAATTTTAACCAGCTGTTTTACTGTGTTTGATGAACATACTGACATTATTTTATGCCTCTAACTAAAATAGTTCCAAATTTATTGAGTATAACACTTCACATAAAGCAATTATTTTTAGCAGTAAAGTAAAAAATATGTTTCTGCTATGTGTGAGGTTAGATGAAGTTATAAAATTGTAAGTATATACAGTAAACATTCCTTTTGAGCCATGCCAAATCCCACCATTCTAGGCTTCAGAGTTTTGTAGGAAAATACATTTAAATATGGACAATTCAACATTGCCAAGATAGGGTTTACCACCTACCCTTCAGTGACCGCGGCTGGTCCGCTTGGGTTTCAAACCCTAGCTTGTCCACGATGTGGAGGCAAGCCCTGCAAACTAGATAAAAATTGAATAATTAGCGCGGGGTAGGACGAAGGGAGGTGATGATGATGATGATGCTTGTTGTTTTAAGGGGCCTAACATCGAAGGTCATCGGCCCCTAATGGAACGAAATGAATGACATGAGACATGAAGTTAAAATTTTAAAAAGTATCCACAGACTAGAGTTAAAAAAGAATGGTAATGAAGAGAAATGAGGGTGAGATTAAAACAGTCAGTGGATCGAATACGCAATGCCTTATGTTCTATTAAAATAAGAGAAAGTACAGGAAATCGAAGGAATAAGGCATTGCCCAGTAATACAGATATTAACACAATTTACGTTAGACGTTCAAATAACACATTAAAATGCGCAACACAAACTAAAATAAAGTCAATGAGATAAAAGCGCAACTGACATAAACAACACTAGGACAAAAGACATCATCACACACGATAAAACAGACCGCTATCCCTCAGAAAGCGGATGACGAGGTCTGCTGACTGCTCGTCATCGCGCAAGATAAGGGAGATAGTACTCGGAAGGTTAATACTACGGCGCAGATCGACCAAATCCACGCACTCCGTAAGGATGTGTACCACGGTAAGATGGTCGCCGCAGGTACACACCGGAGGGGGTTCTCCTTTCAGTAGATGGGAGTGCGTCAGGATACCGTGGCCGATCCGAAGGCGACATAATACCACGGCTTCCCTCCGCGAAGCCCGAAGGGAAGTCCTCCATACCTTCGTTGTTCCTTTTATCGCTCTCAGCTTATTGGGAAGTGGAATGGCCTGCCACTCCATCTCCCAATGAGACATAACCAGATGTCTCAGCTGAGAGCGAATATCACATGCTGGAACCTTGAAAGGCAACGGGGGCAGTGTAACTGCCTCCTTGGCAGCCTGATCTGCTAACTCGTTTCCCTCTATGCCCATGTGGCTGGGGAGCCACACAAACGTAATTCTGGTGCCGGCATCCGAACACCCGGCCAGCAGGTCCTGGATCCGCTGCACCAGAGGGTGTCGAGGGAAACAGGTATCAATAGACTGAAGCGAACTCAAGGAGTCAGTACACACGAGATAGTGTCGGCGCTCATTGTCTAGTGCGTACCGCAGTGCCTCACAGATAGCATAGAGCTCTGCCGTGTACACACTACAGGTGTCCGGGAGAGCAAAAAGAAACCGATCATTGTCGACAACGAACGCACAGCCCACCTTCGTATCTGTCCTTGAACCATCCGTGTAAACGACGACTGAACCTGGATAGCGGCCAAGAACGGACAGGTAGATCCTCCGATAAATCGAAGGGTCCGTGTCTCCTTTCGGGCCAGTGTGCAAATCCAGGATGATTTCAGGTCGTCGTACAACCCACGGAGGTACCCCACTTGGTTGTCTGACAAGGCAAGGAATCGAAGGTACGTCAAACAATTCATAACTGCTATCCAAGCGTATCCCAACCGGCCGCGTCGCACGAGGATGAGCAACGTACAACAAACGGTTGCCATTGTTGAATACGCAGGGATAGCTCGGATGAAGTGGCATCTGTCGCAAATTTGCAGCATACATAAGTAGTAGTTGCTGGCGCCTCAGGTGTAAAGGCGGCACACCAGACTCAGCGAGGAGGCTAGCGATGGGGCTAGTACGAAAAGCTCCCGTCGCCAACCTAACCCCGCTGTGGTGGATACTGTTCAGCTTCGCAAGAACGCTTGGTCTTGCGGAGCCATATGCTGCACTGCCGTAGTCTAACCGAGATAAAATGTGTGCCCGATAGAATCGCAGGAGCACCACGCGGTCAGCTCCCCAATTAGTGCTGCTAAGAAACTTCAAGAGGTTAAGCCTCTTGGTGCATTGCACTTTTAGCTCCCGCACGTGTGGCTCCCACGATAATTTACTGTCAAAAAGGAGCCCAAGAAATCGGTAGGTGTCAACAACTGGAAGAACGACGTTACCTAGATAAAGCTCAGGATGAGGGTGAAGTGTACGTTGACGACAAAAGTGGACAACGGAGGTCTTTGCGGCAGAAAACCGAAAGCCATGTTCTAAGGTCCACTTCTCCACCCTCCTAATAGCTTGCTGTAACTGTCGCTCTGCGACTGCCATACTGCACGAGCTATAGTGCAGAGCAAAATCATCCACATATAGGGACGGTATTACGGCTGGACCAGCAGCAGCGACAATACCGTTTATGGCAATCGCGAACAAAGTGACACTAAGAACCGATCCCTGTGGGACTCCGTTTTCTTGAACGTGGTATTGCGAATATGTCCTCCCTACTCGGACACGGAATAGACGGAGGGACAAAAAATTCACAATAAATACCGGCAAGTTACCTCGGAATCTCCATTGATGCAGGACTGAAAGGATGCCATATCGCCAGGTGGTGTCGTAGGCTTTCTCCAAGTCAAAGAAGACAGCTACCAAGTGCTGTTTGCGGAGAAACGCATCCTGGATAGAGCTCTCCAGGCGTACCAAGTGGTCTGTGGTGGATCGAGCGGCTCGAAATCCACATTGGTACTCGGACAAGAGTCCTTGTTTCTCCAGACACCACACGAGTCTGCGATTTATCATCCTCTCAAATAGCTTACACAGGCAATTTGTAAGACAAATCGGTCTATAACTTCCTGCATACTTAGGATCTTTGTCAGGCTTGAGGACAGGGATGACTATGCCCTCTCGCCACTGAGACGGAAAATCACCCTTTGCCCAGATTCGGTTGAACACACGAAGGAGATATAGTAAACTATCATCACTAAGGTGTTTCAACATCTGGTTATGGATGTTGTCCGGTCCAGGAGACGTGTCCTTGCAAAGCGCTAAGGCGCTGCGGAGTTCCCACTCCGTAAAGGGCACGTTGTAGTCCTCTGAAGCTTGGGTGGCAAAACAAAGGTGATGACGTTCTGCCTCCCGCTTCAGAGGGAGGAAATCAGGATTGTAATTCCCGGAGCCGGAGACATCCGCGAAATGACTAGCAAGATGGTTAGCAATCGCGAGGGGATCAGTGGCGACACTGCCTGCAATGGAAATTCCCGGTCAGCAGATGATCCTTGAATACCCGAAAATCGTCGAAGTTTCGTCCACACTTGAGATGATGGAGTATGTGACGTCATGGACGACACATATCTCTCCCATGAAGCCTTCTTACTTTGTCGAATAAGAACTCGCGCCTTAGCGCGGAGTTTCTTAAATGTTACCAAGTTGGACACAGTAGGCTGTCTACGGTAACGCTTATGAGCGCGACGGCGTTCTTTGATGGCTGCTGCTATTTCATCGTTCCACCAAGGAACGAGTTTTCGGCGAGGGGTCCCCGAGAAAAACGGAATGGACTCCTCAGCAGCAGCAAGAATAACTTGGGTGATGTAGGTTATTTCCTCGCCGACGGTCCGCCTGACATCATCGTTAAAGACAGCTAGTGATGTGTACTTTGGCCAATCAGCATGTTTAAGAATCCATCGAGGGGGAGCCTCGACGGGTTTATGATTCAACAAAGTAAGAACGATGGGAAAATGGTCACTGTCACAGAGATCATCGTGTGCATTCCACCGAAACGGTGGAACCAACGTTCGGCTGCATAGACTAACGTCTATGCGAGAATATGTGCCGTAACGTACACTAAAGTGAGTTGGTTCCCCTGTGTTCAAAACACATAAATCCAGATCTGATAGAAGTGTTTCCAGCTCTCTTCCTCGGGGGCAAGGCGTCTCAGAGCCCCATATAGGGTGATGGGCGTTAAAATCGCCCAATAAGAGGAAGGGTGGTGGAAGCTGATCCATAAGATGTTCAGATGCTGGCCTGGTGGAAGATAAACATTACACACTGTTGCTATGACAGGCAGCGAGACGCGAACAGCTACAGCCTCAAGAGGGGTTCTTAATGGAACCTCTTCGCTGTAGCTATCAGAACGTACAAAAATGCCAACGCCTCCGGAAGCCCGGTGAGCATAGTATCGTTCTGTCGAGTATAGTTTGAAATTCTTCAAGACCGTGTGATGACCAGGTCTGAAATTGGTCTCCTGAATACAGACTATACTCGCTGCGTACTCACTAATAAGCTGACGTAACTCAGCAAGATGCCTGTCATAACCGTTACAATTCCACTGTAACAGTGCCATAGTGTGGACTATAAAAGGAGTGTTAGGTTATGAGCGACAAAATGCTCGTAAGCCTAAACACTATCTAGTTCTACATCCGTAGATGTAGAGGACAGCGCGACATCCATCCCGTCATCAAAAGATGGCAGGGGTGCCGCCCAGAACTTCGACGCTTTTCGGGCGCGAGGGGGTCCCCTACGAGGAGAGCGCGCAGGTTTGGGAGCAGGAGTGCCTCCCGGCGCAGATTCATATCCCCCAGGTGGAGGGCATGACTTCTCCTTCGCAGGGGAAGTCCGAGAGCGCTCAGGACGGGCGCTCTTCTTCCCCTTTTTCTTTTCAGGTTTAGACGGGCTGGGAGATGGTTTCCCAGCCCTGGTCAACGAAGCCCCCTCCGCCGGCTGGGGCACGACTTTCGTCGACCTCCTAGGGGGGGGGGGAGACTTAGTCTTCCTCCCTTGCTGTGCCGGCTGGCAGTTCCCAGCCGGCACAGACTTCTGGTTGGTCGAAGGTGGGGTGGTCCCCCCCTTCGAGCTTTGACTATTTGCGACGTTGCTGGGAGCAGCGACAGTCGCCTTGGGCGCAGCGGTCTGGACAGGTGTCTTGGTCGTAAATGACGAACCTGGAAGACTCTGAGCTATCAAGCTATAGTCGAGTGTACGGGCAGGTATATTGGTAGAATTAAACTTACGGCGCGCTTCCTGGTAGGAAAGACCATCCAGGGTCTTGATCTCCTGGATCTTCTTCTCACTCAGGTATGTCGGACAGTTCCGATCCCGAGGAGAATGAAAACCGGAGCAGTTAGTGCACTTGTATGGAGTTGTGCACTCCTCCGCGCCGTGAGCTACTCGTCCACATGTACCACATACAGCCTGATTCGAACAGCGAGAGACCATATGTCCGAATCGCTGGCATTGATAGCATCGCATAGGAGGCGGGATGTACGGCCTCACATCGCAACGATAAGTTGTTACCTTGACTTTCTCTGGTAACACTGACAACTTGAAAGAGACAATGAAGGCACCAGTGGCAACGTCTTCACCGTTGACCTTGCGCGTAATGCGCCGGACGTGTGTCACGCCACGGTTCTTCATGTCTTCCATCAACTCGTCGTCAGTGTTCAAAATAAGGTCGCGGTGAAAGATGACTCCGCGAACCAGGTTCAAGGACTTATGCTCCTCCACTTTGACGGGGATGTCGCCAAAGTGCTCGCACTAGAGCAACTGATCAGCTTGCAGTGCTGTACGAGTTTTTAGAAGCAAACTACCGTTGCGCATTTTCTTTAGTTCCTCCAGTTCGCCATAGACGCCTTCGATGTGTCTACTAAACAGGATCGACTTCACCAGCTTAAAATCGTGCCCATCGGTTCTGGTAGCGACCAGAAACCTAGGGAAGCTGGATCCCATTCCTTCACGCTGCGCATGTTCCCAGGGAGTTGAACCTCTCAGGGAAGCAAAAGTTAAAGACTTAGGTGGGCGACCACCTTGGGAGAGCCGACTTCGTTTGGAAGCCATGCCCGATAGCATCCTCCCCGAATGCCACCCACTCCGATCAGGGGTCTCTGTAGCCGAACCAAGCAGCCAAGGCAATACCCACCTGGTCGTAGCAGGTATTGCCCGGGGTCCGATGTTGAACGATGCCTAATACGGGATGACTGAGGCAATGAGCACTAGGACTCCCTTTCTCCAGTCACCCGCAATAGCATGTACCCCATAGCGTGTACAGAGCACTAACAATAGGAAAAATAAATAAAAATAATAATAATATGTCCTTCTGGCATTCGGCTGTGCGGGGACCTGCGTTGTCAGGCGGATACCACTGCCCGGGTACATGATACTCCCACCCGCCGCGTCCTGGGTGTTTGCTGGCACGGGCTTTCGAGCGTAGTCGCACACATAGGAGCTCCATCGCCGGGCAGCACGCACATCAAATTTTGAATGGTCTACATCTGACCCTCGGAAAAATAATAAAAAAATAAAGAGGGGACCATGGCCACATGACCCTTTTAGTCGCCTTCTACGACAGGCAGGGATTACCTATGGATGTATTCAGCCTCTCCCATCCACAGGAGGTCCATCACATTATACCAAACCGCAATCCATGTCCACGCCAAGGTCGCCCCTTTTTGTCGCCTCTTACGACCGGCAGGGGATACCGCGGGTGTATTCTGCATGTGTGTCCCCCACCCGCAGGGGGTATTGTGTTTGGTCCGCGAGAGGTATTTTATTTCCCTCAAGTCCGCCGGCAAGCCGGTTAGGACCCCCCTATCCGCCACCTGGGACGCGCCACGTGGGAGTATCACCTCTCCCCCTGCTACGCCATCGTAGTAGGTTCGTGGACGAAGGGAGGATATCACTATTTGGTGTGTAAAACGTTCAGGCATATGACAGGATTGTAATCCAGTGCCTTTTTAATGTAACTGTATACGTGCAAGCACCTCCATCGTCAATGGTTTAAGATGACGAATCGAAGCTAGTTTTCTCTGGTATTGTATGCACTGGAAGCTTTTATATGGAGGCCAGCTTAGGAAGGTTGAACTTGTTTTAATGTCCTGGTTGAGTTGTTATAATAAACCTTCGGGACTTAATGCCCAGTATTTATTGTACTCCTATCACAGCATGAGGCTGTATTGAGATTTAAATTGTATTGTTCTATATTAAGGGAAAGCCCACTGTGGGATTTTGCATTTGTAATAAATATGGTTTTCTGCACAAGGGAGGAAATCCTGAGAGTGATAAGCAGAGCCAGAGCGAAGTCGGCCGGGGGGTGTAATGGTATAAAAAACAAGTTTTGGAATGAAATTAGCAAAAATGAGATAATGATAGAGGGCATGATTAAACTATTCAATAGGATATTTGAGGGAGGTAATTACCCTAAGGAATGGGAAACAGGAAGTATATGCCCTATATACAAGGGGAAGGGTAGTAGGAACAACGTGAACAGTTATAGAGGTATATCTCTGTTGGATTCTTTGAGTAAAATATATACTGGGGTCTTAGCGAACATAATAAGCGGGTGGGGGGAAGAAAATGAAATTTCGACAGATTACCAAGGGGGATTTAGGAAAAAGAAAAGAACAGTGGATAATATAATGATAGTAAAGACTATTCTAGAAAAGTATAAGAATATGGCTAGAAGTACGGTTTATGTAGCAGCAATAGATTTTGAGAAAGCTTTTGACAAGGTGAATAGAGAGGCCCTATTAGAGAAATTAGGCAGGCTAGGGATTTCGGAGATGATGTTGAGGGTAGTGGAAGGAATATATAGGGTTGTCAGGTTTTGTGTAAAATTGGGAGAAGGGAGACTGAGTGGACCATTAGAGTACAAGATGGGTTTAAAACAAGGATGCAAGTTATCGCCAATACTGTTTATTTTATTTATCAACGATATTTTAGAGGGGTTTGGGGCAGAAAATTGGGCTGTGCCAGTAATTAATAGTTTAGAAGTACCAGGACTGATATTTGCGGATGATGTGTTATTGATGACGCTAACTTCAGGGGCGATGAATAGGGCCTTAAAGTCAGTGACGCTATTTGCGAGGAAATGGGGATTGAGAATTAATGGAAGTAAGTCTAAAATATTAGTAGTCCAGGTGGACAAAAGAAGAAAGATAGAAGGTAATTGGGTAATTCAGGGAGAAAGATTGGAACAGGTAAGGAAGTTGGAATATCTAGGAGTTATTTTTAATGATAAAGGAACTTGGAGTGACCAGATCAAAAGGGTGAAATATAGAGGATTGGCAGCCTTAGCCTCAGTCAGAAATTTGCTAGTCAAATACCCGGGGATCAGTTATAAAACACTGAGGCTAGTGTTCAGGTCGGTAATCTTTGGGAGGGTATTATACGGCTCAGAAGTTTGGGGGCTGGATGAGAAAAGAGAGGAACTAAGAAGGATTGTTAGTAGTTTTGCCAAGTTAGTAATGGGCTTACCGAGGTGTACAGCAAATGTAGGGGCGGAATTAATGTGTGGGGAGGATTTGGAATCAGAGGGTGTGAAAAGAATAGTTAGATACTGGATGAATTTAAAAAGACAGGAAGGTGGGAGGGTATTACAGGCAGCGTATGCACAGCAATGTAAGAGCATGTATAAGGGTGGATGGTTAGAAAAAATAAAGGGATATTTGGAGAGGATAGGATTAGGACACCTGTGGGGGGAGGTTTGGTCAAAGACAGAAGTGAGAGGAATGAATATACTGGAAAGGAGAATTAGAGATATCCATAGGCAGAAATTATTGGGGGAAAGCAGACTAAGAAATTCCCCGACGGTTTTGACGAAAATAGAGGAGATAGCAGGGTTGAATATTAGATACGTCGATAGGTCAAAACGGTATGGGATGATGTGGTGGCTTTTAGGTTTGCAAAGGAATACAGGGTGGATACAGGGGAGGGATAAGACAAGGTGTGTACTTTGCGGAGATGCGAATGATGATTTTCACTTGCTAAGAGACTGTGAGGTAACGAGGGGGTTAAGACATGGATTATTCAGTGCCGATCATCGGGAAATATTGGGGAGAGGGGATGAGAACGCAATCCTGAGATGGATTATTAAACAATGGGGAAAAGGGGGTGAATTGAACAGGTATTTACGGGCGACAAAAAAGGCCTGCGAGAGTAAAATGAAGGAGAGTGAGTTAGAGGGTGGGCAGGGGAATAGGGGGGTGGAATAGTTATGTATATAAGGGAAGGGGATAGTATGATTAAATTCTAATGGATTAGGGAATATAGGGACCAAGTACTTAGTTACGTGGAGTTGGGTAATGGTCTGTTTGTTTTAAAGTTAGCTGGAATGCAAGTGCTGAAATGCTGAGTGTTGTTGTTTGATTTATTGATTAGGTGTAGGTCAGGAACAATAATGTGAAGCAAGTACAGAGCACAATAAGGACACTGGATGAATATGTTTGAACATTGAGTGAGTGACTGCTACAGCTAATGACTGCTAGAAGAATACTATATTATTCTTATTATTATTATCATTATTATTATCATTATTATTCTTTATTATTTATTTTACTCTGCATGTGAACATGTATAGGGGCGAAGTCGCCTGTTATGTTCAATAAATGTATGTAAATATGGTTTTCTGAAAGCAATGTTATCTTGAAACAGGCCCGGGGTCGTACGCTTTTCCTTCTTCTGTGGGGATGTTTGTAAACCTGACGTCAAATGTGTCTGCAGTGGTTTTCGATACAGTGTCCGGTAAGCCGGAAAGGCTATGCAAGCGCGAAGACTCGGGAATGTCAGCATCTCCTCTGCAGGGGGATGAAATGCTGGCTGATGCACCTGGGTCCTCACCACAATCAGGGAATGACATGTCTAGTATGAAAATAGATTTCGTATCAGGAAATGCATCCACTGTTAATATCAAGTACAATGTACGGGTCAACATTTATGTCATCCAAAACTCGCTCTAAGTATTTTTTTTCCTGGTTTGAATCCAGCTGAGAATGGCACCCAGCTCCTGACCTCGAAGAGAGAAGGAAACAAGACCAACACTGATATTAATGAGCTATTACAGGATGTAACCAATTTTACACAGTACGCGGCTGATAATAATCTAGACATAAATGAAAACGGAGTTACTTCTACGACAAGCCAAGACAAACCTCAGATCATAACAGCAATTAAAAGGGGAAACACCACTGCTGAGACCATGCTTAACAAACCTACATTAGCACCTCGTGCACAGCCTTTGTGCTCCTCTGCTTATCCTTCCCAGGCTTTGCAGCCTGGAGCACTATTCGAACCACGTGGGTCCATCGGAGTGCAAGGGATTTTTTTTGCTTGTTGTTTAAAGGGGCCTAACATCGAGGTCATCGGCCCCTAATGGTACGAAATGAAATAACAAAAAGTTCAAATTAATCCAATGACCAAAATGAAATAAAGAATGTCATGAAGAATGGATGGACATGAACCCAACAAAAACAAAAACAAACAAAAAAAACAGTGGATCAAAAACAAATCGTAAATAAAGGTATTACTGACCAAGGGACCACGCATAAAGCACAATGATGCTACATGTCTAAAGGGGTGCAAAATCCATGTCTAAGGCCCCACAGAATGGTACATGTGGCGAGTAAAGTAGAACCATTGTATTAGTCATGTTGGGGTACTAATCAAAAGTAGCGAAGACTCACGGTGTTCCACACAAGATGGTACTACTCACAAGTATTGTACTTCGTACAGGTAACGCGGACCTATGGTGTTTCTCACACAATGGCGCCACTCATAGCCAACGCAAACCTATGAGTTTCCTCACCTAGGTGTACTAGTCACGGGTGCCTGTCCCTCGGGCCCCGTGGTATTCCTCACATAGTGGGTACTAATCACAGGCAACGCAGACCCACGGTGTCGCTCATATAGTGGTACAACTCACAGGCAAAGCCCAGACCCGCGGTGTTGTTCACATCGTTACGACGCACGGGTACTGGAAAACACCCGGCCAGACGCTATACTGCTACTAATCACAAACCTATTTCATACCTAATATTGAGGTACTACTCGCCAGTACAGGCAACCTATGGTGTTCCCAGCGTGATGGTACGTGTAACCGCTACTACAGTGGTTACACAAAACAAAGCACTAAACACAAAGGGGGGGGCGGGGGTTAGGTGCCTTTACGCAGTACCAAAAAAATTCACACACAGTTGAACATCAGTTGGAACTACGCGGATCTCCGCCGACAACAACATACGCAAAATATCAGTAGGGCCAACTAGTGGATAATAAACCAGGAAGGTGGAAGGAGCTAGGACTTACCGAGGGCATGGACATGGCATAGATTGCAGACTCCGAAATGATCAACCATGATCCTACATACATACATACATACATACATTATCATTATAGACTGCTATGCCTTTCAGCGTTCAGTCTGCAAGGCTCTGTGAATTTACTAAACGTCGCCACAATCCTCGATTTGCAACTAGTGGTGTGGCCCCATTTAGTTATACACCTCTTATCTTTAAATCGTTAGAAACCGAGTCTAACGATCGTCGTCTTGGTCTCCCTCTACTTCTCTTACCCTCTATAGCAGACTCCATTATTCTCCTAGGTAACCTATTCTCCTCCATTCGCCTCACATGACCCCACCACCGAAACCGGTTTATGCGTACAGCCTCATCCATCGAGTTCATTCCTAAATTAGCCTTTATCTCCTCATTCCGAGTACCATCCTGCCGTTGTTCCCACCTGTTTGTACCAGGAATCATTCTTGCTACTTTCATGTCTGTTACTTCTAACTTATGAATAAGATATCCTGAGTCCACCCAGCTTTCGCTCCCGTAAAGCAAAGTTGGTATGAAAACAGACCGATGTAACGATAGTTTCGTCTGGGAGCTGACTTCCTTCTTACAGAATACTGTTGATCGCAACTGCGAGCTCACTGCATTAGCTTTACGACACCTTCAATCAATCTCACTTACTAAATTACCATCCTGGTAGAATACAAAACCTAAATACTTGACATTATCGACCTGTTCTAGCTCTGTATCACCAATCTGACATAGAATCCTGTTGAATTTCTTACCTACGGCCATCAATTTAGTCTTCGAGAGGATAATTTTCATACCATACTCGCTGCACCTATTTTCAAATTCCAAGATATTATACTGCAGGCTTTCGGCACAATCTGCCATTAAGACCAAGTCGTCAGCATAGGCCAGACTGCTTATTACATTTCCACCTAACTGAATCCCTCCCTGCAATTTGATACCTTTCAGCAGATGATCCATGCAAAACTACGAACAGCAAAGTTGAAAGATTACAGCCTTGTCTAACCCCTGTAAGTACCCTGAACCAAGAACTCATTCTACCATCAATTCTCACTGAAGCCCAATTGTCAACATAGATACTGTACCGGGCGGTACACCTCCACGCCGCTAATTCAAATATTGCGCCAGTTGAAACTCCTCTACAGGAGAAAGCCTGAACTCTAACAAACTGAATTAACTCAACGGTTTTTCGGAAGATGTCACTACTGTAAATTTGGTTGACACAAAGACAGTGAACAAAAGGAATACCTCAGAGGCAATGTTCAATCCACCAAACGTGCCAGATCTCCCTCCAAAAGAGAAAGGGGAGATGGTCCGATTGCTAAAGACACCGGATGTTCTGAAGTCTGTCAATGTGTATGATTTGTTCAGAGCTAGCCTTCCAGACAACCTGAAAGAGATGGCAAGGTGCATTTACTCCATGGAGGTCACTAAGACCTTCTCCTATAAGGTGGCTGACATTGTGCCAGCTATGGGTTACCAAGAGTTTGACCCGGTTCAGATACTCATGAACTTTAAAGCAAAGGCTGATGAGTCTACAGAGACTGGCACTTTTGACATCACTCTCCCAGATGGAAAGAAGATTGAATCGGACAAGACTGCTAACTTCAGAAACGACTTAGCACTGCTCTGCATTTTGTTTGCCATGAGGGGGACAAATTGGGAGAAGATGAAGAAGACAATGGACGAAATGGCACAATACCTGGAGATCAAGATAACTCAGTATAGCATTAAATCCAAAGCTCCACCTAATGGTTGGGGTAGAAATGACTTACCATTAGCCAGGCTAGCTGCATGCATGCCAGTGTGGTTAATGGAACTTGCTCAGGAGAAGATAGCTAGACCTCTAGTAGATAACAGCATCTTGACCATATTTAAAAGGCCAATTCCAACCTGCATGCGTACAAATGCAATGGCAGCTGTGGTCCCCAAGGACTCCAAATACGACGTCTTCATGCCCTACTGCTATACTTACAGTTTCTACATGGACAAGAAGATAAATTCAAAGTCAAACGAACCTCTCCCTGCAAATGTGCAGTCAACCAAGAACTTTGCAGACATTGCCAGGGGAGGCAACTTTTACAGTGATGAATTCAAGGTGGCCTCTCTGGTGGGGTTTGGTTTACTGGAGGAAGGGGGTGATCTGACGGAGGAAGTCAAGGAGGCCATTGAGCCCTACAGGATGATATGGTCAGTCATAGAATCGTCTGTGACTGAGGAACAAGTTGCCAGTGCTTGGAAGCAAGAGGTGCTCAAGAATTACATGAGCCGGGATGGCGACGACAACTCCTCAATGAGCGGGAGATCTGCAGGCCCAAAAGCAACTGGAGATATTCGCCTCACCATGGCAGACTTCCCATAGTCCATGCCTTCAGGGGCTGTCACAGCAGATGCAGTGCATGATGCACTCAAATCTTTTACTGACCTTAGTTTCCCACCACCAATCGACAAAGCCACTTCAGTAACATCTCTCTTAGTGTGTGAATATGTAGCAGGGGGCGGGAAGCGCCTCTTTCTTCAAGCAGAAGTTCTTCAACAAGGTAATGGCCTGTTAACATCCTTATTTCTTGCTAGCTCAGCAGTTTAACTCTCGGAGAAGGTTCGAAACCTTTAAAATGTAATCCATCTTCCTTAAAAAGTAATAGACTTTTTCTGTAAAAACTAATATTTCTTGAATTGTAAAGCGGGGATAGAGAGTGCTTCACCCTCTCGAACTCCCCTTCATTTTGAAAAGGAGGTGACTACGCTTTCATAACCGTTCTTCTCTTGTAGTAAGTTTCTCATGCGTGTCACCTCCCTAGCTTGGGATTAGCCCCTGTATGATCGGCCTAGCGCCACATAGGTTTTTAGACAAAAACTTTGTGTAGGAGTGCAAGTTATCGCCTTCATTCAATTTGTATTTTGGGCCATTTACTTAACCCGTTTTGTTTTCCTTCCTGCAAAGGCCCAGTAGATTGGGTATTAGATACCCCTGTTTCACTGTATGTGCGCCTTGAGGGCAGTTAGTGTAAAGTCATTTATGGCCTCTTAAATAGGCATGAACACTTTGAGAGCGCATCTGCTCTTTCTTGTGTGTGAAACGTGCCTCTAGGAGGCTTAACATGGTAATTGGGAGCAAGTGCTCCTTGGCATGATTGGGGTTTTCTGCGCCTTTGTGTGAACTGGGTACATTGGTAAAGTTGGGCTCATAGCTCAAGAATGGTAATTGTGGGGCTCGAAGCCCAAAACTTGTAACGACTGTAATCTGTAATTTCTTAATCTGTTGATCTGCTACTTGGTACCTGTCACACTTTTGTTATTTGTTGTCATTTGTTAATTTTGAAAATAAAATATAACCTTTGTTAAAGTTTTAAATTAACTTTAATTTTGTAGTTGAGACCTATTCCAGCCCGCACCTTCTTTCACCTCTAACTACCACGGATATCTCCGTAACAAGTGGTAGCAGAGCGTGGTTGAATGGGTCTCAATTTAGCCCCTTTTGATGGCTAAACATTGTTTTCGATTCGAACTCTAACAATTTTCTCAGATGCTGGATTTTTTTTTCTAAAACTTTTGTCATCATGTCCGGCCCTCGCGACGTCCTCCATCCCGGCTATTTGCGCAAGGAGGAATTGATCTATGAATTAACGATAGGAATGTTCAATCTGGAGGCACGGTTGCGATAGACACCAATAAGCTTAAAGATTCCCTCGATTTGCCTATTTCCATCCCCACTTTGGGTGAGAAAGAGATTGACGACGCTCTCTCCACGATCACTGACAATACTACTGAGCTTGCATCTGCAGTTAGTTTTTTGAAGAAAATGATCCATCACCTAATCAACTTAAACTAGATTGTTTCATTTTTACAATAGGGTCAATGATCTATTGTCTCTAAAGTTGAATGACATTCAAAAGAAGGAAACTAGTGTCGTTCTCGAAAATCTTTCGGATTTGTCCAGTAAGGTTAGCCTTTTGTTAACTGGGGCAGTCCCCGTATAATGCAAGCTAGTGAATATGGGAAGGAACTGCATGACTTGAGTTCTAATAATGTAGTTGCCTCTTCGAGCTCATTGAAAACTTTGAATCCATTCCTCGATGATTACGGGTTGTTGAGAGTTGGTGGTCGATTCATGAACTCTCAGTTGGAATACATTGAAAAACACCCCATCATTTTTCCTCCGAAACACTGTTACTAAACTGATTGTAAAACATGAGCATGAGATGATATTGCATTCCGCACCTCAGGCTGTATTGTTCTCCTTCCGTAACAGATTTTGGATTCCACGTGTGAAGACAGTTATTCTTGGTGTGATCCATTCGTGTTACAAGCGCTTCAGAAGCAAACCTCCACACACCACTCACATAATGGTTCAGTTACCCTCGTACAGGGTCGAACCATCGTTACCCTTTTTTAAGGTTGGTCTTGATTTTTGTAGCCCAGTCATCATAAAGGAGTAAGATAAAGTTTGAAGCGTACATTGCTCTCTTCGTGTGTCTTGTCACTAGGGAAATACATCTTGAAACAGTGAAGAGTCTAACGACTCAGGTCTTCCTCGCCGCATTTAGAAGATTCACGGCGCGTAGAGAGTTTTCGAATCTCATCTTGAGTAATAGTGGCACAAATTTTGTTGGAGCCAACAATGAGTTATTAAGATTTATTAAGGATAGCTCCGTAACAGATATCTTTGATTGATTTTAATAATCTACCTTTAATTCCATAGTCCCCCAGTATAGCGAACATCTTTTCCCTCGGTACCCTGTCATATGCTTTCTCTAGATCTACGAAACATAAACACAACTGCCTATTCCTCTCGTAGCATTTTTCAATTACCTGGCGCATACTGAAAATCTGATCCTGACAGCCTCTCTGTGGTCTGAAACCACACTGGGTTTCATCCAACTTCCTCTCAACGATTGATCGCACCCTCCCTTCCAAGATGCCAGTGAATACTTTTCCTGGTATACTAATCAATGAGATACCGCGATAGTCGTTGCAATCCTTCCTGTTGCCTTGCTTATAGATAGGTGCAATTACTGCTTTTGTCCAATCTGAAGGTACCTTACCAACACTCCATGCTAATTTTACTACTCTATGAAGCCATTTCAGCCCTGCCTTTCCACTATACTTCACCATTTCACGTCTAATTTCATCTATTCCTGCTGCTTTATGACAATGGAGTTTACTGACCATCTTTTCCACTTCCTCTAGCATAATTTCACCAATATCATTTTCCTCCTCCTCATGAGCTTGGCTGTTCGCAACACTACAATGATGATTTCCTTTTACATTTAGAACATGTTCAAAATATTCCCTCCACCTCTCCAGTGATTCCCTGGGATCTATTATGAGTTCACCTGAATTACTCATGATGATGATGATGTCTGTTGTTTAAAGGGGCCTAACATCGAAGGTCATCGGCCCCTAATGGTACGAAATGAAAGAACAAAAATTGCAAAGGCATCCACTGACCAAAATAAAAAGAAAATATGGCATGAAGAATGAATGGATGGACATAAACTCAACAAAACACAAAACAAACAAACAAAAACCAGTGGATCGGACTCAATACAGATCAAAAATTACATTATTACCGACCAAGGAACCACTTATAAAGCACAATGATGCTTGGTGTCTAAAGGGGGTGCAAAATTCACGTCTAAGGCCCCACAGAATGGTACATGTCGCGAGTAAAATAGAACCATGGTATGTGTCCTGCTGGGGTATTAATCAGAAGTAGCGAAGACTCACGGTGTTCCACAAAAGATGGTACTACTCACAAGTATTGCAATACGTACAAGTAACGCAGACCTATGGTGTGTCTCACACAATGGCGCAACTCATAGCCAACGCAAACCGAGAAGGTTCTCCACCTAGGTGTACTAAACACGGGCGCCGGTATTCCCGTGGTGTTCCTCACATAGTGGGTACTAATCACAGGCAACGCAGACCCACGGTGCTGCTCATATAGTGGTACAACTCACAGGCTACGCCCAGACCCGCGGTGTTTCACACATGGGTACGACGCACGGGTACTGGAATCCACCAGGCCAGGCTTTTACTGCTACTAATCACAAACCTATTTCGTACCGAATTTAGTGGTACTACTCGCAAGTACAGGCAACCTATGGCGTTCCCCCCGTGATGGTACAATTCAAAATTAGTTTCATGGTTCTAATTCAGTCAGCCCTTGGTCGCCCCTTGTAGTCGCCTCTTACGACAGGCAGGGGATACCGCGGGTGTATTCTACATGTGCGTCCCCCACCCGCAGGGGGTGGTCGCCCCTTTTAGTCGCCTCTTACGACAGGCAGGGGATACCGCGGGTGTATTCTACATGTGCGTCCCCCACCTGCAGGGGGTAGTGTGTTTGGTCCGCGAGAGGTATTTCATTTCCCTCAAGTCCGCCGGCAAGCCGGTTAGGACCCCCCTATCCGCCACCTGGGACGCGCCACGTGGGAGTATCACCTCTCCCCCTGCTACGCCTGCGTAGCATGTTCGTGGCTGAATTACTCAAAACACTGTTCATTTCATTTTTTCCTCCCTTCCTAAGATTCTTTATTACTGTCCAGAAAGGTTTCCCTGCTGCTTGACCTAGCCTTTCCAGGTTGTTACCAAAATCTGCCCATGATCCTTAAATTTAAAAATATTATTTACAAAAGCATTTTACAAATACCTTCCGAACAAAATCCGCCAACTTGCAACTTACGAACTATATGCTCTGTGGTACACATAACTTAGAGGTTCTTTGATAATACCTTCGAACAAGTTCAAAATTTCAAACCAACTATACATCTAGTTACAAATCCAGTTGTAGAATGCAATTTACAGTGAAGTAAACGTACTCTGCTAAACTCTAGCATACAACAAGTGACACTGAACTACCAGAGGACACCGCAAGGTAAATATATTAAACTACAATCTACATATTTAGTAAAACAAGAAATGGGAATGCCTCCAAAACAAACAGGCAAGCCCAGCTGAGAAGCTAAGGCGTCATAAATAATTAATTTGGCGAATCTAGGTTAAGTTAGGGCAGACTCCTATACGAAATGGCAACCGAACATTACGGAAATTTTAGCCGGAACGGAATTCAACAGTGCTTACCTGAAGGTGGCCCATCCCGGTAGCGAGGCGTCGCACACGACGTAAACTTCAGACAGACCAAGACAGACTAAGGCAGACCAGGCCAAGACAAGACCAAGACCAAAACATGACCACCAAATTCTGCCTCGCATTCTATATAAGGGTAAACCCTGGCCTTGAAGTATCCAATCAGAATGCATGAGTCCGCCTATCCCCACATAGGTTCACCGATCACAATTCCTTATTTCAGTTGCGGACTTTAAATAAGTTCTCGAATACCCACGTTCGCGAATCTTTCATTTCCAGAATAGTTAGAATATGCCTTCTAGAACACATAACCAACAAAAGGCAACACACCCTGTTCAAAAATGCATGTAACAATTTTTCTAGATACTTCCAGTAAGTACAGAACTGAATTCTACTATTTACAAATACATATGTTACAAATATTACACTGCACAGGTTAGGTCGTTACAAATACAACGTATTACCACACTTTACAAATAAAGTCTTCAATAAACATTTTCCACTTTCACTACATTGTTCACCTGTGACATCTTCCTCCCCCCAAAAGTCGAGCCATGCTCGACCAGTAATATAATTTCACTGGGGAGAAAGCGATTAAACGTTCTCACACAGTACAGGTAGTAACGATCATGACTTCTCGAGGTTGACTTTCTAAACAATCAAGACAAACTGTTACAATTTTCAAACATATTGAAGGTGTTCATTGATCCACCTATAAATATCACATAAAATCCACATGGATAGTCACACTACACTTCAAAACGCCTTCTGGACCTTTTACATTTGCTTTGACAAATTCTAGACTGTCTACCAAACGATGTACACACATTCTTTCTGCCAAATGTTAGTCATCTGGGAACTTCTCACTTTGTTGCTAAACAGCGTTCAAGGCTCCTATTAGGCGAGTTATGGACTAAGTATTTTGCACCACTTTTCCACACCAGTCACAGCACAGCTAGACCACAAGTTCTCGATGATGATGCGGTTGCCGACATGGCCGTTTGCCGGCAGCCTCCATTCAATTTCAGTCCAAACCACGTAGCTATGTAAATTGCAGTCCAGTGGTATCTTGCACCAGATAACCAGATGGGTGAGACGTCGTCCAGTCCGACTGCCTCCACTAGGACGTGTCACAGGATCGTGGCGCGGTATGGTAGCGCCCAAGGCACAGAGTGTGCCTCCCAACTTGGCACTTCAGTTTGCCGTCAGACGAAGCTGGTCACTGCAGCCACTGTAACATAAACAAACCGCAGCAGACAGGGGAATACTTGAGGTAAAGGTATGTTGCTGGGCTCAAAGATCTTGCGCAGTCACCAAAGGGTGGCTTAATGAGTATGCAGTAGGGACTCTCCCTCGGACACCAGGGATTTTAGGGCACTAGCCCCGGGGTAAGCACTGCTATGGTGGGGGTGAAAGGAAACTATAGGAGTTTACCCTAAACATGAAAGTAAGGGGAATAAATTTCAAGGAGTGACCCTAAACTAAAACCTACCTAACTTATAATACTAAACTCAAGGCGATCGGATCTGCGCGGGCATAGCAAGTGTGGACGAATCAGGTACCTTCCTGTGCTGTCTGTAAGGGACTTCGTTTGTGGTTTATAAATGCCATGAGATATGGAAAGCCATGAGATATGGAAAGCTGATGATGATGATGCTTGTTATTTGAAAAGGGGCCTAACATCGAGGTCATCGGCCCCTAATGGTACGTAATGAAATAACGAAAAGTTCTAATTCATCCACTGACCAAAATGTCATGAAGAATGAACAGATGGACATGAACCCCCCCCCCAAAAAAAACGTAAAAACAGTGCATCAGACAAAAAACAAGATCGTAAATAAAAGTATTACAGACCAAAGGACCACTTAGAAAGCACAATGATGCTCGATGACTAAAGGGGTGAAAAATCCACGTCTAAGGCCCCACAGAATAGTACATGTCGCGAGTAAAGTAGAACCATGGTTTTTGGCATGTTGGGGGTACTAATCAAAAGTAGCTAAGACTCACAGTGTTTCACACAAGAAGATGGTACTAATCACAAGTATTGTACTTCGTACAGGGAACGCAGACCTATGGTGTTTCTCACACAATGGCGCCACTCATAGCCAACGCAAACCGATGAGTTTCCTCACCTAGGTGTACTAGTCACGGGTGCCGGTCCCACGGGCCCCGTGGTGTTCCTCACATAGGGGGTACTAAACACAGGCAACGCAGACCCACGGTGTCGCTCATATAGTGGTACAACTCACAGGCTACGCCCAGACCCGCGGTGTTGCTCACGTGGGTACGACCATGGCCGACTCTACAGAAGGCCGCGGCGAGCGAAAATTGGCAACCCCGCAGTGAATGGCTAGTCTGCTCTGTCTCGCGCTCGTGTTCTCTTCAAAATACTGTAACTAACTTAAATGAAACTGTTGCTTATCTGTGTATAGTGGTTGGTTACAATGCCAAAGACTTGTGTTGTGCCACATTGTAAGTCTAATTATCGTTCATCGATAAAAACTGAAGGATTTGTGAAAACCGTATGGGAACGTGCCATTCCTCGAGCCAATTGGGTACCTACCAAATATTCGTTCGTATGTATTAAACACTTTCTTCCTGAAGACGTAAGCTATGTTGAAAAATACAAGGATGGTGATGGGAACAATCGGGAATTCACACGGAAGGAGCCTGTATTGTTACCTCGTGCGGTTCTTCAGATATTTCCAAACTTACCATCGTACTTCAGTATGTGTCCCTCCAAGATAAGGAAATCCCCAGGTGAAAGAAGGGAAGAAGAAGAAAACCGACAAAGTCTGCAGAGGAATGTAAGAAGACCCTAGCTGAGGAAGCTAACAAAATTAAGATTTTTGAGTCCTTTATTTCTAATATACAAAACAAATTGGCGGAGCATAAAACTGGGTGGTCTGTAAGTACTGGTGGAAACTATTGTATTTTATATAAAATAGATCTGTCAAACATACCTAAACTAAGGTCAAATATTACGGTACACAACGATTTTACGGTCGGAATCCATATCAATGGTGGCGGCGTAATTCCTAACGCAAATGTTATTCATTCTGGCTCTGCAATATTTCGAAATTCATTATTAAGTGGAGCCAGTTGTTCCAAGCAATAGAATCTTGGCACGAATTTTTCTTACCTGAAAGTTCTGTCAGTTCACTAGTTGTGCAGATTAAATGTAAATGTAACAATCAACGCCAATTAACTCAGCATCTTAGTCTACTTGGAATTTTATCAGATAATGAATTGTCAGAATTTGCCGAGAGAACTTATGCCTGTGGATGTAATATTACGACAATAGTTACAAGTATTGTCTTAACAATGAGTAACATTTTGTTAAATAATTGCAGGAATTTGAGGACTGAACGGGTAACTTCTCATACTAATCACAGAAACCTCGCTATTCTTTGTTAGAGTAGGCCTACCTGTGGTATTATGTTTCTGTAAAAAAAAGTCCAATAAAAATTGAGAGGAAGTTGGTTTTGTTACTCCATGTGCTCACTCCTCACTATCCTTTCACTTTAATGCTGATAATAAGAAATACTTTATTTTCTTATTTCAATTACTTTCGTAGCGAAGCAAACATGTGCCAAGAGCTGGCAGTGGCCATCCCAGGCTAGAGAAGTGCGGGGTTGCAAGGTCGAACGCCGCGGCCTTGTGTAAAGTCGGCCATGGTACGACGCACGGGTACTGGAAACCCACAGGGGAACCACTCTCTGCTGCTACTAATCACAAAACTATTGTGTACCAAATATAGTGGTACTACTCGTATGTAAAGGCGACCCATGGTGTTCCCCCTATGATGGTACGAATCACAAGTCGTTTCATGGTCCTAATTCAGTAATCCCTTGGTCGCCCCTTTTAGTCGCCTCTTACGACAGGCAGGGGATACTGCGGGTGTGACAATTTATATCACTGGTATCAAAATAATGTTGCACGAGAACTTTTAACGAGATTTGTTGAATTTCAAGAATGGGATAGTGGGAAATCACTTGAAATGATTTTGCACCTACAGGTAAATGTTTCTCGTTCCGATCCTATAAGTTCGGGATCTAAACATGTTTCACTTCCTGCAGAGATGCAGAATAGTCGTGCAGTTACCAATGTCGAAAATAATAATGACCAATGCTTTATCTGGGCGTTAGCAACAGCCCTCCATCCAGCTCAACATCATGTTACGAGACCTCATTATCAGAGAAAATGTTTTGAATTGATATGCTCTCTCAATTTAAGTGATATAGATTTTCCACTTGATCTCTGTAACCTGACATGATTTGCAGGGCAAAATCCTCTGTATTCTGTAAATGTATATGGTGTGGAAAACTGTAAAATTGTAGGACCTCTGTATATGACAAAAGTAAAGAAACAAAATCACTTTAAAATGCTCTACATTTCTGCTGACTCTTGCAAACATTACTGCTTCATCAAAGATCTGTCTAGGCTAGTTAGCCCACAGCTCAGTCGTCATAAACATCCAGTGTATATCTGTGACCGTTGCTTACAATATTTTCCTAGTCAGGCAAGACTGAATTGCCATTACACCGACTGTTCAACACAATCTCCTGCAAAAATTGTCTTCCTTGAAGGTGAAAATAGTATGAAATTCCGAAATTTTCATCGGCAGGACCCTCTGCCTTTCACTGTATACGCTGATTTTGAATGTTTTACAGTTCCCACTGACACATGCGAGCCGAATAACTTGAAGCCATACACTCAAGAAACTAAACGGCACATGCCGTACAATGTCATATGCTCCTATAATTTCGTATTATCCTACTTTAAATCGTATGGTGGCGAAGAGTGTACAGCTTGGCTCTTAAAAGAGCTAGACGTAATAGCCGACCGTCTAAGTGAACTTTTAAACGAGCCAATTCCACTTCAAATGTCAAATGCAGATATCCTACATTATAACACATCTACTATTTGCCACATTTGTCAACAAGCTTTTTCACCCACAGATATCAAGGTACGAGATCACAGTCATTTTACAGGCCAATTTCCAGGTGGCGCTCATCAATGCAGTAACTTGGGTTTCAAAAACGTAAACTATATTAGCTGCATTTTCCACAAACTTTGTGGCTACGAATCACATCATCTGGTTCAGGAATTTGCAAAACTATGTAACTGCTCAAAATCACGAGTTCATTGCCTTCGCAAAATGGAGAGGTAATGTGTGCATTCGATTTTTAGATTCATTCCGGTTTATGCCATTTTCGTTAGATGAACTAGTTACAGGTCATCTTCCTCAAGATCTGCATTTTATTCGTCAACACTTTCCAGATAATGAAAATTTAGTTTATCTGTTCGGAAAGGAGTCCTGCCGTAAGTCACATTTCTGACGAAGACTACTCACCTGCTCAGCAGGTATGATGATGCTTGTTGTTTTAAGGGGCCTAACATCGAAGGTCTTTGGACCATAATGGAACGAGATGGACGACATGATACATTATATTTAAAATTTTAAAATGTATCCACTGACAAGAGTTAAAAAATGTGGTGATGAAATAATGAGTATGAGATTAAAACAGCAGTGGATCTAATTCGCAATGCCGTATTTTCTATTAAAATAAGAGAAAATACAGGGAGAAAAGGAATAAGGCATTGCCTGGCGGTGCATATATATATATCTATATATCTATATATATAAAGTAGCTTGTCCTGACTGACTGACTGACTGACTGACTGACTGATTCATCATCGCCGAGCCAAAACTACTGGACATAAAGAAATGAAATTTTGGGGATATATTCAAATTAAGATGTAGGTGCTCGCTAAGAGAGGATTTTTGTATATTCCGTCGCTAAGGGGGTGAAAAGGGGGGTGAAATTTTAAAATGAGTGTGTCTATATCTCAAAACTTTAAAAGTTTACAGATGTGAAAATTGGTATTTAGAATCTTCTTTAAAAATAAGGAAACACGTATTTTTTTGTTTTCAGACAATCCCAATAGGAGGGGTGAAAAAGGGTGAAAAAATGGTTGAATGCCTTTAATCCGGATACGCTACTTATATCTCAGAGACTGAAGATATTACAGACCTCAAAATTCGTACTTTTGATCGCTGTGAAAAATAAAGAAACACATATTTTTTTGTTTTTGGAAAATCCAATTAATGCGAGGGTGAAAGGGGGGTGAATTTTTAAAATTAGTGCATCTATATCTCAAAACGTTTAAAGTTTAGAGATGTAACAATTAGTATTTTGAATCTTCATTAAAAATAAAGGAACACGTATTTTTTGTTTTCGGAAAATCCCAATAGGAGGGGTGAAAAGGGGTGAAAAATGGGTTGAATGCCTTTAAAGAGAATACATATATCTCAGAAACTGAAGATATTACAGACCTCAAAATTGGTACTTTTGATCGCTTTCAAAAATAAAGAAACACATATTTATTTGTTTTTGGAAAATCCAATTAATGCGAGGGTGAAAAGGGGGGTGAATTTTTAAAATGAGTGCATCTATATCTCAAAAGTTTTAAAGTTTAGAGATGTAGAAATTGGTATTTAGAATCTTCATTAAAAATAAAGGAACACGTATTTTTTTGTTTTCGGAAAATCCCAATAGGAGGGGTGAAAAGGGGTGAAAAATGGGTTGAATGCCTTTAAAGAGAATACTTATATCTTAGAAACTGAATATATTACAGACCTGAAAATTGGTATTTGGGATCTACTTTAAAAATAAAGAAACAGGTATTTTTTCGTTTTGGGAAAATCCAAATAATGGGGGGTGAAAAGGGGGATGAAATTTTTAAAATGAGTGTATCTATGTCTCAAAACTTTTAAAGTTTATAGATGTAAAATTTGGTATTTAGAAATCTCCTTTAAAAATAAAGAAACACGTATATTTTTGCTTTTGGAAAATTCAATTAATGGCGGTTAAACAGGAGTGGCAAATTGGGGAGAATTTTTTGAAAGACTATATCTACAGAATATCTGAGAAGCGTAAAATGTTACAGTCGTAAATAGTGGGTATTTGGAATCTCCTGTAAGTGTAAAGAAACATAGGTGATTTGTCTTTGGAAACTCCACTTAAGGGGAACTAAAATGGGGTGAAATTTTAAAAAGAGAATTTCTACAGTATATCTCAAAAAACTAAACATGTACAGAAGTGAAAATGGTCATTTGTTATCCTATTAAAAATAAAGAAAAGTGTATTTTTAGTTTTCGGAAATACAACTTGGGTAGTGGGGGGTGGGGGTGGTAAAAGTGACTGAAAATGTTGAATTCTTTTAATTAGGCTACTGATATCTTAAAAATGAAGATGTTACAAACGTGAAATTTTATTTTTGGAATCTGCTTTAAAAGTAAACGAACACGTATTCTCGGAAAATCCAATGAAGGGGATTTGGAGTGTTAAAGGATAGAAAAAATTAATTGACTTAATTGTATGAGAATACATACATCTAATAAAAACTAAAGTTGTTACAGACGTGAAAATTGGTATTTTGATCTCCTTTAAAAACAAAGAAAAGCGCGTTTTGGGGGGAAACAATCTTGGGGGGGGGGGCGGGAGTGAAAAGGAGTTGTATTCCTTTCATGAGGACACATAAATCAAAAATTGAAGAGGTTAGAGTGGTGATAATTGGTATTTAGAAGATCCTTTACTGTTAAAGGAACAAGTATTTTTTGCTTTAATATCACTTTGTGAGGGAGGGGGGGGGGGGGAGTGTGGAAGGAAGTTAAAAACGTGAATTATTTTTAAGGGTAATAAACGTGAACATTGGTATTTGGAATCTCCTTTAAACATAAAGAAACACGCCTTCTTTTAATTTTTTGGAGGGTGGGGGTAAATAAACTTAACGGCGGTGGGGTGTAAAAGGAGGTGAGACCAATTGATTTTACTGTTCGTAATGTACTTATAAGGAGCCTCCGTTGCTCAGTCGGCAGCGCGCCGGCCTCTCACAGCTGGGTTCCGTGTTTCAAATCCCGGTCACTCCATGTGACATTCGTGCTGGACAAAATGGAGGCGGGACAGGATTTTCTCCGGATACTCCGGCTTTCACTGTCATCATTCATTCCAGCAACACTGTCCAATATTTCATTTCATTTGTCACTCATCGATCATTGCCCCAGAGGGGAACTTCGGCAGCCGGCATAATTCCTATTGTCGCCGCTAGATGGCGCTTTATTCATTCCAGCACTGATCCTGTCGAATGATAGGAAACAGGCTGTAGACTTGCGATGTACTTATTCTGATCATAAACCGATCATTTTTAATCTTTCCTGGGTTCTTTTTCAACAGCCATATTTTCCTTCGGAGAACGTTCTTAGAATAGAGTAGATTCTCCTGGCATATAAATAAAAATTTAAACACATTTGTAATAAACGATAGGAATGAGATTGGCCGTCAAATTGTTCACCTCTATAATAAGGTCAATAATACACGGAGGTATGTCATTCGTATCGCCAGAAATTCCGCACACTTGCCTACGCGCAACAATGGTGCTGGTCACATTGTTAGCAATGACAATGGCAGCAGATGTATTTTACCGCCAATTAGCGGTCTTGCATATTGCTGTGGGGTCCAGAACATATATAATAATAATAATAATAATAATAATAATAATAATAATAATAATAATAATAATAGTAATAATAATATCCTGGATCGTCGTCAACATGTGCGGACCGTGCTGGAAACGGGTCTTGAACGGGTAATGACTACGATTGCTGTCCGGCCGCCGGTTTAGTACCGCCAAGGCACCTAAGAGGACACCACGCCGGATCTCCTCAAGGATTTGATCCACATTAAAAATGTTTATAGGAAAGCATGGCTAAGATTTAGGAACCCAACTGACCGGGTGGAATACCTGGACCTAGCCCGGGAAATACGAAATCGATTGCTGGAAAGAAAGATTGAAAAATGGGAGGAACGTTGCCGTAATCTCTCAGTAAACATGTCAGATCACGAATATCGGCGGGTTGTACATAAAACGATAAGCAGTCAATTATAAATTTCAGTATATTACCGTAGCGAAGCACGGGTATCTTGCTAGTATATATATATATATATATATATATATCATTTACATTAGACGTTAAAGTAACACATTAAATTACGCAACACGAACTAAAATGAAGTCGATGGGATGAAAGCGCAATTGACATAAATACACTAGCACAAAGGACATCATCACACACGATAAAACAGACCACTATCCCTCATAAAGCAGATGACGAGGTCTGCTGACTGCTCGTCACCTCGCAAGATAAGGGAGATGGTACCCGGAAGGTTAAGACTACGGCGAAGATTGACCAGGTCCATACACTCCGTAAGGATGTGTACCACGGTAAGATGGTCGCCGCAGGTACACACCGGAGGGGGTTCTCCTTTCAAAAGATGCGAGTGAGTTACGATACCGTGGCCGATCCGAAGACGACATAATACCACGGCTTCCCTCCGCGAAGCCCGAAGGGAAGTCCTCCATACCTTCGTTGTTCCTTCCATCGCTCTCAGCTTATTGGGAAATGGAATAGCCTGCCACTCCATCTCCCAATAGGACATAACCACATGTCTCAGCTGAGAGCGAATATCACTTACTGCAACCTTGAACTGCAACGGGGGCAGTGTAACTGCCTCCTTGGCAGCCTGATCTGCTAACTCGTTTCCCTCTATGCCCATGTGGCTTGGGAGCCACAGAAACGTGATTCTGGTGCCGGCATCCCAACAACCGGCCAGCAGGTCCTGGATCCGCTGCACCATAAGGTGCCGAGGGAAACAGGTATCAATAGAATGGAGTGAACTTAAGGAGTCAGTACAAACAAGAACGTGTCGGCGCTCATTGTACAGTGCGTACCGCAGATATTCACAGGTAGCATAGAGCTCTGCTGTGTACACACTACAGGTTTCCGGGAGAGCGAAAAGAAACCTATCATTGTCGACAACGAACGCACAGCCCACCATCTTGTCTGACCTTAAACCATCCGTGTAGACGACGACTGAACCTGGATAGCGGCCAACAACGGACAGGAAGAGCGTCCGATAAATCGCAGGGTCCGTGTTTTCCTTCGGCCCAGTGTGTAGGTCCAGGATTATTTCAGGTCGCCGTACTATCCACGGAGGTACCCCACTCGGCTGTCTGACAAGGCAAGGAACGAAGGTACGTCAAACAATCTGTAACGGCTATCTAACCGTATTCTAACCGTTCGCGTTGCTCGGGGACGAGCGGCGTACAGCAAACGGTTGCCATTGTTGAAAACGCTACAATAGCTTAGATGAAGTGGCATCTGTCGCAGCATACGAAAAAAACATTTGCAGGCGTCTCAGGTGTAAAGGCGGCACACCAGACTCAGCGAGCAGGCTAGCTATGCGGCTTGTACGAAAGGCTACCGTCGCAAACCGAACCACGCTGTGGTGGATGCTGTTCAGCTTCGCAAGAACGCTTGGTCTTGCTGAGCCATATGCTGCACTGCCGTAGTCTACGCGAGATAAAATATGTGCCCTATAGAATCGTAGGGGCACCGTGCGGTCAGCCCCCCAAGAAGTGCTGCTAAGAAACTTCATGATATCAAGCTTGTTAGCACATTGCACTTTCAACTGCCGCACATGTGGCTCCCACGATAATTTACTATCGAAAAGGAGCCCAAGAAATCGGTAAGTGTCAACAACTGGCAGAACGACATTTCCTAAATAGAGCTCGGGATGAGGGTGAAGAGTACGTTGACGACAAAAGTGGACAAGAGAGGTCTTTGCGACAGAAAACTGAAAGCCATGTTCAAAGTTCCACTGCTCCACGCTCCGTATAGCTTGCTGTAATTGTCGCTCTGCGACTGCCATACCGCGCGAGCTATAGTGAAGAGCAAAATCGTCCATAAATAGCGACGGTATGACTGCTGGACCAGCAGCAGCAACAATACCGTTTATGGCAATCGCGAACAGAGTGACACTAAGGACCGATCCTTGTGGGACTCCATTTTCTTGAACGTGGCATTGCGAATATGTCCTCCCTACTCGGACACGGAATAGACGGAGGGACAAAAAATTCGCAATAAATGCCGGCAAGTTACCTCGGAATTTCCACTGATGCCGGACTGAAAGGATACCATAGCACCATGTGGTGTCGTAGGCGTTCTCCAAGTAAACGAAAACAGCCAAGTGCTGTTTTCGGAGAAACGCATCCTGGATAGAGCTCTCCAGGCGTACCAAGTAGTCAGTAGTAGAGCGAGCAATTCGAAAACCACATTGGTACTCGGACAAGAGTCCTTGTTTCCCCGACACCACACGAGTCGGCGATTTACCATCCTCTCAAATAGCTTACACAGGCAGTTTGAAAGAGAAGTTGGTCTGTAACTTCCTGCATACTTAGGATCCTTGTCAGGCTTGAGGACAGGAAAGACTACGCCCTCTCGCCACTGAGACGGAAAATCACCCTCTATCCAGATTCGGTTGAACACACGAAGGAGATATAGTAAACTATCATCACTAAGGTGTTTGAACATCTGGTATGGATGTTGTCAGGTCGAGGAGACCGGTCCCCGAGAAAAACGGAATGGACTCCTCCGCAGCAGCAAGAATAACTTGGGTGACGTAAGTTATTTCCTCGCCGACGGTCCGCCTGATATCGTTAAAGACACCTAGTGATGTGCACTTTTGCCAATCAGCATGTTTAAGAATCCATCGAGGGGGAGCCTCGATGGGTTTATGTTTCAACAAAGTAAGAATGATGGGAAAATGGTCACTGTCACAGAGATCATCGTGTGCATTCCACCGAAACAGTGGAACCAACGTTCGGCTGCATAGACTTACGTCTATGCGAGAATATGTGCCGTAACGTACACTAAAGTGAGTTGGTTCCCCGTATTCAAAATACATAAATCCAGATCTGTTAGTAGTGTTTCCAGCTCTCGTCCCCGGGGGCAAGGCGTCTCCGAGCCCCATATGGGGTGATTGGCGTTAAAATATCCCAATAAGAGGAAGGGTGGTGGAAGCTGATCTATAAGATCAGCGATATCATTTATGTTCAGATGATGATGATGATCCTTGTTGTTTTAAGGGGCCTAACATCGAAGGTCATCGGCCCCTAATGGTACGAAATGAAAGAACACAAATTGCAAAGGCATCCACTGACCAAAATAAAAATAAAACATGGCATGAAGAATGAATGGATGGACAGGAACTCAACAAAACACAAAACAAACAAACAAAAAACCAGTGGATCGGACTAAATACAGATCGAAAATAACATTATTACCGACCAAGGAACCACTTATAAAGCACAATGATGCTTGGTGTCTAAAGGGGGTGCAAATTCCACGTCTAAGGCCCCACAGAATGGTACATGTCGCGAGTAAAATAGAACCATGGTATGTGTCATGTTGGGGTATTAATCAGAAGTAGCGAAGACTCACGGTGTTCCACAAAAGATGGTACTACTCACAAGTATTGCAATACGTACAAGTAACGCAGACCTATGGTGTTTCGCACACAATGGCGCCACTTACAGCCAACGCAAACCGATGAGTTTCCTCACCTAGGGTACTAGTCACGGGTGCCGGTCCCAAGGGCCCCGTGGTGTTCCGCACATAGTGAGTACTAATCACAGGCAACGCAGACCCACGGTGTCGCTCATATAGTGGTACAACTCACAGGCTACGCCCAGACCCGCGGTGTTGCCCACATGGGTACAACGCACGGGTACTGGAATCCACCAGGCCAGGCTTTTTACTGCTACTAATCACAAACCTATTTCGTACCGAATTTAGTGGTACTACTCGCAAGTACAGGCAACCTATGGTGTTCCCCGCGTGATGGTACGATTCAAAATTAGTTTCATGGTTCTAATTCAGTCAGCCCTTGGTCGCCCCTTTTAGTCGCCTCTTACGACAGGCAGGGGAAACCGTGGGTGTATTATTCGTCAGCCTTCCCCACCCACAGGGGGTGTGTGTTTGGTCCGCGAGAGGTATTTTATTTCCCTCAAGTCCGCCGGGAAGCCGGTTAGGACCCCCCTATCCGCCACCTGGGACGCGCCACGTGGGAGTATCACCTCTCCCCCTGCTACGCCTGCGTAGCAGGTTCGTGGATTTATGTTCAGATTCTGGATTATTGGAAAATAAACATTACATACTGTTGCTATGACAGGCAGCGGAACGCGAACAGCTACAGCCTCGAGTGGGGTTCTTAATGGAACCTCTTCGCTGTAGGTATCACAACGTACAAAAATGCCAACACCACCGGAAGCCCGGTGAGCATAGTACCGCTCTGTCGAGTATAGTCTGAAATTTCTCAAGACCGTATGATGATCAGGTCTGAAGTTGGTCTCCTGAATACATACTATACCCGCTGCGTACTCACTAATGAGCTGACGTAACTCAGCAAGATGCCTGTCATAACCGTTACAATTCCACTGTAACATTGCCATAGTGTGGACTATAAATGGAGTGTTAGGTTATGAGCCACAAAATGCTCGTAAGCCTAAATACTATTTACTTCTACACCCGTAGATGTAGAGGACAGCGCGACATCCTTCCCGTCATCAAAGGATGGCAGGGGTGCCAAACTCCGACGCTTTTCGGGGGCGAATAGGTCCCCCACGAGGAGAGCGCGCAGGTTTCGGAGCAGGAGTGCCTCCTGGCGCAGATTCATACCCCCCACCCCCACTTTATTAATTTATTCAGAAGCTTTACGTCATTTCTTACTTTTATTATATCTAGCAGTATATCTATCTGGAACAAACATGGGTAAAGAGCACTGCTTACAATATAAATGTTTAAAAGATTGTACTTCCTTTTAATGTGATCCATGAATAGACCTTTTTTTAACACACAGTCAACACAATAATGTTCGTGTATAATAAAGTAACTATCTCTACGTCTGTGTCGTAGGATCGGATCACATGGAGAAACAATTTCATTGTTAGTATAAGCAGTACTTGTACGATCAGGCTTCCGGATTTCGGCATATATCGACACAAACAAACGCCACAGCGACTCGGCATTTGTTATGTCATTTAAAGTTACTCGATTACTGTTACTATACCTTAATACTGAAGATGGTGAAGGTGTCGAGTTCATGTCGATCGATCTCTTTTGTGTTAAGCCTCAAGCAATATATACACGCGTATAAACTTTACCTCCTGAGGGCAGACCATTTATATCCAATTTCAACGTTGTTTTATCTTTATCTTCTTTTTAGCCCTCGTGTTTGCTATGTCCTTGTCTGATAATGCTGTTTTTCAAACTATAATATACATAAAAAAGTTAACTGCTTTTCTGTTCGTCATGCAAATGTCTAATAACTATAACCTCCCGCCGTTAAAGTTACTTTTAACGTTATTTTTCTTACTCTTTCCTGCATAATAACATATATTTTAATACTTTTTGTGTTTGTTGTGTCCTGCTTAGATAATGCGATCTTTTAATCCCCGTTTTGTTAACTAATGTGTTTTTTATGTTACATAAGTAAGCATATATAAGCATCGTTCTATAATAGACAACTGGCCGTTCTAACAGTGAAGAAGACTAAGTGCCTACAGAGAAACTTCAACACATACAGGGAAGAGGTATGTCTGAGCAAAATATTGATTCAGGAACTGATGAAAGGCCACAACCTTCTTGGATGATACCATTAGTACCTCATACGTACTTAGCAAGTTACGAAGTTACTTCAGATTTAAAGACAATACAAGCAGCATTTCAAATTAACAGAAATTATCATGAATTATATGAACAAGGGAGACACAAAGCACAATATTTAATTGTAACTCCAAGTACTAGTTACAGGTTATTCAAATTCCATTACGAAATGCGAAATAGTGAAATTTACTTTCCAAGTACATTAAAAGCAATGCCTCTATCAGTAAAATCAGAAGTATTTAAAATCGAAAGAATTTCAGACGAATATGAATGGTCACAATTATACATTGTCAGAAATACTTGCAGAAAATGTTATTTCACAATATTTGCTTCTACAGAAACTTACCTTCCACCGATTAGGGATGATTTACTTTATGCTGACAAAGTACAAATTAAATACTATAAATACCCAAACATTGATGTTGCACTATTCAACATCTACGAACATCCTACACATTTCTGGTGTTCACTTTGTCAGTGTCCTACCTTTACAATATCATTATTTGAGAATCCGTCTGTAACACTTATTCCTGACAAAGATTATTTCCCTTACAACAGAGCAAGTGTAGAGTGCAGTCCCTTTATTCAACCCGTACAAAACATTGTTAAAGGTAATATTTTATCTATTTCTAAATAATATACTACAGACTAACAGCTGTAGATCATCGAACATTTTTAAAAGCATGTCTTATTCTTCCAGCCCGGCGTCATCGTTACCTGTAAGTTCTGACAGGATGCAAGAGCTACGCTACAGGTTCACTCACAGTGTGTCTACCGCACTCTACAAAGCAACATCTCCAAGAGTGTGCCTTAACAGGTAAGATTATGATGATGATGATGATGATGATGCTTGTTGATTTAAGGGGCCTAACATCGAACGTCATCGGCCCCTAATGGAACGTGATGGACAACATGATACAAGATATTTAAAATTTTAAAACGTATCCACTAACCAGAGTTAAAAATATGGTGATGAAAAAATGAGTATGAGATTAAAACAGCAGTGGATCTAATTCGCAATGCCTTATTTCTAATAAAATAAGAGAAAATACAGAGAGAAAAGGAATAAGGCATTGCCTGGTGGTGCATATATAGATACTTCATTTACATTAGACGTTAAAAGAACACATTAAAATACGCAACACAAACTAAAATGAAGTCAATAGGTTAAAAGCGTAATGGAAACAAAGACACGAAGACAAAGGACAACACTAGACACGTTAAAACAGACCACTATCCCTCATAAAGCGGATGACGAGGTCTGCTGACTGCTCGTCATCTCGCAAGATAAGGGAGATGGTATCCGGAAGGTTAAGACTACGGCGGAGATCGACCAGGTCCACACAATCCGTAAGGATGTGTACCACGGTAAGATGGTCGCCGCAGGTACACACCGGAGGGGGTTCTCCTTTCAAAAGATGCGAGTGAGTTATGATACCGTGGCCGATCCGAAGACGACATAATACCACGGCTTCCCTTCGCGAAGCCCGAAGGGAAGTCCTCCATACCTTCGTTGTTCCTTTCATCGCTCTCAGCTTATTGGGAAGTGGAATGGCCTGCCACTCCATCTCCCAATGAGACATGACCAGATGTCTCAGCTGAGAGCGAATATCACTTGCTGGAACCTCGAGAGGCAACGGGGGCAGTGTTACTGCCTCCTTGGCAGCCCGATCTGCTAACTCGTTTCCCTCGATGCCCATGTGGCTTGGGAGCCACAGAAAAGTAATTCTGGTGCCGGCATCCGAACACCCGGCCAGCAGGTCCTGGATCCGCTGCACCAGAGGGTGCCGAGGGAAACAGGTATCAATAGACTGGAGTGAACTCAAGGAGTCAGTACACACAAGAAAGCGACGGCGTTCATTGTACAGTGCGTACCGCAAAGCTCTACAGAGAGCATAGAGCTCTGCTGTGTACACACTACAGGTTTCCGGGAGAGCAAAAAGAAACCTATCATTGTCGACAACGAACGCACAGCCCACCCTCGTGTCCGTCCTTGAACCATCCGTGTAGACGACGACTGAGCCTGGATAGCGGCCAACGACGGACAAGAAGAGCCTCCGATAAATCGAAGGGTCCGTGTTCTCCTTCGGGCCAGTGTGTAAGTCCAGAATTATTTCCGGTCGCCGTACTACCCGCGGAGGTACCCCACTTGGTTGTCTGACAAGGCAAGGAACCGAAGGTACGTCAAACAATCTGTAACTGCTATCTAAACGTATTCCGACCGGCCGCGTTGCTCGGGGACGAGCGGCGTACAGCAAACGGTTGCCATTGTTGAAAACGCTAGAATAGCTTAGATGTAGTGGCATCTGTCGCAAATTAGCAGCATAGGTAAGAAGCAGTTGCTGTCGCCTCAGGTGCAAAGGCGGCACACCAGACTCAGCGAGTAGGCTAGCTATGGGGCTCGTACGAAAGGCTCCCGTCGCCAACCGAACCCCGCTGTGGTGAATGCTGTTTAGCTTCGCAAGAACGCTTGGTCTTGCTGAGCCATATGCTGCATTGCCGTAGTCTAGGCGAGATAAAATATGTGCCCTATAGAATCGTAGGAGCACCGCGCGGTCAGCCCCCCAAGAAGTGCTGCTAAGAAACTTCAAGATATTAAGCTTCTTAGCACATTGCACTTTCAACTGCCGCACATGTGGCTCCCACGATAATTTATTATCGAAAAGGAGCCTAAGGAATCGGTAAGTGTCAACTACAGGTATAGCTACATTTCCTAAATAAAGTTCAGGAGGAGGGTGAAGTGTACGTTGACGACAAAAGTGGACAACGGAGGTCTTTGCGGCAGAAAACCGAAAGCCATGTTCTAAGGTCCACTTCTCCACCCTCCTAATAGCTTGCTGTAACTGTCGCTCTGCGACTGCCATACTGCACGAGCTATAGTGCAGAGCAAAATCATCCACATATAGGGACGGTATTACGGCTGGACCAGCAGCAGCGACAATACCGTTTATGGCAATCGCGAACAGAGTGTCACTAAGAACCGATCCCTGTGGGACTCCATTTTCTTGAACGTGGTATTGCGAATATGCCCTACCTACCCGGACACGGAATAGACGGAGGGACAAAAAATTCGCAATAAATACCGGCAAGTTACATCGGAATCTCCATTGATGCAGGACTGAAAGGATGCCATATCGCCAGGTGGTGTCGTAGGCCTTCTCCAAGTCAAAGAAAACAGCTACCTAGTGCTGTTTGCGGAGAAACGCATCCTGGATAGAGCTCTCCAGGCGTACCAAGTGGTCTGTGGTGGATCGAGCGGCTCGAAATCCACATTGGTACTCGGACAAGAGTCCTTGTTTCTCCAGACACCACACGAGTCTGCGATTTACCATCCTCTCAAATAGCTTACACAGGCAATTTGTAAGACAAATCGGTCTGTAACTTCCTGCATACATAGGATCTTTGTCAGGCTTGAGGACAGGGATGACTATGCCCTCTCGCCACTGAGACGGAAAATCACCCTCTGTCCAGATTCGGTTGAACACACGAAGGAGATATAGTAAACTATCATCACTAAGGTGTTTCAACATCTGGTTATGGATGTTGTCCGGTCCAGGAGACGTGTCCTTGCAAAGCGCTAAGGCGCTGCGGAGTTCCCACTCCGTAAAGGGCACGTTGTAGTCCTCTGAAGCTTGGGTGGCAAAACTCAGGTGATGACGTTCTGCCTCCCGCTTCAGAGGGAGGAAATCAGGATTGTAATTCCCGGAGCCAGAGACATCCGCGAAATGACTAGCGAGATGGTTAGCAATCGCGAGGGGATCAGTGGCGACACTGCCTGCAATGGAAATTCCCGGTACAGCAGATGATCCTTGAAGACCCGAAATTCGTCGAAGTTTCGTCCACACTTGAGATGATGGAGTATGTGACGTCATGGACGACACATATCTCTCCCATGAAGCCTTCTTACTTTGTCGAATAAGAACTCGCGCCTTAGCGCGGAATTTCTTAAATGTTACCAAGTTGGCCACAGTAGGCTGTCTACGGTAACGCTTATGAGCGCGACGGCGTTCTTTGATGGCTGCTGCTATTTCATCGTTCCACCAAGGAACGAGTTTTCGGCGAGGAGTCCCCGAGAAAAACGGAATGGACTCCTCAGCAGCAGCAAGAATAACTTGGGTGATGTAAGTTATTTCCTCGCCGACGGTCCGCCTGACATCTTCGCTAAAGACAGCTAGTGATGTGTACTTTGGCCAATCAGCATGTTGAAGAATCCATCGAGGGGGAGCCTCGACGGGTTTATGATTCAACAAAGTAAGAACGATGGGAAAATGGTCACTGTCACAGAGATCATCGTGTGCATTCCACCGAAACAGTGGAACCAACGTTCGGCTGCATAGACTAACGTCTATGCGAGAATATGTGCCGTAACGTACACTAAAGTGAGTTGGTTCCCCTGTGTTCAAAATACATAAATCCAGATCTGATAGGAGTGTTTCCAGCTCTCTTCCTCGGGGGCAAGGCGTCTCAGAGCCCCATATGGGGTGATGGGCGTTAAAATCGCCCAATAAGAGGAAGGGTGGTGCAAGCTGATCTATAAGATCAGCGACATCATTGATGTTCAGATGCTGGCCTGGTGGAAGATAAACATTACACACTGTGGCTATGATAGGCAGCGAGACGCGAACAGCTACAGCCTCAAGAGGGGTTCTTAAAGGAACCTCTTCGCTGTAGCTATCAGAACGTACAAAAATGCCAACGCCTCCGGAAGCCCGGTGAGCATAGTATCGTTCTGTCGAGTATAGTTTGAAATTCCTCAAGACCGTGTGATGACCAGGTCGGAAATTGGTCTCCTGAATACAGACTATACTCGCTGCGTACTCACTAATAAGCTGCCGTAACTCAGCAAGATGCCTGTCATAACCATTACAATTCCACTGTAACAGTGCCATAGTGTGGACTATAAAAGGAGTGTTAGGTTATGAGCAACAAAATGCTCGTAAGCCTAAACACTATCTAGTTCTACATCCGTAGATGTAGAGGACAGCGCGACATCCATCCCGTCATCAAAAGATGGCAGGGGTGCCGCCCAGAACTTCGACGCTTTTCGGGCGCGAGGGGGTCCCCTACGAGGAGAGCGCGCAGGTTTGGGAGCAGGAGTGCCTCCCGGCGCAGACTCATATCCCGCAGATGGAGGGCATGACTTCTCCTTCGCAGGGGAAGTCCGAGAGCGCTCAGGACGGGCGCTCTTCTTCCCCTTTTTCTTTTCAAGTTTAGACGGGCTGGGAGATGGTTTCCCAGCCCTGGTCAACGAAGCCGCCTCCGCCGGCTGGGGCACGACTTTCGTCGACCTCCTAGGGGGGGGAGACTTAGTCTTCCCCCCTTGCTGTGCCGGCTGGCAGTTCCCAGCCAGCACAGACTTCTGATGATGATGCTTGTTGTTTTAAGGGGCCTAACATCGAAGGTCATCGGCCCCTAATGGTACGAAATGAAAGAACAAAAAATTCAAAGGCATCCACTGACCAAAATAAAAATAAAATGTCATGAAGAATGAATGAATGGATGGACAGGAACCCAACAAAACACAAAACAAAACAAACAAACAAAAACCAGTGGAGCGGACTCAATGCAGATCGAAAATAACATTGTTAGCGACCAAGGAACCACTTACAAAGCACAATGATGCTTGGTGTCTAAAGGGGGTGCAAAATCCACGTCTAAGGCCCCACAGAATGGTACATGTCGCGAGTAAAATAGAACCATGGTATGTGTCATGTTGGGGTATTAATCAGAAGTAGCGAAGACTCACGGTGTTCCACAAAAGATGGTACTACTCACAAGTACTGTACTTCGTACAGGTAACGCAGACCTATGGTGTTTCGCACACAATGACGCCACTTACAGCCAACGCAAACCGATGAGTTTCCTCACCTAGGGTACTAGTCACGGGTGCCGGTCCCAAGGGCCCCGGGGTGTTCCGCACATAGTGAGTACTAATCACAGGCAACGCAGACCCACGGTGTCGCTCATATAGTGGTACAACTCACAGGCTACGCCCAGACCCGCGGTGTTGCCCACATGGGTACAACGCACGGGTACTGGAATCCACCAGGCCAGGCTTTTTACTGCAACGAATCACAAACGTATTTCGTACCATGTTAGTGAGACTACTCGCAAGTACATGCAACCCATGGTGTTCCCCGCATGATGGTACGAATCAAGAGTAGTTTCATGGTTCTAATTCATTCATCCCTTGGTCGCCCCTTTTAGTCGCCTCGCACGACAGGCAGGGGATACCGTGGGTGTATTATTCGTCAGCCTCCCCCACCCACAGGGGGTGTGTGTTTGGTCCGCGAGAGGTATTTTATTTCCCTCAAGTCCGCCGGCAAGCCGGTTAGGACCCCCCTATCCGCCACCTGGGACGCGCCACGTGGGAGTATCACCTCTCCCCCTGCTACGCCTGCGTAGCAGGTTCGTGGCACAGACTTCTGGTTGGTCCCCCCCTTCGAGCTTTGACTATTTGCGACGTTGCTGGGAGCAGCAACAGTCGCCTTGGGCGCAGCGGTCTGGACAGGTGTCTTGGTCGTAAATGACGAACCTGGAAGACTCTGAGCTATCAAGCTATAGTCGAGTGTACGGGCAGGTGTATTCATAGAATGAAACTTACGGCGCGCTTCCTGGTAGGAAAGACCATCCAGGGTCTTGATCTCCTGGATCTTCTTCTCACTCAGGTATGTCGGACAATTCCGATCCCGAGGAGAATGAAAACCGGAGCAGTTAGTGCACTTGTATGGAGTTGTGCACTCCTCCGCGCCGTGAGCTACTCGTCCACATGTACCACATACAGCCTGATTCGAACAGCGAGATACCATATGTCCGAATCGCTGGCATTGATAGCATCGTATAGGAGGCGGGATGTACGGCCTCACATCGCAACGATAAGTTGTTACCTTGACTTTCTCTGGTAACACTGACAACTTGAAGGAGACAATGAAGGCACCAGTGGCAACGTCTTCACCGTTGACCTTGCGCGTAATGCGCCGGACGTGTGTCACGCCACGGTTCTTCATGTCTTCCATCAACTCGTCGTCAGTGTTCAAAATAAGGTCGCGGTGAAAGATGACTCCGCGAACCAGGTTCAAGGACTTATGTTCCTCCACTTTGACGGGGATTTCGCCAAAGTGCTCGCACTTAAGCAACTGATCAGCTTGCAGTGCTGTACGAGTCTTTAGAAGCAAACTACCGTTGCGCATTTTCTTAAGTTCCTCCAGTTCGCCATAGACGCCTTCGATGTGTCTACTAAACAGGATCGACTTCACCAGCTTAAAATCCTGCCCATCGGTTCTGGTAGCGACCAGAAACCTAGGGAAGCTGGATCCCATTCCTTCACGCTGCGCATGTTCCCAGGGAGTTGAACCTCTCAGGGAAGCAAAAGACTTAGGTGGGCGACCACCTTGTGAGAGCCGACTTCGTTTGGAAGCCATGCCCGATAGCATCCTCCCCAAATGCCACCCACTCCGATCAGGGGTCTGTGTAGCCGAACCAAGCAGCCAAGGCAATACCCACCTGGTCGTAGCAGGTATTGCCCGGGGTCCGATGTTGAACGATGCCTAATACGGGATGACTGAGGCAATGAGCACTAGGACTCCCTTCCTCCGGTCACCCGCAATAGCATGTACCCCATAGCGTGTACAGAGCACTAACAATAGAAAAAATAAATAAAAATAATTAATAATAATATGTCCTTCTGGCATTCGGCTGTGCGGGGACCTGCGTTGTCAGGCGGATACCACTGCCCGGGTACATGATACTCCCACCCGCCGCGTCCTGGGTGGTTGCTGGCACGGGCTTTCGAGCGTAGTCGCACACATAGGAGCTCCATCGCCGGTCAGCACGCACATCAAATTTTGAATGGTCTACATCTGACCCTCAGAAAAATAATAAAAAATAAAGAGGGGACCATGGCCACATGACCCTTTAAGTCGCCTTCTACGACAGGCAGGGATTACCTATGGATGTATTCAGCCTCTCCCATCCACAGGAGGTCCATCACATTATACCAACCGCAATCCATGTCCGCGCCAAGGTCGCCCCTTTTTGTCGCCTCTTACGACAGGCAGGGGATACCGCGGGTGTATTCTGCATGTGTGTCCCCCACCCGCAGGGGTAGTGTGTTTGGTGCGCGAGAGGTATTTTGATGATGATGATGATGCTTGTTGTTTTAAGGGGCCTAACATCAAAGGTCATCGGCCCCTAATGGTACGAAATGAAAGAACAGAAATTGCAAAGACATCCACTGACCAAAATAAAAATAAAATATGGCACGAAGAATGAATGGATGGACAGGAACTCAACAAAACACAAAACAAACAAACAAAAACCAGTGGATCGGACTCAATACAGATCGAAAATAACATTATTACCGACCAAGGAACCACTTATAAAGCACAATGATGCTTGGTGTCTAAAAGGGGTGCAAAATCCATGTCTAAGGCCCCACAGAATGGTACATGTCGCGAGTAAAATAGAACCATGGTATGTGTCATGTTGGGGTATTAATCAGAAGTAGCTAAGACTCACGGTGTTCCACAAAAGATGGTACTACTCGCAAGTATTGCAATACGTACAAGCAACGCAGACCTATGGTGTGTCTCACACAATGACCCAACTCCGAGTCAACGCAAACCGAGAAGGTTCCCCACCTAGGTGTACTAAACACGGGCGCCGGTATTCCCGTGGTGTTCCTCACATAGTGGGTACTAATCACAGGCAACGCAGACCCACGGTGCTGCTCATATAGTGGTACAACTCACAGGCTACGCCCAGACCCGCGGTGTTGCACACATGGGTACGACGCACGGGTACTGGAATCCACCAGGCCAGGCTTTTACTGCTACTAATCACAAACCTATTTCGTACCGAATTTAGTGGTACTACTCGCAAGTACAGGCAACCTATGGTGTTCCCCGCGTGATGGTATGATTCAAAATTAGTTTCATGGTTCTAATTCAGTCAGCCCTTGGTCGCCCCTTTTAGTCGCCTCTTACGACAGGCAGGGGATACCGCGGGTGTATTCTACATGTGCGTCCCCCAACCGCAGGGGGTAGTGTGTTTGGTCCGCGAGAGGTATTTTATTTCCCTCAAGTCCGCCGGCAAGCCGGTTAGGACCCCCCTATCCGCCACCTGGGACGCGCCACGTGGGAGTATCACCTCTCCCCCTGCTACGCCTGCGTAGCAGGTTCGTGGAGAGAGGTATTTTATTTCCCTGAAGACCCCCCTATCAGCCACCTGGGACGCGCCGCGTGGGAGCACGCCAGCGTAGCAGATTCGTGGTATAGAGAGAAATTCCACACAGGCAGACATTTTACGTGATCCAGGGGGATAGTCGGATAAGGGTCGTTATCTTGAGGATAACCCCGTGTGGTGTCGGGGATTTACGCAAACAACACTCTACACTTTGATACTTTTCTTCCCATACAGTTACACAGCCAGAATAACACCACGATTCGAACCTGTCTGTCGTAGGAGACGACTAAAGGTTCCACTTAGGGAATGGCCTTGTATTTAGTCCTTTGTGCATGAATACGGGCGCCCTGAGTGAGGCATGAACTCAGTGGGGCGGGTTCTGCCTGGGAAATATCACCATTAAGCCGGTGATTTTCCACAACAGTGTGATTCTCGTGGGAACAGAATGCACTGAAGGGAATGTTCTCACCATGTTGAGAACTATTCCACAAGTAGTAACTCCAAGATTGGATACCGTAATTATCAGTTGGCAAAATGAGACTCAGTGCCAATGATTTTTTTCATCTATCCGTTAGGTAAGGAGGAGTGACGCACGTACGTCAAACAAGCAGATAATTTTTGAATGGGCTCATGATAGCTCTAAAATTCTGTTAGAGCTGCCCAGAGGTGAAGTTTCACAGAGATATCAGTTATGAAAAGGAATTCGTAGATTTTAGTAAAATTACTCACGAGTAGACTAGTAGACTAGTACAGAGCACAATTACGAGAAGACAAACGTTACAGTAAGACAGTCAATGACATTAAGTGTGTGTTCAGGTACAGACAAACAGCGAAGAGTAGAGTCCACTACACCCTAACGGTATAGTGCGTAAAGTGGAGAGAAAGTGACAGTCATTGTTTACCTGCAGGGAGGTGAACGAACCAGGCGGATGGAAGGGATGACAGGCCACACGACATGGGGAATGCTGGTCGTCGCAGTTATGTTGCTAGGGGTGTCCATACCCACCAGTCAGTTGGATTTGAAGATGAATAGGTATGAGAATACAGCTGGAGTCTATTTTGATTATCAAGGAGAAGTACACTGTACACTGCAGAATGGAAATTGATCACTTATGTTAACCTTACACGTTTGGCGTATCTATTTAATGTAGCCCGCAGAAATTTACAGAAGACTAAAACCCTGCGTATCCAGATAGAAAAGGAAATACATATTAAGTGCGAGCAGGAGATAATGTTGGTAGAACAACAATTTCAAAGGATTCAAGGGATTAAGGACTTAATTATGAAAATTACTAGGGACGGTACGCCGGAAGGCAACGGGAAACGAAGCAAGCGCGGGTTAATTAGTGCAATAGGTACCATTGCTAAGACGTTATTTGAAACCATGCATGAGAGCGATGCAATTTACTACGAGGGCAAGATTAAGGAACTAGAGCAAGAACAATTGTCCATGATACAAGTAGCAAAAAGTCAAATGTTAGTTGTAAAATCCTAATAATAATAATAATAATAATAATAATAATAATAATAATAATAATAATAATAATAATAATGCTATTTGCTTTACGTCCCACTAACAACTTCTACGGTCTTCGGAGACGCCGAGGTGCCGGAATTTAGTCCCGCAGGAGTTCTTTTACGTGCCAGTAAATCTACCGACACGGGGCTGTCGTATTTGAGCACCTTCAAATACCACCGGACTGAGCCAGGATCGAACCTGCCATGTTGGGGTTAGAAGGCCAGCGCCTCTACCGTCTGAGCCACTCAGCCCGGCAGTTGTAAAATCATCTTTAAAATCTGTTAATAATACTCTGTATGACATCACGGCTAATGAACTCAAACTAAGTGAAAATTTTGAGCAACTTAAGAGTTTCATTCAGAATGAAACGACGGGCATAAATGAGGCTTTTAGACAGTCAGAAATGCAAATATCATTGAATAAACACTTGAGTTGCAAGGGTTTTTGATGCAATTACATGAGCATTATCCAATCTTATTAGATAGTATTGTAAGTTCTCAGACAGGCACGGTGAGTGTCCAAGTGTTAAGCCCGGATGATCTAGTAAGGGCATATAAGAAAGCCCAAAGAGATTTTCCTAAAGGTTATGATCTGCCATATGATTTACAAGTCACTTATGGGTACTTGATTTTGAAAATATCATCACTGAGTGAATATATAACCCAAGATACTTTAGTGTATATTTTACGCACCCCTCTCACTAACAAAATAAAGTACCTTTCCCCTCTCCCATGAAAAGTAATCCAAACCACATTGAGTATATATCTAATGAGAAACAGTATGTATTAATTGATCAAGAAAGACAGACATATGTAGAAGTAAGTGATGAACAAGTGAAACAGTACAAGCGGACTGACAATGGACAGAGTTTGTGCAAAGCAAATTTTCCTATTAATAATGTAATGACAATACAACTACCCTTTGACAAGTTATTAACTGGTGTTAGTTTTATTCCGGAAGACTGCAAGAAAAGTGTGATGTCAGTTCATGAACTCATATGGATACCTGTTGCTTATAATATGTATATTTTTGTATCGCCTAATGAAACAAAGGTCACCAGTGTATGTCAGGATATTACCAGTGATATAAGTTTAAATGGTGTGGGAATAATACAATTCACAGACTTGTGTACAGTTTACAGTCCCACTAGTAAAATTCAGAGTACAGGTTCAGTAAATACTACCACGAAGAAGGACTTAGTGCCAGAAGTAATGTTGATATATGATTGTTGTGAACAATTAGACAGTGAGATTAAATTAGAGGATGTACCAGAATTAAATAGGGTTACAGTAGGAAGCTTACTGAACCATATAAGTGACCTAACGTTAGCCAGCCATAAAACGGAAGATGTAGAAGCACTGGTAGTGCAGAAAGAAAAAAAAATTAAAATGCAAATGACCCAACAGTATACAAATGTATATCAAATTGCAACTGGTAGTATTTTGTTTGCAGTGTTTGTAATAGTCTGTTGCTATTGTTGTTACTGTTGTGATTGCTGTAGAAGGTGTAGAACCTTAAGTAGATGCATAGAAGACAACAGGGAGCGCTGTCCCAACTTACGTATTTTCCAAAATGTGATCGCTAATGACCATAGAGGTCTCTGATGAGGACATCACTGTCCACTTTCAGCATTCTCGACTGGCTGGAAGCGCCCCTAGTCACTCGGGATCGCTACCGGGATTAGAATTATATGAGCGCCCTTCTACGGGCAGAGCAATTACCACAGATAACTTGGCGCAGCGCACCCACGATCAGGAGCATAGAGACTCCGATAGGATGTCAGAGTAAAAATGAATACTGAGGTATTGCATTCATTTTTTCCCAGCGGGGGGGGGGGGGTCGTGTCTGCCCCAGTTCGAGCTCAGGACTCATTCTTCCGGGGATCGAACCCATGGCCCGGAACGTAGGAGGAATTGTGTCGCTGAGACATATATTAATATTATGAGGAAATTAAGGGCTAATATTCATATTTATGTAATGGTAGTGAGGCCAAGGTATTATAATAATATGGAAGAAAAGATTTAAGGTAAAAATCAGAACCACATAGGTCTTAAGAGTTTGAAGACACACAAAATATGTAAGCAACAGGTTGTGCAATTGGAAGTAAGGCTTGGTCGAAGTAAGGTGATTCACATGCTGCACCCTTTTGAAGGTGCGTAGTATGTCTTTAGAAAATGTGGGTGGAAAGTGAACGGAAAGAGGCAATTCCGTTTTGGTGAGTCTGTGGACAGTTACCATAGGAAGAGAACTTATATTGCCTTCGAGAAGAAGGGCGTAACATAGAGAGGGTATAAAACAGGGATACACAACCTAAATCGAGGCTTTTTGGAACTATTCTACTAGGAGTGCGGGCGGAAGCTTTGTCAATCAGGTCTCCGATAATAATAGGGTCCGAATTTGGACTTACAATATTCAATACGATACTTCGACCACGCCAAGTCTTCTATATTCCAATATTCGAACTTGAGAAGAAGTTGTAAATACTGTATATAATTATACACACATATATATACATCAGTTTATAATGAAAGAACGTTTTGGGAAGCAGAGGACTTCGTCTCTTTCACACGTAGCGAATCACCCGGGCCCATTAAGTGAACATCCTTACCGCTCGGGAAAACAATCTGATTATTCATCACTACTCGTCGTGGCAAAACCTGTGTCACGACAATAGATACTTAGGGGTCACATTCGGCAGTAGCAAATGTCTGCGGGGGAGGACATATAAGGTATATAGTCAATAAACATTTAAGTCACTGCACATTGTAATGCAGATATTAAAAGGAAGAAGCAGGGGTATAAAAGAGATGGCATATTTAATACGTGTAAGACCTTAACTGGAGTGCGCTTCGCGGGTAAGCGATCCTTATCAAGAATTTCTGGTAAAAGAATTGGAGTGGCTACAGAGGAAAGAGGTTAGGTATGTGATGGGGACCACAGAACGACCAGCAGTGTTAGTAACATGCTAAGGAAACTTGGGAGGGAACGTTTGACAGAAAGGGGGTTGAAAGCAAGATTGGGGGTATGTACAGTACCTGGCATATACAGAGGAAAGTGCTTGGGAGGATATTGGAAATAGATTAGAACTGAAGGTGTTTATAGGGGTAGGTTTGATCACGAGTTCAAAATAAGGTTACGCGAATAGCATGATAACCGGGGGAAATATTCATTTGTGGGAAGGGAGGAAAGAGAATGGAACAGCTGAGCAAAGGATATCTTCCAGCATTTCAAAAAATATGTGCATTCATTCATATACAGAATGAGGTCATGCCAGAAGAAAATAAGAAAATACCACATTTGCAAAATAAATTTGCTAATTCTTATGTGTTTACACCATGATTAAATTATGGTAAAAAGGACCATGGGCTTATTGCTTATACCTTTTTTCAGAACAAACAGTTCCTCAGTATGAAGACGATTCATTTTTAGAACATTTTCGCGTCACGCGAGCAGTTGTCGAGAACATTGCTGAGCAGTCTCCGCAAACTCCTCTCTTTGAAAGGCACGATGGGCAGTATGGAAAGCTAGCAGCTCCAAGTCAGGTTAGCAACAGTTATTTACAATTGACTACGCTTTGTGCATTCATTTGTCAGCAAAATGCCTATACATGTATTTTATTCATGTTTGGCATTAAACATATGCATTGCTAATTTCAGGTTCTCATATTTCTATGGTTCATGGGGCATCAAACTGCAAGTTTCAGAGATGTTGCTGACAGATTTGATGTTACCATCAGCTCTTTGCACAGGGTGATCCAAAGAGTTGTTCTGTTTTTAAGCAATCTATCTGCCCTAGTAATAACCTGGCCTACCGAAAATGAAAAAGGGGATAGTGAAGTATACTTCAGAGAAAGAGGGTTTTCAGGTATTATTGGGGCCATCGATGGCTCTCACGTAAGAACTGACAGACCAGCAAATGACCCAGATCCCTATCTAAATAGGAAAGGCTTTTACTCTATACAGGTATTTAGTGTTCCATACATGGTGATTTTACCTTATTAGGTAGTCACACGCCTCATTACATGGTTTCTTTTTTAAATATCTTATAAATTATTAAAGGTAGTTATGAAATTTTACAGGTCATTTGGTACGTGATATCATTTCAGAATTTTGCAAATATCATTGTTTAATTTGGTTTCTAAAAACGTAATTGTTCTTAACATCTACTCTTTACACAAAATCTAAAAATGGAACTTGATTCAAATGCATACCCCTTCTTATTAAACGTTTCGCGGTAGCATTTTCGTTTTCAGATACAACGGCCTGTGACCATACAAGAAATATTATAGATTTATTTGTTGGTTACCCAGGACCTGTACACGACAGCAGGGTGTTCAGAAACTCTCCACTTTCAAATACTTTGGAAGAAAAATGTGGGCGTTATTTTCTTCTTGGGGATAGTGGATACACATTCATGAATTTTTTTGACCCCTTTCAGAGACAGAGGACAATTAACAAGGAGACAAGTTAACTATAATGTTAAATTAGCAAGCAATCGATACGTTATAGAGCACTGTTTTGGAAATTTTAAACAAAAATTCAGGCAACGTCAAATTAAGGTATGTCCAATACATTGTACATTTAATAAGAGCCGCTCGCGTTCTTCGTAACATATGTTTAAGTGATGCTGTATTGGAGGCGAATGGCATCGACATTGTGGAAAGGGCCTTGCCTCAACAGGAAATAGGTGACATTGAGGGCGATGACGATGATAGATTATGATGATGATGATGCTTGTTGTTTAAAGGAGCCTAACATCGAGGTAATCGGCCCCTAATGGTACGAAATGAAATTACAACAAAAAGTACAAAATCATTCACTGACCAGAGTAAAAAAAAGTCATGAAGAATGAATGGATGGACATGAAATAAAACCACAAACACACAAAAAAAACAATGGATTCAACTCAAGAAAGGTCATATATAATAGAATTACTGACCAAGGGACCACTTATAAAGCACAATCCTGAATCGAGTATGCTTGATGTCTACAGGGGTTCAAAATCCAGGTCAAAGGCCCCTCAAAATGGTGCTTATGGCTAGCAAAGGAGAATCATGATATTTCTTAAGCTGCGGTACTAATCAAAGGTAGCGTAAACTCACGGTGTTCCAAACATTAAGGGACTTCTCACAAGTATTGTACGTCGTAAAGGTAACGCAGACATACGGTGTTTCTCACACAATGGCGCCAATCATAGCCAACGCAAACCGATGAGGTTCCTCACCTAGGTGTACTAATCACGGGCGCCGGCATTCCCGTGGTGTACCTCACATAGTGGGTACTAATCACTGGCAACGCAGACCCACGTTGTCGCTCATATAGTGGCACAACTCACAGGTAACACCCAGACCCGTGGTGTTACCCACATGGCTACGACTCACGGGTACTGGAAACCCACACTGAACCCCGCTATCGTAGTAGGTACGTGGTGCAACGCAATCAAATACCACACGGGGATTTGAAGCCTGCGGTGTTTTTGCACTGAATCAACATAAAATACCAGAGGAAGTATTTTCTATTTCTGATACTGTTTTGACTGAGGGACATCCTAATGAAATTAACATTCTTTGTAGATCTGCGAACTCAGAAACCAACACTCCAAATGAGTCTGTTAGCACAGGAAACATACCTGCAGCTATTCCCGCCATAATAACGGCATCTTCCAAAGAGAATGACCGGGTAGACCTTCATGAAACAGCCTGCTCGGGAATTGTATCTAGTACAAGAGATGCAGCTAAACCAGGGACCTCTTTCGAAAATATTGCACCGATACCAATTTTGGAACCACCAGGAAAAAGAAGGAAGAAACCTGCAACGGTATTGACAAACCAAGAAAATCTAAAATGGTTGAAAGAAGCGCAAGAGAGAAAGACCGGGACGAGAAAAACTTCAACCAGCAAACAAGGGAGAAAAGGAAAATCAACTGCTGAAGACAATGACTGTGCTGTGTGCAAAAGAAACTACTAAGAAAGAAACGGACCACAATTGGACTGGACTCAGTGCTTTGACTGTAAGAAATGGCTTCATGAAACATGCACAGATGAAGCAGATCTGTGTAACAACTGTGCTGAAAAACAGTAAACATCAACCGAAGAAGAGTAGGTAATTCAAATACATTATTGTTATTTTGTACATGTTATCAATAAATCACATTTCAGAATTGTAACATTCATATATTTGTATGAAATTTATTTTGCCATCTTTCCCCACTCTTCGGGGTGAGATGCCTAGTACGCTAACCTGTTAAAAACGAAATACTACAAGATACATATACTGTGCTTTTAACATATACACTAGTTTTCGGTTAGAAAAACCTTGCTAAACATGTGTGATAATTCTCGTTTTGAAAATCTCAATATTTCCCGTCCTAATTTCATGTAGCACCAAAAAGTATGGCATCTCCCCCCGATGTACTCTACATTTTTGGAATATGTAAGGAAATGGAATGACATACACAATGTGTGCAACATACATCAAAGTTACCATTCCTGGAACACAGACAATAACATTTTCACCGAATTGGCTGACGATAGGCTTTTGCGGTTAACAGAGGAATTTCTGCCGTACGTTGACACAATTCAAAAATCTGGTCAGAAATTAAATACATTCAGTCAAGAAACAAACGAAGGAAGCTCTTATTATCAAAACACATTCAACGGTAAAGCGTATAAAGTACTTACATTCAAATTTATTTGAGCCTATTCTCAGCAGGAATCTTTCCAATGATGGCGCTGAACTGTTAGTCATTTAAGATGATGATGATGATTGTTGTTTTAACGGGCCTAACATCGACGTCATCGGCCCCTAATGGTACGAAATGAGACGAAATGCAATGACAAAATAAAAATACACACAAAATCCTCCACTGACCAGAATTCAAAACGTGAGGACGAAAATACGAACGGATGGATATGAAGTTAAAAACAATCAGTGGAGACGACCCGCAATGCCTCAGTGTCAGAAACTGACGGAAAAAAATACTAATACTGACCAAGGGGCTGCTTCTATAGCTCAATACTAAATCGATGATACTTGCAAGCTAAAGGGGTCCAAAATGAAGGTCATCGCACTCTCATAATGATACTTATCGCTTGGAAAGTAGAACCATGATAGTTGACATGGTGCGGTACTAAGTAACAGTATCGTAGACTCGCGGTATTCCACACATTATGGTACTCATGCTTGTTCTTTTAAGGGGCCTAACATCGAAGGTCATCGGCCCCTAATGGTACGAAATGAAAGAACAAAAATTTCAAAGGCATCCATTGACCAAAATAAAAATAAAATATGTCATGAAGAATGAATGGATGGACAGGAACCCAACAAAACACAAAACAAACAAAAACCAGTGGATCGGACTCAATAGAGATCGAAAATAACATTATTAGCGACCAAGGAACCACTTATAAAACACAATGATGCTTGGTGTGTAAAGGGGGTGCAAAATCCAAGTCTAAGGCCCCACAGAATGGTACATGTCGCGAGTAAAATAGAACCATGGTATGTGTCATGTTGGGGTATTAATCAGAAGTAGCGAAGACTCACGGTGTTCTACAAAAGATGGTACTACGCACAAGTATTGTACCTCGTACAGGTAACGCAGACCTATGGTGTTTCGCACACAATGGCGCCATTTACAGCCAACGCAAACCGATGAGTTTCCTCACCTAGGTGTACTAGTCACGGGTGCCGGTCCCAAGGGCCCCGTGGTGTTCCTCACATAGTGAGTACTCTTCACAGGTAACGCAGACCCACGGTGTCGCTCATATAGTGGTACAACTCACAGGCTACGCCCAGACCCGCGGTGTTGCCCACATGGGTACAACGCACGGGTACAGGAATCCACCCGGCCAGGCTTTTTACTGCAACGAATCGCAAACCTATTTCGTACCAAGTTAGTGATACTACTCGCAAGTACATGCAACCCATGGTGTTCCCCGTATGATGGTACGAATCAAGAGTAGTTTCATGCTTCTAATTCATTCATCCCTTGGTCGCCCCTTTCAGTCGCCTCTTACGACAGGCAGGGGATACCGTGGGTGAATTCTTCGTCTGCCTCCCCAACCCACAGGGGGTGTGTGTTTGGTCCGCGAGAGGTATTTTATATCCATCAAGTCCGCCGGCAAGCCGATTAGGACCCCCCTATCCGTCACCTGGGACGCGCCATGTGGGAGTATCACCTCTCCCCCTGCTACGCCTTCGTAGCAGGTTCGTGGCATTATGGTACTACTCACAGGTAATGAAATTCGCACAGGTAATACAGACCTATGGTGTCTCACACATAGCGGCGCCATTTACATGCAACGCAACCCTATGGTTTTCATCACATAAGTGCACTAACCACAGTGACTCGTACTATCCCGTGATGTACCTTATATAGAGGGTACTAATCATAGGCAAGCCAGAACCATGGTGACGCTCATATAGTGCTACTAATCACAGGTACCGTAAAAGCCTGACCGCACGGTGCTCCTGATTGCTACTAATCACAAACCTATTTGGTACCTAACATAGTGGTACTACGCGCAAGTAATAACGACCCATGGTGTTCCCCGCGTGGTGGTACTAATCACAGGTAGTTTCATGGTTCTAATCCAATTCACCCACAGGGGGTGTGTGTTTGGTCCGCGAGAGGTATTTTATTTCCCTCAAGTCCGCCGGCAAGCCGGTTAGGACACCCCTATCCGCCACCTGGAACGCGCCACGTGGGAGTATCACCTCTCCCCCTGCCACGCCAGCGTAGTAGGTTCGTGGACGATGGTATTTAATGTAGTTATATTCAAGATTTAAACACATCCATACAAGAGTTAGAACAAAAATTGAGTAGTTTTACTAAAACATGGTCCTCACTAGAGCTTATGAAAATGAATTTATTATGGCAGGCAAGGTAATAAGACGTTTAGGTAAACCTGCAGAGCCAAACGATGCTGTTATTTTTAAGCACTATCTGGACGAGTATAGTGCTTGTCTCGATGATTTTAAAATGTTTGATAAACACCAAATGTTAGCGTCACATGTCGAAATACTTCAATCTGATATGCGAAACAACATTAATAATACCAATTATTGTCGTTTCATCCCCGATATACGGTATCACACTCAACACAACTCGTTTAATGGATGTTGCAGACCCCGTTGACTCACAAGATGTTGTAACTAAAGTGTTTTTTTGAAACCCACCATGCAGCAAGCGAAGAAAATATAAACTGCTTAGAAGAAAGAGTAAAAGAACGTTTTAATGAGTTTCACAACTCTTTAACTGCTGCAAAACAAGATTTAGAAACACGTCTAACAGCTAAACTCTGTGCTCTTGAAACGGAACTTCATACTCAAACAACAATAATCGGATCAACGACTGTTGAAAGTGCATTAAATGTCGAACATAAAAGAGTAAGCAATCTTGGAGAAGCAAAATATGTTTCTGATGCCATCTCTAACGGGCATTTAGAAAGTTATGCCGTGAAAAAAACTGTGTATGCAACTCAAATAAAATCATTAGAAATGTAAACTGTAAATATGTTACGAACGCTAGAACAGCATGTGGTTGAGTATTATAATTTTAAAACGATGTTCGATGAACCTCTAACCGTTCTTCAACAAAGCGCCGATGATACACGTAAAAAGTACAAACAGTTGAATCCCAACTCCGAACTTATGTTAATTTGTTGGAGGTAAATAGCGATACGATTAGTGTAAAAAATAAACGGCTAGGTTATCTGCATGAGCCTCAAGAAGACGATGATGCTGTTACTTTAAAATATTTACACCAGTCACACATCCTCTTGTCAAGCAGCTAGATAACATGAATGAACAAACATTCGCTCTGCGTGATAAGTTAGAACACTTCTCTACCACTATAGATGTCTACCTTGATGATAAGATAAGATAAAAAGTAAAAAAAAAAACTTCATCTTGCTCGTGGAAATGATAACGAAGATGCTGTCACGTTCGGCCAGTTTCAAGAACACGTTTCAGCATCTAAATCATCTCTTACAATGTCCGACTCGTTGGCTGAACGGTCAGCGTACTGGCCTTCGGTTCAGAGGGTCCCGGGTTCGATTCCCGGCCGGGTCGGGGATTTTAACCTTAATTGGTTAATTCCAATGGCCCGGGGGCTGGGTGTATGTGTTGTCTTCATCATCATTTCATCCTCATCACGACGCGCAGGTCGCCTACAGGCGTCGAATAGAAAGACCTGCACCTGGCGAGCCGAACCTGTCCTGGGATATCCCGGCACTAAAAGCCATACGACATTTCATTTCATTTCATCTCTTACAATCGTCAATCAACTGTTAGACAAGTGTGTAAATCTGTTAGCGAGTTTCCACAGCCTCCAGCAAGAAAAACTAAAAACAATTGAAAAGCGAATTTCCGAAACACAAAAGGAGCGGGAACGTTATTCTATTTTACGCATCGATAGCATACCACCTCAAGATGATGATGCGCTAACTTCTGTTTTATACACTCTCCACAATGGTGCTTCTCAATACATCCTACCATATGATGGGGAAATTAAGCTCCTCAACATGTCGCCACTGCCCGAAGACATAACGTGTACGCTTAAAGGTGAAACAATTACACTTTCAAGTAAAAAATAGCATAGCGTTCGTGCAGGAGATGTGATGATGATGATGATGATGATGATTATTATTATGATGTTTGTTGTTTAAAGGGGCCTAAAATCGATGTCATCGGCTTCTAATGGTATGAAATGAAATGACAACAAAAGGTTCAAAATAATCCAATGACCAAAATAAAAAAAAAGTCGTGGAGAAGGAATGGATGGATATGAAAAAGAAACAAAAACAAAAAAACAAGCAAACAAAAAACAGTGGATCCAACTGACCAAGGTACCACTTATAGAGCACAATCCTGAATCGCGGATGCTTGATGTCTAAAGGGTTCCAAAATCCAGGTCAAAGGCCCCTCAGAATGGTACATGTCGCGAGTGAAGTAGAACCATGGTATTCGTCATGTTGGGGTACTAATCAAAAGTAGCGAAGACTCCCGGTGTTCCACACAAGATGGTACTACTCACAAATATTGCACTTCGTATAGCGAACGCTGACCTATGGTGTTTCTCGCACAATGGCGCCACTCATAGCCAACGCAAATCCTCACCTAGGTGTACTAGTCACGGGTGCCGGTATTCCCGTGGTGTCGCTCATATAGTGGTACAACTCACAGGCAAAGCCCCGACCCGCGGTGTTGCACACATGGGTACGACGCAAGGGTACTGGAAACCCATAGGCGAACAAATTCATTGATTATACTAATTGTACCGGGCGATACACCTCCACGCCGCGAATTCAAATATTGCGCCAGTTGAAACCTCTCTACAGGAGAAACTCTGAACTTTAAAATCTGTATTAAATCAAAGGTTTCTTGGAAGATGTCACTACTGTAAATTTTGAGGTGTTCTGAACTATGTCTATTTCGATTTGTGTTTGTTTGCTCTGTAGCAAGAAGTGTGGACATTCTCTTTTAGATGTCAGTACTTAAAAACTATAACCGTGCACCCTGGTGCGAAGTGGACGAACTGTTTTTGAAGAAATTTTGTATAAGTTTGTTCTTTGTTAACTTTCTTTCTTTCATTTTTGGGTTGGCAATATTGATCTGCTCCCGCCAGTTTTAAATTTAGCCAATCCTAAATTTTCTAAATTAATTTTCCACCAATCCTAGATTTCTTCTTCAGTTTTGACTTGTAATCTTTAGCCGCCCAATAAAAGTTTGTGGGCGGGTTGTTATCATTCATGAAAGGTCTCGAATGTTCCACGAGGGTATATAAACGGCTGATTTTCCGGTCTCGGGGCCACTTCAGTAACATCTTTCTTAGTGTGTGAATATATATAGCGGGGGCGGGAAGCGCCTCTTTCTCCAAGCAGCAGTTCATCTACAAGGTAATGGCCTGTTAACATCTTCATTTCTTGCTAGCTCAGCAGTTTAACTCTCGGGGAGGGTTCGCAACCTTTAGTATGTAACCTACCCTTTTAAAATGTAAATTATTTTTCTGTCTATCTACAAATTACAAATCTGTAAAGCGGGTATAGAGAGTGCTTCACCCTCTCGAACTCCCCTTCATTTTTGACAAAGGTGACTACGTTTTCATTACCGTTCTTCTCTTCTTTAATATAGTAAGTTTTCTCATACGTGTCACCTTCCTAGATTGGGATTAGCCCCTGTATTACCGGCCTAGCGCCACATAGGTTTTTTTGACACAAACGTTGTGTAGGAGTGCAAGTTATCGCCTCCATTCAATCTTGTATTATGGGCCAGTAATTTAACCTGATGTTTTGTTTTCCTCATGTAAAGGCCCTTTAGGTAGGGTATCAAATACCCCTGTTTCTTAGTGTGCCTTGAGGGCAGTCTGAAATGAAGGTTGTAGCCTTTGATAGGCTGGTAATATTGAGAGCGGTTCTGCTCTTTTCTTTAACATTGTAATTAGGAGCAAGTGCTCCTTGTACTTAGGGGTTTTCTGTCCTGTAGCTTTTGTGATTGTGAGCTGAGAGCTCAAGAGTTAATGAATCCGGGCCGTAGCCCAATATATGTAAAAATCACTTAACTGGTTTTTGGTACAGCGGCTGTATACCTGATTGACTTTGTTATTTCCCCTAGTGGGAACCGTTTAAATATTCTCTAAATTGTGTACCTGATTTAACTTGTTGTTATTTGTTGTATGCTCAAAATTCTATGCTACCATTGTTAAGTTTTGAAAATATAACCTTGTTAAAATTTTAATTCATCTTTCGTGCTTCTGTAGTTGAGACCTATTCCAACCCGCACCTTCTTCCACCTCTGCTGTTCCACAGTACCCTCGGAACACTAATCACAAACCCATTTCGTACCTAATATAGTGGTACTACTCGGAAGTAGCTGTTCCTCGCGTGATGGTACGAATCAAAAGTAGTTTCATGGTTCTAATTCAATCATCCCTTGGTCGCCCCTTATAGTCACCTCTTACGACAGGCAGGGGATGCCATGGGTGAATTCTTCGTCTGCCTCCCCCACCCACAGGGGGTATGTTTTTGGTCCGCGAGAGGTATTTCCCTCAAGTCCGCCGGCAAGCCGTTTACGACCCCCTATCCGCCACCTGGGACACTACACATGGGAGTATCACCTCTCTCCCTGCTACGCCTGCGTAGCAGGTTCGTGGGTGATTGTTAGTATGATCAGCCGATGCTAATGCTATGAGTAATTTGAACCGGTTTACTAATTCATTCGGATCATTCCAAAACACATGGTTAACACCACATTTATTATATCTCTTCAACACCATGCCATGACCTGTCCTCTTCGACCCAGAAGGAGTCTTTTGAAAGAGCTGTTTTATTATGTACTTGTATTTATAACTCTAAATGGCTTTTAAATGACCTCTCCGATGGTTTCTCTGTCTGTGAGCAATGGTTTGACTCAAAACATTTCTATAGGTTTCTAGGTCTTTCTCGTCAATAAAGCTTTGTTGGGGAATCCGTCGAAACAACAGTTCGTACAGACCACATGAACCTAAATACCGCACACCACCGATAAGAATGTAAGAACCTTTAAACTCGACCGTTTTGTTGCCCACTTTAAAACCTTTATTTACACGTCGAACTCCGTACACACTATCAAGTATTTTTCTTTTTTTTCCTTTTTTTTTTTTTTTTTTTTTTTTTTTTTTTTTTTTTTTTTTTTTTTTGTTTGTTTGTTATAGAGGGGTAACTAAACATAGCCAAATAATCTTCTAACTCTTGAACATTATTTGGATTAATTTCTTCTTCTTCTTCTTCTTCTTCTTCTTCTAATACTTCAACATCATTTTCTTCTTCCGTCACTTCATGTCCGCTTTTGTTAGCATTCATCCCCGATGTCGCGCGCTCCTTTTCAACACCTACTAGATCTTTCAATGGTTCTGTTACAGGTTTAAATGTCTTGTGTAGCAGTGATTCTAGCCTCCTATGACCAGACTGAACGGCTAGAAAATTAGCTTTCACACTATTTATTGCCTCTACAAGTTCATCTTTGTCGTTTGCTTCGCGTTTTATATATAAACTCGCTTTCGCTCGTTGGGGGCTGCGCCCCCAAACCCCCAATTCCTCTATATTTCAAGTGCTCACATGGAAAACTACTGTGACGAAAAGGTACTTCGTTACGAAGAACGAATTCGCCACCAGACGGCGCATATATTCGCGTACATATTTGGTCCTGTAATATTTTCTCGTACCGTATATTCACGATTTATAGACGAGGTAGCGTTAAACGTTCCGACGTGGTGAAAATTACGTACGATTCTCACAAGATAAGAAATGATTTTCCTAACGTAACGGGGAGCTATAATCTTGAAACTTGGAAGGTTTATTGTGGTTGAAACGCTCTATATTTCCGTTATTTGATGTTTTGTCGTATCTGTTCGAGTTGACCGTAGATTGGTTTAGAACCTTGGATTAGGAGGACAGGGTTTACGTATTACTTTCGTTTTTCCATGTTTACAGGGTGCTAGAATCATGCACTTGGTCACTTGTGGCCCACAAACGTTCCAATGAGCCTGCCAAATTTCATGATTCTATCGGTCTTATAAGTGTGTAAAACAGTAAATTAATTACGAAAACTGTAAAAAATTGACGTTAATCTGAAAAATGGAGTTCTATCCAAGGCATAAGGGATCATGATACGACTAAAATTCCCGGGACCGAAGTTGTAGAACCCTTCATGATGGGATCCGAACGTCTTGTCCATTTGGCGGTACGACTTACAGTTTAGCCACCAAAATTATCGAAACGTTACTTAGCACCATAATGAAAATAGCTTCCAGATTTCGATAACTTCTGGAGATGAAAACGTTAAACAATTCAACTCCTTAGAATTTCTCCGTCGGTTGCAGGCCAAAGATGTAACTGCGACAAATTTTAATTCTTTGGCGCACTGCAACATATCGTCCAAAATTTAGTATAAGGCAAGGGAAGTAAAAATAACACAAAATCAACATATGGAACTTTTCCACAATACAGCCTATTTGCTATCATATTGTTAAATTTTAAGTTTCTAGCTCATGCCGAAGTGGGTAAACATTTATGCCAGCCAGTGAGCCAAACAGTTTTATATATATAATATAGAGCCAGGCAATGTGCACGCTAAATAGTGGAGACTTTGGTTAGGAAATTTATTGCGGAAAAACGGTACGTCGTATCAAAGTATGGATTGCGCCATCAGACGACCCCTTTAGTCTTCTACATTACTGTCTTAGGCCTTTTCTAGTATCTTGCGTATTTATACCAAGGAAGGAGGTGAACATATCGATCCATGTCAAATTTCGACCGCTTTAAACAAGTTGAAAAGAGATTTTGCCAACTTAGCAGACACCTACACTCTTGAAACTTGGCACGCTGGACGACAATATAACGACCTACAATTTTGGTTGTTTGAGGTTTTGCCGTATCTCCATGGTCTTCACCATAAATTGATTACGGTACATACATTATGCTGAAATTAAGGTAGCGTTTCTAGGTAAGTTATTCCTTCAGTTTCCCATACATTCATAGCAGTAGAATAATCAAAGTCGGTCTACATATGGCCAATGGTCGTGTCAGGGAGCGTGCTGAATTTAGTGTCTATCTGTCTTATGAGTGTGTTAATCAGTAAAAAATGTATGGAAATTTAACAAAATTGATAAAAACCGGGGAAATGAAGGTCAGTCTAAGGTAGAAGGGGTCGAGATACGACAAAAAGTCATACGACCAAAATTGTAGACATCTTAATTTTACGACGCGAAAGTGCAATCAGTTCATTGATAGCAATTACCGTTCAGCCACAAAATAGCTCTAAACGAAAGTCTGCATCGTCATTAAATTTGGCTTCATATTTCGATTTTTCAGTGGGTTAATTATTCAAAATTTGAACTTGTTGCGATTTCTTCGTCGGTTACAGGCTTGGATCTAGAGCACTGCCAAATATTAATTTTGTAGGGCACTGCATCATGGCGTCCGCCATTTTGTTTGGGGGGAGGGGTGCAGAGGATTTTGATTGGGTGGTGGAGGGGTAAATATGAGAAAATGGAATGTTTTGGAATTTTTTCTTGGCTTACAGCCCAATTTCTATCATATTGATTAATTTCAATTCCTGGATCATCTGGATGGGCCTAACACGAAATTTGAGTCTGATAATTTGATTGGGCGGGGAGAGGGCTAAATATGAAAAATTTGAACTAAATTTGAATTTTTCCTTGGGTTGCAACCTAATAGCCATCACATCGCCGAATCTCAAGATCGTAGATCATCTGGAAGGCTCTAACAAAAAAATTGAGCTCGATATATTGATTGGGCGGGGGGATTAAATATGAAAAATTTTAACTTTTTGGCATTTTCCTTGGGTTTCAGCCTAATAGCTATCAGATTGCCGAATTCCAATATTCTAGCGCATCTGGAACGGAAGGTTCTAAACCGAAATTTGAGTCCCATATTTTGATTCGGTGGGGGGGATAAATATGAATTTTTTTTAACTTTTTGGAATTTTCCCTTGGGTTGCAGCCGAATTTATATCAGATTGCCACATTTCAAGTTCCTAGCTCATCTGGAAGGGCCTAACACGAAATTTCACTCCGATATTTTGATTGGGCGGAAGGGGGGCTAAATATGAAAAATTTCAACTTTTTGGAATTTTTCCTTGGGTTGCAGCCCAACAGCTATTTGACTGCCGAATTTCAAGTTCCTAGCTCATCTGCAAGGGTGTAACACCGAAATTTGAGTGATTCGGCGAAGGGGGGGCTAAATACAAAAAATTTGAACTCTTTGGAATTCTCCCTTGGGACACACCCTAACAGCTGTCAGATTGCCACATTTCAAGTTCCTAGCTCATCTGGAAGGGCCTAACACGAAATTTTACTCCGATATTTTGATTGGGCGGAAGGGGGGCTAAATATAAAAAATTTCAACTTTTCGGAATTTTTCCTTGGGTCGCAGCCTAATAGCTATTTGATTGCCGAATTTCAAGTTCCTAGCTAATCTGCAAGGGTGTAACACCGAAATTTGAGTGATTCGGCGAAGGGGGGGCTAAATAAAAAAAATTGAACTTTTTGGAATTTTCCCTTGGGACACACCCTAATAGCTATCAGATTGCCACATTTCAAGTTCCTAGCTCATCTGGAAGGGCCTAACACGAAATTTCACTCCGATATTTTGATTGGGCGGAAGGGGGGCTAAATATGAAAAATTTTCAACTTTTCGGAATTTTTCCTTGGGTTGCAGCCTAATAGCTATTTGATTGCCGAATTTCAAGTTCCTACCTAATTTGCAAAGGTGTAACACCGAAATTTGAGTGATTCGGCGAAGGGGGGGCTAAATACAAAAAAATGAACTTTTTGGAGTATCCCCTTGGGACACACCCTAATAGCTATCAGATTGCCACATTTCAAGTTCCTAGCTCATCTGGAAGGGCCTAACACGAAATTTCACTCCGATATTTTGATTGGGCGGAAGGGGGGCTAAATATGAAAAAATTTCAACTTTTCGGAATTTTTCCTTGGGTTGCAGCCTAATAGCTATTTGATTGCCGAATTTCAAGTTCCTACCTAATTTGCAAAGGTGTTACACCGAAATTTGAGTGATTCGGCGAAGGGGGGGCTATATACAAAAAATTGAACTTTTTGGAATATCCCCTTGGGACACACCCTAATAGCTATCAGATTGCCACATTTCAAGTTCCTAGCTCATCTGGAAGGGCCTAACACGAAATTTCACTCCGATATTTTGATTGGGCGGAAGGGGGGCTAAATATGAAAAATTTCAACTTTTTAGAATTTTTCCTTGGGTTGCAGCCCAACAGCTATTTGACTGCCGAATTTCAAGTTCCTAGCTCATCTGCAAGGGTGTAACACGAAATTTCAGTGTTTCGGCGCAGGGGGGGGCTAAATACAAAAAATTTGAACTTTTTGGAATTTCCCCATGGGACACACCCTAATAGCTATCAGATTGCCACATTTCAAGTTCCTAGCTCATCTGGCAGGGTCTAACATGAAATTTCAGTCCGATATTTTGATTGGGCGGAAGGGGGGCTAAATATGAAAAATTTCAACTTTTGGAATTTTTCCTTGGGTTGCAGCCCAAGAGCTATTTGATTGCCGAATTTCAAGTTCCTAGCTCATCTGCAAGGGTGTAACACGAAATTTCAGTGTTTCGGCGCAGGGGGGGCTAAATACAAAAAAATTGAACTTTTTGGAATTTCCCCATGGGACACACCCTAATAGCTATCAGATTGCCACATTTCAAGTTCCTAGCTCATCTGGCAGGGTCTAACATGAAATTTCAGTCCGATATTTTGATTGGGCGGAAGGGGGGCTAAATATGAAAAATTTCAACTTTTTGGAATTTTTCCTTGGGTTGCAGCCCAGCAGCTATTTGATTGCCGAATTTCAAGTTCCTAGCTCATCTGCAAGTGTGTAACACGAAATTTCAGTGTTTCGGCGAAGGGGGGACTAAATAGAAAAAATATGAACTTTTTGGAATTTCCGCATGGGACACACCCTAATAGCTATCAGATTGCCGAATTTCAAGTTCCTAGCTCATCTGGAAGGGTTGAACACGAAATTTCAGGCTGATAATTTGATTGGACGGAAGGGGGGCTAAATATGAAAAATTTCAACTCTTTAGAATTTTTCCTTGGGTTGCAGCCTAAAAGCTATCAGACTGCCGAATTTCAAGTTCCTAGCTCACCCGGAAGTGGGCAAACATTAATGTCAGTGAGTCAGTCAGTCAGTCAGTCAGTTAGCCTTGCGGCTTTATATATATAAGAAGTGTGTCCAGGCACAGACGCGGATTGAACATGCTGCTCACGTTTTAATGATAAAGGTTGACCTTTAAGACGACGACAACTATGCTTTTTAATTCGATGGGTAAACAAATTCTTTGCCGCACGCATCGTCTGCTAGGATTAAAACACCACGTTCAACTATTCCGTTTGCATATTGGACCATTCCCTTTATTATTATTATTATTATTATTATTATTATTATTATTATTATTATTATTATTATTATTATTATTATTATTATTATCACCATCTATTTTTTTCCACAACTTTACTTCAGTACACACCCCTCTCAGTTACACTCAACTCATAAATAACGACTCTTAGGCCCGGTTGTATAAAGACATCTGACCGGAGATCAATTTAGAACCTCGTTCTGAAAATGAACTGAGATTACGACTTCGTCGCGTTGTATAAAACTGAACTCGGTTTACACATGTGTAGTTCAAATATAACCGGAGTTCAGATAAGTGGACGTTGCAACACTGCAAAACAAATGAAATACGAAATAGCTTGGCCCGTTGGATAATACTTAAATGGTGGGATTGACCTGGCAGTGACTGCCGAAGAAGTGGAAGAAGAAAAAGAAGAAGATAATATTGTGATCTCGCGAAGGAAACATGGAAGGAAATTCGAAGAAGCGTTCTGCGAATTTCACAGAGAAGGAAAAGGATGATCTGGTTGATATTGTACTATCAAGGTACAAACATATAATAGAGAATAAAAGAACCGATACAGTGACATCGAAATTGAAAGAGAAAGCCTGGAAAGAAATTGAAGCCGAGCTCAATTCCAGTAGTATGGGCGTCCAGAAGGACTGGAAAAGTCTTTGGTTATGCTATGGGAACATTAAGAAGAGGACCAAGAAATCACTCACAGGAGGTAAGTGCAAATTACTTTTTTTTATTTTGTGGGAGGAGTAGTTTATATTTATAATAATTCACATTCATGTCATCTAATCAACGTACATTAATATGGTACTCGTTTTAACGAACTTGTTTTATGTTTTCAGACTGAACTACATAAAACAGGCGGAGGCAGTGCTGTTATTTCCACACTGAGTAGTACGGAAGAAAAGTTAATTGGTGCACTACAAGCAGCAGTTTTTGTCCTTACCAAATCCTTTTGATGACGACCAGAATTTCCATGCTGCGGTAGATGACTCAGGCAGGCAGCAACCTGAAGTGTTAGTAGAGGTAGTAGAGGATGTGGAGGTGGGAGAGGAAGGTGTGATAAAGGAAATTCCTGTTGATAACAGTGCGCTTCGTCCAAAAGAAAGTGTGACTCGTCATGAAGCATCGAGTTCAGGGTCCGGAAGGAAGAGAAGCGACAGTTGGTATCAGCTGAAACAAGAATATCATTCTAAAAGGTTAAAATATCTGGAACGTGAACATGAACTTAAAGCGCGGAATTTAGAAATGGATTACAAAATAAAAGAACTTCAGTTTATAAGTCTTCAGAATTAACCATTTCATGTTGTGTAATATTTGAAATTAAAATGTAATATTATTAGCTAATTCCTGAATTGATATTAATTTACATGGTACATATTACGTTGTTGCTCACTTCCACTGTGTTCAATCTGTAGGAGCAGTATTTGCAATTATAGCCGCATTTATTTAATGATATCCTTTATTTACAGGATTGACATTAAACCCATATGATTAAAAATCAAATTTACAACTAAATTGGTAGGTATAAACTTAACATACTTTCCCCCAACATTTCTTAGGATTAGCTGGTATACCACGACGTTACTCTGATTATCCAGATAGTTATACTTCAAAGAAATATTGTTTCAAGATTGATCAACAATCCCATTTATCGGAATTATTTTCCTCATTTTCATTATGTGATAAGTATAATTTCAAATTGAACTGTATTATTCCCTATAAACATGGTAAGCTTACCATTTCATTAATTACAGACCCATACTTCGGAAAATTGCTTACCAAAAATATAGATCTAATATTTATTGATCTAACAACCAGTATTTTAAAAACAGAGGCTACACTTCACATTATCAAACTTTAAACCTAATCACTAAATTACTTAAATATTAGTAAACTACTTAATTCTCACTTTAATTGTAAAAACCACAATACGCACTGTATTACGTGAATAAGTTAATAATAGGAAATTTAGAAATGGATTACAAAATAAAATAACTTCAGTATAAAAGTCTTCAAAATTAAAATAAAGAATTTAAGCTTGTGAAGGCTCACCAGCGCAGAACCGCTATTTAATGTTCATTTTTTCACTGATTACTTCCAAGTATGACGTACCAATGTATTCGTTGCTATGGTAATCAAGTTACTGTTGAAAATGGACATCGGCGTTTGTGGAGATCGCAATTAACGTACGTTCTATGCTGGTATAAAAGTTTCTCTTTCTATATGCACGCGCGCCCGTGTGTGTGTGAAATATTTTTTCTACTGACAGCCATTGGTCTCGATACGTTAGGTCCGATGATGGTGATGCTTGTTGTTTAAAGGGGCCTAACATCGAGGTCATCGGACCTAATGGTACGAAATGAAATTACAACAAAAAATTCAAAATCATCCACTGACCGAAAGAAAAACAAAAAAATGTCATGAACAATGAATGCATGGACATGAAACCAAAAAAAACGAAAAACAAAACAAACACAAAAACCAGTGGACCGACTTTTTTTAAAAAAAAAGAGCATATATAGTAGTATTACTGACCAAGGAACCACCTATAGAGCACAATCTTCAATCTAGTATGATTTATCTCTAAAGGGGTTCAAAATCCAGGTCTAAGGCCCCTCAAAATGGTACTTATCGCTAGTAAAGTAGAACCATTATATGTCATGTAGGGGTACTGATCAAAAGTAGCGAAGACTCACGGTGTTCCACACATGAAGGTACTACTCACAAGTATTCTACGCCGTACAGGTAATGTTCCCACACAATGGCGCCACTCAAAGACAACGCAAACCGATGAGGTTCCTCACCTAGGTGTACTAACGACACATCCCGTGGGGTTCCCCACATAGTGGGTGCTAATCACTGGCAACTCAGAATTACGGTGTCGCTCACATAGTGGTACAACTCACAGGCAACGCCCAGACCCGCGGTGTTGCCCACATGGGTACGACTCACGGGTACTGGAAACCCACAGTGACCCTCTCACAGCTGCTACTAAGCACAAACCTATTTTGTACCTAATATAGTGGTCCTACTCGCAAGTAAAGGCTACCCATGGTGTTCCCCGCGTGATGGTACTAAACAAAAGTAGTGTCATGGTTCTCATACAATCATCCCTTGGTCGCCCCTTTTCGTCGCCTCTCACGACAGGCAGGGGATACCGTGGGTGTATTTTTCGTCTGCGTCCCCCACCCACAGGGGGTAAAGAGAGAGAAAAGAAGAAGAAAGAAGGGATCCGTCACTTCGAAAGATGAAGTAACGGACGAAGAAAGGCAAGGGCAACGAAGGGCGTGAAAATGAAAGAATCGAATGCTCTAATACCGTCGGGGTCAGAAAATAACAAGAGCTGACCAAGGGAGGTCGGACAGGATAGACGAAAGTTAGGAGCCAGGCACAAGTAAGTGGAAGCAATGCCAAGAATCAGCTAAGTGCCCCGTGGTCGCCAATCCACACTCCCAAGTTGAGAGCCCCTTGGGCCCCTTTTAGTCGCCTCTTACGACAGGCAGGGGATACCGCGGGTGTATTCTGCATGTGCGTCCCCCATCCGCAGGGGGTAGTGTGTTTTTTCCGCGAGAGGTATTTCCCTCAAGTACGCCGGCAAGCCGGTTAGGACCCCCTGTCCGCCACCTGGGACGTGCCACTTGGGAGTATCACCTCTTCCCCTGCTACTAGCCTAGTAGGTTCGTGGACGTTAGGTCCGGCTAGTGACAAAACCATTGGTATGTCATCAAGGAAAGGAGGTCTGGGGGCATAAGCCCCTAGGTTAGAAGCGGCTGTGGGCATCTATTTCTTATTCGTATTACAATCGGGCAAGTTGGCCGTGCGTTTAGGAGTGCGCAGTTGTGAGCTTGCATCCGGGAGATAATGGGTGATTCAATAAAAATGAGATGTAACTCGGAGACAAGTCTCGAAGGAGGATTGAGACGGAAGTCACTTGCGAGACAGAACTCGTCATGCATATGAATAAAGTTTGTTTGCCGCTAACGAGAATTGTCGCCTTCTGCTAGAGATGAGTCTCGCACACTGGCTCTGCTACCTGCCAGCTGACGAGTGAATTAACAATCAGAGAGCTACAAAGAGTGGTTTTGTTGGAACAGATGAAAGTGTTAGGTTTACAAGAGAAAAAGTTTGAAAAGCGACATTGTGTTCTCGAAAAAAAAAAAAACAGAACTAATTTCAGTGAAAAAAAAAAATGGTTTTGCAACTGCAAATGTAAAATCCTTTACATGACAGGGAGAAAAGAGCAGAACAAACAAGTACAACGGAAATGGAACACCCGGCGATAATTTTTTCATTTAGAATAGTTCTTGACAGCCTTTTCTTCTTCAGTTGTGTTTCACTTGGGAGCCTATTCTGTAAACAATACCTTTCGCATTAATCAATATTCAATAACCACCACTGTTATAATTTCAATTTTTTCTAGGCTTACATAGATGATGATGACGCTTGTTGTTTTAAGGGGCCTAACATCAAAGGTCATCGGCCCCTAATGGAACGAGTTGGATGACATGATATGACAATTAAAATTTTAAAACGTATTCACTGACTAGAGTTTAAAAAATGGCGATGAAAAATGAGTATGAGATTAAAACAGTCAGTGGATCTAATTCGCTATGCCTTACTTTGAAATAAAATAAAAGAAAATAAAGGAGACAAAGGAATAAGGCATGGCCTGCTAGTACACACATATATACATTAAACGTAAAAATAACACACTAAAATACGCAACACAAGCTAAAATGAAATCAATAGGATAAAAGCGCAACTGACACAAGGACACGAGCACAAAGGACATCATTACATACGATAAAACAGACCACTATCCCTCATAAAGCGGATGACGAGGTCTGCTGACTGCTCGTCATCTCGCAAGATAAGGGATATGGTACCCGGGAGGTTAAGACTACGGCGAATATCGTCCAGGTCCTTACATTCCGTAAGGTTGTGTACCACGGTAAGATGGTCGCCGCAGGCACACACCGGAGGGGGTTCCCCTTTCAAAATGTGCGAGTGAGTAACGATACCATGGCCGATCCAAAGACGACATAATACCACGGCTTCCCTCCGCGAAGACCGAAGGGAAGTCCTGCATACCTTCGTTGTTCCTGTTATAGCTTTCAGCTTATTGGGAAGTGGAATGACCTGACACTCAATCTCCCAATAGGACATAACCAGATGACTCAGCTGAGAGCGAATATCACTTGCTGCAACCTTGAAAGGTAACGGGGGCACTGTTACTGTCGCCTGGGCAGCCGGATCTGCTAACTCGATTCCCCTCTATGCCCATGCGGCTTGGGGGCCACAAAAAAGCGATTCTGGTGACGGCATCCGAACACCCGGCCAGCAGGTCCTGGATCCGCTGCACCAGAGGGTGAGGAGGGAAACAGGTATCAATAGACTGGAGCGAACTCAAGGAGTCAGTGCACACAAGAAAGTGTCGGCGCTCATCGTACAGTGCGTACCGCAGAGCTCTACAGAGAGCATAGAGCTCTGCTGTGTACACACTACAGGTTTCCGGGAGAGCATAAATAAACCTATCATTGTCGACAACGAACGCACGGCCCACCTTCGTATCTGTCCTTGAACCATCCGTGTAGACGACGACTGAACCTGGATAGCGACCAAAAGCGGACAGGAAAAGCCTCCGATAAATCGAATGGTCCGTGTTTTCCTTCGGGCCAGTGTGCAGATCGAGGATTATTTCAGGTCGTCGAACGATCCACGGAGGTACCCCACTAGGTTGTCTGACAAGGACAGGAACCGAAGGTACGTAAAACAATCTGTAACTGCTATCCAAGCGTATTCCAACCGGCCGCGTTGCTCGAGGACAAGCAGCGTACAGCAAACGGTTGACATTGTTGAACACGCAAGGATAGCTTGGATGAAGTGGCATGTGTCGCAATTTAGCAGCATAGGTAAGAAACATTTGCTGGCGCCACAGATGTAAAGGCGGCACACCAGACTCAGCGAGCAGGCTAGCTATGGGGTGATGGGCGATAAAATCGCCCAATAAGAGAAAGGGTGGTGGAAGCTGATCTGTAAAATTAGTGACATCAGTTATGTTAAGAGCGTGACCTGGTGGAAAATGATGATGATGATGATGATGATGCTTGTTGTTTTAAGGGGCCTAACATCGAAGGTCATCGGCCCCTAATGGTACGAAATGAAAGAACAAAAATTACAAAGGCATCCACTGACCAAAATAAAAATAAAAAATGTCATGAAGAATGAATGGATGGACATGAACCCAACAAAACACAAAACAAACAAACAAAAACAAAAACCAGTGGATCGGATTCAACAGAGAACGAAAATAACATTATTACCGACCAAGGAACCACTCATAAAGCACAATGATGCTTGGTGTCTAAAAGGGGTGCAAAATCCACGTCTAAGGCCCCACAGAATGGTACATGTCGCGAGTAAAATAGAACCATGGTATGTGTCACGTTGGGGTATTAATCAGAAGTAGCGAGGACTCACGGTGTTCCACAAAAGATGGTACTACTCACAAGGATTGTACTTCGTACAGGTAACGCAGACCTATGGTGTTTCGCACACAATGGCGCCACCCACAGCCAACGCAAACCGATGAGTTTCCTCACCTAGGGTACTAGTCACGGGTGCCGGTCCCAAGGGCCCCGTGGTGTTCCGCACATAGTGAGTACTAATCACAGGCAACGCAGACCCACGATGTCGCTCATATAGTGGCACAACTCACAGGCTACGCCCAGACCCGCGGTGTTGCCCACATGGGTACAACGCACGGGTACTGGAATCCACCAGGTGAGGCTTTTTACTGCAACGAATCACAAACATACTTCGTACCATGTTGGTGATACTACTCGCAAGTACATGCAACCTATGGTGTTCCCCGCATGATGGTACGAATCAAGAGTCGTTTCATGGTTCTAATTCATTCATCCCTTGGTCGCCCCTTTTAGTCGCCTCGCACGACAGGCAGGGGATACCGTGGGTGTATTATTCGTCAGCCTCCCCCACCCACAGGGGGTGTGTGTTTGGTCCGCGAGAGGTATTTTATTTCCCTCAAGTCCGCCGGCAAGCCGGTTAGGACCCCCCTATCCGCCACCTGGGACGCGCCACGTGGGAGTATCACCTCTCCCCCTCGTACGCCTGCGTAGCAGGTTCGTGGCTGGTGGAAAATAAACATTACACACTGTTCTTATAACAATCAACGGAACGCGAACAGCTACAGTCTCGAGTGGAGATCTTAATGGAACCTCTTCGCTGTAGGTATCAGAACGTACAAAAATGCCAACACCACCGGAAGCCCGGTGAGCATAGTACCGTTCTGTCGAGTACAGTCTGAAATTTCTCAGGACCGTATGATGATCAGGTCTCAAGTTGGTCTCCTGAATACAGACTATACTCGCTCCGTGCTCACTAATGAGCTGACGAAACTCAGCAAGATGCCTGTCATAACCGTACAATGCCGATGTAACAGTGCCATAATGTGGACTATAAAAGGAGTGTTAGGTTATGAGTGACAAAATGCTCGTAAGCCTAAACACTATCTACTTCTATATCGGTAGATGTAGAGGACAGCGCGACATCCATCCCTTCATCAAAAGATGGCAGGGGTCCGCCCAGAACTTCGACGCTTTTCGGGAGGGAGGAGGTCCCCTACGATGAGAGTGCGCAGGTTTGGGAGCAGGAGTGCCTCCTGGCGCAGACTCACACCCCCCAGATGGGGGAAGAGCGCTCAGCACGGGCGCTCTTCTCCGCCCTCTTTTCTAGTTTAGACGGGCTGGGAGATGGTTTCCCAGCCCTGGTCGACGATGCCGCCCCCCCACCTTCGAGCTTTTACTCCTTGGGACGTTGCTCTGAGGAGCAACAGTGGCCTTGGGCGCAGCGATTAGCACAGGTGACGATGTCGAACATGAAGAACCTGGAAGACTCTGAGCTATCATGCTGTAGTCAAGTGGTCGGGCAGGTGTATTCGTGGAATTAAACTTATGGCGCCCTTCCTGCTAGGAAAGACCATCCAGGGTCTTGATCTCCTGGATCCTCTTCTCACACAGATATGTCGGACAATACCGATCCCGAGGAGAATGAAAACCGGAGCAGTTAGTGCACTTGTATGGAATTGTGCACTCCTCCGTCCCGTGAGCTACTCCGCCACATGTACCACATACAGCCTGATTCGAACAGCGAGATACCATATGTCCGAATCGCTGGCATTGATAGCATCACACAGGAGGGGGGATGTACGGCCTCACATCGCAACGATAAGTTGTTACCTTGACTTTCTCTGGTAACACTGACAACTTGAAAGAGACAATGAAGGCACCAGTGGCAACGCCTTCACCGTTGACCTTGCGCGTAATGCGCCGGACGTGTGTCACGCTCGCCACGGTTCTTCATGTCTTCCATCAACTCATCGTCAGTGTTCAAAATAAGGTCGCGGTGAAAGATGACTCCGCGAACCAGGTTCAAGGACTTATGCTCCTCCACTTTGACGGGGATTTCGCCAACGTGCTCGCACTTAAGCAACTGATCAGCTTGCAGTGCTGTACGAATATTTAGAAGCAAACTACCGTTGCGCATTTTCTTAATTTCCTCCACTTCGCCATAGACGCCTTCGATGTGCCTACTAAACAGGATCGACTTCACCAGCTTAAAATCGCGCACATCAGTTCTGGTAGCGACCATAAACCTAGGGAAGCTGGATCCCATTCCTTCACGCTGCACATGTTCCCAGGGAGTTGTACCTCACAGGGAAGCAAAAGTTAAAGACTTAGTTGGGGGACCACCTCGAGTGAGCCGACTTCGTTTGGAAGCCATGCCCGATAGCTTCCTCCCCGAATGCCACTCACACCGATCAGGGGTCTCTGTAGCCGAACCAAGCAGCCAAGGCATTACCCACCTGGTCATAGCAGGTACTGCCCGGGGTCCGATGTTGGACGATGCCTAATACGGGATGACTGAGGCAATGAACACTAAGATTCCCTTCCCCCAGTCACCCGCAATAGCATGTACTCCATAGCGTGTACAGAGCACTAAATATGGAGAAAAAATTAAAAATAATTAATAATAATATGTCGTCCTGGCATTCGGCTGTGCGGGGACCTGCGTTGTCAGGCGGATACTACTGCCCGGGTGCATGACACCCCCACCCGCCGCATCCTGGGTGATTGCTGGCACGGGCTTTCGAGCGTAGTCGCACACATAGGAGCTCCATCGCCGAGCAGCACGCACATCAAAATTTGGAATGGTCTACATCTGACCCTCCGAAAAATAAAAAATAAATAAAGAGGGGACCATGGCCACATGACCCTTTAAGTCGCCTTCTACGACAGGCAGGGATTACCTATGGATGTATTCAGCCTCTCCCATCCACAGGAGGTCCATCACATTATACCAAACCACAATCCATGTCCGCGCCAAGGTCGCCCCTTTTTGTCGCCTCGTAAGTAAGGCAGGGGATACCGCGTGTGTATTCTACATGTGCGTCACCCACCCGCAGGGGGTGTGTGTTTGGTCCGCGAGAGGTATTTTATTTCCCTCAAGTCTGCCGGCAAGCCGGTTAGGACCCCCTATCCGCCACCCTTGTCGCGCCACGAGGGAGTATCACCTCTCCCCGTGCTACGCACGGCCCTAATCAAAAGTATCGTAGACTCGCGGTATTCCACACATTATGGTACTACTCACACGTTATGAAATTCGCACATGTAATACAGACCTATGGTGATTCACACATAGCGGCGCCATTTACTGGCAACGCCAACCTATGGTTTTCATCACATTAGTGTACTAACCACAGGGACTCGTACTATACCGTGGTGTTCCTTAAATAGTGGGTTCTAATCATAGGCAAACCAGAACCCTGGTGTCGCTCATATAGTGCTACTAATCACTGGTACCGTTGTTCTATCGGAAGTACGAACCCGAACCCATGGATATTAAATTGTACAGAGAAATATTGTAAAGGCACAAGGAAACGCACGAGGAGATGTTAGGGCGTAGTTATTATTGCTGTAAGCGGCAGCAAAACCAGCGTGTATTTGGGATTGCTGTAATCACCGGCAATACAGAGGGAAAGTGATATGAAGTCACGCGGCCCGCACCATGCGTGGAACCTACTAGTAAACAAGTGTATCGCAACTATTGGAAATAGGCGGCACTTGAATAAGCATAGAAGTTTCCAGAAGGAATGTTATCATATTTACAGACAAGAGAAATCATAGGGAAAACAGGATGTTTATGACATAGGCGGTCACGTACGCAAGATAAGGAGTATAAAAGAGGACCGGCCGAAAAGGAAAGTTAGTCTTTGACCAGTTACTAGTCGGAGTTGCCGACAGTCGTCGCAAGCAGTTATAGTCAGTCATGTAATTGACAGGGACTCTGCAGCGTAGCGCTCAGAAGAGGAGATTCAACCGTGAACCTGCAACATAATATACGTAAGGCTGACCTATTCTTCTAAGTTATTAAGACCATTAGTAGAAGTAATAAGTCTTGGTCTTCGGGCATAGTGAAGTATCAGATAGAACATAAGTAAAGGAACAGTAGCTCGTGATTTCCTGTGCCTAGAAGAGACAATTAACTTCAAGTGTAAATAATTGTAAATACAGCAAGTAAGAGATAATATATATATTGGACGGAAAAGAGGAACAGTTGTCTCTCAACTTAAGCATTCACTGGGAGACCTACCCACCTGCTCCTAAACGGTAGCTGACCACGAAAGCGCCATTCGCTCGGCCGCACGACAAAAAGTGGTGTCATCGGCGGGGGTTTTCCAGACATCGAATACCTCAGAGGACAACAGCCCAGCAGTCCGCCAAACAAGAAGGAAGAAAGAAGAAGAGGGCATCCGCAGGAGAAGAAGACATCAGGCAGCCAGCAGTCCAGCCAAGAAGACAGCAGTAACGGTGAGTCATACTCAGAGCCACGCTTAATTAAAGTAGTTCAAAAAGTACTGTAGTACAATATGTCACATCCTTCTGAATACTCTAGTGAGAATGAAAGTGAAACAGTAACTGAAGGTACTAGTCAAAGAATTAGAATGGAAACTTCTCAAAGTAATATTAATACCTATATGCCAGTGAGTTCTGCATGTAAATTAGTGGAATCAAATTTTAATGGTAGAAACAAGGGACAGCTCAGGGAATTTTGTTCAGATGTAGATGCGGCATTTAAACTAATTAAGCCAGAAGAACACGGGTTCTTCTACCAGTATGTACTATCACGGATTAAAGGAGAAGCTAGGCGCAAATTAATGGTTAGGCGCGATGTAAAAAACTGGCTAACTGCGAAAGCCGTTTTACAGGAATATTATGCAGAAAGGCAGACACTAGAACATTATGTTAGCGAAATGTCAGAGGCACAGCAAAGGAAAACAGAAAAAGTACAAGAGTGGGCGACGCAGATAGAATCGTTATTTACGACATTTCGAGATGCGGCATTAGAGATTGCTACTCCAGAGGAAGTAGATGGTATTAGAATGATTGCCGAACATTTAGGACGTACATATTTTGTCAAGGGACTAAGTAACCCAGGCGTTAAATCTCATGTACGAGGGCAACACGCAAAGGATTTTCAAAGTGCAGTGACGTACGCAATAGAGGAAGAAGCCTCTATTCTTGCCGAAACCAAGCGATCTAACGTATCAAGTACAAGATCGTGCAGTAATTGCGGTAAAACAGGTCACAATAGTACAGAGTGTTTTTTAAAGAAAAGACGCGAAGAGCGAAAGCAACCGAGAGTCCGCACAACTAAGAAAGTAGATGGGTCTGTAGAATGCTACAGACGTCATAAAACAGGACATACAGCAAAAAACTGTAGAGTTTCTAAGTGCGAAAAATGTAATAAACTAGGGCATGAAAGTAGAAACTGTAGAAGTAACCAAGATACTACGCGAATACGGCTCCTACAAGGAGAAGTGAAATGTTTTCAATGGTGTAAAAGAGGCCATATGAAAAGAGAATGCTGGAATCGGACAGCAGAAAATCCGTCAAGACACAAGCGATGTTACAATTGCAACCGGGCATCTCACTTAATAAAAGATTGTTGGTTCTTGTCTCAGGGAAGACTTGAACACTCTAGAAGACAGGTAAAGTTAAAACAGGGGAACAAAGGGCCACAAGTTAGGCAAAACGAAAGAGAAATGAATTCGGTAGTGTCAAACTAGAACGGCTTCGTACCGATGGGGCCAGTACAAGCCGAAAATATGAAAATGCCCCCAGAGTAGAACGAAACAAAACCCCTAGAGTAGAACGAAAGGAAAGGATAGTAAGAGAGGATAGTAAATCATTTACTGTTTTAATGAGGACGTCAGAAAACGAACCAGTTAGGAGATTTTTAATTGATACAGGTGCAGACGTATCATAAAAGAAACCAGCCTTCCTGCTAATTGTAGAATAAATACGAAAAATATAATGAGAATTAAAGGTATTATGAAGGGTTCGTCAGAAACAAAAGGTGTAACAGGTTTAAAAATAGGAGATCGTGTTTTCAGATTTCATGTGGTAGGACATGAGTTTGATATTTCACAAGATGGCATATTAGGGCAAAATGTACTATGGAATACAGTAATAGATTGTGAACGGAAAATTTTACATATGGGAGAGCATACGTACCCATTTGGAGGCTCAGGTACAGTGGGAATGAAACTGAAACCTAGAGCAGAAACATTATGTTACGTTGAAGTAGACAAAGAGTATGGGGATGGGATAATTGTTAAGCAAGAATTAAGCCCAGGAATACGAGTATCAAGTTGTATAACCTATGCAAACAAGTATCAAGCAAGGGTTAGTATTCTGAATACTACAGAGGAAGAATTTCAGATGAATAGTCCGATATTTCATTTGGAAAATATCACAGATGAGGAGGTAGTCGACCAAGAGATTGAGCATACTGTTAAGGTAGACGAAAAATCAGACACGGAAGCACAATGTTGCGTTGTGAGTAATGCTGAGAAGTCGCGAATACAGAGAGTAATCGAGCAAATCCGAACGGATCATATGGTAGCAAGGGATCGTGAAGAAATTTTAAGAATTTGTGCAAAATACAATGATATATTTTATCTTGAAGGAGACAAGTTTACGTGCACAGATGCACTTAAGCACACAATTCAGTTACAAGATACGGCTCCGCAGATTACCTGAATCACAAAAGGAAGAGCTACAGAAGCAGATAGACAAGTTATTAGAGGATGATATTATAAAAAGCTCTATTTCTCCATGGAACGCTCCAATCTTATTAGTTCAGAAGAAGATGGATGCGTCAGGCAAGCGAAAATTTCGCATGGTCGTGGACTATAGCCGTTTGAATGACGTCACAATAGGTGACGCTCATCCATTACCTAATATTACGGTATCCTAGATCAATTAGGAAAAGCCAAATACTTTAGCACCATTGACTTAGCCAGTGGGTATTACCAAGTTCAGTTAGATGAAAGAGATCGTGAGAAGACAGCTTTCAGTGCGTTAGATCGGCACTTCCAGTTCAAAAGAATGCCGATGGGATTGAAAAATTCGCCAGCTACATTTATGAGACTGATGCAGTCCGTACTGAGTGGATTAAATGGATTAAAATGCATGGTCTATTTGGACATCGTAATCTATGGCGATTCATTTGAAACACATAAGAGATTAAGTGAAGTCTTCGAAAGATTAAGAGGAAATAATTTAAAGATTCACCCAGACAAATGTGAATTTCTTAGAGCTGAAACGCAATTTTTAGGACATGTAATTTCAGATAAGGGAATTGAACCCGACCCTAGGAAGGTAGAAGCGGTTAAGAATTTCCCTCAACCATAGACAACTAAGCAACTAAAGAGTTTCTTAGGACTTTCATGATATTATAGGAGGTTTATACGAAATTATAGCAAGATAGGTAAACCATTGTATGAACTATTAAAGAAAGGTGTAAAATATGAATGGGGATATGACCAAGAGGAAGCTTTCAAAACATTAAAAGAAAAGCTAATAACATCACCTATATTGCAATATCCTGACTTTTCAAAACATTTCAATATTACTACAAATGCGAGTGATTATGCGATAGGATGCGTGCTATCTCAAGGACCAGTAGGTAAAGATCTTCCAATAGCATATGCATCACGAACTCTAAACATGATGATGATGATGATGTTTGTTGTTTAAAGGGGCCTAACATCGAGGTCATCGGCCCCTAATGGTACGAAATGAAATAACAAGAAGGTCAAATACATCCACTGACCAAAATAAAATAAAAATTGTCATGAACAATGATTTGATGGACATGAACCCAACAAAAAGCAACCAACCAACCAACCAACCAACCAAACAAACAAACAAACAAACAAACAAACAAAAAACAGTGGATCAGACTTTAAAAAAAGATCGAGAATAATAGTATTACTGACCAAGGGACCACTTATAAAGCACAAGGATGCTTGATGTATAAAGGGGTGCAAAATCCATGTCTAAGGCCCCACAGAATGGTACATGTCGCGAGTAAAGTAGAACCATGGTATTTGTCATGTCGGGGTACTAATCAAAAGCAGCGAAGACTCACGGTGTTCCACACAAGAAGGTACTACTCACAAGGTTTGCACTTCGTACAGGGAACGCAGACCTATGGTGTTTCTCACACAATGGCGCCACGCATAGCCAACGCAGACCGAGAAGGTCCCTCACCTAGGTGTACTAACCACACATCCCGTGGTGGTCCTCACAGAGTGGGTACCAATCACAGCCAACGCAGACCCACGGTGTCGCTCATACAGTGGTACAACTCACAGCCAACGCAGACCCACGGTGTCGCTCATACAGTGGTACAACTCACAGGCAACGCCCAGACCCGCGGTGTTGCTCACATGGGTACGACGCACGGGTACTGGAAACCCACAGGAGAACCCCCTCCAGCTGCTACTAATCACAAACTTATTTCATACCTAATACAGTGGTACTACTCGCAAGTACAGGCAACCAATGGTGTTCCCCGCGTGATGGTACGATTGAAAATTAGTTTCATGGTTCTAATTCAGTCAGCCCTTGGTCGCCCCTTTTAGTCGCCTCGCACGACAGGCAGGGGATACCGTGGGTGTATTATTCGTCAGCCTCCCGCACCCACAGGGGGTGTGTGTTTGGTCCGCGAGAGGTATTTTATTTCCCTCAAGTCCGCCGGCAAGCCGGTTAGGACCCCCCTATCCGCCACCTGGGACGCGCCACGTGGGAGTATCACCTCTCCCCCTGCTACGCCTGCGTAGCAGGTTCGTGGGAACTCTAAACAAAGCAGAAAGGAATTACAGCGTTATAGAAAAAGAACTATGTGCAATAATTTTTGCGGTTAATTATTTTAGGCCGTATGTGTATGGTCGAAAATTTGTAATAATAACGGACCACAAACCGTTGAAGTGGATCTTTTCTGTACAAGATCCGAGTTCTAGACTTTTGAGATGGAGATTAAAACTAGAGGAATACGATTATGAAATTCAATATAAGAAAGGGAAACTTAATAGCAATGCCGATGCATTAAGTCGTATAGATACAGGTATAGAAGTACTTCCAGTAGTAAGTGAAGTAGTAGAAGAAATTAAACCTAGCTGTAGTGATACACAGACATGTGAGATGGAAACAGTAGAAAAATGTGAGGAGACAAAGGTAGAAAAAGTAGAACATGATAAAACACCAGAGGAAAAGAGAGCCATAATTAAAGAGTTCCATGAATCTCTAGTCGGAGGACATCAAGGAACGCATCGTACGTTAGAGAGGATAAGGCAATATACAAATTGGCCTGGAATAAGACGAGATGTCGAGGATTATATTCGAAAGTGTGAATCATGTCAAAGGAATAAGATGACACAACCTTATACTCGGATGAGTATGAAAATAACGGATACACCTCATGACGTAATGGAAAAAATGGCGTTGGATATAGTAGGACCTTCACCAGAAACAGAGAACAGAAATCAGTACATTTTAACATGTCAAGATTTATTATCAAAGTATCTAGTATCAGTAGCCATACCAAACCAGGAGGCGGAAACAGTAGCAAAAGCATTAATGGATAATGTAATTTTGATATATGGTATACCAAGTACGATTCTTACAGATCAAGGAGCTAACTTTATGAGTGAAGTCATGAAGAAACTATGTAGATTTCTTCATATAAATAAGGTGCATACGACAGCGTATAGACCGGAATCTAATGGATCAGTTGAAAGATCGCATGCCAGTATTACTGAGTACTTAAGGCATTATGTAAGTCAAGATCAGAGTAATTGGGATTTATTTTTGGCATCAGCAGTGTTTGTATATAACACAACACCAAGCACAAGCACGAAATACACCCCATTTGAGTTAATGTTTGGAAGAAAAGCGAACATACCAGGTATATTACAGAGGAAACCTGAATCAATAAATTATAGTGAAGAAGAGAGTATGTTGAAGAAGTTAAAGAACACTCTCCAAGAAAGCCATCAAATAGCTAGAAAGACGCTTATTCAATCAAAAGAAAAAACCAAAGAAGCGTATGATAAGAAAACACATGAAGTTACATTTAGAGTAGGAGACAAAGTTTTGGTGCATGATGAATCAGTTAGGAGAGGTCGATCAAAGAAACTATCAGCCCAATGGATAGGACCGTATACAATTATAAAGATTGAAGGAGTAAATTGCATTCTTCAAAGGAGAGGAAATAAGACTATGAAAGTACATATGAATAGGTTAAAGTTGTTCTTATAGAAACTGTATTAAGAGTAATTAAGAGAGAATTATTAATCAAATTAACAAACAGGTACCCATACAAGATAATGTGTTCATTTTCAGAGAAATGAAGATGATGAGGACGATCTTCACACTAATGACGTGGACAATGATATGTTGTATCAGAGGAAGCTCAACGCTTGACTACCAAATAAGAGAATATAAGAGGACTCCAGGAATATATTATGATCATATGGGATCAGCACAACTTTATAGTACGACATGGAAGTTAGTAACATATGTACCGAGCTCGATAGCTGCAGTCGCTTAAGTGCGGCCAGTATCCAGTACTCGGGAGATAGTAGGTTCGAACCCCACTGTCGGCAGCCCTGAAAATGGTTTTCCGTGGTTTCCCATTTTCGCACCAGGCAAATGCTGGGGCTGTACCTTAATTAAGGCCACGGCCGCTTCCTTCCCACTCCTAGCCCTTCCCTGTCCCATCGTCGCCATAAGACCTATCTGTGTCGGTGCGACGTAAAGCAACTAGCAAAAAAAAAAAAAAAAAGTAACATATGTAAATATTAGTAGATTGAATGATGTATTTAGAGTAATACAGATTTCAGCCCAGAAAACAGAGCAAATGTGTAAGGAATTAAATGATGAGGAAAGACATACGTGTATAAGAGATATACAAATGATTAAAAATAGGGTAGAGTCAGTACAAGAGACTAAGTCGCTTCTTAAGCAAATAGTTAAAATAGATGACGAGGAACGAGTACGACAAAAGAGAGGAGTATTTAATTTTATAGGTGTAATTGCTAAAACGTTATTCGGAACGTTAGATGAAGCAGATGCAGAATTTTATCAGGGGAAGATAAGTAAGCTAGAACAGGAACAATTAGGAATGTTATAAGTAGCAAAGAATCAGATGACAGTAGTGAGATCGACGTTACACACGATTAACTCAACGTTATATCAGGTAACATTAAATGAACAAAGACTCAAAGGAACTCTTAAAGAAGTCCAAGAGCATATGAACAATGAGACTGTCCAGATTCAGAAACTATTTTTGCAAAACTCATTGAGAATAGAAATAAATAGACATTTTATTGAAGTAGAAGATTGCATAAATCAAGTTAAGGAACAATATGGTATTTTGCTGAGAGCGGTAACTTATGCGCAGAATGGTGTAATTCAACCTGAAATTATCAGCCCTTCTGGCTTAATAAGATCTTTTCAGAGATCTCAGAATATTTTACCAAAAAATTCTTATTTACCAGTGGCTCTTAGCATGGCTAATAGTGATAAGTTATTGAAAACATCAAAAATAAGTATTTTTATTTCAAAGGATATATTAAGTTATGTAATTCAGACACCTTTGGTTAATAACATTGTGTATAATGTATGTAAGTTAATACCGTTTCCAACCAGTGTAAATGAAAGTAAGACAGAGTATATTTTCATTGATACACACAAGGAATACTAATTAATAGATAATGCTAAACAAATGTATCAATTAATGGACGAGTATGAGATAAGAGAGTGTAAATCTTTATCAGATGAATTAAGGATTTGTAAACAAGTCCTTCCTTTAATGTTTACACATACTACTCAAGAGTGTGTAGTTAGATTAATGCAATCAAATATAATTCCAAATGATTGTGTGAAAAAGATAATTCATTTAGAAGAATTTTTATGGATACCATTAGAGGATCAAAGTCAATGGATTTATGTAGCACCATATCCAGAGAAGGTAACAGTAATGTGTAGTACAACAGATCCTAATGATAAGATTATACAAGGAGTAGGCATTATATCATTCTATGAACCTTGTAAATGTTATAGTACGAATGCTAAAATTGTAAGTCACACAGTTATAAAGAGTAACACTAGTAAGGATATCGTACCTGAAATTCCTATAGAATATTTTTGTTGTGAACACTTAGGATCAAGTATCACTTCAGAAACGTTACATCTTGAAAACAAGTTACCATTAGTAAATGTATATGCCGGCCCCGTGGTGTAGGGGTAGCGTGCCTACCTCTTACCCGGAGGCCCCGGGTTCGATTCCCGGCCAGGTCAGGGATTTTTACCTGGACCTGAGGGCTGGTTCGAGGTCCACTCAGCCTACGTGATTAGAATTGAGGAGCTATCTGACGGTGAGATGGCGGCCCCGGTCTAGAAAGCCAAGAATAACGGCCGAGAGGATTCGTCGTGCTGACCACACGACACCTCGTAATCTGCAGGCCTTCGGGCTGAGCAGCGGTCGCTTGGTCGGCCAAGGCCCTTCAAGGGCTGTAGTGCCATGGGGTTTGGTTTTTTTTAGTAAATGTATTAACTCATACATCAGATTTAAAATATGCCAGTCACAGAGTTGAAGAAGTAGAAGAATTAATAGAGGAACAAGAAGAGGAAATTAGAAGAAATGCTAAAGAATATCGTACAAATTTCCTACAATATTTAGGAATTGGTATAGTGTTAATGATAATATTATGTTTTCTTTGTAAATGCTGTAGATTGTATAAACAATTTAAGAAATGTCATGATTATAGTGATTGTTGTTCTAAGATTTGTTTTAAACAAACAATTGTGAATAAAAGTAGTAATAGTGGAACATTACAGAGACTTAAAACACCAAGTGTTGTACGTGAAAGTGAAGTGAGATACACAGGAGGACGTACAAGTCCCTTAGTGAGAATTAGAGACAGTGCTAATCAGAAAGGAAGTGAAAGTGCAATTGTGTTATCTCAGGATGTAAGTGAACAAGACTCATAGAACAAAATATTATTGAAAATCTCAAGAAGAGACTATTGAACTCTATTAAAGAGAAGATTAAAAAGAGTGTTCATGAATGTAATCAAGTGAATAATGATATAATTGTATGTATTTAAGGAAATAAAACATTTGATATTTGAGTTTTGTTATTGGGTAAGTACTAGATGTAAAGGTACAGGTGATTGTTGATGTATTGATTATATTTTGAAAAATGATGTATTATGTAAGTGTATGATATTATTGAATGAAATATGGTATGTTATGTAAAAATTTAGTTGGACACTTGTCCATGTGTTGAAAAGTATAAGGTATAAAAGGTTATAAGGAATAATGTAATGAAAAGAGATATAATGTAATAATGCAACGAAAAAGGAGATAATGTAATGAAAAGGGATATAAGATTTAAAACATGTTGCATTACCATCCCAACGTTTTCCCCAAGGGGGGAGGTGTTCTGTCGGAAGTACCCATGGATACTAAATTGTACAGAGAAATATTGTAAAGGCACAAGGAAACGCACGAGGAGATGTTAGGGCGTAGTTATTATTGCTGTAAGCGGCAGCAATACCAGTGTGTATTTAGGATTGCTGTAATCACCGGCAATACAGAGGGAAAGTGATATGAAGTCACGCGGCCCGCACCATGCGTGGAACCTACTAGTAAACAAGTGTATCGCAACTATTGGAAATAGGCGGCACTTGAATAAACACAGAAGTTTCTAGAAGGAATGTTATCATATTTACAGACAAGATAAATCATAGGGAAAACAGGATGTTTATGACATAGGCGGTCACGTACGCAAGATAAGGAGTATAAAAGAGGACCGGCCGAAAAGGAAAGTTAGTCTTTGACCAGTTACTATAGTCCATCTTCGTAGTAAGCGTCTTTCTGGACGACCGGAGGTGTGGCCTGGCCTCGTGTGCGAGGAACTATGGGAGCGTTCGCGCTGGTGGTGGGGGAAGAACTTGAACCTTTCCTCCAGCTGACACAGTCGAGTTCAGGCAGCGGACGTAGCCCTGGGAACTGACTGAAATAGTGTGGAAAGCTTAGGCGCGAAACGTTCCCGGGTCGGGGTGATCATTATGCAATGGCTCATCGGTGTACATACATCACACTAACTCAAAGGTGTAGGAATTACTTAATATGATAAACTAGTGAAAATAAAATAGTACCGTACATTATACAACTCGAGTATTACATTTCGATTGTCTGCGTTAAACCTTGTCAATTAACTACACAGGCCTTTGAGCATAACATTCTAAAATTTCAGTTTTATTCCAGTACGGAAATACTTCGTAACTTTCGTCGTAAATGTTGGTGACATCAAGAAATCAGCGGGTCATGCCTAAAAGAATTCATATCGGATGATGCTTTCGATACAACGTGAAATAAATCTCGGTGTATAGCAAAAGAGGAGGTCAATATTTTGGCACTCTGTAGCCTTTAATTTATTCTTGTGCCATTTATTATTATACATTCTTACGAATATGAAATCTGTTATATAAAATTGAAAGGTTTGAACCATTTAGTAGAAAATCATTTGAACATAAGACAGTAACTTGCAACTGTTAATACTGCGAATAAAGGAAGTTCGTTTGAAACTGTACTGTATACCAAGGAAAGGCGCATCGGTACACGCTATCAGTTCATCAATCGCCTAACGAATAGGAGGAAGTTGTTTCCACTGACAGCCCGGAGATATAATCTACTTAACGTGATTTCTAGTGAAATACGTATAAAAGAGATTTAATTAATGCGAAATTGTCGGGAAAATGCAGAGAAGAAGCATTAGTAGAAATACTTCAGCTAATTTCATAATAACATTAACAATGTCTACTTTTCTTGTCCATCAGAAGAAATATAATAATATATAATACTCTTGAATAACCTGCTGTTGTTATGACTGAGAGAACAGGTCTCCTACAGCAGCAGCAACAACAACAACAACAACAACGAAAACAGCAACAAAATGCACCGGAACAATAGACAATATAAATCTGTCTCATAAATTCAGAGCAAAAATATTATCGGACTTCTTACGTGTTCTATGATCACGTTTGTTTAATATTCGGAGTTCAGGGATCTTATTTACAAATTATTCAGAATAATCTTTACTCTCGTCTGAATCAGTGTCACCGAGCTCGATAGCTGCAGTCGCTTAAGTGAGGCCAGTATCCAGTAATCGGGAGATAGTGGGTTCGAGCCCCACTGTCGGCAGCCCTGAAGATGGTTTTCCGTGGTTTCCCATTTTTACACCAGGCAAATGCCGGGGCTGTACCTTAATTAAGGCCACGGCCGCTTCCTTCCACTTCCTAGACTTTTCCTATCCCATCGTCGCCATAAGACATATCTGTGTCGGTGCGACGTTAAGCAAAATAGCAAAAAAGAATCAGTGTCATCTGAAGATTCACAGAGGTTGATGTCGGACTGGTCTAATTCTAATTCCTTATGCATGGTGTTGTCACGCTCCCAGTATTCCTGCTCAGTGTCTTTTACGTGGTCGCAACATTTTTTCCGTTTGTCTTGCGAATACTCTGCAAGCAATATCCGCAAACAGCTTCCTTTTTGTCGAGTGTGTCTGCTGTCAAGTCACGAGTGATCTATAAGACAGAGAAATATTTCGTACAGAACAATCATTTTTATTTATATTGGGAATAGGAACGCATCATTTATGAACAGTGAAGGCATTAGAGATGCTATGTCATACATTTTTATGCTAAAAAACTAATTATGCTGTATTACTATTAATTGAGATAATTCTTATCGCGGACCTCTCCTTTGATATCTCCCCAAACCGACTCAGTGTGATTGAGATCTGGATGATATGTTTCATATGTTCACTCATTGTATAAACACTTTCACGTGCCTAGCCTCGCAGTGGTCTCCCAGATTTAAGAAGAGGACCTAGAAGTAATTTCAACTTAGCCCGCACGTAACAACACGCGCCGCTTAAGAGACGTTTTCACTTCAGCGCTAGCCTGGCGACTGGACCTGCTGTAGGAGTGGGGGGACGATAGCTCCCACCACTGCATGCGCAACCATTTCTCGCGCAGGACGCTTTCAACCAAAATGGACTATAGTCGGAGTTGCCGACAGTCGTCGCAAGCAGTTATAGTCAGTCATGTAATTGACAGGGACTCTGCAGCGCAGCGCTCATAAGAGGAGATTCAACCGTGAACCTGCAACATAATATACGTAAGGCTGACCTATTCTTCTAAGTTATTAAGACCATTAGTAGAAGTAATAAGTCTTGGTCTTTGAGAATAGTGAAGTATCAGATAGAACATAAGTAAAGGAACAGTAGCTCGTGATTTCCTGTGCCTAGAAGAGACAATTAACTTCAAGTGTAAATAATTGTAAATACAGCAAGTAAGAGATAATATATATATTGGACGGAAAAGAGGAACAGTTGTCTCTCAACTTAGCATTCACTGGGAAACCTACGCACCTGCTCCTAAACGGTAGCTGAACACGAAAGCGCCATCCGCTCGGCCGCACGACACCGTAAAAGCCTGACCGCAAGGTGCTCCTGATTGCTACTAATCACAAAAATTTTGATCATCCCCTGGTCGCCCCTTCCGACAGGCAGGGGATACCGTGGGTGTATTCTTCGTCTGCGTCCCCCACCCCCAGGGGTTTGTGTGTTTGGTTCGCGAGAGGAATTTTTATTTCCCTCAAGTCCACCGGCAAGCCGGTTAGGACCCCCTATCCGCCACCCTGGACGCGCCACGTGGGAGTATCACCTCTCCCCCTGCTACGCCAGCGTAGTAGGTTCGTGGCAACTTGAAGTAGACAACGAAGGCACCAGCAGCAACGTCTTTACCGTTGACCTTTCGCGTTATGCGCTGGACGTGTTTCACGCCACGGTTCTTCATGTCTTCCATCAGCTCGTCTTCTGTGTTCAAAATAAGGTCGCGCTGAAAGATGACTCCGCGAACCAGATTCAAGGGCTTAATGCTCCTCCACCTTGACGGGGATTTCGCCAAAGTGGTCGCACTTAAGCAACTGATCAGCTTGCAGTGCTGTACGAGTCTTCAAAAGCAAACTACAGTTGCGCATTTTGTTTTGGTGCTGAAGTTCGCCGTAGACACCTTCAATGTGTCCACTAAAATGGATCGACTTTACCCCACCTTAAAATCATGCCCATAGGTTCTGGTAGCGACCAGAAACCTAGGGAAGCTGGATCCCATTCCTTCACGCTGCGCATGTTCCCAGGGAGTTGAACATCTCAGGGAAGCAAAAGTTAAAGACTTCGGTGGGGGACCCCCTTGAGAGGGGCGACTCGTTTGGAAGCCATGCTCGAAATCATCTTTCCCGTATGCCACCCACTCCGATCAAGGGTCTCTGTAGCCGAACCATGCAGCCAAGGCAATGCCCACCTGGTCATAACAGGTACTGCCCGGGGTCCGATGTTGGACGGTGCATAATACGGGATGACTGAGGCAATGAGCACTAGGACTCCCTTCCTCCAATCACCCGCAGTAGCATGTACCCCATAGCTTGTACACAGCAATATCAATAGAGAAAAAAGAATAAATAATAATATGCCCTGGCATTCGGCTGTATGGGGACCTGTGTTGTCAGGGGGATACTACTGCCCAGGTACGTGGCGCTCCCACCCGCAAGATTCCTGGGTGGTGAATTGCGGGCTTTTGAGCGTAATCGCACACGTAAGAGGCCCATCTCCGGGCAGCACGCACATGATCAATTTTGAAATGGTCTACAACTGACCCTCGGAAAAATAATAAAAAAAGAAGAGGTTACCATGGCCACATGACCCTTTAAGTCTTCTTCTTCGACAGGCAGGTATTACCTGGGAATGTATTCAACCCCTCCCATCCGCAGGAGGTCCAACACATTATGCCAAACCGCAATCCGTGTCCGCGCCTAATTCGCCCCTTTTAGTCGACTCATGAGACAGACAGGGGATACCGCGGGTGTATTTACACGTGCGTCCCCCATCCGCAGAGGGTAGTGTGTTTGGTCCGCGAGAGGTATTTTATTTCGCTGAAGTCCGCCGGCAGGGCGGTTAGGACCCCCCTATGCGCAACCTGGGACGAGCCACGTTGGAGTATCAGCTGTCCCCCTGCTACGCCAGCGTAGTAGGTTCGTGGAATTCACGAGCGACTTAGAAAGTACGGCTATTCAGAAAATCAGAGAGGTAAACCTCAAGATACCACTAGACAAAATAGAAATTCTCCACAAGGAGGTCGCTTTAAGTGGGTAGACCCAGCTCAAGAGGTAAAAATATGGCAATTTTTAAAAATAGTTTTATTTTGTTAAGCTTAGTTTTAGGTTTACTTCGCAGAAAGAATTATTGGAATATCTGTCCTGGTTCCAAAGATATGCATAAAATTGTCGCCAGCGGACATTTGCTGCCACGTCCCCTTCTTCTTGCACTGCCACTCTATTTTCCCTGTGCACATCTATCGGCCTCTAAACCACGCGCCGTAGGTAGTATCGATATGAACAATGCGAGACACATTAGTGTTTTGTTTCCAAGGAGTCTTAGACATGTATATTACAAGATATCCATGGAAACAAGCCGCATGTGTTGAATACTCTTTTGTAAAAAATAACATTGGTGTGGTCTGATGATGATGATGATGCTTGTTGTTTAAAGGGGCCTAACATCGAGGTCATCGGCCCCTAATGGTACGAAATGAAATGACAACAAAAAATTTAAAAAATCCACTGACCAAAAAAATAAGAATGTCATGAAAAATGAATGGATGGACATGAACCCAAAAAATAACAAAAACAAACAAGAAACAAACAAACAAAAGAACAGTGGATCCGACTCAAAAACGGTCATAAATAATAGTATTACTGACCAAGGGACCACTTATAAAGCACAGTCCTGAATCGATTATGCTTGATATCTAAAGGGGTCTAAAAACCAGTCGCGAGTACAGTAGAACCATGATATTTCTCGAGCTGCGGTACTAATCAAAGGTAGCGTAAACTCACGGTGTTCCAAGCATTAAGGTACTATTCACAAGTATTGTACGTCGTAAAGGTTACGCAGACCTATGGTGTTTCTCACGCAATGGCGCCACTCAGAGCCAACGCAAACCGATGAGGTTCCTCACCTAGGTGTACTAAGCACGGGCGTCGGCATTCCCGTGGTGTTCCTCACATAGTGGGTACTAATCACTGGCAACGCAGACCCACGGTGTCGCTCATATAGTGGTACAACTCACAGGCTACGCCCAGACGCGTGGTGTCGCTCACATGGGTACAACTCACAGGCAACGCCCAGACCTGTGGTGTTGCACACACGGGCACGACCCACGGGTACTGGAAACCCACACTGAACCCCCCTCGAGTGCTACGAATCACAAAAATATGGAGTACCTAACAGAGTGGTACTACTCGCAAGTAAAAGCGACCGATGGTGTTCCACGCGTGATGGTACTAATCAAAAGGAGTCCCATGGTTCTAATCCAAACATCCCTTGGTCGCCCCTTTTAGTCGCCTCTCACGACAGGCAGGGGATACCGTGGGTGTATTATTCGTCTGCCTCCCCCACCCACAGGGCGTGTGTGTGTGTGTGTGTTCCGCGAGAGGTATTTTATTTCCCTCAAGTCCGCCGGCAAGCCGGTTAGGACCCCCCTATCCGCCAACTGGGACGCGCCACGTGGGAGTATCACCTCTCCCCGTGTTACGCCTGCGTAGCAGGTTCGTGGATTGGTGTGGTCTATCAGTTGTGTGATTTGAAGTCAAACGTGAAATATTCTGCAGTATGGGGGCTAGAAAGGTGTGTTATAAAACTAAGGAACGGTGTTTCAACGGAAATCGGCACAACAAATCAGGAAAACAAGCAATGAATGACGCAATTGATGCTCCGCGACCGAACCTCAGTGCAACTTGTAGCGTTATTAACAAATACGCTACCTGTGATGTATATATATGTGAACTATCTACTGTCTACGCGACATATATATTATATGGTGTATCTCATCGGAACTGGTATTTTGGTGAATTAACTAATTCCTCTACGGACATTATGTTCACGGGCTAAGTACTGTACTGAGCCGTGATTTTCCCGTTCATATGGAACTGTTATTCTACTCTATGGAAAGACTAAAACCTTGAGTCTGGTAGACTTGGTTATTTCAATGCATGAGCGCTATGAACTGTTGGAATATTGGGCATCTTTTCTGTCTAAACGTGGCAATTGTGACTTTTCGGAACACTGTTTGTTGCTTGGTAATACTGCTAAGGCCCGGTTTCTTCAACTAATGTTAAGTGTTAACACTGCTGTTAAGGAGACTTAACACACAATTTAACAAAATGGTCGTCTCATCAAGAATTGTTAACTCTAACAATTGTTAAATCTTGTGTTAAATTAACCTAGCAGCACCCCTGTGTTAAACCTCTTAACAGTTGCTAAAATTTCAAAATGGAGACATGTAGAAGACGTAAGTTTGAAGCTTTACTGCTGTATGAGGACTATTTATAAACTGAAGAAGGGAAAGGACGACCCATATTAAGAAATAACGACCTTTTAGAGTTGTCAGAAGAAAGATTTCTAATTACCGAAGCCAAAATGAACAAGGTACCTACTAGACGATATAGGTTAGAGTTTCCAACAGATTGCTACTTACCAATCTCTCCAGTGCAGCAGTTGCTTATAGATTTTACAAGGATGGGTCAGACCCTGCGTCCAATCGATTTCAACTAGCTTAATGTACCTGCTGAGGGTTACTCAACAGTAACTCGTGTAGAAGGGTTTGGGTCAATACCGTACAGTTTCGGTTTCGAAATAAATGAGGACAAATGTCATGAGGCAGGATCCGCTTCGGACCACGTGCAGGGGATAGAACACTAAAATGCGAACGCATTTAACGTGAACTTGTTAGGTCCGCAACGTAATAATTTCCGAAAAAATACGAATTTCCGATTGTAAAGCACCGCGTATATACTTGAAAAGTTGCAGACTAGTTAAGCGTAACAGTGGCTGAGTGGTCATCGTACTTGTCTACGAACCACGACGATGAGAGTTCGAGTCCCGCGTTAGATTACTATTTTTAAAAAAATACCAATTTAATTAATTATTTCAGGGAATGTGAAGATAAAAATGCGAATAAAAGTAATGATCAAATTGCAGTGGAACTTTATTTCCTACCTCAAATTAATATAGTCCGTCTCCGTGGTGTAGTGGTTAGTACCCCCGGAGGTCCGGGTTCGATTCCTGGCTCTGCCACGAAATTTGAAAAGTGGTATGAGGGCTGGAACGTGGTCCACTCAGCCTCGGGAGGTCAACTGAGTAGAGGAGGGTTCGATTCCCACCTCAGCCATCCTCGAAGTGGTTTTCCGTGGATTCCCACTTCTCCTCCAGGCAAATGCCGGGATGGTACCTAACTTAAGGCCACGGCCGCTTCCTTCCCTCTTCCTTGTCTATCCCTTCCAATCTTCCCATCCCTCCACAAGGCCCCTGTTCAGCCTAGCAGGTGAGGCCGCCTGGGGGTACTGATCATTCTCCCCAATTGTATCCCCCGACCCAAAGTCTGAAGTTCCAGGACACTGCCCTTGAGGCGGTAGAGATGGGATCCCTCGCTGAGTTCGAGGGGAAAACCGACCCCGGAGGATAAACAGATTAAGAAGAGATCCAGCAGTAACTGTGAGAACGTTTAGACCTATATTAATTTCAGGTAGAAAACAAAGTGTACCTGTACTGCAATTTGCGTAATATTTTTGTTCCTATTTTTAAATAACGTTCCCTGAAACGAGACTCGAACTCAAGTCTACGACGCTCGCAGACAAGTACGATGACCACTATGCCACAACTCCTAAATATATACGCCTTGCATTGGAATCGGGGTTTCATCAATTTTTCAGAAGTTATTAGGTTGCGGACCTGACATGTTTAAGTAAAATTTGTTCGCCTCTAGTGTTATATCACCTCCACTTCGGAGGTTTGTAACGACATCTGACCTCGAGACACTTTCCATGTAGGCCTAATTGTAGGGGCAAAAGATCTTCGTAGGTCGACGTCCCGAACAAATAGTATTTTTTTAAAGAAAAAAAGGCCTAATTGTAGGCGACTATGTTCACGAGGGCAAGAAAAGAGTGTGCAGAATTCTACAAAGAATTCTTGCTGCCATTGCAGCATTAACAAGGTACTACATTATTTTCCCCGCAATAAAAGTATGCCCGAAAATCATTCAAAACATATCAATTATCACATTTTCCCGGTGATGTAGGAACCTTAGATTGCACTCCTAGAAGAATAGGCTATATCGAATGTTGTGATATAACAGTCCGTTATTTCTTTTTTTTTTTTTTTTTTTTTTTTTTTTTGCACACTCGCATAATTTTAAATTAAAACTATAACAACATTTGTTTCGCATTCATCATATTAACGCTGTTGTTGGCTCTTACTTGACATGTTTACTTCTTAGCGGTCTCCGCTAACCATAACCTATAATAACGTCAACCATGTGTCTGTGTGACAAAATACTATTTCAACACGCCACTAGGAGAGCTATATGTAAAGAAACAAAAGACGCTCACTGCCAAACGCGTTCAGAAATCTTACGGAAATGTGTTAATTTGTCTTTAACAATTGTTTCGTAACAAATGTTGGAAATGTGTTCGTGAAACAGGGAACTTTTAAACGAACTGTTAAATTAATAACAATTGTTAGATAACATTTGTTAAGCAGAATTTAACATAGAGTTGAAGAAACCGGGCCTAAGAGATATTATCACATAGTGGAAAGATACATGGACGCCCACGCCATCTGTGAGAGTGGCTAGCAACTTATCTTGGTGGTTCAGCGGTCTCCGCCAGAGCGTGTAGCGGGGTTGAGACTGTGTCGCGCCTAGTGACAGTGTGTGAAAGGCGCTTTTAAGCTGTTGGACTCGCTTGTGACTGGACGCGCTCGTGACTGGAAGCTAAGCCATGTTTAACGGCTACTCTGTAACTAAAGTAATGATTATGGAAGCTGTAGGTATCGGGTGATAAAGGAGAGTACACCTCGCCTAACGAGGAAGTCTAAGTGTGTTGTACAGTATTTAAGTATATTCGCTTTTAGTATGTAAGTCATTCTTAAAAATTCTTATTTGTGAAGTGCCGTGGTAGTTGGTTATAGCACGAGGATGTTACCTGGGCATTACTGATCACCACAAAAGTTCGCCTTTAGGTCTTATTACGGTGTATATATCGTTTTGGTGTAGTTTTCTGTATTCTATAAGTGTTTATTGCTTATTGTAAGTGTAGTTAAGCTACAGCCTGATTATAGTGTTCATATTTGAAGTGTGTGCTGCGTAACGGCGAAGTGCAGTGTTTGCTCTAGGTAACAGTCAAAATTCGTTTCTGCCTTTTCTAAATTTGTGATTCCCTTTGTTAATTCTTGTTTCTGGTGTATCTACGTGTGTTTTCGTGAATTATTTGATTCGTGTGCTGTTTCTTTGAATAAATTGCGCCTTCATATTGCCGTGTTTATTGTGGTGTACACTATCGTCTGTTCTCTCTGATATTTTATTCCCATTCTATTGTTTTGTGATTCGGTTCGTGTGATTCGGCCTTCCGTTACTCGTGTTACGACCTAACTACTACGATTGCACCGAACACCACCCATTTCTCTTACAGGGTATCATTATTATTATCATTATTTTTATTATTATTATTAGTTGATTCATACGTATGACTAGTGAATAGGATTGTATATTTCTTGCATTTCTGCGGGTGGTTTTGTTTTATTATTGCCCAATAATATAAGGATAACTACATTTATTACAGTGATGAAATTCTTTAACAATGTAAAAGTTTGAAGATTAAATTGAGGGTTTTGGGCACCCCTAGTGTGGAGTGGTTGTTGCTTGGGGCTTATCTACTCTTCTCTGTATTGTTGCTTATCTTATCGCCGTGTGGCAGTTACGCAACTGTCATTGGTCATTATTGTCTTGTGGGCATTAGCATCCGCTGTTGTGGGCCGCTGTAATTATTATGATGTTTTGTTTTGCGGTATTGAGACAAGATCGTGTGTTTTTCTATCTTGTAATGTGGGTTCCGCCTCATTAAATTGTGCATTCCAGATCGTGTTGTTACTGATTACCACATCTACTATGTGGAGTGATTTGATTTATAATGTATTAGTGTTGATTTTATTTTAACTACTGTACAATATGTGTATTCATATTGGTCGGTTGTAGTGTAATGTCCCTTTATTTTCATGCATTGTTTGGGTTACGTTATGTAAGTTTGTGGGGAATGATCCTTCCACTAGGATGTGTCGGAAGCCCTCTATTAAATAATTTGTTATAAATTTTATTAATATTTTATGTTTGTTCACGAACACTTATTAGTAATTTATTTAGTTTGCTGTCTGGTGCACCAGAATTTTATTTTACAAAAGAAGAAACTTAATTTAAATAATATTAATTTTATTTATATTTGGATTATTTATCTGACTTATTTTCAGGGATGCCAAGAATAATATAATTTAATTCGATCTAGTTCATAATATTTATTGGGGTCTAATGATTTTTTTATTTCTAAATAATATGTAAAAATGAAATTTCGTTTAAGTATAAATTTAATCCAATATTTATGTTGGTGTTATTTGGGCGATGCCTGTCGCAATTCCTAATGATCCCATCCTCTAATCTTATGTTCTTTTGGGTTAAGTCCTGCACTCTTCCATTTTTGCCTTTGATTATGTTGTTTACTGTTTATCTCGTATGCGCACGTCCCAATGACGCTTGTCATTTTCTTGTATTGTTTGAGGGCGTTGCAAACTGGCAAAAAGTTTACTGCTGAAGTTGGAGTTGAAAGTGACAGTGATCTGGGTAGCTACATTTTTGATGTCAATATTATGTTTCGTGAATTACAAAAGTGTGTTAGATGTGTGTGTGGTGAGTCTGTGGAACTTAACCTAACCAATATAGGAGGTTTGGGTTGTAAAATTACAGGTACCTGTGCATCATGTTTAGAAGTGATGATGATTGCTGTTTAAGGGAGCCTAACATCGAGGTCATCGGCCCCTAATGGTACGAAATGGAATGACAAAAGTCCAAAATTCTCCACTCACCAGAATTCAAAACGTGAGGACGAAGAGTGAATGGATGGAGATGAATTTGAAACAATCAGTGGATGCGGCCCGCAATGCCTTACATTCACAGATTCAGACGTAAAACAATATGATTACAGACGAAGGGACTGCTGCTATAGCATAACATTGCATCGAAGATGCTTGCAGTCTAAAGGGGGTCCAAAATCCACGTTATCGGCCCCACATAATGGTACTGATCGCTAGGAATGTAGAACCATGGTATTTGTCATGCTGCGGTACTAAACAAAAGTAGCAGAGACTCGCGGTATTCCACACATTATGGTACTACTCACAGGTTATGAAATTCGGCATATACTACAGACCTATGGTTTTTCTCACATTCCGGCGCCATTTACAGGACACGCAACCCTATGGTGTTCAGCACATAAGAGTACTAACCACAGGGACTTCCCCTATCCCATGGTGTTCTTCATATAGTGGGTACTAATCATACGCAAGGCAGAACTATGGTAGCTATCATCCCATGGTCCCGCTCGTATGGTGGCACTAATCACAGGTACTGCAAAAGCCGACCGCACGGTGCTCCTGTGTGCTACTAATCACAAACCTATTTGGTACCTAATATAGTGGTACTACGCGCAAGTAAAAGCGACCCATGATGTTCTCCGCGTGGTGGTACTAATCACAAGTAGTTTAATGGTTGCAAGACAATCATCCCTTGGTCGCGCCTTTTAGTCCCCTCTTACGACAGGCAGGGGATACCGTGGGTGTATACTTCGTCTGCGTCCCCCACCCACAGGGGGTTGTGTGTTTGGTCCGCGAGAGGTATTTTATTTCCCTCAAGTCCGCCGGCAAGCCGGTTAGGACCCCCCTATCCGCCACCTGGGACGCGCCACTTGGGAGTATCACCTCTCCCCCTGCTACGCCAGCGTAGTAGGTTCGTGGCTGTTTAGAAGTAGGTACGTTTTACAACAGTGCAATGTTGGGGAAAACAAATAATGTTTTATCTGTAAATAGGAGAGCAGCTTATGCCATGAGGTATATTGGGCAGGGACTACAAGGTCTAAGAATGTTTTGTGCCGTTATGAACATGCCATCACCTGTCCACAAAAGTACCTATAGCCTTAATGCTGATCATATTCTTGATGCCACTGCTACAGTTTCAGAAGAATGTACGATGCAGGCTGCTAATGAAGAATCTGAACTTAGCAATTCTTCCGAGGTGTCTTGTGATGGAACTTGCCTTACTAGGGGCACACTTCACACTATGGTGTAGCTGTTGTTATTGGAGCTAAAACTGGTAAAGTTGTGAACTTAGAAGTACTTTCATCAGTATGTAAGGGATGTGATCGTTGGAATGGGAAGAAAAACACTACAGAGTATGCTGAATTCACTGAAATGCATTCAGAACTATGTGAAATAAATCACAAAGGTACAGCTGGCACCATGGAGGTGGAGGGAATGAAACGAATATTCAGTCGGTCAGAAGAGAGGCGGAGGTGAAATATGTCCATTACATTGGGGATAGCGATACAAAAAGCTACAGTGCAGTTAGTGAAATGCAGCCTTATGGGCCTCACATAAAGATAAACAAAACAGAATGTGTAGGCCATGTCCACAAACGCATGGGGACTCGTCTTAGAAATCTCGAGGCTAAGAATAAAGGGAAAAAATTAGAAGATGGCAAACCACTGTCAGGTAAAAATAGGCTCAGTGATGCTGTCATTAACACACTGACAGTGTACCATGGCAATGCCATTAGGGGTGATAGTACCTCAGCTTCAGAAATGAAAACAGCCATTAGGGCTATATGGCATCACAAGGCCTCAACTGATGAAAATCCTCAACATGATTTTTGTCCCAAGGGAGCCGATACTTGGTGTCGTTATCAGAGGGCTGTGTCTGAAGGGAAAGAAAAAGAATACAAACACAAGAATAATATAGGCCCTACCTGTGGCAATAATGAAAGAAATTAGGCCAATTTTTAAAGACTTGTCTTATAGTGACCTTTTGAAGTGGTGTGTGGGCAGTCACACTCAGAATAGTAATGAATCTTTTAATGCCAAAATTTGGAAATTATGCCCTAAAACAGGATTCTGTGGCCAAGAGACTGTGTTGATAGCAGCAAAGGATGCAGCAATCACTTTCAATGATGGGGTGCATGGGAGAGTCAAGGTTTTAAGACAAATGGGACTTGAACCAGGAGCTCACTGCACTGAAGAACTGAATACGAAGGATGTGAAAAGAATTCACTCAGCTGAAAAGAGAGCACATGAGTCCACAAAGGAAGCCAAGAGATGCAGAAGGAGAGACAAATTGCAGGAAGAAGGAAATAAACAGGATAAAGAAGGAGTGACTTATGGCCCAGGACAATTTTGAACGGTGAGGAGTTCGAAAATTGTGTTCTTTTTTATGCAAAAATCATCGCTGTTTTTCTCAAAATAATAATTTTTAATGTGGTTTCCTTCATAAGCCTCTTACTGCTTCACAGATTTTGATGATTTTTTTCAGAGTTTCCCCCCAAAGTGTTGTACTACAATCTGTACCTCAATCAGATCAATAGGATTTACATTAGATTTTATATAAAATATTTATTTACAAAACCTATTATTTTCACGTGCTCAGAATATCTAAATCCCAATGTATGTTGGTGATTGAGGTTCATTTTGTAGGTGGAGGTTTGATAAACAGTTTGAAAAAGGAAAGGTACGAAAAGTCTTATAAACTTGGAATTTATAAGGGAAACGGTGACATACAGTTAAAAAACGGGAAATTTTGAATATTTTATTTTAAAATGTTATAACTAGAATTTCGACATTATTGAAGTTGCTTCTGGTTGCCAGTACTGGGATATGGGCAGAATTTTTCAACACCATTTGTGGCATACAATCACATACAACGCCCAGACTCGTGGTGTTGCTCACGTGGGTACGACTCACGGGTACTGGAAACCCACAATGACCCCCTCTCTGCTGCTACTACTAAGCACAAACCTATTGTGTACCTAACATAGTGGCACTACTCGCAAGTAAAGGCGACCCATGGTTTTCCCCGCGTGATGGTACTATTCAAAAGTAGTGTCATGGTTCTCATACAATCATGCCTTGGGGATACCGTGGGTGTATTTTTCGTCTGTGTCCCCCACCCACAGGCGGTAGAGAGAGAGAAAAAAAAGAAGAAAAAAGGGATCCGTCACTTCGAAAGATGAAGTAACGGATGAAGAAAGTCGAGGGCCACAGAGGGCGTGAAAATGAAAGACTTCCTAGGCCTCGAATGCTCTAATGCCGTCGGGGTCGGAAAAGAACAAGAGTTGACCAAGGGAGGTCGGACAGGATGGACGAAAGTGCTGATGATGATGATGATGCTTGTTGTTTAAAGGGGCCTAACATCGAGGTCATCGGCCCCTAATGGTACGAAATGAAAGAACAAAAATGTCAAATTCATCCATTGACCAAATAAAATAATAATGTCGTCATGAAGAATAAATGGATGGACATGAACCCAACAAAAAAAACAACCAAAATACAGTGGATCAGACTCAAACAAAGACCATACATAATTTATTACTGACCAAGGGACCACTCATACAGCACGATGATGCTTGATGTCGAAAGGGGTGCAAAATCCATGTCTAAGGCCTCACGGAATGGTGCATGTCGCGAGTAAAGTAGAACCACGGTATTGGCATGTTGGGGTACTAATCAAAAGTAGCGAAACTCACGGTGTTCCACACAAGACGGTACTACTCACAAGTTTTGTACTTCGTACAGGTAACGCAGACCTATGGTGTTTCTCACACAATGGCGCCACTCATACCCAACGCAAACCAATGAGTTTCCTCACCTAGGGGTACTAGGCACGGATGCCGGTCCCACGGGCCCCGTGGTGTTCCTCACAGAGTGGATACTAATCAAAGGCAACACAGACCCACGGTGTCGCTCATATAGTGGGACAACTCACAGGCTACGCCCAGACCCGCGGTGGTGCTCACATGGGTACGACGCACGGGTACTGGAAACCCCCAGGCCAAGATCATGACTACCACTAAACACTAACCCATTTCGTACCGAACATAGTGGTACAACTAGCCAGTACAGGCAACCCATGGTGTTCCCCGCGTGATAGTACGAATCAAAAGTACTTTCATGGTTCTAATTCAATCATCCCTTGGTCGCCCCTTTCAGTCGCCTCTCACGACAGGCAGGGGATACCGTGGGTGTATTATTCGTCAGCCTCCCCCACCCACAGAGGGTGTGTTTGGTCCGCGAGAGGTATTTTATTTGTCTCAAGTCCGCCGGCAAGCCGGTTAGGACCCCCTATCCGCCACCTGGGACGCGCCACGTGGGAGTATCACCTCTCCCCCTGCTACGCCTGCGTAGCAGGTTCGTGGCCCCCCTTAGAGAATCCAAAGTTAAAGACTTGGGTAGCGAACTACCCGAGGTGGGAGGCGGAAGTTGTTTCGACGCCATGCCCGAAATCATCCTCCCCGAATGCCACCCACTCCGATCAGGGGTTTCTGTAGCCGAACCAAGCAGCCAAGGCAATACCCACCTGGTCGTAGCAGGTACTGCCCGGGGTCCGATGTTGGACGATGCCTAATACGAGATGACTGAGGCAATGAGCACTAGGACTCCCTCCAGTCACCCGTAATAGCATGTACCCCATAGCATGTACAGAGCACTATCAATAAGAAAAAAGAAATTAAAATAATTAATAAGGATATGTCCTTCTGGCATTCGGCTGTGCGGGGACCTGTGTTGTCAGGCGGATACTACTGGCGGGGTACACGACACTCCCACCCGCCGCTTCCTGGGTGGTTGCTGGCACGGGCTTTCGAGCGTAGTCGCACAGGTAGGAGCTCCCTCTCCGAGCAGCACGCACATCAAAAATTTTGAGATGGTCTACATCTAACCTTCAAAAAAACATTCAAAAATAAAGAGGGGACCATGGCCACATTACCCTTTAAGTCGCCTTCTACGACAGGCAGGGATTACCTATGAATGTATTCAACCCCTCCCATCCACAGGAGGTCCAACCCATTAAACCAAACCCAATCCATGTCCGCGCCCAGTTCGCCCCTTTTGTCGCCTCATACGACAGGCCAGGGATACCGCGGGTGTATTCTACATGTGCGTCCGCCATCCGCAGGGGGGTAGTGTGTTTGGTCCGCGGGAGGTATTTTATTTCCCTCAAGTCCGCCAGAAAGCCGGTTAGGACCCCCCTATCCGCCACCTGGGACGCGCCACGTGGGAGTATGACCTCTCCTCCAGCTACGCTAGCGTAGTAGGTTCGTGGTTCTTCGTTAGCAGCATGAAATGTCCTTGAATTATAAAGTAGATCAAGTTTGATATTCCACGTCGGCCGATGAACCTCTGCAGTGCCGTCAGAAATTTGTCGGTTGTCATGGCACTGGAAAGCTCTAGATGAGCTGCTCGTTTAACCCTGAACTTGCCATTGTATGTATAATATATTATACAGGGTTTTATTTGCTCTCTGTACTGCACACAATGCTTAAAATTGCAGCTCTTGGCCGTGTATAGTAGAGTATACATCTCAATAGAGTAGACTGGATAGTGCTGCCATCTTCATGGCATCTTTAAAGACATATACTTGGGCTTCATGACAATGTGGTTAGAAAAAAGGCTGCCAACTTGAAGAAGGCATGTGCTGCAGGGGAAGGAAAACTGTCTTATTTCAAAATGATGATATTTGTAATTGTTTTACTTTAAATATATATCTTAACAGTTAATAAGACTGTTTATATAATAAGTATGGTTTGAGGATCACAATTAAGAAATAAAAATACCACACATATGTAGAACTGAGTGTACATTGCCAGCTCTACCTGCATTCTATTATTGCAAAATAATACTTTTTTTTACTTTTTAAAGGATAGAGGTGTGAGTTTAAATTATTTTATATCACGAAAGATTCTGAAACATATGTGCCCAAGACCAAGTGATGTGATTCGATACGATTGAGTGGATCACTTTCCGTTTCATGGGGAAATGGGCCGCTGCAAATACTGCTGCAAGGGTCAGGTGACTAATGTGCACCAAGTGCTAAAGCTCTGCTTTACATTGAAAATAAATTGCTTTCTTCCATACCACAGAAAATAGTATTGTTTGACTCTACTACGATACATGTCAATTTTCTGTTTGATTCATCATTGTATTTTTGTAGGTCAAATATCTAAATACGTACCAGATAAGGAAAAGAAAAACACTCCTAAAATAAAATAGGTTCATAATAGATAATCTCAACCATCCATATTCATTGTATGTTTTGTTTGAATTTACAGTACATATTATAAACATTTATAGTAAGTGTACTGGGAGGTACACCTCTACGCCGCACATTTAAATCCTGCGCCTTAAAGAACTCCTCTACAGGAGAAATCTTGAACTTGAAACTGGACCAACTTACAAATTTTCTCTGAAGATGGCACCACTAAAATTTGTTATTGTGAACTGTGTGAATTTCTGCTTGTTTTGTTTTCCATTCATCAAAAAGTTTGAACATTCTCTCATAGATGTCACTGCTAGAAAAACTATCATGCACCCTGATGCGAAGTGAAAGAACTGTTTTGAAGTTTTGTATTCATAAGTTTTTTTACTAATTGATGTTCATTTATTTTTGGGTTGGCAATATTTATCTTTCCTTTCCGCCCGTTTAGAATCCAGCCAATACCTAATTTTTGTAATTAATTTCCAACCAATCCTGTATTTCTTCTTCGATTCTGAGGGCCACTTTTAAATTTGACCAATAAGATTCGGTGGGTGTGTCTTAGTTATTCATGAAAGGTCTCGAACCTTCCCCAAGGGTTTATAAACTGCGGATTTTCACGTCTCCTGGCCATTTGATCAACATCTTACTAAGTGCGTTGGTCACGCAGGGGGCGGGAGGCGCCTCTTTCAACAGGCAGCAGTTCTTCAGCAAGGTATGGCCACTTAACACCTTCACTTATCCTTGCTCCGCAGTTTAACCCGAGGGAAAGGTTCGAAACCTTATTATGTAACCGACTTCCTTAAAATGTAATTCTCCGTTCGGCTCATGTAAAATTTCATGAATATGTAACTGTAATCCAGGGATAGAGAGTGATATACCCTCTCGAGCTCCCCTTCATCTTGGTTTGAGGTACCGCATTTGTTTCTGCAATGTATTAAAGTTATCTCCATTCGCGCTACCTCAGTAGATTGGGATTAGCCCGTTTCGTTGGCCAAGTGCCCTATAGGTATTTTTATATATTTTTTTTGTGGAGCTCAATCTCCGAATCCATTCCTGATGTACTCGGGCCGTTTATTGAACCTGTTCTTTTTCACTAAGGCCTCGTAGGTTGGGTACTACATACCTCTGTGTAATAAGATTGATATTTGTAAATAGTGCCTTGTAAGGCCAGTAATTATTTGACTTTCACATTGTGTTGCCTTGAGTAGGCTGGGAACACAGAGCACGTCAGCTCTTTTCAAGTAAGATTAATGAATGCCTTTTGAAGGCTTGATATTGTGAGTTGAGAGCCAGCGCTCCACGTATTAGAGGTTTTCTGCCCTTTGCACAAATTTGTGTGTTTGTAAATTTGAGCTAGGAGCTCAAAATTGTAAACCTAGGGGCTTGTAGCCCAAGAGTGTTAAAATTATGAAATCTTGGATCTTTCGAAGTCTTGTTTCTAAATTGCTACGTCATTGTTATTCCTCTAAGTGAAAATATGTTAAGATTTTGTTGTTTTTAAAGAAAATATAACCTCTTAACATTTTTAATTAACCTTGACTTTGTAGTTAGACCCATTCATCCCGGCACCTTCTTTCAACTTGAGACAATATTAAATTGTGTGAGCCGCCCCTTTATAAACATTTTGAACTGGCCTTGCGCCCTAGAATATCTGTGTCAATTGGCTGCTTTGCAATATACCGTTTTAAGCTAATGTATCCCGCGCGGCATTGTTCTGGCTCCGTGAGGTTGCGCGTATTGCGCATGCGCCCGCCGGTCTACTACCAAGAGACTTGCTGCTTCCTCGCGTCTGACGCGAGAGTCAGTTCGCTTGAGGCAGCCATGTCGAGTGTGTGTGCGATTGTGTCCCGCGCCATGGAGCTTTGGGTTACCAGAAAACCCCCGTAGTTACTGCATTAACGGGGATTTTCCCCAGGTGAAGTAGTTGGAGACCTCCTGCCATTTTTTCTGATCATGTTTTTGGATCTATATTTCGTCTGGATACTCGCTAACAAGGTCTGATGCCGGTCGTGTGACTGCATTCTTCGTCAACAATGGCCAGGTTTAAATTCCTCTCATTTCTTCACCACCAAAGGTATGTACCAGTGTTTGAATCATTTTAAACGTCGTCCAGAAGAGGATTTTGATATTTTCGAGATTTCAGGAAAATAATAATAATAATAATAAATATTTGGAATTCGTCGTTAAATTAATACCTATTTGCGTGTGTGGTATCGAAAATATGAAAAACAGTTTCGGCAACTAATCACAGTAGTGTGGAAGGTTCACAGTGAACTGAATTGGGATTTTTAGTTTAAAATTTTACTGAGTTCCTTTTGGCACTTTAAATTGTAACCTTCTTTGTGAACCAAGGTACAGTCTCCAAGATAGAGAGCTTTACCTTCTTCGGCTTTCTGTTTGCTTTCCTGTGTTTTGTTTTCTAATTCGTTTGGTATGTTTTCTTCTCCCCTCCCCCTTCTGGGGTTTTGGGTGAATTAAAATTTTTTCTCTAGCCTGTTTTCCTCCTTGTTATTTGGAGGCGTTGCTTTTGTTTGGTGGTTACCTTGGCAACGTTTGGTGTGTGGATTGTTGTCGGGTTTTAATGTTGTCTGGCGTATGGAGCCTGTGTGCATCTAGAAGTATATATTTCTGAGTTGAGTGTATCGTTCTCTGTTTTAAAGTTAATTTATTAATTTTGACCACCCTTTAAAGTTGTTACTATTTTCTTCCCCCGGGTGGTGTGTATTTTTACGTAAAATTCTATATGTCTTGGAAACTGTTCTTGGTGGAAACTGAACGTTTTTAATTTTGGTAATTATGAGAAGCGGCCGCGTTGAAGATCCATTTTATTGAATAATTGTTAACTGAGTATTTTTTTTATTAATTAACTATCCGTGATCGATCACATTTTATTTCAAGGTAGTATTTATGTAAGGAAGTCAATTGGTTTTCCGTTGTTTTCTGATCACATTTTATTAGGTACGGAGGTCATCCTTTTCCTTTCTTTGTTGTTTTCATAAAATTTTCAATTTATTATCTGTTAAAGAGTATTTATTTACCATTAATTGTTAATTAATAATGAATTAATTTTTCTTTTAAACCATACCTGGGTATATTCTGATTTATTTTATTTATTGTTAATTACTTTTTCCACCTTTCAACTTTACGTTGACCTTATTTACATTTTGGCTTTACGTCTTAAAATAAACATAGGTTTTATCAACTTAATGACTTGGTTTGTTACCTACTATTTGCCCTTCCATTAAAATTCTTTAACTTCATTGAAGTGTTGGTTTTCATTCGCCACGTTCGGTGGAGCACTGCCACCGATTTTCTTGTGCATTAACTTCCACGGCCTTAAGTCGTCTTCCTCCGCTGCTTCCGGTAAGTTATTTCTATGGTTTCTTGTTTTTTTTATTGTGCTTGAACCTTTGTTTTCCTTCTTCTTGTGCCCATCATTCTCCCTCGTGTTCGCTATAACTCCCATTTTTGGGCGGACACGCTAGCAACCTTCCCACCAGGGACTCTATCTCTCTCTCTCTCTGTCCTTTTTCCTCTCTCTTCTTCTCTCACCCTGGTGGGTAAGGTTATTCACCTCATCATCCCTAGGTCGTACCGGGGTCCTAGAGGGTGGTGAGCGGTGAGAAACTCTGCTGATCCACGGTAACCCAGTAACAGTAAGTATGCCTTCCATGACTTCGCAATGTATAATATAGTATACAGTCATAAAAAAATTGACAAGAGTAAATTAACTTATTATTTTATGGAGTAATTGTGATAAAAGGACTCCATTTAGAATATTTTAGCTATACAAAATTTTTCTTAAGAAATTACACCAAATTGCCAAATTTAGGGTTAATTGCGCACATAAAGTTTTATGTATGATTTTGCTGTCACTCCTCCAGGGTCATGCGAATCTATTCCCGTAGTATTAAATTGTACAGGTGTCGCTCGTTAAGGTAGTGGGGGTTTGTTTGCCCACCTATAGGTTTGCTTACACGGAAGACAGGAGTGTAAAACTTCCCCCCCCCCACTACCTGACGGCCTGTCAGTATCCAAAACTGGGTTCGAATTTCGTACAACACAATGCGATCTCCCAGGTGGCATAATCTGATGTGTCCCCCTCTAATCGACAAGGCTGTGAAGTGATGACAGCCGTCCAGAATAATGGGGTGTGTATCGTCGTGAGTGACGTCAGCATACTGAAGCCGTCCCTTTAGCGGAGTTCATCTTCAAGGAAGGAATTGAAGCGCGCTATGTTCGATCCCCTTGGCACTGGATGATTTCTCTGTAGAGCGTGTATTGCATGCATGGAACATTTTTCTCTAACTGTTTTGATCCAATAAGAGCGTGCGGTTTCTAATTCTTGATAGCTGTCATTCTGGCGAGTGTTATATAGAAACCGAAAAATTCATGCACTTGTGTGAAGCCGTATTCAGTACGAGCTGAATTTGGTGGCAACAATGAGGACTTGGTGAAAATCATCTGTCGGATGATCTTTTATTTAGGAAGTGTTGTCCCTAGTGGAATCTTGTAGGTTACCCAAAATTCTTCAGATTGTAGGAGCCATGAAGTTCCGGGTCACCAAAGATCACGCGACAAGACGTCGGCTGGGGTCAGGGCAATGTTTTCATTGAGCAGGAATTGTGTGTGACTACCTTAGACACTCGATTGGCTACAAACCGTCGCGTGGACAAAGCCTGTCGCCTTACAAAAGTAATGCAGGAGTCTTGTACCTAGAAGTGCAGCGAACAGTTCCAGTCTCGGAAGAGTTACTCTTTTCATGGGCGTAAACCTATTCTTGCGCGTGCCAAATGAACTGTCGTGTAGCCTGTCAAATTCGATAGAGAATAGTAATATTATCAACTTTACGTCCCCCTTACTAGTTTTACGGTTTTCGGAAACGCTGAGGTCAGAAATTTTGTCCCGAAGAAATTCCTTTACTTGCCAGTAAATCTACCGACACGATGCTGACGTACCTGGGCACCCTCAAGTTTGATCGAATTTAAATGACTGCTCCGTATGCTCTCTCCGAAGCATCGCAAAATACATGAACGAGAAGGTTGTGTTCTCGTGATTTAGCTCGCCATCGGGGAATTCGTACATCAGGCACCGAAGATATGCTGGATATCCAAGCAAGCATTACGTAGGATCTCGTCCGATTTTAATCCTATACACCAAGTGTCCTGGAACAGTATCTTGCCCATAATGGAGATAGGAGACAAAAATCCTAGTGCATTATAAAACATCGCACTGGTTTACAGGAGTTGTCGTTTGGTATACGTTGTTGCCACGTCTTGTAATGTCTTCGCGATACAGCCAGGATAGATAGAAGGTCAATCGTTCTCTGAATTCCATCGAAATCCTAGAACGAATTTTACATTCTACGTATCTCGACCTTCAATCTTCTAGACATCTACTGTATAAAGTCCTTTGGGTTGGATGCCCACTTAATGGTAAACCGAGAAGTCTCATCAGAGCAGTCACCAGATAATAAAGTCTAACGGCTTCAGCGCTGTTCTCGCTGCCGGCAACGAAGTCGACCATGAACGTGCTAGTGTCTACAAGTCGCAGCAATGGGAAACCTGTCCTTGAGTTCTGCTGCGTGATTTTCCAGTGTCGCTAAAAGTAGAAATGGACTACAGATTAAGCCAAACAGTTGTAGAGTGAAGCGATATATTGCAATTTTGGCAACATGTGTGATAATTTCCTTCGCTGTGCTGAGTAACTTCAAACCATAAGAACCTCATTTAGGGTAAGTTGGAGAAATGCTTGATAGATGATAGCTACGAAATTAATTCTAAAGCGCAGGAGGGTCAGGGTATCTGAAAACAAGTAGGGTTCCTTTTCCAAAGCGTCATTCAAGGACGGTGAATTATTCTCATGCGCAGAAGCGTCGAAAAGAATTCCAAGTTTTCCCCTTTTTAATGCTTGATGGGGGGAATATAAGATTTTCCTAATATATATTCCATAGGTGGACGCTCCACTTGTCCTTTGGTAATGTAGTCCAACACGTGAGAATAAAATTGTATGTGCCTCTTAAAGCTGCGTTGTTCTGGCTAATTACGTCAGACGTGCCTCTCCATTCTGTCGATTGACCGGCAGAATTACATCAGCGTTCCTGGGAAGAGACGCTACTCTTCGTTGATTTTCTACTCGGAAGGATGATCAAAATTCTTGTATGCTCATATCTATAGTACCCAAGGTCTGCGCTTATTCCGATTCCGCTCGAGTCCCAGAAGTTTCTCACTTAATCGTCCAGAAGTAGAAGTATCAGGTCTGGAACTACGGGGTTGAATGCAACTGAATTCAAAGATATTCCAGAACGATTTCCACTCAGCAACCATGCAAATATCGTGGCGATGAAGACCAGGGACTGCGAAATTCGTATAGGAGGTGCATCATTTACCAGTTTCCAATCATGATACGCCTATTAGAACTTCTATCGGGAAGTCTTCCCCTTCTTTCTTTGAATCCAAGGAATTCAACTGACGGGTGCGCGTGAGAGCAGAGATGGCTTGAGCACTAGACTGGACAGTAAATGGGTGAGAACACTCATAAGCAATGATCTCTATTTTGGAGCTAGTTGACGCGTCCTTCAGGTGAAGCGGACAGATCTGATGGACAAGCGTGATTCAAAGACGCTGGTTATATTGCCCCCATTTCAATCTACTTGTAAGTTTAAACCCACAATCAATTTGTGATTGGCTAGATTGGCTTCCGCCGCAACCGCACAACGCGTAACCCTGTTAAATCCGGCGGGCCCAGCATTGATTATGTGAGCAGTTTAAGAATAAGAAACGCCTTCGAAAGAGACACCTATGATGCCAACCGAAGCGGTAATATCGAGGTCATGGTGGTGTTGCTTCTTTCATCTTCAGCAGAGATGGATACATGATCTGCCTTCTTGCATTTGGAGCATCGCGCTTACCCCTTTACCTGCAATTCGACGCCGTTTGTCCAGTACTCAGACACTGGAAACAATTCAAACTCTTCAGTTGGCCTACTCGAAAATTTACGTCTGTGACGGACTTGCGGTCTTGTGCCCGATGAGTTTGGGCCTTGCAGACTACACAGAATATCTGCGGGTCTTCCCTGTTCCTTCCTGGGTTCTTCTTCGTTCTGGTGCAGACGTGAAAGGCTCCGGCAGTAGAAACGAACTTCGACGAAGCGTCTGGGTAATAAGAGCTCCGTCATCATCTTCACCAAGGAAATCCACGAGTTTTAAGATGTCTCCTTACGGAAGACCTTCCCTTTGGCGTGAATCATCCAGCGGCTGTGTATGTCGTCCGGATGCATCGACGGCTCTCCAAGAGCGCGAAGAGCTTGGATGCGACGATGAACTCCAATAAAGGTAGAACTTAAGGCTTCTGGAGACGCTATTCCTATTGGAACCAAATTTTCAAGTTTATCCAGGTGCGCCTGAATTGTATCATCACACCCGGATAGCCCCTAAATACCGTCGTAGAAAGATGTTCTTATTAATTTTAGACAGTGATGTATCCTTATCAATCGAAGCTTCAAACTGTTCCCAAAAACGTGACCGTTGTTCAACATCGCTAATGAAGGCCGTAATTATGTAGGTGGACGCCGAAGTGGTAAGACTGGAATAACCACCGTAGCTGTTGTGACAGCTGATGTTTCTGAAAAACTTAATTCTTGCGGTCGAAGTAGCTACGGTGTTCACTATTCCGTGTGATGCCTTCTGTATACCGCACTTTGCGGTCTCAATGTACAGTACTCTTCAAAAACGTTTACGTCGTATTCCCTGTCATCCAGGACGTCGTGGAAATACTCGTCGACTTGGGTCAGTCGTGCCAAAGAGTACTTAAGTCTACCTTTCTAACATTCACAGTCGGAGAATGAGGTAGTCATTGAACTTGACCTGCAAACGACGATGATATCAGTTCTTCCCCACTTCCGCCTACGTTTTTAATTATGTAGGCGTCTTTTGGAATCAGTTATGGCGACGTTAACGTTCATATCCGTGAACTGGTTTAGAGAGTGTCCTCTCAAATCGGGAGCGGTATTATGGTGAAGCTCCCCCTTATAGTGAACATACATGCACCTAAACGCAGTGCATCAATAAGTAACGCTATTGGTCCATCGTTGGAGAAAGATTGGGAACATGGCTGCGAGCAAACATAACATATTGGAATAAGGAAAACTGAAAACAAGCACAATTGCGGGGCTAATGCAAACAATTACGTCAAAATTTGGCAAGATGATTATCTCTCTGTATGCGAGATGTAGGGGTCGTCAACGTATACATAACCGTATTTACGTATTTTCTTCCCAGTGACATAGTTCACTGAATTCAATCTGTCGAAACTCTGCTTTTAAGATTGTTCTGTTAACTACACTCAAGAGTTTCGGCACTACTATGTCGTTTAGACGTGAGAGAGGTCAACACAAACACGTGTTCTGACGTGATTATTTTATTTCAAAGAATATGCCAAACAGGAACACTTATTAGTATACTTTTCACGGAGTGTGTATACCAACAAGTTCCACTTTTCCATAGTGTGTTTATATTAACAGGTTCAACCACATAGTATACCTTGCATCAACAGAATATGGCGCTGAAGATGACTGCAGACGATGACCGAAAATTGAAAACAAGTACTCAATGATTAATAGATCACTTGTCAGAATGTACATCCCCCATATGGATGGCGTTGACAGGCTTGACAGAATATCTATGTGTGCTATTCGGACCAGACCTCTGAAGTGAAGAATAGTCAATTTCTTTTGATTTCTGCCTTGCTACTTCATTGTGTCAGTACCGAAAGGATACTTGTCACCCCAAACAAAGACTTTAGAAGGAAATATATTCTCGACTTTTATACTGGACACTGCAGAATATCTAATTCACAGTCCTGACTCAAATTGATGGTCGGGAGGAACTCGCATATGGCAGTGATAAAGATGAGCCAGAAGTCCTCGTCAAAACATGAGCGACTTCCTCATGCTGTAGCAAGAAAATCCCATGGCTTCCTCATGCCAGAGCACAAGAAAAATGAAAAATATAGATTTCCTGTTTGCAATACTCGACACTTTCCGAGGACAATTTTACTATATCCTAATAATTTATAACAACATTCTCACAAATTGGTTTTATGGAGTAGAATGGTTCTTTCTTTTCATGTCACATTGTTTGCTCCACATGAATTCCCTAAATAAAATATTAACATGCATATCCATCATTCACTCACCATGGCACATTATGTAGTGGAAGTTTAAAGTACAGCAGATACCGTGTGTAAGAAACATCTGAAGAGAAGGAAAAAAAAGAAAGAAACAATTTTTTTTATTTCCTTGTGTCCATTGCAAACCAAAACATAAGATTCTTGTTCAGTAACTTTTACATCTGAGGCCATTGGATTTTACCACCATTCTCTATGAACAAATCGTAATCCATGTGCATCTAGGATGGCATATGAGATCGTTATACGTGGACATGCTGATAGAATGTCAATTATATTTTTGGGGGGTATTCTCTGGAATATTGTAGATACAAATGTAGAATTTTAAATACCAAACACATTTTCAGACATATTCCTTGCCCTAGGGTGCATATACATGAATACTCCCAGTCTGTTGAGTCCATGTTGGGGATATGAAAATGTGTTCTCAGCATTAAAAGAGCTATTCAAATTTTCATCTGCCTCATTGTTATCTGGTTAATTTAATTCATTCCCAGTTAAAAAATAATAAACATGCTTTCTCTATTAGTCCACCACCAGAAATTTGTCAATTTGTCCGAATATCCACATGTACAAATTCGTAGTTCGCATTAACTACAACAAGAAGGATAAGGCTATGAAATCTGAGTCTGCTGTTAATCATCCTATCCAAGTAAACAAATTCCCACTTAATCAGTTCACACTCTATGCACTTTATATGAAAACTTCTGGTAACTAAAGAAATTTCAGTTTATAGATGAACAGTGTGGCTTGGCAAAGCTTGAGTGCTTGCAGTTTCGAAAGAGTCTGAAAGGGGCACATCAGAGTCTCGTTCACGAGCTAACAAAAATTTGGCAAGGAAGCCTAATGTCATTCATACAATAAACTGCCCTATCCATCTTAGGCGATGACAAATGATGGCAGCTTCCACACCATTAATACAATGGTAGCTTACATGGCCCTTCCACTTGATGTCCAAGGAAGTGGAGTTTGCACTGGCGGAAGCGCTGAAATCTCTTCATCAATGCAGCGTAAAGGTCGAGGCTTCACAACCTTATTGAAATTGGTGGCCATAGTGAGGGTTGTTGTTTCAGAAGTACAATCGGACAACAATCCCCTTTTAACACTGAACGGAGAGGGGAAAAGTCAAAGGGGCCCGATACATCAAAAAGTGAATATATCAGCCAAAGAAAGAGAAGGGCATGAAAATAAGACTCCATCGGCCTCACAAACTTAATACCGTCGGGGTCAGAAAAGAACAAGAGTTGACCAAGAAAGGTCAGATAGGATAGATGAAAGTGAGAGGCCTGGCACAAGTGGAAGCAATGCCAGGATTCTGCTAAGGGGTCCATGGTCATCAACTCACGCTCCCAAGTTGACAGCCCCCAGGGCACCTTCGACTCACCACTTACGGCAGGCAGGGGATACCGCGGGTGTTATTACTGCCCCTACCCACAAAATATAGTGCTTGAATTACTACAGCTTTATTAAATTTTAGTTCCTGAGAACTCTGGGATAGAAGAAACCAGACACACAGCCACTAAAGGGTACTGTAGAGGAAAAACTGGATTGAGTCCAAATCCTGGTCACTGACACCTTACTCAAAATCAAATGCAACATTAAAACAGTCTGTCATAGACAATAAGATAAAAACAGGCTTGCAGCCTTTACGCACTGTTGTTACTGCGATCATAACAAGTTGAGCTAGTTTCATATCAATTCTGAGCAACTAGAGATGGACAATGTTATTTTCTCAGCTGCCACACGCTGCTTTCCCCGTCATTTGATCATCATATATTGTAAACTTTCAAACTTCAGTCACCATAGTTCAGAGTCCATAAAAGGTTTTGAGTTAGATTTTGGAGGAATACAGTAAAATAGACCCACACATTATTGTCTATTTTAACATTCAACGTACCTTCCATTTTCAACACCATCTCACAATTCATTTTGTTCAGCACAATTGAATACCCTGGAATGAGGAACCATACAGAACCTGATAAGAGATGGGTGATTTTTCATTATAGCCTTCAAAATTGGTACTTGTTCGGTTTCGTGTTTTGGCCTCACCGTGAATCTGTTGGCATAACTATCTTAGTAATGTCTACCTTTATATTTTCTGAGTGTGCTTCCTGATGCACGACCATTATCTTGAGCCCTTTAATACCGTTGAACCAAACAAAGCAAAATCCTTTCCCAGTTATATGATGTGTACCAGGCGGTACACCTCCACGCCGCTAATTTAAAATTTGCGCCAGTTGAAACTCCTCTGGCGGAGGAAGTCTGAACTTTATCTAATGTATTAATTTTCAAGTTTCTCAGAAGATGTCACCACTTGGAAATTTTGAAGTTTCTGAACTGGGTCGTTTTCGACGTATTTTTGTTTTGATTGTAGTAAGAAGTGTGAACTTTCTCTTCTGGAGGACACTACTGAAGAACTACAATAGTGCACCCTAGTGCAAGGTGAAAGAACTGTTTTTGGAGAAATTTTTATTTCAAAAGTTTGTTTCTTGTTAAATTTCTTTCTGGTATTGTTTAAGTTGGCTGTATTCCCCTTTCTTTCCCCTTGTTTTGAATTTAGCCAATCCCAAATTTCTTTAATTAATTTACGACCAATAAGGTGTTTCTTCTTCAGATTGGATATGCTGCTTAACCCTAACCAATAAATGATTGCGGGCGGGTGTTTTCTTTCCTGAAACGCCTCGAACTTTCCGCGAGAGTATATAAACTGCTGATTTTAGGGTCTCTGCGCCACTTCAGTACCATCTTTCAGTGTGTAAAGTACATAGCAGGGGGCGGGTAGCGCTTCTTTCTTCGGGCAGCAGTTCAACAACCAGGTAATGGCCGTATAATAACTTCTTTTCTTGCTAGCTCAGCAGTTTAACTCTCGGGGCGGGTCCGAAGCGTTTCCACCATGCAACTTTTCCTAAAATGTAAAGACACCTTGTATTTATTCTATCTTTTAAGCTACATATTGGGATAGAGAGTGCTTAACCCTCTGGAGCTCCCACTCATATTGTTTTGAGGTGAACTTATTTCTCACAACTGATTCTTCCTTAATGTAATGTAAATTGTTCTTTTCTAAAGTCACCTCTGTAGTATGGGATTAGCCCTTGCATTAGTGGCCTAGAGCCAGATTAGGTTTTAAAACAAAATGTATTAGGAGTGCAGTTCGCCTCCTCTCACTTTGGTATTTTAGAGGCCATGTAATTATCCTTTTCTCGCTTAATAGGCCTCAGTAGGTTGGGTATTTTACCCCTGTGTTTACGTCCTCAGAGGACAGCTTGAAGGTCGGGTTAGGTGTGGCCTTTTGATAGGCTTAAAATTTTGAGAGCGGATCGCTCTTTTGGAATTTGTTTCTGCGTGCCTCTAGGAGGTCTTACTGTGTAATTTGGAGCAAGTGCTCCTGGGCGTGATTGGGGTTTTCTGCCCCTTTGTGAAACCTTATGTATATGTAAGCTTGGGCTAACTGCTCAAGAATTGTGAGTCCGGGGCTCGAAGCCCAAAGCCTGTAAATACTGTTGTTGCTCTTTGGTTGCCTTGCTACGCTGTACCTTCCATGCTTGTTATTTCTTGATTTTGAAAAGAGAATATAACCTTGTTAAATTTTACATTAACTTTAATTTCGTAGTTTGAGACCCGTTCACACCCGCACCTTCTTTCACCTCTACCTACCACAAAAAAAAAAAAACGGTAACATGATGAAATCATTTATATTACACAGACATAACCATACTTTGTTGAATAATACTGGTCTGGATACTCAGTAATGGCAATATTTTTATATCAAATGTGATCACTTATATATGACTTCTTTTGCACCTTTCACGTCTTGCTTCATTTGCTGCCTTGAACTTGTGGGGATCATTACACTTACTGACTTGCCAGCTACAGTAAACACAACATTAAATAGAACTGCAGTTTTATTCTACCAGAACTTAACACTGTTTTCCTACAATACCGTCCATAGATAACATTACGTAGTCAGGCACTAGATGTATTTCTTTACTATCTGGTCAAAAATTAGATGTATGGCTTTTCAGGCGTTTGCTCTATTAACCAGCGTTTCGTCTTAGGTCTGACTCTAGACTCCTCAGAGTGGGATGTGTCAGACCTTACCCACTGACGCTGGGGTGTATGCAGATTTACTATATCATGTCAGCCATCTTGTTATAATTATGCTGCCATGGAATCATAAAGAAGAAATGTGGTCTACATGCTTTCACCGGCGTTGCCTGGTGTGGCAAGGTCCAGCTGCTGCATTCTAGGTTCCTGTGGCAGAGGGATGACGTGGTTTCGCCACACCAGCCACCCACAGAGTCGAAGTGGTCAGGGCTCAAAGTAGTCCGGGAACCTAACTCTTCGGCCGGAGCGTGTTTTGGTGCCAAGTCACGGGGTAGTGGGGCACGTTTAGGTGCCGGTAATACTGCGGCCGTGTCATTGTGGAGTGTTCTCTGGGCTGATGCAATGATCCTGAGTGGTATTTTGTCCAGATATGGGTGTGTTATCAGCCAGGAGGAAAGCAGGTTTTATCTGATCAATGCTGACGTAGACAGGCTTGCCTTATATCTGCACAGTAAGTGTCCTATCACTTCAATCTAAAACTCGACGTGGGAAAGGGTATGGTGGATATAGGATCCCATGGACCGTGTCATCACGTAGGTAGACATAAGTATAAGTGTTCAAGTCACTGAAGATGAGAGTGGAACGTTGATCATGTCCTGATGCTGGCAAAGGATGCAGTCCACTCATTTGTTGGCGGAGTCTGACTATGAAGTTGCAAGTGTCCTCAAGGCGGTTGTCTGTCGTGGCACAAAGCATTTCTCCTGGAAGAAGATTTGGTTCTCCGTAGACTAACTCTGCCGAGGAAGCGCCAAGATGTCCTTTATGCACACTTCAAATACCAAGTAAGACAATTGGTACGGCTTGCAGCCAAGACATACCAGGATGGCAATGATGGCTGCCTTGAGTTGACAGTGGAAACATACAACCATGCCACTGGCGCAAGGATGCCAGCTGGTTGTTAGGGAGTGTGAGGTTCTGGTGAGAATCCCCTGGTTTCGGAACCACTTCTTCTAAAGCATTACTTTGTCAATATTATATATTTTTCATCTAAACAGTGTTATGTGGCTGAAGATGTTGATAATATACGAAACATGTACCACTTTTGACCATTAAAAATTGCCTTAAGCAATCATTGTATCGACTAGGTGGAAAATAAATAAATACTTAATTGTGAATCTGTCTGCCTTGGTCGGTCGTGATACAATGTGGCGATCCAAAGCGAGATATCCAGCATGCGACAAAAGCTTCAGTGACGTCTTCGGCTATGATGCATTCCAGTGGCTAGACTTATGGCCAGTGGGTGAATTGATCCACTGCTGTCAGACAGTATTGGTAATTTCCAGCAGGAGGGAGTGGGCTGATGATATCCAGATGGACGTGCTGGAAGCGAGCAGGTGCTGGGGTAAAGCTGCCAACTGGTGCATTGTTATGCCGCTTGACCTTCCGAGCGTTGATATGCCTGGCAGGCTCGTACCCATGTACGGCAGTCTTTTTGCAGGTGGGACCATATGAAGCGTTCTGATGCCAAACAGGCAGTCATTCTGACACCACGATGACTTAGACTGTGAAGAGAGTCGATAGCTTGTCTGCGAAAAGGTGCAGTGATAAATGGTCTGGGTCGACGCATTGAAGCGTCACAGAACAAAGTGATTTTCGTTCCTGGTATCCGGACTTGCTGCAACTGAAGTGCTGATTTGCAGTTCAACAGATCAAGGAGTTCCTGTGACCGTGCCAAAGCGCAGAAGTCCAAGGTGCTACTGGCAATTCCGTTGATGTGAGACAGTGCATCTGCGACTACGTTGGAGGAGCCTTCATTATGCTGAATGACCATTGTGAACTGAGCGACGAACGATAACTGGTTCAGTTGCAGAGGTGGAAGTTTGTTGCGACGTTGCTGGAAGGCGTAAGGCAGGGGCTTGTGGTCCGTATAAATTGTAAACTGCTGGGCTTCCAAAATGTGTCTCAAGTGCTGCACTGCTTCATAAACTGCAAGCAACTCTTAGTAGTAGGCTGGCCATTCGGTTTGCTTTGGAGATAAGTTTCCTAGAGAAGAAGGCTAGAGGCTGCCAGGCATCGTCCATGAATTCCTGGAGGCTAGCTCCAATAGCGTTGTTGGAAGCATCTGTGAACAATTCCAATGGTGTTTGCGGATCGGGATGCGCTAGGAGGGAAACTTGAGCGAGGCTTTCTTTACAGGCGGCAAAGACGCGTTCCATTTTTGGTGTCCAGGGTACCTGTTGATAGCCGCGTAAACTGAGTACAGCTACGTGGAGTGGAGCCTGGTATTGCGATGCTGAGGGAAGGAACCAGCAATAAAAACTGATCATTCCCAGGAAATGTCTGAGATCATGCGCAGTTTAGGGGAGAGGAAAATTCCGCAGCGCTGTGATGCATTTCGGCAGTGGTCGTGTCCCTGCAGCAGAGACTTGGTATCCAAGAAAGGTGACTCTTGGAGATGCTAAGGCACTCTTGGTAGCATTGATGAGGATGCCATAGTCAAAGAGACGGTGGAAGAGAGCTCGCAGGTGGCGCCTGTGTTCTTCGGGACTCTTAGAGAAGACCAAGATGTCGTCGACGTACGCAAACGTGAAATCCAGACCTGATAGTACTTCGTCCATGAATCTTTGACAAGTTTGAACAGCACTGCGTAGTCTGAAGGTCATGAAAGGAAACTCAAAGAATCTAAAGGCGATAATGATTGTGGTCTTTGGAATTTAACTTGGGTTCACGGAAATCACGGTGTACTCCTTCAATAGGTCAGTAACGGATAAAATAGTGCATCCACGGAGCTGATGGCTGAAATCATGAAGATGCCGAGGTGCATACTTGTCAGGAATGGTCCGTGAGTTTAAGGCTTGATAATCTCCGCGGGGCCGCCAGCCTTTGTCCTTCTTCGGTACCAAATGAAGCGGTGACGACCAAGGACCCTCAGAGTGTCGCCAAGCAGCTCCAAATGACGCCAAATGAGTTCGGTACGCAAATAAGCGTATGCATTTTGCGCTGGTGGCTTGATAATATCTTACTTCCGCAGCATAACGACTGTCCAGCTGGGAAACAACGTACATGTATTTTCTTGCGTCTTGCGTGATGCCAGATACATTGAACTGTGCTTCCACCTAAGCAAACCAAAGCACCAGCTTGTCTGGCCAGATAACAGGTAACTGAACTCCAACACGATTCACTACAGTACTAACCTGTGAGGTTGGTGAATGCAGTGTTTCCTGTGGAAGTTGCATTTGTACCAGGCGATTTTGTTCTTGTAATTGCTGGAGCTGCTGTTGTAATTGCTCCATAATAAAGGCTGTCACTAGCGTGTGAAAAGTCCTGACTTTATGTAGAAAACTGTGTCACACGGTATAAATCACATCGGGTTCACCAAATGTAGGGATCATTACACTTACTGAGTTGCCAGCTACAAAAAAAATAAACAAAACATTAAATAGAAATGCGTTTTTATTCTGGCGGAACTTTATATTGTTTTTCCTACAATACCATCCATAGATAACATCACGTAGTCGGCACTCGATGTATTTGTTTACTTTATCCTAAGTGTCAGCCATCTTGTTATAATTATTCTGCCATGGAAATCATAAAGAAGACATGCAGTCTACACGCTCTCACCGGCATTGCCTAGTATAGCAAGGTCCAGCTGCTGCCCTCTAAGTTCCTGTGGCAGAGGGATGATGTGGTTTCGCCACAAAGTGATTTTGATGTGCTACATGAAATAAACCTGTGAGGATATGCATGGAACAAACTCCAACAATTCCTAGTATCCTTTATTCAGAGTTCATTTGATGCTGAAGTAATTAAGAAGATAGCTTCCTTCTCTGACATGCCAATTGGATTGTGAACTTATGACAAGCAATTTTCACAATACATGCCTTTCAAATATTCGCTTGTTATATTTTGACAATAGTCGAATCTGTATCCTCAAATTTTAATTATTCAGTTTGCTAGATCCTGAACGCCCCCATCGGTCATGTTATGACTACCTTTCCAAACACATTCGCCAGATATAGTATAGGAGCATATCTTTTATGGCACTAATGTCCGACTCGTTGGCTGAACGGTCAGCCTACTGACCTTCGGTTCAGAGGGTTCCGGGTTCGATTCCCGGCCGGGTCGGAGATTTAACCTTAATTGGTTAATTCCAATGGCACGGGGGCTGGGTGTATGTGTTGTCTTCATCATCATTTCATCCTCATCGCGACGAGCAGGTCACCTACGGGCGTCAAATATAAAGACCTGCACCTGGGGAGCCGAACCCGTCCTGGGATATCCCGGCACTAAAAGCCATACGACATTTCATGGCACTAATTTCACCTTTTGTGGAGAAATACCAAATGCCTGCATAGCAAGCCTCATCAGTAATTGTTTACACATGACATTTTCCTCCATTCCGAAGATATCAGGCGTATGCATAACTTTTTGCCAGTTCTTGTGGTAAAAAACAGGTAATTATCAAGGAAAATTCTGTTCATTCAAAATTTTGGCCACCAGCTTCTACACACTTCACCCATCTTTCAGGTAAATTATGAATACCAGAAAAACAGCTCGTCTTTGGCACCAAACCATTCGTCGAGCCATTTTCCAACTTCCTCGAAATTGCTGAAGAGCTGCTCTGTGAGCACATGTCCCATTGATGCGAAGAGGTGATAGATGGCGCAAGGTCGGGGCAGTACGGTGGGTGCAGAAGGATGTCCCATCCACAGGATTTCAAAGTGTGTCTCACAGGTTTTGCTGCGTAAGATGGCACATCGTTGTGTAACAAAATCCTTTTCCCATGTCCTCTGGCCCATTCGGGTCGCCATTTGGTCAATGCGTAATTTATATTAATCATTTGTTGACGATAACGTAGTACATTAACGGTTTTGCCGGGCTTCAAGTTCATAATACACAATACTGCTCTGGTCCCACCAGACACAAAGCATGATCTTCCTGCCGAAGCAATTTGGCTTCTGTGTTGAAGGACAGACTTCTCCAGGTGATGGCCACGGTTTTCTCAGCTTTGGGTTTCCAAAATAAATCCATTTTTTGTCAGCCATTATAATTTGGTACTGAAATGATTTTTTCTGTGGCGTTGAAGCAGCATTTCACAAAAGACAGCGCGATTTTCCATTTGCTGTTCATGCAAATCGTGTGGGACCCATTTACCAAGTTTAATGATCTTCCCCATTGCTCTAATGATGGTTTCTTGCGATACACTTAATATCTTTTGTTAGTAGAATCCTATTTCACTATAAAAGTAATAAACCAAGTATTAACATTGAATAGTAGTTCACTTTACTTGAATAATTTGTCAAAAATCTTCATATAGAATAACTGGGCATATTTTCTGGACTTCAGCAGACATAGGACCCTTGGACACCTTTAAAACATCCATAGCACTGAAGTAATCTTCATTCCTGATGTCCAAAGTTTACCATGGATATTTTCAAGTGTCCCTTACTTGACGACTGTAGTTTTGAAATAGGCAGATCTTCAACTGACAACTTCTCACCATCCTGCAACAAAAAGCAAACAATTTCACATTATTTTAACTAAAACATATTAGTGCAACAAAGGTTAGAGTTATAAAGGCTAGACTGGCCAAGGTTGGATTGATTATGCTAGGCTAGAATATGAATGATGATGATGATGATGCTTATTGTTAAGGAGCCTATTATCGAGGTCATCGGCCCTTAATGGTACTAAATGAAATGACAAACAAAAGTTCAAAATAATCCACAGACCAAAATAAAAAAAAATTCATGAAGAATGAATGGACATGAAACAAAAAAAAACAAAAAAAAACACTGACCAACTCAAAAAAACAAATAATAGTACCGTATTACTGAATAAGGGACCACTTATAAAGCACAATCCTGAATCGAGGATGCTTGATGTCTAAAGGGGTCCAAAATCCAGGTCCAAGGCCCCACAGAATGGTACATGACGCGAGTAAAGTAGAACCATGGTATTTGTCATGTTCGGGTACTAATCGAAAGTAGCGAAGATACACGGTGTTCGACACAAGAAGGTACTACTCACAAGTATTGTACTTCATAAAGGTAACGCAGACCTATGGTGTTTCTCACACAATGGCGCCACTCATAGCCAACGCAAACTGATGAGGTTCCTCACCTAGGTGTACTAGTCACGGGTGCCGGTATTCCCCTGGTGTTCCTCACATAGTGGGTACTAATCACAGGCAACGCAAACCCACGGTGTTGCTCATATAGTGGTACAACTCACAGGCACTGGAAACCCACAGGAGACCCAAATCTTTGCTGCTACTAACCACAAACCTATTTCGTACCGAATGTAGTGGTACTGATGATGATGATGATGATGATGCTTGTTGTTTTAAGGGGCCTAACATCGAAGGTCATCGGCCCCTAATGGTACGAAATGAAAGAACAAAAAATTCAAAGGCATCCACTGACCAAAATAAAAAGTCATGAAGAATGAATGAATGGATGGACAGGAACCCAACAAAACACAAAATAAACAAACAAAAACCAGTGGAGCGGACTCAATGCAGATCGAAAATAACATTGTTACCGACCAAGGAACCACATACAAAGCACAATGATGCTTGGTGTCTAAAGGGGGTGCAAAATCCACGTCTAAGGCCCCACAGAATGGTACATGTCGCGAGTAAAATAGAACCATGGTATGTGTCATGTTGGGGTAGTAATCAGAAGTAGCGAAGACTCACGGTGTTCCACAAAAGATGGTACTACTCACAAGTATTGCAATACGTACAAGTAACGCAGACCTATGGTGTGTCTCACACAATGGCGCAACTCATAGCCAACGCAAACCGAGAAGGTTCCCCACCTAGGTGTACTAAACATGGGCGCCGGTATTCCCGTGGTGTTCCTCACATAGTGGGTACTAATCACAGGCAACGCAGACCCACGGTGCTGCTCATATAGTGGTACAACCCACAGGCTACGGCCAGACCCGCGGTGTTGCTCACATGGGTACGACGCACGGGTACTGGAATCCACCAGGCCAGGCTTTTACTGCTACTAATCACAAAACTATTTCGTACCGAATTTAGTGGTACTACTCGCAAGTACAGGCAACCTATGGTGTTCCCCGCGTGATGGTACGATTCAAAATTAGTTTCATGGTTCTAATTCAGTCAGTCCTTGGTCGCCCCTTTTAGTCGCCTCTTACGACAGGCAGGAGATACCGCGGGTGTATTCTACATGTGCGTCCCCCACCCGCAGGGGGTAGTGTGTTTGGTCCGCGAGAGGTATTTTATTTCCCTCAAGTCCGTTGGCAAGCCGGTTAGGACCCCCCTATCCGCCACCTGGGACGCGCCACGTGGGAGTATCACCTCTCCCCCTGCTACGCCTGCGTAGCAGGTTCGTGGTGTAGTGGTACTAGCATCCTACATATAGTGGTACTACTCGCAAGTACAGGCAATCCATGGTGATCCCCATGTGATGGTATGATTCAAAAGTAGTTTCATGGTTCTAATTCAATCATCCCTTGGTCACCCCTTTTAGTCGCCTCTCACAAACGGCAGGGGATACCGTGGGTGTATTATTCGTCTGCGTCTCCCACCCACAGGGGGTAATGAGAGAGAAAAAAGAAGAAAGAAGGGATCCGTCACTTTGAAAGACGAAGTAACGGACGAATAAAGGCCAGGACCATAAAGGGCGTGAAAATGAAAGACTCCCTAGGCCTCGAATGCTCTAATACCGTCGGGTTGGAAAAGAACAAGAGTTCACCAAGGGAGGTCGGACAGGAGAGACGAAAGTGAGGAGCCTGGCAGAAGTAGAAGCAATGCCAAGACTCAGCTAAGGGTCCTGTGGTCGCCAATCCACACTCCCAAGTCGAGAGCCAGTGGTTTGAAAATTTCTTGGAATGTACTAGAATTAAGTACCTTACCTCAGTGGAACTGCTTTTATTTTTCAACATAGTCTCCCTGGAGACTAATGCATTTGGTCCAGCGATGTTCCAATGGCTTGATCCCATCTCGAAAATGAGATTCCTCCAGGCCTGCAAAATACCTCTCGAATTCGGCTGCCAGTTCTTCCCTTGTAGAAAATCTCCATCCACCGAGGAAAATTTTCTGCTTGGGGAATAGATGAAAGTATGATGGTGCCAAATCAGGTGAATAAGGTGGATGTGGCAACAATTCGTACCTCAGTTCATGAAGTTTTGCCATGGCAACAACACTTGTGTGCGGTGGAGCGTTGTCCTGATGAAAGTTGACCTTTTTCCTTGCCAAACCAGGCCTTGTTTCGCGTATCTTTTCCTGTAGTTGATCTAGGTTTGCATAGTACTGCCCCGTAATTGTTTGGCCAGTAGGAAGATAATCTATCAGCAGAATGCCTTTTGCATCCCAGAAAACTGAGGCCATGACCTTTCGGCCGAACGCACTGCCTTTGCTTTCTTTGGTGGTGGTGAATCAGCATGTTTTCACTGCTTTGACTGCTGTCTTGTCTCTGGGGTACAGTAGCGGACCCAAGTTTCATCGGTAGTCACAAACCGGCGCAAAAAATCTTGTTGGTTGCACTAACAACAGGCCAGACCTTGTTCGAACATTTCCAATCTGGTGCGTTTATTGTCCAATGTCAAGAGCCGCAGCACCCATCTTGCGGATAATTTTTTCGTACCCAATTCTTCGATTAAAATATAATATACCCATTCAGGAGACATCCCTACAGCTTCAGCACCCGCACTTAGCTTCAGCAATCTCCCACACTTTCAGTCGACGATCCTCCATGACCATTTTATGCACTTTTGCGATAAATTCTGGGGTCATACCACTTTTTGGCCATCCACTACGCGGATCATCATCCAAGCTCTCCCGACCAAATTTAAACTCGCTGGTCCACTTGGCAACAGTTGAAAATGAAGGAGCAGAGTCCCGCAGTGTGTTCTGAAAGTCGGCATTCATTTCTTTTGCTTTCACACCTTCCTTTACAAAGTATTTATTCACTGCTCGAATCTCAGTTTTTTCCACTGTCACAAATCACTACGCAGGAACAACAACAAAGAGTCGTCACTACCACACTCCTGCAGCTAGAGCACCGACGCGCCACGTGTTCACTCACAAAGGATGTCTGATTAATGCGCGGGAACCTCGTTGCTCCAGCACTGACGTCTAGCGGTGATTCTGAGAACTTTTCAAACCGTCCCTGTACTTAGGCACCTGAAGAGAGTATGCTAAGTATATGAGATCATGCTTAGATACGTCGGGAACAGATACTTGACCGTGGTGAAGGATTTTTTGGGGGTTAACGTATAATCCCAAATACCAACTGCCACAGCATAAGACCCGCACCCTTATTTTGAAAGAACAAAACTTTTTTTTTTAAATGTGAAGTCAAAATTATTTACAATATTTACTAACACACATCAAATTATTAGAAAATACAAATAAAAGTACTAAACAAACATTTCCAGAACGATATCCAATGAGTTCATTCATCATCACCATCATCATCAGTACCAACTTTGGAACTTTCATCACCATCACCTTCCTACGATATGTTGTCATCGCTGCCATACATAACATTAGAAATGCTACATTTTCTGAAGCTCTTCCGTATGACGTCTCCAGGGATACGATTGCATGCCGTCAAAATCCACAAACACAGCAGGTGAACTTCCGGGCACTGAATGCGATCAGTTGGCATCAGTGTGTGATTATCAGCCGCCATACATTCTGTATAGAGCTGTTTCAAGGCTGCTTTAAATGGACGGTTCACGCAGACATCCAGCGGCTGTAGCATAGACGTCATCCCGCCCGGAATGACTGCTAGGTCGGTTTTCCCATCCTTGATATTTTACTTCACAGCATCTGTTGTGTGGCCGTGGTAACTGTCAAGAGCAAGCAAGCTCTTTTGTCACAATAATGCACCAGGACGACGTTGCGACACACACTTTACCCAGTCTTCCACAAGTGAACTCTCTGTCCAGCCGGAGTTCTGAGATCTGACCATAACACCGGCAGGTAGATTTTTAGGAAGAGTCTTTCACTTGCGAACAATATACGGTGGCAATTTGGTTCCGTCGGAGAGAATACACATTACCATACACCGTTGTCTTTCATTACCATCTGTCCTAATGGCAACATTTTTTGCACCCTTAATACTCACAGTCCTGTCCACAGGCATTTCAAAGTAGACAAAGTAGACTGCCATCTGATCTTCATTGCCAATTTGGGAAAGCAAATGTGCATTTTCCTTCCGCAACTGAGAATTATGTGACGCTGAAACGACACTAACTTCTCATCGTAGGCACCAGGAAGACGCTGTGAAATTGAGGTACGCCTTCATATGCTCAACACATTTCTTTTATAAAAATTACAAACCCATCCTCGGCTTGCCTTAAACCCTTCCATTGAAAGTTCCTTTGCAATCTCTAATGCCTTTAGCTGACACATTTCGGTTGACACACCATATCCCAATTCCCGCCTTTCTGTCACATACTTACAAAGATTTTTCTCAATCTCTGGAAACTGTACACTCAGTCCACGAAAAGCTCTACGATCACCACTACAGGTTAATAGCACATTTTTCTTCTTTCTCCAATCGCGAATACACGACTCGTCCATATCGTATTTCCTACCGGCAGCACGATCACGATTTCCAATAATTTCGGCTTCCCAAACTACTTTCAGTTTCTCACTCGCAATAAAAGATCGTAAACGCTTTGTGGAACTCATGTTGATACTCCGAGAACATGCGTGAGACTGACGCCAAGCACAGAAGTAGCATATACTAAGAGCGGAGAGAGCATTGTTGCCAAGCCGCACCGGCGGTGATGCCCGATTTACGCGCATTCGGAAAGATAAATTTCCCAAATTTTAAAATAAGACCCGCACCCAATTTTTGAAGCGATATTTTCTAAAAAACAGTGGGGCTGGTATTCGAGATTATACGGTATTTGTTATTACTAGGTCTATGAATATATCAGCAGAAATGGTGGAAGTATGGACGTGATGAATGGGTTTAAGGTGCAATATAGTCATGTCACAGGATTTAAAAATATTTTGTAGTCGTAGGGCGTTGTTCTGGATTAGAAAATTTCTGTTAGTCTCCAAAAAGTATCACGTGCTCGTATGATGGTAGCAGTTTCAGTAAGCTCTCTTCTAAGTCACGGAAGTCTCGCACTGCATCAGGAGGCCTATATACTACACCTACAAGTAATTTTACAGAATTGACAAACACCTCTACAAACATATATTCAGGGGCAGTTTTTACAGCAGGAGTAAACGTGTGAACGACTCTACTCTTGAGCACAGATTTACAATATACGACAACCCCACCACCTCATCTATTCGTCCAATCATGCCTGTGAATATCATAGCCCGAGATGTCAAAGATGCTTGAGGGAATCTAACTATGGAGCCAACTCTCGCTTACAGCAGCAATATGAATTGGACTGTCTTCAAATATCGTCTGCAGTTCGTCGAGGTGAGTGACGATGGATTGATGATGATGATGATGATGATGCTTGTTGTTTAAAGGAGCCTAACATCAAGGTCATCAGCCCCTAATGGTACGAAATGAAATGACAACAAAAAGGTCAAGAAATCCACTGATCAAAATAAATAAAAATGTCATGAAAAATGAATGCATGGACATGAAACAAAAAAAAACAAGAAACAAACAATAAACAGTGGATCCGATGCAAAAACGGTCATAAATAATAGTATCACTGACCAAGGGACCACTTATAAAGCACAGACCTGAATCGATTATGCTTGATGTCTAAAGGGGTCCAAAAACCAGGTCCAAGGACCCTCAGTATGGTCCATGTCGCGAGTGAAGTAGAACCAGGATATTTCTCAATCTGCGGTACTAATCAAAGGTAGCGTAAACTCACGGTGTTCCAAACATTAAGGTACAACTCACAAGTATTGTACGTCGTAAAGGTAACGCAGACCTATGGTGTTTCTCACACAATGGCGCCACTCATAGCCAACGCAAACCGATGAGGTTCCTCACCTAGGTGTACTACGCACGGGCGCCGGCATTCCCATGGCGTTCCTCACATAGTGGGTACTAATCACTGGCAACGCAGACCCACGGTGTTGCTCACATGGGTACGACTCACGGGTACTGGAAAACCACACTGAATCTTGCTTGAGTGCTAAGAATCACAAAATTATTCAGTACCTAACAGAGTGGTACTACTCGCAAGTAAAAGCGACCCATGGTGTTCCGTGCGTGATGGTACTAATCAAAAGTAGTTTCATCGTTCTAATTCAACCATCCCTTGGTCGCCCCTTTTAGTCGCCTCTTACGACAGGCAGGGGATACTGCGGGTGTGTTCTACATGTGCGTCCCCCACCCGCAGGGGTTAGTGTGTTTGGTCCGCAAGAGGTATTTTATTTCCCTCAAGTCCGCCGGCAAGCCGGTTAGGACCCCCCTATCTGCCACCTGGGACGCGCCACGTGGAAGTTTGACCTCTCCCCCTGCTACGCCTTCGTAGCAGGTTCGACAATGGATTGGCTGTTGACATGAGCACATAAAAGGGCACGATTGAATGACTAGTTCCTTCTCAAAAATGGTTTGGGTAGAATAGGACAGAAAAATTGCTGAGAAACAGTTGGAGGCAAACCGTGTCCTTCCAGGCGTATCTTCTGGTGAAAGTGCTGTGAAGGGAGAGTGAGAGGGGTCTGGCCTACAGAACAGTGCTGAGGGTTGCAGGAGGCAGCAGGGAGGGGGACTTTTAACACTACTTCTTAACTCAGGCACGCTAAAGGAATGTAAAACATGCAGCTTACTGTAATTTCCTCGTACGTACAGTGTCCAGCTGATTTACACAAACACACATTTGCAAATATATACTAAATTAAAATTAAACTACATAGAATGCACATTGTTCACATGTTGCGTCTTTACTGATTGTAATTCCACGAGTGTGGTCACATGAAACTTCTTCCCAGATACGTGAATAGCTATTCTTCCATCTTGACTGTATGTGTTGCGCAGTCCAAAAGTGTCGTGTGCCTTGTTAAAAATGTCCTTTCTCAACCTATTGAGGGATTCAGTTAAGAGTAGTTTGGAGCCTTTCAGCTGTCGCTTAGCGCGCCAAACTTCATCCCGCTGGTAGTAGCAGAAGAATTTTATAATGATAGGCCGATTACCCTCAGTCACTACGTCAGCAGTCGATCTACACTGCCGTCCCAGTCGATGACAGCAATTGATGGAGTCGAAGGACAGTTCAAGTTTTAGTTCATTCCCATAAATGTTCTTATTAGGCGCCTCGCTCACTCCATGCAGGAGACAATTACGCCTACTGTACTGCTCCGCTTCGTTGCTCCGAGTCCTAAATTTCTAGTCGTTTCTCGATATCGGCGATGTTGTCTTTCAAAACCGAGAGTTCAGCACAGATAGAATTTCGAAATGTTCAAAAGTCCGCTTGAAGCACAGTCAGAACATCGTTGGGGTTGGTAGCGCTGCTGGTGGAACAGATATGGCTTCCTCCAGGCACGGTTAGAATTGAGCCATTTGCTTTTCGAAGCCTGTAATTCTTCCCTCCACTCCTTTCAGGGTCAACCTTCAATTGTAGTATTCTAATGTGCTGTCCTCATAACACAGCCCAAGGTCGTTGCCCTTTAGATATTGCTGCGAGTGTAAGTCGTGACCACACTGCTCGTCTGTTATTACCGTTTATCATCCATAATTTTTGTTCGAGTTACCATGGAATTGTTTGCAGATGTATTTGCATCTGTTGGTTTGTGAATAATTAAGAGAATTAACACAAAAAGAACAAAAAGAGTGGCATAACAGGACTTGATTCAAGGTTTTGTCGTGTTGCTGGAAGTTGTGTTCAGCACCTCGCTGCAGATTAGTATTTATTTATGAACATGTATTTAACATACTTTGACTTCTACAATAAGGTCAAATCCGGTACTGAAATGTGAAAGGTTTTAAGTACCTTATAATAAATAATAGTATTGATTAGGTGGAAAGTTAAACCTTTATACATGTGATCATTGGAATTATCAATGCTGGACATGAGGCTAATAGATTATCAAGATGTTAGACACTCCTACAAAAACATTAAACATAATTTTGTAAGCGAGATGCATAGTTTGAGCCTCTAGGAACGTTCTTCCTTGATGTTTTACTATGTTATTGATCTTAAAACGTATTATTCCTATACTTATTTCATTAATTATAATTGTAAAAACTTGCTTCTTTATTTTCATCATAATTATTTTTACGTTCAAACCTAACCTTAAATTTAACAGCATAAATGTTTATCATTGTTTTAGCACGTTCCCCCTTTATGAAATTTTTTCGGTCCGCACAAAATGTAATAACCAAATTTGGCTGTATGTGACCATTTATAGAATACAAAAAGTATTCTGTCAGCAGTATATAAAGATAGCTGGATATAAGGATCATGTCCAGGTGGAAGAAGTGACTAATACCAATAAAAAAATAACCCATGGCACTACAGCCCTTGAAGGGCCTTGGCCAATCAAGCGACCGCAGCTCAGCCCGAAGGCCTGCAGATTACGAGGTGTCGTGTGGTCAGCACGACGAATCCTCTCGCCGTTATTCTCGGCTTTCTAGACCCGGGCCGCTATCCCACCGTCACATAGCTCCTCAATTCTAATCACGTAGGCTGAGTGGACCTCGAACCAGCCCTCAGGTCCAGGTAAAAACCCCTGACCTGGCCGGGAATCGAACCCAGGGCCTCCGGGTAAGAGGGAGGCAAGCTACCCCTACACCACGGGGGCGGCAACTAATACTAATGAAGTACTGAAATTTAATTATGACAATGAAGATGTTCATAATAAGATACAAAATTTGAAAACTAGGAAAGCTGCTGGAATTTATAAGATTTCTGGGGATATACTAAAGGCAATGGGTTGAGAAATAGTACCATTTACCGTAGCTGTCGCGTTTATGATTTGGCAAACCTGTGCTGTAAAATACTGACTTTTCCATAAAGAAAGCGTTTTTTAAGAAGTTGTTGGGCTACTTCATCAACTCGCTTATAATGTAATGCACTGTGCTGTGCGACATGTTCAGGTCTCTAGCGACCATCAGTGTACTGGTGCGCAGGTCTGTGTCAACCATGTCCAGTACAATGGGTCTACCCGAATTTTGCACAAGCCTGTCTCACTGGCTTTACATTCGACGCAAATCACTTGACTTCAGTCCGTTTTACTAAAGCCCGAAAAGTGTATGCACAAGGGCGCCTCCCTTCTCGTTCTGGATGCCTCTCAAAATCTAGCAGCCTCCCTTCCAACTCCAAATTGCAAAAACTACAAAATCTTGACATAAAATTGTACAACTGAACAGTGCATTATGTGTCTGGCTGCCACATGATAACACTGGTAACACCCATAATCAAACGTATGTCTGTTATATCTGACGGTGTCAGTACACGTTGGGCCCTGAAACGCCATATAAGGGAGACTACTTCATACAATACTGTGTTTACGTGGAGCGAGGCTTATCACAACTCACCTTTCTATCGTCCTTATTTTAACTTTTTCCTGCGAAGACTAACCCTCCCGTCACACTCAGTTGTGTCGACTGGTCCAGCTACACCAGGGTGAAGCTCGTTTCACTAGACATGACGGCAGCCATAGCAATTCTGGCACTTGTCATAATGATACATGTCTACATGTCATTCTTCCTGTAAAAAAAAAAAGAAAAATTGTAATTAGTCCACCTTGGCCAATACAATAAATGTTAAGTAAAAACACATTAAAGGTACATGTATTGGTTCTATTAGCCTTCTTCAGTCTTGAAGACAATACATTAAGTTTACCGAATACTCTAAAAACACACTGCGCAAGAAGTCCAAATGAAAGAATTAAACTTGAAAAGTTTTAACCACTCAACGTGAAGTCCCGTACACTACACGCAGACTCACCAACGCTCTGTCGCGGAGTGACATACATTGCATGCGCGTAGCAGCTTCTGATTTGTGCTTCTATCTAGCGAATATTCCATGAACTATTACAAATGAAGTAAGATCTATATACATACAGAAGCACTGATCTTTCATTTGATGCATATATCTATCAAGTTTTTATCGATCACATATGATATAACGCGTCTGAAAAACCAAGTCCTGTTGTTGACATGATGGCAGCTGGACGTTTTCTTGTGATCGTGAATTTAAAAATGAACTATGTTTTAACGAATGATGATACGGTAAGGTTAGTTTCGTTAATCAAGGACCAGTCAATATCGATCAAACAACCATATTAACCTATCATGGTTAAGTTTATCAACAATTAGTAGTCGTATTGATAAATACTACATAACTAAAGTTATAGAGTATTATATTTCCGATCATTTATGTCTTATACATTGTTACCATACCGGCTATGATCAGAGATATTCATGAATTTGGATTTTTGTTACCAAGTCCTTATCAGCGTAAGGTCACGAGAAATTCGGTTAAACAGGATTTAATGAAAATCGGTATGTAAAGTCGGAGAATAAGGAACTACAGTCTATGCTATACATAATTTTATAAGACGCCCTAGCATCACAGAGTCTAAAGAAAACAGTGTGAAGGCCTACAACATAGAAAGCTCACAAAATTGATCAACTGACCATTGCTGTGATGTGCTTTGTCTTCTGTTTCCACTCATCTCCGATAGATAGGATTACTGCTGCGTACTGAGATTGTTTTTAAATTTGCCTTACATCACACCGACACTGTTAGGTCTTATGGTGACTATGAGATAGGAAAGGGCTATGAGTGTATAGGAACGGCCTCGGCCTTAATTAAGGTATAGCCCCAGCATTCGCCTGGTGTGAAAATGGGAAACCACGGAATAACATCCTCGGGGCTGCCGACAGTGGGGTTCGAACCTACTATCTCCCGGATGCAAGCTCACAGCTGCGCGCCCCCAACCACACGGCCAACTCGCCCGGTCATATGAGTGTAACAGTCTGCCTAAATATTGGCAGGAAGTAGCCGGGGATTTAGGTAATTCTTCTTTAGCAAGCCATTCCCGTTTCATGAACACACTAATGCAATAAAATACAACAGGTTTTCAGCCATCGGCCAACACATGCATGATTATAACCATAATTTCACCAATATCGAACAGGACATGGACATCCTCGAATTAGCAAACAAGGGCCCTTTACTCAACATAATGGAAAATTACTACATACACCTAGACCAATACTTCAACGCCAGTCACAATCTCAATGAAATCTCAGAGAAACCCAACATACTCTTCGATCTATTCATTACTTTCCTCAGAAACAATAATGCAGCCAACCAAAACTCAATCCTAAGTCTAATCAAAGGTACTTTTCCGAGACAATTACCCTTTTTCCCGCACCCTTCAGCCCCGCCTTAAAAAGCTCCCCACCCCCACCTCACCCCAAGCCACCCCCACTCTTCCTAACCCCCTCCTAACCCGCACGCGCCTGCCCTCCTCTCTGCCCACACTTCTCTCCCCGCCACCAATCGCACACCATCAGCTATACTACACACACCGCAGCGCGAGGTAAGCGTCCTTTCACTTTATGTTAACCTTTTCCTATCTCCATTTTTTGTTTTTACCGACTTTCTCCATTTAAACAGGTCCAATTTGGTTTCCGCTAAGAACTGAGAATCAATATATCCACGCGCAGTTTCCACCTTCTTCTCAACCAAAAATTCAAAAACAACTTCATGTCCAACAATCAACAACGCAACTGACCAACACAGCTTTAACACACCAAATACCTAATTTCTCCGCTTAAGTGATCAGTGTCAAGCCAACTCGACATTAAAAGAGTATCACTCTTAACTCTCCAGACTTTGTACATACTTGTATATATGTTTATATGTGTTATTTTACATTGTTTCTTTAGTACGAGGACTACTGACATCCACGAGGTTATATTTTTACAACTCTAAGCACCCCACTAGTACTTTGTTCCAAACTTGTTTGTATATATATTATTATTTACTACTCACCTGTACCATACTAACATTTCTCATCTCATTACCAAACTTCACTTTATAAATTATAAAATCCATATGATTATTACAGTTAAAAATAACATGTTTTAGGATTCGACAAAATACTTATGTATGCTTTAATACGGCTGACGATGACCCCTAGGTGGGTCGAAACTAGTTCCATGTAATTTATAACATTGTAAATACATATTAGTACTGAATAGGTGGAAACCATACTGTGTTACTATTCATAGACTACTGGTACATAACACACTGGTTCATCACACCATTCGAGCTATTCAATCCCTGCTCTGAGGCACTGATTGGAAAGAGAAATGTGCATATTTAACAGAATATTGGCAGACGAGTGTTCACGGCTGTCTGCGGCCTGGTCATTCCAGCTCTGGAACTTTGGAGTGTTAGATCAGCACCATAGTACTGTTTGTTAAAAGTGAGAAAATGCGCAGCTCTTCATTTGATCGAGTATTTTAAATGATAACATTGCTTTTAACCCATTTATGCCCAAGAATTTATTTTTTTACAATTTTATGGTTTTGACTACTGGAATCAGTTTATTTATGTCCGAATATACCCCAAAAATTGTTTAAAAAATATTTGTTGTTGTTGTTGTTTAAAAATTATAGCATGGGTCATAAACGACCCACTGGGCATGGACCCCAGGGGCATACCTCCAACAGCGGCTTTGGCTATTTTCATGTTTGGGTTCATGACGGTATATGTTTAATGATAAAATAAGAACAACTAGTGTATTTTATGACTGATTATTAGTGAAAAATGAAAATGACATATCTACTACAGAGGCAAATATTATAAAGCCCATAGAAAATGCTAATAAGAGGTCACTCTTCACTAAATGCCATAAGAAGGAATCTCTCCTAAAAATGTAAAGAGTATCAAAATTTAACATTAACATTTAACATTAAGAATATAAAATAGACTATCAGTCGAGTTTCCTAGTCTGTCTTACACATTCCTTTGAATACTCAGTACTGAAATGGCACAACAGGCTTTAGCATCATTATTATAAAACATTTTGTCTTGCATTAAAAATAATTGAATCAGTCAAAATTACTAAAGCAATGGCGCTAAAAATACGTTTTCATTTTCACAGTGCACTTTACTTCTTGTGGAATTCTCCAAAACAATAATGGTGTAAGGCAACAGCACATCTTTGGCATGCTCGGAGAGTTTTACTTTTGCAGACGTGACAACGTCGCCGGGGCTGATTGTCCACCAGAAGATGACTACCGGCATGGCTTCAGTCACTGGTGGACTCGTGTTAACATTGCGAGGAGGGCTTCCATACTTCTCTAAGAAGCTGGTCACAACGAATCGTTGGAACGCCAGGGCGTCAAGCTTCATGCCGTGAGATTTCGACAAAATCCAAGCATTGCTCATCACAACGTCTAGAAGCCAGAGCAGAATTGGCATATACCATATTTTGCCTCTCATGCTGATGCGGAAAGTAGATACACTGTTGTCCATTTGATCTACTCCTCCCATGTTCTTGTTGTACTTAGAAACAAAATTTGGCTGTGGTATATCCACAGGTTTTTTCCTGTGCTGTTCACGACGTTTACTTTCCATGTCACAGCCACTATTTGGTCTTTTTTGTCAACTGCACTTTCAAAGTATCCCCTTTCTTTTTTATTCATCGTCTTCTTGTCTGGCAATGGGCAGCCTCCATCCGGTTAGCCCGAAACATGCCAGTGCATCGCATTCCTCGCTTTTTTAACTCCGACAACAACTTTGAGCAAGTAAAAAATGTATCGCCGTAAAAAGAGAAGCATACACTGGGGTAAAACTTAAATAAAACATCGCAGAATTTCAAAACAACGCTTTCCCATAAGCCAACATCTTTAGAGTGGTTTTCGTTAGCTTTTGCACCTTGATAAATAGTCTTGTGCTTCAGTCCCTAGTTGGGACCCACTCATTTTGTCTGGATTGCAGCAATCATCTTTGTCGCCCGAATAGGGTTATCATCCGGAGGAGTGATAAAAACATCCACTAATGTTCCAGGAACATCGCTGGCAGTCAATACCTCAAGCTCTGATAGAATTTCAGCAGTAGTTAAATTTTTTCGCCTGAAAAACAGGAAATAAATATTTAAAAACTGTAATTTGATAATTAGTTAATGAATGGATGACTTAAAAGTGCTCCGAATAGTTGATATTGTTTCAAAAACAGTAATTTAGAACATTTTCCACCAATCCCTTGTGTTGTAACCATCTCAATGCAAAAATACGTTAAAGTACTATTGTTCTATGGTTTGTGCCCAGCGGATCATTTGCGACCCACACTATGGTATTCGTGGTGTATTGTAAGAACGAATTGACATATTGAAATAGTAAAGGCATCTAAAGATGCGTCAGATATCCCCGAACATCAACACACTGAACACTACATTTTAAAACTTTTAACCACTTTACTTACCAATAACGGCGAGAGCGTGGTGCAGGTTCCACCATGACTCAACTAGCTGCAGTCTTACTACACACACTGAATGCGCTACCAACGCGAAACAACGTTCGGCAGAATTTTTTCTTTCGGGTGGGTCGCAAATGACCCGCTGGGCATAAATGGGTTAATCGCTACATCCCTACTGACGTTTTTGTAATGACCTATGTAGATTTTAGTTAGGAAAACCACAAAGTCAGTCTTCCTGAGAATCCCGTAACGAAGCACGAGTACATCAGCTTGATGATGATGCTTGTTGTTTAAAGGGGCCTAACATCGAGGTCATCAGCCCCAAATTGTACGAAATGAAATAACAAAAAATTCAAATTCATCCACTGACCAAAATACAATTTTAAAAAATCATGAAGAATGAATGGATGGACATGAACCCAACAAAAACAAAAAAACAAACAAAAAGCAGGGGATCAGACTCAAAAAGAAGGTAGGTAGAGTATTACTGACCAAGGGACCATTTATAAAGCACAATGATGCTTGATGTCTGAAGGGGTGCTAAAATCACGCCTAAGGCCCCACAGAATGGTAAATGTCGCGAGTAAAGTAGAACCAAGGTATTTCTCATGTTGGGGTACTAATCAAAAGTAGCGAAGACTCACAGTGTTCCACACAAGATGGTACTACTCACAAGTATTGCAATTCGTACAGGGAACGCAGACCTATGGTGTTTCTCACACAATGGCAGCACTCAGAGCCAACACAAACTGGTAAGGTTCCTCACCTAGGTGTACTAGTCACAGGCGCCGGTATTCCTGTGGTGTTCCTCACATAGTGGGTACCAATCACAGGCAACGCTGACCCACGGTGCCGCTCATATGGCGGTACAACTCACAGGCTACGCCCAGACCCGCGGTGTTGCTCACATGCGTACGATGCACGGGTACTGGAAACCACCAGGCCAGGCTTTTTACTGCAACTAATCACAAACCTATTTCGTACCAATTTAGTGATACTACTCGCAAGTACATGCAACCCCTGGTGTTCCCCGCATGATGGTACGAATCAAGAGTAGTTTCATGGTTCTAATTCAATCATCGCTTGGTCGCCCCTTGTAGTCACCTCTTACGACAGGCAGGGGATACCGCCGATGTATTCTACATGTGCGTCCCCCACCCGCAGGGGGTAGTGTGTGTGGTCCGCGAGAGGTATTTTATTTCCCTCAAGTCGGCCGGCAAGCCGGTTAGGACCCCTCTATCCGCCAGCTGGGACGTGCCACGTGGGAGTATCACCTCTCCCCCTGTTACACCTGCGTAGCAGGTTCGTGGGGTACAGCAGCTAGTAGATATATATATAAAAACAACCACTCTTGAAATCTCGGTGATAAGTATCAATATGTCCTATGTTATTATCAAAATAAACGTCCTGAAGTTGATGATGATGATTGTTGTTTAAAGGTGCCTAACATCGAGGTCATCGGCCCCTAATGGTACGAAATGAAATAACGTTTTAATTCATCCCCTGACCAAAATAAAATTAAAAATTACATAAAGAATGAATGGATGGACATGAACCCCCCCCCCACCCAAAAAAACAGTGGATCAGACTCAAAACAAGATTGTAAATAATAGTATTACTGACCAAGGGACCACTCATAAAGCACAATGATACTTGATGTCTAAAGGGGTGTAAAGTTATGTCTAAGGCCCCACAGAATGGTACATGTCACGAGTAAAGTAGAACCATGATATTTGTCATGTTGGGGTACTAATCAAAACTAGCGAAACTCACGGTGTTCCACACATGATGATACTACTCACAAGTATTGTACGCCGTACAGGTAACGTAGACCTATGGTGCTCTCACACAATGGCGCCACTCATAGCCAATGCAAACCGATGAGGTTCCGCACCTAGGTGTACTAACCACACATCCCGTGGTGTTCCTCACATAGTGGGTACTAATCACAGGCAACGCAGACCCACGGTGTCACTCATATAGTGGTACAACTCACAGGCAACGCACAGACCCGCGGTGTTGCTCACATGGGTACGACTCACGGGTACTCGAAATCCACAGTGACCCTCTCACAGCTGCTACTAAGCACAAACCTATTTTGGACCTAATGTAGTGGCACTACTCACAAGTAAAGGCAACCCATGGTTTTCCCCGCATGATGGTACTAATCAAAAGTAGTGTCATGGTTCTCATACAATCATCCCTTGGTCGCCCCTTTTAGTTGCCTCTCACGACAGGCAGGGGATACTGTGGGTGTATTTTTCATCTGCGTCCCCAACCCACAGAGGGCAAAGAGCGAGAGAAAAGAAGAAGAAAGAAGGGATCCATCGCTTCGAAAGATGAAGTAACTTACGAAGAAAAGCAAGGGTCATGAAGGGCGTGAAAATGAAAGACTCCCTAGGCCTCGAATGCTCTAATACCGTCGGGGTCGGAAAAGAACAAGAGTTGACCAAGGGAGGTCGGACAGGATAGACGAAAGTGAGGAGCCTGGCACAAGTAAGTTGAAGCAATGCCAAGGCTCAGCTAAGGGCCCCGTGGTCGCCAATCCACACTCGCAAGTTGAGAGCCCCTTGGGCCCCTTTTAGTCGCCTCTTACGACAGGCAGGGGATACTGCAGGTGTATTCTACATGTGCGTCCCCCATCCGCAGGGGGTAGTGTGTTTGGTCCGCGAGAGGTATTTTATTTCCCTCAAGTCCGCCGGCAAGCCGGTTAGGACCCTCCTATCCGCCACCTGGGAGTATCACCTCTCCCCCCTGCTACGCCAGCGTAGTAGGTTCGTGGCAAAAACAAGAATTCATGAGAGTATTTCTGATTGTAATTTAGGAAACACTCCCAGAATTGCTGTCAGCAGATCCCTTGTTCAACATGTTACTGGCATAATTGGAAAGCAAAGGGAAAGAAGAGACAGCGAGGATAAACGGTCTGTTCAAGCCAAATTTAAGGAATTTAAAATAAAAAAACTTTTGCACCAGTAACCTTGTCCCATCGAACTGAGTGTCTTCGTCCACCACATGTAAACATTTAGTTGCAATGAAGAAACAGCAGGGAAGGTGAGGAGGGGCACACAGGTGTACCGAAAGAGAGACACAGCACTACTGCTCAATATCGAGAAGTGGGGTTTTGCACTGTGGACAACCTAGCGATGTAGAGGCAAATTTGATAGTATACCAAAACGTGCCACTATTCATGGAATCCATGAACAGTCTTTTGCACCTTGCGCCACACTTGCACCCTACGAGAGCCAGGTCTAGGAGTTAGACAGTCTTTGTGCCAGCTATTCTCCGTGGCTTTAAGTTCTTTATGTTCTGCACAAGTCACTACCGTGTACTAAGTTTTGTTCGGCTAGATTTGTGCTTCTATAGTAGTGAAGGTCATGTAACGAGTTATCAATTGATGAAAATTGGTAATGCTTGTAGCTCAAAACTGAAAATGTATAAAACCCAACACTCGGCAACGACCTGTCTCCTACGCTTTTTTAAATGTCGCACCGACACAGATAGGTCTTATGGTGATGATGGGATAGAAGAAGCCTAGGAAGAGGAAGTAATAATAATAATGTTATTTGCTTTACGTCCCACTAACTACTGCGGAGACGCCGAGGTACCGGAATTTAGTCCCGCAGGAGTTCTTTTACGTGCCAGTAAATCTACCGACACAGGGCTGTCGTATTTGAGCACCTTCAAATACCACCGGACTGAGCCAGAATCGAACCTGCCATGTTGGGGTTAGAAGGCCAGCGCCTTAACCGCCTGAGCCACTCAGCCCGGCAGGAAGGAAGTGACCGTGGCCTTAATTAAGGTACAACCCCAGCATTTGCCTGGTGTGAAAATGGGAAACCAAGGAAAACCATCTTCAAGGCTGCCGACAGTGGGATTCGAACCCACTACCTCCTGGATGCAAGCCCACAGCTGCACGCCCCTAACCGCACTGCCAATTCGCCCTATCTACGAAATTTTACTGGGTTACTGTACACATAAGTATTAGTAAAATTTCACAATTCTGGTTGTTTAGAATGATTTCACAATGATTATCATGAGATTCTTCAATCATCAATCAATCACTATCGAACTTTGGTTAGGTTGAATGGAGAATCCTACCTTCCAATACTTGTTTGTTTTTTACTGCTAGTCAAAGAAATTGTGTATCATAATCCAGCTTAAAATCTAATTACATTACAGTATTTAAAAAAGTATGTTCCATTTGTAATGTGGAACATCTTCAGCTAAAAAGGATACAAAAACTGGCATAAACAAAATAGAAAACAATTACGATGATAAGATAAAATGTCCCTTCACGTTGGGTTAAAACCTCAACAAGTCATTGTTCAAGTTTGAGATTAAAAATCTGACGTAAGGAATCTTCTTTCTTTACAAGCTGGGGAAGTACGTACTTTTAATATCTTGAAAGATGGACTTTAAAGGTAAAATTTAAAATACGATGAACAGGAGACACTCCTATAGAATAACCGAAGTTGAGGTTAAGATTTTTCCTTATAAGGTTTTAAGATATTGATGTCTGCAACAAAAGAAATGAAAATTTGTTTTAAAAGAGGAAATAAAGAAAAAAATCCTTGTAAATATACAGTGGTGGAGTGTCTAAGGAACAATGAAAATGCCTGCCCCCAGCAGGTTCCGATATGTTTACCTCTTCCCTTATGTCGTCAGCTGACAGTGTGTGTGTGTATGGCTATGAGAGGAGCACGAGACAAAAGAGGGGAAACGGGGGGGCGAAAGTAGGGGAAATGTGATGGCAGGGAGACGTACAGGAGGTTTCTCCAGATGCTTTTTGATGGCCTTCCTATATAAATCTAGGTTGGAAGCCTCTTCCAACAGTAATTGGTTATTTTCATTAAAATTCTGACTAGGGTTTTGCTTTTGTTTCCTAAAATATTCATCAATTTATCCTTATTTAAAGTTCACAAAATGCTTAAGTCTCTTTCAATTGCAGCCAAACTATGATAATATTCGGTTATGTGTAAACTCATAGCCGAATATCCCTTGCATTTTTCGGCATTTACATGTTCCTGGTATCTCACTAGGAAAGTTTTAATTACGTTATCACCTTACAGTTAAGGGGCAAACAATGTATTATCAGCCCAGTCTTAAGTTTCCACGCCGAGGATCACAAGGTACCATTTCAAACGGCAAATATGTACATCAGATCACACCTCGCAAACGGCTCATTATTATTTATAACAACGGAATATTAGGTTTCCCAATGTTATTTTGTTAAGAATGAAGCCACATTTTCCAGCTTTAAAGCTTGAAAGGTTTTCAGTCCGCCGAAAACACTAGTTACAAAATATAACATAACAGTTTAATAGTGTGGAATTTCTAAAAGTATGATAATGTATTATAATTAGTGTTTTTGGCAGATTGTAAAAACTTTGAAAATTACATTCCCACTGTTATACAACTGGGTGTGCTAGATCCATGTGCATTCACTTCTTTGTTTCTCTCAGAGATGTAAGTAGTTGGCTCCTTGCAGTTTCCGCGATCCTCCTGTCTAAACATGTTTACCAACACGATATACTGGCAATGAAGTGTTCGCTTTTACTTTAGTGCCCTGTGGGCCTGTCAGACCCAACCATGCAGAAATGCTTGATTTGTCTTCATGTTATTCTGTCATTTTTTCAAACAGCATTAATAAAAACACTTTATGTTAGTTCCTAAAGCAAATCTGGGGTGAAGGAAGAAGAGCATGAAATATTGGGAATAAAAGTGTGTGGTGTGCGTATTGCAGACACAAAGATCCACTACTCGTGCAGCCAATGAAAAAAGTACTGGTCAGTGTTTGGAGAACGCTGTATTTCTGCGGAATATCCTTGAATATGACATGTAAATGTTCCACTGAACTGAACAAACAGTTAGGACTAAAGGCAAAAGTTCAGTAACTACAACAATTTTTCATTGCACATATCTAGGCGAGATTGCACCGTCATTTGTTTGTTTCTATCTGACTTCTCGCAACAGTAGTGATCGTGCGGTGCACAGGGCTGCCAACTGTTGATCTTAACAACTGGTCGTACATTGTTAGGGAACGAATCTCGTACGGTGATAGCAGCTAGTGACCCCATTGATCTGGACTGGTTGGGTCCGGATAGTGACAAAGACATTGGTCTGGATTGGTTAGGTCCAGTTGGAAACAAAGGGACTACGATCAAGCAAAGGGCGCCTGGGGGCATAAGCACCCAGGTTAGGGCCGCGAAGCGGCTGTTAGGCCTCAGGCATTTAGTACGGCGATAGCAGAGTATTCTATAATCAATAGTGGTGAAAAGCTGACGCTGAAAAAAGAATAAATTGTTCAGGGTAGGTAGCTTCTCAGGATCGAGAGTGCAGTGCATTTAATGTGCCATCTGCCCACTAATGACTGATGATTGTTTTCTAATTACCTCTGTTGGTATTGATATGGCTTTGTGCGGTGGGTGTGTGATTAGTATTTTACTGGGTTACTGTACACATAAGTATTAGTAAAATTTAGTATTTGTGGTTTTGCTTGCAATTATGAGAAATGCAGCGATTTAGTGGAATTCTATCAGCAACACAGCTTGCTTTCTAGTAAGAGAGTGTGTGAGAAATGTGGTCGGGACGTTACATTGACTGTGCTTAAGAAAACCAATCCAACAATTTTCAACTGTCGTCGGAAAAAACAAAGAGGGTACCCAATGCTGTTGGTACACAAGTGTGCAGAAAAATACTTTCTTTGTTGACTTTAAGTTATCCCTATTTGAAATTGGTTACTTTTCAGCTCTATGGTGCATATTGCCTAAATTTCTCGGCCCGACTATCAAGTTGGAGTTGGGTTTTACCTAAGCAACCTTCGTTGACTGGTGCAACTTTTGTAGGGAAGTTTATGTGGCGTGGGTGGACATGAATAAGAAAAAAATAGGTGGTCCTGACGTAGTCATAGAAATTCACAAAAGCCAATTCGGGAAGTCGTAGTACACTCGAGGTAGGTGTATGGTGGACAATGGTTATTTGGAGAGGTCGAGAGAGACAACCGTAAAAACTTTTCTGATGCATTGAAAATTACACACGTGTTCAGCACTCCATTTTGAACATTTTCAGGTCCCGAATAGATGAGGAAAGCATGAAACTTGTAATTCATATCATGGAAGTTACAAGTTTTGATTATGTTATTGATATAAGACAATATATTTTCATAGGTTATGGTATGTTGTTGGGAAGAACAACAATTTGGGGACAAGCAAAGTGGGTCTGGGGGCATAAGCCCCGTGAAGCGGCCTTAGGCCTCTAGATTCCACTGCAAACACCATTGGTCTGGACTGGTTAGGATAGGGGCTGGACAAGAGCATTAGTCTGGTTAAACCTGTCATATGGGGACAAGCAGTCGAAACTAGAGACTTGAGGCCACTTTCATTGCTCCTCTCAACACCATACCATAACCGACGAAAATAAATTGTCTTAAATCAATAACATAAACAAAACTTGTAACTTCCATGAATTGCTTTGAAGTTTCCATGCTTTCCTTACCTACTGTAAGTTGACGCTTTCCTCTACAGTAAAAGTGACCCGACTATCCTATAACACCTCTGGAAACAAAGATTGCTATGATAAATACAGCCCTCCTACTTAATTATAAGTAATTATTACCAATACTATCCATAAAATCATTAAAAATCCTACATTTCGGGACCTGAAAATATTCGAAATGGGGTGTTGAACACACGTAATTTTCAATGCTATATTATTATTTCCAGTCCCCTACTTCTTCATCACCACCTACGTGTTAAACATAATATTGTGTAAAAATTCAGTGGTAACGAAACATGCATTTCAAAATAGTACCTATGTGATTAAATTTATTGATTTTGTGATCAAAATATGATGATGCTGCATTTATTACAATGAGAATGACGAGATTTAAGTAATTTTAAGTATAAAACAAGTATTTCAGAATAGGTCTGCGAAACCCAACCCGTGCACTCGTTCAGTAGTGAGTAAACGAGCAATGTTGAGAAGTACACAATTACATTCAGCATACCATAAAATACATTACAAAACCTACTCCCGGAAAACTTGCTTCTCGGCGCTACAAAAGAAAAGTAAATAATATGAATGTTTACCTCGTATTATTTCCTGGAGACTGGTCTGGTGAAGACCATGGCTAGAAACCCACTCCTAGCCTCCTAAAATATACATTTACAATTAACGAATGATGAGCAGATAACAAAACAACATTCGTCGTACATTATTTACACCATACGGTATGACAGCCGGCAACCAGATGATAGAACACAGAAGGCACAGCCACATACCAAAACTTTCACCTCCTTTCACCCGAATCCGACCCACAAAGACGTAGCGTCCGTAGCGAGATCTGACATGGCATGATTTCAGCCACGGCCATCTAGATCAATGTCACGCACGGCGCGCCTACACCATCCTCACAATCGTTCGTTAAGCAAACCGCTTCAATCCCATATGATGCCTGCTCAGTGCGCGAGAATTACAGGGAAAAACAGTAGGTATACAGCGTACAGGTACACCAAGACCGACTACAATATATCAGACCTTACTGCTACTCTCGATTGGGAGGAAAATGGCGACTTCGTGGGCGAGCGTTTGGGATATGTGGTTGGTTCATATCTGTGTTTACATTCTGTAAAGAGTGTTATTTTGATCGAGTTTATTGAAGTATAAAGTATATGTTTGATAAAATAGTAATCTATAACGGTTTATTATTATGGTGCTTTGTTAGGAGTTTATATGATGGTATTTTTGATGTATAATAGTGTTTATATTGCCGTGCTGTATTTCACAAAATGGGTCGTTCCTGCTGCGTTCGTGGTTGTAGATCTAATTATACCGTTGCTGAAGCTTTTAAATTCCCTGAAATGGATAAGGATTATTCACCGGGAGAATTTGGAAATCAGAGACCAAACTATCGTATGCTATGTGTGTAACAAAAATTTGTGGTTAGGGAAGATCTCTTTCCAACCGATAATGGTGAGCCTATTCGTTTTTGTTTTCGTATTCAGTCGGAGTAATTTCATGTAAGTTGACGATAAGTACTAGTTTCTATGTAGAATATAAGTGTGTGAGTGTATTTATACGGCTCGGTGGTCACTAGAATCTGTAATTATAGGCAGTCATGTGAGAATATATTAGTTTTGATCGTGTTGTGAACCGGATTTAAATCGAACTATGGAAATGCCTCTCATATACATCTATTCTTAAGTTCTCCAAGGAATAAAACATTACGAGAGAAGTGGATTAGGAACATACATCGTAAATATTTCTACAAAAGAGTAGTGAGCATATGTCATCTGAGAGTAAGTCTGAGATTAGGGAAGACTATTTTTTCTAATTCTAAATGGTTGAGCTATTCGTATTCCTCGAAAAAATAATTCATTTAGATATTGATAATTGAAATGGTGATGTTCCTTCAGTGTCTATGTGCTTCAAAGTTTCGTGTGATTTAGATGCAATTGTATTTTGAAAGAATCTGTGCTTGCCTGCGGGAACATTTGGCTAGATCTTGGTGTATGACAAAACTTATAGTGCGATAGATGAAGCAATCTGAACACTGTTACACAGAAGAAATAGTGACTTGCAGGGATGGTGGTGGTGGTGATTATTGTTTTAAGAGGAAATACAACTAGGCAACCATCCTCTATATAACATTAATCACAGAGAAAGAATGGAAGGGGTCCGACACTTCGAAAAATGAAGGTATCGGCCGAAGGAAGACAAGGGCCACGAAGGGCATAAAAATGAAAGACTCCCTAGGCATCCATACGTAATACCATCGGGGTCAGAGAAGAACAAGTGTTGACCAAGGGAGGCCGGATATGATAGATGAAAGTGAGGAGCCTGGCACAAGTAAATGGAAGCAATGCCAGGACTCAGCTGAGGGCCCCGTGGTCGCTCCAGAGTTCAGAGCCCCTGGGGCCCCTTTTAGTCGCCTCTTACGACAGGCAGGGGATACCGTGGGTGTTATTCTACCGCCCCAACCCAAAGGGGGGATTTTCAGGGATTAGGTTTGTTTGTAACTCAGGGGTTTTATTGTACCAATATCTTCCGATTCATGCTGTGGATGTCTGTTATCAAGCAGTCTACACCAAATTGTAGCTCGTCCATGTAGGTTAAAGACATCGTTGTTTAGAGTCAATAGAGTTGTTTTACTCATGTTCTTCAATGGGGAAAATCTTATTATATATTTCGTGTCTGAACGCTTCATTGCTAAGTTTACCACCATGGTTGGAAGTGCTTCTATATCATGTCAACATATGATATAAGAGTTTCCAGTAAGGAAGGCTTAACATCACCGGGGCTGTTCATTGGGCTGGCATAATTATTTCGGGTGTACTTCATTTTCATCATTTTCATAGAGTGCTAAACATTAGAAATTGTCCACCACTGCGAAACTAAGACAACACGTTATGTTTCATAGTTCTTATGAGAGTGAATAAATTGAGGAATTTCGCACCTTAAATTATTTTTAAACATTCAAAATGATGTTATAAATATTATTTTAACAGTTTTATAATGTATTTCCATCTATCCAGCGAAGTGTAATCTAAGAGAAAACGTTATTTGATTAAGTGACATTTCGAAATAATCAGCTTGTTGTTCTCTTTTGCTGTGGGGCTGTCCATCTATTCTAGCAGAATATGCGTGATTCTAGTTGATCATATGTGATGAATACTTGTTCGCGAAGCGTTTTCATAGGTGCAACAGTGATTTTCCTTATGATGTTATATTTATCATGTTAAATTACCTACCACCGTTTGCAAAATATGTACGTGATCTTTTCTTAGTTTCTGGCGGATTGAACCAGATATTGTGTAGCTCTTTCAGTGGTATCAATACAAGTAATTTAATGTGACGCCGGGCTGAGTGGCTCAGGCGGTTGAAGCTCTGGCCTTCTGACCCCAACTTGGCGGGTTTGATCCCGGCTCAGTCCGGTAGTATTTGAAGGTGCTCAAATACGTCAGCCTCGTGTCGGTAAATTTACTGGCATATAAAAGAACTCCTTTGGGACGAAATTCCTACATCTCCCAAAATCGTGAGTTGGTTTATCGTCGAAATGAAGTTATTGCGTGCTACCCTAACCTTCATCAGTCGGCAGCTACTGCGCCCACGACGTCCACCATCTTCGTTTTGATATTACGGTCTGATATATTGTAGTCGGTCTTGGGTACACTATTTTACATTAGTTGAATGAGAGCAGGACGAACAGAAACGACTTCCTCTGAATCGCATATGAACAGCAGTGTCACCAACCCGATTTTCTTTAATATGCTACATCATCATCCTGCAAGAGCTAAATGATTTATTGATGTTTGTTGTTTAAAGGGGCCTAACATCGAGGTCATCAGCCCCTAATGGTACGAAATGAGACGAAATGAAATGACAACTTAACATTCCAAAATCCTCCACTGACCAGAATTCAAAGCATGAGGGCGAAGAATGAATATGTGACGTTACTCGCAGCCCCTGCTCCTCTAGCCACGAGCAATGTAAGTTCTGTGATGTAGTCCTATATAACCGCTCTTTATCTTCTATGGTGGCTTGGGCGGAGTTCGACAGGGGGGGGGGGGGCAAAATTCGCAGTAGTGGAGAGGTAGTGGGAGCAAAATTCAAATTTTCCGAAGCGAAGCGCATTAAACCATAAAGAAGAAGAAACTTTGTCCACCGTAACGCTTCTGCATTTGGATCAAGTGCTTTATGAACGAAGGCTTAATTTTTATTTTATTTGTGGTAAAATTCTGTGAATGTGTGTTTGTAAGTACAGTAAGTATTTCTTTTACACCTCGTGTTCTGACCATCCCTGTTTTCATTTTTGTATTTTTGGGTAGAGTTCGTACTAACGAGTGCTTTTATTTTGCGGCAGTAGCGTTTCACTGCACTCCACATGTTCTGAGCGGGGCTATTTTAAATCCGCCTCGTGTTTACTGCCATTGGTAAAACTTCCGCAAGCGGGCCGGGCATGGCGCGCCTCGCACTCCGCTCGCTGTACGCACGGAGGCTTGGCGGCGGGTGATGCTGTTACCAACTGTTGAGGAAAAGTGACGATACGTTACAACCACTAAATTAACTTTTTTCTTGCCGTGCGGGCAGTATGCGCCGCGGCGATAGTTAAGAGCATCTCGAAGGGAGTGTGGCCCCCAAAGGGGGCCACTGTTCTCATAGAGCTTGGCCTGGATTTAAAAAAGAGCTCATGACAGAGCTTGGCCTGGATTTAAAATGATAGGTTACAGCTACTAAATTACATTTTTTTCTTGACGATCGAGTGTTTATATTTTGCGCGGTATGGTATCCCTGTGGCGACCGACCATGCGGCCTCTAGCGGGGAAAAAGTTACATAGGCTTCTTCACAGCTGATCGGAGCTGGCCAATGGGAGTAAAGATAATGGTGGTAATTTCTTCCTTCATGCTGTATTACTTTCTGTTTTCCTATAAAAGAAAGAATGGTTTTGGGGGCGGGATGGTGGGATTATAGCAAGCGTAGAGGAAGGATCTCTCCTCTCAGGCACTCCAGGTATTGTAAAACGTTCCTTTTCAATCTTTACTAATGATGACCAATGCCGGCCCGCTTGCGGAAGCGCCACCCGCCCATTATTTAATTTAACGTATAGTGATGCTTTCTTCTGTTGCAGGTTATGACTTTCGAATATCGCTGTTTTCCGTGTTTAATTCGTAGTTAGTGGGAGCAGACTTCATATTTTTTGCCAAGGAACGGTTCGTGTATTTAAAGTGCTCTACTATAAGCCCTATTTTTTTTTTTTTTTTTGGTAAAATTAAGTGAATGTGTAGTTTTGAGTATAGTTTTACACCACGTGTTCTGATCATCCCTGTTTCTAGATAGTGGAAGTAGCGTTTCGCACCTTTCCACGTGTTGTGAGCGCGGTTGTTTTAAGCTTTTTGCGGTAAAATCCAGATATTGTAATGCCTCGTATTAGGTGCCAGTTAAGTAATTTAACGTATAGTGATGCTTTCTTCTGTTGCAGGTACTCAGTGTGTTCTGACTTTTGAACATAGTTGGGTTTTTTTCTCCTCTTTTGTAGGAAAATGCAGTGAAAGTATTTTTATTTCGTGTTTTGTACGCTGTGTGTTTATTGTGTTCTGTATTTTGACACAGGGTTGGTAAGTAGCGTTTCTTACAGCACTCCATTGTGTCTGCATGGCTATTTTTATTTTTGTATTGAGGTAAAATTCCGTGAACGAAATGCCACCTCCCGTGAGCTGCCGAATTTGTGACAAAACTTTTCCCAGAATGTACAATCTGAAAAGACATTTCTATAATTCATCCTGGAATGGATATAATCCACAAGAAACTAGGCCTGTAATGAACCTACCAGTTAATCTGTTTAGCTGTCAATTTTGTGACATATCTTTCCCCATGAGCGTTCAATTTAAAAAGACACATTTCTAATATTCATCCCGGAGGTGAATATAATCCAGTAGAAACTGTATCATGCCTGTTTAAGTGTGCAATTTGCCAGCAAGATTGGTATGACCTTGACATTTACAAGGAGCATGTGTGTGAGGCCCATGATATTACAATCAAGACAGAAAGTCACGAATTTCTATCGGAATCAGAATTTTCTACGTGGAAGCAGACGGTTGAGCATAAGGACAATGCATCATTTGTGATACACAGACAGGGCAAGACTCGTATGTGATAATTCTTTTGTTGTAACATTTTATTGCCATAGATCGGGGAAGTATAGGACAAATGTTTTGCCAGAAAGTAGACAAAGAGAATCAAAAATACAAGGAACTTCAAAAACAGGTGGTTATTGTCCTGCTAAAATTAATGCAGTTTTTAAAAATGGGCACGTAGCAGTAGAATTTTGCAGGACACCAAAATGAACTGGCAAAACTTTCTTTAGGCCCAGCTGAACGCAGTGATTTAGCAACAAACATTGCAATGAAAGTGTCTCACGGTGATATTTTAGATCAAGTAAGATCGTCCGTAAGTAAAGATAATCTCAGACGAGAGCACTTAATCACAAAACAAGACCTTTACAATATCGAAAGGGCTTTCTCCCTAAATAGTGATGCTGTTAGACATCCTAATGATGCAGTAAGTGTGGATGCATGGGTAGAAACAGAGAAACAGCTGGGATTTAATAGCGTTCTGTTTTGCAAGCCTCAGAACGTGGTCCTACCTGAATAACCATTTTTGTCGAGAAATGATTTCTTTCTAGCCACATTCACGGAGGCACAGCAGGAGATGCTGCAGAAATTTTGTTCGGACTGTATCTGTGTGGACAGCACTCTTGGTTCGAATGCATACGGGTTCGAGATGGTTACGGTACTTGTTTTAGATGATCTTAGGCAAGGGCTGCCGTTGTGCCTTTTTTATAGGTAGCAAAATAGATTCTGCAACGCTCAGAGTATTTTTTAGTTGGATCAAAGAGAGAACTGGAGTGATCAGTTGCAACGTATTCATGTCGGACATGGCAGAATCGTTCTATAATGCATGGCAAGAAGTTATGGGTGAATCCAATATGCGTTTGTTTTGCACATGGCATGGAAAAGAAATCTGACAAAAATTAAGGACACAGAAAAGCAAAAAATAACTTTCGAGAGATTGAGATCTGTTCTGCACGAGACAGATGAAGCCACATTTAATATTGGGATAGATGAAATTACACGTCAGTTATTGGAGGATGAGGAGACAAAGGATTTTGGCTTGTATTTCCAGCAGCGGTATGCAAGATGCTGTAAGGCGTGGACATATTGTCACAGATTGAATTCCGGCATTAACACTAACATGCATTTAGAGGCAATGCATAGAACTCTGAAACACGTGTTATTGAAAGGACAACCAGTAAAACGACTAGACAAAGCAATTCATGCTATAATCCAATTGGTTAAAACTAAATTGTTTGACCGTCGGGTTGTTATAGAGAAAGGAAAAGTGACTGCAAAGTTAAGGGATCTTAGGGATCGTCATAAGAAATCGTTACAATTGAGGTCCAATTTGGTATCGGAAAATGGAGACGGTGGTTGGGCTATTGCCTCGTCAAATGTTCCACAGTTATATTATACTGTGAGGCTTGTGCAACCAGACTGCAGTTGTTCCATTACATGTACACACTGCAAGGCTTGCATACACAAATTTAGTTGCACTTGCATTGATGCAAGCATTAAGTGGAACATGTACAAGCATATACACTTATGTCGTACATTAGCACCTTCTGAATGTACCATTCAGTCTTCAGGAAATGCTAATATGGGCAAAGAACATATTGTTGCTGCCGAAAGAAATGCCATTTTAAATGAAGTTGGCAATGGTGAATTAATAAGTAGGCCTGCAGTAGTCGATATTGCCAGATTAAGAGCAGACTTGACTCGGCAATTTATTAATGTTCTCCTTAAAGTTAATAATGTAGAGCAATACAACATCTGCAGTCAAAGTCTGAAACAGTTAGTTCCTCTTCTGAATGCTTCTGAACAGCATATTGCAACTTTACCACAGACCAAGAGCAATGTTAGTAAGAAAATTGAACTTCAGAGGCACTTTAAATGCACAAGGTAAAAAAAACTTCCAGGGCACAGACTATGCCAGAAGCAATTAACACTGCAGCGAGTGCAATAGTCTCTCAAGGAAATGACTAGGACAATGGCCTAGATGTTAGGCCCCTTTAAACAGCAAGCATCCTCATTAATAAAGGAGAGAGACGATTACTTCATTCTTCTTGTAAAATTTAGCTTTTAATGAATCCCACTGGAGGTAATCTCTGACTTAAAGGTCTGGAATGTGGGTTAGGTTATACTTATCCGTACCAAATTCTTTGAATTTGGGCACCGGTACCCGGTATTAATGCCGGGCAGGACCGTTATGTAGGGTATGATTCTATCATTAAACATAAAGTTCTACAAATTACAGTACTCATTTTTAATTCGTTACTGCCATTGAACTTATTCCGGAATTGTTCTCGGTTTATTCATTTTCTACTACACATAAAGACAGTCTATAACCACACATCGCCTCTCCCTCTCGGTTAAACAGTGCCACACACACCTTTCCCCTAGCTTCCCTCTACCAACAGGTTCTACTCTTTGGGAAGCTGCGAGGGAGGCAATGGCATATCACCGATTCGTAATCACTGGCAATTTGACCTAACATAAAAATATTGCGCATATATAAGTTAAAAAGTGACTTGAAACCTACAGTAATTATGGTTATTAATGTTGGGTACTTTAGTTTTTTCTTAATCTTATATTACTTTTAGACATAGAGGAAACCACCTGATATAAATAGTGTGTACTGAATTGTATAGAATTTCCTAGTTTTTCTTGATCTTGTATAAACTTGACGGTTGTGTATGAAGAGATAAGACCCGTAAGTAGTGTTTACTTTATTCTCTAAGTTGTAATGACAGAAAATAGGTTGTAAGGTATTTCCTCGTTTTCTTAATCTTGTATTAGTTAGGAACCAGATTACCAAGAAAATTTATAGAGAAACTGAAATCTCAAGCAACAAGTAGGATGGATTAAGGTAATTAGAGAGGATATGGAAGAACTACAAATAACTCTGGATGATTTGTAAAACAAAACTGCAAATGTAGAGAAACTGATAAACATAGAAATAAGATTTAAACCAAAAAGAGACAAATGACATGCAATGAAATGGGTACTTACAGATGTGGAACGACAGAAAAGACCAGAACAAATGAAAAACTACTGGGCAATTTGGAAACAAAACCCATTAAAGATGACCAGAGAATGATGGACTGAAGCGGTCCAATGAGGCCGTAAAAGAAGAGAGGCGACCTCCAAGTAGTGTGTACACCGAATGAGTTGGGCCGTGCAATGCCTGTGAGCTTGCGTTCGAGCCCTGAATATGGTTTTCCGTGGTTTCCCATTTTCACACCAGATGAATGCTGGGGCTGTACCTTAATTAAGGCCACGGCTGCGTCCTTCCTTCTCACTCTTAGCCCTTTTCCCCATAAGACCTATCTGTGTCGGTGCGATGCAAAGCAAATTGTAAAAAAAAACAAGTGTGCATGTGCTTTATCCTATATGATGCTGTGAGAAAATAGTTTGTAGGGTGTTATTTTTTCTGTATTTTGTATTACTTTTGAATAGATGGGAGAGCTTGAAGGTTTCATTTGAAGAGAGATAGCACCTCGGGCAAAATTCTTGTAAGAATTATGTTGTGTTATGTGTGAAGTTTTGCTAAAGAATATTGATGTTTTTGGCCATTCCCCGTCCCAGATGAGGTCTGAAACTTAAATCTATGAATTGAATTGATTGACACACCGCTTCTCTTGTTAAAGTAAACCTTCAGTTTTCATCTTAACCAGCATTGTGGTAAGGGTTTTTCATTAAATAAAATATTTGTTTTCTTAATTTTAATTTTCAGGAAATGGTTTTGATATGTTTCGACAGTGGGAGTAGATGAAAGCGTAAAAATGTTTAAAAAGTCAAAATGATTGTGATCTTGGCTTACAGGAGGTGATGGGTAATGGTGGGATTACACCTTCCTCTATTCCCTGGGAGAGGGTATATAACTGCTGAAGCTTGTTACTATCAAGAGCACAGGGTGCTGGCTTATGCAAGAATGGTAATCAGATTTAGAAACTAAAACCTGCATTAACACTGCAAGAAGAACTTTCCTTGTGTACTACTATTACCTCAGGTTTCAAACTTGTTGTGAAGTGTTGATTTACCTGTGCAGCTGTAGTGTGGAAGGGTGAACTGGGTCAAATGTAGGTGTATCACAGAATGTTGGGGATCCTCTGCTATGCTGGGAAATCGTGTGCTCAAGAAATACGGCAATGTAGAAGGGACATCATGTGCGCGGGCAGAGATCATCCTGTTCACGGAACAGTTCGAACTCTGTGATAAGATAAACTCTTGAGGTCATCGATGTCTGAATGCATTTGTTTTACTGTGACGTTCGAAAGGACTACTTCTTTGACACATGGTCACTGGCAAGGGAATAACTTCCTTGTAAATGACTCTTTCACATCATATCTTAGAAGTGAAGCTTCCACAGTGTGAAGAATTATTTAATTTAATTTCCGGGTTAAACCGTGTAGTACTTGTACGCACGTCACGTACAGTTTGCTGACGTTTCGAATACATTGCAGTATTCTTTGTCAAGGAGACTGAAATACCCCTACTCGATCCGAGGTAATAAGTCTCCCAGACAGAAATTACACTACTAGAGTGGCCTTGATCTTGGCCTTGTATATCCTAGCCTTTCTGACGTAAGCCCTGGCTGTCTCGTGAGAATTCTGGAAAGTATGCGTCACAGCCAGATAGTGGGGACTTGCCCGCGCTGTTATGTAATGGGGTTGCGGCCCGTGTGTTTATGTTGTGGTCTGTATGTCTTAAACTATGAATGATAGGCATCCAAGTATTACTGGATCGAGTAGGGGCATTTCAGTCGCCTTGACAAAGAATACTGCAATGTATTCGAATCGTCGGCACTCTGTATGTGATGTGCGTACAAGTACAACACGGTTCAACCCGGAAAATAAATTAAATAAATCTTCCACATCATCTTTATAGTATAAATTGTTTTTACTTGTGGCAACAGAAATTGACACTTGTTACTTACTAAGAAGCGTGTGGGTTTTTCACCACCCACAGGCTAACAGGCAGAGAAACGTATGCTGCTGGCAGGGATCCACACTGTATCCTGCATTACTTTGCTATCTGTCTTTTAAGTCATCTTCCTGCTCAATGTTAAATGTGAACCCTTTGTAACTATTCATTGTTTTGTACCAATTATCCTTGAAATCCAATTCCATAAAGAAATCAATAATCATTGTTACCGTGGTTTGGTGGATCAGCAGAGGTGAAAGAAGGTGCGGGGGTGAAACGGGTCTCAGAATACGAAATTCAAGTTAAAATAAAATTTAACAAGGTTATATTTTCTTTTCAAGATTAAGAAATAACAAGTAGAACAGGTACTCAGTAGCCGAAACACAATTCGAAAATGTACAATTACAGTGATTACAGGATTTGGACTCCGAGAGCCAGACACATAATTCTTGAGCAATGAGCCCAACTTTACTATATACAGAATTCAACAAAGGGGCAGAAGACCCCAATCATGCCCAGGAGCACTTGCTCCCAATTATACAGTAAAGCCTCCTCGAGGCGCGCAGAATACAAAATTTTAGAAAGAGCAACCTGCTCTTAAGTTCAAGCCTATCAAAGGCCACACCAAACTCCACTTTCAAGTTGTCCTCCAAGAACATGAAAACAGGGGTAAAAGTACCCAACCTACTGAGGCCTATTAAGTAAAGAAACAGGTCAATTACATGGCCTCTAAAATACCAACTTGAGAGGAGGCGTTCTTTTTTTTTTTTGCTAGGGGCTTTACGTCGCACCGACAGATAGGTCTTATGGCGACGATGGGATAGGAAAGGCCTAGGAGTTGGAAGGAAGCGGCCGTGGCCTTAATTAAGGTACAGCCCCAGCATTTACCTGGTGTGAAAATTGGAAACCACGGAAAACCATTTTCAGGGCTGCCGATAGTGGGATTCGAACCTACTATCTCCCGGATGCAAGCTCACAGCCGCGCGCCTCTACACGCACGGCCAACTCGCCCGGTAGGAGGCGTTCTTGCACTCCTAATAAACTTTATATAAAACCTACTTGGCACTAGGCCGTTACTGCAAGGGCTAATCCCATACTAGAGAGGTGACTTATAGAAGAAGACAATTTACATTACATTAAGGAAGAAACGGTTGAGAAAATAAGTTCACCTCAACGCAATATGAGTGGGAGCTCGAGATGTTTAAGCACTCTCTATCCCAATATGTAGTTTAAAAGATAGAATTGATACTAGGTGGATTTACATTTTAGGTGAAAAGTCACATTGTAGAAAGGCTTCGGACCTGCCCCGAGAGTTAAACTGCTGAGCTAGCAAGAAAAGAAGTTATTAAACGGCCATTACCTGGTGGCTGAACTGCTGCCCGAAGAAAGAGGCGCTTCCCGCCCCATGCTACGTACTTTACACACTGATAGATGTTACTGAAGTGGCGCAGAGACCCTAAAATCAGCAGTTTATAAACCCTCGCGGAAAGTTCGAGACGTTTCATGAATGAGAAGCCACACACCCCTCACATTATTGGCTAGGTTTAAGCAACATATCCAAGTTGAAGAAGATACACCTGATTGGTTATAAATTAATTAAAGAAATTCGGGATTGGTTAAATTCAAACCTGGCGGAACGAAAGGATTAACATTGCCAACACAAACAATGACTGAAGGAAATTTAACAAAGAGTAAACTTATACATACTAAATTTCTTCAAAAATGTTCCTTCACTTCGCACTAGGGTGCACAATAGTAGTTCTTAAATAGTGCCATCTAGAAGAGAATGTTCACACTTCTTGCTACAGAGAAAACAAAAATGAATCGAAACTGACACAGTTCAGAACTTCAAAATTTTACAAGTAGTGACATCTTCTGAGAAACTTGAAAATTAACACATTAGATAAAGTTCAGACTTCCTCAAGTAGAGGAGTTTCAACTGGCGCGAAGTTTGAATTAGTGGCGTGGAGGTGTACCGCCCGGTACAATCATAATTATCTTCTTTCAACTTGATTGTTTTCCCTGGTAGGGACCGATAAATTATTATGAACCCTATTTGAAAATTTAAACCTAATTAAAGAAGATGGCAAGTTTGTAATCCTTCGGTGATAATTGTCAGAAAGATCTTAAATTTCCAGTGGGAACTCTCACCTGTCATGATCCTTTCTTGATGGGTCTTAACCCCTTCACTCCTCTGTTTCTTCTCCTTATTGATCTTTCATTGCACCTAAGGATTGTATCAACTCTTAATACATTAAGGATTTCATTTTGGACTTTACATATGATTAGTATTGCCACAGTATGGGAAATAATTTTACCCTATTAATGTACGTTTTCTTTCAGGTGTCGGTGACTTGCCAATCGTCGCCCTCGACAAGTGATCTGCTGCCGGGTGAAAAAGATGTTTTGGTGTTTTTCAACTAGGTTTATCTGTATATTATGTAACATTTGTGACTTTCCAGTGTAAACATTCGCCTAACAGGAAATGTAAACTTCACTTTCGAATAAATGTGTTGGTCATTTAAAAATATAAACTGTGTACTTTGTTTTGTATTTAACTTTTTACTGTTCCGTTGCCATTAGTGTCATGGGGCGAGGTTGAACCAGGAAATTTGGTAATGTAAATGGGTATCCTTAGTAAGTATCTTGGTAATTATAGGTAAACTGACCAGGCGTCACAGACTAAACACAACAATCCTGTGGTTGGATGTTTTGTCCATTCGGTGAAGATAAAGGTTTGCTTCACAATTGCTGACGTCTCGTTTTCAAACATCACTGCTGTAGCGATGGCTGTCAAACAAATTAGTTATTTCTTGTTCTTGAGTAGTTCGATCACATAGTCTGTTCTACTGCATGCAGTCAATCTGGGGTAGGCAGTAATTTGCCAGGCGAGTTAGCCGTGCGATTAGGGTGACGCAGCTGAGAGCTTGCATTCGGGAGATAGCGGGTTCGAACCACATGCCGACAGCCCTGAGGCTGAATTCTCATTTTCACACCAGGCAAATGGTGGGGCTGAACCATAACTAAGACTACGGCCATTTCTTACCCCATTGTCACCGTAAGACTTGTCAGTGCGCTGTAAAACAAATTGAAAAAAAATTATTGTAGGTAATAATCTGTTTATCGGTTGAATGGATTTTCTCCCACATGAACAAAGTGGATATTATACTTAAATTTGTGCTAAAATTTAACTCTCCGAGTATAGAAACTAGATCTTGGCATTTTTGTTTTCAAGCAATTGTTTGAGAATCTTTGCATTTGTTGTACAGTACAAAGGGTGAACTTTTACTTTTTTTTACAATTTGCTTTGGGTGCACTGACACGGATGAGGTTTTATGGCGATGATAGGAAAGGACTTGGGGCAGGAAGCAAGTGACCATGGCCTGGTGTGAAAAAGGGATACCACAAAAAAACTAACTGCAGGGCTGCCGACAGTGGGGTTCAAACCCACTATCTTCCGAATGCAAGCTGACTGCTGCATGGCGCAAACCACACAGCCACTTGCTCGGTCAAGTTTGAATCAAAGTGAATCTTTGAAATTTAGAATTAAAAATGGATAACAATAACATGTATCATATGTGATTTGTGCTGATATTCAACCTCTAAATTCTTAAAACTTCCAAAATCCCACTGTCTCAGTTTGTCCCTCCAAACATTTTCAGTTTACAGCAATTGTCCTACTCTGAGTTTTCCAAAATACTCGGTTCTGTTTTTATATGAATATTATTGCAACGTTCATTAATCGAAGATTGCATTACTTAATCTGTAGGTGGAAAATTCATGTAAAATGGTATTGTTGAAGGAATGATGAAGACTCCTGTAAAGGAAGCATGATTAATGTATGAATAACTGAAATATTGTTATCTGACAATGCCCTTCCTATCCATTATTTTCCTTGAGACTGGTCACACGCCTCAGCCTCGTGGTTGTGTAGTCCTCGTAACAATTTTTTTTTCTGTTCATTTCTCTATGCTTACGAATAAGCGGAGCACAAGTACGTTGTGCAAACGTGCATTCATACAATAAGGTTCATGATGGTTATTTGCATCTCCTGGATACTTTCATAGTCACATGCTTGTACAGGTGAATAGGAGGAATCAAATGGAGGCTTACAAGTTCTTCCAGGTAGGTGTCGAACGAGAGAATGAGGTAAGTATTAGGCAAGTATAGGTAAAAACACAGGACTGTCATTTTCTATAGCGATTAAGTAGTGCTTTTATTCTGTGTCTGTGGTTCATGCTGTGCGTTACTGTAGTCGCGTCGTAGTTCGTGAACCTTGGGTAACGGCTGAGTGGCCTAGTAAGTGGTGCTGAGAGTCGCGAAAGCAGTTGCTATGGAATGGGAGTGGGCATCTCAGACATATTCTGAGTCATGACCCTTCTTGTGCTCAGGCGGCTAAGACTATATAATCCACCAGTGGTCCCTAACCCACTAGAGGAGAGATCCTCACTTGGACAATGTGTAAGTAAGGTAGCATCCTGCTTCATGAATTTACCGAGCTCAGAACATTTTAAGCAAGCCTCGGACCTATGGGAGTAATGGAGTATGGCTTATGGAAGAAAGCAGAACTGGCTGAGTCAGCAAACAGGATGCATCTGGATGTGCTAGGAGTAAGTGATATTTGGGTAAGGTGAGATGACGAAGAAGAAGAGATAGGAGATTATAAAGTATACTTGACAGGTATTAAAAAGGGAAGGGCTGTTCATCCGGAATACTATTGCATGCAACTTTGTTTCTGTTAGGCATGTAAATGAGCTGAAGCATTGAGCGACATCGTAGTCGGGTTCAACAGCAAGGATAGGATAGTGCTAATGGGCGATTTCAATACGAGAGCTGGAAATAGAACTGAAGGATACGAAAGGGTGTTTGGCAAATGTGGGGAAGATATGGAAGGTAATGGGAATGGGGAACGTTTACTCGGCTTCCATGGTAGTATGGGTTACGAATACATACTTCAAGCATAAGGCTATTTACCGCTACACATGGGAGGCTTGCGGTACCAGGTCCATAATAGACTGTATCTTTACCGACTTCGAATTCAGGAAGTCTGTTGGAAATGTACAGGTTTTTCGGGTATTTTTCGATGATACAGACCACTATCTGATCTGTAGTGTACTAAGTATCTCTTAGGCCTAGGGTAGAGAAAGTGAAATCTGTCTGCAAACGAATCAGTGTAAAATATCTGCAGGACGAGGAAGTTGGACAGAAGTACATGGATATGATTAGTGAGAAGTATCGAACAGTGGACAGTAAGCAAGTTCAGGATATAGAAAGAGAATGGGTGGCATACAGATATGCTGTAGTAGAAACAGTCTAGGAACAACTGTGTGTAAAGATGGGAAAAAACTAACATTCTGGTGGAATGATGAAGTGAGAGCAGCTTGTAAACGTAAAAAGGAGGCTTGTCAGAAATGGCTCCAAACAGGGAATGGTACGTAGATGAAAGAAACAGAGCGAAACAAATAGTTGTTGAATCCAAAAAGAGGTCATGGGAACATTTTGATAATAACCTGGAAAGGCTAGTTCAAGTAGCAGGGAAACCCTTCTGGACAGTAGTCAAGATTCTAGGAAGGGAGGGAAAAAGGAAATGAACAGTGTTTTGGGTGATTCAGGTGAACTCATAATAGATCCCAGAGAATCACTGGACAGGTGAAGGGAATATTTTGAAAATCTGCTCAGTGTAACAGGAAATCTTCCTGGTGGTGTCACGAACAACCAAGCTCATGGGGAGGAGGAGGGTGTTGGTGAAATTACGCTTGAGGAAGTGGAAAGGATGGTAAATATACTCCATTGTCCTAAAGCAGCAGGAATAGATGAAATTAGACCTGAAATGGTGAAGTATAGTGGGAAGGCAGGGATGAAATGGCTTCATAGAGTTGTAAGATTAACATGGAGTGTTGGTAAGGTACCTTCAGATTGGACAAACGCAGTAATTACACCTATCTATAAGCAAGGGAACAGGAAGGATTGCAACAACTATCGAGGTATCTCACTGATTAGTATACCAGGCAAAGTATTCACTGGCATCTTGGAAGGGAGGGTGCGATCAGTCGTTGAGAGGAAGTTGGATGAAAACCAGTGTGGTTTCAGACCACAGAGAGGCTGTCAGGATCAGATTTTCAGTATGCGCCAGGTAATTGAAAAATGCTACGAGAGGAATAGGCAATTGTGTTTATGTTTCGTAGATCTAGAGAAAGCATATGACAGGGTACCGAGGGAAAAGATGTTCGCCATACTGGGGGACTATGGAATTAAAGGTAGATTATTAAAATCAATTAGAGGCATTTATAGGCATGATACTCTAGGCTTTGGGCTTATGCCGTGTCAGGAAAATAAGGTGAAATTCTTAGCGTTTCGCATGGAGCTGTTCCCTGCGTCCTAAGAAGAAATCTCGACTGTCCACGAGAAAGGCTTCTTAAACAATGACACTTTAAATTTGGAACGTTATAACAGAACTGGAAAATGGTACGTTCATTCACCAACCCGGTGGCCCCCAGGGCGTGGCAACGCTAGCGTTCGAAGCGGAAGCTGACCGAACCATCACAATCAGTCTAAGCGGTTTACATAACGTGTTTGCGTAACACATGACATTGGCAGGTGTATGGCACAGACACAAGCCTTGAATGAAACATCTGGTGATGAGGAATGTACGAATTTTGAAAACACCAAGACAAAATAACAATAGTGAAGGGATCGGGAAGGGAACTACCTATGTAAATTCTTAATGGCTGGCAACCAGGTTTTACTTAATTGATAGCCGGTGTCCCTGTTGAAATTGTTAGGATTTCTACGTATTTCCACAGCTTCGCGTATAATCCTGGAACTGTAGTGGCTGGTGTCGGTAAGAGCTCGAGCATCTTCGAACATGACATCATGACCCGATGATAGAGCGTGCTCAGCTATGGCCGATTTGTCTGGTTGGTGGAGACGAATATTACGTTTATGTTCTTTGATACGGGTACCAATGGACCGGCGTGTTTGGCCGATGTATACCTTACCGCAAGTACAGGGAATTTCGTATACCCCAGGATGTAAAAGTGGGGACAATTTGTCCTTGGTTTTACTCAGACTGTGAGCAATTCGATCTGTGGTGTTGTGAATGTAAGGCAAGTAGGCAGTTCCCGTCACTTCTTCCTTCTTTGAGTTTTGCTTGGTCGTTTCTCTGGGATGTAAGGCTCTATGAATCTGCAAACGCGACTTTGAGCGTGTCCATCTCCACCTGGATATGTGATGGCTCACAGATTCGTCTCGCCCTCTAAGTGAGTGTCGTGTGAATGCCTTGTTTTTTTCCTAAATGGTGGTGAGAATCTGCATGAAGATAGCGATTTGTGTGGGTAGGCTTACGATAGACGGTGTGTCCTATTGCAATAACCTCCTCCTCAAAATGCTATTGCTTCGGCGCCCGTCAAGCCTATCATGTGGTGGAGGTATGTTGATGATGCATTTGTGGTCTGGACTGAAGGTCCTGAGAAACTTCAACTTTTCCTAAACCACCTAAATCAGCAATATCCGTCAATAAAATTCACTATGGAGATGAAGTCGGAGGGATGCCTTCCTTTCTTGGATGTTCTAGTAAGAAAGAAACCGGACAGCTCCCTAGGACACACAGTCTATCGTAAGCCTACCCACACAAATCGCTATCTTCATGCAGATTCTCACCACCATCCAGTACAAAAACAAGGCATTCTCACGACACTCGCTAAGAGGGCGAGACAAATCTGTGAGCCATCACATATCCAGGTGGAGATGGACACGCTCAAAGTCGCGTTTGCAGATTCATAGAGCCCTACATCCCAGAGAAACGACCAAGCAAAGCTCACAGAAGGAAGGAGTGACGGGAACTGTCTACTTGCCTTACATTCACAACACCACAGATCGAATTGCCAAGGTCCTCCGCAAACACAATATAAAAACCATGTTTGGCACCGCCACTAAAATTGCTCACAGTCTGAGTAAAACCAAGGACAAATTGTTCCCACTTTTACATCCTGGGGTATACGAAATTCCCTGTACTTGCGGTAAGGTATACATCGGCCAAACATGCCGGTCCATTGGTACCCGTATCAAAGAACATGAACATAATATTCGTCTCAACCAACCAGACAAATCGGCCATGGCTGAGCACGCTCTATCGTCGGGTCATGATGTCATGTTCGAAGATGCTCGATTACCCACACCAGCCACTACAGTTCCAAGATTATACGGGAAGCTGTGGAAATATGTACAAATCCTAACAATTTCAACAGGGACACCGGCTATCAATTAAGTAAAACCTGGTTGCCAGCCATTAAGAATTTACATAGGCAGTTCCCTTCCCGGTCCCTTCACTATTGTTATTTTGTCTTGATGTTTTCAAAATTCGTACATTCCTCATCACCAGACGTTTCATTCAAGGCTTGTGTCTGTGCCATACACCTGCCAATGTCATGTGTTATGCAAACACGTTATGTAAACCGCTTAGACTGATTGTGATGGTTCGGTCAGCTTCCGCTTCGAACGCTAGCATTGCCACGCCCTGGGGGCCACCCGGTGGTGAATGAACGTACCATTTTCCAGTTCTGTTGTAACGTTGCAAATTTAAAGTGTCATTGTTTAGGAAGCCTTTCTCGTGGACAGTCGAGATTTCTTCTGAGGACGCAGGGCACAGTTCCCTGCGAAACGTTAAGAATTTCACCTTATTTTCTTGACACAGCATAAGCCCAAAAGCCTATACAGTATCATGTCTTTAAGTATGGGCCATGAAAGCATTAATGACAACATTAGAGGCATTTATGTTGAAAATTGGGCTGCAGTGAGAATTCTCGGTTCAGGGTACCTACAGGGATTAGACAAGGCTGTAATCCTTCACCTTTGTTGTTCGTAGTTTGCATGGATCATCTGCTGAAAGGTACAAAGTGGCAGTGAGGGATTGAGTTAGGTGAAAATGTAGTTAGCAGTCTGGCCTATGGTGATGACTTGGTCTTAATGGTAGATTGTGCTGAAAGCCTGCAGTCTTATATCTTGGAACTTGAAAGTAGGTGCAATGAGTATGGTATGAAAATTAGCCTTTCAAAGACTATATTGGTGTAGTAGGTAAGAAATTCAACAGAACAAATGTCATTTTGGTGATAGAAAGCTGGAACAGGTAGATAATTTCAAGTATTTAGAATGTGTGTTCTCCCAGGATAGTAATATATATAGTAAGTGAGACTGAATCAAGGTGGAGTGAGCTTGCAGTTCCGATCAACAGTATTCTGTATGAAGGAATTCAGTAACTTTCAGTGAAAATGAAAATCCACAGCCTGTTTCCAATCATTCGACCGGGTCAGGTATGGAATGAATGAAGCCCCCATCTAGCGGCGAGGATAGGAAATGTGCCGGCTGCCGAAGCTTGTCGCACTCCTCTGGGGCAATGATGATGATGATGCTTGTTGTTTAAAGGGGCCTAACATCGAAGGTCATTGGCCCCTAATGGAACGAGAAGAACGACATGAGAGATGATGTTAAAATTTTATAAACATATCCACTGACTAGAGTTTAAAAAAAATGATGGAGAAAAATGAGGGTGAGATTAAAACAATCAGTGAATCTAATACGCAATGCCGTATTTTCTAATAAAATAAGAGAAACTACAGGAAAACAAAAGAATAAGGCATTGCCTGGTAGTATATAATTTACGAGAGACGTTAAAATAACACATTAAAATACGCAACACAAACTAAAATTAAGTCAATAGAATAAAAGCGAAAGTGACACAAAACACACTAGGACAAAGGACAGCATCACACACGAGAAACCAGTCCACTATCCCTCATAAAGCGGACGACGAGGTCTGCTGACTGCTCGTCATCACGCAAGATAAGGGAGATAGTACTCGGAAGGTTAAGACTACGGCGCAGATCGACCAGGTCCACACAATCCGTAAGGATGTGCACCACGGTAAGATGGTCGCCGCAGGTACACACCGGAGGGGGTTCTCCTTTCAAAAGATGCGAGTGAGTCAAGATACCGTGGCCGATCCGAAGACGACATAATACCACGGCTTCCCTCCGCGAAGCCCGAAGGGAAGTCCTCCATACCTTCGTTGTTCCTTTTATCGCTCTCAGCTTATTGGGAAGTGGAATGGCCTGCCACTCCATCTCCCAATGGAACATAACAAGATGTCGCAGCTGGGAGCGAATATCACTTACTGGAACCTTGAAAGGCAACGGGGGCAGTGTAACTGCCTCCTTGGCAGCCTGATCTACTAACTCGTTTCCCTCTATGCCCATGTGGCTTGGGAGCCACAGAAACGTGATTCTGGTGCCAGCATCCCAACACCCGGCCAGCAGGTCCTGGATTAGCTGCACCAGAGGGTGCCGAGGGAAACAGGTATCTATAGACTGGAGCGAACTCAAGGAGTCGGTACACAGAAGAAAGTGTCGGCGCCCATTGTACAGTGCGTACCGCAGAGCCTCATAGATAGCATAAAGCTCTGCTGTGTACACACTACAGGTTGCCGGAAGAGCAAAAAGGAACCTATCATTGTTAACAACGAACGCACAGCCCACCTTCGTATCTGTCCTTGAACCATCCGTGTAGACGACGACTGAACCTGGATAGCGGCCAACAACGGACAGGAAGAGCCTCCGATAAATCGAAGGGTCCGTGTTTTCCTTTGGGCCAGTGTGCAGATCCAGGATGATTTCAGGTCGTCGTACGACCCACGGAGGTACCCCACTTGGTTGTCTGACAAGGCAAGGAACCGAAGGTACGTCAAACGATTCGGAAATGCTATCCAAGCGTATCCCAACCGGCCGAGTCGCTCGAGGACGAGCAGCGTACAGCAAACGGTTGCCATTGTTGAACATGCAAGGATAGCTTGGATGAAGTGGCATCTGTCGCAAATTGGCAGCATATGTAAGGAGAAGTTGCTGGCGCCTCAGGTGTGAAGGCGGCACACCAGACTCAGCGAGCAGGCTAGCGATGGGGCTTGTACGAAAAGCTCCCGTCGCCAACCTAACCCCGCTGTGGTGGATACTGTTCAGCTTCGCAAGAACGCTTGGTCTTGCGGAGCCATATGCTGCACTGCCGTAGTCTAACCGGGATAAAATGTGTGCCCGATAGAATCGCAAGAGCACCACGCGGTCAGCCCCCCAAGAAGTGCTGCTAAGAAACTTAAGGATATTAAGCTTCCTAGTGCATCGCACTTTTAACTGCCGCACGTGTGGCTCCCACGATAATTTACTGTCGAAAAGGAGCCCAAGAAATCGGTAAGTGTCAACTACTGGAAGGACGACGTTGTCTAAATAAAGCTCAGGATGGGGGTGAAGAGTACGTTGACGACAAAAGTGGACAACAGAGGTCTTTGCGGCAGAAAACCGAAAGCCATGTTCTAAGGTCCACTGCCCCACCCTCCTAATAGCGTGTTGTAATTGTCGCTCTGCGACTGCCATATTACGCGAGCTATAGTGCAGAGCAAAATCGTCCACATATAGCGACGGTATAACTGCTGGACCAGCAGCAGCAACAATACCGTTGATGGCAATCGCGAACAGAGTGACACTAAGGACCGATCCCTGTGGGACTCCATTTTCTTGTACGTGGTATTGCGAATATGTCCTCCCTACTCGGACACGGAATAGACGGAGGGACAAGAAATTCGCAATAAACGCCGGCAAGTTACCTCGGAATCTCCATTGATGCAGGGCTGAAAGGATACCATATCGCCATGTGGTGTCATAAGCCTTCTCTAAGTCAAAGAAAATAGCCACCAAGTGCTGTTTGCGGAGAAAAGCATCCTGGATAGAGCTTTCCAGCCGTACCAAGTGGTCAGTGGTGGATCGAGCGGCTCGAAATCCACATTGGTACTCGGACAAGAGTCCTTGTTTCTCCAGACACCACACAAGCCGGCGATTAACCATCCTCTCAAACAGCTTACACAGGCAGTTTGTAAGGCAAATCGGTCGGTAACTTCCTGCATACTTAGGATCTTTGTCAGGCTTGAGGACAGGAAAAACTATGCCCTCTCGCCACTGAGACGGAAAATCACCCTCCATCCAGATTCGGTTGAACACACGATGGAGATAGAGTAGACTATCATCACTAAGATGTTTCAACATCTGGTTATGGATGTTGTCCGGTCCAGGAGAAGTGTCCTTGCAAAGCGCTAGGGCGCTGCGGAGTTCCCACTCCGTAAAGGGCACGTTGTAGTCCTCTGAAGCTTGAGAGGCAAAACTAAGGTTAGAACGTTCCGCCTCCGGCTTCAGAGCGAGGAAATCAGGATGGTAATTCCCGGAGCCAGATACATCCGCGAAATGACTAGCGAGGTGGTCAGCAATCAGGAGGGGTTCAGTGACGATATTGCCTTCAATGGAAATTCCCGGTACAGAAGATGATCCTTGGATACCCGAAATACGTCGAAGCTTAGTCCACACTTGAGATGATGGAGTATGTGACGTCATAGACGACACATATCTCTCCCATGAAGCCTCCTTACTTTGGCGAATAAGAACTCGCGGCTTAGCGCGGAGTTTCTTAAATGTTACCAAGTTGGCCGCAGTGGGCTGTCTACGGTAATGTTTGTGAGCGCGACGGCGTTCTTTGATAGCTGCTGCTATGTCTTCGTTCCACCAAGGAACGAGCTTTCGGCGAGGAGTCCCCGAGTAGAACGGAATGGACTCCTCAGCAGCAGCAAGAATAACCTGGGTGATGTGAGTTATTTCCTCGCCGACAGTCCGCCTGATTTTGTCGTTAAAGACAGCTAGTGATGTGTACTTTGGCCAATCAGCATGTTTAAAAATCCATCGAGGGGGAGCCTCGACGGATTTGTGGTTCAGCAAAGTAAGAATTATGGGAAAATGGTCACTGTCACAAAGATCGTCGTGTGTGTTTCACCGAAACAGCGGAACCAACGTTCGGCTGCACAGACTTACGTCTATGCGAGAATAAGTGCCGTAACGTACACTGAAGTGTGTTGGTTCCCCTGTGTTCAAAATACATAAATCCAGCTCTGTTACTAATGTTTCCAGCTCTCTTCCCCGGGGGCAAGGCGACTCAGAGCCCCAGATGGGGTGATGGGCGTTGAAATCGCCCAACAAGAGGAAGGGAGGTGGAAGCTGATCTAGAAGATCAGTGACATCATTGATGTTAAGAGCCTCACCTGGTGGAAAATAAACATTACACACTGTAGTTATGACAGGCAGCGGTACGCGAACAGCTACTGCCTCCAGCGGGGTTCGTATTGGAACCTCCTCGCTGTAGGTATCAGAACGGACAAAAATGCCAACGCCACCGGAAGCCCGGTGAGCATAATGTCGTTCTGTCGAGTATAGTCGAAAATTTCTCAGTACCGTATGATGACCAGGTCGGAAATTTGTTTCCTGAATACAGACTATACTCGCCGAATACTCGCTAATGAGCTGGCGCAACTCGGCAAGATGCCTATCATAACCGTTACAATTCCATTGTAACAGTGCCATAATGTAAGTGTGGACTATTGTGGTTTAGGTTAGGAGCAGCGTAATGCCACCTAACCTAACCTACACTCACCTCCCCATCCGAGGATGGAGATTCATGCTCCACGTGCATCTCCCCGTCACTAGACGAGGTGAAGCATGCCTTCAATTTCTTCGACGTTGTTTTGGGGTGGGGTTTCCTCTTACGAGGGGAGCGCGCAGGTCTTCTAGGAGGAAGACCCGCTGGCGTGGAATCAGGCCCTCCGGGTGGAGGGCGTGAAGCCCCATTCGTAGAAGTGGAAGAACGCCTGCTAAGGTCGCTCTTCTTCCCCACAGTCGATTCTTGTTGAGACGGGCTGGGAGGTGGTTTCCCAGCCCTAGTCGACGATGCCGCCTCCGCCGGCTTGGGCTCGGCTGTCGCCGACCTCGTGAGGGAAGGAGACGTTGTCTTCTTCCCCTTTTGTGCCGGCGTAGGTTTCCTAGCCGGCACAGGTATATTGGTGGTCGAAGGCCGGGACGGACCCACCTTCGAGCTGGTTCTCTTTGGCTTGGGCGCAGCGATCTTCTGGGCATGTGTTCCAGTTGAAAATGAGGAACCTGGCAGGGACTGTGCTATCAAGCTGAAGTCAAGTGTCTTGGCCGGTGCATTCAGAGAATTAAACTTACGGCGCGCTTCCTGGTAGGAAAGACCATCCAGGGTCTTGATCTCCTGGATCTTCTTCTCGCTCAGATAGGTCGGACAATTCCGATCCCGAGGAGAATGATGACCAGAGCAGTTAGTGCACTTGAACGGAGGTGTACACTCCTCCGCGCCGTGAGCTACTTTCCCACATGAACCACACACTGACGGATTCGAACAACGAGATACCATGTGTCCGAATCTCTGGCATTGATAGCATCGCATAGGAGGCGGGATGTACGGCCTCACATCGCAACGATAGGTTGTTACCTTGACTTTCTCGGGCAACACTGACAATTTGAAGGAGACTATGAACGCACCCGTGGCAACGTCTTCACCGTTGACTTTGCGTGTGATACGCCGGACGTGGGTCACGCCACGGTGCTTCATGTCTTCCATCAATTCATCGTCAGTGTTCAGGACGAGATCACGGTGGAAAATAACTCCACGAACCAGATTCAATGTTTTGTGCTCTTCCACTTTGACGCGGATGTCGCCAAAATGGTCGCACTTAAGCAATTGATCGGCCTGGAGCGCAGTTCTCGTCTTCAGAAGCAAACCACCATTGCGCATTTTCTTCAGGTCCGCAAGTTCGCCATATACACCTTCGATGTACCTACTGAAGAGGATGGATTTAACCAGCTTGAAGTCTTGCCCATCGGTTCTGGTAGCAACCAGGAACCTAGGGAAGCTGGATCCCAAATTTAATCGCTGCGCCTGTTCCCAAGGGGTTGCCCCCCTTAGAGAATCCAAAGTTAAAGACTTGGGTAGCGAACTACCCGAGGTTGCTGGCGGAAGTTGTTTCGACGCCATACCCGAAATCATCCTCCCCGAATGCCACCCACTCCAATCAGGGGTTTCTGTAGCCGAACCAAGCAGCCAAGGCAATACCCACCTGGTCATAGCAGGTATTGCCCGGGGTCCGATGTTGAACGATGCCTAATACGTGATGACTGAGGCAATGAGCACTGGGACTCCCTTCCTCCAGTCACCCGCAATAGCATGTACCCCATAGCGTGTACAGAGCACTAAATATAGAAAAAATAAATAAAAATAATTATTAATAATATGTCCTTCTGGCATTCGGCTGTGCGGGGACCTGCGTTGTCAGGCGGATACCACTGCCCGGGTACATGACACTCCCACCCGCCGCGTCCTGGGTGGTTGCTGGCACGGGCTTTTGAGCGTAGTCGCACACATAGGAGCTCCATCGCCGAGCAGCACGCACATCAAAATTTTGATTGGTCTACATCTGACCCTCGGAAAAATAATAAAAAATAAAGAGGGGACCATGGCCACATAACCCTTTAAGTCGCCTTCTACGACAGGCAGGGATTACCTATGGATGTATTCAGCCTCTCCCATCCACAGGAGGTCCAACACATTATACCAAACCACAATCCATGTCCGCGCCAAGGTCGCCCCTTTTTGTCGCCTCTTACGACAGGCAGGGGATACCGCGGGTGTATTCTACATGTGCGTCCCCCACCCGCAGGGGGTAGTGTGTTTGGTCCGCGAGAGGTATTTTATTTCCCTCAAGTCCGCCGGCAAGCCGGTTAGGACCCCCCTATCCGCCACCTGGGACGCGCCACGCGGGAGTATCACCTCTCCCCCTGCTACGCCATCGTAGTAGGTTCGTGGCTGGGGCAATGATAAATGGCTGACAGATGAAATAAAGTGTTAATGGAGAGTGTTGCTGGAATGATAGATTACAGGGCAAACCGGAGTACCCAGAAAAAAAAACCTGTCCCGCCTCCGCTTTGTCCAACACAAATCTGACATGGAGTTACCGGGATTTGAAATACAGTATCCAGCAGTGAGAGGCCGGAATGCTGCCGCCTGAGTCACGGAGGCTCAGTAACTTTCAGTAACAGCTCCAATATTTCTGAAATTTTCCAACTGTTTAATTATGGAAAACAAGTGCAGAATTATTTTGGGCATGATAACTTTAATCAATCAGTACTGATCTGCATTTAGGGCAGTCGCTCAGGTGGAAGATTCCCTATCTGTTGTTTTCCTAGCCTTTTCTTAAATGATTGCCAATCAATCAACTTAATTATGCATCAGTATCATCTTTTTATTTGTATTTAGTTGAGACATTTTCTTTAAATAATAACATATACTAAAAGAAAGAACAAAAAGTTTTCAATGTAACACTTCACTTCTAGCTACTTCATATCACTTCAAAAACTCAAACCAAGCACTATTATTACTACTATCGAGTGATCAACAGTATCTCTCTCATTTTTACTCCAGTAACTTAACCAGTGGTATTTGCAATGAAATCAGATTATTGTGACTGGCTACACAAATAAATTACAAAAATGACTTAAAATTCTTTAACCAGCCCGCCTGGTGGCCATGATCATTAGCCATTTTGAGTCTCATGTTCACTGTCATCATGTTGGCCAGCAGGGAAAGGAGGAGCGGTGCAGGTATACAATTTCTAATCACTAGATTGCATGCCAAAAACCGGGGTTAGATTTTGAACCTTTCTGCAGTGCTCATGTGGAGTGAGGACATATGACGCTGTTGATGTTGAACGTCAGTATGATTGAGACGTAAAGTTTTGACCAAACTCCTTTGTGCTACTGGACATGAGTAGGTTATGTGCTGGCACCAGAAACTGCTACGAAGATTCATCTCACTGCATACCCAACCCCACAGACAAATAGGACAAGGAGCCAAGCTCCGCATTCGGGAGACAAGTGGAATCAGACCCCACCATCAGCTGTCCTGAGAATGGTTTCCTGTGGTTTCCCATTTTCACTTCTAGGCAAATGCCAAGACAGTTCCTATTAATAAGCCACCTTCCACCTCCTTACCCTAATCCTATTTCATTCACCATCATTCATTTCATCTTCATTAGCTCCTCAGCTGAGATTGGCAACCGGAGGGTGTCCGGCTGTAAAAAAAATCCATATACGAGGGCCATCCAAAAAGGAGTACCCGCTAGCGCCGCATGATGCACTGACGACTCGGGTAGCCGCTGGGCAAGGTCAGACGGCGTCAGTGGCTTGTCTGCCTGCTCTGTGAGAGGTTGCATGATGCTAGCATTGCCTGTGTTGTCTGTGATCGTTTAAAATGTTTAACCAAATTGGGAACCCTGCCAGTAGTGAAGTGAGGGCCGTGATTAAATTTCTTTATTCACGAAACGTTTGACCTTGTGATATTCACCGCCAATTAAGGGAAGTGTATGGAGACAATGTGATGGACGAGTCGTCTGTTCGGCGCTAGTGTTGCAACTTCAACCTGGGGAGGGGGAATACACATGGCGAGGAGCGTTCAGGGAGACAATCTGTCATTACAGACCAACTGCTGAGCGCAGTAGACGAATGCATGAGGAACGATCGGCGCGTCACAATTGATGAACTCTGTGAACATTTTCCTAATGTGTCTCGAACAATTGTTCATGAAATTGTCAAAGACCATCTGCATTATTCAAAAATTTGTGCAAGGTGAGTCCCTCGCATGCTTACAGAGGAGCACAAAACCAAGCATATGGCTGCAGCACTGACGTTTCTGGGATGTTATTCCGATGAAGGAGACTCTTTCCTGACTCGCATCATTAATGGGGACGAAACATGGGTTTGTTATGCATCATCTGAGAGTAAACGACAGTCAATGGAGTGGTATCATGCTCATTCACCAACCAAACCAAAAAAATTCAAGACCGTTCTGTCCACCAGGAAACTCATGGTGTCCCCGTTAAAATTGGCGATATTATGAATATTTTCAACAAGTGGAAAGTAAAAGTTTTATTGTCTGCTTGGAACTGCAGCATGTCATTTGGGGAGTAGTGGCGAGCTAAGAACGAGTTTTTTTCGTCGTTCAGAGGGGTGATACAAGGCCTGAGCAAACAAGGTCAGAGCAAACCACGTGACTACCGCCGCACGCGCGCAACTCACATCTGGAATAGTCTGAACAAATTAAATGAGACCATCAACCAATTACCATTCTCGTTGAAGATCACACCTCCCAGGCTGATAAGATAAAAAGGCCTTGTTTCGAGTAAATCGCTCTCTGAATATCCTGCTCTTACCCTGAATATTCTTCGCTGTGCTGCTGTGTGGAAACTACGTTATCGGACCACGTGGAGAAATAATTTCCAGTTCAAGTCAACGCCCGTTTTGCCAGAATTTAGCGAGAATTAGTGAATTCCTATGGAATAAAAACGCCTTAAGAACCAAGTTAAGTGTGACTGTGTAGACGAGCTATTAATATTCGACGTGTGCTTGTGCAAAATACTTAATCTTGTCATCTCAGTTACAGCTTGTGACCGGCATTCTACGGAAGTCGTCTTAGAAGTTGAACACCTCAAGATGGACAATTCCACAACCACCGACTACACAACTTCATCGAGGGACACCTGCTACAGAGCCTCCATGGAGCTGAAAAATGTGAGGCGTATCTGGTAATTGGAAGGAGACTGACCGGAGGAAAATGCTGGAATAATTGACTGTCGACGGGAATCGAACTCCATCTAAAACATGAGTACCTTTTTAATTTAATTTATCTGTCTTACCTTTTGTACAACTAGAGGTCTTTCTTCTTTAAGTCGTAGATCTATTAGTTTGTTGTAGTTGGAAATATTTCAATTTTCCACTTCTTAAGGTGTCGTGGTAGACTAGGTACGTGTGAATGAAATTTTTAATCTATTAGAGTAGACATGTAGGTTGTCTTTGAATGATTTCCCATGCTTAGGAGCTTTATACTTAATAATCACTGACCACACGATAACTCTACTTTCCTTGTAATGTTGAAAGGCAGGGATGTACTGCTACGACTGAGCCAACTGCCAACTTTCCAACAGGCTGACCCAACCTTACAGCCGATTATTCAGTACTTCCAGGGAGCAATTAAACAGGGCGACCCTCGATATAACGAAATTAAGAAGGTAGCGGAAGAATGCAGAATTCTAGATAATCAACTGTTAAAGTATGCAGATAAGGACCATACGAAATTAAAGGTCGTGATTTCTAAAGAATTACAAAATGATTCAATTTGGCATGTACATCTTGTTATTGGGCACGGAGGTATCGACAAGACCGTCGCCACGATCCAAGAAACATTTATATGGAGAGACCTGAGAAAGACCGTCAGGGACGCGATAATCACGTGCGACACTTGCCAGCGTGTGAAGGGGAACTCATACCTCGTCAAGCAGAAGCCAATTCCAATTCTACCATCAAAGCCCCGTGAGCTATTCGCGATGGACATTTATGAAAAAATCCCGAAATCACGGAGGGGCAATCAATTCATATTGGTTACTATGGACGTGTTTTCAAAATTCACGAACCTCTCTCCAATGCAAAAGGCTAACACCAGGTCAGTTTTAAGATGCCTCAATAGAGAAATAATTCCGGCTATGGGAAAACCAGAAAAATTATTAACAGACCACGGAACGCAGTTTACCTCCGCACAATTCAAAACAGGTCTCCAGCAGCTAGGAATTCAGCACGTCTTAAGTTCAACACGTCACCCAGAATCGAACCCGAGCGAGAGGATAATGAGAGTCATTGCAAAATACAGCAGAATTTATATTCCAGAGCAACATTGGCGATGGGTAGACATTCTCCCATTAATTACTCATTACATCCATAATACAGTCCACCAAGCAACCGCGAAAATTCCAGTCGTAGTTCACAGTAATTTACAACCGGCAAGACCTTGGCATCCAGTCATAAACTGTCCGTCCGAACCTAGACTGTCCCCTGAAATATGTACACAGCAGGTAAGGGAACACTTAAGAGAGCAGCCCGACCGCAGACTAAGAAGGGTTCGAAGAAAAGAATTCCACAGGCCACTAAGAATAGGGGAAGCCGTATTAATTCGTAGACCAGGAATTTCTGACCCTGAGAGGAAATACTATGCAAAATTTGCACCATTATACGTTGGTCCTTATCGTATTGTTCAAGACATGCAAAACAACGCACATAAAATTAGAAGTCCTGATGGAGAGAACGAGATGATAATGAACGCTTCAAATCTTAAATTATATCGGTCAACACCAGGCGCAGCTCAAGTAAATATCTTGGAAAAACAAAAGGATTCAACTGCAGAAGAAGACCCAGATACTGGCACAGAAGAAGAAGATGAATACGACGACCCGTGTACCGAAATAGAGGAAGAGGATGACCTGGAAACCCCGTCTACACAGACAGAACACGACACACGTCCGAAGAATGAAACGGATCAAACAACCGAAGAAAGTTGCCCAGAATGCGAGCAGGAATCAGCCGAAATAATGGAAATAATGAAACAAATAGCAGATGACCTCGTAAAGGAAAACGGGAAATTAGAGGAAGAAATAAGACAAAAATGGAAACATCAACAAAAATATGCATGATAGTCAAAGACATACATTCGCTTATGGATGCAAATAATCTGAACGATAAGTTTAATTAAGAGAAATCTTACACTGTCGCGTAAGATTTCTATCGTTGAAAGGGGGCAATGCACCCATAATCGAATGAGCCTAATGGAAGTGATAATTAAATTATTGAAATTCGTATATCTGAATACTGCAGAGGCAGGGAAAAGCTAGCAGTCTCACAAAGCGCCACCCAGGAGCCGCGTTGGCTGGAAGTACATCCGTCGAATATGCTTTAAGTCACGAACAGGAAATAGCTAACTAAAAGCCTCGCTCAAACCAAGTTTATGGCACCGCAAAAGTGCAGACTTTCTACTTAGTTTCTCACGGGAAAGCGGCAATACGGAATGTGCCCATCCCTAGTGTGTGGCAAGGAAAGAGAGAATACCTGTCACCCCTTGGCAGAAAATGGTTGCACGCGAGCCACGATGCGCGGCAAGATTTTAACCAATCGCAATTTACAAAATTTAATTGTCAGGTCCTAGCGGGAATCTGTATCCATTGCTTCGTGATTTGGTGTCGAAAGTAGTAGTGAAATACTGTGGCCTGACCTGCAAACAATATTTAACGAATATTTCACGCGAATACGTGGTTAATTATTTCTCAAAATATAAGTTTTCAACATTGTGTGGAAGAGTGGTTGCGCCCAAGGAGCTAAGCGTCATGGCGGCAAAGCGCCGTGCTCCGAGTGTAAATAGGCCCTATGACGCATTTCAGTTTATAAAATAAGCTACGATCATTTCTGATATCGCAGTGCGACACACAAATCAAACCTAATTTTGAAATATTTAGAGTGCATTTTCCGAACATTTAACCTGAGGACAAGTGGAAAAACGATCCAAGGTGCCGTATTACTAAGCCGCATCCCCTCCAATCGGACCATTTTTGAAGCGAGGGTGTGAGAATTTACAAAAGCGGTAGCCGCAGTGTGGTGATATCTCAGTCCTACTTGAAATTTCAGTGCAGACAGGCGATTCTTCAGAAAGTGCAGCGCAAAGAGACGACTCAACATTTGTGTGAGTAGAGTTTTAGTCAAGCAATGAACATTTAGGAAGAACTCTAAAATAACATCAGATCATAGGAAACAATCAGACAATTATCATAGCAAAAATGACAATGGTAGTTATTTTACAAACTTTTCATAAATGAACATTTAACGTAGTGAGACAGGCGGAGAACGGAGATGGACAATAGGAGTTTCCGTAACATGTACTTATACAACATTCCTTAGCTCACACGTAACTTGCACGTTAGTATTCTAGTGGAGAAGTATTGTTATTGGAGGACTGTATTTTCATAAACATTTCTTCATGTCTTACATGGGAACGTCACAATTAAACGTGCGCAGTCTATAAAATGGCTATTTCATCTGAAACATTGGGATTAAACACTAGGAGAGCTAAGTTACAGGGAGAGACTTTGTTTACTAGTGGAGCTTAACAGTACAAGGACTGGTGTCCACTTTCATTTGTCAGAGTGAGGTCGATGGCTGCTAAATCCCTTGTGTAAACAAGCAGTAAAGGAGGGAGCTGGACAGAGACGACCAGAAGGAGACCGCGCCAGGTAGCTGTTTTTCCTGACAGTGCACGTCAACTCATCGAGAGCTATTGCTGTGTCATTTATGTTTATCTTCATATGGTTGCTAAAAGGCGTGTGTGGGAATAAATCTTACGTACGCGACGCAAGTATGAGAATGGATCAAATTCGTGTGTGTAAAGTGTTAAATATCCTCGGCAAGATGAAGAAGATGGTATAAAGTTATGTAGCGGGGACTGCGGAGGATCCAACCTGCCTTCCAGCACAAAGGTAAAATGAGCATTTTATAACCATGTAACAATATACTTGATGATGATGATGATGCTTGTTGTTTTAAGGGGCCTAACATCGAAGGTCATCGGCCCCTAATGGTACGAAATGAAAGAACAAAAATTACAAAGGCATCCACTGACCAAAATAAAAATAAAAAAATGTCATGAAGAATGAATGGATGGACAGGAACCCAAGAAAACACAAAATAAACAAACAAAAACAAAAACCAGTGGATCAGATTCAATAGAGAACGAAAAGAACATTATTACCGACCAAGGAACCACTTATAAAGCACAAAGATGCTTGGTGTCTAAAGGGGGTGCAAAATCCATGTCTAAGGCCCCACAGAATGGTACATGTCGCGAGTAAAATAGAACCATGGTATGTGTCACGTTGGGGTATTAATCAGAAGTAGCGAGGACTCACGGTGTTCCACAAAAGATGGTACTACTCACAAGGATTGTACTTCGTACAGGTAACGCAGACCTATGGTGTTTCGCACACAATGGCACCACCCACAGCCAACGCAAACCGATGAGTTTCCTCACCTAGGGTACTAGTCACGGGTGCCGGTCCCAAGGGCCCCGTGGTGTTCCGCACATAGTGAGTACTAATCACAGGCAACGCAGACCCACGATGTCGCTCATATAGTGGTACAACTCACAGGCTACGCCCAGACCCGCGGTGTTGCCCACATGGGTACAACGCACGGGTACTGGAATCCACCAGGCCAGGCTTTTTACTGCAACGAATCACGAACATACTTCGTACCATGTTGGTGATACTACTCGCAAGTACATGCAACCCATGGTGTTCCCCGCATGATGATACGAATCAAGAGTCGTTTCATGGTTCTAATTCATTCATCCCTTGGTCGCCCCTTTTAGTCGCCTCGCACGACAGGCAGGGGATACCGTGGGTGTATTATTCGTCAGCCTCCCCCACCCACAGGGGGTGTGTGTTTGGTCCGCGAGAGGTATTTTATTTCCCTCAAGTCCGCCGGCAAGCCGGTTAGGACCCCCCTATCCGCCACCTGGGACGCGCCACGTGGGAGTATCACCTCTCCCCCTGCTACGCCTGCGTAGCAGGTTCGTGGACAATATACTTGAGGGCTATGAACAATCAGTGGTCAAATCTAGGGTAGCGATTTATCTAGGCGTATAATAATAAAATTTCACCTACCGGATGGTGTACTGTAATTATATTTTAGCTGTCATTTGCAGTTAAGAGTTAGAAGTGAGACCAGGACAATCATATCTGACGACTCGGGATGTGAATGCCATGGTGTCATGATAATAATAATAATAATAATAATAATAATAATAATAATAATAATAATAAATATATAAATATAATAATCAGAAAATAGTCGTACTTTTCTCAGGAGTTTCTCTCATATATTTCTGGATAAATTTTTTATTTGAGCTACTATTTTAACATACGTGGACCTAAAATTTCTGTAGATATTTTATGTGTAGCGCAATTTCAGATTTTAATATAGATAGGAATATAAAATAATATATGTGTTTTGGTGATATTTGATTTTGTGGACGCTGCCGAGTTGTTTCTGAATTTAACTAGCTGTAATTGAAGCGCATCCAATTTTATTATTCATTTGCGTGATCACATTTAGATGATCGTCTTCGTTGGATATCAGACCTTATGCTTTGCGGTATAGTGTTTAACACGTAATTTTTATTTTCTTTGTGAGTACGTGGATTCATATTTTCGATAGCTGTGTATTTGACAGGTAAATTTTGTTGTTACGGTCAATAAATAAGGATAGGGAAACCATTGCAGGTCAAGTTTGATAATTCATGGCATGTGAATGTGAAATAAGATCAAATAGATCAACAAAGAGATAGTAATGCCCCTGATGATAGCAACTGAAAAATGGAAAATATGAAGCTTGAGGACCATGTTGCATAATGGTGTCGTAATAATGAATGCGAACGACACAGTGTATTATTAAAGATTGGCCCGTATTCAAATGAGCGAGGCTACATTGACTAGTATATGCTACTTTGAGAATAATGAGATGAGTATGAATTGAGAGATAAACAATTTAACTAGCATAGTTAAAACTTCGACGATATATGTGATAATTGTTGGTAGAAGGCTTACATATTCATAATTTTTCCAGGGAGGAATATATCAATAGGAATTATGCAAATCAAAGGCCGAGTTGAGACATGGAACAGACTGACCGGGCAATGTGTAAAATTTTGAAAGTCAATTGTAATCATGATGACGTGTAATATTCCTAGTTAGTATTCTTGAAAGTTGTGGGATGTCATGCCCAGACATTTACGTCTGATGTCACGAGATTGCCGTCAAATTCACCCAGTTGTTACTTTAAAATCAGTTTGATAACGATTTTTTCTGCATTTTGATCGTGCGTATTTTTATATTTAAATTTGATAGGCAGTGATCACGTCCACGTTGGGATTTTTCTTTAACGTTATCCCTTTTCTTTTCTTTTGCGCGGATATTTATGTCACCGTGTTTTACTCTTTTTATAGTGACTGAAGGTACGTGAAAGATTGTTCATGATTAAATGATGTAAATAAGATAGGTGTAGTTCGGTCATTTTGAATTTATTTGTTTTCTTTTGGAGCATTGTGGTTACTCCATTGTCATGTACATTTTGTAAGTAATAAATTTCATGTGTTAGGTTAGCAAGACCACAGATCGTTCTTAGTCAGAATCAAAGTAAACATTTCTGCTTTGGGTTATCGTAAATCACAAAACCTTTGAATCCCACTACAAAAGTTTAATTAGGTAAATGATTCGACCTTTGATAAAAAGTTATGTCGTAAGTGCCGCGAATTAAGTAGACAAGATGGAATCTGCCTCCATCGACGATGATGTCATACAATTTTAATCATTCTCTGTGCAAATACAGACAGCGGCAAGTTAGATAAATTAATATTGTAAAAGGGTCGAAATTCATTTACCAAGGTAAAACTAAGGCACTTGGCCTAACTTGTTCTATTTTATTTGTAAAGTGTCCAGGCTATCACAACTAGTAATGTGTAAATTAACTAAGTAAGTGAATGTTCATCATCAACGTTTGATTTGATAACACTTCTCGGTTCAGCCACTGTTTATTAAGTTTGTGGCTAATAAACAGAAGTGGTAATGAGATACCGTGTTCATGGATTTTCCTTTATTAACCATGGTTATTGTACACAATAATGTTTTTACAGTTGGGTAGTTATCAACTTAAATTGAACTTGGAGTCAACAAGCTTAGGACATCCACATTTTGAAATCAGTGTAATTAATTAAATCAATTATTAAATGTTACGCAAGGCCAGTTATTGGAAATATGATTTAAATGCATTTCAGGGTGTCTTATTCAAATGCTGTATATTAGTGGACCAGTGGTCTGTTGTCGTTGTGTCTTGAACATAAAAGGCACCAGTTCGATGGTGATGTGGATTATTCAATTTTATCGACCTTCAGTCAAGTTCATCAAGGCAGATGTTTTATTTTTGTTTTGGAGATTTGAATTGTAGTATTTCCCAGGTAACATTATTGCATTTTAATTTAACGTCACTTCGTTTCATTTTAAATTTCATTTATTTTCATATTTTGTCGATTGTTAATAAACCATTTTATTTATTCAAATTTATTTCAGTCCCTGGGTACCCTCATTTTAGTAGTTAGTTGACCCCTCGTCTTTCATTTCCTCACCCCCGATCGTGTGTGGCCTGTCAGCCCGAGGAAAGCCGAAGGACGTGACCATCCCTGAGAAGATAAGAGTCTACATGAGCGGTAGGTATTACGTGATGTCATTTTTTTTACAGGAGCAGCCGGCGCATCAGTCAAGCAAGAAGAATACCGCATTGCATGCCTTGAAAAGGGCACAAGAGGTATGTTATTTCCCTCAAGTCCGCCGGCAAGCCGGTTAGGACCCCCCTATCCTCCACCTGGGACGCGCCACGTGGGAGTACCACCTCTCCCCCAGCTACGCCTGAGTAGCAGGTTCGTGGCCAGGGCTGGGAAATCATCTCCCAGCCCGTCTAAACTGGAAAAGAAGGCGGCGAAGAAGAACGCCCTTACCGGGCGCTCCCGCACATCCCCTGCGAAAGGGAAGTCATGCCCTCCATCTGGAGCGCATGAGTCTGCGCAAGCAGGTTCCCCTGATCCAAAACCTGTGCGCTCCCCTCGTAGAGGAAATTCCCGCCCCGAAAAGCGTCGAGTTCTGGGCGTCAACCCCACCGTCTGTCGATGACGTGATGGACGTTGCGCTATCTTCTGCATCTACGGATGTAGATTTCGATATTGTTTAGGTTCACGAGCAATTTGTCGCTCATAACCTAACACTCCTTTTATAGTACACACTATGGCACTGTTGCAGTAGAATTGTAACATTTATGACAGGCATCTTGCTGAGCTGCGTCAGCTCATTAGTGAGTACGCGGCGAGTATAGTCTGTATTCAGGTGGCAAACTTCAGACCAGGTCGTCATACGGTCTTGAGGAATTTTCAGACTATACTCAACACAACGATATTATGCTCACCGGGCGTCTGGTGGCGTGGGTATTATTTGTCGTTCTGATACTTATAGCGAAGAGGTTCCTCTAAGTACCCCACTGGATGCAGTTGCGGTGCGGGTACCGCTGCCTATCATAGCAATAGTGTGTAACGTTTATTTCCCACCAGGCCTGCCTCTTAACAAATGATGTCACTGATCTTACAGATCAGCTTCCACCTCCCTTCTCCTTCTTGGGAAATTTTAACACCCATCACCCCATATGGGGCTCTGAAACGACTTGCCCCAGTGGAAGCGAGTTGGAAACATTAGTAAGAGAGTTGGATTTATGTATTTTGAACACAGGGGAACCAACTCATCTCAGTGTACGTTACGGCACATACTCTCGCACACACTTAAGTCTATGCAGTCGAGCGTTGGTTACGCTGTTTCGGTGGGATACACACGATTTCTGTGACAGTGACCATTTTACAAATATTCTCACTTTGTTGAAACAGAAATCCGTGGAGGGCCCTCCTCGAAGGTTTCTTAAACATGCTGATTGGCCTAAGTTCAGATAACTCGCTATCTTCAACGACGAGACCAGGCGGACCGTTGACGGCGATATATATTATACTGGGTGCGGCAGAAATACCTGACGAATTTCAGACGTAAATAACTCAGCAACGCAACAAGTCATTCACAGTTTTGTTACGCAATATAAAAGAGCAGGGTTTGCCATTTACGTCACATGCAGTTTATTAGACCGAACTACAGGTCGTATTGGTCACAGCTTAACATGTGTAACTGTCGTGGTGCGCGCGGTCTTGGCCTTGGGCATCGTCTCGTCCGGCTACTCCGTCAGCTAGTCGCTAGCATGGCGTGGAGTGGTGAACACCGATGTTTCGTGATTGAGACTTATTTCAAAAATGCCGACCCTGTTACCACAACACAGCTTTTGTTTCGCAGACACTCTGGTTTAGGTCGACATGAAAAAGTTCCGAGCAGGAACACCATTCAGTTATGGATGATCAGTTTGAGAAAAAAAGTGGTTCAACTGTGAAAACGAAGCCGCCTGGTAGGCCTCGTAGCGTCCGAACCCAGAGATCGTCCGTGCAATGAGACATGCCATTACGCAATCTCCTCAATGTTCGGTGCTTAGGCATTCACGTGCTCTGGGACTGTCGGATTTTAGACGGAGACATGAAGTTCCATCCGTACAAAATCGTGGCTGTTCAAAAACTCAGTGAAGGTTATTGGGCCAATCGCAGAGAGTGTTGTGAGACTATCCTGGAAGCTGTAGCAGCTGACACCAGTGTCCTGGCAAGTAATGAAGCGCACTTTCATTTGTCAGGCTACGATAATAAAGAAAATTTTCGGTACTGGTCCGCAACCAATCCTCAACAGACCCATGAGCGAGCTCTCTACAGCGAGCGTGTTACTGTTTGGTCCGAGGCAATGCGGAACTTCAGTGAGAGGCTTACAGACGGTCGGCATTTGAATGACATTATTTTCAAAACCTAGTGTGTATTTGTATATTTCAAAATGGCAAACACTACTCTTTCCAACCGTGCAATAAATCTATAAATGGCTTGATGCGTTGCCAAGTTATTTACGTTTGAAATTCGTAAGGTATTTCTGCCGCAACCTGTATAATACAAGTTCTCCTTGCTGCAGATGATGAGTCCATTCCGACCATTTCAGGGACTCCTCGCCGAAAACTCGTTCCTTTGTGGAACGAAGAAATTACAGCAGAACGCCGTCGCGCTCATAAACGTTGTCGTAGGCAACGTACTGTGGCCAACTTGCCAACATTTAAACAACAACGCGCTAAGGCGCGAGTTCTTATTCGACAAAGTAAGACAGCTTCGTGAGAATGATATGTGTCGTCTATAACGTCACATACTCCATATCAAGTGTGGACTAAACTTCGACGTATTTCGGGTATCCGAAGGTCACCTTTTGTACCGGGAATTTCCATTGCAGGCAGTATCGTCACTGAACCACTCTCGAATGCTAACCATCTAGCTAGCCATTTCGCGGATGTATCCGGCTCCGGAAATTATCATCGTGATTGCCTCTCTCTGAAGCGGAAGGCAGAACGTCAGAACGTCATCACCTCAGTTTTGCAACTTTAGCTTCAGAGGAATATAACGTGCCCTTTACGGAGTGGGAACTCCGCAGCGCCTTAGCGCTTTGCAAGGACACGTGTCCTGGACCAGGCAATATCCATAACCCAGCTGTTGAAGCACCTTAGTGATGGTAGTCTACTATACCTCCTTCGGGCGTTCAACCGTATCTAGATAGAGGGTGAGTTTTCGTCTCAGTGGCGAGAGGGCATCGTCATTCCTGTCCTCAAGCCTGACAAAGATTCTACGTATGCAGTAAGTTACAGACCGATTTGTCTTACGAACTGCCTGTGTAAGCTACCTGAGAAGATGTTAAATCGAGACTTGTGTGGTGTCTGGAGAAACAAGGACTCTTGTCCGAGTACCAATGTGGTTTCCGAGCCGCTCGATCGACCACTGGCCACTTAGTACGGCTGGAGAGCTCTATCCAGGATGCTGATGATGATGATGATTGTTGTTTTAAGGGGCCTAACATCGAAGGTCATCGGCCCCTAATGGTACGAAATGAAATAATTAAAATTTCAAACGCATCCACTGACCAAAATAAAAATAAAACAAAACAAAAAACAACAAACAAACAAACAAAAAACAGTGGATCAGACTCAAAACAGATCGAAAATAATATTATTACCGACCAAGGAACCACTTATAAAGCACAATGATGCTTGGTGTCTAAACGGGGGGCAAAATCCACGTCTAAGACCCCACAGAATGGTACATGCCGCGAGGAAAATAGAACCATAGTAAGTGTCATGTTGGGGTACTAATCAATAGTAGCGAAGACTCACGGTGTTCCACACAAGATGGTACTACTCACAAGTATTGCAATACGTACAAGTAACGCAGACCTAAGGTGTGTCTCACACAATGTCGCAACTTATAGCCAACGCAAACCGAGAAGGTTCCCCACCTAGGTGTACTAAACACGGGCGCCGGTATTCCCGCGGTGTTCCTCACATAGTGGGTACTAATCACAGGCAACGCAGACCCATGGTGCTGCTCATATAGTGGTACAACTCACAGGCTACGCCCAGACTCGCGGTGTTGCTCACATGGGTACGACGCACGGGTGCTGGAATCCACCAGGCCAGGCTTTTTACTGCTACTAATCACAAACCTATTTGGTACCTAATTGCGTGGTACTACTCGCAAGTACAGGCAACCTATGGTGTTCCCCGCGTGATGGTATGATTCAAAATTAGTTTCATGGTTCTAATTCAATCAGCCATTGGTCGCCCCTTTTAGTCGCATCTTACGACAGGCAGGGGATACCGCGGGTGTATTCTACATGTGCGTCTCCCACCCGCAGGGGGTAGTGTGTTTGGTCCGCGAGAGGTCTTTTATTTCCCTCAAGTCCGCCGGCAAACCGGTTAGGACCCCCCTATCCGCCACCTGGGACGCGCCACGTGGGAGTATCACCTCTCCCCCTGCTACGCCTGCGTAGCAGGTTCGTGGTATCCAGGATGCGTTTCTCCGCAAACAGCATTTGGTAGGTGTTTTCTGTGACACAGATAAGTCCTATGCCACCACATGGCGATATGGTATCCTTTCAGTCCTGCATCAATGGAGATTTCGAGGTGACTTGCCGGTATTAATGCGAATTTTTTCCCTGCGCCGTTTTCGTGTACGAGTAGGAGGACATATTCGCAATACCGCGTTCAAGAAAATGGAGTCCCACGGGGATCGGTTCTTAGTGTCACTCTGTTCGCGATTGCCATAAACGGTATTGTCGCTGCTGCTGGTCCAGCAGTAATACCGTCGCCATATGTGGACGCTTTTGCTCTACACTATAGCTCGCGTAATATAGCAGTCGCAGAGCGACAATTACAACAAGCTATTAGCAGAGTGGAACAGTGGAAATTACAACATAGTTTTCAGTTTTCCACAGCAAAGGCCCCTTTTGTCCGCTTTTGTCGTCAACCTACACTTCACCCACATCCTGAACTTTATTTAGGAATGTCACTCTTGCCGTAGTTGACACCGATTTCTTGGGCTCCTTTTCGATAGTAAATTATCGTGGGAGCCACACCTGCGGCAGCTAAAAGTGCAATGCACCAAGAGGCTTAAACTCTTGAAGTTTCTTAGCGGCACTAATTGGAAAGCGGATCGCACGGCAATCCTACGATTTTATCGGGCACATATTTTATCCAGGTTAGACTACAGCAGTGAAGCATGTGGCTCAACAAAGCGAAGTGTCCTTGCTCAACAGAATAGCATCGTCCACAGCGGGGTTAAGTTGGCGACGGGAGCTGTCCGAACAAGCGCCCCAGCTAGCCTGCTAGCTGAATCTGGTGTGCCACTTTTACACCTGAGGCGCCAGCAGCTTCTTCTGGCCTATTCTACAAATTTGCGACAGATGCCACTTCACCCAAGCTATCCTTGCGTATTGAACAATGAAAACCGTTGGCTGTACGCTGCTTGTCCTCGAGTACCGCGGCTGGTTGGAACACGCTTGGATAGCAGTCACAGTTTGTTTCAGGTACCTTCGGTTCCTTGCCTTGTCAGACGACCAAGTGGGGTACCTCCATGGGTGTGACGACACCCTGAAATAATACTGGATCTACACACTGGCCCGAAGGAAAACATGGACCCTTCGATTTATCGGAGGCTCTTCCTGTTCGTTGTTGGCCGATACCCAGGTTCAGTCGTCGTTTACAAGGATGGTTCAAGGACAGACAATAAAGTGGGCTGTGCGTTCGTTGTCGACACTAATAGGTTTTTTGCTCTCCCGGAAACCTGTAGTGTGTACACAGTAGAGCTCTATGTTATCTGTGAAGCTCTGCGGTTCGCACTGTCCAATGAGCGCTTACACTTTCTTCTGTGTACTGAATCCTTGAACTCGCTACAGTCTATTGGTACCTGATTCACTCGGCACCCTCTGGTGCAGCGGGGCCCGGAGCTGCAGGCCCGGTGTTCGGATGCTGGTACCTGAATCATGTTTATGTGGCTCCTAATCCACATGGGTGTAGAGGGAAATGAGTTAGCGGATAAGGCTGCCAAGGGTGCAGTAACCCTGCCCCCTTACCTTACAAGGTTTCAGGAAGTGATATTCGCACTCAGCTGAGACATCTGGTTATGTCCCATTGGGAGATGGAGTGGCAGGCCATTCCACTTCCAAATAAGCTGAGAACGATAAAATGAACAACGATGGTATGGAGGACTTGCCTTCGCGCTTTTCGGAGGGAAGCAGTGGTATTATGTCGTCTTCGGATCGGCCACGGTATCCTGACGCACACCCGTCCACTGAAAGGAGAACCCCCTCCGATGTGTACTTACGGCGATCATCTTACCGTGGTACACATCCTTATAGAGCAGGGGTGGCCACTAACGTTACTTCTGGGAGCCGCAAATTTGGGAGACAAAAAATTGGGAGCATGTTTAGAAAATGGTTTATAAAATGAAGACACGTTTTTCATTTTATAACAAATGAAGGGATATTTATTTTCTACAATACACAGAACATTATTTTTTAGGTACACATCAAGGAATGAGATTTTACTTTTGAGAAATGCTTCTTCTGATTGTTCATTTTTGCTGTTAGTTTTTTGATATCTGGCTGATAATTGGTAAGCGCAGTTCGCACAATTTCACTTAAATGTTCATCAGTTCGTTCAGATCGATATGTAGATTTAATGAATTTAATCGTTGAGTACAGTGATTCACACACACGTAAGTAGTCCCAAAGATTGAGATTAGTCTTTTCACACACTGTTTTGTTAGTGTGTATTTTTTTTCTGGAACATTCTTCCAAAATTCTATGGTAGAAATGCCACTTCGTTTGAGTCCTTTTAATCCTTCGTCCTCTTGCAGTTCTTGTAGCTCCAACTCTACAGCTGCTGTATCCTTTGTTATTGGTGATGAAACAGGACTGCCATCGCTCACAACATCAACAGAAAAAGGATTTTCTAAGAATGATCTCAAATCATAAAATCTGCCGTTGATTTCTTCAGCACAGCACACGACTGCCTATACGTGAACGCGACTGGCTTCACCTGACGACACTGGCTCACTGACACACTCTCCCGCTCAAAGCACTATCAAATGGAAGGCGCCGGAACTATCTTCACCTCCCATGTCTTTCCACTGACGTACAGCGCTAATAACGTTAAGCCGCACATCACTGCTACTGACTGACGCCAGCCGCGAGATGTCGTTAGATTCCATTAATTATATCATTTAATTTAATTCTAAGGTTGGTGTCAAGAGCCGCACAAGACTGACTCAAGAGCTGCATGCGGCTCGCGAGCCTCGTTTTGACCAGCCCTGTTATAGAGTATGTGGACCTGGTCGATATGCGCCGTAGGTTTAACCTCCCGAGTACAATCTCCCTCATCCTGCGAGATGACGAGCAGTCAGCAGACCTCGTCATCCGTTTTATGAGGAGTGGGCGCTTTTTTTTATCGTGTGTAATGATGTCCTTTGACCTAGTGAATTTTAAACTGCGCTTTTATCCGATTAGTTTGTGTTGCGTACTTTAATGTGTTATTTAACTTTTAATTTGAATTATATATATATGTGGATCCGTACTTCCAGGCAATGCCTTTTTCATTTGTTTCCTGTATTTCCTATTATTTTATTAGAAAATAAGGCATTGCGAATTAGATCCACTGATCGTTTTAATCTCATTATCATTTTTTCATCACCATTTTTTAACTCTAGTCAGTGGATACGTTTAACATTTTAATTATCATCTCATGTTCGTCCATCTCGTACCATTAGGGGCCGATGACCTTAGATGTTAGGCCCATTTAAACAACAAGCATCATCATAATCACCTGCTAAACAAAATAGATTTTACCAGCTTGAAGTCACTCCCATCAGTGCTGGTAGCAACCTGTAACCTAGGGAAGCCCAGGGGGTTGAACGCCTCAAGAAATCACATGTTAAAGACTTCGGTTTGGGACCCCCGTGGTCCGGTCGAGTACGTTTCGAATCCATGCCTGAAATCGTCCTCCCCGAATGCCACCGATTCCGATCAGGGGTCTCTCTAGCCCAAACCAAGCAACCAAGGCAATACCCACCTGGTCATAGGCGGCATTGCCCAGGGTCCGATGTTGGACGATGCCTAATATGGGATAACTGTGGGAATGAGCACTTCGACTCTCTTCCTCCAATCACCCGCAATAGCACGTACCCCATAGCGTATACACAGCACTAAGTATGGAGAAAAAATAAAAAAAACAATAATAATTATATGTCCTTCTGGCATTCGGTTGTGCGGGGACCTGTGTAGTCAGGTGGATACTACTGCAAGGGTACATGACGCTCCCACCCACCGATCGCTGGGTGGTTAAAGGATTTCGGGTGTAAACGCATAAGTTATAGGCCCATTTCTGAGGAGCACCCACATCAAGAATTTTGAATCTGTCTACAAGTAACCAGAAACAATAAAAATAAAGAGGGGACCATGGCCACATGATTCTTTAAGTCGCCTTCTAAAACAGACAGGGATTACCTGTGAATGTATTCAGCCCCTCTCATCCACATGGCGTCGAACACATTGTACCAAACCGCAATCCCTGTCCGCGCCTAAGTCGCCCCTTTTTCGCCCCTTACGACAGGCAGTGGATACCGCGTGTGTGTGTACTACACGTGCGTCCCCCACCCGCTCAAAACCAGTGAGTGTACCCTATTATTTCTCCTTGGGGTGTTCCAACCGAATCTGGACAGAGGGGAACCTCCGTCATAGTGGCGGATGATATTCACGGGAACTGTAACTACCGTAAATTTTGTGATTACGAAGTTGTCATTACTGTGTGGATTTCAACTTGTTTTGTTTTCTATTGATCAAGAAGTGTAGACATTCTCTGATAGATGTCTCTACAAAAAACTATGACCATGCACCCTGGTGCGAAGTGGTAGAACTTTATTTGAAGAAATTTTATATTAATAAGTTTGTTCTTTACTAAATTTCGTTCTTTCATTTGTGGGTTGGCAATATAAATCTTTTATTTCCGCCAGTTTTGAACTTAGCCAATCCAGAATTTCTGTAATTAATTTTTGACCAATCGTGTCTTTCTTCGATTTTGATGTGTAACTCTAAGCTACCCAATAAACGCCTGTGGGCTGTCTTAATTATTCATGAAAGTGCTCGAATCTTCCCCGAGAGTATAAAAACTGCTGATTTTCCTGTCTCTCGGCCACTCGAACAACATCTAGCATAGTGTATGGAAGTGTAGCAGGAGGCGGGAAGCGTCCCTTTCATCAGGCAGCTGTTCTTCAACAAGGTAATGACCGCTTAACATCTTTATTTCTTCCTAGCTCAGCAGTTTAACCCGCGGGGCGTGCCCGAAACCTTTATTATGCAACCTATCTTCAAACATGTAAATTGCCGTCACTTTTGTAAGTCTTCGTATATCTTTAGCTGTGGATCGGGGATGGAGAGTGCTTTACCCTATCGAGCTCCCCTTCATTTTGAATTTGAGGTGACTACGTTTTCGTAACCGTTCTTCTACTCTTCCTTAATGTATTAAATTTATTCTCTATACGAGTCACCTCCATAGTTTGGGAATAGCCCCTGTTTCATCGACCTAGTGCCTCTTAGGTTTTAAGAAGTTTCATGTAGGAGTGCAGATTCCCGCCTCCATTCAGTTCTGCATTTTGGGCCATTAACTTAACCTATTATTTTTCTACTAAGGGCCATTAGGTTGGGTACAAGATACCCCTGTTTCTGTGTAAGTGTGCCTTGAGGGCAGCTGATAGTAAAATCCGTTGTGGCCTTTGATAGGCTCAGAACATTGAGAGCGGGTCAGGTCTTTTATTGGTGGAGGCTTGACATTGCTACGTCGGAGCAAGTGCTCCATGTAATTAGGGGATTTCTGCCCTTTGGTAATGTACCGGGTGGTACACCTCCACGTCGCTAATTCAAACTTTGCGCCTGTTGAAACTCCCCTACTGGAGGAAGTCTGAACTTTATCTAATGTGTTAATTTTCAAGTTTCTCAGAAGATGTCACTACTTGGAAATTTTGAAGTTTCTGAACTAGGTCGTTTTCGATGTATTTTTGTTTTGCCTGTAGTAAGAAGTGTGAACATTCTCTTCTAGAGGACACTACTGAAGAACTACAATGGTGCACCCTAGTGCGAAGTGAAAGAACTGGTTTTTTTGGAGAAATTTTTATTTCAAAAGTTTGTTTCTTGTTAAATTTCTTTCTGTTATTGTTTAAGTTGGCTGTATAACCCTTTCTTTCCCCTTGTTTTGAATTTAGCCAATCCCGAATTTCTTTAATTAATTTATGACCAATCAGGCGTGTCTTCCCCAACGGGGATATGTTGCCTAACCCTAGCCAATAAAGTTTTTGTGGGAGGGTGTTCTCATTCCTGAAACGCCTCGAACTTTCCGCGAGAGTATATAAACTGCTGATTTTCGGGTCTCCAGGCCACTTCAGTACCATCTTTCAGTGTGTAAAGTACATAGCAGGGGGCGGGAAGCGCCTCTTTCGTCGGGCAACAGTTCAACAACAAGGTAATGGCCTTTTAATAACTTCTTTTCTCGCTAGCTCAGCAGTTTAACTCTCGGGGCAGGTCCGAAGCCTTTTCCATGTAACTTTCCTTGAAAAATGTAAAGACACTCGGTGTCAATTCTTTCTGTTTTAACTACATATTGGGATAGAGAGTGCTTAACCCTCTCGAGCTCGCACTCATTTTGCTTCGAGGTGAACTTATTTTCTCAACCGTTTCTTCCTGTCTAGCGTAATGTAAATTGTCTTCTCATATAAGTCACCTCCTTAGTATGGGATTAGCCATTGCATTTGCGGCCTAGTGCCAAGTAGGTTGTAAACAAAATGTATTAGGAGTGCAGCTTCGCCTCCTCTCAAATTGATATTTTAGAGTCCATGTAATTAACCTTTCCTTACTAAATAGGCCTCAGTAGGTTGGGTATTTTACCCCTGTGTCTATGTCCTTGGTGGACAGCTTGAAGGTTGAGTGTGGTGTGGCCTTTGATAGGCTTAAATTTTGAGAGCGAGTGGCTCTTTCTTGAAAATTGAGTGTTGTATGCCTCGAGGAGGTTTTACTGTGTAATTTGGAGCAAGTGCTCCTGGGCGTGAACGGGGTTTTCTGCCCCTCTGTTGAAACTTGTTTGGGGTAAAGCTGGGCTAATTGCTCATGAATTGTGAGTTCGGGGCTCGAAGCCCAAATCCTGTAAATACTGTAATTGTACTTTTGTTGCCTTGCTACTCTGTACCTGCCATGCTTGTTATTTCTTGATTTTGAAAAGAAAATATAACCTTGTTAAATTTTAAATTAACTTTAATTTCGTAGCCTGAGACCTGTTCACCCCCGCACCTTCTTTCACCTCTGCTGTTCCACTGATACCTCGGAACAGGTAATATGCGGTTGTGAGTTGAGTGCTCAGAAATTGTAAAAATTAGGGCTTGTGGCCCAGATTGTTTAATTGTCTCTAAATCTTGGCTTTCCTGGTCTTGTACTTGATTTGACTTGTTGTTATTTGTTAAAATCTAAAGTTTTATGTGAATATTGTTAAGTTTTACTATTTTCTGAAAATATAACCTTTAATGCAATTTATTCAATATCTCAGCTTTGTAGTTAGACCCATTCCAGCCCGCACCTTCTTTCACCTCTGCATTCCACGGGTAACCCCGTAACAGGAACAATAAACATATTTTTCCAGGTTATAAGCGTTTACAGTCAATATTAAAATTTTTCACCGCATTGTAGAATATTGCCCTTTCCTCCCGCGTTACCCTGTATAAAGGTATTGCATTTTGAGTTTGAAACCTTTCTCCTGGGTCTGTAGAGGTTGAAATAAATCGAGGAAACTCTCTCATTCCCCTCAACACAGATTTATGTTTCTGTAATTTCTCCGGTGGTCGTAGATTTCCAAGGCTGACATTGCTGTACTCCTCAGGGCGGTGCAAACATGGTCTTCTTGGAACAGACCACGTGATGGACTGTTAGACTTTGGTGGATCGCGACCTGGCAGCATGCTGCGCCTTGTACTCGTAGAGCTGCAGCAACTCAAGCACCGACAGAGGCTGAGGGCGCGGCGGTTCGCGGGCACAGCGCAGCTGTTGTAGCGCCTCTTCGTAGGTTGGGAGACCGGAGACTATGGTGTAGCTCGGGAGAGACTCCATGTCCACTGCTGCTCCACTGGCGACCACTGCAAAACACAGAAAATATCAGTGCAGACCAGACATGTCAATCTAAAACGGCTCCTTCTTACCACAGCAAACTCCTTATTATCCGGGTTATGCTTGCACGCCAGAGATTTATTGTATTATTAGTTTTAATTTGTCTCCTTGATTTATTTCGCGGTATTTCGATACGTGTGAATTGCGCTTGAATTTCGAACGCATACTTTGGTCTGAACCAGCAGCAGTTAAGTGTCATGTTGTGTAGGCACGACGCACCGTATTAGAGGGGCTGTGTGTGAACTGAGCTTCAAAGAAAGTGTGGAAAGCTCTTCTAAGGAAGTTCAGGTCCTCAAACTTGAAATGCACTGTCCGATAATAAAATTTGAACCACCCAGAAGTAATGGTCAGATTTCAACGTAACTCCGTACACGTAGACACCATCGGCAGGCATGTAAATGATTAGAGTCGCAATATTCTATAACACAGTGCCACCAGTGTGCATTTGTTTGGTTCATGTTTAGTCTTGTTACCATGTCAGGTAGAGTATATATGGGGCGTGAACAGCGTGAGATGAGTTATCACTGTGAAGGACATGCAGATGCCGCGTACTCGTGTGGGGCAGCGTTTTGAGCACCTGACAGAGTTTGAAAGGGGGTCAATTTGGCCGGCTGGTTGAATCATGCAATTCAGACTTGTGGGGCATTCGGATGTGACAGTGGTTCGATGTCGGACTCATGGCGACGTGAGGGCAGGCATACTCGCCTTCAAGGTTCCAGTCGACCAGGTCTGACCATCGCAAGGGAGGATCGGCGTATTGTGCACCAAGTACATCGTTACCCTTTCACATCGTTGCCTGCTATTCGAGAACACGTAATGGACTCCCTGCAAGATTCTTCGCCATCCCGCACCGTTGGTCGGAGAATAGCAGCAGCCAGACTACAGAATTACTGTACACTGCCGTCAACAACACAACACAAACAGCTGCGTGACCGGGAAGCATGGGCTGCTGATGAACGGAATCGGATTGTGTTCAGTGAGGAATCGCGGTTCTGTACTACCTCGGATGACCATCGTCTGTGTGTATGGTGGCGACCTGGGAAGAGGTCTCATTCTTCAGATATTTTGGAGAAGCAGAGGAGTGTTACTCCTGGCGTTATTATGTGGGGAGCCGTCAGTAGTATAACTGAAGAGTTCGGCGGTCTCCACCTCCACAGGACCTCCGCAGAGGCCTCCTACACAACGCGGGAAATTTGAATTTTGGCGAGAGATTTGAATTTTGGCGCGAGGTTTGAATTTGTAAACAAAGCCACGTGCTTTTTTGACAGCTGTCATCCGCCATATTTAAACAACAACGTATCGCTAACCTCAGTGCTGCCATCTTAACGGCACAAAACCTCAACAGGAACAACGCATCGCTAACCTCAGTGTTGCCATCTTAACGGCACTAAACCTCATAGGCATGTGGTGGCGGGCAATTTGAAAAATTCTACATGCTTTACAAAGCCACGTGCATTTTTGACAGCTGTCATCCGCCATCTTGCATCCCTAACCTTAGTGCTGCCATCTTTACGGCACTGCGGGCAATATGAAAAAACCCACGTGCTTTTTGACAGCAGCCATCTTTAATCAAGAGAGCCATCTTTTGTTACTACCTTGAAATGTGGTGGCGGCAATTTCCACGTTACTTTCTTGACATCTGTCATCCGCCATTTTTAATTAACAGAGCAAACAAAGCCACATGCTTTTCTGACAAGCGGCCGCCTTTAATCAACAGAGCATCGTGCTGCCATCATAACGGCACTAAACCCCATACGCACGTGGTAGCGGGAAATTTGAAAAATTCCACATGCTTATCAAAGCCAAGTGCTTTTTAACAGCTGCCATCTTTAAACAATAGAGTATCGTGCTGCCCTCTTTCCTACGAACTCAGAGTCAAAGCAAGCAACATCCTTTGCTACTAGCGGAAGTGACTTAGCAAGAATAAATCCCGATTGTGTTACGTCAGGAAGGGCATCCGGGCGTAAAACAGATTCCTGTGATTTAAAATCATGGTTCTTGCGTTATGGTGGGCATCCGGACGTAAAACAATTATTAGTAAAGTAAGACACTGGATACTGCGATTTAAAATCTTAGTTCTCGCGTCAAGAAGGGCATCAGGCTGTAAAACAGATTTTTGCGATTTAAAATCTTAGTCGTTGTGTCAAGAAGGGCATCCGACTGTAAAACAGATCCTTGCGATTTAAAATCCTAGCCTTTGCGTCAGCAAGAGCATCCGGTCGTAAAACGGATTCTTAGGGCTAGGAACGGGGAAGCAGCTAGCCGCTCCCTAGCATTTACAGTGTAATTTAATCCCTGCTGTTTAGGCGTTATGCTTTGCGAGTAGGCCTTGTGCAGACCTAGAGTTCCGGCACCGGGTTAGAGATGCGTAGTCCCTTCCTAGCAAGAAATGATGATGATGATGATGCTTGTTGTTTTAAGGGGCCTAACATCGAAGGTCATCGGCCCCTAATGGTACGAAATGAAAGAACAAAAATTACAAAGGCATCCACTGACCAAAATAAAAATAAAAAATGCCATGAAGAATGAATGGATGGATGGACAGGAACCCAACAAAACACAAAACAAACAAACAAAAACAAAAACCAGTGGATCGGATTCAATAGAGAACGAAAATAACATTATTACCGACCAAGGAACCACTTATAAAGCACAAAGATGCTTGGTGTCTAAAGGGGGTGCAAAATCCACGTCTAAGGCCCCACAGAATGGTACATGTCGCGAGTAAAATAGAACCATGGTATGTGTCATGTTGGGGTATTAATCAGAAGTAGCGAAGACTCACGGTGTTCCACAAAAGATGGTACTACTCACAAGTACTGTACTTCGTACAGGTAACGCAGACCTATGGTGTTTCGCACACAATGGCGCCACTTACAGCCAACGCAAACCGATGAGTTTCCTCACCTAGGGTACTAGTCACGGGTGCCGGTCCCAAGGGCGCCGTGGTGTTCCGCACATAGTGAGTACTAATCACAGGCAACGCAGACCCACGGTGTCGCTCATATAGTGGTACAACTCACAGGCTACGCCCAGACCCGCGGTGTTGCTCACATGGGTACAACGCACGGGTACTGGAATCCACCAGGCCAGGCTTTTTACTGCAACGAATCACAAACCTATTTCGTACCATGTTAGTGATACTACTCGCAAGTACATGCAACCCATGGTGTTCCCCGCATGATGGTACGAATCAAGAGTAGTTTCATGGTTCTAATTCATTCATCCCTTGGTCGCCCCTTTTAGTCGCCTCGCACGACAGACAGGGGATACCGTGGGTGTATTATTCGTCAGCCTCCCCCACCCACAGGGGGTGTGTGTTTGGTCCGCGAGAGGTATTTTATTTCCCTCAAGTCCGCCGGCAATCCGGTTAGGACCCCCCTATCCGCCACCTGGGACGCGCCACGTGGGAGTATCACCTCTCCCCCTGCTACGCCTGCGTAGCAGGTTCGTGGCCTAGCAAGAAAAATATCGTGGATGTGTTTTATTAAAACGATGTATTAGAGTGAGCTTGAAGCAAACACACAAGCTGCTTCGAATCGGCCAGCGCACGGACACTCGCTGGAATGTACTGCATCAGCGAGTTTCGCCCGGTGCAAAGTCCATCGCACGCTTACAGCCTACGCCATAAGTATCAGCAGCAGACTTTAAGCCTGCTCTCTCTTGCCGGGTCGGGCTGAGTAGCTCACAGGCGCTAGCTTTTTAATATAGCAGGTTCGATCCTGGCTCAGTCCGGTCGTTCAGCCTTGTCGGTAGAACTCTTGAGGGGCTAAAGTCTTGCACTTCGGCGTCTGCGCGTTCGATCCTGTGGCTCGGTCTGAAGGTGCCTGGTTAAATAGCAAAGAACTTCTGAGGGACTAAATTCCTGCACCACGGCGTCTTCAGGTTCGATCCCGTGGCTCAGTCTGAAGGTACTTGGTTAATTAACAAAGAACTTTTGAAGGACTAAATTCCGGCACTTCGGTGTCTCTAGGTTCGATCCTGTGGCTCAGACTGGTCTTGCACGGCAGAACTCTTGAGGGACAAAATTCCTGAACCTCGGCATCTCTAGGTTCGATCCTGTGGCTGAGTCTGAAGGTGCTTGGTTAATTTACAAAGAACTTCTGAAGGACTAAATTCCGGCACTTCGGTGTCTCTAGGTTCGATCCTGTGGCTCAGTCTGGTCGTGCACGGCAGAACTTCTGAGGGAGTAAATTCCGGCACCTCAGCGTCTCCAGGTTCGATCCTGGCTCAGTCAGAATTTGCTCAGTAATTTACAAAGAACTCCTGAGGGACAAAATTCCAGCACCTCAGCGTCTCCAGGTTCGATCCTAGCTCAGTCCGGTAGAGCTCGGAAGAACTTCTGAGGAACTAAATTCCAGCACCTTACCGTCTCTGGGTTCGATCCTAGCGCAGCCTAGTCGTGCACGGCAGAACTCTTGATGGACAAAATTCCTGCACCTCGGCATCTCTAGGTTCGATCCTGTGGCTGAATCTGAAGGTGCTTGGTTAATTTACAAACAACTTTTGAGGGACTAAATTCCGGCACTTCGGTGTCTCTAGGTTCGATCCTGTGGCTCAGTCTGAAGGTGCTTTGGTTAATTTACAAAGAACACTTGAGGGACAACATTCCGGCACCTCGGCGCCTCTAGCATTTTCGATCCGGTAGGGAATACCGCAGACGATACCCACTTTCTTTACGGTGCGTTGTTGTTAACTTAGAGTCGCTCCTTGTTAACAACCCTGTTTTTGGGACACTAACACGAGAAGGAAGAAGGGCTTTAGTGAACTGCTTACTTCGAAGGTCTGTGTGTTTTTTCCGACCGCTTAGAAAGTCAGTGCATGAACTTTTGTTACAACTGTAGTGCAGACGTATGCAGATTGCATCGCCGCCTAGTAACAAGTCGCAGTCCACCGGATGTAGTATGTGTGAAGCGCACGTTAGTTTGCAGTCCCCCGCGCGCGCCCGTGTGTATGTGTGTGTAAAGTGTGAGTATTGTGAAATTTTAGGTCTATTGTAATTGGCAGTGAATTTTATAAGACCGGACTGTACCCCAGGTGTCCCGCGCAGAGTGCCGGCAGGGGAATTCAAAGAGATGATTTTTTTGTTTATCTTTTGTGTAACCTGTTGAGGGGTGAGAGACAATGTTATCACCGCAAGTGAAGACGGGGAAAATTTTAATCCGGTTGAACTTTTCACCCACAAGTATTGCATTCAAAATCTTTCGTCATATTACAACTACAGATTCGATGTCCTAATAAACATTCTCCAACAAGTGTGCGTAAAAGCTGTGATATCCCATTTCACGAAGGCCTGAATAATCATATTTGGGAATTAAATTAATTAATTATGGAATTAATTATATTAGGGGACAAGTTATTTACAACGTCGAGGAATTCAGGACGTCAATTGAATTACGAGGTGTGACGTCAGAGCTCAGAAGATAGGTGGCGAACATGCACTAGAATATTCTCGTTCTCTCACTCGTCGGTAGATATAGAGTGGGTTGTTGTCCCATATGCTCTGTACTCTGACCGGCCTACCGAGCAGAGGAGAGGTGGTCACGGCTCTACGCCTCTGCATTCGGGAGACGGGCCTGGGGCACAGTGCTGCATTTCTCGCCTGGCCTCGCCCGTCGGCTGTCCTGAGAATGGTTTTCCGTGCTTTTCCATTCTCCTGCACTAAGGCGAATGCCGGGACAGTTCGACGTTGAACTTGTAGTTTTTCTCTTACTATGTGATTTTAAGGTGCGTGATGACTGTATGTCAACATCATCGACCACGCGGGTTTCAATAAGTCATGTCATCAGACAAGTATCTGGTTTAAATATCAGCCATCAGTTAACCTTTAAGGAATTTTACGTTTCCATTCAATTACTATAATACTGAGGATTGTGTGCGCGTGATATTTTCATTCTTCGGAATGTATTTCTCTTATATTTTGCCAAAAGTGTTTGCTATATTTTGCACGAGGGAGCAGGCTCATCTGACACATTAACGCTACGCTAACGATACGGATAGCTTTCGTTTGGATCCGATTTCATACTTTCAAGGGAGGACATTGTCTGATTATTATATTTACATGTGGTTCCAGTCATTTATGAGAATTTTCCCGTGATATTTAGGACGGATGTTGCGAATTACTTTCGCTATTGTTCCTCTCACATTGTGCTGATGATGATGATGATGATGATGCTTGTTGTTTTAAGGGGCCTAACATCAAAGGTCATCGGCCCCTAATGGTACGAAATGAAAGAACAAAAATTGCAAAGGCATCCACTGACCAAATTAAAAATAAAATATGGCATGAAGAATGAATGGATGGAGAGGAACTCAACAAAACACAAAACAAACAAACAAAAAACAGTGGATCGGACTCAATACATGATGATGATGATGATGCTTGTTGTTTTAAGGGGCCTAACATCGAAGGTCATCGGCCCCTAATGGTACGAAATGAAAGAACAAAAATTACAAAGGCATCCACTGACCAAAATAAAAATTTAAAATGTCATGAAGAATGAATGGATGGACAGGAACCCAACAAAACACAAAATAAAACAAACAAAAACAAAAACCAGTGGATCGGATTCAATAGAGAAAGAAAATAACATTATTACCGACCAAGGAACCACTTATAAAGCACAATGATGCTTGGTGTCTAAAGGGGGTGCAAAATCCACGTCTAAGGCCCCACAGAATGGTACATGTCGCGAGTAAAATAGAACCATGGTATGTGTCATGTTGGGGTATTAATCAGAAGTAGCGAAGACTCACGGTGTTCCACAAAAGATGGTACTACTCACAAGTACTGTACTTCGTACAGGTAACGCAGACCTATGGTGTTTCGCACACAATGGCGCCACTTACAGCCAACGCAAACCGATGAGTTTCCTCAACTAGGGTACTAGTCACGGGTGCCGGTCCCAAGGGCCCCGTGGTGTTCCGCACATAGTGAGTACTAATCACAGGCAACGCAGACCCACGGTGTCGCTCATATAGTGGTACAACTCACAGGCTACGCCCAGACCCGCGGTGTTGCCCACATGGGTACAACGCACGGGTACTGGAATCCACCAGGCCAGACTTTTTACTGCAACGAATCACAAACATATTTCGTACCATGTTAGTGATACTACTCGCAAGTACATGCAACCCATTGTGTTCCCCGCATGATGGTACGAAGCAAGAGTAGTTTCATGGTTCTAATTCATTCATCCCTTGGTCGCCCCTTTTAGTCGCGTCGCACGACAGGCAGGGGATACCGTGGGTGTATTATTCGTCAGCCTCCCCCACCCACAGGGGGTGTGTGTTTGGTCCGCGAGAGGTATTTTATTTCCCGCAAGTCCGCCGGCAAGCCGGTTAGGACCCCCCTATCCGCCACCTGGGACGCGCCACGTGGGAGTATCACCTCTCCCCCTGCTACGCCTGAGTAGCAAGTTCGTGGTCACATTGTGCCATGTGGAGAAATGTGGCATGGATTATGGTGATTTTATGTGCTATTTGGAGGCGAATCTTCGCGTCTCTATGAACAAAAGCACATGTAATCTATTTTCTGCGATGTTGCGTGCTATGCTGAATGGATATTTAGGAATAATGTATCGTCATTTTGATGTATTTGCAAGTTGTTGTTTTCGTGAGAAAACTATAGGCGATAGCGTCTTCATAAATTATTGAACCACGAGGTAAACCACATGTCTTCCTACAAAATAAAATTGAGTGTATGAGATGGTGAGAGCTTTTTGTCATACTGGATGAGCGTCATCACAATAATAACAAATCGTAGCTATATAATATTACTCAACTCCTCGATATATGCTATATTTTGGTAACGTCCTGAGTTCGATGTAAATATCGGCAATATTTTTAGTCATCATTACCCAGACTATTTGTACCGGATGGATTACTTATAGGTGTAAATCATTATTTATGGGAGTCTACCATTCCCATGAAATGAACGGATAACGTGTGGACGTGTGTGTATATTTGTAAAATAGTATCCATAGTTGTAGTTGGTTATAATTCTTTCCTTGGATGATGGTAACGGGAGACTTATTTCGTGCATTTTTATTTTGTTCTTTCTACAGGTTGAGTGATTTTATTTTTATTGTGAATTATTAACGTGTGTGTTACCATCGTTATTTTGATTTTCGGCGTTGTGTTAAGGTCATGACACATGATTAAAGATTTAACTTTTTTTTTTTCATTCCTCTTTCTTGCTTACTTTTATCACATAATGTCACGTGTATGCTGTTACGCTGAACAGATAATCACTGAAAGGTCGAGTTAAATTGGAGAAATAATTAGCAAGTGAAAATAAGTTCCCCTTAAACAAAAAAATAATTTTATAATTTTTTTTTTTTTTTTTTTTTTTTTTTTTTGTATTTTCATCTTTTGACCAGTCATATAACTTAAGCATTCAAAATCTTGTTCCAGATTTTCCGGCTTATTTTGACATGCGCACGAGCATCATTCTCTAAGCAAAATCAAATATAGCATTCAAAATAATATTCGATGATGATGATGATGCTTGTTGTTTTAAGGGGCCTAACATCGAAGGTCATCGGCCCCTAATGGTACGAAATGAAAGAACAAAAATTACAAAGGCATCCACTGACCAAAATAATAAAAAAAAATGTCATGAAGAATGAATGGATGGACAGGAACCCAACAAAACACAAAACAAACAAACAAAGACAAAAACCAGTGGATCGGATTCAACAGAGAACGAAAATAACATTATGACCGACCAAGGAACCACTCATAAAGCACAATGATGCTTGGTGTCTAAAGGGGGTGCAAAATCCACGTCTAAGGCCCCACAGAATGGTACATGTCGCGAGTAAAATAGAACCATGGTATGTGTCACGTTGGGGTATTAATCAGAAGTAGCGAGGACTCACGGTGTTCCACAAAAGATGGTACTACTCACAAGTATTGTACTTCGTACAGGTAACGCAGACCTATGGTGTTTCGCACACAATGGCGCCACCCACAGCCAACGCAAACCGATGAGTTTCTTCACCTAGGGTACTAGTCACGGGTGCCGGTCCCAAGGGCCCCGTGGTGTTACGCACATAGTGAGTACTAATCACAGGCAACGCAGACCCACGATGTCGCTCATATAGTGGTACAACTCACAGGCTACGCCCAGACCCGCGGTGTTGCCCACATGGGTACAACGCACGGGTACTGGAATCCACCAGGCCAGGCTTTTTACTGTAACGAATCACAAACATACTTCGTACCATGTTGGTGATACTACTCGCAAGTAGATGCAACCCATGGTGTTCCCCGCATGATGGTACGAATCAAGAGTCGTTTCATGGTTCTAATTCATTCATCCCTTGGTCGCCCCTTTTAGTCGCCTCGCACGACAGGCAGGGGATACCGTGGGTGTATTTTTCGTCAGCCTCCCCCACCCACAGGGGGTGTGTGTTTGGTCCGCGAGAGGTATTTTATTTCCCTCAAGTCCGCCGGCAAGCCGGTTAGGACCCCCCTATCCGCCACCTGGGACGCGCCACGTGGGAGTATCACCTCTCCCCCTGCTACGCCTGCGTAGCAGGTTCGTGGAAATAATATTCGATAAAATTGACTTTCATGAAAACAAATTTTTGTCAGAATTAATGAGAGTTCATTAACATGTACCATCCCATTTGCTTTCAATTTTTGGATGTACGGCAAGAGTCAACGTAAGATTAAACTTTTAGTGTTCATCTCACACAATCATAATTTTAGAAGGACGGAATTATTTTGGAATAAATTATCCACCATTAATTTGTATTTCGATGGTTCATTATTTACGGATATCTGCCCATTTCCTTGATCCACACCATTTTTTTATGGAACATGTCAATCCCTTACTGAGCACCCTTGAGGGGGTCTCGTGCCTCTAATATGTTAGTCGTGGCTTAAACGGGCAGATATTAATTGGATTCCTTCACCGTGGGGCACGATGGATTGACATGATGGATCATAATCGTAATATTCGGCACTTTATAAAATTTTACATTTTGAACCATCTTGTTTTGCTATATTTAAAATTCTGACAAATTACGCGAATTACTTATCATTTTATAGTAGTAATATCATGCTTTCTGAAAGAATGATGCTCGTTGTAAACACTTAATTTCACTTATGCTTGATGACCATACTTTAGGGGGGATTCATGGCATTATTGAAGTCCGCTGGCTAGGTTCGCATTGTATAACTGATCCGTATTAGTAATGGATGAGATTAGGGCGTTGTTGGCTGCGCTGACTCAGTGCATGGACAATAACCAGGAGGAAAATAGAAAAGCACGTGAGGAAACGACGAACACTTTAGCTAAAGTGATGGAAGAAAATAGAGTAGCCCGTGAAGAAAATAGGGTAGCTCGTGAAGAAAATAGGAAAACTATAGAACAGGTAGAAAAACGGATGAACCTTATGGGAAGAGTAATCCAAGAGGAAAACAAAAAGGCTCAAGAAGAGTCACGGAAAGGTCTGGATGAACTTCTTGCGAAGTTGGAAGAGACACATTGTCGTATTGATAAAATCGCGCTAGAGTGTCAGGAAAATCAAAATAAAACGCTGGAAAAGGTTACACATTTAACTCAACAATTACAAGAGGATAACAAGATTCTCGCTGGCAAAGTCACCTCACTTCAGAGTGATATAGCCCTTGTCAAAGCTAGTATGGACAATGTTAGGGAAGAAGTCGACTCCATAAAAAAGGAGGTATCGGATGCTAAGGTAGAACAGGCAAAGGAAATAGGCGACGTCAGGAAAGATCTTAGAAAAAATCAGCGAAGATCTCACGGATGTCAAGAGTAGTTGCCAGGTAAATAGAATTGAGATTGAGGAATTAAATCTCCAATTCGACGATATAAAGAAAATCACGGAGTGAAGATCTGATGATGATGATGATGCTTGTTGTTTAAAGGGGCCTAACATCGAGGTCATCGGCCCCTAATGGTACGTAATGAAAGAACAAAAATGTCAAATTCATCCACTGAGCAAAAAAAAATATCGTCATGAAGAATGAATGGATGGACTTGAACCCAAAAAAAAAAAGGAAACAAACAACCAAAATACAGTGGATCACACTCAAAGATCATACATAATTGATTACTGACCTAGGGACCACTCATAAAGCACGATGATGCTTGATGGCGAAAGGGGTGCAAAATCCATGTCTAAGGCCCCACAGAATGGTACATGTCGCGAGTAAAGTAGAACCATGGTATTGGCATGTTGGGGTACTAATCAAAAGTAGCGAAACTCACAGTGTTCCACACAAGACGGTACTACTCACAAGTATTGTACTTCGTACAGGTAACGCAGACCTATGGTGTTTCTCACACAATGGCGCCACTCATAGCCAACGCAAACCAATGAGTTTCCTCACCTAGGTGTACTAGGCACGGATGCCGGTCCCACGGGCCCCGCGGTGTTCCTCACAGAGTGGATACTAATCAGAGGCAACTCAGACCCACGGTGTCGCTCATATAGTGGTACAACTCACAGGCTACGCCCGGACCCGCGGTGGTGCTCATATGGGTACGACGCACGGGTACTGGAAACCCCCAGGCCACGCTCATGACTACTATTAAACACAAACCCATTTCGTACCGAACATAGTGGTACAACTCGCAAGTACAGGCAATCCATGGTGTTCCCCGCGTGATGGTACGAATCAAAAGTAGTTTCATGGTTCTAATTCAATCATCCCTTGGTCGCCCCTTTTAGTCGCCTCTCACGACAGGCAGGGGATACCGTGGGTGTATTATTCGTCAGCCTCCCCCACCCACAGGGGGTGTGTGTTTGGTCCGCGAGAGGTATTTTATTTCCCTCAAGTTCGCCGGCAAGCCGGTTAGGACCCCCCTATCCGCCACCTGGGACGCGCCACGTGGGAGTATCACTTCTCCCCCTGCTACGCCTGCGTAGCAGGTTCGTGGGAGTGAAGATCTCACGGATGTCAAGAGTAGTTGTCAGGTAAATAGGATTGAGATTGAGGAATTAAATCTCCAATTCGACGATATAAAGACCATCATGGATGAGGATAAAACAAACATTACAGATAAAGTTAGTACTCTATCAGAAGTTCGTGTGAACAGTCTCCGAGTCGGAGAAACGGCCGATACGATGAAAAAACTGGAAAAGGACGTCAACTTCCTCAAACTTCAAGACAGAAGTACGAGGGTCTTCATAAATTCCATTCTAGATCGCCAGAGACAGATCGAAGAAACGGTCAAAGAACAGGCAAATGTAAATGTTCGGACGGAGCTGGATAACGAAGAGGGTCAACAAAGCCCTGTTAACTTAAATCTTTTCAATCCCGAAATAGCTAGTTCACCAATTGGGAATGTTCCCCAAATTATAAATATTATACGGACGGGCGAGGATAAACCTAGGAAATTTAGCGGCACTCAGGAACAGTCTCCCAATGACTTTATCCGTGAGCTGGAGGAGTACATGAAAGAAAACAAAATTCCACCCGATCGACAACTCAGAACTGCGGAGAAATTCGTAGACGGAGGAGCTGTGAATTGGTATCACGCGTTCCGCTATACTTTTGAGAATTTTGAACGTTTCATGATGATGATGATGATGATGATTGTTGTTTAAAGGGGCCTAACATCGAGGTCATCGGCCCCTAATGATACGAAATAAGGCGAAATGGAATGACATATTAAAAGTCTAAAATTCACCACTGACCAGAATTCAAAAGCGTGAGAACGAAGAATGAATGGATGGATGGACATGAATTTAAAACAATCAGTGGATGCGACCCGCAATGTCGCACATTCACATAAACTGACGTGACAAAAGAGTATTACTGACCAAGGGAGTACTGCTATAGCATAACACAACCGATTATGCGTGCAGTCAAAAGGGGGTCCTAAATCGAAGTTATCGGCCCCTCATAACGGTACTGATCGCTAGCAATGTAGAACCATGGTATTTGTTCTGTTGCGGTACTAATCAAAAGTAGCAGAGACTTGCGGTATGCCACACATTATTGTACTACTCAGAGCTTATGAAATTCGACATAGAATACAGACCTATGTTTTTCTCACTTTGCGGCGCCATTTACAGGCAACGCAAACCTATGGTGTTCATCACATAAGAGTACTAACCACAGGGACCTCTCCCTATCCCGTGGTGTTCCTCATATAGTGGGTACTAATCATAGGCAAGGCAGAACCATGGTAGCTATCATCCCACGGTCCTGCTCATATGGTGGTACTAATCACAGGTACTGCAAAAGCCGACCGCACGGTGCTCCTGTGTGCTACTAATCACAGCCAATTTCGTACCTAATGTAGTGGTACTACGCACAAGTAAAAGCGACCCTTGGTGTTCTCCGCGTGGTGGTACGAATCACAAGTAGTTTCATGGTTCTAATACAATCAACCCTTGGTCGCCCCTTTTAGTCGCCTCTCACGACAGGCAGGGGATACCGTGGGTGTATTATTCGTCTGCCTCCCCCACCCACAGGGGGTGTGTGTTTGGTCCGCGAGAGGTATTTTATTTCCCTCAAGTCCGCCGGCAAGCCGGTGAGGACCCCCCTATCCGCCACCTGGGACGCGCCACGTGGGAGTATCACCTCTTTGTGTTTGAAGGTTTCAAAAGGGCATTACTGCAGAAATATTGGAGTTCGGACCATCAACAAAATCTTAGATTAGAATTATACTCCAGGAAATATAATGTTGATGGACCTACACGCTATGCGGACTATTTCGCCCTACAGCTTAGGCAAATGAAAGAGTTGGACGCTCCATTATCAGAAACGGATTTAATTAGAGCTCTAGAGAAGCAATCCCCGCTAGAGGTACAACGCAATTTGATAGCTGCTAATGTTCAAAATGCAGTTCAGTCTGATGCAATTTTACGACAGCTGGATAACACTAACGCTCAGCTGGCGCAAAGACCTTCGAAACCACACCATCCACAAGTGAATGTCGTGGAAATCTCTGGACCAGAAGAGAAGGCAAATGTAACAGGGAGAAGAGGAGCAAATCGACAGTACTCTTACCCTAATCCACAACGCAGGTCTGACTTGAATAGGGAGGAAGAGTGCAGAAGATTACCTCCGCATTATAGGAGAGAGGATAGGAGACAGGAAGACTATCGGTACAACCGATACCGAAATGGATCTAGAAGGGACAGAAGAAATCGACCCTATGACCACTCACGACAAAATGGTAATCAAAATCATCGGAACTTCCGAGAGACCATGGAAGAACGACATCGAGAAAGTATGAGATACATCGAGTAGCTACGGAGAAGCAATCATGAAAAGGACAAATGGAAACAGGCAATGCAAAATATGGATGTAAATGCGTAAAGTAAATCTAGGTGTATGAATATTAAGAGCTCAGATGGAAAGCCACTTCTAGGGAAAGAAGACAAAGCAGAAAGATGGCAGGAGCATATCCAACAGTTGTATCAAGGTAAAGATGTAGATAATTTGGTCCTGGAACATGAAGAGGCTGTTGATGCTGATGAAATGGGAGACCCAGTTTTGAGGTCAGAGTTTGACTACCGCACCATTAGTTTAGTATCTCATGCCTGCAAAATTTGAACACGTATTATTTACAGAAAAATGGAAAAACAAGTTGAAGCTGAAGTCTATTTGAGAGGATGGTAAGTCGGCTACTTGTGTGGTGTCAGGAGAAACAAGGATTCTTGTCCGAGTACCAGTGTGGTCTTCGTGCGGCTCAATCGAGCACTGACCACTTGGTACGCCTGGAGAGTTCTATCTAGGATGCGTTTCTCTGCAAACAGCATTTGGTAGCTGTTTTCCTTGACTTAGAGAAGACCTAAGACACCAAATAGCGATATATTATTATTTCAGTCCTGCGTCAATGGGGATTCCGAGGTAACTTGCCGGTTTTTTATTGCGAAGTTTTTGTCCCTCCGTATATTCCATGAAGATGGAGATACCGTAAATGCATTGAATTTCTTCGACGCAGTCCGGGGGCGGGGTTTCTTCCTACGAGGGAGCGCGCAGGTTTCACAGGAGGAAAACCCGCTGGCGCAGAATCAGGTGGAGGGCGTGAGGCCCCATTTGTAGGAGATGTATAAGAACGCCTGGTATGGGCGGTCTTCTTCCCCGCCGTCGATTCTTGTTTAGACGGGCTGGGAGGTGATTTCCCAGCCCTGGTCGACGATGCCGGCGGAGCCGCATGTTCACAGGAGCAACTGCCGTCTTACGCGCAGCAATCTTCTAATCTTCTGGGAAGATGTTGCAATGGAAAAGGTGAACCTGGAAGAGTCAGTGATATCATGCTAGTGTCTAGTGTCTAGTGTCTTGGCCGGTGCATTCAGAGAATTAAACTTACGGCGCGCTTCCTGGTAAGAAAGACCATCCAGGGTCTTGATCTCCTAGATCTTCTTGTCACTCTGATAGGTCGGACAGTTCCGATCTCGAGGAGAATGAAGACCACGGCAGTTAGTGCACTTGTACGGAGTTGTGGACTCCCCTGAACCGTGAGCTACTTTCCCACATGTACCACACAGGGACTGATTCGAGCAACGAGATACCATGTGCCCGAATCTCTGTCACTGATAGCTTCGCATGGGAGGCGGGATGTACGGCCTCACACCGCAACGATTGGTTGTTACCTTGACTTTCTCTGACAACACTGACAATTTGAAGGAGACGATAAACGCACCCGTGGCAATGTCTTCGCCATTGACTTTGCGCGTAATGCGCCGGACGTGTGTCACGGCACGGTGCTTCAGGTCTTCCATCAACTCGTTGCCAGTGTTCAATATGAGCTTATGGTGGAAGATAACTGCACGAACCAGATTCAAGGTCTCGTGATCTTCCATTACGACAGGAATATCGCCTAAGTGATCGCACATGAGCAACGGGTCAGCCTGCACGGCACTGCGCGTCTTTACAATTAACTACAGTTGCGCATTTACTTCAGATCTTCCGGTTCGCCACAGAAACCTTTTATGTGCCTGCTAATCAAAATAAACTTTACCAGCTTGAAGACACTCCCATCAGTTATGATAGCAACCAGAAACCTAGGGAAGATGGATCACATTCCTTCACGCTGCGCTTGTTCCCAGGGAGTTGAACCACTCAAGGTACCACAAGTTAAAGGCTTCGGTGGGGGACCACCTTCGGCAGTTCGAAGATGTTTCGAAGCCATGCCCAAAATCATCCTCCGCGAATGCCATCCACTCCGATCATGGGCCTCTGTAGGTGAACCAAGCAGCCAAGGCAATACCCATCTGGTCGTAGCCGGTATTGCCCGGGGTCCGATGTTGGACGATGTCTAATACGGAATGACTGAGGCAATGAGCACTAGAACTCCCTTCCCGCAATAGCATATGACCCATAGCGTGTACATAGTAATAAATATAGAGAAAAGTTGAAACATAATTAATAATAATATGTCCTTCTGGCATTCGGCCGTGTGGGAAGCTGTTTTGTCAGGCGGATACTACTGCGCGGATACATGACGCTCCCACCCGATGTGAGTTTCCGGAATACCGGCGGGACTTCGGGCGTAGTCACACACGTAAGAGGCCCATCTGCTAGCAGCACACACATCAAGAATTTTGAATTGGTCTACAAATAACCCTCAAAATCAACAAAAATAGAGGGGACCGATGACCATATGAGCCTTTTAGTCGCCTTCTACGACAGGCATGGATTACCACTGAATATATTCAGCCCCGCATCTACAGGGTATCCAATACAGGATACCAAACTGCTATCCATATCCGCGCCATGGTCGCCCCTTTTAGTCGCCTCTTACGACAGGCAGGGGATACAGGGGGTGTATTCTACATGTGCGTCCCCCACCCTCAAGGTGTAGGGGTAAGTACAGGCATTCTGCCTAGCTCAAGAGAGTTCTTAAACTCTCCCCTCTGAGTTGCTATATAAGGTGGGCGCTTTAGGGTAGTATTTTCATCTTCATAGCTCCGGGCTAGTGTGTGTATGGCGTAATAAGAGACAGCCTTGCCGTCGCCGGAAGGCCAAACATCTAAAGGTAATGACAGACATATAACATGTAATATCTCCAGACAAGCTGAGGGGAATGCTTCAAACTTCTTTTCTTAATGTAAAATACTAATGTTTCTGTTTAAATGTAAATTTTCGGCAAGTCTAAGGACTCTGTTGAAATCCCTGCTGGGATATATGTAAATTTATGGAATAAAGAGTGTTCACCCTCTATTAATTCCCACTCAACTTGGTATGGGGGTGACTTAAGTTTTTCTAAAATTCAAAATTGTGCAAACTATTTTGGTACTTAATATTTTCCATCTATTCACCCCTCTGCAGTATAGGCTTAGCCTCTGCTACATCGGGCCATAAGCTTATGTAGGATTTTAAGTGTCTTTCAAAACAGGGAAAGTTTAAGCCTCCTAGCATTTTGTTCATGGCCATTTGTTTTGAACCATATATTGTGTACATTGAGGCCATTTAGAATGGACATGCCTTGCCCTTGTTTAACGTGTCATTATTTATAGACGTTTGTGTCGAGCAGAAATGACAGTAAACGGAGGGTTTTTTTTAATTGTCTAGTGTAAAATTGGCAAGAAACTCGTGCCTCTTAAGGCGGGTACTCACTAGGAGGCTGCAACCTTGTATAACGTGTACGTTCTTCAAACCTCAATGCGAACACCAGTAGCTCTGCAGAGTTCGTTGTGACACATGCAACCATGTCGTCCAGTGTACTCGTCATAAGTGCTGTGTATATTCTGCTGCATTACATAATCGAGGTCCGGCTCCATGGCTAAATGGTTAGCGTGCTGGCCTTTGGTCCAGAGGGTCCCGGGTTCGATTCCTGGCCGGGTCGGGGATTTTAAACTTAATTAGTTAATTCCCATTCAGCATTAGAAATCATCCTAGGTCATCTTCACAGACATGCAGGTCGCCTAATAGGCCGTCTATGAGGAAAACCTACACCAGGCCTCTCCGGAGGCCATACGCCATTATTATTATTACCTAATCGAGGACTATAAACATCCCCGTCGATGGTGGCGAGGTGACTTTTACAAAGGTAAAGCTAATTCCAATTTGGTTCTGGATTTGAAATCGCAAGAAATAAGTGCATATTTTAAGAATTTCAGTCATATATCACCGACCGATTTCGAGTATTTATTAAATCTGGTTGACCCGAAAATAAAAACAAGGGACACGAAATTTAGGAAAGCTATATCTGTTCAAGATAAATTGGCACTTTGAGATTTTTGGCCACTGGTGACAACTTCACCAGCTTGCAAGTATCTCTTCAGAATATTCAAGCAAGTCATGAGTGATTATTTTTTCTGCTATTTGCTTTACGTCGCACCGACACAGATAGGTCTTATACCGAGCTCGATAGTAAAGATGGCGGCCGGTGCAGTGTGAGTGCTCTCTGTTATATCCTGCGAAAACAGCAAGAACAACCGCATCTAGGTACGAACTTTGTCACTGAAAACATTTGTACAGTGCTATAGTGGAAATATATCACTAAAGCATGACACTTAAAGAAGTTAATCAAAGAATAACTGTCTTTGAAAGTCAACTGAGTGACTTCCAAGCTCGCCTAGCAGCAGTGACCACCAGTGCTGGCGACACTGCTACCAACCCACGACAAGAAATACAGAGCCTGAGTGCCGACTTTGAAACCTTCAAGGACCAAGTGACCACTGAAATTGCCGAACTAAGGACTAAGATATCTACGATGGACGAGACACTAACCCGTCATGAAGAAATGATTGACGATTTGGCTCAGTATAGCCGTCGTAACTGCCTCCTACTGCACGGTGTTGCCGAGGAACCTGATGAAGATGTGTATAAAAAAACTACGGACTTCATCAGATATAAGCTACAACTGGACATCTCACTGGGAGACAATGACCGCTGCCACAGGCTTGGTGAGCGGAAACGTACAACAGCTGAAGCCGTAGTGACGGGAAGACGACCGATCATCGTGAAGTTCCTTAGGTTTCAAGATCGTAACCGGATTTGGAGAGTTAAAAAACATCTCAAAAGATCTAAATTTCTAATAACAGAATCGCTTACGAGTATCCGGAAACAGATTCTAAACAGAGCTAGGGATATCCTAGGGCATAAGTGCATATGGACAGTCGAAGGACGCATAGTAGTGTTACTAAATAATGGAAGGAAAGAATATATTAGTACTGTAGGTGACTTGAACAGAACTCTAAACTCAGCAGGTGCAACAGTGAATTAAGGTTTAAGTCTTAAAATGTTCAGTAGTTTTCATGTGTATATATTTGTGTGTGTATCTGAGTGTGTGCGAATTGAGTCAGCGAATGTACCTGGGAAATTCTCGGTAAGTGTTTCTTTAGTTATGCATGATAATGGCTAAGACTAATGAGCCTGTGCTTGTAGCAGATGAGGAATTCCTGCATACCATTCATCCGGACGTATTCCAAGACAATGACAACCCTCCTTCACAATCACCAGTAGCTCCCCTAACCCAACACGAGCCCACAGGAATCCTATTGAAACGTGCCTTGTAGCAGTTTCCTAGAACCCTCCAATGTTGCCACATTAACTGTTTATCACTTTTAAGTCACTTTGACGAAGTCCGTTCTATAATTACTGATACAAATGTGCATTTAATTGGCCTGAGTGAAAGTTGGTTGACTAACAGTATCAGTTCCGCGCTTGTAAAAATTGATGGGTATACTTTATTCAGGAATGACCGCGCAGGTAAACGAGGCGGTGGTGTTTCAGTGTACTGTAGAGACGACATTAAGAGCAAAATAATCTGTAAATCTTCCCTCAATGACACTCCCCATACTGAATATATGTTCCTTGAGGCGACTGTCAACAACCAGAAAGTGATAATAGTAGTAGTATATAAGCCACCCAAGGTAAGTAATATAGACGCACTTGAAGCGGATCTGCTGAAACTTATACCGGGTTACGAACACATCATAATCCTCGGTGATTTTAACATAAATCTCCTGACCCAGACTAGTGACTCGGACCGAATTCGCAGGCTGTTCATGTCAATGGACATGACCATCTTACCGTTAGACGCAACTAACCACGTACACACACGTAACGGCTCAGCCCACACTCTAATTGACTACTTAGTGACAAGTAATCCCCATAAGGCTGTCATGCACGGACAAATCTCTGTCCCTGGCATCTCTATACACGATCTTATCTATATGTGCTACTCACTGCGGGTGCCGAAGTGTAAAGCTAAGTATGTAAACTACAGAGACATGAAAAATATATACTTAACTCTACTACAATATGACGCATATAATTTACCTTGGGACGACATACGACATCTGCACGACGTGAATTTGAAAGTACAACAATTTAACTCCTTATTGCTAGGACTCTATGACAAGCATGCTCCTGTTCTGCAGTCAAGGGTTACTCGCCCTCCTGCTCCGTGGTTAAACACTGAGATAAAAGCAACAATGGCCCGCCGTGATGCTTTGTTTCGCAGGTACAGAGCAACAAAAGAGCAAACGGATTTCGAACAATACTGTGATGATGATGATGATGCTTGTTGTTTTAAGGGGCCTAACATCAAAGGTCATCGGCCCCTAATGGTATGAAATGAAAGAACAAAAATTGCAAAGGCATCCACTGACCAAAATAAAAATTAAATATGGCATGAAGAATGAATGGATGGACAGGAACTCAACAAAACACAAAACAAACAAACAAAAACCAGTGGAGCGGACTCAATACAGATCAAAAATAACATTATTACCGACCAAGGAACCACTTATAAAGCACAATGATGCTTGGTGTCTAAAGGAGGTGCAAAATCCACGTCTAAGGCCCCACAGAATGGTACATGTCGCGAGTAAAATAGAACCATGGTATGTGTCATGTTGGGGTATTAATCAGAAGTAGCGAAGACTCACGGTGTTCCACAAAAGATGGTACTACTCACAAGTATTCTACTTCGTACAGGTAACGCAGACCTATGGTGTTTCGCACACAATTGCGTCACTCACAGCCAACGCAAACCGATGAGTTTCCTCACCTAGGGTACTAGTCACGGGTGCCGGTCCCAAGGGCCCCGTGGTGTTCCGCACATAGTGAGTACTAATCACAGGCAACGCAGACCCACGGTGTCGCTCATATAGTGGTACAACTCACAGGCTACGCCCAGATCCGCGGTGTTGCCCACATGGGTACAACGCACGGGTACTGGAATCCACCAGGCCAGGCTTTTTACTGCAACGAATCACAAACATATTTCGTACCATATTAGTGATACTACTCGCAAGTACATGCAACCCATGGTGTTCCCCGCATGATGGTACGAATCAAAGGTAGTTGCATGGTTCTAATTCATTCATCCCTTGGTCGGCCCTTTTAGTCGCCTCGCACGACAGGCAGGGGATACCGTGGGTGTATTATTCGTCAGCCTCCCCCACCCACAGGGGGTGTGTGTTTGGTCCGCGAGAGGTATTTTATTTCCCTCAAGTCCGCCGGCAAGCCGGTTAGGACCCCCCTATCCGCCACCTGGGACGCGCCACGTGGGAGTATCACCTCTCCCCCTGCTGCGCCTGCGTAGCAGGTTCGTGGGAACAATACTGTCGTCTACGGAACAAAACGAAACAATTAATTAGAAACAATAAATTTAAATATTCAGAAATCAAACCAAAAATCTCAATACAGTTAATGCGTGGAATCAGTTACGTTCAATAGGAATAGAAAAAATTAAAGAACCTCATATACCAACAATATCGTTGGACACACTTAACTCTCATTTACTGGTAATCAATTCAAAGAAACTCGACCCCAATCCGGAATCCCCTTACACGCTGCTTGTTTAAGGGGCCAAACATCGAAGGTCATCGGCCCCTAATGGAACGAGATGAACGACATGAGATATGAAGTTAAAATTTTTAAAAGTATCCACTGACTAGAGTTTAAAAAATGGTGATGAAGAAAAATGAGGGTGAGATTAAAACAATCAGTGGATCTGATACACAATGCCTTATTTTCTAATAAAATAGGAGAAAATACAGGAAAACTAAGGAATAAGTAATTGCCTGGTAGTACAGATATGTACACATAAATTACGTTAGACGTTAAAATAACACATTCAAATACGCAACACAAACTAAAATGAAGTCAATAGGTTAAAAGCGCAAGAGACACAAAAACACTAGGACAAAGGACATCATCACACACGATAAAACAGATCACTATCCCTCATAAAGCGGATGACGAGGTCTGCTGACTGCTCGTCATCTCGCAAGATAAGGGAGATAGTACTTGGAAGGTTAAGACTACGGCGCAGAACGACCAGGTCCAAACACTCCGTAATGATGTGCACCACGGTAAGGTGTTCGCGGCAGGTACACATCGCAGGCGGTTCCTCTTTCAAAAGATGCGAGTGAGTCAGGATACCATGGTCGATCCGAAGACGACATAATACCACGGCTTCCCTCCGCGAAGCCCGAAGGGAAGTCCTCCAAACCTTCGTTGTTCCTTTTATCGCTCGCAGCTTATTGGGAAGTGGAATGGCCTGCCACCCCATCTCCCAATAGGACATAACCAGATGTCTCAGCTGAGAGCGAATATCACTTGCTGGAACCTTGAAAGGCAACGGGGGCAGTGTAACTGCCTCCTTGGCAGCCTTACCTGCTAATTCATTTCCCTCTATGCCCATGTGGCTTGGGTGCCACAGAAATGTAATTCTGGTGCCGGCATCCGAACACCCGGCCACCAGGTCCTGGATCCGCTGCACCAGAGGGTGCCGAGGGAAACAGGTATCAATAGACTGAAGCGAAATCAAGGAGTCAGTACACACAAGGAAGTGTCGGCGCTCATTGTACAGTGTGTACCACAGAGCTGCACAGATAGCATAGAGCACTGCTGTGTACACACTACAGGTTTCCGAGAGAGCAAAAAGAAACCTATTATTGTCGACAACGAACGCACAGCCCACCTTCGTTTCTGTCCTTGAACCATCCGTGTAGATAACGGCTGAACCTGGATAGCGGCCAACAACGGACAGGAATAGCCTCCGATAAATCCAAGGGTCCGTGTTTTCCTTCGGGCCAATGTGCAGATCCAGGATGATTTCTGGTCGCCGTACAACCCACGGAGGTACCCCACTTGGTTGTCTGACAAGGCAACGAACAGAAGGTACGTCAAACAATCTGTAACTGCTATCCAAGCGTATTCCAACCGGCCGCGTTGCTCGAGGACAAGCGGCGTACAGCAAAAGGTTGCCATTGTTGAACACACAAGGATAGCTTGGATGAAGTGGCATCTGTCGCAAATTTGCAGCATAGGAAAGAAGCATTTGCTCGCGCCTCAGGTGTAAAGACGGCACACCAGACTCAGCGAGCAGGCTAGCTTGTTCGAATGGCTCCCGTCGCCAAACGAACCCCGCTGTGGTGGATGTTGTTCAGCTTTGAAAGGACACTAGCTTGCTGAGCCACATCCTGCACTGCCGTAGTCTAACCGCGATAAAATGTGTGCCCGAGAGAATCGCAGGAGCACCGTGCGATCCGCTCCTCAATTAGTGCTGCTAATAAACCTCAAGAGATTAAGCCCCTTGGCGCATTGCACTTTTAGCTGCCGCACGTGTGGCTCCCACGATAATTTACTATCGAAAAGGAGCCCAAGAAATCGGTGAGTGTCAACAACTGGAAGAACGACATTTCTTAAATAAAGCTCAGGATGCAGGTGAAGAGTACGGCGACGACAAAAGTGGACAACAGAGGTCTTTGCGGCAGAAAACCGAAAGCCATGTTCTAAGGACCACTGCTCCACCCTCCTGATAGCTTGCTGTAACAGTCGCTCTGCGACTGCCATACTGCGCGAGCTATAGTGCAGAGCAAAATCGTCCACATATAGCGACGGTATTACTGCTGGACCAGCAGCAGCAACAATACCGTTTATGGCGATCGCGAACAGATTGACACTAAGGACCGATCCCTGTGGGACTCAATTTTCTTCAACGTGGTATTGCCAATATGTCCTCCCTACTCCGAAACGGAATAGACGGAGGGACAAAAAATTCGCAATAAATGCTGGCAAGTTACCTCGGAATCTCCACTGATGAAGGACTGAAAGGATACCATAGCCCCAGGTGGTGTCGTAGGCCTTCTCTAAGTCAAAGAAAACAGCTACCAAGTGCTGTTTGCGGAGAAACGCATCCTGGATGGAGCTCTCCACGCGTACCAAGTGGTCAGTAGTCGAGCCAGCAGCTTGAAAACCACATTGGTACTCGGACAAGAATCCTTGTTTCTCCAGACACCACACGGGTCGGCGATTTACCATCCTTTCAAATAGTTTACACAGGCAGTTTGTAAGACAAATTGGTCTGTAACTTCCTGCATACTTAGGATCCTTGTCAGGCTTGAGGACAGGAACGACTATGCCCTCTCGCCACTGAGACGGAAAATCACCCTCTATCCAGATTCGGTTGAACACATGAAGAAGATATAGTAAACTATCATCACTAAGGTGTTTCAACATCTGGTTATGGATGTTGTACGGTCCAGGAGACGTGTCCTTGCAAAGCGCTAAGGCGCTGCGGAGTTCCCACTCCGTAAATGTCACGTTGTAATCCTCTGAAGCTTGGGTGGCAAAACTAAGTTCTGCCTCCCGCTTCAGAGCTAGAAAATGAGGATGGTAATTCCCGAAGCCAGATACATCCGCGAAATGACTAGCTAGATGGTCAGCATTCGCGAGAGGGTCAGTGGCGACACTGCCTGCAATGGAAATTTCCGGTACAGCAGATGATTCTTGGATACCCGAAATCCGTCGAAGCATAGTCCACACTCGGGATGATGGAGTGTGTGACGTCATAGACGACACACATCTCTGATGATGATGATGATTCTTGTTGTTTACAGGGGCCTAACATCGAGGTCATCGGCCCCTAATCGTACGAAATTAGATAACAACAAAAAATGAAAAGCATCCACTGACCAAAATAAAAAATGTCATGAAGAATGAATGGATGGACATGAACACAACAAAAAGAAAAAAAACAGTGGCTCAGACTCAAAAAGCATTGTAAATAATAGTATTAGTGACCAAGGGACCACTTATGAAGCACAATGATGTTAATGGCATTTATCGGTAGTAAAGGAGAACCATGATATTTCTCAACCTGCGGTACTAATCAAAGATAGCGTAAACTCACGGTGTTCCAAACATTAAGGTACTACTCACAAGTATTGTACGTCGTAAAGGTAACGCAGACCTATGGTGTTTCTCATACAATGGCGCCACTCACAGCCAATGCGAACCGATGAGGTTCCTCACCTAGGTGTACTAATCACGGGCGCCGGTATTCCCGTGGTGTCCCTACAGACTGGGCACTAATCACTGGCAACGCAGACCTACGGTGTCGCTCGTATAGTGGTACAACTCACAGGCTACGCCCAGACGCGTGGTGTCGCTCACAGGGGTACAACTCACAGGCAACGCCCAGACCTGTGGTGTTGCACACACGGGCACGACTCACGGGTACTGGTAACCCACTCCGAACCCCACTCGAGTGCTACAAATCACAAAAATATGGAGTACCGAACAGAGTGGTACTACTCGCAACTAAAAGCGACCGATGGTGTTCCGCGCGTGATGGTACGAATCAAAAGTAGTTTCATGGTTCTAATTCAGCATCCCTTGGTCGCCCCTTTTAGTCGCCTCTCACGACAGGCAGGAGATACCGTGGGTGTATTTTTCGTCTGCCTCCCCCACCCACAGGGGGGGTGTGTTTGATCCGCGAGAGGTATTTTATTTCCCTCAAGTCCGCCGGCAAGCCGGTTGGGACCCCCTATCCGCCACCTGGTGATGATGATGATGATGATGCTTGTTGTTTTAAGGGGCCTAACATCGAAGGTCATCGGCCCCTAATGGTACGAAATGAAAGAACAAAAATTGCAAAGGCATCCACTGACCAAAATAAAAATAAAGTATGGCATGAAGAATGAATGGATGGACAGGAACTCAACAAAACACAAAACAAACAAACAAAAACCAGTGGATCGGATTCAATACAGATCGAAAATAACATTATTACCGACCAAGGAACCACTTATAAAGCACAATGATGCTTAGTGTCTAAAGGGGGTGCAAAATCCACGTCTAAGGCCCCACAGAATGGTACATGTCGCGAGTAAAATAGAACCACGGTATGTGTCATGTTGGGGTATTAATCAGAAGTAGCGAAGACTCACGGTGTTCCACAAAAGATGGTACTACTCACAAGTATTGCAATACGTACAAGTAACGCAGACCTATGGTGTGTCTCACACAATGGCCCAACTCAGAGTCAAAGCAAACCGAGAAGGTTCCCCACCTAGGCGTACTAAACACGGGCGCCGGTATTCCCGTGGTGTTCCTCACATAGTGGGTACTAATCACAGGCAACGCAGACCCACGGTGCTGCTCATATAGTGGTACAACTCACAGGCTACGCCCAGACCCGCGGTGTTGCACACATGGGTACGACGCACGGGTACTGGAATCCACCAGGCCAGGCTTTTACTGCTACTAATCGCAAACCTATTTCGTACCGAATTTAGTGGTACTACTCGCAAGTACAGGCAACCTATGGTGTTCCCCCGCGTGATGGTACAATTCAAAATGAGTTTCATGGTTCTAATTCAGTCAGCCCTTGGTCGCCCCTTTTAGTCGCCTGTTACGACAGGCAGGGGATACCGTTGGTGTATTCTACATGTGCGTCCCCCACCCGCAGGGGGTAGTGTGTTTGGTCCGCGAGAGGTATTTTATTTCCCTCAAGTCCGCCGGCAAGCCGGTTAGGACCCCCCTATCCGCCACCTGGGACGCGCCACGTGGGAGTATCACCTCTCCCCCTGCTGCGCCTTCGTAGCAGGGTCCGCCACCTGGGACGCGCCACGTGGGAGTATCACCTCTCCCCCTGCTACGCCTGCGTAGCAGGTTCGTGGACACATATCTCTCCCATGAAGCCTTCTTACTTTGTCGAATAAGAACTCGCGAATTAGCGCGGAGTTTCCTAAATGTAACCAAGTTGGCCACAGTAGGCTGTCTACGGTAACGCTTATGAGCGCGACGGCGTTCTTTCATGGCTGCTGCTATTTCATCGTTCCACCAAGGAACGAGTTTTCGGCGAGGAGTCCCCGAGAAAAACGGAATGGACTCCTCAGCAGCAGCAAGAATAACTTCGGTGACATAAGTTACTTCCTCGCCGACGGTCCGCCTGATATCATCGTTAAAGACAGCTAGTGATGTGTACTTTGGCCAACCAGCATGTTTAAGAACCCATCGAGGGGGAGCCTCGACGGGTTTATGTTTCAACAAAGTAAGAATGACGGGAAAATGTTCACTGTCACAGAGATCGTCGTGCGCATTCCACCGAAACAGTGGAACCAACGTTTGGCTGCATAGACTTACGTCTATGCGAGAATATGTGCCATAACGTACACTAAAGTGAGTTGGTTCCCCTGTATTCAAAATACATACATCCAGCTCTGTTAGTAATGTTTGCAGCTCTCTTCCCCGGGGGCAAGGCGTTTCAGAGCCCCATATGGGGTGATGGGCGTTAAAATTTTCCAGTAAGAGGAAGGGTGGTGGAAGCTGATCTATAAGATCAGCAATATCATTTATGTTCAGATGTTGGCCTGGTGGAAAATAAACATTACACACTGTTGCTATGACAGGCAGCGGAACGCGAACAGCTACAGCCTCGTGTGGGGTTCTTAATGGAACCTCTTCGCTGTAGGTATCAGAACATACAAACATGCCAAAACCACCGGAAGCCCGGTGAGCATATTACCGTTCTGTCGAGTATAGTGTGAAATTTCTCAAGACCGTATGATGACCAGGTCTGAAGTTGGTCTCCTAGGCCTCGGATGCTCTAATGCCGTCGGGTCGGAAAAGAACAAGATTTGTCCAAGGGAGGTCGGACAGGATAGGCGAAAGTTAGGAACCTGATACAAGTAAGTGGAAGCAATGCCAATACTCAGCTAAGGGACCCGTTTTCGCCAACCCACACTCCCAAGTTGGGAGCCCCTTGGGCCCCTTCTATTCGTCTCTTACGACAGGCAAGGCATACCGTGGGTGTATTCTACATGTGCGTCCCCCAGACACAGGGGGTTGTGTGTTTGGTCCGCGAGAGGTATTTTATTTGCCTCAAGTTCACCAACAAGCCGGTTAGGACTCCCCTATCCGCCACCTGGAACGCGCCAATTGGGACTATCACCTCTCCCCCTGCTACGCCAGCGTAGTAGGTTCGTGGGGTTTATGATGATGATGATGATGATGATGATGATGATGATGATGATGATGCTTGTTGTTTAAAGGTATCTAACATCAAGGTCATCGGCCCTTAATGGTACGAAATGAGACGAAATTTAATGACAAATAAAAAATCCAAATTCCTCCACTGACCAGAATTCAAAACGTGAGGACGAAGAATGAATGGATGGTTATGAATTTAAAACCATCAGTGGATTCGACCCACAATGCCTCACATTCACACAAACTGACGTAGAACAATAGTATTACTGACCAGCTTAAAATCAAGGTAGCTACCGGAAACCTAGAGAAGCTGGATCCCATTCCTTCATGCTGCGCATGCTCCCAGGGGTTGAAGCCCTCAAGGAATCAAAAGAGTCTTCGGTGGGGGACAAACTTGGGCAGGTCGAAGACGTTTCGAAGCCATGCCCGAAATCATCCTCCCCAAATGCCATCCACTCCGATCAGGGGCCTCTGTAGCCGAACCAAGCAGCCAAGGCAATACCCACCTGTTCGTATCCGGTATTGCCCGGGGTCTGATGTTGGACGATGCCTAATACGGGATGCCTGAGGCAATGATCACTAGGACCCTTTCCCCCTTCCTCCGGTCTCTTTGATAATTTGCAAACTATCCCTACAGCATACAACTAGGTCAATTGTACTGTCCCCATTTTCTACTATACAGGTTAGTTTTACTCTCTCATCTCCAAACCAGCACCCATTCAATATACAAAGCTCCTCTACCGCGCATAATTCTAGTAGTTTTTCTCCATTTCTGTTACATTCTTTATCCTGGCTATTTCTATTAACTACTAATACCCCGTCCTCAAGTTGACTGTAAACTGACTTATTGTCCCCTATCCTCGCGTTAAGATCGCCCATAATAATAATGCTTGCCTGATCATACGTACTTCTCATTCGTCTAATTTCTGTCGCTAAGTTCTAAAAAAATTCATTCTGCGCAAATGGGGAGCTTAAAGGTGGATTATATATAAAATCTATACATATTTCATTCCTCCAATTGACCCTATCTAATATTCTTATCCAGATTAATTCCTTAAACTCAGATTCTGCGAGCTGTATTCTATCTTTTAAGTTGTTTTTGATAACCACTGAAATTCCGCCCAATATCCTTCCTCTATTGGATCTCCTTGATCCATATTGACTCCATACGATACACCCTTCTATATTTAAGTCTTTCTTGTAATCAGCCGAAGTTTCTACAAGCCCAAGGATGTCCATTTCTTCCAGTAGCTCTTTAAAGTCTTCGTTGCCTATTTTGCTCCATACTCCTTCAATATTAACACATGATGCCTTTAACTCTAGTTATTTTTTAAGTTTATGTTCTAAACTCCCTGACTTAATTCTAGTTATTCTATATCTTTCCACTTTCATTATACTCCCTTCCGGAGAGAAAATAACGTCCTTCTCAGATAGTTCTTCTGTGATGTTTAATCTACTACCTGAACCCATACCCTTCTTCTGAAAAAAGTCTTTTAGACTCACTGGCCTACGCCTGGAAGTATCCTCAGCTCCTCCACGCGGCGCCGCTGTTGACATCTGGCTCGCCTCGTCGTTCCTCCCACTGTTATTTAACTCCACTGGAAGATCTGACGTAGACCGTTGAATCACCTGTCCAGGGTTATCAACCCCAGTACCGCACGTATACTCTGGAATCTCTTGTGTCATCACTCCTTCACCATGCACTTCCGCTGATGACCCAAACTGCTTACTTCGTTCTTTAAACATATCACCCAGATCACTGACCGTCCACGTTCTCGCCCAGGTATCTTCTATCACATGCAAGCGGTTTCCTCTTATAAATGCCCGTAGATTCGATTTTCTTGCTTGTCGTAAATGGAATTGTAGAACTCTTTGCCATTAATAAGGAAACAAACTTAATTCTAACAGGTCTTCTTCCCCTATTCTTTCCCATCCTATACACATCATCTATCTACCTTTCGGTACAATAAATGCCTAATTTCTCTCTCATTAGCTTAAAGACTGAGCTCATCAATTACATCTTAGATTCTCCTTCCGTTTCATCCAGTCCGTAAATAATAATATTTCTTCTCTTCTCCTCCTCCGTTCTTCTGCTATCTCGCCATTGAAGTACCTGTACATGTTCTTCTAGCGCCTGTATCCTCTTATTTATTATAGCTCTTTCTTCCTTGTCTTCTCTTATCTTCGCCTTTATTTCTGTTAGATCTTTGGTTATGCTGTCCTTCATATCGTTGATTTGTTGGAACAGTGCTTCGAACATTTCTTAGGTCTGGTCAGCCTGAGAAGCATCGCGGACAACTTCCTTGATTTTATCCATGCCCTCCCATGTCAATGGGCCTAGGTTCAACTCGACGCCTCCGATTACTAATAGAGTAGCCACTATAGCTGCCGCCATCAACAGTTCTGTCAGTCCTATTTCTTTCTTAAATCGTAATTTACACTCCGTCTTGATCCACTTGACACGGTTGTGCCATCGCCCTATCACTCTCCTATACTGCTGTACTGTTACGCCCATACTTCTTTTCCTGCGCTTCCGGACCGTTACCACGCACGTCTGCTCACTAGCTCAGTTCAGCAAAGACTCCCCTTCCTCCGGTCACCCGCAATAGCATGTACCCCATACCGTGTACGAGTAATAAATATAGAGAAAAAAATCTATGTCCTTCTGGCATTCGAGCAACACACACATCAATAATTTTGAATCGGTCTACAACTAACCCTAAAAAAAGAGGGGCCGGATGTTCACATGACCCTTTTAGTGGCCTTCTACAACAGGTAGGGATTACCTGTGAATGTATTCAGCCCCTCCCATACACAGGTGGTCCAACACATGATACCAAACCGCAATCCATATCCGCGCCTAGGCTGCCCCTTTTAGTAGCCTCTTACGACATGCAGGGGATACCGGGAGTGTATTTAGTATGAGCGTCCCCCACCCGCACGGGGTGTTACCCTTTTAGTCGTCTCATACGACAGGCAGGGGACACTGTGGGTGTACTCTTCATCTGCGTCCCCCACCCACAGGGGGAGTTTACTGCATTAGCTTTGCGGCTCCTTAATTGAATCTCGCTTACTCTACCACCATCCTCGGACAATATACATCGGAAATTCTTGAAATGATCTACCAGTTCCAACGTGACAATCAATTTTCTCTGGTATTGGAAGAATGAGACAAAAATTTCAAGTGTACGGAAGAATTATAAATGTATTCATATGGATGTAAGGTGGTAACTGACCTCTTTGTTTCCACTGTTGTAGCTTGTGGTACAGCAGACAGGAGCCCACACAACACACGCAGCTGAGGACCAGAAGAGTCAGCACCACTCCAACCCACAGATCTGCCATGAAGTACTCATATTCGGGGTGGAACTCCGCCACCACCAGTGTGTTGTTCGCTGACATGGCTTTAACACTCAGTAGAATAAATGCCTGACCTTACCACTTATCGAACCACTATCACTTGCCGTGTTCCACAAGGTTACCTCTGGCCTGATAGCAGGAGACTGCCTTCCACTAAGCAATCACGATAAACTACACATTATTAAGTCGCCGGTAGGCGTTGTGTTTGTGCGGACTGAACGGATTTTCACAAGGGGAAGGCTAGGAGTGGCAATTGCAGTTAAGTAGGCCAACATTAGAAGTGGTGATTATTGTTTTTTGTAGTACAGTACAACTACTGACTACATTGACCAGAGCATTTTAAAAAAATGGGTTTACGTCCCACCGACACAGATAGGTCTGAGGATGATGCTTGTTATTTAAAGGTGCTAACATCTAGGTCATCGGCCCCTTTGGTACGACATGAACGAAACGTAATGATAATTCAAACTTTAAAATTTATCCTTGACAAGAATTTTAAAAAATGATGATGAGAAATGAGTATGAAAGCAAAATAATCAGTGGATCTAATTCGCAATGCCTTATTTCCTTATAAACGACATAAAAAGAGTTTGAAACAGAATAAGGCATTGTTTTTGAGGTAATATATATAATTCAAATTAAAAGATAAAATATATAAGGAAAACCGAGTCAACACAATAAAACGTAGTTAACAATAAAAAATTGAAGAAGAATAGAACACACACTTGAATACACGATAAAACAGGCCACAATTCCTCATAAAACAGAAGACGAGGTTAGCTGACCGCTTGTCATCTCGTAACATACGAGAGATGGTGATGATTGCTGATGATAATGATGCTTGTGGTTTAAAGGAGCCTAACATCGAGATCATCGGCCCCTAATGGTATGAAATGAGACGAAATGTTACGACCATTTAAAATCTAGAATCTTCCACTTACCAGATTCGAGAACACGAGGGCGAAGAACGAATGGATGGATATGAAGTTAAAACAATCGGTGGATCCGACCCGCAATGCCAAACATTCCCAGAAACCAGCGTTAAGTAATAGGGACTGCGTCTAAAGCAGAATACTGAATCGATGATGCTTGTAGTCTAAACGGGTCCAAAATCCAAGTCATCGGCCCATCAAAACGGTGGTGTTGATGATGATGCTTGTTGTTTAAAGGGGCGTAACAACTAGGTGATCGGCCCCTAATGGTACGAAATATAATGACAAATTAAAAGTTCAAAATCATCCCCTGACCAGCATAAAAAATGTCATGTAGAATGAATAGATGGATATGAATTTAAAACCATCAGTGCATCTGACCCAAAAACTAATATAAAAATAGTATTACTGACCGACGAACCACTTCCAAAGCACAATTCTGAATCGAGGACGCTTGCTATCTAAAGGAGTCCAAAATTCAGGTCAACGGCCCCTCATAACGGTACTTATCGCTAGTAAAGTAGAACCATGGTATTTGTCATCAAAAGTAGCGTAGACTCACGGTGTTCCACACATGATGGCACTACTCACAAGTATTGTTCGTCGTACAGGTAACGCAGACCTATGGTGTTTCTCACATAATGGTGCCACTGACAGGCAACGCAAACCGATGGCGTTCCTCAAATCACAGGCAACGCAGACCCACGGTGTCGCTCATATAGTGGAACTGACCCGTTACGTAGTCAAACACAACTACACGTTAAAGGCAGTAAAACAAAACGAACTAGCTGTACAGCAAATGAGCTAGTTCACCGAAGAAAACGGGAAGCGAGTACAGACACCCCAAAACACCACCTAAAATAAACAAGGAAGAACTTACCAGAACTGGTGGAGAGGTGTCTCAATTAAACCCGTGGATTAAGAACAACAACTGTAGCTGGTATCACAATCATCATCATCATCATCTGTTTACCCTCCAGGTTCGGTTTTTCCCTCGGACTTAGCGAGGGATCCCACCTCTACCGCCTCAAGGGCAGTGTCCTGGAGCTTCAGACTCTTGGTCGGGGGATACAACTGGGGAGTATGACCAGTACCTCGCCCAGGCGGCCTCACCTGCTATGCTGAACAGGGGCCTTGTGGAGGGATGGGAAGATTGGAAGGGATAGGCAAGGAAGAGGGAAGGAAGCGGCCGTGGCCTTAAGTTAGGTACCATCCCGGCATTCGCCTGGAGGAGAAGTGGGAAACCACGGAAAACCACTTCCAGGATGGCTGAGGTGGGAATCGAACCCACCTCTACTCAGTTGACCTCCCGAGGCTGAGTGGACCCCGTTCCAGCCCTCGTACCACTTTTCAAATTTCGTGGCAGAGCCGGGAATCGAACCCGGGCCTCCGGGGGTGGCAGCTAATCACGCTAACCACTACACCACAGAGGCGGACTGGTATCACAATACTAAAATTAAATAAAGAACAACATCTCTTGCCTTTAAAGAAAAATATAATACATTTCTTTCAAGAAAAGAAAATTAAATTCCATAACAGGGAAAACGTCCAAAAAAAAAAAAATTAAATTAAGTTTAATGACAAATTGGAAGGGCTAAAATTCCTACTTGTGGTCGACCAACGCAAGATGAAAATAATAAATTAATAATTACACAAGCTAATTATTCTAGAAACCCCACATTTCAGTGAAACTGGATAAATCAGGATTATTCCTTTTTGGTTTCAGAAAGTTCCTTATTACTTATCCTTTTATAATTTGACTTTAGTTATACAACATCACGTCTCCATAAACACGTAGTTCTCTCCAAGGGAATCAGATACTAACTGCACACGTTATCATTAACACAAACGACAACCCAAGTACCAAAGGGAAAAATATAGATATATCCCACACAGGATAGAGAAAGGTTCAAAGGAAAAGTTAATTGCCAAATAACATGCTCCAAAAATCCACAAGAGCAAGGGGGAAGTCATACAATTTAACAGAATTCCCACCACCAGATCGTCTCCGAGAAGGAATCATAATAAACACCACCAACAACAACACGTAATGGCAACGAACACACGCCATGAACAAAAGCCGTGACCAATCTGTACAACAGCAACAATGGCCATAACTTCAAGTGGCAAAATCACAAATTTACGAATAATAATAAAAAAGAAAGAACCAGGAAAGAAATTAAGACAGGGAAAATTAAATGAAATTTCCATCCTCTTGCGGAGAACTCGCATGGCTCAAAAACTTTACATAGTGGGGTGATTTTGTTGCCAACATTAATAACATTATACTTCATCCATTCGGCGTAACTGATATTAACTTACTTTCACCCTAAGGAACTAACATGATAAGCATTAATATGCGTTCAGAACACGTTTATCTGGTTTATGTAATAAATTTAACCTAGTTTTACAAGGAAAATCGAATATGAATATTGAATTTTCACGACCGCATTGTAATCGAAACAGACTTTCAACGTATTAGGTCGTGTTACGTACATGTAGTACGAGATGTTAAGTACAGAAAAAAAATGGCCAGCCGGACACCAGTGGGATCCGAACCCACAACCTCCCGATTTCGCGTCGGTTGCTCTACCAAATGAGCTATGGTGGCCTACGCCATCTTTGTTCTGTTTGAAAGGATCAGGGCTACAGGTCTGGCACTGCTGCTAGCACACTGTAGAGTGCGTTTAAATCGCCCGTTGTGGGGCATGTCAATGAATATTGAATTTTCACGACCGCATTGTAATCGAAACAGACTTTCAACGTATTAGGTCGTGTTACGTACATGTAGTACGTGTTGAAGAGATGTTAAGTACAGAACAAAAATGGCCACGCAGAAAACGCAGACCTATGGTGTTTCTCACACAATAGCGCCACTCATAGCCAACGCAAACCGATAAGGTTCCTCACCTAGGTGTACTAACCACCGGGACTCGTACTATCCCGTGGTGTTCCTCACATAGTGGGTACTAATCACAGGCAACACAGACCCACGGTGTCGCTCATATAGTGGTACAACTCACAGGCAACGCCCAGACCCGCGGTGTTGTTCATATGGGTACGAAGCACGGATACTGGAGACCCCCAGGCCAGCCTCTTTACTGCTACTAATCACAAACCTACTTCGTACCTAATATAATGGTATTACTCGCAAGTACATGCAACCCGTGGTGTTCCCCGCGTGATGGTACGAATCAAAAGTAGTTTCTTGGTTCTAATTCAATCATCCCTTGGTCGCCCCTTTTAGTCGCCTCTCACGACAGGCAGGGAATACCGTGGGTGTGTTATTCGTCTGCATCCCCCACCCACGGGGGTAAAAGAAGAGACAAAAGAAGAAAGAAGGGATCCGTCACTTCGAAAAATGAAGTAACGGACGAAGAAAGTCAAGGGCCATGAAGGGCGTGAAAATGATTTAGGCTTCGAATGCTCTAATACCGTCGGGGTCGGAAAAGAACAACAGTTGACCAAGGGAGGTTGGATAGGATAGACGAAAGTGAGGAGCCTGGCACAAGCAAGTGGAAGCAACGCCAAGGCTCAGCTGAAGGCCCCGTGGTCACCAATCCACACTCGCAAGTTGAGAGCCCCTTGAGCCCCTGTTAGTCGCCTCTTACGACAGGCAAGAGATACCGCGGATGTATTCTACATTTGCGTCCCTCACCGCAGGGGGTAGTGTGTTTGGTCCGCGAGAGCTATTTTATTTTCCTCAAGTCCGCCGGCAAGCCGGTTAGGACCCCGCTATCCGCCACCTGGGACGCGCCACGTGGGAGTATCACCTCTGCCCCTGCTACGCCAGCGTAGTAGGTTCGTGGTTCATTGAAAGTGAAATGGCGTATGGCTTTTAGTGCCGGGAGTGACCGAGGACATATTTGGCTCGACAGGTGCAGGTCTTTCGATTTGACTCCCGTAGGCAACCTGCGTGTCGTGATGAGGATGAAATGATGATGAAGACGAAACATACTCCCAGCCACAGTACCAGATAAATTAACCAACGATGGTTAAATTACCCGACCCTGCCGGGAATCGAAACCGGGACCCCTGTAACCAAGGGCCAGCAAGTTAACCTATCGACTGATATCTATCGAACTAGTCGATAGTTTACACAATCGTAGCAGTCGACTACTTAAAAACAAGCCGACTAAATTCAGTCGCATTCACCGTCACGGATCTCTCCACGTTTTGCTGTCTAGTCAGCATTAAACAAGTCGACTGAATTCAGTCGCACTCTCGTCACAGCGACGCAGAAGCGAATGGAACTATCGGTTTATGGTCACTTCGGATATCTCCGATAGCTATCGGGGGTTTTCGCTATCTTGCTGTCTATACAAATACATTACATTCGTGGTTACTTGTAAACATTGCTAAATTAATGTTATTGTGCGGTTTGTTATTGTGTAGGAGAAAAAATGAGTCCCAAAAGGTCTGAAGTATAGGATCGTTTTGAGAAAATAAGTTCAACTTCTGCTTCGTGTCTCCTGTGTAAGAAAGAATTCAAACGTTCCAATAACACATCAAATCTGAGGGACATTTAAAGCACCAACATGTGACCGTTTTGGAGCAAAACAATTTGGTTCGGGCGGAATCTGTTCCATTTACGATCCCTAAAAAAAAGAATACGTTTATCTGAAAATGAGACAGAATCCACGCCCACCACCTCAGCATGTTCGTCCACCAGCACCGCCGAAGAAAACGTTTCACAGCTAGATCACAACACTAGAACAAAGCGTACTCGGCAGTTGCGTCTCTACGGTAGTTACAAAACTAATGATATTTCGGATCAGAGAATTGAAAAAATCGACTCATTAGTGATTGAAATGGTTGCCAGAGTTATGCAGCCCTTGCCAATTCTGGTTTCAAAGAATTAATTCATGAACTTGAACTAAGATACCCTCTTCCACATCGGAAACGGCTTACCTCTACAATTCTATCAAGCTAATACGACTCGACCCGCAATGAATTACAGAATGAGTTACGTGCAGCTCTTTATGTATCAGTGTCTACAAACATATGGACTTCTTTGAATACCACATCGTTTCTTACTGTGACTGGTCACTATTTCGATAGTGAAAGTTTACGATCGTGTGTGCTTGCTACGAAAGAACTGTCCCAGAATCATATAGCACATGTTCTGAAACAAGCTTTCGACGACTGGGGCATTACAGGTAGAATAGTAACTACTGTGACTGATACTGGAGCGAATGTAAAAGCTGCTGTAAAGTATCTTGGCATACCAAATATGCCATGCGCTGCACATATGTTAAATTTACTTGTAAATGATGCTATTAATAAATGTGTAAAATTAGCAAACATTCTTAAAGTTTGCTGTGCATTGGTCACACATTTTAAGTCAAATGTTATTGCTGCAGATAAACTCAGGTCAATGCAAAGTCAAATGGGATTTAAACAACTCAAAGTGAAGCAAGATATACTGTATGTACCAGATGGAACTCCACACTTACAATGCTTGAACGATTGAAGGAAATAAAGCAGCCCCTTTCAGCTACTCTTGTGTCTTTACCTAGAAGTCCAGAGCCCTTAACTGCCGACCAATGGCAGGTTGTTGAAGACTGTATTTCATTGTTAAAACTAAGGGAAGTAATGACACAGGAACTTTCTGGAGAGAAGTATCGAACAGTGTCAATAGTCATTCCATTGGTTAGAGGAATTCAAATTAGCCTTCAGGGTAAGAGGACTAACACGACTGTTGGAGGTTCATTAAAAGAGGAGCTAGTTCAAGGTATCCAAAACAGATTTGGGTCTGTTGAAAAGAATTCAATCATTGCCAGTGCTACTTTACTGAATCCTAGATTCAAGAAGGCGGCATTTGGAGTAGTTACAAATTTTGAGGTGTCCCATCAGTCCATAATGAGATAACTGTCCGTGCTTTGCAAAGAGGATGAAGAAGAATCACGTGAAAACTGCGTGACTGAAACAAATACTGGCACTGTATCTCAAGACGATCACAGTTATGAAATTTGGGGTTTCCTCGATAATAGAGTTTGTAGTCTGAAACAAAAATCAAACCCTGTAAGTTCCGCCACTGTCATACTCCGCCAGTACATCTAGAAACCCTATGAAGAGAGAAGAAACTGCCCTGGACTGTTTTGGAGGAAATATAAGGCGTCAATGCTACAACTCTATAAACTTGCTCTGAAGTATTTATGTGTACCTGCAACGTCGGTTCCATCCGAGAGAATTTTCTCTAAGGCTGGAATGATTCTATCTGAAAAAAAAAAAGAAGCCGCCTGTAAGGAAAGAACGTTGATAAACTTATTTTCCTCAAAGCGAACTTAAAGTTATTTGTCAAGTTGCTGTATGTGTGCTGTTTACATTTTGTTTTAATTCATCTAGCCTCGTGTATGTTGACCTTAGAGGTATCTACTTGATAAGGCGATTTTCTCTTGTTTATGTGCTCTTTGTTTCCTTGTATATTTGTTTATATTAATTACGTTATTCATAAATAACACCTAATTACAGTAATAATCTAGTAAAATACCGCAGTGGTGTGTTTGGCTATTCTCATAGTATATCCTGATTGTGTACTACAGCAACAAGGTTTACATATTATTGTTAACATTGTTCGAGAATAGAGCCTCGATGTAGTCTTTCTACGTTTCACTGTCCAGTTAGTACCAAGAAGGGCAATTCTTATGATGTTGGTTCATATTAAGGGTATCTCTCTATTTATTAGCCCCGTGTATGGATGAGTGCGTAAATCGGATTTTAACCTGTGCAAGTTCCTCGATAGTGTGATTATATAAGCCTGAGATTGTGCTATGCGCCCAAAGGTACAGTACTATTGTGTCATTTGCCAGGAATGAATATAGAAAAGTGGAAAACTACAGTATATTAAACTAACGATACGGTGTCCGCTGTCAGTGAATGGGATATGAACCTGGGATCTGCGAGTGGTGCATCTTCTTATTCCTAATGTGGAGTGGAGTAGACTTCTCGACTGCGAACGTGGGTCCCTTTGAATAAATTTGTAAGTCAATATAACATTTCTATACAAGTGATTTCTAATTATTGATAACTGGCGTTTATAAAAAGAAGTCTAATTCGTAAAAGTACGGCTCTCCACTTTTTTGATACGGAGAGTTTCGACTGGAAACATTCGATTGTTTTTCATGGAACGACTGACGACTTGCGTTATATGAATACTTTCGACTGAAATCATTCGACTATTCAACCTCCTCGACAGGAAGTAATGAATACTATCGTTCGACTGAAAACATTCGACTATTCGTTCCTCTCGACTATGAAGTTTGCACAAACAAAAAAGACCTACCGTCGTCGCAGGCATAAACAAACATTTCATATCACCCGGCAAGGTCTTCGTGCTCCTTACATAAATAAGAAGATAAATGAAAATTAAAATACATTATCTTTGCTATAAAATATATTTTGCCACGAAATAACAAGTAGGCCTATTTACGTGACACGTATTCCATTAATCCGAATGCAAGGGGCTCGATTCCCTGTAGATAGGAAGATTCGCTGTTATTCCATCACCAGAATTCTCTCCTAAATAAATGATGAATTCGTCACACTCTACGTCCAAAACACTAATCACACGCGGTCTGGTAACATGACCGATGGTGAATAATTTTCGCGCACTTTAAATGCTTGAACCAGACATACCGCCGAACCCGGATGTTAATACATTTAAATTCATTTATTACAATAGGCCTAGTCTTCCGCCCAACTTTCAGAGGTTTCGCTGTCTTTTGTGTTACATCAGCTGGAACCTCTCTATACATAGATCTGAATCCAGGTCGTGCGTGACCTCGCAGCCGCTACAGGGGATTTCCGCGAGCATGTGTTTATAAGATATTGATCAGAAGCTTAGAAAAATATTATTTTCAATCCGCGAAGCGCTTTCGTTTCAAACTTTCAGAAAGAAGCTTGTACAATTACATTTTTAAATATAGAATATCCACTGGTTGGACGGACGAAGAAGGAAGTGTTACGTTGTCCTGAAACGCCTGACTACCTGTAATATGCAAAGAATACTTTCGACTGAAAACATTCGACTACTCAGTCGATAGTTCGAAGGAACTATCGCCCGACTAGTCGATAGAGCCCATCTCTACACTAAACATTTAGCCATGGAGCCGGGCATGATATTCATTACGTGAAGCCATTCAAAAAATATATAGTTCAGGCAAGAAAATATTGTTATGCTGAAACTACTACCACACACACTCTACATCCAAGACTACAAGATCGAAGCAGATGACAAAAATCCACCTCGTGAAATGGGTTTTGAAGTGGGTGACTTCGTACTTGGAAAATACAGCGGAAAGGAACATTCAAAATAGTATGTTTGTACCTGCCATTAACTGAAAGAAATGGTGATATCTATTTCGTAACGAATTTTCGCAAGTGCAACGAAAAGTTGCACTGTTTTGTGAACCGCCGACGAAAGACGAGTGCTTTTTAAATGAAATCGAAAGAGAATTGCCGGCGGCTCGTTTTATTCATGGGAAATGATATTTTGATGAATTTATACCAGAAGCAGAATGAACAAAAGATGGTTTTTTTTCATTTTATTATATATTTTTATGACCAAGCTTTCATTCAAACAGTAGGCTGCTTAAGCGTTGAATGTGCTTATTTTAAAACATTTTAGTTCATTTCGCATTCACTGTTAAATGTGACAATTCATAAAAACACTTTATTAAGCCGGCCACATTTCAGTACCAGTATCTGTAGTTATATACATTATTATTGGGAGGGGAAGAAAGTCTGTAGTTTTGTAACCTGACAAACCCCGCTCAGATATTATTATTATTATTATTATTATTATTATTATTATTATTATTATTATTATTTAATGTGTATATTTCAAATATGTGTATTTAGCCGTCGCGGCATGGTAACTCTTATAGGAACTCTCATTATTATGGATACTCTCTAAATTTTATATACTCTCTATATTTTACTTGGGACTAGTGTGTTTCGATCACTCAGTTTATCTCCCGGTTGTGTACGTGACGATTCTCCGAGCGGGTGTTTAGGTGTTGACGGAGCTGAGGTGGAAAATTCCCGGAACTGTGCTATTTTAGAATGCTGTTATGTGGGCTTGGACTAGCGTGGAGCAGGCTAGCGTCTGGTCAAGGATTCTCAAGTTGGAGCTTGCAATGAGCAGATGTGATACTCGCTTTCGTTCGGAGTGTAATAAGAGGTGTTTTGAACGAGTTGTGGGAAGATGTACCATGCCATGTTGGGAGTTTGAGATCTGCTGATGACGGAACCAGGGAGAGAGATGCTGGAGGGTAACAACATTCTATGATTATGAATGTCTACATAAGGTAACGTGTTGGGCCTTTTCCAAACTATAACAACGCTATCAGCAAAGTGGAGTCCATTCTTGTAAAAATAGTCATGACTGCGTGTGAAAATTTTGCGTTTCGGAATAAACTGAGTACCAATTATTGAGAGAGAGTTACTTCATAATTAAGACATTATTTATATCAATATTCTGTTTATTTTGTTATATATGTTCAAGGGTGTATCACGACGAGCTATGCTCAGATTTCAAGGTAAATACTGGTTTAATTGACCAAGTAAATTGTATGAGATTAAGATATATCCTGTTTAATTTCTATGGGTGGGGGAAATTACCACATGGACTCCTTTTCCAATATTATTTTTCAGGTATCAAGTGATTCAGATCTCCTTGTCACAAGGCAACGACCCTGAAGATTAGTTTCAACAGCCGGCAGTTTTAAGAATTATTTATTTATTTATATATTTCGCTGGCTCCCAAATTCCTTTATTCATTATCAGTTATTATTTATTTAATAGAAAGATTACAGTTTTACGTGACCGATAATCTCGCGATCATAAGCCACGGTCACCTCACATTTTACGCGAAATCCGAACCACCGGACGTGACTTTCACCTCTAAAATCACACATGCATTAATCGGGACTCGAACCCAGTCCGTCTTGATGGTTCCAAGTAGCTTGACCGCTGCGCCATCACACCCCTTCTTTATTATTACTTACTGCGATATTAAATATACATTTTATCTTTAATTCATCGTATTTGATACGGAGTTTAAGATTAATTAGCCCCATCGTGCCATGTCGATATAGCACCGATTCGCGTGTGTAATCCCGCGACGCTGTCAAGTGAACACGCGACGATCGCCTTTAACTAATTTCGCAGACATTACGCAACTTAACATTTTCTTTTTTTTCGCAAAATGTACCTTTGTCCTTCTTGTAAACAATATCTTAACATTACCAATAAAAGTTACCATAATTCGCAGAATTTAGAAAAGACGTAAAGGTATGTAAAGTTGAAAGTCCGTTCCATATAAACACCGATCGCTGCGTTTAAAATTTTATAAAATCGAATACATCAGTTTTACAACAATGATATTTATGGAGGTTGTTCAGTATCATCTAGACGTTATTATTCATAAATCTCAATTTGTTTAGATAGTAAGTTTCATAGCCTATATACGTTAAAAAGAAATGTACAAATCTAAACACGCGACGCCTGGAATTGGCCTAATAAGGAATAAATGAAGACTGGATTGTGTATTATACGTACCGTACAATGGGGTGAAGTCGATCATTGTGACTCTCGATGTTGTTTAGTGGTGGCATCTGGTGGGTAGATGGAGAAGTAACAAGTTGAGCTTCTTTGGAATGTGGAAGCTCCATGCTATTTATATGATTAGGGATGGGTCCAGTTAGTTCATTTGTTTGAATTAGTTCATTCGATACCGTTCGTCGCCTTGAGTCTTTCAAATGAACTAGTTCAAATGAACGAGGTAGTTCATGAGGTGATGTCCTAGAAATAGCTCTCGCGGCACTTCGTTCAAATGAACGAATTAGCTTATTATGAGCACAAGCAGAAAAACAGCTACCGAATGCCGCCACCAGTTTAAGTGGAGAAATAGTATCTACGAGAGACTGAGAGACAGATAAGTTTTCTATTTTCTATAACTCCTCGCCCCCAGTTAACAAGTGCGTGAGATGTGCTGTCATGTGACCATTAACCCGCCAGTGGTCGCTATATGAGCAAAATGCTCACGCTCGTAGAAAATCATCTGGTCGTTTAAACAGCATGTAGTTTCGAACTTGATCCCTGGTGTACCTTCGCAATGCAGTTCTGAGAGAAGGACGGATGCATTGAAACGCACGTCTGTGACTTTGAGAAGGGACAGGGAGGGAGGACTTAACAGCGACCGTCAAGGGTGAGCATTTTGCTTCACGCGCGACCAGTCACGTTGGCGCTAATTTCTGTGTGTGTTATAGTTTAGCTATTGTTGTCTGCTGTTTCATAGGTGAAACAGATCTTTGCAACTTATTGTATTAATGTGTTGTATAATTAGTGCGTGACGATGGTTTCAAGTCGTGACATTTTAGCTTGGTGTGATGAAATTCCTAGTGATCAACTCGAGGACGAAAACAGTGACTCGGACTGTGAACAAGTGAACACAGTGAAAATATTACGGATACTGAACAGTCCGAGCCAGAAGAACGTGTTGATGGAACGGAACCTGGAAAACAATCTCTACCTGGCGAACAACATAATTATGTTGGAGGTAAATGAGAATTTCATGTTTAGTGACAATGTTTATATAGGGAAAGATAAGGTGACAAAGTGGGGAAGACTTTCACAGAGAAGAAATCCACGTTCACGTACTTGTGCTGAAAATATCCTCCTCGTGTAAAGGGAATTGCGAAAGACCCACGCACTATTTTACAAAGTTGGGAAATGTTTTTTCCAGATACAGTTATAACCATTTGAGATTTATTACTACTTGTAATTTTATTTGAAATTTTAGTGGTCTTTATAACCATTTGAAATTTATTCTTATGTTAATTTAATGTGTTAATACATTTACGCTTGAAATCGGTTGGTATTTATTATGTAAACACGTCATATCATACCGTGAGCATTTTGCTCAACGTGCGACCACTCGCGTTAATTTCATCCTAGCGACCACTGGCGGATTAACATGGCACTCCATTGGCCATTCGCGAGCGAGCTTATTTGAGGTGTCTAGTTTCAATCACGGCCAAGTCCAATTTAAAAAAACGAAATTTTAGTCAATATGGAACTTAGCACACGAGGGCGAAACGCAGGCAACCAAGAATGAGTTAGCTGGAAAATTTATAATGTCCAATAACGGACCATTATATTGGTATTATAAATTTACTCATTCGGGACAAATATTTTAGGTTCCCTATGGGAATCAACATCTACATCATCTACATCAATATGGAATCTCCTGTGACCAAGGGATATGACATGTCACAACCGGACAGAAATGGCTCTAAATGGCTGGTGAAAATAGCACTCAGTTCCAATAAATGGCAGAGTCCAATGACATGAGTTTCAATTCCGGGAAAGTCATAGGTAATCCATCTTTATCCAATGAGGAAGCAGGTATCCATCATGTGACTTGATGACTAGCATTGTTTTCAACATGGCTGACATTCTGTTGTTAATGAAGTTGTGAAGTAGCAAATAACGGTATATAATCTGCGTGTGCTTTGTTCTTTATTAACCGGTTATGGAGGAAAGTGGAAAAACGCGTTCCAGGAAGCGTCTTGGAAACGATCACGACAGGAAGAGGAAAGGTCAGTAGATAATGGGAACAATATAACAGGTTTAATTAAAGTCTCAATAATAGATTTTGAAGGCACGATATTTTAATGGGTAGGTTGAAAACTTAAGAGAATAAACTTTCAATCCTTTCAAACACAAATTCCTTCCAGTATTGTTTCTCTGTAAAAATCGGCAACAAAGTCTACATTGTCTTGCACATACCAAGCATAAACTAGTATTAACAACTGTATTATAATGTTGCCCGTTAATTCATGCAATATTATTGTATAGGATTTGGGAAACTCGAGAAGAACCTAACGACTTGAAGAATGCTACCATCATCACTATCTTCAAGAAAGGCGATCGTAGTGTATGTGGGAACTACCGTGGTATATCCCTTTTGTCAACTGCAGGTAAAATTCTCGCAAGAAATCTATTAAACCGGCTCCGAGTTATCTCAGAGAGGATTTTTCCTGAGTCTCAACGTGGTTTCCGAACCTCCAGAGGCACAACAGATATGATCTTCTGTGCCAGATAACTCCAGGAAAAATGCAGAGAACAGCAGCCGCCTCTGTATTTAGTTTCCTATGATCTGGAAAAAGCCTCTGATTCAGTACCAAGATCTGCTATGTGGAAAGTATTGAGACATTTTGGATGTCCTGAACGTTATGTGGAATTGGTTCAAGCTCTTCATGGTTGCATGCCTGGACAGGTTCTTCATGGTAACTCAGTATCAGATTCGTTCCCAATCACACATGGATTGAAACAAGGCTGTGTGCTTGGTCCTACACTCTTTGCACTGTGCATGGCTGCCATGCTGCATGAATTATCTGCAAACAGCTTAGGCATAGAGATTAAATTTCGTTTTGATGGAAGCCTTTTCAATCTGGCAAGACTTGGCTCACAAAGACGTACTCTGGTTATCCGGGTGACAGAACTGCAGTATGCCGATGACACCGCATCTCCTGCTCTAACACCTGCAGAACTACAACAGTCAGTCAACTGCTTTAAAACTACATGTGAACGCTCTGGTCTTGCTATTAATATTGTACCCTTCAAAAGTTTATTAAGAAAGAACATTTATTACAACAGTGAGTTGGGATTATTTCGACCGCCAGGAAGCGAATTTCATCACTTCCGAGCCGGCGAGAACCAGCCACCTGGTGACTGGATTTTCCAGTTGGGCCAGCACGCGAGGGAGTGAGCCGAGAATACTGTTAGTTAGATGTCCTTCAGTCAGCTGCGAGTGCCACGTGACAAGGTGAACATGCGATCGATAATATCAAGGACGATTGACGTAAGACTATGGTAGCCAATAAAACGACAATCTTCGCATGAGTATTATGGATCAACCAATCAAGTTGAGACTTTCCTAAGTCGATGACTAATTTTACGAATATTATATAAAACTGCATTTAACTTGAAAAATCTGAAATATATGCATTTAAAATTGAAAATCTGAAAATTAATATTCATTAAATAAAATACACAATCGTCGGACCTTGTACTCACACTTACTTGTTACCTGCTTACTTACACATACGTTATTTGAAGGGCGCCAGCTGCCACTCAGTGCAGCAATAATACAATGAGACTCTTGACTATCTCTAGGGTGTGGGGTAATAAGCTTACTTTTGACAACATACCATATAAGTTCTGGGAAAAGGAGACTGGCATTCGGTTTCCCCATTAATTTTGAGGTTAAGATATTTTACTGTCAATGAAATAAAACTATGAATTCGTTTGATAGAACAATATATGTTCTTTAAATAACATATTAAAAAATAGTGAGTCTTGTTGCGATAAAACAGATGAGAATATGAAATTATGACATTGCAACTGAAAGAAACTAGGCATGATTTTGAATTCTTCTTGACCGGACATTTTACAATTTATACGAAATATTTCCCTCACTGATTCACTTGACTGTACCTTCAACACTTGGAATGTAATTACGACGTATTCCTTTGATCTGGTGTTTACTGTAGATGTGTCACGCCTAACTTGGTGATACATCCTTGTGACTGCTTCTTCTCCATATCATCTGACTTCTTGATGATGATGATGCTTGTTGTTTTAAGGGGCCTAACATCGAAGGTCATCGGCCCCTAATGGTACGAAATGAAAGAACAAAAATTTCAAAGGCATCCACTGACCAAAATAAAAATAAAATATGCCATGAAGAATGAATGGATGGACAGGAACCCAACAAAACACAAAACAAATAAACAAAAACCAGTGGATCGGACTCAATAGAGATCGAAAATAACATTATTACCGACCAAGGAACCACTTATAAAGCACAATGATGCTTGGTGTCTAAAGGGGGTGCAAAATCCACGTCTAAGGCCCCACAGAATGGTACATGTCGCGAGTAAAATAGAACCATGGTATGTGTCATGTTGGGGTATTAATCAGAAGTAGCGAAGACTCACGGTGTTCCACAAAAGATGGTACTACTCACAAGTATTGTACTTCGTACAGGTAACGCAGACCTATGGTGTTTCGCACACAATGGCGCCACCTACAACCAACGCAAACCGATGAGTTTCCTCACCTAGGGTACTAGTCACGGGTGCCGGTCCCAAGGGCCCCGTGGTGTTCCTCACATAGTGAGTACTAATCACAGGCAACGCAGACCCACGGTGTCGCTCATATAGTGGTACAACTCACAGGCTACGCCCAGACCCGCGGTGTTGCCCACATGGGTACAACGCACGGGTACTGGAATCCACCAGGCCAGGCTTTTTACTGCAACGAATCACAAGCCTATTTCGTACCAAGTTAGTGATACTACTCGCAAGTACATGCAACCCATGGTGTTCCCCGCATGATGGTACGAATCAAGAGTAGTTTCATGGTTCTAATTCATTCATCCCTTGGTCGCCCCTTGTAGTCGCCTCTTACGACAGGCAAGGGATACCGTGGGTGAATTCTTCGTCTGCCTCCCCCACCCACAGGGTGTGTGTGTTTGGTCCGCGAGAGGTATTTTATTTCCCTCAAGTCCGCCGGCAAGCCGGTTAGGACCCCCCTATCCGCCACCTGGGACGCGCCACGTGGGAGTATCACCTCTCCCCCTGCTACGCCTGCGTAGCAGGTTCGTGGCATCTGACTTCTTTGTTAGTCAATATCGTATTACCTCTTGGCAGGTCCAGGGTTGCCCTCTCTGACTCCATGGTAAGCCCTTGCGTCCGTGTCTTCCACTAAGTGACGGACCAACTTTGGCCTCACTCTCTCAATGACCAATGATTAATGGCTCACTGAGTCTTCTCCATCTCTCGTTCACACTCGTTGACTGACCGACTGAGGCCTCTTCATCTAGTAGACTACTTCACTGTTCAGCTTCCGTTTAAATAATGACTGACGCTACAATATGCATCCACCTTTTATAGACGTTGGTTGACACAGCTACGTAATCTCCAGAAATAACGATGACATACTCCCACAACGCGGCAAATATTACATACAGTTGTGAAACCACAACCGGCTTACTGGGTTTCTCAAACAAAGTGAGCTCAGTGCTAACTTAATACGATGACGTAGCCATGACATAGCAATGACTTGGCAGAATCGCCAGTAGTATAGCAATATCACAACGTCACATCCAACATCTGATACATCGAAACTCTCACTGTACAGGTATTTAATATTAATCTACATATACGTATATATGCATACACTCAATTATAAATAATAATTATAACAAAATAATAGTAATCTCATAGATAAAATAATAATAATACGGACATAATAATAATAATAATAATACTAATAATAATAATAATAATAATATTATCTTGTAACGGGATTTGAACCGTTACAAAGTGTAATTAAGAGACACACCTCCGTCTTAAGACGACGAGATAGTGGTATTCCCGAAGGAAATTTTTATCCTGGTTTCTACTTCTGAACTCAACGTCTGGGAATTATTCTGACTACAACTACGGTCGAGATTAGACGTCTTTTGCTTCGCTGGGGAACTTTACTTCACATAAGGCATTGAAAACCTAACATACAGCAATTCAGACATATTCAAAATTCTGACTACAATTAATTGGAGATTCACAAAAGTTAAGTTTATTTTATCCATCTCATCAAGCATCGGGCGTGTGTCCTGGACTTTTCTAAGACTTGTTTGTCAGTTTCAGCTTTTCACGAGGAAATCAGGAGAGGAAGACTACTGGTTCGAGCACATTTCAAGATGCCTGCCCTTCCACAAAATGAGTTATGCTGTTTCCTGTACGTCCTCACGTCCTCAATGAGCTTCTAATTATGTAAGGTACCTCAGACATGGACGAGACTTGATTCGATGGTGCGTAAGCGGATAATGCCCTAGGTCATCAACCAGAATCCAGCAGTCAACAGTCACATGAGTACCATTTAAAAAATATATTTTCTTTTCTGTCTGTACATGTAAAAGTTGTGTAAACATAGCTTTTCCTTATTCATGTAGAGTAACTTCTATTAGTATTGTCATAGATAGACTTTTATTTCCTTCTTTCCTTGGTGAGAGGTAGTTTGTGTTACTGAATGGACGTGTATTGAACTCTATTGGATAGTTATTTGAGTGAGTGTCTTCGAGAAAGATTTCGACTGTCCCGAGTTCAGTGTGGCAGGAGAACTAAAGTTAATTTGACCTCTACGTTAATTTTGGATGAGTTTAAAATGATTTTATATTTTAACTGAAACCAGATGGGACAGTATTTCAGTACTTTTCATTGCGATAAACTTCACTTTACAATTATACGACGTCTCGTTGGATTTGAGATACGCTAGAATCATCTGAATGTTATCGTACAGTAGCCTTCGCGAGTGTAATCTTGCACGGTCAGGAATAATAATAATGACAATAAAAATAAATCTATTTAATTACCTGCTAAAAATTTGAATAAGGTCATGAGTATAATATTATTTATTCTTGAACGAGATTAATGTGTGCTCATTTTGTGTAAACATAGGCCTGGAATACGGCAGTATCCTGACGGAACACTTGTATATTTTACTGTGCTATGGTTATTATTTTGACTTGTAGATGGACATTATAGTTAGTGGAATAATTTGTGTATTCATTATAGAGCCATTTTGAGAAGGAAATATGTTACTTAACATAATTTCTTCAGTTTGAGCGCAGATTAATTGAGAGCCACAAATAGTAGGAGAATAAAATTAATACCGCAACTCATGAGCCGCAAGCGCGTATTTAAATTTTGACCGGTGTTATAAGCATTTTTAACCGATAATTTCGGATGATTTCTGTTCATAATATTCCCATGGGCATCGTCGTATGGTAAAATTTGTCATCGAAGTGATAATCTGAACTCTATCACATCCCAAGTTGACGCAAAGATCTTTACATGATATTGTCATCTTAAGAATGTTTTTCCCTGATTTAGATTAAACTTAAAAATAATAATCAAGGGTTAGTATTCGTGTAAATATTTTTATAATTTTACCGTGTGCCTTTGTGTGAATGTGATGTGTGAGATTTGTCTATATTTTGTCTACTGTGATTTTTATTGTCAGTGTTTGTGGTGATATTCCCCGCTATTCGCGCAAAATTTTGGTCGATTTTATGTCAGTTTCGTGTGTTCACAATTTGATGGAATATGAATCTTCAGTAAATTTTATTGATTTTTAAGATAAAGTAGGGTCTTAACTACTAAACAAAAATGAATAAGCAAAGGCCATGTCAGTGGATCGAAGTCACGAACTCGGATTTGTAGATATTACATGACTATTTATTGCACATAAATGAATAACACATAGGTTGACATGACGTCAAATTTAAGATGATTATTTGAAAATTAATCACTAAATAATTATAAAATAAATTAATTGGTAAATTTAAAGTCTAAGGAAGACGAATTAATAATAATTTCTAGGAATAAAAAGTTTATTTTAATTTTTATAAGAAGGAGAAAGTGATCAATTTTTCCATTCATATTATAATGAATCCAGAGGAAATATTTAATTTTCAAAATAGTTTAATTATTATTGGAGAAGATATTCTCGAACTTCATTTTAATTTGTCATTAAGTTAAATGTAAATTAACGTCTGGTGGTATAATTGCAGACTTGAACATCTGCTGTCCTTTTAATTGATGAAGATTCCTTACCAGTAATAGCCTGAAGAGAAGAAATAATACCAAAAAAAATTCCTAGATTTTGTAATTTTAAATATTATTTTGGAAGAGTGTTAGTCATAATAAATGTGAAAAACCTATTTAGCTTTCCTTTCATTTGCCGCTAGTCCTTATGCTATCCCTGCCCTTTAAAATTTTTCTGCACAGCCGATAAGCGACGGTCTACCCTTGAGACTCTCGCTCACCGGCAGAGCTGAACCCGGCATGAAGGGGGCAATATGGGGAAAAAGCGAAGGTACTTGCACAACCTGCCCCAGGATTAACACTTCCTGAGTTCAGTATTTCCATCTTAGACTCGACACTGGAACAGGCTGATCACTTTCCATATCTTGGAAGCATCTTGTCTAAACGGTGTACCTGTCAACAAGACGTTGATAAAAGAATTGGGGCTGCTCATGCAGCATTCGGACGGTTAATACACAGTGTTCATGAATAACGACCTAAAACTGCATACCAAACTCATGGTGTACAAAGCTGTTGTCATTTCCACGCTGCTGTATGACTGTGAAACTTGGACACTCTACCAACGTGATATCAAAAAACTTAAGCGCTTCCACCAACAGAAAATGAGATTCATCTTGAATATTAAGTGGGAGGACTATGTGACCAACACGGCAGTTCTCGACAAAGCGCAGCTAAATAGCATTGAGGCAACAATCATCGCTCATCAACTGAGATAGTTAGGCCATGTTCACTGCATGGGTGATACCAGGCTTCCCCGCCAAATTCTTTATGGTGAACTTTGCTCCGGCAGAAGACCTCATGGAGTCCCTTTTAATAATTTTAAGGACCAGCTAAAACACATCATGAAGACTACTGGTATAGATGGGAAGAATGTGATGTGCACCGTTCACTGTGGCCGAACACTATATCCACCGCTGTCAACTTGTTTGAAACAGAACACCGCAGACATCAAGAGGCCAAGTGACAAGCAAGAAAACTCCGTCAATTACAACCCTGCCCTCCACCATCCATTCAGTGTGCTTTGTGTGGGCGTGTGCTTTACGCCCAGGATGGGTCTGTTTAGTCATCGTAAACACATCCATAAACTGAGTTGGACTGGTCAATGTATGCAGGGAGAAGTTATATATACTCAGATCGAGTTACAGCCGACGATCGTATAGGATAACAGTAACAATATTTTTTCCACTTTCAGATATTCAGCAAAATCCTTACCTGTTTACCCAACTTGTAACCATAGAGGAAAAAAGAAGACATGCAGATTACTGAATTTCAGAACTTCCATCACAAATTTTATTCATGTCGCAACAAAGCAGGCCAAGATGCATTTATTTGGAAGTATTGCTGCAACAGCTTACCCGCACGACGACACAGTAGAAGGAGTGCGTCCAGAGAAAGAAATAACAGTACAATACAATATTGTTAATCAAGTTGGAGTTCAAAATTCTGTGTGTCGGAGAACTCTTCTGTCGACATCGAGGATTACAAAACACAGGGTCATGGGTGTATTTCAACGTTTCCAAAGAGATGGAGTTCCCATTCCTGTCGAGACTAGAGGTGGCGACGGAAGGTCAAAGGCATATGCTAGAAAATCATCTTCAGTTCTGAACTTCATAAGTAAATTTAAAACTGTTGAGTCTCATCATTGTCGAGCAAACAGTGAGCGTGTGTATCTTGACTGCAGTTTAAATATTAAGAAAATATGGTGGATGTACAGCAAATGGGTAACTGCAGACCTTAAAGTGAAAGACTCGTACTTCCGTCACATTTTCAATACATCAGTTTCAAAACTCCTTCAACTGACGTGTGCTCAAAATTTCTTGAGATATCTGAGAAATTGAAACGAGAGACTAGGGCCAAAGAGAGAGATATTAGTTAATGATAGAACAGAGAGTGCATAAACTCAGGTGCAATCAATTTTACGATATGTTGAGAGAGGAAAAACCAAGGCTCTTGACAATTTCATTTGACTGCCAGAAAAACCTTGTCCTTCCTAAAGTCTGTGATCAAAGTGCATACTATAGCATGCAGTTGAACTGCTACAACTTCACAACAGTAAAAGGTTCTTCACGTTCCAAATTTCCAAAAGAAAATGTATCAATATACACCTGGTGTGAAGTATATAGGCCCAAAGCCTCGAATGAAATAGTGTCTGCAGTGTATAATGAACTTCAAACAAGGTCAGCGGCCCCTATAGTACGAAATGAGAAGAAAAGCGATTACAATTTAAAAGTACGTAATTCATCCACTGACCAGAATTCAAAACGTAATAATGAGGAATGAATTGATGAATAAGAATTTAAAACAATCAGTGGATAAGACGCGCAATGCCTCACATTCCCATAAGCAATATTACTGACCAAGGGACTGCTTCCAAGGCCCAATCCTGAATCGATGATGCTTGTCTAAATGGGTCAAAATCTATGTCAACGATCCCGCATAATGGCACTTATCGCTAGTAAAGTATTGTACGTCGTACAGGTAAGGCAGACCTATGGTGTTTCTCACACAATGGCGCCACTCACAGCCAACGCAAACCGATGAGGTTCCTCACCTAGGTGTACTAATCACGGACGCCGGTATTCGTGTGGTGTTCCTCACATAGTGGGTACTAATGACAGGCAACGCAGACCGACGGTGGCGCTCAAATAGACGTGGTGTTGCTCACATGGGTACGACTCACGGGTACTGGAAACCCACAGTCCACACACACACACTGCTGCTACTAATCACAAACCTACTGTGTACCGAATATAGCGGCACTGCTCGCAAGTAAAGGCTGTTACGACCGTTCTACGACATCTTACCTTCTGCCATCTGTTGCATTCTACTGATCGCTCGCCCAGCTGTTTACTGACTGGCTTGTTCTCCGGCACTGCTCTTCCTGCCTGGCTGTGACGTCACACCTACGTAATCTTCGTCGAGTAACTTCTCGAATCTCTTCACTTCGTATATAAGCAAGCTATTCCTTCATTTCGACGGTCAGACATTTAGTGCATATTAACTCAAGAGGAGAGAGCGAACTATTCGCTGGCGGCTGGCCCGTAGCGATGTTTTATTTCCTTTTAATTTGTGAATAGCTTCATCGTGCTTCAACAGACTGGGTGAGCAAAAATGTTTATAAGTTGTTGTGGTCCTTCGTTCTTTTAATCAAGAATTGAACTTTGAATGATTGATCATTTTGTGGCTTGTCGGTCTCCATTGTAAAAGAGTCCTTCTGACCGAAAATCTAAATCAATTTCATAACTTTAAAAGACTAATTGTGCTTGGACGAATGATAGAAGTGTTGCCACCTTTCGGACATTTTCTACAGGCCCGAGTGGTCGCTTACATCACCGAAGTAGTAGTGTTTAAGCAGTCTGGAAGGATTTCCCTCCCTCCCCCCCCCCTTCCTTTCATTCCTTTCGTATTCACTCTTTCCCCCTTTTCTTTCCTTTACTCCGATATTGAGTAACGTAATTCTCTTTCCTCCCGATGTGTTTTAGCTCTCTTTCCCTCTTTGAGGTTTCAAATAAAGATTGTAAGAGTGGCCTTTAATTGGTATGGTGAAGCGTACTAATCCCCCCTTTTTAATGGATGTCGTGTAATCTATTAGGTACTTATTGTGTTTTCTCTTTTGAATGCGGGTCTTCAGCTTTAGCTGGATATTATAACTGGTATCCCCAAGAATTCCTAATCATTATTTGTCTCGATTGTATTCTGGTCGTCAAGTGGGCTGAGCCCTTATCATATGTTTGTATTTCCTATCCTTCAACTGATTTATATATTACCTGTTCTAGTCATTTATGCTTAAAATATAGTTTGTTTTAAATTGATTCTTCACTCTTGTATTTGGTTCGATGTATGTATCCTCTGTCCTCTCACTCCTTGCTTATTCTTCTTTTTTTAACTCGGTACCTACCACGGACAGCCCTCTCGGTTAGCCCGCTAAGCTTCCGCTGCCTCTGTCGATTGGATAAAGTTAAGCCCGATATACTAATTTCTCTTGGTGTCGTTCCTGCTTATTGAGGTGTCGGGCATATGCCTTTCAGTGGTTTAGCAAGTTTCCACCAGTGAAATAATATTTGCTCGCCTCAAGCGCTCAGCGGCCCTCATACTGACCCAATTCGCCACAAGGCGACCCATGGTGTTCCCCGCGTGATGCTATTAATCAAAAGTAGTTTCATGATTCTAAGACAATCATCCCTTGGTCGCCCCTTTTAGTCGCCTCTCACGACAGGCAGGGGATACCGTGGGTGTATTTTTCGTCTGCGTCCCCCACCCACAGGGGGGTAGAGAGAGAGAGAAAAATAAGAAGGAAGAAGGGATCCATCACTTCGAAAAATGAAGTAACGGACGAAGAAAGGCAAGGGCCACGAAGGGCATGAAAATGAAAGACTCCCAAGGCCTCGAATGCTTTAATACCGTCGGGGTCGGAAAAGAACAAGAGTTGACCAAGGGAGGTCGGACAGGATAGACGAAAGTGAGGAACCTGGCACAAGTAAGTGGAATCAATGACAAGAATCAGATAAGGGCCCCGTGGTCGCCAACCCACACTCCAAATTTGAGAGCCCCTTGGGCCCCTTTAAGTGGCCTCTTACGACAGGCAGGGGATACCGCGGGTGTATTCTACATGTGCGTCCCCCACCCGCAGGGGGTTGTGTGTTTGGTCCGCGAGAGGTATTTTATTTCCCTCAAGTCCGCTGGCAAGCCGGTTAGGACCCTCCCGATCCACCACCTGGGACGCGCCACGTGGGAGTATCACCTCTCCCCCTACTACGCCAGCGTAGTACGTTCGTGGGGTAACAGAATAAAAATATTGCTATGTTAAAAATATGTTGTAAATGGCTACTAGATTCTCCATCTATATACAGGGTGTTACGGGTATACGTGCAGATATTAAGCTAGTCGGCAAAGAAAAATACATCTCACAATATATGCTATGTACTTTTTACCTTGTCCTATTAGTTTGCTCATAACTGAACCAAATATTTCAGGACCCAATTAGTTTTGAACGGCCGTAGCAGGATACGCCGGTGATGTCATTCTGTCCACGCGTAGTCCAAGTACAGTAGCACAGTATAGGGCTTGTTGAACCTGTTTCTTATCGAAGGCCAACACATGTTGAGCACTTCACTTAAAGGCTTGGCAAGTAGGAGAGGTTGACTCACCTTCCAGGCCACTTGCTGTACTCGAAAACCGGTCTAGGGTAGCCTGAGTGAAAAGTACACAGAATCCTTACGTTGACGTCGAAGATCCGTACCAGCACATGCATGCAAATCAAGTGTTGTGTAGTTGTGTGTGATTTATAAGACGTCAGTGGCATTAATCAGTGACCCAAGCTGACAAAATGAAAGGAAATAGTTAATAAGTATAATAAAAATGGGCGCAACATTTCTGTGCTGTTATTGCGACAGTCTGCGATGAATTTCTGACAATAGACCACGCGGGTTTTCTATGCTTATTCATAAACATTTTATGTCAATGAAAGGACGATGGACACTGAAAGAAAAGGCTATACATATTCAGTGAAATTGTTATAAAAGAGACACATTTCAAAAACCGTAGTTGCATCCATGCGTGAACATTACTCGAAGGAAAAAGACCTACTGTGGAATTGCCGCCGGGCATTTGTAATAGAAGGCTTATTCTTCTTTTTCCTAATCTGTTTGCCCTCCAGGGTTGGTTTTTCATGGGACTCAGCAAGGGACCCCACCTCTACCGCCTCAAGGGCAGTGTCCTGGAGCGTGAGAGATTGGGTCGGGGATACAACTGGGGACAATGACCAGTACCTCACACAGACGGCCTCATCTGCTATGCTGAACAGGGGCCTTGCGAGGGATGGGAAGATTGGAAGGGATAGACAAGGAAGAGGGAAGGAAGCGGCCGTGGCCTTAAGTTAGGTACCATCCCGGCATTTGCCTAGAGAAGTGGGAAACTACGGGACACCACTTTCAGGATGATGGCTGAGGTGGGAATCGAACCACCTCTACTCATTTGAGCTCCCGAGGGTTAGTGGACCCTCTTCCAGCCCTCGTACCACTTTTCAAATTTCGTGTCAGAGCTGGAAATCGAACCCGAGCCTTCGGGGGTGGCAGCTAATCACACTAACCACTACACCACAGAGGCGGACAGAAGGCTTAGTACTGGACAGTAAGTGCCGATAGGTAAAATGATGAGTGTAATGGACCCGTTTAATTAGAACTTCCGTAATAATAATATTACTACTACTACTACTACTACTAATAATAATAATAATAATAATAATAATCAACATCATAATAATAATGTTTTTACGTTGTACTAACTAATTTTCACGGTTTTCGGAGACGCTGAAATACCAGAATTTTTTACCGCGGTACTTTTTTAATGGAAATAAACCTACAGGCACGAGACTGGCGTATTTTAGCACCTTCAAATACCACCGAACTGAGCCTCCATCCAACCTGCCAAGTTGGGATCAGAAGACCAGCGCTCTATCGTCCGAGCTACTCAGCCCGGCATTAGAGCTTGCAGTAAGTTGGTCGTGCGGTTATGGGCGCACAATTGTGAACTTGCATCCGGGAGATAGTTGGTTCGAGTTCCACTGTCGGCAGCCCAGAAGATGGTTTTCCGTGGCTTCCTATTTTCACACCAGGCAAATGCTGGGGCTGTACCTTAATTAAGGCCACGGCCGCTTCCTTCCAACTCCCAGGCCGCTCCTATCCCATCGTCGCCATAAGACCTATCTGTGTCGGTGCGACGTAAAACAACCAGCAAAAAATTATTATTATTATTATTATTATTATTACCGGGCGAGTTGGCCGTGCGGTTAGAGGCGCGCGGCTGAGAGCTTGCATCCGGGAGATAGTTGGTTCGAATTCCACTGTCGGCAGCCCAGAAGATGGTTTTCCGTGGCTTCCTATTTTCACACCAGGCAAATGCTCGGGCTGTACCTTAATTAAGGCCACGGCCGCTTCCTTCCAACTCAGAGGCCTTTCCTATCCCATCGTCGCCATAAGACCTATCTGTGTCGGTGCGACGTAAAACAACTAGCAAATTATTATTATTATTATTATTATTATTATTATTATTATTATATTACCGGGCGAGTTGGCCGTGCGGTTAGAGGCGCGCGGCTGAGAGCTTGCATCCGGGAGATAGTGGGTTCGAATCCCACAGTCGGCAGCCCAGATGATGGTTTTCCGTGGCTTCCTATTTTCACACCAGGCAAATGCTGGGTCTGTACCTTAATTAAGGCCACGGCCGCTTCCTTCCAACTCCGAGGCCTTTCCTATCCCATCATCGCCATAAGACCTATCTGTGTCGGTGCGACGTAAAACAACTAGCAAATTATTATTATTATTATTATTATTATTATTATTATTATTATTATTATTATTATTATTATTATTATTATTATTATTATATTACATATGACTTCGCTCCACTGATTTATTCCAAAATGTATTCTTATTTTTTACTTTAAATGTACCCTTTTTAGCCTCAACACACTGTTAACTCCACGTAAACTAATCACATGAGGAAACGGTTTGACGCAGCTGTTGCACATTCAGCGGTGGCGCGTGAACAAGTGAATGTGGCACTGGACGTAGGCTCCACCCAATGACACATCTTCATTGCGGGCACATTGTCGCTTGCTGTCCCCAAGGCGTGGAACAGTTGTAGACCTAACATCACTGTATCCAATTGATCAGATAATGGAAACATTTACGTTTTCAGAATTAGCTGATATTCACCTCGTTTACGGTGCAGCAGGAGAATCGGCACATGCAGCGAGTGAGCTGTACAGACAACGATTTCCAAACCGCCGTATTCCCAATAGCGAACGTTCGTCGCTGTGCATCAAAGGCTCCGGGGCACAGGCTCGCTTCTTCTTTGGTTCGAGGGTCGTGGACCGCACCGTGATCCTGCGGAGCTTCGGCGGGAAGAAGAAATTTTACGACTTGTCGAAGAGACACCATCGATAAGCACAAGGAGCTTGGCAAGGCAAGTAGGTACATCTAACTGGACTGTTCACCGTACATTGCGTGAACAGCTATTGTACCTGTACCACTACCAGGGGGTTCAGCATCTCCAAGAAGCGGATTACCTACCAAGAGTTGAATTCTGTACCTGGTTCTTGCAACAATGTGAAGGTAATGCAGACTTTCCGCACGATGTGTTGGTTACAGATGAGGCATCTTTTACTCGTGAGGGTATCATTAATTTTCACAACGCCCATACATGGGCAGAGGAAAACCCTCGTGCCATTCACCAAGGTCGTTTCCAGCACAGGTTTTCTATAAATCTTTGGGCCGTTGGAACAGCCTGCACGACTAACTGGCTCTAGTTACCTCCATTTTCTGCAGTCTTCTCTGCCAGAGCTTCTGGACGACGTTCCACTACAGATACGACAGCGGATGTGGTTCATGCACGACTGGGCACCTCCTCATGTCAGTATGGACGTTCGTCGATTTCTAGATCGCTGTTTCTCGAATCGGTGGGTTGGTCGGTATGGTCCCATCAGCTGGCCATCGCGGTCCCCCGATTTAAATCCACTGGACTTTTATTTCTGGGGGCACCTCAAAGACTTCGTGTACCAAGTGGAAATCACCGATGAAGCAACTCTACGACAACGAATCTGGGATGCCGTCGCAACTGTGAGAGCTGACGTGGATGTGTGGAGGCGGGTGAGAGCTTCGTGGTGTCACCGCATGGAAGCTTGTCGTCGAGCTAACGGAAGGCATTTCGAGCATTTCTTATAAAAGAATAGAACTGTAACTTTGGACGTTCAAGTACATGTTCGCCAGCCTCTGTGGTGTAGTGGTTCGTGCGATTAGCTGCCACCCACGGAAGCTCGGGTTCGATTCCCGCTCAACCACGAAATTTGAAAAGTGGTACGAGGGATGAAACGGTCCACTCAGCCTCGGGGGATCAACTGAGTAGAGGGGGTTCAATTCCCACCTCAGCTATCCTGAAAGTGGTTTTCCGTGGTTTCCCACTTCTCCTTCAGGCAAATGCCGGGATGGTACCTAACTTAAGACCACGGCCGTTTCCTTCCCACTCCTGCCCTTTCCTCTCCCATCGACGCCATAAAACCTGTCTGTGTCGAAGCGACGAAAAATAGTTTGTAAGTACATGTTCCACTAATCTCGGAGACATGTCCGGAATTTCAAGATTAATAATTCGGACTTCTTGTCAGTTCACTACTTTCCTTAGTGTTTTCCGACAGATGAAGAGCTACGAAGTTTGAGTGTAGCGGTTAATTGTTATTTGAATAATAATAATAATAATAATGTTGTTGTTTACGTTCCATTGGAGACTCGAGGTGGCACTCACCTTCTGACCCCAGTTTGGGACGTTCGATCTTGGTCAGTCCGATGGTATTTGAAGGTGGTCAAATACGTCGGCCTCTTGTCGTTAGATTGACTGGCACGTAAAAGAACTCATAAGGGACTAAATTCCGGCACCTCGGCGATTCCGAAAAGCGGAAAAGTAGTTAGTGGTACGTAAAGCATATAACATTATTATAGATGCGATGTGTTCGAATTTTGCCCGAGGGTATTCTTTAACGTGCCTGTAAATCTACCGACCAGAAGCGGGGCGTATTTTAGGAGCTTTAAATACCACCGGACTGAGCTAGAATAGAGAGTTAAAACACACGCAAATCGTATAGTAAAATGTGTGTGATTTAGCGATAAAAATGTTTACATTATGGTATTTAGAGTTGTCTACCAGACTAATCGGACGTCCTATAGGCTTTGTGTTTGCGCTTTGTTGTGCATTATAATAAAATAAGAAATGAAGTCCGGGGTGTTTCTGCATACTGCTAATAGTTCTCCCAAGAATCCATAATAATGAAATCACATTGTGGGAGAACATTCAACGTAAGCAGTTCGAAGAAAGCACTAGACGTGTCACGTGCTGGTCCGGTTGCCTGCTGTTCCTAGCGACAGGGATGTGGTTAGACGGGTCCCCGCCCCCTACATGACACCGGACTAGACGTATGAGCGGCCTGCCTGACTTTCACATGAATAACAGCTGTCAGAGCGGCGAATTATTGTCCGTACTAGTCGTTCACGAGTTACGTAGTAGTAGTAGTAGTAGTAGTAGTAGTAGTGGTGGTGGTAATAGTCGTAGTCGTAGTAGTATTCGAATAATGCCAGTGTATGAAAATCACGAATACGCGCGCAACGAACCTATTGGGAAAGGTTTTCCAACATACGGGTGCCTAATCTAGCAACGATACTTGCTGTAGTGCAACATGTGTGCGGTATAGGCTGGGTTATATCATGCTATGAAACGCCAAGGTCTGCACGGCCACGTGTAATCCTAGACGCGGAAAGGCCGGGCTGAGTGATTCAGACGGTTGAGGCGCTGGCCTTCTGACCACAACTTGGTAGGTTCTATCCTGGCTCAGTCCGGTGGTATTTGAAGGTGCTCAAAAACGTCAGCCTCGTGTCGGTAGATTTACTGGCACGTAAAAGAACTCCTGTGGGACTAAATTAAGGCACCTCTGCGTCTCCGGAAACCGTAAAAGTAGTTAGGGGGACATAAAGCAAATAACATTAATTTATTAGACGCGGAAGGAGACATCCTGACAATGGTAAACGATGATCCCGGGCCGCGTAGTATAACACGTGCCGTTGGTATACCAATTTGGACCATACGTAGGACACTGCATGAAGAGCGAATGCACCCTGACCACATTCAACGATTGCAGTGTCTTTCACCAGCTGATTGCCATTTTTTTTACAAGTTGATGTACATCGCCACGACATAGATAGGTCTTACGGCGACAGATATACCTAAGGGCTAGGATCGGGAAGGAAGCAACCGTAGTCTTAATTTAGGTACAGCCCCAGCATTTGAGTGGTGTGAACATGAAAAACCACGGAAGACCATCTTTAAGGCTGACAACAGAGGGGTTCGAAGCCACTATATCCCGAATACTGGATACTGGTCGAACTTTAGCGACTGCTACTATCAAGCTCGGTGATGATTTAAGAGTGGATTTCTGTCGCTGGTTAATTGATCAAGCACGCAATCCAGAATTTCTGTCAGGTGTATTAGTGACACGTGAGTCAATTGTTACACAAGGAGTTTTTAATATTTACATAACTCACTCATGGGCTGTGGAACATCCCCTCTCAGTATACCAAGGCAGCTTCTAGCACCGGCTCTCAATAAATATGTAGATGGATGCAGTGGGAGGTCTGTTTCTTTGACCAATCGTATTTTTATTTGAGTTATTTTGCTTTACGTCCCACTGACTATTTTTACCGTTTTCTGAGACGCTGAGGTGCCGAAATTGAATATCGCAGGAGTTACGTGCCAGTATTTCTACGACACGAGGCTGATGTATGTGTGCCCCATCAAATACCATCAGACTGAGCCAAGATTGAACCTGCCAAGTTGGAGGTCGGAAGGTCAGGACCTCAACCGCCTCAGACACTCAGACCGGTACCAATCACCTTGCTAGCATAAATTTGATCGTTGTAGCTTTCCTAATGGTGACGATGGGATGGGAAAAGGCTAGTGTCGGAAAGGAAGCGACCTTGGCCTTATTGACGTTACAGCCCCAGCATTTGCCTGGTGTGAACATGGCAAACCACGGAAAACCATCTTTAGGGCTGCCAACAGAGGGGTTCGAACCCACTATACCCCACTCGTGAGCTGTGGAACATCCCCATTCAATAGGACAAGGCGATTTCCAGCACCGGTTCTAATTAACATCTGGATGGGTGTAGTTGGAGGTCGGTTACATCTTTTTATTAATGTTATCTTGCTCCTGTAGATACAGTACGTTACTAGAGCTTTCAGAGGATGTGTCGCTTTGACTACGCCGAACCACGTGACTTTTACACGATGATGCAGACATTTCCTCAACGGTAGACAGGATGATGTGAAACTATCAATTGGCCAGCCCTTATTCCAGACCTTATTCCAGTGGATTGTTATGTCTGGCGGGACATGAAACACAAAGTATACTGAACTGAAGTAACAACTTCGGATGACCTCCGTAAACGTATTTTTTAGGCACCAGAGGATATTCTGAACAACACAGGTTCCTTGTCTCGAATGCGTCGCAACTGGATTCGGAGAAGTGAAGCCTGCAGAGAAGCCCAGGGTGGTCACTGTGAACAACTGCTACGAGTTTCGCTTTGGTATGTCAGATGTTACGCCATTTCTGCACCGTAATGGCTTGGGAGTACAGTACAGTATCGATATAGTAGTTTGAATCTCGATAGTTCGATATTCTCATAAATCCGAGCAGGGAAACTGAAGTACCGGTAACAAAAATTATAAATCGAGAGTTTCAGTGCGCGAGTGACTTGTACGTGCCGAAAGCTGAACACAACACAGGGAAGACGTGCTTGTTAAAACTCTAGACATTGACCTTGAACGCATTTTGGCAGTTCCTCAATTCTACCCTGCATGTGGTTTCGGTTTTTACGTGTGTTCGAGCAATTTATATTTTGATTCTTATTCACTACGAGTTAAAACAAAAGACACGCGCTTTTAAGGGCCGATGACCTTAAAACAGCAATCATCATCATCATCATCACCATCATCATCATTAACACGTATAAAAATTCAATAAAATGCTTGTTATATTCATCATTACTGAAATAGGAAAAAATTCAATCAAATTAGTTATTTCATTCCCACACCTCGTGGAGGAGTGGGTGGGCCGTGTAGCTCTTGGGCCATGTAGTAAGGAAGTAGAGTTGTGGGGATGAAATAATTCAAGTTGGACGTATGTCTTGTACATACAATAAATTGAGTTGAATATGTTAGTAAATATGCTTGTTGTTTACAGGGGCTTAACATCGAGGTCATCGGCCCTGTTAGTAAATACCTGACCGCGCAGATATATAACCGCAGCAACAACACGGACCCCAGAGGAGGCCCGCAGAGTACCCCACCAGGACAGAGATCCCCCCAAACACCCCGTTTATTGAGTAAATTCTCATGGTACGACGTTGACATAGTACTATGTTGACATACATACATGGGTAAATAAACAAACAGAGAGAAGTGGTTGGCCTTGAACTTGCTGGGCCGAGTGAGACGAGTTCTTAGTCCAGATATGTGAACAAAACAAGCACTGAGGTCATTGACCATGCTACACTCTTAAAGGCTACAGAGCAGATTAAAGGCGATGTATCACAAGGTCAAACTTAAACATGTAACAGAACGTAAGATGTAACTGTGACACATGAGAAACGAAACGCAACCCGGTCTGGGGAAACAAACACAGATCTTGCAGCACTGTCTTGAAGCACAGGACAGAAACATAGATGTACCCCGGCACACGACACAAAAGGTGAATTAAAGACTTGAAGCTAAAGAGAAGTTATAGATAAACGAAATAAACTAAATCTAAATAGTAAAAATAACAATAATAATATAAAAATAACAATAATATTAATAACAAAATATCAAATATGAATAACAAGTATACGACTTAAAAGGAGAGTAAAAAGAGGAATAAGACGAAAATATGAACAGATGAATAATAACAATAATAATAATAATAATCAGACGAGGAAAAATAGTAATAAGAAGAAGTTCAATATGAATAGTAGCAATAATAATAAGACTGAAAATTAATAATAATACCGGTAATGTTATTTTCTGTTATTTGGTTTACGTCCCACTAACTACTCGTACTCTTTCTGAAGGCGCTGTAATTTAGTCCCGCACGAGTTCTTTTTACGTGCCTGTTAATCTACCGACACGAGGCTGACGTATTTGAGCACCTTCGAATACCACCGGATTGACCCAAGATCGAGGCTGCTAAGTTGGAACAAAGAAACCAGTGCTCTAACCGTCTGCGCAACTCAGACTGGCCACTTTTATTTTGATAAATTTATTAAGCACTGCAAAGGAAGCAGTAAGTTATGCTTTATTTTACCATTACACATATGCTTTTCGTTTGTAAGCACGAAATAATAATGTAATTTTTTATGTCCTAGTAACTACTTTGACGGGTTTTGGAGACGCCGAGGCGCCGGAATGTTGTACCGCAGGACTTTTTTTAATGCAAGTAAATCTACAGACACGAAACTGGCGTATTTCAGCACCTTCAAATACCCCCGAATTGAGCCTCCATCGAACCTGCCAAGATGGGATCAGAATACCAGCGCCCTAACGTCCGAGGTACTCAGCCCGACATTAGAGCTTGGAATACGTTGGTCGTGCGGTTAGGGGCGCGAAATTGTGAACTTTCATTGGGGAGATACTGGGTTCGAACTCCACTGTCGAGAGCCCTGAAGATGGTTCTCCGTCGTTTCCCATTTTCACATCAGGAAAATGCTGGAGCTGAACCTTTATTAAGGCCACGAACGCTTCCTTCTCAGGTTTACACCTTTTCTGTCCCATCGTCAAAGACCTATCTGTGACGGTGCGACATAAAGCCAATTTTGAAAATCATCATATTTAGGACATTATACAACTGTCGAGATAGTTATAAACGATGAGAAGTATTTTCTGGGTAGACATTATTGGCGAGTAGTCAATAATAATAATAATAATAATAATAATAATGATAATAATGGTATTTGCGTTACGTTTACGGTTTTCGGAGACGATGAGGTGCCGGAATTTAGTCCCGCAGGGGTTCTACTTACGTGTCACTAAATCTAACGGCACAAGTGTCACGTATTTGAGCACATTCAAATACCACCGGACTGGGCCAGGTTCGAACCTGCGAGGTTGGAGTCAAAAGGCCAGCACCTCAACCGTCTGAGCCATACAGCCCGGCAGGAAGCACGAAATGTAGGTACGTACACCGGTAGCAGCCTTCAGCTGTTATCGTAGTTCAATTGCTTGTAAACATAAAACCAGTTTGGCAAGTATATTACGTAACATTTCGTGGCATTGCATTAGCGTTCAGCTGTTACAGTAGTACATTTGCTCTGAAACAAACAGAAACCGGTTTGGCACGGATGGCGTGTGACTTGCCTGTTATCAACGGAAAGCTATTCATTCACAGAACAAGGCATACTACCTATTCTAAAAACATCGTATCCCTTTGCTCTCGAAAATAAATTCCGCGGATTACTAAAAGTTTGATATATAGTGGTTCGTCACCTCGTTCTCTATTGCTACAAGAAATATCTGCACGTATACACCTAACACCTGTATATATATATATATATAATAAGAGTTTTGTCTGTACATTGCTCAGAATTTGAAAAAAATGGTATTTCTGTATCGGTCATGTCCATAGTAACAAGGAAATGCACTTTTCAATTTCCGTAATTTCTGTCTGTCTGTCTGTATATATGTATGTACGCATCACTAGAAAACGGCTGAAGAGAATTTAATGAAAATTGGTATGTAAAGTCGGGGGATGAGCCGCTACAATCTAGGCTATAAATCATTTTACTCACGCTGAGTGAAATGGTAGTTGAGGGGAAGGCCTAAAATTTAATTCTTAAATATTTATTTTATTAGTGGTCCTGTCGATAAATACTACATAACGAAAGTTATATAGAATTACATTTCCGATCATTTATGTCATACATTGTTACCGTACCGGCTTCGATAATACAGATATTCATCAATTCGTATTTTTGTTCCCAAGTCCACATCAACGCCGAGCCACGAGAAAATGGGTTAACAGAATTTAATGAAAATCGGTATATGGAGTCAGGCAATAAGAAACTGCAGTCTAAGTTGTAAACAATTTTATTCACCCTGGATGAAATTGTAGTTTAGGGGAAGGCGCTTAAAATTTAATTTTTAAATACCCATGTTATTGGTCCTACCGAAAAGTATTACATAACATAAGTTATAGAGAATACAATTTTCGATCATTTACGTTTTATTCAGGTTTACCGTACCGACTAGGATAAGAGTGATATTTCAGAGTCGGAGGAAAACTAAATGTGGAGGCCTACAATATTGAAAGTGCATAACAATGATCAACAAAAACATTACGTTGACCATTGCTTATTGTGATGTTCTTTGTCTCTTATGCTGCTGCTCAACTCAAATAGATGGGATTAATGCTGCGTAACGAGTATAACAGCCTGACTGAATATTGGCGGAAAATAGCTAGGGAGTTAGAAAACTTTCTTCTCTAGCATGCCATTCCTCTGGTTCATGTATTTTTTGATACTGCCGGTACGTTACAGACTGGTTCATTAGAGTATTCCAGCTATTTGATCCCTACTCTGACGCAGTTTTGAATGAGCAGTGTGCACACTTGAGGCAAACGCTCACTTAGTAGTATTAGTATTAGTATAACCTGGTCTAGGATTACTATTTAGAACTAATCCAAATTATAGCACCACAATTCACGAAATACCTCAAAATTCAACCCTGAAAGAGCCGTTTCTTAAGGAAAGCTTCTTCCTCTTCACTTTTATTAAATTCTACATGCATTTTATTCCAAATTAGCAGTGAGGTGGGGTTTCTCCTGTGGCTTGGAGGAAAATTTTTCTCCAAGTCAGATAGATTTTTCCGCCCCATGCGTAGTGAACTGAGATTTTCCGACTCAACGGATACTCCTATTTAACAGATTAGTAAGAGGGTATAGTTTTTGCCCTGGGAGTCTCCACTATTCGACATCCTCACCCGGCCGAAGATAAGACGAAGTGTGTTCACGGATCACGGCTCTCTGCGGCTTGGTCATTCCAGCTCTGGAACTTTGGGCTGTTAGGTCGGCAGAGAAAATGTGTGGTTTTTCATTGCTTTAAATCGCGCCATTCATACTGACGTCATTGTAATGAACTATGTTCATTTCAATTGGGGAAACTACTAAGACAGTCTTTCTGAGGATGTAAAAAGGCAGGTGGAGAGTTAGAGTATGTCATTAAAATGAAAACTCCCCAACCTAATTGTGACTGATGGTAGGCAAGGTGGCCCACCCTTACAATGAAAATTCCCTAACCCAGACTTCATATGAGAAAAAACGTTTGGTGACTTCCCCGTCTTGTTTCTAGGGTAACGTTAAGTTCTACGCAATTTAATACAATCTTGCTCACAACGTGTACACTACCTAACCTAGAATACTGTATACAGTGTAGAATTCCGTAGCGAAGCACGGGTACATCAGCTAGTCTGATATAAAATCTGTTCAGATTATCTTTCCGATCGCAGGACATTCATTCCTACGTCCAGACGAGGTATCTGGGCGTATCGAGAAGGAATTAAAAAGAAGTGAAACAATAGCGAACCCAAGAGAGTACCACAATATTTTCCAGAAGCATGGTTTGGTGAGGATTGTGCGGGAAATTTGGAATGTGTACGACTGGAAAGGAGAAGCCTTGAGTGTCATGAAGCCAACCTCAGCTCTGCATTTCAAATTATACCACTGCAAGAGATTCTCTTTAAGACGAAATAAAAGAAGTGGCAACATTCTAGTGAGAGGAGAAGAGTTTTACCGTTCAGATATAGGGCTGAAGAAATGTATAACCAAGTAACAGAAATCAGTGTCTTTTGTGAATCCACAACAGCTAATAGGGATACCTATTAAACAAAACACTTCGGTGCTGCCTGAATGAATATGGATCCTTTACAATGGTATAGGAGTGTTTTCGAGAGTGATCATTAGGGCAAGGCATATTGCATCTTCTTTTTATGAAGGCCAAAATATACCTTGAGTATATGTACATGTGTTTCATGAATTGACTGATTAAATAAGGGCAATTTGTTAGGGCATTATTTTAATTTCTTGCCGTTTACAAGAGATAGGTCATTTTTGGAGCAATTTATGGCCATTTTTGGCATTTTAAATTGTTTTCTGGGAAGTGTTATATTTCGTTATATTTGGATATTTAATTAATAGTATTTATGTTTACAATACTTGTCTATTATGTTTAACTTAGACAAATAACTTGCTGAAGAAAGAACGTAGACTTGCAACATACCCTGCTGCCACTAGTTTTCAAGGAAAGAGTATTTTCAACTCGATTGCACTTCCAAGAAAACATACTATAAGCAGTACCTATATATAAGACGCATAATGGACTCGCCAAGCTGGGCATTGCTCCTTATCTTCAGCTAGATAAGAAGGAAGTCAGTCGCCCGCGTGCTGAGAGTCGAGTGAATTCTTTCTTGACAAGTACTGTAAGATGCCCAAAGTTAAGGTGGTGGTGGTGATTATTGTTTTAAGAGGAAGTACAACTAGGCAACCATCCTCTATATAACACTAATCAGACGGAAAAATGGAAGGGATCCGACACTTCGAAAAATGAAGATATCGGCCAAAGGAAGACAAGGGCCACGAAGGGCGTGAAAATGAAAGACTCCCTAGCCCTCGCAAACCTAATAGCGTCGGGGTCGGAAAAGAACAAGAGTCGACCAAGAGAGGTCGGATGGGATAGATGAAAGTGAGGAGCCTGACACAAGTAAGTGGAAGCAATGTCAGGACTCAGCTGAGGGCCTCGTGGTCGCCAGCCCACGCTCCAAAGTTCAGAGCCCCTAAGGCCCCTTTTAGTCGCCTCTTACGACAGGCAGGCGATACCGTGGGTGTTATTCTACTGCCCCCACCCACAGGGGGTTGCCCAAAGTTAAAGGAAGTACAACTGTTTAATTAAAACAATTTGTTACACAATATGGAGAAAATATATTTTCCACTGATGGGAAAATATTATTTTGCAAAGTGTGTGATGTGCGAGTTTCAGCAGAAAAGAAGTTTACAGTTGAACAACATGTGTCGCGAGAAAAAAAAACATAAACGTGGTGTGCAGCGACTTGGAGATAAAAGAAACCGTGGCTTACACCAGACACTATTGGGTGAATCTTCAACATTTTCTCCATTTTGTGAGAAACTGTGTACAGCATTTTTATGCACAGACATTCCACTGAACAAATTGAACCATCCAAAGCTGCGTACATTCTTAGAAGAGGAGACTGGAAAATCTGTACCAGATCCCAGATTATTAAGAAGAACCTACGTTGGAAGATCAAGAAGTCCAAGATTAGAGAAAAATTTAACCAGTTTCCACTAGGGGAAATAACAAAATCAGGTACCAGAGTAGTTTTTCAAAGGAAAGCCCGAGTTTCGGGTTCTTACAAGTTCTGGGGTCCGAGCCCAAATCTGACAATCTTTGAGCTTTAGCTCAACAATACCAAGTTACAGAATTACATTTCAAAGGGCAGAAAACCCCTTCATTACAGGGAGCGTTAACTCCAAAGACACACATTGGGCCTCCTAGAGGCACATCTATCACCTCAGAAAGAGCTAACCCGCTCTCAATTTGTCACGCCTGTTAAAGGCAACAACAAACTTTCCTCTAAACTGCATCTCAAGGCACAATTATAAAGACACAGGGGTATCTAGTACACAACCTACGAGGCCTGAATAGCAAATTAAAGGTTAATTAAAAGGCCCAAACACAAACATGAATGGAGGCGATTACTTGCACTACTACACTAAAGTTTATTAAAACCAAGTGGCGCTAGGCCGATAACACAGGGGCTAATCCCAAGCTAGGGAGGTGACTCGTATGAGGAAACTTTAACACATTAAGGAAGCGTAGAAACGGTTATGAAAACGTAGTCACCTCAATTTCAAAAAGAAGGGGAGCTCGAGAGGGTAAAGCACTCTCTATCCCCGAATTACAGTTCAAGTTATGTGAAGTTTTTACAAGGATTGAAAAGGCTTACATATTTAAATATATAGGTTACATATTAAAGGTTTCGAACCTTCCCCGCGAGTTAAACTGCTGAGCTAGCGAGAAGTAAAGATCTTAAAGGGCCATTACCTCGTTGAAGAGCTGCTGCCTGAAGAAAGAGGCGCTTCCCCCCCCCCCCGCTACATATTCACACACTGAGAAAGATATTATACGAATGGCCCGGAGACAAGAAAATCAGCAGTTTTTATACCCTCGTGGAAAGTTCGATACCTTTCATGAGTGATAACAACCCGCCCTCAAAGTTTTATTGGCTACAGTACTCAGTTACACACGAAATTGAAGAAGAAAACCCCGATTGGCCGAAAATTAATTACAGAAATTCCTGATTGGCTACATTCAAAACAGGCGGAAAGAAAGGATTAATATTGCCAACCCACAAATGACAGAACAAAATTTAGTAAAGACTGTTCCGAGGTATCTGTGGAACAGCAGAGATGAAAGAAGGTGCGGGGGTGAACAGGTCTCAGGCTACGAAATTAAAGTTAATTTAAAATTTAACCAGGTTATATATTTTCTTTGCAAAATCAAGAAATAACAAGCATGGCAGATACAGAGAAGCAAGACAACAAAGGTACAATCACAGTATTTACAGGATTTGGGCTTCGAGCCCCGAACTCACAATTCTTGAGCAATTAGCCCAGTTTTACCCCAACACAAGTTTCAACAGAGGGGCAGAAAACCCCATTCATACTCAGGCGCACTTGCTCCAAATTACACAGTAAAGCCTCCTTGAGGCGCGCAGAAAACAAAATTTTCAAGAAAGAGAAACTCGCTCTCAAAATTTAAGCCTGTCAAAGGCCACACCAAATTCCACCTTCAAGCTGTCCTCTAAGGACATAAACACAGGGGTAAAATACCCAACCTACTGAGGCCTATTAAGTGAGAAAAGGTTAATTACATGGCCTCTAAAATACCAATTTGAGAGGAGGCAATCTGCACTCCTAATACATTTTGTTTAAAACCTAATCTGGCTCTAGGCCGCTAATGCAAGGGCTAATCCCATACTAACGAGGTGACTTTAGAGTGAAACAATTTACATTACGTTAAGGAAGAAACGGTTGAGAAAAAAATAAGTTCACCTCAATGCAATATGAGTGGGAGCTCGAGAGGGTTAAGCACTCTCTATCCCAAATTTTTAGTTTAAAAAGATAGAATTGAAACTAAGTGTCTTTACATTTTAGAGGAAAGTTACATGGTGAAAGGCTTCGGACCTGCCCCGAGAGTTAAACTGCTGAGCTAGCAAGAAAAGAAGTTATTAAACGGCCATTACCTTGTTGTTGTACTGCTGCCCGAAGAAAGAGGCGCTTCCCGCCCCCTGCTATGTACTTTACACACCAAAAGATGTTACTGAAGTGGCGCAGAGACCCGAAAATCAGCAGTTTATATACTCTCGTGGAAAGTTCGAGGCGTTTCAGGAATGAAAACACCCGCCCACAATCATTTTATTGGATAAGCAAGAAAACCCCTACACAATATGAAGAAGAAACACATAATTGGTGGAAAATTAATTCAAGAATTTCGGGATTGGCTAAATTCAAAACAAGGGGAAAGAAAGGGTTAATATTGCCAACTTAAACAATGACTAAAAAATAATTTAACAAAGAACAAACTTATGAATTCAAAATTTCTCCAAAAACATAGTTCTTTCACTTCGCACTAGGGTGCACCATTGTAGTTCTTCAGTAGTGTCCTCTAGAAGAGAATGTTCACACTTCTTACTACAGGAAAAACAAAAATACGTCGAAAACGACCCAGTTCAGAAACTTCAAAATTTCCAAGTAGTGACATCTTCTGAGAAACTTGAAAATTAATACAGTAGATAAAGTTCAGACTTCCTACAGTAGGGGAGTTTCAACTGGCGCAAAGTTTGAATTAGCGGCGTGGAGGTGTACCGCCCGGTACAGACCTCCCCCCCCCCCCAAAGGTCCCTCCAGGGGTGACACATGAAATTTGTTTGAAAACAAGGTCCAAGTTATGATGTTGATGTGGAGATTAATTGCAGAAGTATTTACCAACAAATTTTCTTAAAATGATTGGATCCAAATTCTTGTAGTAACTGTTGAAGTAATGTCTTTATATTTGTAGAAGTTGAATTCAGAAGGAAAAACTTTAAATTCTCGAAAGAGAAGAAAATTTTCTAAGTCCACCAGATATTGCATTAAAATCCAAAAAGGTAATAATTGTTGATGTGAAACGTCCATGTAACTGACTAAATATATCAGTTGCCGATGACTTTGACGGCCAGGCCAGCCGCCGCTGCTTGAGTCCAGAGGAGGCCGCTCGGACCCCTCAAGTACCCTGAGATACTGCTCGCCCGCACTATGAGAGGAGTAGTGGAGTTGAAGCACGCCGCGGCCGCGGCGAACATGCAGGACGCGGGCCAGTTACAGGTTGTGCGCCGCACATCAGCCTTGGCCGGGAGGAGGACTTCGGCTCGCCGTACACAGGTCGCCCTCGCTGGAAAAGAGGGGGCCCTTCTTCTATTCCAGTCGCGGCACGGCGCCGCGCGGCTGCGGGGGCACTGAAACATTAAAGCTCGGCGGCAGAATTTGTTGTTTTGACCAGAATAAATTTTAGGGTACGGACTCTGTGGAGGAGTTGAGGGGCCAGTGGCGTGGAGATATTTATTTCATTTCCATAAGCCACAGTTTTACGTTAGCAGGAGACGGGAGCATGGTAATGGCCGTGGCAAGGACAGGATGGCAGTTTAACTGTGCGGGGAAGGTTTACAATAAATAATTACACACAAAGGAAACAGATTCCAAGAGCAGAAGGCCTTAAAAGTGAAACCCCTCAAAAAAATATAACCTTCATATTTCCTTCAAGATTATATGAAAGATGTTAGCACAGAAATTATACAGGTTTCACCTGCGACAGGTGAACCCTAAATATCCTCTCGGTGGCTGGATTGCTTAATAATAATGTGACCGGCGTAAGAAAATCAAGAATTATGCACGGCCCATGAAATCTGGGGGCAAGCTTGCCCGCGGGAACAAAATTTTTGACCATCACCTGGTCACCTATCTTCAAATTGGTGGGTCTCCGTCCACGATCATATCTTTCCCTAACCTTTTCATGAGACACCTTAAGATTGGCTTTAGCTTTCTTCCAAAGATCTTTAATGTTATCCGGATCTATTGTCTCAGGTAGAATGTCACTCAGAGACCAGAGGTTACAGAGCGGCGTGTTGGGAACGAACTTGAACATCAAAGAAGCTGGAGTAAACTTGTGAGATTCATGAACCGCCGAATTCAAAGCAAAAGCTAACCAATGCAGGGACGTGTCCCACCTAGAATGATCTTCATGATGATAGGCAATAAGCGCGGACCTGAGATTACGATTAACCCGTTCAGCCAGAGATAGTTGAGGGTAATAAGCAGAAGTCGTCACATGAGAGATGGACAGGTCAAAACAGAATTTACGAAAAAGATTTGATGTGAAAGCCTTAGCATTATCAGACACAATATATTGACACGGACCAAAAGAAGCAAAGATAGAATTTAGACAAGTAATGGTGGACTGAGCGGTAGCCAGCTTAGTCGGAAATAACCAAGAAAATCTGGTAAAACCATCTACAAATACAAAGATGAACTTGTTGGCATTTCCCTTTGACTGGGGGAAGGGTCCTACATAATCAATATACAGGCGTTCCATAGGGCGCGACGCTTGGTGAGAAGACAACAGGCCTACCTTGGTGGACATGGTGGGTTTACTAAGCAAGCAGGATTTACAAGCCTTTACTAGTTCACGGATTTCACCGTCCATACCCTTCCAGATGAACATTTCACGAATCTTCTCACGAGTTTTAAAGATGCCTAGATGCCCCCCTAATGGGGTCTCATGATAGTACTTAAAGATCATTGGTACAAGGACCGCTGGAACTACAACCTTCATCATCTTATCATGCCTCGAAGGGCAACATAACACCATTCCTCAGTACATAAGGGACGACATGTTCCCCAGAAGAAAGGGTTTCCATTATCGGAGCCAGCGTCGGATCTTCACGTTGGTATTTCTCGATATCCCTAAAGAGCATGGGAGCATCTGTTAAGATGGCATTAACATCAAATAGTATGGACTCGGGAGGTGATGAACTGTCGACCGGTTCATGGGTCTCAACGTCGTTGGAAAACATACGGCTGAGTCCATCAGCAACAACATTTTCGGTACCTCTGATATGCCTGACATCGAACTGGAAGGCAGAAATTCGGATGGCCCAACGGGCTATACGACCAGTACGACGCGGCCTACCTAAGACCCAACTTAAGGCTTGATTATCTGTCTCCAGGTCGAATTTGACATGTTCCAGATAGAGACGGAACTTTTCTAAGGCAAATAAGACTGCCAAACCTTCGAGCTCATAGATGGAATACTTGGCTTCTTGAGCCGACAATGTCCTAGATGCATAGGCGATGGGTTGCCTCCCTAGTTCAGTCTCTTGAAGAAGGACTGCAGCTACCGCCGACGACGACGCGTCGGTTTGGACGATGAATTTCTTCGAGAAATCAGGCATAGCAAGGACAGGGGCATTACAGAGAGCTAATTTAAGATCTTCAAAAGCGGCTTGTTGAGAAGGACCCCACTCAAATTTGATGCCTTTTCTACGAAGAAGGTTTAAGGGCGCCGCTCTATTAGCGAAGTTAGGAATAAACTTCCTGAAGAAATTCACCATACCAATGAACCTGGCGATACCTTTGATGTCCTTGGGAGGTTTAAAATCACGGATGGCCTGTGTTCTAGAATGATCGACTGCCACACCATCAGGTGACACAATATACCCTAGGAATGACATGGAGGGTTTAGCAAAGGCAACCTTGGACAACTTCACAGTTAACCCAGCCTTACGAAGGCGATTGACAACTTCTCGCAGATGATCTAGATGTTCTTCAAAGGTCTCCGAAAATACGACATCATCCAGGTAGTGATACAAGTACTCAAATTTGATGTCGGAGAAGACCCTATCTAGCAGTCTAGTGAGTACAGCTGCTCCCGTGGGGAGGCCGAAAGGCACGCGGTTGTATTCATACAAATTCCAATCCGTGGCGAACGCTGTAAGATGTTTAGACTCTTCGGCAAGGGGAATTTGATTGTAGGCCTGATTCAAATCCAAGATGGTGAAGAACTTGGCCTTACGGAACCCATGAAAAACAAGAATGAAGGTCGGGAAGGGGCACAGATTGTAACACCACCTTCCGATTGAGAGCCCTATAATCAATGACAGGCCTGAAGCCCCCTTGGGGTTTCGGGACTAGAAAAATAGGCGAAGAATACGCCGACTTAGAGGGCCTAATAATACCATCCTTCAGAATTTGATCAATAATTTCTTTCAGAGCCTTCATTTTAGGTGGAGACAGCCTATATGGTGGAAAACGGACCGGAATCGAATCCGTGACTTCAATTTTGTATTCAATAAGGTCAGTAACACCAAGAGTATCAGAGAACACCTCTAGAAAGGACTGACACAACTTACGAATACTATCAGCCTGCTCCTCAGGTAGATGTCTAAGGTCTAGCAACATCTCATCCTGGGTAGGCGAAATAGATGAACATGATGTAGAATTACATTTTAACAAGGGGATTTTACAATTGGGAGCAAATTTGAATGTGCACGACTTACTCTGAAGATCAAGCACAAGACCAGTGTGAGAAATGAAGTCAGCTCCCAATATGATGGGGCAAGACAAGTGCTTAGCCACAAACAATTTGATTTTCCATGTAAATTTAAAAATACGAATTTTGACCTGTAAAGAACCTAGAATTTCTAATGGAGATGAATTAGCCGAAACATATTGGATCGTAGACAAACAATAGTCAGGAAGCTTACAAACAGATTTCAATTTTGCATACCATTCAGCCGAAATAATAGAACAAACACTGCCTGAATCTAATAGAGCTGTTATAGGCTCATTATTTAACTCAATTTTGAGAAAAGGCACCGGTGCGGGGGTATCCGCCGCAATCCTAAGACATTCTTTGGGGCATTCAAAAGATGAATTTGAAGACTGAACTTTCCCTAAATTTTCGACCTGTTTACCAGGGGCTGAGCCTCGGGAAGATGGATTAGTCGACTCAGCCGAAGCCACTAGTCACTTTTTATTATTGGCATTGGTGGAATTTGCACCAGAAGTTGAGCAGGAGGGGGTGCTATTCGAATTTGGGCAATTCTTGGCGATATGTGAGAAAGCCCCACATTTAAAACAGCCTGGTGATGAACCAGCTCCATTATTTGCTCTACTAGATTTGATCAATGGACACTTATTGCGAAGATGGTCAGGCGACTCGCAAGCATAGCATTTACGAGGTGTGACAGGTCGGCGAGGTGTTGGCCGAGGATTACCAAAAGAAGGAGGAGGTTCTTTCGCGACACGCAAGGAATCGGCGTATCTAACTCCTTCCGCTGAGACAGCCAATGCTTCAAGTTCAGAGAAAGTTTGCGGGCACGCCGCGAAACACAAATATGACCTATAGGATGGTGAGATACCTTCCACAATAGCTTGTACGATCTGATCCTCAGGGAAGTGAAGAGCAAACACCCTAGGATAGAACTTAATATCTTGGATGAAATCTGCCAAGTTTTCATCCAACCGCTGTACACGATAATAGTACTTCTGAATAAGGGAGGACCTTGCCCTAGCCGGGATGAAGTTAGCTAGCAAGTGGGCGTGGAAGTCCTCAATAGATGATTGCTCGGCAATGGCTCTTACTATTTTGTCTGAGAGAATACAAATTGCATAGGGATAGATGATTTGCAAAATCTGACGTGGAGAAAGAGAAAAAACAAGGGCATGATCCTGGAACTCAACTAAAAACCTTAAGAATGAAATAACTTCACTGGTAGTGTTAACAGAAAATTTAGAGATACCTCTGAACAACATTGCTAATGGATGAGGCAAGCTGCTGAACCCCGGTGACATAGTAGGTAAAGGTTTAAGTGGCAAGGATGTTAATTCAGAACGTACATTATTCAACGAGGTACGGCGTTGAGACTCGTTGTCCAATGGGGCAGAGGTTGTCTGAGCTCCAACGGTTTTCCTATTGACGTCTCCCTTAGGAGGCTCTTCCTCGCTACCTACATTCACCGTGGTGGGTTGATCAGTTTTGGGAGGAACTTCCCCAGTTAACAATTGGGTAACTTTACTGGACAATTCAGAAAGATTTTCAAGAACCATACTAGCTTCCTTCCTCTGAACGTCATTCAACTTCAGAGACAACAGATCGTTAACTCTATTTGAAAAATGAAATAACCTGGCTTGCACACGTTTAATTTGATTAGGAGAAGGATCATTTTCTTCAAAAAAACTAACTACAGATGCTAGCTCAGTAGTATTGTCGGTGATCGTGGAAAGAGAGTCGTCAATTCCTTTCTCTCCCAAAGTGGGGATGGAAATGGGCAAATCAAGGGACTCTCTAAGCTTGTTTGTGTCTACCGCAACCGTGCCTCCAGATTGCACATTTCTAATAGTTAACTCATAGATCAACTCCTCCTTGCGCAAATAGTTAAGATGGAGAACATCGCGAGGGCCGGGCATGATGACAGAACAATTTTGAAAAAGGAAAGATCAAAAAATTCCAGCAACTGAGAAAATTGTTAGAGTTCGGATCAAAGCAATGTTTAGCCGTCAAAAGGGGCTAAATTGAGACCCATTCAACCACGCTCTGCTACCACTTGTTCCGAGGTATCTGTGTTGCAGCAGAGATGAAAGAAGGTGCGGGGGTGAACAGGTCTCAGGCTACGAAATTAAAGTTAATTTAAAATTTAACCAGGTTATATTTTCTTTGCAAAATCAAGAAATAACAAGCATGGCAGATACAGAGTAGCAAGACAACAAAGGTACAATCACAGTATTTACAGGATTTGGGCTTCGAGCCCCGAACTCACAATTCTTGAGCAATTAGCCCAGTTTTACCCCAACACAAGTTTCAACAGAGGGGCAGAAAACCCCATTCATACTCAGGCGCACTTGCTCCAAATTACACAGTAAAGCCTCCTTGAGGCGCGCAGAAAACAAAATTTTCAAGAAAGAGTAACTCGCTCTCAAAATTTAAGCCTGTCAAAGGCCACATCAAATTCCACCTTCAAGCTGTCCTCTAAGGACATAAACACAGGGGTAAAATACCCAACCTACTGAGGGCTATTAAGTGAGAAAAGGTTAATTACATGGCCTCTAAAATACCAATTTGAGAGGAGGCGATCTGCACTCCTAATACATTTTGTTTAAAACCTAATCTGGCTCTAGGCCGCTAATGCAAGGGCTAATCCCATACTAACGAGGTGACTTTAGAGTGAAACAATTTACATTACGTTAAGGAAGAAACGGTTGAGAAAAAAATAAGTTCATCTCAATGCAATATGAGTGGGAGCTCGAGAGGGTTAAGCACTCTCTATCCCAAATGTTTAGTTTAAAAAGATAAAAGATAAAAGAGAATGTTCACACTTCTTACTACAGGAAAAACAAAAACAAAAATACGTCGAAAACGACCCAGTTCAGAAACTTCAAAATTTCCAAGTAGTGACATCTTCTGAGAAACTTGAAAATTAATACAGTAGATAAAGTTCAGACTTCCTCCAGTAGGGGAGTTTCAACTGGCGCAAAGTTTGAATTAGCGGCGTGGAGGTGTACCGCCCGGTACAAAGACAAAACCTATGAATACAAAATTTCTCCAAGAAAGTTCATTCCTTCACACCAGAGTGCATTGTCATAGTTTTTTGGTAGAGACATCTGTTAGAGAATGTCCACACTTCTTGATCAATGAAAAACAAGAGAAAAACAAAAACACTCAGTGACATCTTCTGATAAACCGTAGAGTTGATTCAGTTGTTAAAGTTCAGGGTTTCTCCAGTATAAAGGTACTTTAAGGCGGAAAATTCAAATGTGCGGCGTAGAGGTGTACCAACCGGAGCAATGATATGCTGATGCTTGTAGTTTAAAGGGGCCTATCATCGACGTCATCGGCCCCTAATGGTACGAAATGAAATGGTAACAAAACGTTCAAAATCATCCACTGACCAAAATAAGAAAATGTCATGGAGAATGAATGGATGGACATGAACCCAACAAAAACGACCAACAAACAAAAAACAGTGGATTCGACGCAAAAAAGATAATAAATAATAGTATTACTGACCAAGGGACTACTTATAAAGCATAATCCTGTATCGAGAATGCTTGATGTCTAAAAGGGTCATAAAACCATGTCTAAGGCCCCACAGAATGGTACATGTCGCGAGTAAAGTATAACCATGGTATTTGTCATGTTGGGGGTACTAATCAAAATTAGCAAAGACTCACGGTGTTCCACACAAGATGGTGCTACTCACAAGTATTGTACCTCGTACAGGTAACGCAGACCTATGGTGTTTCTCACACAATGGCCAAACTCAGAGTCAACGCAAACCGAGAAGGTTCCCCACCTAGGTGTACTAGTCACGGCTGCCGGTATTCCCGTGGTGTTCCCCACATAGTGGGTACTAATCACAGGCAACGCAAACCCACGGTGTCGCTCATATAGTGGTACAAGTCACAGGCAACGCCCAGACCCGCGGTGTTGCTCACATGGGTACGACGCACGGGTACTAGAAACCCACAGACCACCCTCTTTGCTGCTACAAATCACAAACCTATTTCGTACCTAATATAGTGGTACTACTCGCAAGTACAGGCAACCCGCATGATAGTACGAATCAAAAGTAGTTTCATGGTTCTAATTCAATCATCCCTTGGTCGCCCCTTGTTGTCGCCTCTCACGACAGGCAGGGGATAGCGTGGGTGTATTATTCGTCTGCGTCCCTCACCCACAGGGGATAAAGAGAGAGAGAAAAGAAGAAGAAAGAAGGGATCCGTCAATTCGAAAGATGAAGCAACGGACGAAGAAATGCAAGGGCCGCGAAGGGCGTGAAAATGAAAGCCTCCCTAGGCCTCGAATGCTCTAACACGGTCGGGGTCGGAAAAGAACAAGAGTTGACCAAGGGAGGTCGGACAGGATAGACGAAAGTGAGGAGCTTGACACAAGTAAGTGGAAGCAATGCCAGGACTCGGTTAAGGGCCCCGTGGTCGCCAATCCACACTCACAAGTTGATGATGATGATGATGATGCTTGTTGTTTTAAGGGGCCTAACATCGAAGGTCATCGGCCCCTAATGGTACGAAATGAAAGAACAAAAATTGCAAAGGCATCCACTGACCAAAATAAAAAAAATATGGCATGAAGAATGAATGGATGGACAGGAACTCAACAAAACACAAAACAAACAAACAAAAACCAGTGGATCCGACTCAATACAGATCGAAAATAACATTATTACCGACCAAGGAACCACTTACATAGCACAATGATGCTTGGTGTCTAAAGGGGGTGCAAAATCCACGTCTAAGGCCCCACAGAATGGTACATGTCGCGAGTAAAATAGAACCATGGTATGTGTCATGTTGGGGTATTAATCAGAAGTAGCGAAGACTCGCGGTGTTCCACAAAAGATGGTACTACTCACAAGTATTGCAATACGTACAAGTAACGCAGACCTATGGTATGTCTCACACAATGGCCAAACTCAGAGTCAACGCAAACCGAGAAGGTTCCCCACCTAGGTGTACTAAACACGGGCGCCGGTATTCCCGTGGTGTTCCTCACATAGTGGGTACTAATCACAGGCAACGCAGACCCACGGTGCTGCTCATATAGTGGTACAACTCACAGGCTACGCCCAGACCCGCGGTGTTGCACACATGGGTACGATGCACGGGTACTGGAATCCACCAGGCCAGGCTTTAACTGCTACTAATCACAAACCTATTTCGTACCGAATTTAGTGGTACTACTCGCAAGTACAGGCAACCTATGGTGTTCCCCGCGTGATGGTACGATTCAAAATTAGTTTCATGGTTCTAATTCAGTCAGCCCTTGGTCACCCCTTTTAGTCGCCTCTTACGACAGGCAGGGGATACCGCGGGTGTATTCTACATGTGCGTCCCCCACCCGCAGGGGGTAGTGTGTTTGGTCCGCGAGAGGTATTTTATTTCCCTCAAGTCCGCCGGCAAGCCGGTTAAGACCCCCTCCCCCTATCCGCCACCGGGGACGCGCCACGTGGGAGTATCACCTCTCCCCCTGCTACACCAGCGTAGTACAGTATGTTTTTAGAAAAATATCATGGTAGTGTTGTAAAATGCAGTTTTTATTTTAAGGTATTCAAAGAACATTTTAACTACCGGTTTGGAAGGTACCAAATTGACACTTGCTGTGAGTGTGAGATGCTTAATACGCGAATCAAAAACCCTCAGCTTAATGTCACAGCAAAATGAGTAGCTGCTGCACAGTTACTCGTGCACAAAAGGCGTAGTAACAAATGTTATAGTTCGCTACGTGAAACAAAACAATACGGTGCAGAACATGATATAATCCTCTGCTTTTGTGTTTTGACTACATGGCAAACATTTCTTTGCCCACAATTCCAGTTCAGGATGTCTATTACCTTAGGCAGCTGTCATTTTATCTATTTTGTATCCACAACAGTAGTACTTGTACCACCAAGGGGTTGCAGGAAAGGGCAGCAATAAAGTTTGCTCTTTTATAATGAAGTATATCAATGGTAATATACCAGAAAATGTTGATGAATTGCACCTGTACACTCATAACTGTACAGGTCAAAAAAAAAAAAAAAAATCACACAATGATTAGGTTCCTACTTCCTCTTACAGACAGTGGAAGATTCAAAAAGATTGTGTACAGACTGCCCATAAGGGGCCACTCGTATCTGCCCTGTGACAGATTCTTTGGCCTTGTCAAAAGAAAATTAAGGACATGTGATCGATATTACACAATAAAAGACGTATGTGAAATGATATTAATTTCTTCAGAACAGGGAATGTTTACTGCTGATTTAATAGAAACAGGAAATATTTGGATTTTCAAAAATGACGGCCTCAGTTCTATAAAAAAAATTGTACTGTTTCAGAAGAAACCAAATCTAAAAAAAAAGGGAAAAAGAGAATATTTTACTATTTTTAACTACCATGAATTCTCGTTCCAGCAATCAAGTAAAGGAAAAGTAACATAATAATAATATAATAATAATAATCGTATGGCCTCAGCTACCGTGTGCAGACATTTCAATTTGATGCCATCTGGCTGTCTGCTCGTCAATTTCGACTTTCCGTTTTATTCTAGGACCCCACTAGATGGCAGATCGAGTAAACCGAAACTCTCTTGGGCGTCTATGGCTGAGATTTAATGAATTTTGTCGGGTAAACACCAAATGTGTCACCAGAGATCTTTTACATGCCGACATCGTACGACGACATTGAGTGTCGAATGGACTTTTTTCGCCCTTCAAAAATCCGACTACCTCTGCCGGGTTTGAACCCGCTATCTTGGGATCCGGAGGCCGACACTCTACCGCTGATCCACAGAGGCAGCTGTATCAGCTTTTTATTAGTGGAATCCTCTACAAAACATTCCAACTAGCTATCCCGACACAATCATGCATTTCTCTACCCATACACAAAGCATACACAGAAAAAATACCTATTTCTAAAAAGAAAATGGATGATATAAAGAAGCTTGTTCCGTTCGTCCCTGAGGAACATGGTTTCTTTTATGATGAAGTGATTCTGTGGCCTACAGTTGAAAAAGACCTGTGAAATGTAATGATATGAGACTTTAATGTAAATTGTGTGTTTGTTAAAAACCCATCCTCATGTATCTGTTATGACCAATCTCATTTGTGTAAACAATGTTTAATGTAAAATAAATAGCCTTCATAACGCCTCAATCAATCATTGCATTTTTTTCTTTACTTTTGTCTCTATGAATGGGCTTTTGTCAACCCTTTGTTTATGAAAGGACTCTTGTCAGACAACTTTGATATGCACTACCATGCAACATAAACAACATAACTGCTTTTATTCATCGTTATTATTAGCGGTTAGCAGACTCACAATAACTAGAATTTAAAAAAAATTGTCGCAGTTATTAATAGTAGGAAAATAAACACTTTTCTTAAATTTCCCAACAGTTTACTTTTCGTGACAAGAGCCCTTTCATAAATAACTGATTCAAGTGTCCGTGTTTAGTACAGTTTGAAAAAGGTCGTAAAAATGCCATCCAGAACCTGACCTCATCACCGACTTCATTTGGCAAGTTGATGTGTTGTGCCCTTTTCCTGCACTTTGGATTACATCTAATTTTCTCCGCATTCGGGCAATGATGTAATATACCTAATGTTTACATTTTGCAGGGTGAAGTCGATCAAGGGACGAATATACCAGAAGAAGTCAGGTCCTTCCGGGAAACGAAATTACAATATTCAATATTTGAAGAATGCTGTGGAAGAAGTAAAAAAAGGAGAAAGTGAGCATTAGGAAAGCCTCTGAAGCATGCGGTGTAACATACTCTACCCTAAATGGTTGGATGAAAGGTAAACATACAAAAAAGTTTGGAGGACAACCTGCATTGAACATCACAGATGAAAATTGTTTGGTGGAAGGTTTAATCAACACCACCTACATATAAGGCCTGTGCATGGTGTCAAGATTAAAAGGAAAAATGGCGGCCATGGCCTTAATTAATTTGCCTGGTGTGAATGGGAAACCATGGAAAACCATCTTCAGGGCTGCCAATAGTGGGGATCGAACCCACTATCTACCAGATGCGAGCTCACAGCCGCACGCCCCTAAGTTCCGACATAAGTGCCCTCTCCAAACTTAATTCTAAACGTTTTAACAATACTTTTCTTTGCCACACTTTGCGTTTTCGCTTTTCTCTAATTGCACTCTTTAAAATAAAGAAAGCTGCAGCCGTAAGTATTTTCTTCTTCCCGACCCTATCCATTGTATCCTCACAAACAGATTTTGGTGTGGACACTATGTTACAGAAGTTTGATAATCCTTTCATTCCCAGTGTTGTTCCTAGACAACATCGTATTTAAAGCTGTTATATGGGGGAACTAGGGATACTTGACCCAAAGCCTTTATCTCATAGTAGGGATATTTAGGACGCTTGGTGTTGGGACCACTGTTTGTCTTTGATTTTCCCTCCAATTTCCTAAGAATGACATTGTGTTGCTTGTTGGGATTACTGGAGGAAAGAATGAAATATGTTTTATTCTGTTATAAGTAACTTTTAAATGGTTGAATTGTTGTCTGTGTACACTTATGTACTTGAAGGTAAGAAACTTTGTATTATTTCTTGTTATTAGTAACATACCTGCCTTCTTTTTACACAAAGCCACATTTCTGATTTTTAATAGATACAATGAACTGTTAGATCGAGTGTATGAACTCACTATAGGGATACTTGATCCATTCAGTTAGGTATACATGACCCATCTGTCACATCCGAAGTAACAGATGGTATTAGTGATCACGAAGCTGTTTTTGTGGTAATTAAAAATAAATGTGAAAGAAAGGAAGGTCTTAACAGTAGGACAGTTAGGCAGTACCATATGGCTGATAAAGCAGGCATGAGGGAGTTTTTAATAAGCAACTATGATCGGTGGAAAACGGTAAATAAAAATGTAAACAGACTCTGGGATGGGTTTAAAGCAATTGTTGAGGAATGTGAAAATAGGTTTGTACCTTTAAAGGTGGTAAGGAATGGTAAAGATCCACTATATTATAACAGGGAAGTAAAGAGACTAAGAAGGAGGTGCAGGTTGGAAAGAAATAGAGTTAGAAATGGCTGTGGAAGTAAGGAGAAATTTAAAGAACTTACTAGGAAATTGAATCCATCAAAGAAGTCAGCTAAGGATAATATGATGGCAAGCATAATTGATGGCCACACTAATTTTAGTGAAAAATGGAAGAGTATGTATAGGTACTTTAAGGCAGAAACAGGTTCCAAGAAGGACATTCCAGGAATAATTAATGAACAAGAGGAGTGTGTATACGAGGATCTTCAAAAGGCAGAAGTATTCAGTCAGCAGTATGCAAAGATTGTTGGTTTCAAGGATAGTGTCCAGATAGAGGAGGTGACTAATACTAAGGAAGTATTAAAATTTACCTATGACAGCAATGACATTTACAGTAAGATACAAAAGTTGAAAACTAGAAAAGCAGCTGGAATTGATAAGGTTTTGGGGGATATACTAAAGACAATGGGTTGGGATATAGTACCATATCTGAAGTACTTGTTTGATTTTTGTTTGCATGAAGGAACTTTACCAAATGAATGGAGAGTTGCTATAGTAGCTCCTGAATATAAAGGAAAGGGTGATAGGCATAAAGCTGAAAATTACAGGCCAGTCAGTTTGACATGCATTGTATCTAAGCTTTGGGAAAGCATTCTTTCTGATTATATAAGACATGTTTGCAAAATTAAAAAATGGTTTGACAGAAGGCAGTTTGGGTTTAGGAAAGGTTATTCCACTGAAGCCCAACTTGTAGGATTCCAGCAAGATATAGCAGATATCCGGGATTCAGGAGGTCAATTGGACTGTACTGCGATTGACTTATCTAAGGCATTTGATAGGGTAGATCACGGGAGACTACTGGCAAAAATGAGTGCAATTGGATTTGACAAAAGAGTGACCGAATGGGTGGCTCTGTTTCTAGAAAATAGAACTTGCAGAATTAGACTAGGTGAAGCTTTATCTGTCCCTGTAAAAATTAAGAGGGGAATTCCTCAAGGCAGTATTATTGGACCTTTATGTTTTCTTATATATATCAATGATATGTGTAAAGAAGTGGAATCAGAGATAAGGCTGTTTGCAGATGATGTTATTCTGTACAGAGTAATAAACAGGTTACAAGATTGTGAGCAACTGCAAAATGACCTCGATAATGTTGTGAGATCGACAGTAGGAAATGGTATGATGATAAACGGGGATAAAAGTCAGATTGTGAGTTTCATAAATAGGAAAAGTCCTCTCAGTTTTAATTACTGCATTGATGGGGTGAAAGTTCCCTTTGGGGATCATTGTAAATACCTAGGTATAAATATAAGGAAAGATCTTCATTGGGGTAATCACATAAATATGATTGTAAATAAAGGGTACAGATCTCTGCACATGGTTATGAGAGTATTTAGGGGTTGTAGTAAGGATGTAAAGGAGAGAGCATATTTGTCTCTGGTGAGACCTCAACTTGAGTATGGTTCCAGTGTATGGCACCCGTAACAGGATTACTTGATTCAGGAACTGGAAAAAATCCAAAGAAAAGCAGCTCGATTTGTTCAGGGTAATTTCCGACAAAAGAGTAGTGTTACAAAAATGTTGCTAAGTTTGGGCTGGGAAGAACTGGGAGAAAGGTGAGGAGCTGCTCAACTAAGTGATATGTAATACCAATATAAATGGTCCGTTATTGGACATTATAAATTTTCCAGCTAACTCATTCCTGGTTGCCAGCGTTTAACCCCCGTGTGCTAGGCTGGGCTCTTCAGTTGGTACCAAGCACACCCACCAAGACGCTGGCCAGTGCATACCGTGGAGGCCACTGCGTAGGCTAATTGTAGCCACCGGCAGTGCCAATGCACTATGAGAGACTTCGTCCCATTATTAAAAATTGATGCCTGCTTGGCCACCAGATGATACAGATATGGATTCCCATAGGGAATCTGAAATATTTGTTCCGAATGAGTAAATTTATAATACCAATATAAATGGTCCGTTATTGGACATTATAAATTTTCCAGCTAACTCAATCCTGGTTGCCAGCGTTTCACCCCCGTGTGCTAGTTTGGGCTCTTCAGTTGGTACCTAGCACACCCACCAAGAAGCTGGCCAGTGCATACCGTGGAGGCCACTGCGTAGCCTAATTGTAGCCACCGGCGTTGCCAAGGCACTATGAGAGACTTTGTCCCATTATTAAAAATTGATGCCTGCTTGGCCACCAGATGATACAGATGTAGATTCTCATAGGGAATCTGAAATATTTGTTCCGAATGAGTAAATTTATAATACCAATATAAATGGTCCATTATTGGACATTATAAATTTTCCAGCTAACTCATTCGTGGTTGCCAGCGTTTCACCCCCGTGTGCTAGGCTGGGCTCTTCAGTTGGTACCTAGCACACCCAGCAAGACGCTGGCCAGTGCATACCGTGGTGGCCACTGTGTAGGCTAATTGTAGCCACCGGCAGTGCCAAGGCACTATGAGAGATTTTTGTCCCATTATTAAAAATTGATGCCTGCTTGGCCACCAGATGATACAGATGTGGATTCCCATAGGGAATCTGAAATATTTGTTCCGAATGAGTAAATTTATAATACCAATATAAATGGTCCGTTATTGGACATTATAAATTTTCCAGCTAACTCATTCCTGGTTGCCAGCGTTTCACCCCCGTGTGCTAGTTTGGGCTCTTCAGTTGGTACCTAGCACACCCACCAAGACGCTGGCCAGTGCATACCGTGGAGGCCACTGCGTAGCCTAATTGCAGCCACCGGCGGTGCCAAGGCACTATGAGAGACTTTGTCCCATTATTAAAAATTGATGCCTGCTTGGCCATCAGATGATACAGATGTGGATTCCCATAGGGAATCTGAAATATTTGTTCCGAATGAGTAAATTTATAATACCAATATAAATGGTCCGTTATTGGACATTATAAATTTTCCAGCTAACTAATGCTGGCAACCAGGAATGAGTTAGCTGGAAAATTTATAATGTCCAATAACGGACCATTTATATTGGTATTATAAATTTACTCATTCGGAACAAATATTTCAGATTCCCTATGGGAATCCACACCTGTATCATCTGTTGGCCAAGCAGGCATCAATTTTTAATAATCGGACAAAGTCTCCCATAATGCATTGGCAATGCCGGTGGCTACAATTAGCCTACGCCGTGGCCTCCACTGTATGCACTGGCCAGCGTCTTGGTGGGTGTGCTAGGTACCAACTGAAGAGCCCAGCCTAGCACACGGCGCTGAAACGCTGGCAACCAGGAATGAGTTAGCTGGAAGATTTATAATGTCCAGTAACGGACCATTTATATTGGTATTATAAATTTACTCATTCGGCACAAATATTTCAGATTCCCTATGGGAATCCACATCTGTATCATCTGGTGGCCAAGCAGGCATCAATTTTTAATAATGGGAGAAAGTCTCTCATAGTGCATTCTCACTGCCAGTGGCTACAATTAGCCTACGCAGTGGCCTCCACGGTATTCACTGGCCAGCGTCTTGCTGGGTGTGCTAGGTACCAACTGAAGAGCCCAGCCTAGCACACGGGGGTAAAACGCTGGCAACCAGGAATGAGTTAGCTGGAAAATTTATAATGTCCAATAACGGACCATTTATATTGGTATTATAAATTTACTCATTCGGAACAAATATTTCAGATTCCCTATGGGAATCCACATCTGTATCATAAGTGGTATGTTCCGAGCTGTCAGTGGAGAGATGGCGTGGAAGGACATCAGGAGACAAATAAGTCTTTAAAAGTAGGAAAGATCACAATATGAAGATAAAGTTGGAATTCAAGAGGACAAATTGGGGCAAATATTCGTTTATATGAAGGGGAGTTAGGGATTGGAATAACTTACCAAGAGAGATGTTCAATAAATTTCCAATGTCACTGAAATCATTTAAGAAAAGGCTAGGAAAACAACAGATAGGGAATCTGCCACCTGGGCGACTGCCCTAAATGCAGATCAGTAGTGATTGATGATTGATCCATAAAGTAATAACTGGATTCTAATTTTTGGATTCCAGATGCCACAACACTACAAAAGAAAGGAGGGTGCCAAACCCAGGGAGTCCATTCCTGCAGAAATTATGAAGGAGGCAGTGCAGAAATTTTTTGCCGGTGGTACCTTACATACAACTGCAAAAGAAACTGGCAATAATAGGAATACATTAAGGAGATATGTTAGAACTATTCAGCAGGGAGGAAGCTCTAATTTTACCCCAGACTATACTCTGGCAGGGCTGTGCGGCCATCTCTTTCCCCTCCGCAATCGGTCGAGTTTTCACTGACCAGCACCACGATACTTTTAGATGAATAATAATAATAATAACAACAACAACAATCCGATGGCACTAGCTGAATAGAAATCTGCATGCATTACAACATTAATTAATTAATTAACTACACTACAACGCACACACATGAACAGCTAATGCAATCCCAACTATTATGGAACTGGACTGTTTCACTGATCACAATCACAAGTGATAATAACAACATTCATGAAAACAAATAAGAAGTGCACTCCCGAATTTCTCTCTCCTTGCTCAAATTTCAAAGCATGACAACGTATTTAACAATTTCATCACAGTACAAATAGTGCCGTCACGTTATGATTACATTTTGAATCTTTATTTTAGCTTCTTTATAGAATGGCATTGTTTAAATGGTCACTATAATGGAATTCATTGTTTTGTAAAATGTTTTGGAAATAATCTCTAAGAACAGTTAATTTAAGATGTGGGGGTGGGGGATTCTAGGTACATTGGAAAGTGTTGGCGATGTGCTGAGGACTCCGCCTTTCAGCACTTACCCCCGCCTGCACTCTTCCTCCCCTTGACAAGCCCACGTCGTTCTTTTGGCTCCTCCCGCACGCCGCACACGTGCAAAGTGTGGGACCTACTCAGGGCTCTGCTGCCGCAGTCCGAGCGCCTCACGACTAAAGAGGCTGGACAGCGGCCATGGTCTGAAATACCAATATAATGGTCCGTTATTGGACATCATAAATTTTCCAACTAACTCATTCTTGGTTGCATGCGTTTCGCCCTCGTGTGCTAAGTTGGGCTCGTCAGTTGGGACTTAGCATACCTCCAAAGATGCAAGGCTAGTGCATACCGTGGAGGCCTCTGCATAGGCTACTTGAAGCCACCAGCAGTGCCAATGCACTATGAGATCTATGTCTCACATCTATATCACGGTCTGAAAGCCATTGCCATTTTCTTGAAAATAGAAGAGCAAAATGTGTACAGCAGAAATAATAAAGATAACATTGTATAACTGAACAGCACACCACTATAAGTTCGACTTCACTACATTTGCTCATCTCTTTATGTAAGCAATTACAGAGTGAAATAACGTTAAATGTTTTTGAAAAGGCGGTGGGGTGGCGCCCAAAATCCCTTTATGAACGAATCGCCACTGCAGTTAGGCAAGTTTTTAATAAAACTGAGGAGGCAGAACTTACAAATTACTTCCTGGTTATGTCACGCAAGAACCATGGACTTATCTGTGATTTGGCCCGACGATTAGCCTATGATTTGGCAGTAAAAAATGGAAAAACCTATCCTAATCAGTGGGATAATGAGAAAAGTGCAGGTTACTTTTGGTTATGTGGCTTTATGGAGCAAAATTCAGACTTATCATTAAGAACCCCCGAGGCTACAAGTTTCAACAAACAATGTCGGTTTGTTTCATGAAAACTTGTGAACAGCGCTTGTACGTGAACAGTTTGGAGCAGAAAGGATATGGAATGCAGATGAAATGGGAGTTACTACAGTCCATGAATTTCTCCTAAGAAATTGAAGCAAGTAGGCCTAGTTACATTGGGTGAAAGAGGGCAATTAGTGCCTGTACGTAATGCTGTGATGCTTTAGGAAATAGTATCCCACCTTTTTTTTATCTTCCCACATGCAAAACCAAATCCAGCATTCATGTTTGGGGCTCCTGTGGGTTCTGATTATTCCACACACAGTTCTGGTTGGATGACACCTGAAAACATTCTTTTGTATTTGAAGCACTTCCAGAAATATGTTGGATGCTCTCCCGTAAGAAAAGTTCTCCTACTCATTGATAATCATGAGAGCCACATGTCTCTTGATGTCATTCTTTATGCCAGAGAAAATGGAATTTTAACATTCCCTCCACATTGCTCCCATAGACTCCAACCTTTGGATGTTTCAGTCTATGGTCCTTTCAAAAGGTATTATAATACACATTGCACAAACTACCTCACCATAGACAAACCGGGACAACCAATCACGATTCATCATGTTACTGGGTTGGTTGGAAAGGCATTTTCACGAGCATTCACCCCAAGTAACAATCAGTGGCTTCAAGGCCACAGGAATTTGGCCGTTCAATGATGCCATATTCTCAGATGATGATTTTCTTTCTTCCGCTGTGACTGATCAACCTAATCCTCAGAATTTGCAGCCTTCAACATCAACTGAACCAGCAGCAATAGCCAAAGAAACATTAAGAGTCCCCAGATCCCACTAGCAACTTACTTGTGGAAACTGTGAATGAGACTGAAGGGAGTGCAAAAAATGATGAGTCTACAAGATTACAAGGCTTTTCCATCAGCCCAGAGAGTCTTCTTCCATATCCTAAAGCAGGGGAGAGAAGGACAAATAGAAGAGGGGGCCGTAAACAGAGTAAAACCATTATTTTGACTGATACACCAAGCAAAGAGGAAATCGAACCCAGATACAAGGAGAAAGAAGACAAGAGAAGAAGAATTGAAGAAAAAAGTGTGGCACTCAAAAGACTGTTTCCAGAAAAGGGAAATATGAAAAAGAAAAGGAGAAAATAATTTGCCAGGTCTCCTGAAACTGAAGTTCTGAATCTGATCTAGAACATGTTCAGTTCGATTCAGAATCAGAATTGACAGATGAAGACATAAGTCACACAAGAAAAACTCCAACATATGTGATTGGGCGATTGTGAAATTTTGTGGGAAGAGAAATGTTCGCAGTTATGTGGGACAAGTTAGTGAAGTTTTTCCTGAAATGTTCGTGGTTAAATTTTCCAGAAGTGTAGGGGGTTCATGACTCAACTGGTCAGAATGTGATGATATTTCTGAGGTTGATCCAGAGCAAACTGAAGGCGTTCTAGAGCCTCCTAAGTTTTCAATGAAAAATTACCGAGTTACCAGTTTTCAATTTAAACACCAGTTTCAATTACCCATTGAGTAGCCTAACAGTATAAGACATTTTTATAGTAACCTATGCATAACAAACACGTTTCTTTGCATAGACTAATAGATGATGATGCTTGTTGTTTTAAGGGGCCTGACATCGAAGGTCATCGGCCCCTAATGGTACGAAATGAAAGAACAAAAATTGCAAAGGCATCCACTGACCAAAATAAAAATAAAATATGGCATGAAGAATGAATGGATGGACAGGAACTCAACAAAACACAAAACAAACAAACAAAAACCAGTGGATCGGACTCAATACAGATCGAAAATAATATTATTACCGACCAAGGAACCACTTATAAAGCACAATGATGCTTGGTGTCTAAAGGGGGTGCAAAATCCACGTCTAAGGCCCCACAGAATGGTACATGTCGCGAGTAAAATAGAACCATGGTATGTGTCATGTTGGGGTATTAATCAGAAGTAGCGAAGACTCACGGTGTTCCACAAAAGATGGTACTACTCACAAGTATTGCAATACGTACAAGTAACGCAGACCTATGGTGTGTCTCACACAATGGCCCAACTCAGAGTCAACGCAAACCGAGAAGGTTCCCCACCTAGGTGTACTAAACACGGGCGCCGGTATTCCCGAGGTGTTCCTCACACAGTGGGTACTAATCACAGGCAACGCAGACCCACGGTGCTGCTCATATAGTGGTACAACGCACAGGCTACGCCCAGACCCGCGGTGTTGCACACATGGGTACGACGCACGGGTACTGGAATCCACCAGGCCAGGCTTTTACTGCTACTAATCACAAACCTATTTCGTACCGAATTTAGTGGTACTACTCGCAAGTACAGGCAACCTATGGTGTTCCCCGCGTGATGGTACGATTCAAAATTAGTTGCATGGTTCTAATTCAGTCAGCCCTCGGTCGCCCCTTTTAGTCGCCTCTTACGACAGGCAGGGGATACCGCGGGTGTATTCTACATGTGCGTCCCCACCCGCAGGGGGTTTAGACTAATAGAAACCATTACATTTTATGTTAACGTGACATGAGTGACTTTAAATCCAAGACATTCCTTTGAAGCATGTAGAACGGTTCAGTTAGTTCTAGAAACTGACATATAATAAACGCAGTTTCAGTTAAAATTATAGCTGTCCCTGTAATCATTTTTATTTCACCCTTGTTTGAGCATCGTCCAAAAACAAGTAGACATGGGTCAAGTATCCCACATAAACAAATATGGAAATTTACACATTTAGAATGTAAACTTTTTTGATACTACAACTGAATATAATTGGCATATGATTACAAAACCTAATTACGTTATTCAATAATTTGTTTACACCATTAAGACATTCCTAAAAATTAAGAAGTGGTACCTGGGTCAAGTATCCTAAGTTCCCCCTACAGTATTATATTTATCAATCCTTGATATCCCGTTGTTGTTGAGGGACAACAAGCTTCTAGTATGGTATTTTGCCACTTGGTGGTGCATGAATCTACTTCAGATGTATTAATCTCTTTGACTTGGATGTCAGGTTAAGTTGCTGTCTAGTGATTGCTGTTTGTGTGGTGTATTTATAATCTTTTTATTGTTATTTCAGCAGTGAATTGTTATTTCTTTGTTTCTTTGGTGGAGGTTATGCCTGCATTATTGCTGTGATATAGTAATTATCACCTAAATAGTTTATGAATTGATAATACACCTCAATAAGCATGTGTGTTGACCATGAACAACATTGGGACTACAAGGTTAGTAATTGCCAAAATCAAAATAATACTATATTTTGCTGTTTAGATTGATAAAATGAGTGATAAGCGGAGATCCAATTCTCACAAGTATTCCATTTACTTTATTTCAGGTGGTACTATTACTGGACTACTAGATGGGTTTCGATTACAGGCTAAAACTACGAAAGCTTGTGTACATTTATAACTTTTGGTAAGCTAAAGACAGTTTTACAATGGAACATTTGGATTTAGAAAATATGAAATTCATGAACTTGTTGAGGGTGTAAATGATGGAATTTCAACAGAAATGAGTGATTTCTCAGATGATATTGATGATGATATCTTCCGTATATGTGATAAAGTGTCTGGTACTGACAAAGCTCAGAATGTTGATACTATTAGTGAAGTTCATTCACAGCAATCTCTGCCATTTAACCCTGAAATAACTTATCTGCAGTGTATCTGATGAAAATTCCTCTTTACCAGGGACTACTATAACTTCAAATTTATTCAGTGGTGCTCATCTCCTACAACAATAAGTGCAGAACTAACAAACAGTGTCTCCAACAAAACAATTAAACGTAAAGATGAGTGGAGATTCAAAAAAGTAGATTTTGAACCTCCAAACACCACATGGGGCAATTACTTACCCCCACCTCCAACAAATTTGGAAACTACTCCAATGTATTTTAAAACCTCTAATACAAATGATGATATAAAAGAAATCTGTATTCAAAGCAATTTGTATGCTCATCAAAAAGATGGAGAGGTACTCAACTGTACTGGGATTGAAATTGAGCAGCTCCTGGGGATTTTGCTCCATATGGGAATTGTAAAAATGGCAGCTACCAAAATGTACTGATCTTCATCATGCAGATACTCTCCTGTTGCAGATATAGAGTCAAAATTGGGGTATGAAATAGGTTTCAAAAACTTATGAAATATTTTCATATAGGCCTAGTGGATAACACTAATCAAAAACCAAGCACTCACCCAGAACACGATAAATTATTTAAAATAAGGCCATCGCTTGACACTCTTTTTCAAGGTATGAATGCAATTCCAGTCGAAGAATACAATTCTGAATCAGATCAAAATCAGATCAAAAATTAGATGTATGGTTTTTCAGGCGTTTGCTCTATTAACCCAGCATTTCGTCTTAGGTCTGACACTAGACTCTTCAGAGTGGGATGTGTCAGACCCTACCCACTGATGCTGGGGTGTATGCAGGTGAACTTATCAGAAGCCTTTTATTAGGCACAGTCTGATAACTGCATACGGGAGATAAGACTCCACAATGGACGAACAGACTGTGCCATTCAAAGGTCGCAGCTACTTGAAACAAATATTCGAAACAAACCCTACAAATGGGGATTCAAAATTTTCATGCGAGCCGGTTCATCTGGAATTATGTACGATTTTCGTCCTTATATGGGCAAAGGTACCTGTGGTGATTTTGGACTTGGTTTTTCAGGGGACATCGTAATGGCACTTTGACAAGATTTACCCAAAGGACAAAATTTCAAAGTTTTCTTTGATAACTGGTTCTCATCCCTGCAACTGGCAGTAGCACTAAAAGATAGGGGTATACTCTGCGTTGGCACAATTAGACAGGATAGAATGGGAAAATATCCTTTGGCAAATGAGCGATCTGAAGAAAATGGGGCATGGTAGTAAAGACTGGAGAGTTGAAACCAAGTCTAATATTTCCCTGATCCGGTGGTTCAATTGGAAAGTCATCAATTTCATATCATCATATGCTGCCATAGAGCCTGAATCTAAATGCTACAGAAAAGAAGGCTGTAGAGGTGGATCGACCATTTGTTGTAAAAGAGTACATGTTCATGGGAGGGGTCGGTCGATAAAGCTGACATGCTTCTGGAGCTTTACAGAATTGACATATGATCGAATGATCGAAGAAGTGGTACATGCGACTGGTATTCTGGTGCCTGGGGGTAACAGTCATAAACAGCTGACTGTACAGGCGACATCAAGAGCAACAAGGGAAAAAGTGTGAGTACCCACTGATGCAATTTCAGGCTGATATATCAACAGGCCTGACAAAGAGTGGGAAAGTCGATGTGAAAAGGAAAGGGAGACCCAGCAGTAGCGAGAAGAATCCAAAGAAGAGGAAGGTGCAAGTATCAACAAATCCAACTGCTGATGTCAGATATGACAATATTGGCCATTGGCCGGAATATGATGTGAAGCAAGGTCGGTGCAAACTTTGCCCATCAAGTGCAGAAAATGTGGTGTTCATTTGTGCTCGACAGCAAAAAAGAATTGCTTCAGTGACTATCACAAGAAGTAGTCGTTGCATGTAGATAAAACGTTGGTGTCTTTATTTTGGTTGTAACTGCTTCCTAATGTTTGTATTTTATTTTTCATAATTATTTACATTTTTGTACTTAGTACGATTAAGAGTGAAAATGTCACCATATAATGTGTTTACTTATTTCAGATTTTTAATAATTTCCATCTGTTGTGTTAGTGTTATATTTCCCATTTCATTTGACCGTCGAGTCCCATTGTTGTTCCTGAGGAAGATGAATTCATAATGTGGGAATGAAAGGGTAAACAAAAGTCTATTAACGTATCGTCGTCGTTCAGGCAGAAGTCACTAAGTCAAAAATTGGCAGTTTTGAGTTAGGTGCTAAACCATACTAACAAAATGACGCTCTGTCGGCAGGTAGAACTACGTCATATTGAGAAGCATTCCATTGCAAACTGCACTCGCTATTTTCACTAAGTGCATTTTTCCGGTTTGTTAGTCAGGCAGAAGTTCCTTAGTCCACTTAGTGACTTCTGCTTCGTGCAAGTTCTTCCTTTGATTACTGTTCAGTAGAATTCACATTGTATTATGCAGCTGTTATAACAATGGGGAGTCCGGTGCCTTGGGGTCTGCCTGAGACTTGTTCTCAAACAAAACTGTCGCTTCGGTGACATCAAACATAAACAGATATCAATCCTCAAATTGAAAACGTACACACAACTGAATCTATCGCATCAATGCGACCTCGTTAAGAGGAAAAATTGAACCGACCCTGAAGGTGACTTCGACTCTCTTTACGCCTTTGCTGGCGGGACCTAGTGTTTACAGTGCACTATGTCTTCTGGTATGGGCTAGAGCAATCTTGTTACTTTCATTGATCTGTCTCAGCTTTAACCTTGGCTTTGACAAAATGAAAGTGACTGAGGTATGAGTGATGCTAGTAATGCCATTCCTTCTGCAGCCAGTCCCTGCTATGAATGGTGTGAAAATATTGCTCATAGGGTCTGTTGGTGCATGCATTTCAGTGGGCTTGGCAGACTGATATGTAATAGCAACTTCTGGCTCGGTGAGGAAAGCAACGGGAAACTACCTCGCTCCTCATTTCCCTAGTACGCCTCTTCAGTGATGCCTAGGCCATCTATGACAGCTAATGGCGGAGCTGTTGAGGATCCAACCAGCCTTCGGGCTGAGGACTAAACATACATTGTGCCTTTGCTGGCAAGACCTAGTGTTTACAGTGCACTATGTCTTCTGGTATAGGCTAGAGCAATTTTGTTACTTTCATTGATCTGTCTCTGTCGTATACTTGGCTTTGACAATATGAAAGTGACTGAGGTATGAGCGATGCTAGTAATGCCATTCCTTATGCAGCCAGTCCCTGCTATGAATGGTGTGAAACTATTGCTCATAGGGTCGATTGGTGCATGCATTTCAGTGGGCTTGGCAGACTGATATGTAATAGCAACTTCTGGCTCAGTGAGGAAAGCAACGGGAAACTACCTCACTCCTCATATCCCTAGTACGCCTCTCCAGTGATGCCTAGGCCATCTATGACAGCTGATGGCGGAGCTGTTGAGGATCCAACCAGCCTTCGGGCTGATGACTAAACATACATATAACAATAACTCTGTCCATCTTTGGCCGTAATAATTGCAGTATGGCTGCATCATTATTACTGTACCGGGTGGTACACCTCCACGTCGCTAATTCAAACCTTGCGCCTGTTGAAACTCCCCTACTGGAGGAAGTCTGAACTTTATCTAATGTATCAATTTTCAAGTTTCTCAGAAGATGTCATCACTACTTGGAAATTTTGAAGTTTCTGAACTGGGTCGTTTTCGATGTATTTTTGTTTTACCTGTAGTAAGAAGTGTGAACTTTCTCTTCTAGAGGACACTACTGAAGAACTACAATAGTGCACCCTAGTACGAAGTGAAAGAACTGTTTTTTGGAGAAATTTTTATTTCAAAAGTTTGTTCCTTGTTAAATTTCTTTCTGTTATTGTTTAAGTTGGCTGTATAACCCTTTCTTTCCCCTTGTTTTGAATTTAGCCAATCCCGAATTTCTTTAATTAATTTATTACCAATCAGGTGTATCTTCTCCAAAGGGGATATGTTGCTTAACCCTAGCCAATAAAGTTTTTGTGGGAGGGTGTTCTCATTCCTCAAACGCCTCGAACTTTCCGCGAGAGTATACAAACTGCTGATTTTAGGGTCTCCGGGCCACTTCAGTAACATCTTTCAGTGTGTAAAGTACATAGCAGGGGGCGGAAAGCGCCTCTTTCTTCGGGCAGCAGTTCAACAACAAGGTAATGGCCTTTTAATAACTTCTTTTCTCGCTAGCTCAGCAGTTTAACTCTCGGGGCAGGTCCGAAGCCTTTTCCATGTAACTTTCCTTGAAAAATGTAAAGACACTCGGTGTCAATTCTTTCCGTTTTAACTACATATTGGGATAGAGAGTGCTTAACCCTCTCGAGCTCCCACTCATTTTGCTTCGAGGTGAACTTATTTTCTCAACCGTTTCTTCCTGTCTAGCGTAATGTAAATTGTCTTCTCATATAAGTCACCTCCTTAGTATGGGATTAGCCCTGGCATTAGCGGCCTAGTGCCAAGTAGGTTGTAAACAAAATGTATTAGGAGTGCAGCTTCGCCTCCTCTCAAATTGATATTTTAGAGGCCATGTAATTGACCTGTTTATTTACTAAATAGGCCTCAGTAGGTTGGGTATTTTACCCCTGTGTCTGTGTCCTTGGAGGACAGCTTGAAGGTTGAGTTTGGTGTGGCCTTTGATAGGCTTAAATTTTGAGAACGAGTGGCTCTTTCTTGAAAATTGAGTGTTGTATGCCTCGAGGAGGTTGTACTGTGTAATTTAGAGCAAGTGCTCCTGGGCGTGAACGGGGTTTTCTGCCCCTCTGTTGAAACTTGTTTTGGGGTAAAGCTGGGCTAATTGCTCATGAATTGTGAGTTCGGGGCTCGAAGCCCAAATCCTGTAAATACTGTAATTGTACTTTTGTTGCCTTGCTACTCTGTACCTGCCATGCTTGTTATTTCTTGATTTTGAAGAGAAAATATAACCTTGTTAAATTTTAAATTAACTTTAATTTCGTAGCCTGAGACCTGTTCACCCCCGCACCTTCTTTCACCTCTGCTGTTCCACAGATACCTCGGAACAATTACAATGTTTCTTTCAGTTGCCAGAAAGCTGCTATTTGTGTTAAAAGCTGTTTGATATTCGTAAGTTTGCAATAATGTTGAAGTGTGAAATATGTGATTTATCTTAAGAAAGCAGAAGTCACCTTATACAAAGGGCACTAGGAAAGTTTTGCAATACACAAAAACGGTTGGATGGACATCCCTGTTATGGTGGGGGATGAAAAGAAGGGTGAAAACCGGTCTAGGAGACAGCAAGGCGCGACCTTCACAGCAGTTGTTAACAAGCAGTCGAATTGAAAGCAAGTTAAGATGTGGTCTAAAGGTGAATATCGCGAAATTATCCGCTACAATTTTGCTCGTGGATTAATTGTTGACCCGTGCCTGGAGGAAATGACTCCAGTGCTGGGGAAAGACTATCCACATTGGGCAACAATTTTCCGCTGGTACAAAGAGTTCCAGAGGGGAAATGTTGGGGTTGAAGATGATTCTCGTTCTGGGCGCCCATCTGAATCAGTGACTGAGGAAAACATTGAAGCTGTGAGGAAAATGTTGCAGCAAGGGAGGCGGTTGACATATCAGCAGGTAGGAGAGACCCTCCACATCCCTGCACCAGCTATTCATTCAATTCTACATGACAATCTCCATGTTAGAAAGGTTTGTTCCCTTTGGGTGCCCCATTCACTTTCAGAGGAATAAAGGGCACATCGAGTGAAATGGTGCCGAAAAATGCTAAAACAGTTTAAAAATAGGACTTTGCATAATGTCAATAGCACCGTTACAGGTTACGAAACTTGGCTTTATTATTACGATGTCGCAACAAATTCCCAGAACAAGGCGTGGCTGTTTGAAGATGAGGGTACTCCTGTGACTGTGCGAAAGTCAAGGTCAGTGAAGAAAATGATGATTGCAGTATTCTTGTCTAAACGGGGCATCCTGACTTGGGTTGTTCTAGAAACACAAAGGATAGTTGCTGCAAAGTGGTACAGTGAGAATTGTCTGCCTCAGGTCATCCAGGCTCTCAAGCAGGTCCGTCCAAGGTCACGGCTCAACACGCGGCTCTTGCATCACGACAATGCTCCAGCACATCGTGCTAATGTAACAATGGATTTTCTTGCCAGATCAGGGTTGACTGTGCTTGATCGCCCTCTATACAGTCCTGATCTTGCCCCATGTGACTTCGCACTCTTCCCAGAAGTGAAGATGGAGTTGAAAGGGTGGCATTTTGTATCTGACAAGGAGCTTCTGGCAGCATGGAATCAAGAGTGTGAAAATGTACCGAAGAAACGTGGCAGAGTTGGTTCAGTGACTGGTTTTGACGTAAGGAGAAGTGTATTGAGTGTAGTGGAAATTATTTTGAAAAAGTCTAAAAAGTTCACTCACACTGCTAAACTTTCCTAGTGCCCTTTGTATGTGTAATAAAACCAAGGACAGTGATGGAAATAAAGTAAACTGGTTGAAAGTCAAGTGCTTTAGATTCGAAAAGGATGCACCGGGTATTCTCAAATATCGATATAGTCATTCTGGAAGATACTCTGCGATAAATACTTTTGGGTGAGGTCGCCCAAAAAAGGTGCCCAACCTTCAGAAGTCTTACAAAACTTTTCCCTTCATCAGAACAAAAGTACAAGGATCTTATAAGTCTCTGCAATAAAGGAGTTATTCCAACAGAATTTCAATCATGGTACCACCCACTCCTTATCCCATTCAGGTGCAGTGAGGGATCAAAATCCAGAACAAAGTGTGGACAGTGAAAATGAGTGTGAAGCTAATGATGAGTAAAACATGACAGATACCAATGAGAAGGTTTACTGATTTACTGACACGAGTGTTTTAAATTTTTTTCTATTGTCACACTTTCGTTCTCTGAATCATACTGTGTAGTTATCAGAAATAGTTCAAAGATAATAATAATAATAATAATAATAATAATAATAATTTCATGCACCTACACATTTATTGTGAGCCAGTACTTGTTATTTTTGTCTTTATAACAACCTACGAAGAGGTTCCTTCCTTTCCCGGCAGAAGCCACTCAAAAAAATATTAGATTTCTTTTAAATTTGGTACTTCAAATTTGTAAAAATAGTGAAATTATGGAAGTCGAAGTAATACTGGAAACAATACCAAAAAACGTGTTAATACTAACTAATAATGCAACACTGATTTTAGGAGTTGTTTGAAACATTAAAACAGCTATAACTCAGAAGTAAGATTTCTGACTTAGTGAATTCTGCCTGAACGACGACGATATTGAGAAATGTTTCGTTAACATTATTTATTAACTTAGTTTCGTTAACAATGTTTATTAACTTTGGTGTTGACTAACCATTACACGTCAAGATCGGCCAGACAGCAATGTGTTAACACTAATCAGAGGAAAAAGTGGAAGGTAATTGGCCAAAGAAAACCAAGCGCCACGAAGGGCATGTAAAAAAAAAAAAATAAAAAAAAAATAAATCAGTAGGAGCAACATTCGTTTTGCACACATCTGAAAAAGGAATAGCAGCTATAAAGTTTATGTAGGCCTACATAATCGAGATCCTGAGAAACCTCTCCATAGAAATATCAATCAACATATACAAGTCTACAATAAATATTACTTATCAAAACTGGCATACAGGGCAAGTATACCATCAGAAAAACAGGCAAACATAACCCACAATAATTAGAATATGTGAAAGCTAGGCTAGTGTACGATTTATGCAAAGAACAATTTCTTCTAGAAGAACGACGATACCAGCTACCTCACACACCAAGAGCAGAAGTTATTCACGAAAGACAACAAAATCAGGAAGACAGAAAGACTACTACTCAACGAATGCCATGATCGACAAAACCTGGACTGGACCAAACCAAGAACCGAGACGTGGTTACGAGATTAGCAACACACGGATTTCATCACAAAATTTATGAAAACAGCCGGTACAAAACACCAAATGAAAAATGTGTGGGCAGTTTGTGTGATAAGTGCGGCAGATACATCACCATGTGCAACAACACATTAAAATCTTGTTCTTGAAGTTGATTTGGGCTCGTTATTTCACCCAGACACAATACTTTATTATATTTGTACTAGTTCGACACTCGCACTTAATCACGGACTTCATGCGTCGCTCTAGCTAGCTCCTTACCGGCCTTGACAATCGGGTCCACGCACTGTAATCGGAGTAGTTACACAGCTCGACACGTGGCGCTGGCGGCCGACCTATTTGCGGTAGAAATGCATAATTTTTTATGGAAAATATATTGACTTTGATTACCGTTTTATCGTAATTTAGAGTTATGGAGAATGTTACATAGGGTAATACTGTTAAAATGATTAATCCTAAAGTTTACTTTCGTTGAAATTTGCCAAAATGATGTCGTTAAATGAAACTGCGGGTAGATGACAGTCCAGCTGACGTTCTGATATTGACTCTGATTAACGATGAATCTTAATTTAGGGAATAAAATAGTATATGTTACATTGACTAATATTGTCAAAATTATTAATCCTAACAGCTACTTTCATTGATATGTGCCAAAACAACGTCGTGAAATGAAACTGCGGAGGATGGAGCAGTCCAACTGACGTTCCTTAATTGTGAGGAATAATAGTAATCGTTTTTATTATCATGGCATTTAGATACATAGCAGAACTTACCACAATACTTTTGTCTTCTGTTGTTAATATTGAGATTAAGAGTCATTGTTCAATTAGACTTTTAAAATTCTTCAAGCGCTACTTTCAGGAAGGGGGCTGGACAAAACATGAAAGTCTTACTTTTTCCATATTCGTTGTATGCATAATATAAATATTTTGACTCAAACACATTGAAAATTTTAATTTCGAAATATATAGTTTTAGATGACATTTCATTTTTACGTTTCACTGGAATATTAAATACCGGACAAGTTGGCCGTGCAAAATTCAGAAAATAATTTTTACTTGAAATGCAGTAGGGTGGAACAAGTTGGCCGCGCGGCGTGCATCTGTGAGCTGTCAGCTTGCATCCGGGAGATAGTGGGTTCGAACCCCACTGTCGGCAGCCCTGGAGATGGTTTTCCGTGGTTTCCCATTTTCACATCAGGCTGTGCCTTAATTAAGGCCACGGCCGGTTCCTTCCCACTGTTAGCCCTTTCCTATTCCACCGGCGTCATAAGACCTATCTGTGTCGGTGCGACGTAAAACAAATAGCGAAAAAATAAGAAGAAGAAGAATTTTAAATAAAAATTCAGTGAGAGAAAAGTATTTTGAGTAAATAAATTGTAAATTGTTCTCTGCTCGATGATGATGATGCTTGTTGTCTAAAGGGGCCTAACATGTAGGTCATCGGCCCCATTGTTCAGGTAACAACACTTCATACGTTGGCCTTACCGGCATAGCCGTAGTGATTCTTACTTGTCAATGTTTAAATGTTAAAGTTCGGATTATCATGGATAAAAACGTGTTCTGTTGCTGTCATATGGCAAATATGACACCTCTTAAAGGATTATTCTATGAAAGAAGATTCATGGGGGAGTGATATTTTTGGAAACGGAGAATTTAAATCTCCTTTAGCAGGTTAGCAATCCCTACTTGCTAACATGGCGGGACCATGCCCTTGGTCTGCCAATGCTAAGCAGAGTCCTGGAGGGGCGTGCCAAACCAGCTGATGAGCCCAAATGGCACGTCTGGGAGAAACTCTGCAAAATGCACACGGCCTAACCACCCAAAAGCTGGTTCTGTTCATGTGATTGTAAGATCTGCGGCTGTGAAAGCCATTTTTGATACAAAGAGAATGTGTAGACTGGTTAGTTGTTGCAAAACCCACTCCAATCCTCAGACCGTAATATAAAAAAACATGGCGGCCGAAGTAGCCGGATTGCTGCTATTACCTAACACGAAAATATCACGTACATATTATATAAACGGCGGTAAATTAACATGATAAATGTAGCATCATAAGGAAAATCACTTTCACACGTATGAAAACGCTTCGCCAACAAGTACGCACTACATAGATTTCAATTCGTCAAATTCATACCATACCAGTTAACAGAGGTCGTACGAACTTGGCTAGGATAATATCACTAAACGTCTGCGGGTGTTATTTGACCTGACACTGTAACAAAACACATTCTGAAAGGGAAGACGTTGCAAGTCCTCGTATTACGCTCGTACGTTTGAAGGATTTCGACAATAGGGCACAGCAGCTTAAACGAACTCCTGCAGATGCTTTACCAGAGCAACAAAACAAGGTTATGGGTATCGAACTCCTCCTCTGCCCTGATGCATAATCAGTTCCATTCAGCGGTGTCGAAGCTCTAGGCAGTGAGATGTTGCTGATACAAATGTGACACTACATACTCCCTTCAACAACATATTCATATCTTGGCTTTGTAGTTAGACCCATTCAGCCCGGCACCTTCTTTCACCCCTGCTGATCCACCAAACCACGGTAACTATTATTATTATTATTATTATTATTATTATTATTATTATTATTATTATTATTATTATTTACGGGGTTTTCCCGTAGAAGGCAGAGGTGAAAGAAGGTGCGGGTTGGAATGGGTCTAACTACAAGGCCGAAAGGTGAATTAAAATTTCAATAAAGGTTATATTTTCAAAATAGTCAAACTTAACACATTTCGCATAGAATTTCAACAAATAACAACAAGTCAACAAATCAGGTACAAGACCAGGAAAAGCCAAGATTTAAGGCGATTTAACAATCGGCTTCGAGCCCCAAGTTTTATAATTCCTGAGCTCTCAGCTCACAACCACAAATTACCAACGGGCAGAAAACCCCGAATTACATGGAGCACTTGCTCCCACCTAGTAATGTCAAGCCTCCTAGAGGCACCTTTCAAAACACCAGAACGAGCTGACCCGCTCTCAATCTTTCAGGCCTATTCACTTGCCATCAAGGCACAGCTTACAAGAATTAAACAAGGGTATCTCGTACCCAGCCTACCGGGCCTTAAAAGAAAAATAATAGGTTAGTTTAAATAGCCCTAAATGCAAAAAAGGAAAGGAGGCGTGAAGTAGCACTCCTAAATACATATTTTAAAACCTAAGAGGCACTAGGCCGATGACACAGGGGCTATTCCCAAGCTAGGGAGGCGACTCTATAAGAAAAAAATTAACACATTAAGGAAGAGAAGAAAATCGGTTATGAAAACGTATTCACCTCCAATCAAAAATGAAGGGGAGCTCGAGAGAGTAAATCACTCTCTATCCACGAATTACAGTTAAAGATGTATGAAGTTTTACAAAGACGGAAGAATTTTGCATGTTTCAAGAGATAGGTTACATATTAAAGGTTTCGGACCTGCCCCGCGGGTTAAACTGCTGAGCTAGCAAGAAATAAAGATGTTCAACGGCCATTACCTTGTTGAAGAGCTGCTGCCCGAAGAAAGAGGCGCTTCCCGCCTCCTGCTACACTTCCATACACTAGGCTAGATGTTATTCGAGTGGCCGAGATACAGGAAAATCAGCAGTTTTTATACTCTCGGAGAAGATTCGAGACCTTCCATGAATAATTAAGACACACCCACAGACGTTTATTGGCTGGCTAAAAGTTATACATCAAAATTGAAGAAGAAAGACACGATTGGTCAAAAATTAATTACAGAAATAATTGATTGGCTAACTTCCAAACTGGCGGAAAGAAAGGATTAATATTGCCAACCCACAAATGAAAGAACGAAATTTAGTAAAGAACAAACTTATGAATACAACATTTCTTCAAATAAAGTTCCTTCACTTCACACCAGGGTGCATTACCATAGTTTTTTGTAGAGACATCTGTGAGAGAATGTCCACACTTCTTGATAATTAGTCAACAAAAACAGATCGAAATTAACACAGTGACATCTTCTGAGAACCTCTTGAGTTAATTCAGTTTTTAAAGTTCTGAGTTTCTCCTGTAGAGGAGTAGTTTAAGGCGGAAAATTCAAAAGTGCGGCGTAGAGGTGTACCAACCGGTACAATTATTATTATTATTATTATTATTATTATTATTATTATTATTATTATTATTATTATTATTATTATTATTGAATATCCCATTACAAACCCTATTTTACAAGTAGTACGGTATATTAGGTCTATAGATAGTGAGACTAAGTTAATATATGACAATTGATTTTAAAATAGAGATGACGTATAAATGAGGTGAAGAAATTTAAAAACACTTTATAACAGCATCTTCTCTGAAATACCATAGTGAGAGGTGCTTGGTATTCTATATTACATATGTTTAAATGCATTAATAATTCATATCTACTCCTGTCAAAAATTGGACACTCAAATAAAAGATGAGGAACAGTTTGTGGCATTTCACAGGTGCAGGCATATTAAAAATTGTTCAGTATTGTAAATAATTCGTACTGTTTTCTAAAATTAATATCCATATAAATCATTTAAAAGAATACGTTTAGTTATTAATTACTAATGCTTGGACGTCCTAAATATTTTAAAATGTGTATTATTTTAAATATATATTTTAGCTGAGACATTCAAAATCAGGATATTTAACTTAAAATCCATTATTTTGTGGTGGTTTACGCGTTCCCTAGTGGAGTGTTTCAAGAGCTTAATATCCTTATCTTCTCATCGTTGCATTATCTTACTTCCATTTTGTCCAATTACGTAACTGTGTCATTGTTACCTTATTTTGCGCATCATTTTTTTGTTCTCGCGTGGCGAAGCTCATTTGTTATTGTTTTGATCTTGACCTGAGATCGTTGTTGATTCTCAGTGTGTGGGTAACCGAGCCTTCCTAGATTTCTATTTTACCGTTCATAGGATTTAATTTGGTTGGTTTTACTAATCTGTTCTAATTTATTTTGGGATTTATGTTTTATTTATCTATGTTTGAATTTTCTAAATTTTAGGCTGGTTATGTATTATATCATGGCCAGACTACACTAATGGCCGTGACACTGAAACTTGGCAACACTGTACTGTTACTCCTTGGAGTCTTACTCGTAACATATGGGAAGTTAACCTTCAATGATATTTTCTCAAATAAAACGTTGTTGGAAGAGCAGTTTTCATTGGATACATATAAAACAAGGTGAAAATTGAAATAAATTCGTCAAGGTAAAGGTGAGAATAAACAAATATATCGCTAGAACTAGAAAAAACAATACAATCCTATGTCATTCAAAATACATTTCTAACATTGGGAATCAAATTACGCCAGGGTCATCAGTTTCCTTTTCTTTCCAGAACTCTTAACCATGGCATCAGCATCATTAACATGTTTTGTGTAGTTGTTGATCAAAATATTTGCATAATAGGGCAAAGATAGGCAGATAAGTTAAAATAGAGGTTTTTAACAATATGAGCAGCACTTCCTTGTATCACTTGCACTTCGCCTAGCAAGCTGAATCAATACATATTTCTGATTCTTACTCTGAAATAATGCTACTTCATATTCCTCAGAGATTAAAATCTGCATGATCTTATGTATACTTGTACACACATTTAAGAGCAATTCTGATGGGACCGATAACCCACCTCTGTTTAAGCTATTAAACACGTCATTTTCCACTGTTTCATTTGATATGTTCGAGATACAGTACCTGCAGTTAAGTTTACTGGCTAGCTTAAAAGCTACATAACCTGAAATGTAAATGACAGGAAACATGTTATCAAAGTCTACTTCTATTTCATTTACTTTCACTAGCACACTGGAAAATTCACTGCATATATCTGTTTCGTCAGTTATGTTCAATGAATCGGAATCTAATTCAAACATGTCCTTGCTTAAATATATTTCTTTATATTTTGCAGACGTTAATCCTAGTAAACACTGCACTCTTATCTTCTTCTCAGCTTCAAAAACTTGTAAAACAGATACATTATAATTGGCACCACACAACTGTCTATTAGAATCATAGTTGCTGGAGCACGAAGGAACACAGCAATGCTTTGGCATCTGAAATTAAGCCTAGCTTTAGTTGTTATTGTCATACATGTCGTACTTGTGCAACGTAAAACAAAATAACACAATCATTCTGCTCTTTCTAACTACTCAATTTTAAAAACACAAAACCAGAATGGCCTAAAAAAGGTGTAGATTGTCACTCTTATACATACTGCAACATGAGAAAGCTCACCTTTGCCGTAAATTAATGCCGTTCCAGGATGCCAAATAGCGTGTAGATTAATTTTTTAAATTAAAACGCATAAAATATGTTCAGTATACTTTGAATTTTAAACAATGCCATCAAGTTAATTCACACTCAACACAAAATATAAAGATACACCACGTTAGACTTGTTTACAAATTACGAACACAGAAGTCATATACTTGACTCCAAGCGACGTTGACGGATCTCCAATGTCACGGCCTTAGTAAAGTCCGGCCATGGTTATATATTTTTCGTCTGAATGGTCTTTACGTTTTAATATCATGTGACGGGGAATGGAACTATGCCTCAGGACATATATTCGGGGTGTGATACCTCCACTAGGAATTGTCATAAGCTATTCACGTTTACTAACCCCAGCTGTTCGCCCAACATTTAAATTTATTAAACTGGAGAATTTTTAAAACTTGTTAAAATGGATTAAATTTAATAGTGCACCATTTCTAATATTTTTCAATTGAGAACATTTATTTTAAATTTCTATATTTATGTTAGTTACACTGATTTATATATTTTGAGTAAAATGTATTATATCATCACTAATTTGTTTCCTTATATTTTCAAATGTTCATTTATTAAAATAATTTATTTAAACATTTTCTTTAATGTAATCTGTTCCAAAACTTAGTTATATTTTATTTTAAAGAATACTGGTGTTGTCCTTTGGTGATCTTGCTCAGTATTTCGTTGCACATGGTAACGGTAGTTCTGAAAATATAAAGATATTAACATTGTTTGACAAACCAATTAACTATGATATTAACAGGAGATACTTAATATTAAGAGGCTTACCTTTGAAGGGCTCATCCAGCAGCAACAAAACTTCACCGGGAAATGGAGTGGAGGTTATTTGTCCGACGTCCTTTTTACGGGATGTTGCCTGAGGGAATTCAAACACTGGAATGCCTGCCATTTTTGCATGGAGTCTGAAACGTTTTTCATGCCTGTTTTTAAAGTAGCTTCAATTACACTCATAGTCGATCTCATGTACATCATACCATTGATACCACCCCTCCTTCGCAAGTAGCTAAAACAATTTCAAAACCATCGCTACTAAAGTTCATACTTAGGATGTAGTGAAAACCAATTGAAAGTAAGTACTAAATACACTTAAAAGTCGACTCTGTCGTAACACCGGGAGCATCGTATGTCTTCTGGATGATTCTATTTACTTTCCTCCTCTTTCTGAAAACCTTCCATGTATGGTAGAAAATATTCTGTTAACCATTGCAGACTTCCGTCGTCTGATACAGTGAAAAAACTTTTGTCCGTAGTTTTAGACATATTAGACTACTTGAAGTTACATACATCGTGAATGTTGCGCCATTTTCGTATCACTTCAAGGAACTGGATAATTTTCTGGAGCTGAAACTTTCTCTGGGGCTACAATGGGTAACGTCTTTGTTGCGTCTGGACAAGCAATGTTATTGTGGATCGAGAAAGAGATGAAGTTGTAAGTCAAGTTTTAAAAACGAAGACGGATGTTCCTTTGTTGTGCTATGTAATTGCTGTAAAATTGGCCGAATATCTTAATATACGGTTGAGAATTTGAGGAAGGAGTGAAACGGGTAGTTTCATTGCTGTTCCAACATAATTTGGTGACCTCGATGTGATTTAATAAGACACTGGTGAGTCTCAGTCTGGTTATTATAGGTCTATTGTCGTAACGGAAGAAATGGATGCAGTACTTAAGAAACGCAAAGTAGTGGGAGCATGTTTTGCTAAAACTTATGACAGTTTTACACAGGAAATAGATTCTGAGAATCCGTATGAGGAAATAGTTAAATTAAAGTTATCTATGTTAGATAGGTTATGTGGCGTTCTCGATAAACTAGACGATCAAATTATCACGTTGATGTTAGGTGATGAAAATGCTGACTTTGAAACAGAGCATAGCACTGCAGAAGCATATAGAGAAACAATTGATAGTTTTAAGGTGAAGATGGAAACCTTCGATACAAAATGTGCTCAAGTAGGATTAGTTAATGATTCCTAGTTTGTTAGTTCATCCCTAACCTCAAGTAGTAGGAAACTTCCTAAAATAGAGCTGAAACAAATCAGTGGAAATATCAAAGACTTTTATAGTTTTTAGAACCAGTTTAAAAAATTGATGAAGACAAGGATATGGATGATGCAGATAAATTTCAGTATTTGCTTCAGGCTACATTAGAAGTTTCACAAGACAGACAGATTGTAGAGAGTTTTCTCGCATCTACTGAAAATTATAACAAAGCTATTGAAAACTTAAAAAATAGATTCGGTAAATAAGAATTGTTGACCAAATATTACGTGAGAGAGCCACTAGGACTCGTGAAAAAAGAATGTAACAAGAGACCCAAGCCAGCCTCGATATAGGTCATCTGTACGATAAGTTAGAAGCACACCTGAGAACATTGGATACAATCGGGATGACATCAGCTAAATAAGCAGCGCAGCTACTTCCGCTTATGGAATCCGGTATTCCAGAAGATCTACTTCGCGTGTGGTTAAGGTACCGTGTGGCAGTCGAACAAGAGAACGAAGAAGGTACAATCTATGAAGACCGATTGAATCATCTTTTAGGATTCTTGCGGTGCGAAGCTGAGGATTAAGAACGAATAGCACTAGCAAAATCAGGCTTCAAAATTCGTGGAGATAATGACTCAAAGAACTCATGTGTTTATTTGCAGAACTTAACAGGCTCACGCCCAAAATACATGTTCCCATAAATCCATACTAGCATAAGCAAGCTGCATAGTGCCTAAAATGCAATAGAATATAATAAAGGCTATCTTATGGCCCCTGTTCAACCGTTACCGGTGATGCCAGAGTCCATGACAATAGGCATAAAATTAGTGCAAAAAATAACTGTTACGTGGGTACCCGTGGAGCAGAAAGAGGTGAAAGAAGGTGCTGAGGTGAATGGGTCTAACTACAATATCAAAGTTAATTTAAAACTTTAACAAAGGTTATATTTCTTTAGAATTTCAAAAATCAACAAATAACAATATAACAGGTACAATTAGCAATTATGGAACAAGTCAAGGAAAATACAATATTAGTGAATTCGACAGGTCCTGGGCTTCGAACCCCTCGCTTTACAATGCTTGAGCTCCCAGCTCAAATGTTCAATTTAAAGAAGGACAACTTTAGTAAAGGTCAGAAATCCCCTAATTCAAAGAGCACTTGCTCTTAAATTTGCAATATCTAGCCTCCCAGTGGCACACTTTACAATTACAAGATTTGAGAAAGAGCTAACAGCCACTCCGTTCCTTTCAGCCTCCTCGAGACAATATCAAAAATCGTACACTCTCTGGCTTTTCACGGCCCAACTTACAATGTGAAACAGGGGTATCTTGTACCCAACATACAGGGCCTTTGCGGAAATGAACAGGTTAAGGAAAATGGCCGATAACACAAACTGAATGGAGGCGTACAGTGCTCCAAGATAGTGAAAATTTAAAAACCTAAGGGGCACTACGCCGGTGAAACAGGGGCTATTCCCAAACTACTGAGGTGACTCGTATAAGGGTAAATTAATACATTACGGAAAGGAAGAAGAACAGTTACAAACGAAGTCACCTCAAACCAAGATGAAGGGAAGCTAGAGAGGATACTTCACTCTCTACCCCCGATTTACAGTTAAAGATTTTATGAAGTTTTTACATTAGCCGGCAGAAGTTACATTTACAGAAAAGTAGTTTACATAGTCGATGATTCGGACCTTTCTCGCGGGTTAAACTGCAGAGCTAGCAAGAAAGAAAGAAAGACGTTGTGTGACCATTAACTTGTAGAAGCTCTAGCAGCTGACAAAGAGGCCACCCGCCTCCTGCTTAACATACACTCTCAGTAAGAAGATGATCAATTGGCCAAGAGACGTGAAACTCCGCAGCTTATAAACCCTCGGGGAAAGTTAGAGAGCTTTCACGAATAAACCAGCCACACCCTCTCAATTTATTGGGTACTTTCAAAGTTACACTCAAAATCGAAGAAGAAGAAGAAGAAGAAGACGACTGTGATAGGTTGAAAATTAATTACAGTTATTTGGGGTCGGCTAGATTCAAAACTGGCGGAAAGAAAAGATAAATATTGCCAACCCAAAAATAAATGAACGTCAATTAGTAAAAAAGACTTATGAATACAAAACTTCTTTAAATTATCATCATTGCCAATATATGTTGGTTCAGAAAGACGAGGTTTGCTGAGTGTCTATATGTTAATTAATATACATGAGTGGAATGACTTAAGGTTGACTAGGAGCAATGAAGTTGAACATAAAAAGTGCAAAGCGAGGAGATTACGACACACAAACACTGCAGTGGAGTAAGGTTATGCTGATTCAAAGAATGGGAGTGCATGATCATAGTTTTTAGTAGTGACATCTATGGAAGAATGTCCAAACTTCTTGATGAATGGCAAACAAAACAAGTAGAAATACAGTCTGTTCAGGAAACTTCACAATAACAAAATTACATCAGATTTTAGAGGTGACATCTTCTGAGTAAATTTAAAAGTTTGTCTAGTTTCAATTTCACTGTCTCACCAGTAGAGGAGTTCTTTTAGGCGCTAGATTTAAATGCGCGGCTTTGGGGTGTACCTTCCGGTACAGACCCCCTTCCAAAAGTCCTTCCTTGTGGTGACACAGAAGAATTTTGAAAAAATCATTTCCAGTTGAAGAAAATTTCTAAGTTTTTGTTTTGTTGATAGGCAGAAACTTGTTAAACTCCAGCTTTAGAGTATCCTTTTAGTCATAGAAGGTAAAACGCATGTTAATAATTTTGAGGGCAAGACCTGCCGCCACTGCCGATATCCAGTTGATGTCGCCCGAACCCCTCAAGTACCCTCAGATGCACCTCTCCCGCTGCTATGAGAGGGGTAGTCGTGGTGATGGTCGCCGCAGATTAGAAGTATATGGGCAGTTCCCAGATGAGTTGGCGGTAGGGGCACCGCAATTCAGCCTTTGCCAGGTGATGGACTCCGGCGCGCCGTTCCCAAGGAGAATTCACGGGAGTAGAGTGGGCTCGTACCCCACTTCAGTTGCAATACGGCGACGAACGGCTGAGGAGGCACTGAAACAGCAAGATCTCGGCGACAGAAAAGTGTCGTTGGAGATTTTAGAGTACGATGATTATTGGTGATTCTGAGGGGCGGGCGGCGTAGGAGGAGCTTAATTGGCAATGGTGTGGATATGCAGGAGACGGGGGCTTGGTAATGGCCACACAGGAATTGACAGCAGGAAAACCAGAGGGGAAGATCGTACGTACAGATCACATACAAACAATAATACGATAATCGGGGCAGAGGGCCTCGAGAGATTATTTAAAAGAAAAATACAACCTTCAATCTCCTGCTAAATATTAGCGGCCATGAATATCAAAAAACTAATTATACAGGTTTGATCTGAGAGAGTTGGACTCTAAAGATCATCTTTTGTGGCTTGATTGCTCACTAATAATATAACGGGAGTCAGGAAATCCAATATAATGCACGGCCCTTGAAATCTGGGGGCAAGCTTGCCAGCGGGAAAAAATTCCTAAACATGACTTGATCTCCGACTTTTAAATTGGTGGGCCTCCGTCCGCGATCATATCTTTCCCTAACCTTTTCATGAGAAACTTTCAGGTTGTGCTTAGCTTCCTTCCATAAATCCCTAAAATTATCGGGATCTATTGTCCCTGATAGAACATCATTAAGTGACCAAAGGTTAGAGAGCGGCGTGTTAGGCACAAATTTAAACATCAGAGAAGCTGGAGTAAACTTGTGAGACTCATGAACCGCCGAATTCAAAGCAAAGGCTAGCCAATGCAGGGACGTATCCCACCTGGAATGATCTTCATGATGAAAAGCAATGAAAGCTGATCTAAGATTACGATTGACCTGCTCAGCCAGAGATGGTTGAGGATAATACGCCGAGGTAGTTACATGTGATATAGACAGATCAAGACAGAATTTACGGAAGAGGTTGGATGTAAATGCCTTAGCATTATCGGAGATTATATATTGACAAAGACCAAAATAAGCAAAGATCGTATTTAAACAAGAAATGGTGGACTGAGCGGTAGCCAGCTTAGTCGGGAATAGCCAGGGAAATCTTGAGAAACCATCTACACACACTAGGATGAATTTGTTGGCGTCCCCCTTTGATTGGGGGAAGGGTCCGACGTAGTCTATATACTGTAGAGGCGTTCCATGGGGCGTGACGCTTGATGAGAAGATAGTAGACCTAATTTAGTGGACAAGGTGGGTTTACTAAGCAAACAAGATTTACAAGCTTTTACTAATTCACGAATTTCACCGTCCATGCCTTTCCAGGTAAACATATCTCGGATCTTTTCTCCAGTTTTTAAGATGCCTAAATGCCCTCCTAAAGGGGTCTCATAATAGTACTTGAAGATCATAGGTACAAGAACAGCTGGAACCACAACTTTCATCATTTGAACATGCCTCGACGGGCAACATAAAGCCCCGCTCCTCAACACATTAGGGACGACACGTTCCCCAGAAGAAAGGGTTCCAATAATAGGGGCCAGCACGGGATCTTCACGTTGATATTTTTCAATATCCCTGAACAACATGGGGCATCAGTTAGAATGGCATTTACACCCAAAGTAATGGTCGTGGGGAGAGAAGAACTATCATCCTGTTCAGCGGTCTCCACATCATGAGCAAACATGTGGCTTAGTCCATCCGCTACAATATTTTCCCATCCTCTGATATACCTAACATCAAATTGGAAGGCCGAAATCCTGATGGCCCAGCGGGCTATACGACCAGTACGTCGCGGCCTAGCTAAGACCCAACTTAAGACTTGTTATCTGTTTCCAGGTCTAACTTTACATGTTCCAGATGGAGTCGGAACTTCTCTAATGTAAATAAGACTGCCAAACCCTCAAGTTCATAAATAGAATATTTGGCTTCTTGAGCCGATAATGTCCTATATGCGTGGGCGATGGGTCGCCTACCGAGTTCAGTTTCTTGAAGAAGCACAACAACCACCGCCGACGACGAGGCGTCGGTTTGAACGATGAATTTCTTCGAGAAATCAGGCATAGCAAGAACAGGGGCGTTGCAAGGAGCTAACTTTAGGTCTTCAAAAGCTGCTTGTTGAGACGGCACCCCCTCAAATTTGACACCTTTCCTACGAAGTAAGTTCAAGGGCACCGCTCTGTTAGCGAAGGAATAAATTTCCTGAATTGCCTACGAACCTGGCAATATCTTTGATGTTCTTAGGAGGTTTGAAATCACGGATGGCCTGTGTTCTAGAATGATCAATAGAAACACCATCGGGCGACAAAAGATGCCCTAGGAATGACATGTAAGGCTTAGCAAAAGCTACCTTAGATAACTTCATAGTTAACCCGGCCTTACAAAGGCGATTACGGACCTCTTTTAGATGATCAATTTGTTTATCAAAGGTCTCGGATAATACGAAAACATCATCAAGATAATGGTAAAATTATTCAAATTTCATGTCAGAGAAGACCATATCTAGCAGTCTCGTGAGCACAGCTAACCCCCGTGGGGAGCCCGAAAGGCACGCGGTTGTACTCATACATGTTCCAATCTGTGGCAAAAAGTTGTTAGATGTTTTGATTCTTCAGCTAGAGGGATCTGATTTTACGCCTGATTAAGGTCTAAGATGGTGAAGATATTAGCTTTCCGAAACCATGAAAATCAGGAGTGAAGGTCGGGAAGAGGCACAGATTGTAACACCACCTTCCATTTAAAGCCCTATAGTCAATCACAGGCCTGAAGCCACCTTGGGGTTACGGAACCAGAAAAATGGGCGATGAATACGCCGACTTGGAAGGTCGAATAATACCATCTTTTAACATCTGGTCGATGATCTCCTTGAGAGCCTTCATTTTAGGAGGAGATAGCCTATAAGGTGAAAATCTGACGGAAATCGAATCCGTAACCTCAATCTTATATTCAGTAAGGTCAGTAACACCAAGAGTATCGGAAAATAAATCAGGAAACGACTGACACAACTTACGAATGCTATCAGCCTGCTCCTCAGGTAGATGTCTAAGGCCTAACAACATCTCATCCTGGGTAGGTGGAACAGATGAACATGATGCAGAATTACACTTAAGCAAAGGAATTTTACAGTTACTAGCAAATTTGAAAGTGTACGACTTGCTCTGAATGTCGAGCACCAGAACGGTATGAGATATGAAGTCTGCTCCTAATATTATGGGGCAAGACAAGAGCATAGCCACAAACAATTTAATTTTCCAAGTTAATTTAGAAATCCGAATTTTGGCAAAGATAAACCCTAAAATTCCTAATGGAGAGGAATTAGCCGAAACGTATTGGACCGAAGTCGAACAACAATCAGAAAATGTACAGACAGTCTTTAATTTTGACTACCATTCAGCTGAAATAAAGGAACAAACACCCCCTGAGACTAACAGGGCAGTGAGCGGTTCATTGTTCAACCCAATTTTGGGAAAAGGTACCAGTGCGGGGGACTCCGCAGCAATCCTAAGGAATTTTTAGGATCTTCGAATGAAAAATTAGAAGAACCCTGATCCGTACCTGAGCTTTCGCTGGATTTAACAGGGACTGAGCCTGGAAAGGATGAACACGCCGACTCAGCCGATGACACTAGTCATTTCCTATTATTAGAGTCCGCGGAGGTTGCAACAGAAGTTGAACAGGAGGGGGTGCTGTTGGCGTTAGGGCAATTCTTGGCGATATGCGAAAACGAGCCATATTTAAAACATCCTTTTCATGTCCCTGCCCCGTTCTTTGTCCCACTGGATTTAACCAAAAGGCACTTGTTACGGAGATGATCCGTAGACCCACAAGCATAGCATTTGTGGGTGGCGAAAGTTCGGCGAGGTGAAGGCCGAAAACTATTAGAAGATTGACGGGGCTCCTTAGCGACTCTTAAGGTGTCGGCATACCGCACTCCTTCGGCTGAGACCGCCATAGCCTCCAATTCAGCAAAGGTTTGAGGACGCGACGCGAAACACAGATATGACCTATAGGGTGGGGAGATGCCTTCCACAATGGTCTGCACAATTTGATATTCTGGGAAATGAAGAGCAAATACCCTTGTGTAAAACTTAATATCTTGGGTGAAGTCTGCCAGATTTTCATCCAGTCGCTGTACTCTGAAATAGTACCTTTTAATTAATGATGACATTACCCGAGCCGGAATGAAGTTAGCTTACGAGGGAACGGTACGAAGTCGGACGGCGAATTTCGATTTGATTTTTACATATTCGTGAAGGTCTTTTCAAGCGGAAACAGGTAGTGGAAGCCTAATTTTTCGCTGGTCTTTTTTAAGGGGGCATTTGGGAGCTCAAAGTTGGCGGTGCGCGCCCTGAATTGGGAACATGCATAATTTTCAAAAATACTTTTTTTTTGAAAAGTACACCAATGAAATAGTACTTAAACGTATTACAATGAGGTAAGTTGCCTTGTTTTCTACCATTAAAAAATGTTCAAAGGTGCTTTCCGCAAGGCGAGTGAAACGGCCTCTGACGTAAGTGGCGCGCTGTGACGTCACGATCCAGTACCGCATGCAGCTCTACCAGCCATTATGCATCACCCGTTACTAAAAGCCGATTGTTTATTATTCGTGATCGCGAATAACTTCAAAATGACAGAATAAAGGTTCAAAACAGCACAGTCAGACAAACTATCATGTGTAGATGTCATCATTCTTGAAAAATAGTGACTTTTGTGGCCGCAGAAATTCGCGGATAAAAGCAAGTTTGTAAGTGGCATCTTTTATATACGTGCAATGTATTGTAACTCATATTATTAGGATAACAACGAACCTGTATAAAAATCACATCACTTTCAACATTTCCTTCTAGACTGATTCCCATATTAAAGAATAACATTACATTTTCGGGCTTTCAGCATTAGTAAAGTAAGAAATCGGATTTCAGCACTAACGCAAACATATAGGTAGCAACCCAGTGGAAGGTTGGGTATCCAACCCCAGCGGGAAACTGGGTCGGCGAGCCGATCAGTGCGGGAGGATCACCAATCCGTCATTGAAGCAGGCGTGGTGATTATGCTTCATACCCTTTAAGTCAATCATGATGAGTGGCATTAACGTTAAATCTTCCGGAGGTAAATTAGCCCCACAGTCGGATCTCCGGGTGGGTGCAACTTTGATGTCCGAAGCATTAAGAAATGTTGGAAAGAATTCACAGATATTCCAGATCTGTACATACAACTGTCGTTCTCTATTAGGCAATGACAGACTAGAAGAGATCGAGAAAGAACTTACAAAAATCAACTGGAGTATTGTTGGTTTAAGCGAAGTGCGCCGTAAAGGGGAAGACTGTTTCCGTTTGAAATCTGGCAACTTGTTCTATTTTTGTGGTGATCCGGAAGGGAAATTCAATGGAGTTGGCTTTTTAATTAACAAGAACATTGCTGATAGAGTATCAATTTTAGAAGGATCTTCCAGCAGAGTAGCTCGAATGGTCCTTAAGTTGTCGAATAAATACAAATTGCAGATCGTTCAGGTGTATGCTCCCACTTCAAGCCATCCAGACGAAGAAATTGAGTCCTTTTATGAAAGCCTTGATAACACCTGCAAAAAGGGAAGTGATTGCCACTTCCAGATGGTTATTGGAGACTTTAATGCAAAAGTCGGTACCAAGAAATAAGGTGACACTGTGGTGGGTAAATATGGAATTGATGACCGAAATGATAGAGGTGAGAGATTAGTCCAGTTTGCTGAATACACCAATATGTCCATCATGAATACATTCTTTAAGAAACATCCTGAACGAAAATGGACGTGGAGGAGCCCTAACTTCAGTGTAAAAAATGAGATTGACTTTATTCTGTCGAATAGACCGCATATTGTAAAAGACGTATCAGTGTTAAACCGATTCAGCACTGGGAGTGATCACCGTCTTGTGAGAGCAAGAGTTGAACTTAATGTAAGATATGAAAGGAACAAACTCATAAGAAGGAAGAGCAACAGAATCAATCTCAAAAACCTAGAAAACAATTCGGAATCATTCCGGGCAGCTCTTCAAAGTAAGTACCATGTAACTAAGGCTGAAGATCTAGCAGAAATGATTGTTTCGTGTGCTCAAGAAATCGGGGGCATATGTAAGGAAAGTGACCAACCAAAGAAATTCAGTGACAAAACTAAAACCCTGCTAAAGCGAAGGAGAGAAAAGAAAATTCAGACTGATCGTGACATGATAGAATATTCTGAAATATGTAAGGCAGTACGAAGAGAAATGAAAACTGACTTACAGAAATTCAGGGAAGACACTTTAAGAACAAGCTTAGAGAGCAAGACGAGTTTCAAGACAGCCAAACGAAAACTCATAATCGGTAAAAAGCAGCTAATTGCTCTAGATGGAAATGATGGTCGAATTACTGAAAAGGAGGAAGTTTTGAAATTCATCAGAGACTTTTATTGCAATCTGTATAGCAAACCAAAGGAAGCCCTGAATGGACCTAAACTAAATGATATATCTAATGTTCCAGATATTCTCCCTTCGGAAGTCAAGTGTGCTTTAGATAGTATGAAAAAGGGAACTGCGCCGGGTGATGATGAGCTTTGTGTGGACATCCTGAAACTCACAGGGGAGGAGACAATAAATCACTTGGCAAAAATATTCACTTCCTGTGTGCACTCGGCTTCAATTCCAACATCATGGAACAAAGCAAAGATCATACTGATACATAAGAAAGGAAATATTCACAGTATCAAAAATTATCGTCCTATCAGCTTGCTCTCTATTTTGTATAAACTTTTTACAAAGATCTTGTTAAATCGAATCAGTTTCATCCTTGACTCAGCCCAACCTATTGAACAAGCAGGTTTCCGTAGTAATTTTAGCACAATAGACCACATACTGACTGTAAGAGAAGTGATAAGCAGAGCAAATGAATATCATTTGCCTCTCTGCATTGCCTTTGTTGATTTTGAAAAGGCATTTGACTCTGTCAGCCATACAGCTGTCATGCAAGCTTTACATGAGCAAGGAGTGGAAGCAGCTTACATCCAAGTGCTCAACAATATCTATGAGACTTCTTCAGCTTTCGTTAATATCGGTAAATCAACCCCAGAATTCCCCATCAACAGAGGTGTCAAACAAGGTGATCCCATCTCCCCGAAACTATTCTCAGCGGTCCTAGAGATGGCTATGTCTAAGCTGAGCTGGGAAGAAAAGGGAATTAGAATTAATGGGAAAAGGCTAAATAACTTGAGATTTGCAGATGATATTGCTTTACTGGCAAACGACTTCGAAGAGCTCCAGACCTTAATTACAGATCTTGCATTAGAATGTCAGTTGATTGGCCTAAGCATAAACCTTTCCAAAACAAAAGTTATGTCCAACGAATGGGTTCAAGCTGGAAATGTGAATATTAAGAACATGCCATTAGAAGAGGTCAGTGATTACATCTACCTTGGCCAGATTATAAATATGACAGGTGATATAAGACCAGAAATCTATAGGCGCATCAAGCTCGGATGGCAAGCATTTGGAAGGAATTCTTCAGTATTAAGATCTAAAATGCCAGCAAATCTGAAGAAAACAGTATTTGACCAATGCATCCTTCCTGTGCTGACTTATGGCTGTGAGACTTGGACTCTGAACGAATTCACAAAAGGGAAACTTCGGACCGCGCAGAGAGCCATGGAAAGGTCAATGCTAGGCTATACAAAGAAAGATAGGAAAAGAGCTGATGACATCCGGTCTGTTACAAAGGTTAAAAACATCTTAGAGAGAGTACGCTCCTTAAAATGGCAGTGGGCTGGCCATGTTGCACGAAGAAATGATGATAGATGGACAAAACTAGTGCTGGAGTGGAGTCCGAGAGAACATCGAAGGCCTAGAGGAAGACCACCGGACAGATGGGACAAAGATATCAAGAAGATCGCTGGTACCACTTGGATGAGATCTGCCCAAGACCGTTCTACTTGGAGAAGACTGTTGAAGGCCTACCTATACCCACGACTTAAAGAGGCCACATCATTTTAATGATTGAAATGGCTGATTGTAATAGTACTAGTCCGCCTCTGCGGTGTAGTGGTTAATGTGATTAGCTGCCACCCCCGGAGACCCGGTTTCGATTCCCGGCTCTGTCACGTAAGTTGAAAACAAATAGTACGAGGGCTGAATCGGTGTCTGCTCAGCCTCGGGAGGTCAACTGGGTAGAGAGGTTTCGAATCCCACCTCAGCCATCCTCGAAGTGGTTTCTCGTATTTTCCCACTTCTCCTCCAGGCACCTAAGGCCACGGCCGTTTCCCTCCCTCTTCCTCGTCTATCCCTTCCGATCTTCCCATCCTCCAACAAGGCCCCTGTTGAGCATAGCAGGTGAGGCCGCCTGGGCGAGGTAATGACCCTCCTCACCAGTTGTATGATCATACTCAAAGTCTTACGCTCCAGGACACTGCCCTTGAAGCGGTAGAGGTGAAATCCCTCGCTGAGTGCGAGGGAAAAACCAAACCTGAAGGATAAACTGATTAAGAAAGAAAGATAGAAGGAAAGAAATAAAGTTCATAGTACTATAGGTCTATAATCTATCATTCCCGAAAAAATATATATTTATGGTTGGGGCAACTGGCCTACCCACTTCCGGGGCCCATGAAAGAGAAACATTAAATATCTTGGTGGAGGGAAAAAGTTAAACATGATAAAGATAAATATGACTTCATCTAGTTTTCACAAGTCGGGCTGAGTGGTTCAGACGGTTCAGGTGCTGGCCTTCTAACCCCAACTTGGCAGGTTCGATCCTGGTTTAGTCCGGTGGTAGTTGAAGGTGCTCAAATACGTCAGCCTCGTGTCGGTAGATTTACTGGCACGTAAAAGGACTCCTGCAGGACTAAAATCCTGCACATCGGCGTCTCCGAAAACCGTAGAGGTAGTTAGCCGGCGTAATGTAATGTAATTGGCTTTTAACAAGCTGAGCATATCACGCAAGAAAAGTGTCTTGGTGACAATTTAGTCGTTCGATACAGGAATGTATTTTTACATCGCACAGTCATAGATAGGTCTTATGGTGACGATCGGACAGGACAGGCCTAGGAATGGGAAGGAAGCGGCCGTGGCCTTAATAGGGTTATCCTGAACTAGTACCAATAGATAGCGTGCGTGTACTACTCGGACTAAGCCATTCCACCTTAATTTGTTTCAGGGCTTGAAAGTTAGAATATCGATGTCATTTAATGCATTAGATGACCCATAAGTATTATTGTGGTATCCTGAGATTCAGTAAAAATAACGGATTACTATTTTGTGCCATTGTGCAAAAACCGAGGCATGCCATTTTCGTTCCATCAGTTTCCGAAAGATGTGAAACTTAGAAAAGAGTGGATACAATCAATCAGAAGGAAGAATCTGAAAATGGGCAATATACGAAGAATGATAGAGTCTGTTCAGCACATTTTAGGAGCGATGATTACATAATGACATTATTTGGTACATAGATAAGTATATAAATGATTACTAGTACGCCTCTAGGCTATTTAACATTGAGTGTGTTAAAGTGTGTGTAGAGGTACAGAAGAGAGGTAGATGCCACTTGCAATTGAATTTGTAATTGTAATACTATCGTTCGAATGACTATGAATATTTTGATTTTGGAGGTGAAAGGGCACGGCTGAAATTACATGGAGTGCAATCTGTATTTCCCTGGACTCCGGACACCGGCTCAGATGCAAAGATGAGAGAGGTTAGGGCACGTAACAGTGGAAAGAAGAAAGATGATTTGATAACAAGTCAAGACACAGCTGTGATTCTGGACACCAATGACTCACCTATAGCGGCATTTGAAGAGTGTCAGTCATCTACTGTTAAGGAAAATATGAACCTTCCATTATCAAGCTGTACTGGTAACTTATTTAGGGGTGTTGCATGCCAAACCAATGACAGTGAGGGTGTTCTTGACATTGAAAGACTTCTAACAATATTGGTGCAGTGCAGTTCTTAACACGTTTTGACAACTGAGCTCATTTTAATTTAGTGTTCCAAACCCTTGGAAGGGGTACATTTTGTCTGCAGGTATTTCCAATTTCACCAGAATACTGTTTCTTTTTAACAATGATGAAATTGAGAATGGCCAAAACAGATAAAGAGTTTGCATTTTGGTTTAAATGTAACAACAGTAGGGTTAATTTTTCTGTATGGATAAATTTTATGTACTGCCAGTTCAAAGAATTAAATATTTCGGTTGATAAGAAGAGCGTGAGAGAAAACTTCCCTCTGAAATTTAAGAAGCAATTTCCTAACACAAGAGTACTGAAATTCCAATCATGAAGTCTGAGAGTTCTAGTGCTCAACAGGAAACGTTTTCTACATACTAAACCGTAACACTGTGAAGGTATTGATTGAAATAAGTCCACCAGGATATGTGTGTTTTATATCAGGTGCTTATGGTGGATCAGTTTCAGACAGGCAGTTGTTTATAAAATCTAATATTACTGCCTTGCTGGAAGAAGGTGATTCAGTAATGGTTGACCGAGGATTTCAAATTCAAGACCTACTTTGCTCAAAGGGAGTAAGTGTAAATATTCCACCGTTCTTGAAAGGGAAAGGCAGTTCTCCACTATGGAAAATACCATGACAAGGAGAATTGCTTCCAAAAGAATACGCATTAAATCGGCTATAGGTTTAGGGAAAACATACAAAATTCTTAAAACAAAACTTTTCATAAGCACAGTTCCACTGTCAGGTAGGATTATTTTTGTATGTTACATGTGGTGCAATTTCAGGAGATCGATCATGTGATAGCTAGTATGTATATACGAGGGTTGGGGCAAAAGTCATTGCAACAATTTTTTCCTTGAAGATACCAGTCCGGTTGGAAAATGTGACATATAAAGACGAAAGGACAAGGTATTAACTACATGTGCGGACAATGAATAGCACTGAAATACCGTAACACACTAATTTATTACGGTAGTATACAGGGCAATATGGCCTTCGCAGTGCAAAAGAATGACAACACAGTGCACATAAAGTTGAAATGACAAACCTGGGCCTAAAGACCCTCAAAGTAGTCCCCTGCTACTGGCGCCACACGCTGCCAACGGTTTGGGAGGCGCTGAATACTATCTGCATCTGCATTTGCCGCACCATGTGTGAATCGGGTCACCTGTTGGCGCACAGCATTAGCAATATCCTCTCGTGTTTCAAACCGCCTACCACATAGTGAGATCCAAGTCACAGGGCGAAATATCGGGAGAGTACGGTGGGTGCTCCAATTCTTCCCATCCCCAACGTCGCAGTAGCTGCCCTACACACTCTGCTTCATGTGGTTTTGCATTGTCGTGTAGGATTATTGCACTGTCCACAAGATCCGGACGTTTCTCCCGAACGCCACGTCGTACCTGTCGCACCAGGAAGTCCCCGTAGTACTGTGCGGTCACTGTTCTGCCATGTGGAACAAAGTGGCAAACAATGACACCCCTGACGTCATACGCGACGATAACCATTAATTTGACTGGGGAAAGATTCTGACGGACCTTCTGTCTCCTTGGTGATCCAGCATGTCGCCACTCCGCGGACTGACGTTTCAGTTCTGGTTCGTATAACCTGGCCCTAAATGGAAAAGTTGTGGGGAAGCACTATGTCAAGCATTCAAATTGGGCATGTTTAAGAGTAAAAATTTGTTATATGGTACATTCTAGATGGTTAAAAGCGAGTTTGTTTTTTAGGCCTAAAATTCGTATAAATTAGCTAATTTTTAAAAAGTACAGGTATATTACACACTCTAAAATGCATAGCACATGTTAAAATCACATATTAAAATATACAGTGCGTCTTAAAATCCTTTATAATGGCTCAGATCACTTCATTGGAATGGATTTATATGTCTTGCGCATGTCTATATTTTTGTTTTGAGTCCAATGTAGATGAAGAATGTCAGTGCTTGCGTTCATGGGCAGTGCTCTCATGGGGGTTCTATTATATATTAAGATATATCCACTTGTATATTTGATAGGTTTTTCATATTGATGATAGCAATTCCAGTATATGAACGGAGGTAGATATTTGCAGCTGTGATTGATACATTGACTTTAAGTATTGAATGTAGTCTCCGTTGTTCGTGAATATTTCAGATGCAGGTTGGTGCCTCTTTTCTCGTCTATGATATTTTTGCAGTGGGCAGGCCATGTTGCTCGGAGAACTGATGGTAGGTGGACAAAGCTTGTGCTTGAGTGGTGTCCGAAAGATCATCTCAGACCAAGGGGAAGACCACCGGACAGATGGGATAAAGACATCCGGAAGATTACTGGGATCAGTTGGCAGAACATCGCTCAAGACCGTCACAGATGGAGAGACCTCATGAAAACCTACCTTGCTTTGGACTTAAAGAGGCCACATCGTAAAAACGATTGAATATGGCTGATAGTGATAGTGATGTCTGTAAGAGACAAAAGCAGTGTGAGAAAGTTATAATCTGAAAAAATGCCTGCTTGTGTATGTGTTAACGTGATAGGTACTTACTATTGCTGTCGTGGTTGGGATGCGTTGAGTTTGGCTGCCTGGCGTGTACTGTATCGCGCTCTCTTTGGACTTGTGTCCGGTGCTGTAAGGGGGATGGAGGGGTGGGTGAGGAGAGTTACTGTCTTCGGGGTAGGGGTGGAGCTGGGCGTGTCGGTCATCTGCGCTGTGGCGCGTGCTGAACTCGTTTGTTGATTATTTTGAAGTAGTAGTTTTTAAAAACGGGGATGATTTTATTAAATATGGTGTTGGTTTTTCCTGTAATTTCGTTTATGTTTTAATTAGGATTGACGTATTGATCTAGTAGTATGTAAAATTCTTCTGTTATATTGAGCAAGGGGCCTTTAGGGTTTATATTTAATATTTTCATATCATTTGCAATGTTTGTGAAGCTGTGTTTGTATTCATCAATGTGTTGGCCTATTGCGGAAAAATTATTGTTTTACGGCATTTATGTGTTAATTATATCGGATTGCGATGTTCCTACCGGTACGTCCTATATAGCTAATCTCACAGTTGTTGCATCTAATTCGGTATACTCCTGATTGATGGTACTTATTGTTACTGTTGATTGTCTTGGTGTTGTGTAAGATGTTAGTGCTACACTAGTCTTGGCCCCAGGGGCTCTGAACTATGGAGCGTGGGTTGGCGACCACGGGGCTCTCAGCTGAGTCCTGGCATTTCTTCCACTTACTTGTGCCAGGCTCCTCACTTTCATCTATCCTATCCGACCTTCCTTGGTCAACTCTTGTTCCTTTCCGACCCCGACGCTATTAGGTTTGCGAGGGCTAGGGAGTCTTTCATTTTCACGCCCTTCGTGGCCCTTGTCTTCCTTTGGCCGATACCTTCATTTTCGAAGTGTTGGACCCCTTCCATTTTTCTCTCTGATTAGTGTTATATAGAGGGTGGTTGCCTAGTTGTACTTCCTCTTAAAACAATAATCACCACCACCACCACTATACTAGTCTTGAAGGCTATTTTTAAGTTATGTTTTTTTAAATATTGGTTAATGGATATATGTGTGGATTATTGAAAGTAAATAATACCTAGTCCTTTTTAGGTTTATCTATTTTGGTCAATCTAGTTTTTGGTTGAGATTTCTTTCTTGTAACCATTATTTTTAGCTATTTCGTGGATTAATTGTATCTCTTCTTTTAAGTCAGTTTCTGTTAAAGGTATATCGAAAGCCCTGTAGATCATGCTATAATAAGCTGCTTTTTACAGTTAATGTTCAGTAAAACTGAAAACAGTTGGCTATACATCACTTCTAAGGCGTGCAGTTTGTCCATTTTTATCTAAACAGTCTTCCTCAAAGTGATGGGAGCAGAGAACAGCTGTTTTAGAAGGCTCCCAAATCTCCCGCCTAATACTCCTAATCCATGATCTTCGATGTTCGGGTTTCGAGAAAGGAAAACTAGAAAAATTGCCATTTTGCTCCCAGAATATAAGAAATAAGATACAATAACCTAAAACTCAAAACACTACCCTAGGAAGATTATTATGTACAGTATAAAACTCACCGAAGAAATGATTTCTCCTTCTGCTGATCGTTTCTGTTTGTACATTCATAAGCTGAACACTGCGGTATGTTAATACCCGGTAGGACGTTTCTTCATTCTGATTTCACATAAATACATGCACATTTAAATTTAATTTTGTAATTTACAAGCAGTGTCCGCCTCTGTGGTGTAGTGGTTAGTGTGATTAGCTGCCACCCCCAGAGGCCCGGGTTCGATTCCCGGCTCTGCCACGAAATTTGAAAAGTGGTATGAGGGCTGGAACGGGGTCCACTCAGCCTCGGAAGGTCAACTGAGTAGAGGGGGTTCGATTCCCTCCTCAGCCATCGTGGAAGTGGTTTTCCGTGGTTTCCCACTTCTCCTCCAGGCAAATGACGGGATGGTACCTAACTTAAGGCCAAGGCCGCTTCCTTCCCTCTTCCTTGTCTCTATCCCTTCCAAACTTCCCATCCCCCAACAAAGCCCCTATTCAGCATAGCAGGTGAAGCCGCCTGTGCGAGGTACTGGCCATACTCCCCAGTTGTATCCCCGACCGAAAGTCTGAATCTCCAGGACACTTGCCTTGAGGCGGTAGAGGTGGGATCCCTCGCCGAGTCCGAGGGAAAAACCAACCCTGGAGGATAAACAGATTACGAACGAACGAATTTACAAGCATACTACAAGGCAACAAACCTAAATTCATAAAATACACTACTATTTTTTTGAAATAACACAGCACAGAACACCCGTTGAACTACAATCAAGGGGGTTGGCGTCACTGAACTAAACATAAACAAAGCAAGCGTGCTCATCGTGGTCTATTCAATGGGTCTACTGCACCGTGCGCTCGCTGCCATCTTACTACGCCAGTCATCTTCTATTCGGCTTACTACTACGCCAGTCATCTTCTATTCGGCTTACTGCTACCCAAGCCACCAGCCATCCATGTATATAGATCAGTGGTCCGCACGCAGCAAAGTGCAATTTCGCCAACAACAGCAAAAACCAATGATTTTCCACCAGAGCCATCTACAGTTAAAGCAGGAAGGTACGCTTCGCAATGCTATATCTATTTGTCAAGTGGAAGCCTAGAGAAAAGGGGGCGTGTCCGACTTTGAATGATTTTCGCCATATTCAATACATTTAGTTTAACAATGTGAGTATGATAAATGCATACTCTTCGTAAAATTATACTAAGAAACACACACATCAGTGAATGCATTCACTGAAGTTAGAAATACATAATCTACTTTAATGAAAACAAAACACTTTAAGAATAGTACGCACAAGCTCAATTATTGGAGCGTTGTTAGCTTCCTCCGCTTAATGTTTTTATACTCACTGCTGACGTAACTCCTGTTCTTCATCTGCTTTCTATAATTATTGAATATGGCATTGGAAAATGTAGACAGTAAACAATCCATCAGACCATTATTGTCACACCACAATGACCACGTTCAAACCAGAATTACTTATTTTTAATATGTTCCTAAATCAGCTATGGATAGAGACAAAACACATTATTTATGATTTTCACAACCCAGGTAGTCTTCACATACCAACAAGTTATATATTCCTGTCACTGTTACGCAGACACACAACACAATATGATGGCACCTCTAACCCACCTCTGTGTAGTTCTCAAAATAGGGGCCATCTGTTTCATTACGCGGCTGGAGACCTAAACATGTGTCACAGCTTATCCTGCTGGATATTGTTCTTACTGCATACCCAGAAATGTATATTAACCCTGGCATCTTAAAATACCCACCAAAAATGCACATAATAAAAGTGAGTCTAACTTGTTTATTACTTCCACATTGGGCTTATTATCACTTGTCTTGATGGAATCAGACATTTCTAATTGACTACAGCCAAACTGCACTTTTCCATACCTACCACCACCACTGCAAGCCTAGAACACCCTTAATCGTAATTCTCATCTCACTTACTAGGACTTAAATTGTAGTAACATTGTACTTACAACCACTAAGGTATCGGTACTGACCAAACCTTCTTTCTAAGTTACCACTTTGAAACTTCTCTAACAGTAAATAATTTGCTTTCACAGTTTCAAATGGGAATTTTTGAGTAACTCTTCTCCTTTTTTAGTGTAAATTTCGAATCATTCCCTTAAAAATATAAGGTAGGACAAATAGATTTCACTACTTACCAAACGAAACTCTATGAGCTTGTCGAGCATTTTCTAAACATTTCTTTTTACACATTCAACACTAACACTACTAGCAGTGGCTCCGGTATAATTAAATAAATATTCGTTTAATTAAGATCACTTGGATATTTCATCATCAGCTAAACGTGTCATTTATTTTACCGACACCTGATAACTATTAACATGTACAGAGACATTCATAACTTGGTGAATTTTGAGAAAATGGCTTTCACTTGGCAAATCATCCATCTTCTTGTTTCCCCTACCTTTATTTTCCAGTCTTCTACCTTCAGGATCTATTCTTTTAACACTTTTCGATGACAAATATCTTGGCAAATTTGGAAAAAATAATTGGACATGCATCAGGAAGAAGCTCATTAGGTTTAGGTGGTAGTATAGATACGTTGCCATTACTATCACAAATTGTATATCCCGTTGAAAAACTTTCGTCTGTGGAATGTCTTATGCACACGACTGAATCCTTATCAGGTTCTCCAATTATACCCTTTAAAGTGACAAACCCATTTTTTAAAATTCCTCGTCTGAAGCATCAAAACCTTATTTTTTATGCTATAGTTGCTACGATACGAATTCAGTCTGCACCTTCACAAATAACAATGTTATTGATTTAACGTCCCAGTAACTACATTTACGTTTTTGGGAGACGCCGATATGACAGAACTGTGTCCCGTAGGAATAATTTAACGTGCAATAAATCTACCAACATGAGCCTGACAAATTTGAGCACCTTCAAATACTACCCGACTGAGCCAGGATTGAGTCTGCCAAGCTACACAGCCTGGTTGCGCCTCCACATACACTTACCGTTTTTCGTAATAGCTTCTACGAACTGTATGCTTATTCAATCACTTACCTCATTATATATACTCGAACATATCCGTGAAAAGTAAAACGGAACACAAGACTAAATTCACCACACATTAACTTACACGGATAGCACCCGCGCTTTCACCTTGGCCTCCGCTGCACGTTGCCAAACTTACATGACCCGGTTTGTAACTGTAGTTGGCTATTTTCCACGTAGTAAAGAATACACGATTATGGTTAGACGATTAGTATGAGCTACGCAAGCAGTAGTGGCGATTGGGAATTAAAAGTGCGGGGAGAAGAAATATACACACAACAAACATTACCCGGGTTTGTAGAAAATAGCGGACGGGGGCGGGGATGGAGGATTATATACATCAAAAGTGAAGAAACGAACTACAGAATGGAAATATTTTTTGATGCTCTATGAGCGAATTTTAAGAGGTAAAGACTGACAGTTCACCAATTTAAATGCGGTAATAATAGTTTTTTTTAAGATTTTGTTCCAATATACAGAATAAAACTTTCACCAAAGGAAAAATATTACGCATTTATTACAATTAAATGGAAGTACGGCGTGAATATACAATTAAAATAATTTAGTATTTGACTTCACACTAAGAAACTAACAGACACTAAAGAGACTGCCCTGTTACCCTTACAGCATGTGCAAAGCCTCAACTACTTGCTGTGGCACTATACAAATCGGTTAGCCGGGACGAACGACATTTTGTGCGTATGTCCGCTAGTAATTTTTTAAAGAAACTAGAGAAAATAAAGGAAAGACATAGCTTATAAGACAACCGGGCTTGTACAAATTGCTTTTTTGAAATAATTCATATAATTTCTAGTTTCAGAAGGCAAAAATGCGAATAAAAATGTAATATGTTCTCCAAAAATGCGGAGGGGCACTGCCTCCAACCTCACCCCCCTAATCACCGCTACTGTACTCAACGCCGGGACGCAGCTACTAAGTTGCTGCAGAAAACAACAAGCCAGCTAGAATATAATATATAGAGTGGCTATTACGCTGTCATATTTGAAGAAAGTTGAACTGGCGCCTGCCATGACTTAAGGGGGTAGGTATGCAAAATTGCACTTCACTAAAAAGAATTATTGTAACTCCCAGAGTTTTAAAGATAATGTTTTAGAATTTGATGTACTTGATCATCAGTGTTCTAGGCATATGTGTGCTAAATTTCGTGGTGATCACTTAAATGGTTCCTATGCTAGGAATATTTGAACTTACTGAAACATGTACCCTGTTTAGAAAACTATCAAATTCTAAGTTACAAAATTTGGCACATATCACCTAAAGAATAATTTGAAGATATATGTGGAACAAATGTTTGATATCTTATTTACTTTTATTTTTAGAGCAATTTAAAATTGACGGACTAAATTGGGCGAAAATATAGTGACTTGTTACCCCAAAAGATCAAAAATATTTTCTTTAAAATAATGTTTTTCGTTCAGGAAGTAGTTTTTAATAATGGTTTGTAGCAGCATGTATTAGGAAAAGTACACTAAACTTACAAAAATTTGAGTTACGGAAGACCTGAATCAAAGATTTGAGATTGCTTATATTATCAGAGTAGAGAGGGGTCCACTTATTCAATACCATAAGGTTGTATATAAATACTTCAGATATGGTAACATATCCCAACCCAATGTCTTTAGTATATCCCCATAAATCTTTTCAATTCCAGCCGCTTTTCTAGTTTTCAACTTTTGTATCTTATCGTAAATGACATTGTAATCACAAGTAAATTTCAATACTTCTTTAGCATTAGTCACCTCCTCTATCTGGACATTATACTAGTAACCAACAATCTTTACATACTGATGACTGAATACTACTGCCTTTTGAAGATCCTCACATACCACTACCCTTGTTCATTAATTATTCCTGGAATGTCCCTCTTGTAACATGTTTCTGCCTTAAAATACCTGTACATACACTTTTTCACTAAAATGTGTATGGCTGCCAATTATGCTTGCCATCATGTTACCTTTAGCTGCCTTCTTTGCTAGATTCAATTTCCTAGTACGTTCTTTCAATTTCTCCTTACTTCCACAATACCTAACTCTATTTCTTTCCAGTCTGCACCCCCTCTTAGTCTCTTTATTTCTCTATTATAATAAGGTGGGTCTTTACCATTCCTTACCACATTTAAAGGCACAAACCTGTTTTCACATTCCTCAACAATTGCTTTAAACCCATCCCAGAGTCTGTTTACATTTTTATTTACCGTTTTCCACCGATCATAGTTACATTTTAGAAACTGCCTCATGCCTGCTTGATCAGCTATATGGTACTGCGCAATAGTCCTACATATAAGACCTTCCTTTCTATCACAATTATTTTTAGCTACTACAAAAACAGCTTCATGATCACTGTTCCGAGGTATCTGTGGAACAGCAGAGGTGAAAGAAGGTGCGCGGGTGAACAGGTCTCAGGCTACGAAATTAAAGTTAATTTAAAATTTAACAAGGTTATATTTTCTTTGCAAAGTCAAGAAATAACAAGCATGGCAGGTACAGAGTAGCAAGGCAACAAAAGTACAATTACAGTATTTACCGGATTTGGGCTTCGAGCCCTGAACTCACAGTTCTTGGGCAATTAGCCCAACTTTACTCCAAAATAAGTTTTAACAGAGGGGCAGAAAACCCCATTCATGCCCAGGAACACTTGCTCCAAATTACACAGAAAAGCCTCCTCGAGGCATACAACACTCAATTTTCAAGAAAGAGCCACTCGCTCTCAAACTTTAAGCCTATCAAAGGCCACACCAAACTCCACCTTCAAGTTGTCCTCTAAGGACATAAACACAGGGGTAAAATACCCAACCTACTGAGGCCTATTAAGTGAGAAAAGGTTAATTACATGGCCTCTAAAATACCAATTTGAGAGGAGGCGATCTGCACTCCTAATACATTTTGTTTAAAACCTAATCTGGCTCTAGGCCGCTAATGCAAGGGCTAATTCCATACTAAAGAGGTGACTTTAGAAAGAAACAATTTACATTACGTTAAGGAAGAATCGGTTGTGAAAAACAAGTTCACCTCAAAACAATATGAGTGGGAGCTCGAGAGGGTTAAGCACTCTCTATCCCAATATGTAGCTTTAAAAGAGAATAGATGCTAAGAGTCTTTACATTTTAGGGAAAAGTTACATGGTGGAAACGCTTCGGACTCGCCCCGAGAGTTAAACTGCTGAGCTAGCAAGAAAAGAAGTTATTAAACGGCCATTACCTTGTTGTTGAACTGCTGCCCGAAGAAAGAGGCGCTTCCCGCCCCCTGCTACGTACTTTACACTTTGAAAGTTGGTACTGAAGTGGCGCAGAGACCCGAAAATCAGCAGTTTATATACTCTCGTGGAAAGTTCGAGGCGTTTCAGAAATGAGAACACCCGCCCACAAAAACTTTATTGGCTAGGGTTAAGCAAGATATTCAAGTTGGAGAAGATACACCTGATTGGTCAGAAATTAATTAAAGAAATTCGGGATTGGCTAAATTCAAAACCAGGGGAAAGAAAGGGGTATACAGCCAACTTAAAACAATAACAGAAAGAAATTTAACAAGGAACAAACTTTTGACATAAAAATTTCTCCAAAAAAACAGTTCTTTCACTTCGCACTAAGGTGCACCATTGTAGTTCTTCAGTAGTGTCCTCTAGAAGAGAAAGTTCACACTTCTTACTACAGGTAAAACAAAAATACATCGAAAACGACCCAGTTCAGAAACTCCAAAATTTCCAAGTAGTGACATCTTCTGAGAAACTTGAAAATTAACACCTTAGATAAAGTTCAGACTTCCTCCAGAAGGGAAGTTTCAACTGGCGCAGTTTGAATTAGCGGCGTGGAGGTGTACCGCCCGGTACAGACCTCCCCCCCCCCAAAAGTCCCTCCAGGGGTGACACATGAAATTGTTTGAAAACAAGGTCCAAGTTATGATGTTGCTACGGAGATTAATTGCAGAAGCATTTATAAAAATTGTCTAAATTTGGTTTGATCCAGGTTCAAAATTCTTGTAGTAAGTGTTGAAGTAATATCTTTATGTTTGTAGAAGTTGAATTCAGGAAAAACTTTAAATTTTTGAAAGAGAAGACAATTTTCTAAGTCCACCAGATATTGCATTAAAATTCAAAAGGGTAATAATTGTTGAACAGGAATGTCCATATAGCTGGATATGTACTTTAAACGTTGATCAGTTTGACGGCCAGACCAGCCGCCGCTGCTTGAGTTCAGAGGAGGCCACTCGGATCCCTCAAGTACCCTGAGATACCGCTCGCCCGCACTATGGGAGGAGTAGTGGTGTTGAAGCACGCCGCGCCCGCGGTGAACATATACAGGCTGCGGGCAAGTAGCAGGTTGTGCGCCGCACATCAGCCTTGGCCGGGAGGAGGGCTCCGGCTCGCCGTGCACATGTCGACCTCGCTGGAGTAGAGGGGGCCCTTCCTCTATCCCAGTCGCGGCACGGCGCCGCGCGGCTGCGGGGGCACTGAAACATTAAAGCTCGACGGCAGAATTTTTGTTGGACCAGAATGATAGTAGGGTACATTCATTGTGGTGAGGTTGAGGGGCCAGCGGCGTGGAGAAATTTATTTCATGTACAAGCCACTGTGTGTAGTGGAGCAGGAGACGGGAGCGTGGTAATGGCCGTGGCAACGACAGGATGGCAGTTTAACGGTTCGGGGAAGGTTTTACAAAAATGCTTACATATAAAACAAAAAAAATATTATAGAAGGGGCAGAAGGCCTTTAAAGTGAAAACTCAAAAAAAATATAACCTTCATATTCCTTTCAAGATTATATGAAGCAAGTTAGCACAGAAATTATACAGGTTTCACCTGCGACAGGTGAACCCTAAATATCCTCTCGGTGGCTGGATTTCTTAATAATAATGTGACCGGCGTAAGGAAATCTAGAATGATACACGGCCCATGAAATCTGGGGGCAAGCTTGCCCGCGGGAACAAAATTTTTGACCATTACCTGGTCGCCTACCTTCAAATTGGTGGGTCTCCGTCCACGATCATATCTTTCCCTAACCTTTTCATGAGACACTTTAAGATTGGCTTTAGCCTTCTACCAAAGATCTTTAATGTTATCTGGGTCTATTGTCTCAGGTAGAATGTCACTCAGAGACCAGAGGTTAGAGAGCGGCGTGTTGGGAACAAACTTGAACATCAAAGAAGCTGGAGTAAACTTGTGAGATTCATGAACCGTCGAATTCAAAGCAAAAGCTAACCAATGCAGGGACGTGTCCCACCTAGAATGATCATCGTGATGATAGGCAATAAGCGCGGACCTGAGATTACGATTAACCCGTTCAGCCAGAGATGGTTGAGGGTAATAAGCAGAAGTAGTTACATGAGAGATGGACAGGTCAAAACAGAATTTACGAAAAAGATTTGATGTGAAAGCCTTAGCATTATCAGACACAATATATTGACACGTACCATAAGAAGCGAAGATAGAATTTAGACAAGTAATGGTGGACTGAACGGTAGCCAGCTTAGTCGGAAATAACCAAGAAAATCTTGTAAAACCATCTACACATACAAGGATGAACTTGTTGGCATTTCCCTTTGACTGGGGGAAGGGTCCTACATAATCAATATACAGGCGTTCCATGGGGCGCGACGCTTGATGAGAAGACAACAGGCCTACCTTGGTGGACATGGTTGGTTTACTAAGCAAACAGGATTTACAAGCCTTTACTAGTTCACGGATTTCACCGTCCATACCCTTCCAGATGAATCTTTCACGAATCTTTTCACGAGTTTTAAAGATACCAAGATGCCCGCCTAATGGGGTCTCATGATAGTACTTGAAGATCATAGGTACAAGAACAGCTGGAACGACAACCTTCATCATCTTGTCATGCCTCGAAGGGCAACATAAAATACCATTCCTCAGTACATAAGGGACGACATGTTCCCCAGAAGAAAGGGTTTCCATTATCGGAGCCAGCGTCGGATCTTCACGTTGGTATTTCTCGATATCCCTAAAGAGCATGGGAGCATCAGTTAAGATGGCATTAACATCAAATAGTATGGACTCGGGAGGTGATGAACTGTCGACCGTTTCATGGTTCTCAACGTCGTTGGAAAACATACGGCTGAGTCCATCAGCGACAACATTTTCGGTACCTCTGATATACCTGACATCGAATTGGAAGGCAGAAATACGGATGGCCCAACGGGCTATACGACCAGTACGACGCGGCCTACCTAAGACCCAGCTTAAGGCTTGATTATCTGTCTCCCGGTCGAATTTGACATGTTCCAGATAGAGACGGAACTTTTTAAAGGCAAATAAGACTGCCAAACCTTCGAGCTCATATATGGAATAATTGGCTTCTTGAGCCGATAGAGTCCTAGATGCATAGGCGATGGGTCGCCTCCCTAGTTCAGTCTCTTGAAGAAGGACTGCAGCTACCGCCGACGACGACGCGTCGTTTTGGACGATGAATTTCTTTGAGAAATCAGGCATAGCAAGGACAGGGGCATTACAGAGAGCTAATTTAAGATCTTCAAAAGCGGCGTGTTGAGAAGGTCCCCACTCGAATTGGAAATTTATTGAACATTTCCGTTGGTAAGTTGTTCCAATCCCTAACTCCCCTTCCTATAAATGAATATTTGCCCCAGTTTGTCCTCTTGAATTCCAATTTTATCTTCATATTGTGATCTTTCCTACTTTTGCTACTGTTTGGTCTGCTTCAATGAGCTGTGATGCTAATTCTATCTTTGTTTGGTTTGCCTGTAGATATCGATGTCTAGTTTCCTTGATCCTGTTAGTGTCAGTTTTACTTTGTCTTGGCAGTTCTTTCTTACTCTGAAAGTCGCATAGATTGGTAAATATTTCTTGAGTACTGAGATGTTTTGTCGTTTTGCTATTTGGTGATCCATAAATGTGATCCCTCTGCCTCGGATGAAGATGAGATCGATAGTGCTAGTTCCATTCGGTGCAATGTATGTAACTTCCTATTTTTTTATTAATCAGATTGTATCCTTCAGCTGCTAAGATTTCCAAGAAGATATCCGTCTTGCTGTTCGGTTTGTCGAGTCTGCAGTTCAGGTCGCCGGTAATTATAACATTTTCTTCCTTTGCTACATATGTTATTGCCCTAATGACTTGTTCCTTCGCGTCATCCATAGCTTTTGCAGGGCTGATATAAATTCCTACGAAATATATGTAGTCTGTTTTCACAACAATTGTATTTTCTTCAATATTGATTTCTTTGATCGCTCCTATTTTATCATTATAGAAGCAGGATACGCCTCCTTCTGGTCTTCCCCGGCTCTTTTGGATTGCTAGTGCATGTTTGCTGTAGTAGTGAGGTATGTCTAAATTTTCTGTGATCATTGTTTCTGTGGTAATTATTACATCTAGTCCGTTCCATAGGTCATCGGGTGTTGTTTCGATTAGTTTCCGTAAGCCTTCTACGTTCCATAGCATGACGTTTATTTCAAGAAAGTTCGTGTCCTTAGTCTTTGCTGGTTCATCTTCTGCACTGATCGACATGTCAAAGTTCGACCCCAACTCGCCTTTCTCGGCGAAAATTGAACCTTCTGACTAGTACTCCTTTTGGCCAGAAACCTGGTGATTTTACTTTGTCGAGTTCCCCGGAAGAGATACCAATTTAAACGACTTATTTATCCCTTTTGTTTCCAGCATTTCACATTGAATGTCGGTGGTTATCCCATTTTTCCTCAGAAAGTTTACGAGAGTTTCTTCTTCCGCGCTGTGGTGAATGCTTCCTACATATAGCCATGCTTGTCCTGAATTTAAGTCGAAGTCCTCATCGGTTCTGGTCCCTCTGATGACTGGTCCATCTTTTCGATGTCTAGTTCCTTCTCTTTGGTGTTTGTCTTTAGGTGTTTCGGTCCTTTCAGATTCCTTAATTTGTATTGGGTTCCCATGTGTTTCAGTTCTTTCATATTCCTTAATTTGTATGGGATTCTGAATGGCTGTTGAATGTGTGTTCATTGTGTCTTCGCTTGTTGTTGAAGTTGAAGTTTGAGAGACTGCTCTGGCATAATTTAGTAGTTTCCTGTTGCTTTCGAGATAGTCCACTTGTTGGAGTTGTGCTTCTAGGACGAGAGTCATTTTAGTCATGAGCATGTTACCCATCTCGTCGATCTTTTTCTTCAGCTCCTCACATGACTTCTTATTTTCTGAGATAGCTTCCTTTATTTCTTCATCAGTTTCCCTTCCCTGTGGAAAGGTGAGTACTAATTTACATTTCTCACATAGCCAAAGGAGTTTGCAGTTTTTCCGCTTTAAAATCTCGAATTCTCCCGTTGTCAATCCGGCTGCACACGCCGTCACACTGAATCGATATTTGATCGTCTCTAACTTCTCGGTCACAGCGTTGCCTACGAGATATACAAGGCCGGGAAGTGTGCGCTAGTTCTGAGCATAAAAAGCGTCCACAACCAGGTTCGTAGTACCGCCGCCAGATGTCTCGACATCTTGCTATAGTTTTCATGTGCTGTAGTGTATTAACATATGGAGAAAAGTGTTTTTAATACGTTTACTTACAGATTTCACTTACCGTTAGTGTTCAAATGAACTCGAAGTAAATTTCATATACTCTATAAAATATGGTATATCGTACTGTAAGTCCAATTCGTAAAAAAAAGGGAGAATAATTGGAGTTTTCAATCATTTCCAGCCGATCCAGTTTTAAAGGAGAAGTGGATGATTGCTACATCCGGACGGGCGTAAGGGGGGCAAATTAGGTTCGCTTTGGTCGCCTGGGACGTCATCCAGAGTCTGTAATTTACATTTTAAATATTGAGGCTTCAGATTAAGGGTTACAGATTCATTAGATCACTTCACTGCTTCCGACTACCGCATCAAAAGACACCAATTAGGCCTATGTTGGCTTTTCGAATCGAAGAAAACTAGAATAAGACTCCTCATTAAAGATCCCCCTGTGGGTGGGGGCGGTAGAATAACACCCACGCTATCCACAGCATATCGTAAGAGGCGACTAAAAGGGGCCCCAGAGGCTCTGAACTTTGGAGCGTGGGTTAGCGACCACGGGAACCTTAGCTGAATCCTGGCATTGCTTCCACTTACTTGTGCTAGGCTCCTCACTTTCATCTATCCTATCCGACTCCTCTTGGTCAACTCTTGTTTTCTTCAACCCCCACGGTATTGGGTTCCCCAGGCCTAGGGATCCTTTCATTTTCACGTGGTCCTTGTCTTCCTTTGGCCGATATCTTCACTTTTTGAAGTGTCGGATCTGTTCATTTTTTCCCCTCAGATTAGTGTTATATAGGCCGGTTGCCCAGTTGTACTTCCCCTTAAAACAATAATCACCACCACCTCCACCAACACCATCTCGTTGATGGAAACCTCCATTACGAAGCCATGAATTTTACATGCGTGGAGTAAACGTTAAGATCCCTTATCATAGATGAAATGGCTATCAAGCCCAGAGTACACTATGATCGTAATCATGATCAGCAACAGTTCTGGAAATAGGCCTACTTGATGAGACGCTCGAAGGTAAGCTAACTAATCAATTCGCGATTATTCTATTTTCTTTCAGATGTACTAGTTTTAATAGGCCTAAAATATCTGGAAGTTTTTTGCTATTGGTTTTATGTCGCACCGACACAGATAAGTCTTATGGCGACGATGGGATAGGAAAGGGCTAGGAGTGTGAAGGAATCGGCCGTGGCCTTAATTAAGGTACAGCCACAGCATTTACCTGGTGTGAAAATGGAAAACCACGGAAAACCATCTTCAGGGCTGCCGACAGTTGGATTCGAACCCACTATCTCCCCAATGCAAGCTCACAGCTGCGCGCTCCTAACCGCATCTTAGATGCTATTGATATGAAGAATGACACCATACCTTTTCAGAAAACCTGTCACTCGGGAGTTGTCTTCCTTGGCCATGATATGTGGTTATCTCGTTCGAGTTGCGGAAGAAAATTCCAACTGTCAATCATGCTTGGGACAGATATCTTCGGCCACTACTGACAGTCCATTGATGTGCCTCATTAGGATGAAAGATCGTAGAGTATTACGCTACCCCTCAAAAGAATTTGTTTACTTCCTGGAAAATATGTTGAATTTTACGCGTCATTCATTACGTTATCTGGGAAATACGAATTTAGTTTAAAAACTTCACGTTTTTTTGGTCCAAAGTTCATTCAGGCATTCAAATTTGACGAGTGTGATCAGAGTACTGACTGCAACTCTCATTACAAAACTTTTAAAACCAATACTCGACAATGAAGCTCATACAATTAATTACAGATGCTCATGACTTGCAAAAGAACTTCAGGACAAAGCCTTTAAGTTGGAAGATCTTAAAAATGTGAGTGATTACGAGCAGTGGTCATGGTAAGTCATTTTTAATGTATTACTTTTATTAATTATCACACTTGACTTCGCCTAAAATAATTCCAAATACCACTTAAATTTGCCTTACTTTACATCCAACCACTCGAAATCACATTACGTGGTCCTAACATTATTTGTAGATTTTTTACGTCTTTAGAAACCAACATGTACTATTAATTGAATGTATTTCGCGCGAGCAGCATACCAAGATGTCGAGACCTCTAGCGTACGTTCGTAAAACTACTTGCGACCCGCATTTCTATCGGTCCACTTCCCGGCCTTGTATATCTCGTAGGCACTGCCTGCTCGATCTGCATCCGATGGCTGCTTATACTGCCTGCTCATTCCATACTCAAACGTGTAACACGCCTTACAAACAATCTGCCGCTAGATGGCAGCACCAGACGTACCCATTTACCGCGTGAATACAACTAGATAAGCATACCAGCAAAATTTAAAATCTGAAAGTAAGAGAAAAATTAAAGAATTTTACGTATAAAGTGGTGTTCTAGAGAGTTATAGCTTCAGCACTCTTCGAGAAAGAGGTTTCGACGAACAAGAAAACCTGGAAACTTTGTCTGTATGGTACTTCACTACATTACTAAGTAGAGGTTTCACGACTTTGGCCACCACAGTTTCTGACACAAGTTCCTGGTGCTTATTGTTACTAAAACACTTTAAAAACTTACATTGGCACAAAGAAGGTAGAACATAGTTTTTTTATAGTCTGGAGCAGACTTGCAGATTTCTTGCAGTACGGTAGAGCCGCCTCAACAAATTTCTGAAGCCCCATAATTAGGCCAATAAATCGTTGCTAGGGATAGCTCAGCTATCAATGGGGATGCATTAAATGAGGTAGAAACGTTATTCAAGCACGTGCTGCATTCTGTTTTTTCTTCTATTACACGCACTAAATAACCGCACGCTAATCCCTGGTAAGCAGTTTCCGAAGTGACACACACTGACTCAGGGGGCTCACGAAAATCTTCCAGTAAATCAAGTACATACTCAGGGAATAATAATAATAATAATAATAATAATAATAATAATAATAATAATAATAATAATAATAATAGACGGCCTATTAGGTGACTTGCATATCTGTGAAGATGAAAGCCCTACCGAGGATGATTTCTAATGCTGAAGATGCCACACACCCCCAGCCCCCGAGCCAATGGAATTAACCAATTAACTATATAGTCCCTACTTGCGTAAATAATAATAGTAATATAAAGAGCAGTATATTGACACGATTTTATACTGCTAGCAAAAGACTCGTAATGGAATCTTAATCTGCTTACCCTCCAGGGTTGGCTTTTCCCTCAGCGAAGGATCCCACCTCTACCGCCTCAAGGGCAGTGTCCTGGAACTTCAGACTCTGGGTCGGGGGATGAAACTGGGGAGGATGACCAGTACCTCGCCCAGGCGGCCTCACCTGCTATGCTGAACAGGGGCTTTGCGGGGATGGGAAGATTGGAAGGGATAGACAAGGTAGGGTGAAGGAAGCTCCCGGCATTTGCCTGGAGGAGAAGTGGGAAACCACGGAAAACCATTTCCAGGATGGCTGAGGTGGGAATCGACCCCACCTCTACTCAGTTGACCTCCCGAGGCTGAGTGGACCCTGTGGCTGCACCAGCGTGAATCACAGAACTTTAATTGTACTTCTTGGACCTCTTTGGGAGGAGCTAGTGTGTTTTGTTTCTGTGTGTAATCTCCTTTGTAATAAAAACCTGTATATTTTTGAAGATCTGTTCACATAGTATGGGACGGAATAATAAAGTATAGTTTATAGAAAAAGGATAAAGGGGATATCTGATAACTGCTTAATCGTAGGATATATGACAGACCCCGTTCCAGCCCTCGTGCTACTTTTTAAATTTCGTAGCAGAGTCGGGAATCGAACCCGGGCCTCCGGCGTTAGCAGCTAATCACACTAACCACTACACCACAGAGGCGGACAATGGAATCTATGACAGCGTATTATTCTGTTTTGTACCTTCACATTAACAGTACAATGTCCCCAGATATTATATTACTTAGTATGTAATACTTCAAACCTTACGCCTACCATTTTCTGCAATGGTGTTTGAAGAGCTCTTGTTAGACGTCTCTGTGCTTGAATCCCTTCTCTTAATCATCGCTGAAATTAGCGGTTGTTTATAAGCTGGATAATCAGGGAAAGGGCTGGGTACAGATCCTGTTTTTAATTTTCGCGTTTTGCTGGTCACTTTGAAATCGTCATTTACGAAATGTAGACTGCAAACCACGGAATAATCAGAAGGAATCCATTTACTTCCCTTGCTGTTTCCTTCCCTGGATATAATACTTAACCACTTTCGACGCAGTTGTGTACTTGAAGGTATATCATGGAATGAAATATCACGGCATTCTGGTTTCCCTTTCTTTGATTTGCAGAAAGGCACGCAGCAGTACACCATTTTCACTGAAAACAAGTACAGCCTATCCTATTTCCCGCTATTTCATTCCGACAGGTTTGGAGCCGGTTGGTGCTGCCACCTGCTGTGGGTATTTGTAAATGGAGTGTTTCATTTAGTGCCATGTTAAAATGTTGTAATGAGCAGGCAGTATAAGCAGCCATCGGATGCAGATTGAGCAGGCAGTGCTCGTAGGCAACGGTCACAGGCACCGCAGAAAGATGTTTTATTATACAGCAATACTACAAATGGCGCGGAGTTAAACGTAGTGAACTTTTAAGGTGTGATAAGTGTTAAAATTGATAGTTTTATCGTCAACCTAAGAGTGAAAGTGTTATAGTTTCAAAGTGAAATCTGTGCTAATCCGTATAAGATAATTATTCGTGTGATCTTGTGCCTCTAATTTAAATACTAAGCGATAATAGTGTGCACGTGCATCCTAACCAAGAATTATAAACATTGTTCAGTGTAGCCAACTGCTGTGCATTAGGGGTGAGAATCTATGTAGTTCTACTAATCACAGAATAAACAGTGCGGAAGTAAGTGCATAGTCAAGCGAGTGAGTGCGCCATCTTTGTTCCAAGCGTTGTAGCTCTACTAATCACAGAATAAACAGTGCGGAAGTAAGTGCATAGTCAAGCGAGTGAGTGCGCCATCTTTGTTCCAAGCGTTGTAAGAGTAAAGAACAGCAATGCTAACGGATACAGAAATCAGAGGGGTTGAAATGGGTGATGTTTGTAATATCTGTACGGAGGTTGTGAGAGAGAACGAAAAAGCAGTTGAATGCGAACGTTGCAGAATTTGGCAACACGCTGACTGTATAAAGCTAAATAAAGGTGAATACGATATTATTAAAAGGCGAACCTGCAAGTTGACATGGCTATGTGTCGCATGTAAATCGACTGTTCTGAAAATCCAAACGACAGCCGAACCAGACAATGAAGCCATAGCCAACCTAACTTTGAAAGTAGATGCAATTCTCAAGTTTCTGGAATCGAATCTACAGGAAAAATTCAAAGAGGAAATTAAAAGAGCAATGGAAGATGAAAATAGGACGCTCAAGAGGGAGACTGTAATAAGGAATGTAACGGAACGACGCACAGACCTGTCGGCGAAAGAAAGAAAAGAAACAGAACCTGGCAGCATCATCATCCAAAGACCAAGAAGCTCTAGCGAGGGAGACCGTCCAGCACAACATATACAAATGGAAACACAACAAACCGGCAGCATGGGAGTGAGAATGGAAGAGAAAGAGGTAGAAGTAGGTTATGATGGCCCTTGGAAAACGCAGCGTAGCCGTAGACGGCATACACAATTAACGGGAACCACGGAAGAAGGGCGGACAAAACAGGGAAGCCAACTCCAGAGACCCGGGCCTCATGAGAAAAGGGAGCTATTGCGTGGCAGTAAGCAAGGAGAGAGCAAGATCAAAGCAGCTGAGGGCAAGGGCTGGTTATACATCGGAAGGCTCAATGCTGACACAACGAACGAGGACCTCGAGGAATACCTAAAAGAAAGCGGAATAAGTGACATCGACTGTCAACTAGTGAGCTCCAGACCTTCTAGTCGAGCATTCAAAATTGGCGTGCCCCTGAAAGACCTCGAGAAGGTATATAACAGCAAGTTCTGGCCGGAAAATGTAATCTGTCGTACTTTTCGTGCCCCTTGGAGATTTAGGGGAAGAGACGAACAAAACCGTCAAATGCCTGTCGTGGAATATTGAGGGTCTAGTAAATGCCAGGAATATGATGCCTAAAGACATACTCGTAGATTACGACCTAGTTATTTTAGTGGAGACATTTTTGACAAAGGAGTGGTGTCCAAATAACGTGTATGCAGCGCATGTTCTTGCTATACAAGGAGAGAAAGGCAGACCGAAAGGCGGCATAACATGCTTGGTGAGTCCGAGACTAGCCCCGATCAGGACGATATATAATACTGACAATGTATTGGCAGTGAGAACAAACTCATGTGTAATTATAGGAGCATACTTCCAACCAGAATGCAAAGAGGAAGAAATAATAGACGACATAGGCACAACGCTAGCTAAAATTCACAGTAGTGAGACAGTTATACTAGCAGGAGACTTGAACTGTCGGGTGGACCGAGTTAACAGGAAAACAGACAGTATACTCAGTTTTATACAAGGGAAAGGGCTGTCCCTTGTAAATGATCCTCACCGCATGACGTATATATGCAGCAATGGGAGCAGCACAATAGACCTTGTTTTTACAAACATGAAAACGTGCACAATAACAGGCGGCAGAGTAAGGGATGATGTGGTCATCAGAAAACATTTACCAGTAGAAATCACACTCTGTGTAGAACGAATGTCACCGAAGAAGACCGAAGCCAGAAATCCATACTCTAGGAAACTAAATCAAGAGATTCTTAAAAAGGCACGCGAAGACATAAATCCCACAGATGGGCGAGATCTGAATCAGATACTGGACTATCTTGAGAGCATTATCAAAATAGCTGCCGAACGACCATTAGTTAACCCCAGACGTGCAAAGCCATGGTTTAATAAGCTATGCTACAAAGCCCGTAAGGAAGCGCTCCAAGCGCTGCACATATTCGGAAAATCCCAGTCTCAGTCTGATCTACAGGAATATACAAAGAAAAATAGAGAATACAAAACCATATTGAGAGCTACAAGGAAAGATTTTCTGCTGGATGAAGAAAGGAAGCTAATAGAAGAAGCCAAGGCACATCCATATAAAGCCCTGAAAGAAAAACAACCTCAATTCCCCAGGGATATACCCATGGACATCTGGGAAGCGCATTTCAAAGATGTGCTACAGAAGGAAGAAACACGACCGGCACCAGTTGAAGATCACAAGAGCAACGTAAACGTAGAACTGTTTACTGCAAAGGAAGTCGAAACAGCCTTAAAAAATCTGAAGAAGAAAAAAGCATGCGGCCCTGACCAGATTTTCAACGAACACATAACAGAGAGCACAAATGTACTGACAGAAGACTGGACACACTTGCTTAATAACTGCCTACTAGAGTGCAACGTGCCAGACAAGTGGAGAAGCTCATTACTAAAGGTGTTATACAAGGGAAAAGGAGACATAGGTGACCCTAACTCATATAGGGGCATTGCTTTAGAATGTGCAGGCTTTAAAATACTGACAAGATTATTGACGGAAAGACTATCAGACTTAGTGGACAAAAGATTACCTGAGGAACAACTGGGTTTCCGGAAGGGTCGTTCAACAATCGACGGCATAAAATGCCTACAAAATGATATCGAGAGATCATTGAGACTGAAAGGTGGCAAATTACATGCCATATTTATTGACTATTGCAAGGCCTTCGACCTGGTGAGCAGAAAGCTTATAATAGAGAAGCTAGAATCCCTAATTGGACCTCAAAACTACATATCAAGGCTTATAAGGAGTATTCTTGCGAACAACGTGGTCCAGATCGACGACAACAGATCCGTATCCAGCGTGTTAGAACAAACGAACGGTATATTGCAGGGCGACCCACTAAGCCCCCTACTGTTCAACATAGCTGTCTTGGATGTAGTACAAGTAGTTAGCATGAACAACGTCGCGATCTATATGTATGCGGACGACATGGTTCTAACTTCGGAATCGATTGAGCAGTTACAAGTAGCCTTCGACAAATTACTGAAATGGTCTAAAGAGAATGGGCTAAGGATGAATAAAGTGAAAACGGTCATGATGACCTTCAGAAAGGGAGGAAGACTAGCTGCAAACCAAGTTATTACATTAGAAGGGTCAAACCTGCAAATAGTGAACAATTTCAAGTATCTGGGTCTGACATTCCAAACCCATGGCGATGTCTTCTCCATACATATAAAGGAGAAGGTAGCGTCTGCAGTGGCCGCAATGAGCGAAGTGAAGAATATCAGTAAACTTTCGCTCAAAACGGCTATGGACCTATTTAAGCTGAAAGTGACACCCGTCTTGACGTATGCTCTGGAATGTATATGGGACCACCTGAAGAAGAAAGACCTGAAATTATTAGAAAGTGTCAAAGCAAGGTATCTGAAAAAGGCTATGAATCTTTCAAAATTCACCCCTTCCCGCCTGGTGTATGTTCTGGCTCGGCAGGAATACTACATGGAAGAACTTCGCATGCAGTTGCATCTGCCATCTACTGAGGCCTATCAACAATTATTACACGAGCTGCAAGAGAAACGGAAGGAAATATGGGGCGATTTCTATGCGACCGAAGCAATGATGTCAACTGACTGGATGGACTCGAACTACGAGCTTCGACATATAGTTACCCGTCTTGCAGTACATGGGTTTCACCATAGAGTGTGCAGCATGAAGAAGTTCCACGTCCCGGATATACAGTGTCTGTGTGAACTATGCGGTCGGCCATGTGACAGATATCACGTACTGTGGTGTAATCGACGCGGCTTCTCTCTAAGAAAGTTCTGTGAAAATTAACTACTCCATGCACATTGTGCGAAATTCTATACTAATAATAATTATTCCTTGGTATGTCTGTCATGTTTCGGTTCACGTCCTTCTTATGTTTTTCAAGATGTCTTCCTCTTATGTCTGGAGATACTACTGTTTTACTGTAATATAGATAACTTGTCAATAAGATTCCTTGCGAATAATACTTCTACACGTTCTTCGTATAATTTAAGTCTCTGTAATAAGTTTCTAAGTGATTTTACCTCTGTATTATATCTTCTATCTGGTCCAACTTCACGGCTCTCTGACTTACGACTTGTTCATCACTGCCGAGACCTTGGTGCTGATTACTGCCTCCCATTTGTTTATTTATTTATATTTATACAGATATTTATGGTGTTTTATAAATCCCGTAAGAATATCGAGTGGGCGAAAATCACAAGGAGTCCATTACAACATTTCATAAAGAAGGAGAAGAAGAATAAGAAGTGCTTGATTGAGCCCACATCAACTTCAAGAACAAGCGAGAACCAAGAAGTGCTTGAAATGAAGAGGGTTGGGTGCTGTTTGCTCGCCTTGCTCGTAACAGTTTTTAGTACAGTACCGTGCGGCTTGTCTTACAACCACTATTTCTTGTTATAACGATCCTAAAGCAAGAACCAAGAAGTGCTTGAAATGAAGAGGGTTGGATGCTGTTTGCTCGCCTTGCTCGTAACAGTTTTTAGTACAGTACCGTGCGGCTTGTCTTACAACCACTATTTCTTGTTATAACGATCCTTCCTTGTCTATCGAATGGTTTATTTCTACAAGGACATCTTAATATCTTGTTAAACCGAATTGGAGGCTTCTCTGTTTACCTTCTTTCGATACTCTTCGTGGCGTTGGATTTACATTTTGTGACCAAGGATGTTCGTGTATTATAGTTCGATTGAAGTCTTCAGTTTAAGGTTTTGTACATTTTAATATTAGGCATAATGCAGAATACGACAGATATTGCGGGCTCCAGTAAAGAAGTACGGGACTGGAAATAATAATAGTGCTGAACACGTGATTAATTTTCAGTGCAATATTATTATTTCCAGTCCGCTAGTTCTTTAACCATCACCGTATTGCGAAGTGATCGAATTACTGTTATGTTACCTCATTCCGAATATAACTGTGGATAGCCTTTTTTTTTTTTTAGAAATATTTACTAATCCTAGAACTTTGCATGAAGTTGATTTTCATGTGGCTTTGTAGGTAGATGTTATCCGTGTTACTTCATCAGCTTTTTGTACATCCTCTACGAGAAAGTGCACTTATTTTTACTTTGAAATATGACAGAACATTTAAGTGCAGAATTAGAAATTTTCCTCTTTATGCTTCAAATGAAAGCTGCCTGCAGTAGACAAATAAATAAAACAAAGATTTATTGCAGCCAATGGCAAATTGTGTAAAGCAATAATACAATGTCACAGTAGTATAATAATTAAATTACACAAATTAATGCTCGTCTGAAAAAAATCCTTCCATGATTCTCGCTGAAGTCTGCAGGACAAAGCATGACATCGATCACAAGGGTTTCCACAGCGATCATACACACAATTCGGACCAGGCTGATGGAACTGCTTCATTATACACAGTTTATAGTGAAAACCATGTACGGCGAACCAAGTGATTAGGTGTCTTAGGTCATACTCTTTTCGCATCCGGTCTTTATAGACCATTGCATCAGTAGCATAAAAGTCTCTCCATATGCTATTCTTTTTAAATTTTAGTTCATTCAGTAATTGATCATATCCTTGTATGGACGGAAGAGGCATTTATAGCCGAAGATCCTCTATGTAGAACAGTTCCCTTAACTCATAAACCATACGTGAAAGGGTGTATTTAGAAACACACAGAATCTTCTTCAAGAAAGTTGCCATAACTTTTTCCATTCATGCTAAGTGTTACTTTAAATGATTCCATACAATTTCAAGGCCGTAAGCTATAACGGGCATTACCTTCAGTTGAAACAATTCCAGAGCTGTCTTTAGTGATAGCCTGTGTGGGAACCGGATGTTATTCATCTTTATTGCTGCGTTTACTTTTTCCCTAATATGCAGCATAAAATCCTTGCCAGAAAACTGTAATGTCATGCCCAGGTATTTGAAGCTGTTCACACTTCGCAGGGGACCATTCCTTGCGCTGAAAGTTGTTGACCTTCCACCCTTCCTAAATGTCATAGAAACTGTCTTTTCTTCGTTTAAACGAAGCCCATTCCTTTCCGCCCATGTCATCATTAGGTTAAAAGCTGCTTGTAGCTCTTGTTCTGAACTCGAAGCCAAAACTATATCATCTGCATACATATACAGAATTACTCTGAAAATGAAAACCTACAGCCTGTTTTCCAGTCTGACCGGGTCAGGGATGTAATGAATGAACCAGATATAGGCTATTATTACAATGGGGTCGCCACTCCCAAGGTGATATTAATGACTGATAAATGCTATGAAATGATAATGGAGAGTGTTGCTGGAATGAAAGATGACAGGGAAAACCGGAGTACCCGGAGAAAAACCTGTCCCGCCTCCGCTTTGTCCAGCACAAATCTCACATGGAGTGACCGGGATTTGAACCATGGTATCTAGGAGTGAGAGGCCGACGTGCTGCCGGCTGAGCCACGGAGGCTCTACAGAATTAATCTATCTGAAAAAATTTAAATGGGCTCAACGGATCACCCTGTAATACGCCAGTGGTTTGTTCTGTAGGATTAGATGTTGTTATTTCGTCATTTATCACTATGCAATCTGTTAATCTTCCTTTCCGAAATCCAAACTGTGCCTCCGGAAGTCTGTCAGATGATTAACCAGGAGCTTTGATAAGGTCTTAAACATGGTGCACTCAAGGGCAATACCTCTATAGGCATTTGGGTCATTCGATTTTACCTTGTCCTATATACCATATTTATACGAATAATCCCCGCACCCTAATTTTAGGAAGGCTCATTTTGAAAAAATTAAATGCCATGATTGACGCAAATAAAACCTGCACCCCAATTTCGTGCCTCAATTTTTTTTTTAAATACGGTATATCATTCTGACCGTAGATCTTCTCCAACGATTAGGGATCGTTGCCTGTTGAAGGCATACATTAAAAATAGAAGTGATAGCTTGTTTAAGCACTGGAAGAGCACTTTTCAGGTGTTCACTGTAAATGAGATCAGGGCCAGAGACTTTATTGTCTTTAGTACTGTTAATTACTGCCACCAACTCTTCAACTGTAAAAAGTTCAAGGTCCACTTCAAATCGATAATGGCTTTCCTTTTTCTCTAACAGGCACGTTCCTTTCTCTTGTAGGACAGTACTAAGATGGTTCTCCCAAATTTCCATAGGAATGTTACAAGGATATTTGGGTCGCCTAGGATTTAGAGCTTTGTATGGATCTCGTTCTGCTTCCTCAAGCAGACGTTTCTCTTTTTGTTCTGGTATAATTCTTTTGTCTCTTCTATGATAGATCTGTATTCTTTCCTCATTTGAGAATAAACCTGTAAATGTTCGTCATTTAGAGAGTTTAGTGCTAAATGTAGAGCATCTAGTGTAGCCCTACGAGCACTGTAGCAGACTTCATTGAACCATGGCTTTGACTTTTTCTATACACCACCGGCAAGGTAGCACTATGTAATAGAAGCTCCAACTTCGACACTGCCTCATCCAAATCGCCTCCTTGACTCGCCTTAAGAACCTCATAACCATCCAACTCATTTATTGCTTCATTCTGTAATTTCCTCAATATCTTAACGGACCATTTATATTAGTATCTTAATAACCTCCGAGTGCCTCTGATCTCTACCATATCCGATAAGAAAGGTTGTTTCCAGTAGTTGGCGTTTCCTTTTGACGTTTGAGATGATTTTTTGACTTTTGGTTATAATTTTTCTCTTGATTCGTGAATACCAAGTCTATGGTGCTGGTACCGTTACATAAGTATGTTTTACCGTCCGCCTTATTTATCAGTGTCAAACCTTCTTCCAAGTAGCTTCAATTGACTTCCACGTTGGTACATCGATGCTGTCATTCTTGTTTTTTACAGCTATGGCAGAGGCAATTTCATCAATAATTTCATCAGAAATAAACTCTGGCTGAAGATATGCACCTATAAACATGCACAGTTTTGTATCTATCACCAAGACATTGTTCGATGTGTACAAAACTCTGAACGGAGCAAATATAGCCTTTAGCAAGCATGTTATACCACCTTTTGGCCTACCCAATGGACCTTGTTTTGCCAATTTGAGGATTGTGTAATGGACAGACGAGGACCATTCTGTAGTCAAGAAAGTTTCTAAACGCTATCAGGTGCTGATTTTGTGATATTTAAATGACCCTCAATACTCCATAATAATACCTTCACTTTGCTGGTATCCATTGTGAATACACAAGTTAGAATCAAAAGGGGCGAAAAGTTATACTGGCTGGCCAAAAGGCCGGATCTTGTGCTTCACCCTTCTATTCAGAAGGTATTCTTAGGTCAAAAGCTTTGTTTCGCTTCGTGTGAAATTCTTCACATTTTACTTCCTTTTCTATGCCTTTACTTTTCAAATACTCCACTATGTCATTAGTAGACGATTCAGGGTTCACAAGACCAATATATGGCCATGCTGTTTTATTAGCTGCTCTGAATTTTCCATTTGAAATTAATGCTATTCCACTCTGTAATCTTCGGTGCAGCCCAGTCCTCATTTCTCTCTCCTTCTCTTTTGTTCCTCTTGTCATATTAGGCTTCTGAGAGAGTTGGGAGAAAAATTCACAATCTATGACACCACTGGACCCTTGTGACATAGCTAATTTTGAGGAGGTTTGCGTCTGTGGCTTTTTGCTAATCCCTTCTTCACCGTCTACATATCGATTACTATCATGTTCATATATTTCATTCAAGAGAGCTGGTGATCTGCTTTGTGTTTTATCCTTTCGTATTCTCTGTACGACTGTTATGAAGCGACGAGCCTCGCCCTGCTTCTCTTTCTCTATCTTCTCAGCATCTAGATCATTAATCACTCGTGTCTCAAAATCTTGCTCTATTGTGGCAGTCTCCTTCATAAAAACTGGATCGGTTATACATTTTTTAACTTCCACCGGGATCGTTGATTTTATTTCTTCACTTATTTTCTTCACTTTGCATTAATTCCATCATTTAATCTCTCTGTCAAAATCTCCAGGTGGTTCCGTTTGGATTGCACTTTCTTTAGGACGATAGGTTTGCATTCCACACATAACGAAGTAAGTATGCAATGTCTCCTTTTAATATGTTCTCAAGGAGGCAGGTTTTGTAATGTATAAAGGACAATTCAGCAGTGTAAAGTTACTTTGAAACTTATGTTCTTCCATAAGCCTCCAAACATCTCTTCACCTTGCAGTCCAGTCTCACAGAATTGCATTTCTTTCTTATTTATTTATACATAGATATGCATTATCAACTGTTATGCCTATTTTGTAACTCCAGTCCCGTTCATGCAACATTAGTGCCATAGCTACCACTTGCATCGCCAACATCTATGCGTGGTATGACTGTCTTACGTTTATTTCTCGCAGACGACTCGCCGATGACATGATGAGCGAAGCACAAGGCTGCCAGCCTCTCCACTTATGAATTAGAGAAAAGCCCCTAGGTTAGAGTCGCGGAGTGGCTTTAGGCCTCTAGTTACCTGAGCAAATACCATTGATCTGCATTGGTTAGGATAGGGCTGGACAAGACAATTGGTCTGGATTGGTTAGGGTAGTGAGCCCTGTACCAAAATGACTTTTTTTCCTCGCCTTACTACACCAGTTCATTGTATGTAGGTTAGTGGTGAGGAAATGAAATACCTTCGTGATAGTTCTGAAAAGCTGTATTAATTAAGAACGATAGTAGCAAAGCCTACTAAGTTTTTCTCAGTGGATAGTGCTTCCAGATCAAGACAGCAGTGCATCTGTCCATTGTTGATACCCACGAACCTGCTACGCAGGCGTAGCAGGGGGAGAGGTGATACTCCCACGTGGCGCGTCCCAGGTGGCGGATAGGGGGGTCCTAACCGGCTTGCCGGCAGATTTGAGGGAAATAAAATACCTCTCGCGGACCAAACACACACCCCCTGTGGGTGGGGGAGGCTGACGAATAATACACCCACGGTATCCCCTGCCTGTCGTGAGAGGCGATAAAAAGGGGCAACCAAGGGATGATTGAATTAGAACCATGAAACTACTTTTGATTCCTACCATCATGCGGGGAACACCATGGGTTGCCTGTACTTGCGATTTGTACCACTATGTTCGGTACGAAATGGGTTTTGTGTTTAGTAGTAGTCATGAGCGTGGCCTGGGGGTTTCCAGTACCCGTGCGTCGTACCCATGTGAGCACCACCGCGGGTCTGGGCGTAGCCTGTGAGTTGTACCACTATATGAGCGACGCCGTGGGGCTGCGTTGCCTTTGATTAGTATCCACTCTGTGAGGAACACCACGGGGCCCGTGGGACCGGCATCCGTGCCTAGTACACCTAGGTGAGGAAACTCATTGGTTTGCGTTGGCTATGAGTGGTGCCATTGTGTGAGAAACACCATAGGTCTGCGTTACCTTGTACGAAGTACAATACTTGTGAGTAGTACCGTCTTGTGTGGAACACCGTGAGTTTCGCTACTTTTGATTAGTACCCCAACATGTCAATACCATGGTTCTATTTTACTCGCGACATGTACCTTTCTGTGGGGCCTTAGACATGGATTTTGCACCCCTTTCGACATCAAGCATCATCGTGCTTTATGAGTGGTCCCTTGGTCAGTAATCAGTTATGTATGATCTTTGAGTCTGATCCACTATATATTGGTTGTTTGTTTCCTTTTTTTTGTTGGGTTCATGTCCATTCATTCTTCATGACTACATTATTATTATTTTTTGGTCAGTGGATGAATTTGACATTTTTGTTCTTTCATTTCGTACTATTAGGGGCCGATGACCTCGATGTTAGGCCCCTTTAAACAACAAGCATCATCATCATCATTGTTGATACAATACCTATGTAATTCTACTGACATGGCTTCGTGGGGTGGATGTCTTAATAATGTCACCGGTTTTTCATCTACTTACGAGAACAACTTCAGTGATTTAGTCCAATTGTTTCTACGTCATGACTTGCTTTCAGATAGCAGACTGTGTGAAAAATGTGGCTGTGAGCTCAGTCGTGTAGCTCTTTTGTGTCGTCGGTGTGTACAAGGGGGTCGGGAATGCGGTTGGTATGCCGGTGCTCGGAAAAATAGTTTCTTTGGGGACTCTGCATTGAACTTCCGCTACATTAACGTTAATTCCATTTACAAACATTATTTTTCTGTGTTATAGATTGCTTCACTTTCAGGTTATATTTACTTGTGCTATTTTACTCCGTGGTTTGGTAACGCTATGTGCTTCTGATCACTAATGAGAATGACAGAACAGCGCATTTTATGACGGCCAGTAGCAATGAGCGTAGCCATTCCAGCAATGGAAAATGGCATGCAATATTTTTCGTTAGGTTATAAAAGTAAATGTACTTCTTGGGGTGGGTTGGTGGGTCCCTGGGCATGGACACATCTCTTCTCTGAAAGGAATTCCATGTAAGTTTTGCATGCTTTCTTCTACATCACCTTCTTATAAAACTTGCGTGAATAGGTCTGGAGTTTTACCGTGGCCTCATTTAGTTCTATACCTCTTCAAATTGTTAGAAACTGAAAATCTTCTCTGTGGCCTGAAATCTTGCTGGTTTTTATCAAACTTACTCTCATCTGCTGATCGCACTCTCCTTCCAAAATCTCAGTGTACACCTTGCCTGGTATACTGATCAATGAGATACCTCAATAATTATTGCAATCGTTCCTGTTCCCTTGCTTATAGATAAGTGCAATTACTGCTTTTGCTCTATCAGAAAGTGCCTTATTAACACTCCGTACTAATCTTATTACTCTATTAAGCCATTTCATCCCTGCCCTCCCATTATATTTCACCATTTCAAGTCTAATTTCATCTATTCCTGCTGCTTTATGATAATGGAGTTTATTTACAATCCTTACGACTTCCTCAAGGATAATTTCACCAAGATTATTGTCCTCCTACCCACGAGCTTGGCTTTTTGTGATGTCACCAGGAAGTTACTTTTATGTTGAGAAGATTTTCAAAATATTCCTTCCACCTGTCCAGTTCCCTGGGATCTATTGTGAGTTCACCTGATTTACTCAGGACACTGTTCATTTCCTTTTCACCTCCTAAGATTCTTTATTAATATCCAGGAAGGTTTCCCTTCTGCTTGACCTAGCCTTTTCAGTTTATTACCAAAATCTTCCCACTACTTCAACAACTATTAGTTTCCTGGCTGCATCAGTCCATGTTTGGAGTTATTTGTGATACACCTTCTTATGTGTTCAAGCTGCTCTCATGTCATCGTTTCACCATGATGTTCGCTTTTTTTCCATCTTTACGCACGGTTGTTCCTATGTTATTTATTTATTTATTTATTTATTTATTTATTTATTTATTTATTTATTTATTTATTTATTTATTGATTGATTGCTACTTCTTATGCACAGGTGCCTTCTGACAAGGTATACTTTATCATATCAAAAATCAGATGTAAGGCTTTTCAGGTGTTTCCTCTATTAACCAGTGTTTCGTCTTAGGGCTGACACTAGACTCATCAGAGTGGGATGTGTCAGACCCTACCCACTGACGCTGTGGTGTATGCAGGTGAACTTATCAGAAGCCCATTATAAGAGGCACAGTCTGATAACTGCATACGGGAGACAAAACTCCACTGACACATCCCACTCTGATGAGTCTAGTGTCAGACCTAAGACGAAACGCTGGTTAATAGAGCAAACGCCTGAAAAGCTTACATCTGAATTTTGATACGTTCTATTGGTGGAAAAATATCTAATTCCCTCCATGGGAATTTAGAATTTCTATAAGGTATACTTTTACGTTCATTTTTAGAAAAGAAATAGATACAATCTTGAGAAATTTAGATGGTAACCTAATTGTAACAATGATTTTTTTATGAATCCTGTAAAGCAATGAAGGCAATTTCCCCCGATGTCACTGGTAGAAGCATCTGTTTCCAAAAACAGGAATTGTTCCTCTCGCTTCAATCATTGGAGTCACCATGTCGATTTCTTTTAGCTGGTATTTATCTTTGTAGTAAGGAATTGTTGGTACTGTAAGTAAGTATTCCTTTTCTTGAGGTTGAAATCTGCAGGCTGGGATTATGGCTTTTAACTCATTATCTCGTTACACTGAAAAACAGGAGATGTGAGTTGGCAGGAGTATATTCTTTGTATAAACATACACCTTTTGCTTTCTGCTGCAGATTACACCACTCGCTGAATGTTCTTGCTCTTGGTAGACCTACTCTTCTCACTTTTCTGGCGTCGGTTATTTCTAAGTAAGGATGTTACGAATGTCAAACTGAGGGAGAGTTATTCGTTCCTTCAGAATTCTTGTACGATGAATGTATTTGTCACCCAAGCTTAATAGTACCTTTCAGATGTTAATGTGCTGAAGATGCGCTTCCCTAGTGGTACAAGAGTTCCAACCACTTATATATTTGTTATCATTGATGCTTTCACGGCCCTTACTTATAGTCATGATACTGTATAGGCTTTTGGGCTTATGCCATGTCAAGAAAATAAGGTGAAATTCTTTACGTTTCACAGAGAACTGTGCACTGCGTCCTCAGAAGAAATCTCGACTGTCCACGAGAAAGGCTTCTTAAACAACGACTCTTTAAAATTTAGACATTATCACAGAAGTGGAAATGGTACGTTCATTCACCACCAGATGGCTCCCAGGACGTGGCACAACGCTAGCGTTGGAAGCGGAAGCTGATCGAACCATCATAATCAGCCTAAGTGGTTCACATAATGTGTACGTAACATATGACATTGACAGGTGTGTGACATAGACACAAGCCTGGAATGAAACATCTGGCGACGAGGAACGTACAAATTTGGAAAACACCGAGACGAAAGAACAATAGTGAAAGGACAGGGAAGGAAACTACTTACACAAATTCTTAATGGCTGGCAACCAGGTATTACTTAATTGATAGCCGGTGTCCCTGTTGAAATAGTTAGGATTTCTACGTATTTCCACAGCTTCCCGTATAATCCTGGACCTGTAGTGTCTAGTGTGGGTAAGAGCTCGAAGCATCTTGGAACATGACATCATGACCTGACGATAGAGCGTGCTCAGCTATTGCCGATTTGTCTGGTTGGTTGAGACGAATATTACATTCGTGTTCTTTGATACGGGTACCAATGGACCGGCATGTTTGGCCGATGTATACCTTACTGCAAGTACAGGGAATTTCTTATACCCCAGGATGTAAAAGTGGGGACAATTTGTCCTTGGTTTAATTCAGACTGTGAGCAATTTTAGTGGCGGTGCCAAACACGGTTTTTATATTTTGTGTGCAGAGGACCTTGGCAATTCGATCTGTGGTGTTACGAATGTAAGGCAAGTAGGCAGTTCTCTTCACTTCTTCCTTCTGTGAGCTTTGCTTGGTCGTTTCTCTGGGATGCAAGGCTCTATGAATCTGCAAATCGCTGTAACCATTACCCTTGAACGCGACTTTGAGCGTGTCCATCTCCACCTGGATATGTGATGGCTCACAAATTCGTCTCGCCCTCTTGAATGCCTTGCTTTTATGCTGGATGGTGGTGAGAATCTGCATGAAGATAGCGATTTGTGTGGGTAGGCTTACGATAGACGGTATATCCTAAGGAGCCGTCCGGTTTCTTTCTTATTAGAACATCCAAGAAAGGAAGGCATTCGTCCGACTCCATCTCCATAGTGAATTTTATTGAAGGATGTTGCTGATTTAGGTGGTTTAGAAATAGATGTTCTCAGGACCTTCTGTGCAGACCACAAATGCATCATCAATATACCTCCACCATATCATAGGTTTGATGGGCGCCAAAGCAATATATTTTCTCATTGTAGACCATTCCGTTATGAATGTCTGCAGGTATTTAAAGAATTTTCTTAAGGGCACTTCGTATTAGTATGCCTGTATCCACAAGAAACTTTTTCTGAATTTTCTCTGGTTTGATAGGGAAAGAGTATATGAGAGATAGGCATATAATTGTATTCACCACTTAAATTTCTGATCAGCATGAAATAGTGGAGAAGAAATCAATTTCTCTCTCTCTTTTTGTTTTTGTATTTATTTTTTTTAAATATTTTTTTTTACATTTTGCTCTCTGATTTATTTTCGGTATTGCTTGTAGCCTACTCATTTTTATTTCATCACTTCATCAGAAATTTTTCTGTATTGCAACATAATGGATTTATTCCAAACAAAATACATGTTTTGAACCACCTTCAAGTCTTTCATGACTTCAAGTTCAGTAGGCTATGGTATTTCTTGAACCATTCACCAACATGTAATGCTGGCTTTCGGTCACACGTTTCACAAACATACCTACTTTCCTTTATATTTCTGTTAGAGCACACTGCACAGTCCTTATGCTTGCCCTCAGGATGTGGAATTAAGATGCGAAGTTTGCCGTCCAAGCGTTTTTCCTTGTCTGCGGACGATGATCCGCCTCTCTTGGATTCCTCATCCTGATGATTTCCAAGCAAGTGCCTCACAAGGCTTCGGCGAAACTGATTATGTTTCATCACTTTCTTGCCCCTTCTGGATGCAGCTACAGGTAGTACCTGTTTATAATGCTGACCTCCATCCCCCAGAAGAAAAGTTTCTGCCCCCATTTCAAAGTTTTTCTAAGAAAACAGTAGGATGCAGATGAGTGGTCTGCTGTGTCCACTCCTCCCATAAATTGGGTGTAGTTGACGACGACTTTGATTGTTTTATCACCACCACCCCTCACTTTCCTGTTAATTGGTACTAAGCCTGCCAAATCATTGGTGGAAAGCATTGTGATGACACTCTTGTCTCGCCAGGCGAGCACTACCATCTCGTTGTGGAATGTAATATGCTCTCCTTGCTTGAGATATGGGTTCTTTATGCATGGTGCCAAATTCTGTCTGTTAGGCATTATTGTGACTGTTAGATGGCATTTAACATGAAAAAGTTTTTTTGCAAGTACTGGGCTTGTGTAGAATCGATCTGTATAAATGTGATACGTTTCAGCACCTTGGACTGACTGGCGCAATTTTTCGTACAGGACTATTTTTGCAGTGAAGAGCGAACCTGGCTTCACTAAAGATTCAGTAGTTAACTTGCCAAAGTATGGAACAAATGTGTATATTAACTAGTCTTAGAATCGGCTAGGACAGGGGTGCTCAACTTAATTTGTGGGCGGGCCAAATGGCAGATTCCTAAAGGTACCGGGGGCCACATTGTCCCCCTCCCCCTCTTGACCTTCCCTAACACAAATGCAGTATATCCACACACCCAGATGCCCCTTCTTCAATCACCAACCAAGCTCTCACACAGCTATTCGGCAACATAAACAACAACCTGAAGCACAATGCAAAACAAACACAAAAGTAAACAATACTCTGTAACTTGGGATAAACTTTCCAGTTAATGAAGTGACAGTGTTGAAATGTCTGGAGGTAGATTTGATAAAGCCACCCTCAGAATAGAATGTAGCTGTTCATCACTGATCTGGGAACGTAATTTTTATTTTATAAACTTCAATTTTGAAAATATTCGTTCACAAATGTAAGTACTCGCAAACACGCACAAGAATTTTCTCGCAAATTTTAAGAAAGCCGGAAATTTTTCATTACTTAGCATCCTGCAAAAGTTAATAAGATTTTCTTCTGTGAACTTGTCGCTTTAAATCTGGTTTCAAACTCATTCTTCAGTAGGTCAGTCAACTTAATAAACCGATCACATGGCACTGAACTGTGAGTTCGCTTCTTGAAGCTCAGTACAACATGAATTCAATTTATTTTGGAATGCTAACAAGTAACTATACCTTTCATTTAAAAGCATGCCTTTCCCTTGTAATCCCTTATTCAAAGTATTTAAATGTTGCGTTAAATCTGTGAGTATTGCTAAATCCGAAATCCAGTTTTTGTCCCCAAATTCTGTCACTTCTTTCTGTTTCATGTTCATAAATGTGCTCATTTCATCACGAAGATGAAAGCGTTTCAATATATTACCACGACTAAGCCAGTGTACCTCGCTATGATAAATTACATTGCCGTAATCAATAATTTTCAGCCAGGAATGACTGAAACTGCCGATGATTGAGTCCGTGCGATCGAATATAATTAGTTATAGATGTTGCTGTGTTCACATGTTGTAAATTTAATACTTTTCCACATAGCACTTGATGAATAATGCAGAGTAATTCAAGAGGCATATCAGTATTTCTGTTAGGAAATTCGTTTCTTATTCCAATCAATCCAGTTTTTGTACTACTGATATTCTTTGCTTCATCTGTTGTTATAGCTGCCAATCCATCCCATTCTAAAACGAGATCCTACAATGTTTCACTCTGTTGGAGAAACAAATCGTCGCCTGTTGTAGTTCCATGGATGCTTCTTAAAGATGCCAGCTCCTCAGTTATTTCACACGCTTCGTCAATCCCACAAATAAAAATTAAAAGTTGTGCTCTATCACAGACATCATTACTTTCATCCAAGGCCAGCGAAAAGCACTTGAATGATTTCGATTTTTCGTGTAGTTGTGAGCACAAATTAGCCCCGAGTTCTTCTGGCCTTCTCGTCATTGTGCTCTGCGATAAGCTGACTGAATTTATTAGTTGTTTCTTTTCAGGACACATTTCTTCTATTACAGAAAGTATACAGTTCTTTTGCAAACTCCCCATCAGAAAATGTTTTCCCTTTCGCAGCTAATAAATGTGCAACATTATAACTAGCATGGAGTGCAGCTATGTTTTCTTGATTAATTAGTTTCATTTTCCGTATTGATAGTTAACATGTAATATAGATAAGAAAAAGTTCCACCCTATCAATACCAATTTTATTTATATAAGATTAACTTACAGAACCGGTTTCGACTTTTAGAACAGTCATCATCAGCTGTACGTTGGTACCTTTACGTAAGTCAAATATTGGTTGAATTGCCTTTCCAAATGGAAAAGTTGTGGGGAAGCACTATGTCAAGCATTCAAATTGGGCATGTTTAAGAGTAAAAATTTGTTATATGGTACATTCTAGATGGTTAAAAGCGAGTTTGTTTTTTAGGCCTAAAATTCGTATAAATTAGCTAATTTTTAAAAAGTACAGGTATATTACACACTCTAAAATGCATAGCACATGTTAAAATCACATATTAAAATATACAGTGCGTCTTAAAATCCTTTATAATGGCTCAGATCACTTCATTGGAATGGATTTATATGTCTTGCGCATGTCTATATTTTTGTTTTGAGTCCAATGTAGATGAAGAATGTCAGTGCTTGCGTTCATGGGCAGTGCTCTCATGGGGGTTCTATTATATATTAAGATATATCCACTTGTATATTTGATAGGTTTATCATATTGATGATAGCAATTCCAGTATATGAACGGAGGTAGATATTTGCAGCTGTGATTGATACATTGACTTTAAGTATTGAATGTAGTCTCCGTTGTTCGTGAATATTTCAGATGCAGGTTGGTGCCTCTTTTCTCGTCTATGATATTTTTGCAGTGGGCAGGCCATGTTGCTCGGAGAACTGATGGTAGGTGGACAAAGCTTGTGCTTGAGTGGTGTCCGAAAGATCATCTCAGACCAAGGGGAAGACCACCGGACAGATGGGATAAAGACATCCGGAAGATTACTGGGATCAGTTGGCAGAACATCGCTCAAGACCGTCACAGATGGAGAGACCTCATGAAAACCTACCTTGCTTTGGACTTAAAGAGGCCACATCGTAAAAACGATTGAATATGGCTGATAGTGATAGTGATGTTTGTAAGAGACAAAAGCAGTGTGAGAAAGTTATAATCTGAAAAAATGCCTGCTTGTGTATGTGTTAACGTGATAGGTACTTACTATTGCTGTCGTGGTTGGGATGCGTTGAGTTTGGCTGCCTGGCGTGTACTGTATCGCGCTCTCTTTGGACTTGTGTCCGGTGCTGTAAGGGGGATGGAGGGGTGGGTGAGGAGAGTTACTGTCTTCGGGGTAGGGGTGGAGCTGGGCGTGTCGGTCATCTGCGCTGTGGCGCGTGCTGAACTCGTTTGTTGATTATTTTGAAGTAGTAGTTTTTAAAAACGGGGATGATTTTATTAAATATGGTGTTGGTTTTTCCTGTAATTTCGTTTATGTTTTAATTAGGATTGACGTATTGATCTAGTAGTATGTAAAATTCTTCTGTTATATTGAGCAAGGGGCCTTTAGGGTTTATATTTAATATTTTCATATCATTTGCAATGTTTGTGAAGCTGTGTTTGTATTCATCAATATGTTGGCCTATTGCGGAAAAATTATTGTTTTACGGCATTTATGTGTTAATTATATCGGATTGCGATGTTCCTACCGGTACGTCCTATATAGCTAATCTCACAGTTGTTGCATCTAATTCGGTATACTCCTGATTGATGGTACTTATTGTTACTGTTGATTGTCTTGGTGTTGTGTAAGATGTTAGTGCTACACTAGTCTTGGCCCCAGGGGCTCTGAACTATGGAGCGTGGGTTGGCGACCACGGGGCTCTCAGCTGAGTCCTGGCATTTCTTCCACTTACTTGTGCCAGGCTTCTCACTTTCATCTATCCTATCCGACCTTCCTTGGTCAACTCTTGTTCCTTTCCGACCCCGACGCTATTAGGTTTGCGAGGGCTAGGGAGTCTTTCATTTTCACGCCCTTCGTGGCCCTTGTCTTCCTTTGGCCGATACCTTCATTTTCGAAGTGTTGGACCCCTTCCATTTTTCTCTCTGATTAGTGTTATATAGAGGGTGGTTGCCTAGTTGTACTTCCTCTTAAAACAATAATCACCACCACCACCACTGCACTAGTCTTGAAGGCTATTTTTAAGTTATGTTTTTTTAAATATTGGTTAATGGATATATGTGTGGATTATTGAAAGTAAATAATACCTAGTCCTTTTTAGGTTTATCTATTTTGGTCAATCTAGTTTTTGGTTGAGATTTCTTTCTTGTAACCATTATTTTTAGCTATTTCGTGGATTAATTGTATCTCTTCTTTTAAGTCAGTTTCTGTTAAAGGTATATTGAAAGCCCTGTAGGTCATGCTATAATAAGCTGCTTTTTTGTGAGTATTGGGATGGATGGAGTCTATTTTGATGGTATTCGATGTATGTGTTGGTTTTTGGTATATTTTGAAAGACAAGTGGTTTTTGTGCCTGGTTATTGTTAAATCAAGACAATTTAAAGTATGATTGTTTTCAGTTTCTTTTGTGAATTTTATGCAGGGGCCTATTGTGTTAAGTCTTTCCAGTATGGTATTTTCGTTAGTGAACCTATCGTCAATGATGACGAAGATGTCGTCGACAAATCTACACCAAAAGAATATATTGTCTATTTTGCTAATGGATGTGTGTTCTAAATAATCTATGTAAATGTCAGTGAGTATGCCGGAAGCAGGAGACCCCATTGGTAGGCCTTGTTGTTGGTAGATTGTGTCATAAAATCTGAAATAATTGTTATTAGTGGCGAATTCAAGTAATTTGATGAATTCTTGGATCTCTAGATTGCTCATATTGCTATGGATTTTTAGATTAGATTGAATTATTTCTATAGTTTTCTTGGTGGGAATGTTCTTTGTTTTTATTGCAAAAATCTATTGACTTTCGTATAGTTTTGTTTGCTTGGAAAGAGTAATGCTTCTTAAGGAATTTTTGGATAAATTGTGAGAGTTTGTATGTTGGACTTACTCTGTAATTTATAATAGGTCTCATTGGTATTTTGCCTTTGTGTATTTTTGGATAGGCTTTTGCAGTTGGTAGTTGGGGGTTCATTATTGTGAGGTTCGCAGATTCTGTTTGAGTAAGTAAAAAATGTGTGTTCTTAAGTAAGGTTTTAAGATACCTTTGTATATTATTTGTTGGATCTTTACGTATGACTCGAAAGGTGTTGTCTTTAAAGCATTCTTTAGTTTTTGATATATATTTGTCTTTATTGATGATAACCGTGGTGTTGCCTTTGTCGGCTTTCGTTACGAGAAGATTATTCTGTGTAATTTTATTTTTAAGTTTGTTAATGTGTACTTTATTGGCAAGATTACTGTTTGGATTATTGTTACTGTTTGGATTATTGTTACTGATTTTGTTAATGTACTGTGGTAGTCTTTTTATGATATCATGTCTAACTTCTTCGCATAAATTGTACGGAATCTTTTGTATGGCATGTTCAGTTTCTGTGACGGTAGTTGTGATGTCCTGGAAGGCTGACATGTTGCCCCAATTACACTAGCCTGCAAAAAAAAAAAAACCTTTTTTGTGCGGTAAAAACGAAAATAGGTGGGTTTTATGAATTTCTTAACGCAGAATTCGAGAAAAAAATTAGTTTTGGCGTATCGCGTCTGGTTTAGTGGCAATTTTACAAAATGTTACTTTGTTCTTATAAAATTGTTGATACTTAGTATTGATTAAATTTGATGTATTAATGTAAATTTCAGCTTGCAAAACGTAATCATATTTTGCATGCATTAAATACACATAAATGCTGCTTTGTAAGCAAGTAGATGGTTTGTATTATATTTTTAATGTATATTGAAATTCGTGAAACTGAAGCATAAAGCGCCTATTTAGTTTCGGCTGTACAGTTGCTTTTAAATTAATATAACCGTAACTTGAATAAAACTTAAATGGTTAAACATGCATAGTTTTTTTTTTTTACTTACATTATGTGCAGGTTAGATTCACACCTCCGTCTTTTCCCGTTTTCCGTGGAATTTCCTGTTTTGTGAAGTTCCCGAATGATCTCTAGAAGGGTCGTCTCGTGCAATCGACCAACAGTAATCGGCCATCATATTCACATCCCAACGTCCCTGAGAGCATCATTCTGCATCTTTGAGATCCTGGTGAAATTTTTCATCTTGTTCTTCACTGACAGCTCCTAAATTTGGAGGGAAATAATCCAGATGCGAAGCTAAGAAATGAAGCTTAAGGCTCATATTACAAGTGAGTTCCTTAAACTTTACCAACATTTTCCTTACAATTTCTTTGTACTGAGGGTCCTTAATGCTGCCAAGGAATTTAGTCACTACATCTTTGAATGCGTTCCATGCCTCTAAATTAATTTTGGTCATCATGTCCGTGAATTTTTTTTCCTTTATCAGTTTATGAATCTGTGGTCCATCAAATGCGCCTTCTTTGATTTTTGCATCTGATAATGAGGGAAATTTAGTGGATAAATATTGGAAGCATAGGCTACTTTTATCTAATGCCTTGACATACTGTTTTATCAATCCTAATTTGATGTGCAAGGGTGGAAGCAGAATTTTTTCACGGTCAATAAGACTTACATTCAAGACATTTTTGGATCCTGGTTGTAGTTGTTTCCTTTCTGGCCAATTCACTGTACCCCAATGTTTATCCCATGCCCTGCTATCCCATTCACATAGGAAACAGGAAAATTTTGTATAGCCTATTTGTTGTCCCGGCAACAATCCACTGATCTTCAAATCACTGCAAATTTGCCACCCATGCTCGTGATATTTAATTTTTCAAGCACCAACTTTAAGGTCTTGTATGTTTCAGACATTTTTGTGGAGTGTGCAAGTAGTACGGATGCCATAAAATTTTGATTATGAAGCAAAACAGTCTTTAAACTTCTTTTGGAAGAGTCAATAAAAACACACCAGTTACTAGGATCATACTCTTTCTCTCCCAATTGACGTAGAAGATTTGAAACATCCGTACAAAATACAAGTTCATCTTCGTGAGTATAATACTTTCGGACTGTTATCTTTGCAAGGAAACTGCTTTATCAGTCCATCATAAACATTGCATAAGGACTGGGGCTTTTAAACGTCTGTTTATTCAAGTCCTCTAAGACGAAAGACAAACGCTCAACTGTCTTCAATCCTACATACCTCGCGGTCTATTGCGTATCTGGGGGAGTTTGTCATGAATTTACCAGGGAACCCCCAACTACAAAATGAAAATTTAGACAGCAATAAACCTATAATAAAATGCAAACAATAACAAATCAAATCACATAATTGTATTCTACAAAAAAGTTGTGCGAGAACATCTCTCAACATTACATCTTACGAATTCATGCAGATACTAAAACACTGAATTGCGTCAAAACTAGACGTGATAGGAAAAAAATAGCATCATTTTCAGAATCAGGGCAGCGATTTCCATAAGAATTACATATTTTCTATTTTACCGCAAAATCATGTTGGCTAGTGTTATGTTTGGGTCCCATGCTCAATATATCATTTTCTATTTCATTGAATGCGATTTTAGTGAGATTCTTCACTGGTGAATGAAATCTGTGTTCAGTGTTTTTGTTGAGGTGAGTTGGAGGATTCATGTTTGTGGTTGAGATTGTTGGTTTCATTTTGGATGACTGTTTTAGGGCTTCTAGTTTCGTGTTTAGAGTGTTTTGTTATTTGATTGCTAGGTCTTCTAATGTTTCTTTAGTGATGTGTTGGAAATGATCCCAATAGTTGTATGGGGGCTCTTGGGAAGCCTTCAGATGCAGTTGGTATAATTCGTTGTTAAGGTGTTGTTTTTTACGATAGAAGAATTTTAATACCAATATAAATGGTCCGTTATTGGACATTATAAATTTTCCAGCCAACTCATTCCTGGTTGCCAGCGTTTCGCCCTCGTGTGCTAGGCTGGGCTCATCAGTTGGTACCTAGCACACCTACCAAGACGCATGGCTAGTGCATACCGTGGAGGCCACTGTGTAGGCCAATTGTAGCCACCGCCAGTGCCAATGCACTATGAGACACTCTGTCTCACTACTAAAAATTGATGCCTGCTAGGCCATCAGATAATACAGATGTTGATTCCCATAGGGAATCTGTAATATTTGTTCCGAATGAGTGAGACAGAGTGTCTCATAGTGCATTGGCACTGCCGGTGGCTACAATTGGCCTGCACAGTGGCCTCGTCCCAGGTGGCGGATAGGGGGGTCCTAACCGGCTTGCCGGCGGACTTGAGGGAAACAAAATACCTCTCGCGGACCAAACACACACCCCCTGTGGGTGGGGGAGGCTGACGAATAATACACCCACGGTATCCCCTGCCTGTCGTGCGAGGCGACTAAAAGGGGCGACCAAGGGATGAATGAATTAGAACCATGAAACTACTCTTGATTCGTACCATCATGCGGGGAACACCATGGGTTGCATGTGCTTGCGAGTAGTATCACTAACATGGTACGAAATATGTTTGTGATTCGTTGCAGTAAAAAGCCTGGCCTGGTGGATTCCAGTACCCGTGCGTTGTACCCATGTGGGCAACACCGCGGGTCTGGGCGTAGCCTGTGAGTTGTACCACTATATGAGCGACACCGTGGGTCTGCGTTGCCTGTGATTAGTACTCACTATGTGCGGAACACCACGGGGCCCTTGGGACCGGCACCCGTGACTAGTACCCTAGGTGAGGAAACTCATCGGTTTGCGTTGGCTGTAGGTGGCGCCATTGTGTGCGAAACACCATAGGTCTGCGTTACCTGTACGAAGTACAGTACTTTTGAGTAGTACCATCTTTTGTGGAACACCGTGAGTCTTCGCTACTTCTGATTAATACCCTAACATGACACATACCATGGTTCTATTTTACTCGCGACATGTACCATTCTGTGGGGCCTTAGACATGGATTTTGCACCCCCTTTAGACACCAAGCATCTTTGTGCTTTATAAGTGGTTCCTTGGTCGGTAATAATGTTATTTTCGTTCTCTATTGAATCCGATCCACTGGTTTTTGTTTTTGTTTGTTTGTTTTGTGTTTTGTTGGGTTCCTGTCCATCCATTCATTCTTCGTGACATTTTTTAATTTTTATTTTGGTCAGTGGATGCCTTTGTAATTTTTGTTCTTTCATTTCGTACCATTAGGGGCCGATGACCTTCGATGTTAGGCCCCTTAAAACAACAAGCATCATCATCATCACAGTGGCCTCCACAGTATGCACTAGCCATGCGTCTTGGTAGGTGTGCTAGGTACCAACTGATGAGCCCAGCCTAGCACACGAGGGCGAAACGCTGGCAACCAGGAATGAGTTGGCTGGAAAATTTATAATGTCCAATAACGGACCATTTATATTGGTATTATAAATTTACTCATTCGGAACAAATATTACAGATTCCCCATGGGAATCAACATCTGTATTATCTGATGGCCTAGCAGGCATCAATTTTTAGTAGTGAGACAGAGTGTCTCATAGTGCATTGGCACTGGCGGTGGCTACAATTGGCCTACACAGTGGCCTCCACGGTATGCACTAGCCATGCGTCTTGGTAGGTGTGCTAGGTACCAACTGATGAGCCCAGCCTAGCACACGAGGGCGAAACGCTGGCAACCAGGAATGAGTTGGCTGGAAAATTTATAATATCCAATAACGGACCATTTATATTGGTATTATAAATTTACTCATTCGGAACAAATATTACAGATTCCCTATGGGAATCAACATCTGTATTATCTGATGGCCTAGCAGGCATCAATTTTTAGTAGTGAGACAGAGTGTCTACTAGTGCATTGGCACTGCCGGTGGCTACAATTGGCCTACACAGTGGCCTCCACGGTATGCACTAGCCATGCGTCTTGGTAGGTGTGCTAGGTACCTACTGATGAGCCCAGCCTAGCACACGAGGGCGATACGCTGGCAACCAGGAATGAGTTGGCTGGAAAATTTATAATGTCCAATAACGGACCATTTATATTGGTATTATAAATTTACTCATTCGGAACAAATATTACAGATTCCCTATGGGAATCAACATCTGTATTATATAGAAGAATTTTATTTCTGCTCTTAGCCAAATTTTGTTGGTCAACCTTAAGGCCAAATGTCTGAAACCTTGTTTATCCGTACCTGGTTTACAATAAAAATTCTATTACACATTAAAGACCTCTTAAAATTAATATGCTACAATTATACTATAAAAAGATGGCACATTACTGTACACACTATGAGTATTGGGAATTGATGGTATCTTGTACACCCATGTTTAGAAATGGTGTCCCGACGTAAACAGTCAACACTGCCTCACTCCAGTACTGAAAAGGAAGGGAGGGAGTGAAGGGGTAGTGTTGATGGCCACTCCTGTACAGAGAGGAGGAGAAGGGAGTGAACGGGTTGTGCTGAAGGCACAGTGTGTGTGTTGCTACATATCTGCCACTGTGCCCATTTCGATCACAACAGTCTTGTAGCAGGCTGTCTACCTGCAGAAGTGCGTTAAGCGAGGAGGTGGGGGAGGCCATGCTTTGTTTATATCGGGATACCATTTCTGTGCATGTGTGTACACATGAAAATTAATAACTTGTTACAATTATACTATAAAAAGATGCCACATCACACACTATGACTATCAAAAATTGATGGTATCTTGTACACATGAAAATTTAAAAATCTTATTAGTGCTGTTCATTCTGGATTCTAAAACAGTCCAAAGCTAAAATGGATCCTTTTCATAATAACTTGCAGACGATTAGGACAGCAAAAGTCTTGAATAAAGAGTGTACTCTTCCTTGGGTACATTTGACTCAATGTACCTGATCGTGATAAAATCAATATCAATTATAAACAGCAGCTGGATGTTTAACGATAAATTGGATAAGATTGAATGTTATTAAAATGTTATAATGTTAAAAATATATACGATCGTATGTTGTCTGTTGCTTGAAGCAGTGTCAGGATTCCAAGTTGAGGGTGCTGCTTAATTGTGAAATTATGTTCTTGGTGTATACGAACAGTCATGTGTGAATAATCTTTCAGTTGATGTGATTATTAGCCTTAGAGAGGGATATTGTCTGTAATGAATTAAAAGAGAAGTTAGAATTAGTATTTTGAAGCACACATATTAACAAGAAACCTCACAGTAAGTTTATAACAACGCACATTACCACTCTCACTGTCAGAATCATTGTTATTTAGAATAGCTGGGCCTGCTGCACAATTCATTTTTCTTTTTACGGTTTTAGATTTGACTGTTCCGGCAGCTCTTGCCTGACTAACACTTCTATTCCTGGTGTTATACCTGTGCGGTAAAGGAGGTGTGGGGTGGGAGAGGGGTTAGGTTGATCCTTAAGCGTCTGTGCCGTTACTGGAGGGGCGTTAATGGGTGTGGTGTGGGCCGGCCTAACGTTTGGCATGGTGGATGAAACATCTGGATAAATGGATTTGAAAAGATGTGGGATTTTATTCTGATGTGAATTCACGATATATATTAATTTGGGTGTTAATTCATATAAAGGATTTTTATTTTCTGTGACCTTCTCTATTGATGTAAAGTGTCCTGTCTCAGTCGTGCTGGCTCATGGCCGATTACTTATTATATTTAACCCTTAAATGCATGATTTTACATTTTCATATTCAAAAATTATTTTTGAACTTTTCATAAGGTAATAAGGGGAAAATATTGAAAAAAAAGTATTATGTTTGTAAGTTTTCAAATAAAGCAGCATTATTTAATGTTGCATATATGTACATCATGAGTAAACATACAGTTGCCATTCAAACTAGTTATTACATAAAATATATACAAGTATGTGTTCTTTCTCTTTTATTTCAGTCACATTTTTCATTATTACTTAGTTTTACATTCCCTCAATGATATGGTAAAATATATGGAATATATGGTATCACACCCTTCTTTCAGCCTATTTTCCTTACCCCAATTTCTGTGTTTCCTTCCCTGCAACAGCACTGTCCTGAAACACTTATGCTCAATTCAAACTACTGGTGAAAAGTCTTTACTAATCCCTGTCTTAGTTGAAACAAAGAAAAACATCACATTTTGTGCAAGAAACGAACGTGAACCTATTGCATCCAGGAAATTTGCAATGGTTTTGAGTGGTGTTCCACTTGGGCCAGTGATCCGTGGCGTCTTTTCGCAGATCCTTTGGCAGAACAACAGCTCTAGGACACTTCTTCTTCCTAGTGTCAAGCTGCTGCTGAATTTCATATCTTGATCTGCCCATCTTTTGGCCACTTCTTCCCACAGAACAGACACATTGTTCTACCTCAGTTTTTAAGTGCTTCTGATTCAGGATTTTCCTCATGCGAATGCGAATGGTGTTGAGGCATCTTCTCTGATTTGGAAAGACAATAAATGTGTGATATTTCTGTCAACATTCTCGAGGAAATTGCCAGAAACAATAGAAGCAATATTTCCTTATATAAAACCCAAGCATTTATGACTGCCAGATCAAGTAAATGGTAAAACAGTCTGAAATACCACTTTTTAGATCTCAGCGGCGCAGGTGACTATCCATCAGATCTACACCTCCCATGTGCCTGTTATACACTATTACAATTTGAAGACAGTTTACTTCTTTGTGAGTTTTTGAGCTTCGTTCATAGCATTTCACTATTGTTTCATCGGCCTAGTGCCTTTTAGGTTTTAAGAAGTTTCATGTAGGAGTGCAAGTTCTCGCCTCCATTCCTTTTGTATTTCGAGCCATTTACTTAACCTGTTCTTTTTCTGCTAAGGCCCAGTAGGTTGGGTACAAGACACCCCCTGTTTCATTTTGTAAGTTGTGCCTTGATGGCAATTAATTGTAAAGTCCGGTATTGCCTTGAATAGGCTTGAAAAACTGAGAGCGTGTCTGCTCTTGTCTAGTATTGTTTGGGTGCCTCTGGGAGGCTTGACATTGCAAGGTGGGAGCAAGTGCTCCATCTTATTAGGGGATTTCTGCCCTTGAAACCAATTCGGGTTTTGAGCTAGGAACTCAAAAATTGTAAAACTAAGGGCGTGTAGCCGAATTGTGTTAAAGATTTCAAATCTTGAAGTTTTTTCTTTTCTTTCTGAATCTTGGTTTTTAATTTGCTATGTAATTGTTATCTCACGATGTGAGAATTTGTTAACTTGTAGCTTTTCAAAAGTATAACCTTCCATTTCTGTTTGAATTCTTTCTTGACAAAGTAGTTAGACCCATTCACCCCAGCACCTTCTTTCACCTCTGCTGATCCACCAAAACACGGTGACAGGGGTAATTTAAATTTCCTTTGAATTTCTTCTCGTCGTCACTGATTGAAAGATTCTTTCTTTCTAGGTACAATGAAGGTGTGTTTTATTCTTGATTTGACATTGTTAGTTTTGTGACTCTCTTGATGAGTTAGCTGAGCACCGTCGATGGTTTTATTGTTATCATGATCATTTTGTGGTATCACATGGCGAGTGGAATGTTCATTATTAGCCACCTGCGAGGTACTTGTAGCAGGTCCTTCACCAGGTAATGTGTCACTCTCGGAACTTGTGTAGGCATATAATTCATTTGGATGTATTGTAAGATCATCATCACTGTCATCAAAGTCACTGAGATTATCATCATCACTTCCAGAAGGTAATTGTAGGAGATGTAGAACCTCTTCTCCACTGGCATTTTTCTTCAAGAAACCACGACGATGAAATAGTCGATCCATACCTTGAAATTCAACGACGAACAATGGAATTAGTTTTTTTTTTGTTAGTGGCTTTACGTCGCTCTGACACAGATAGGTTTTATGGCAACGATGGGACAGGAAAGGCCTAGGAATTGGAAGGAAGCAGCCGTAGCCTCAATTAAGGTACAGCCCCAGCCTGATGTGAAAATGGGAATCTACGGAAAACCATCTTCAGGGCTACCGACAGTGGGATTCGAACCCACTATCTCCCGGATGCAAGCTCACAGCCGCGCGCCTCTTACCGCACGGCTATCTAGCCCTGTGGAATTAGTCCAATTGATAAATATACCACCCAGTCAACATTATCTACTACCAATAATGTGAATAATATGGGATTATTTACTTTAAAAAAATCTAAGTTATGCAACATAACCAAACAATTATGAAGTATGAATATTTACATGATGTTGCATATATGCAACAAGCACAGATTTCCATATAACACCTGATATATTGTATGCATTGTGATATAATACAGGAAATATGTCTATATGCACCTTATTTTGTTCACGTGATTTTTATCTTCTTCAAAAAATACTTTCTAATAATTTTGATTTAATTTCAAACCTCAATTCAAAGACAGAATGGTGTAGCTTCTCCCATCTCATAACATATGCGACACTTTCAGCCCACAGTACAGCCAACCTATGGGTAACTAATGTCAAAGATATTCTATAAACATCTTGGAACACATGTGGAACATGCATTGGTTCATGAAATGCTCACCAGAGGTGTGCAAATCAGTTTGTTAATCTATGTTGCATATATGCTACACCATGCAATAAAGGGTGTAAGTCGTCGTAGTGTTCCATGTATCTTACGGAAAAGCTCCTCCCAGTCTGACCAATGTACGAAAATCCACACTTTTGTACACGTTAATCTATATACACCCGTTCTTGTGTAAATGTTGCTATTACAATTAACTATATTGTTGTTAAGAAATGTATTTTGATTGGTGTTGACTGTCTTAAAAGTTATATTAATATTGTTCTTCTTTAGGGTATTAGTGATCTGATGGATGGTGGGGTTATTAAAAGTAAATGTAGCGAATTTGGTTTTTTTGAGGCTTGTCTGGGATGAGCTTCGTAGATAATTTAGTTCATTACTTTGTTGATTGGACGATTGACCATGTCAACTTTGAATTCGTTAATTTTGGCAAGATTCTGTACATAATTCAATTCAGCCTTTAAGTTGTTAGAAGAAAGAGGAATTTTCAGAGTTCTATAAATCTAGCTATAGGATGAGGCTTGGTTTTTGGCCTTAGGATGTAGGGAGGTATTCTTAACACATTGCTGTCTGGCCCATCTGACGGGTTACTGGCCCCTGTGACCGGAAGGTTTTGGCAGAGACATGGAGCTGTTGCAGGGTATCATTCAAATGATTATAATTCCTAAACCTGGAATGAGAATGCACTGAAACTTACCATATCTTTCCACTGACACTTTCAGTAGTTTCTCAAGGTGTGGTACCTCTCAAAACATGCTCTTCTGTGCAGTGGTACCTCACAGAACTTGCAGATGAAGCATGTTTCGCTCCTCAGCTTCTTTGCAACACAAGCTCTGCAGGTTCTCTGGGGAATTTTCTTCACATCTGTACTCACAATTTTGTTTATATGTTTCTTCATATCTCCTGAAAGTCTGCCTGGGGGGGGTCTTGCCTTCGAGCTCTTTTAGATGGAGGTCCAGTTGGTCGTTCCTGAGTGTAAGGGTCAGTTTGTGGGGTAGCACTTTCACTCAACCATTCCTTAGCAACAGCATGCAGGTACACTTTGTACAACATTTTTTTCCATGGATTTACCTCTCTAAACAATCTAAATGAATTAAATAAAGCACAGTTTGGAAGGTACATGACGGATCTCTTTGTCCACTTCACTGTCTTCCTAAGCATTGGACATTAAGAGAGGTACTGATCTGCACGATCTACTCCCTTCATGAATTGGTTATAATCAACAACAGATTCCAGCTTCTCAGTTGGTTTTTCAGATCTGTCATCTTTACCAGTCTCCACTATAGCTGATGAATATATTGTTATCATTTGCACATCTCACTTGTCCTTCCATACCTGAACAAGTACATCCTTCTTTCTCTGAAATTTCATCTCTCTCTTCTTCAGTTTTACACGTTTTAGACTCTGAGGAAGGCCCCTATTCAACATAATTGTTCCACATACTCTAGTACCATGCTTTAGGAGCACCTCAGCAATATGGACACTATTGTTATAATTGTCCATATACACATGATGCCAAAAATTGAGGCCAGTTCCCATCACGGACAATATAGTGTCCTCCAACTTTTTCCCTTGCCCGGAATATATTTCCAAGTTGCAAATACACGCACTGACTGATTCACACAACATTCGGACAAGAAGGCCATATTTTACCAGTTTTGCTGGATTATATGTCCAAAAGGAAAGTCGCCCTCTCCAAGGAATCATACCCTCATTAAGTGACAGCTGCTGTTTAGGTTTATAAACGGTCTGAAATTTCTGTAAAAATACTTTCGAACATACTCGATTTTGTACAATCTACTGAAATTTTCTGGTTGCTCTTAATTGTTACTAAAATGCCATGCTTGCCATGTTTGTTTAAATCTATTCCTACTCATCGTCTTAGAACATATTGGTGTCAGGGGATCTGTGATCCAGTAATAATTAATTGAGTCTTTACGTACTTGTCCCATTAAAAGTAACAGTCCCAAGAACTTTTTGAGTTCATTCACGGTTATATCTGTCCACTTTAAAGTTTTTGGTGAGATTTTATATTTCAATTCGTTCTGGTAATGATATTAGTTTGATTCTTCTACCATATACTCCAACAGATCATCACCAGTGAACAACTTGACAACACAACCTATATTTTCAGGTTCGCTGGGCAAAATTTTAACCCCAGGCGTCCCCGAAAAAGGCTCCAAAACCGGTATAATATCCTCATCAGACCACTCACTGCCAGAACTAGGGAGAATACTATCAACAGTATTTACATCTAGATTATCTTCGCTGTCTGAAGTAACAGGTTGTTGTTCTGACTGCTCGCATGGTGAAATAAACGTGTCATTCACAGCATCACTTCCACATAAATGCACGACACTAGTACTAGAATTATCATTAGACAATTCATCTTCACTTTCCTCACAATCACTGAGAACATCTGACAAATTATCAGCGTATAATTCACGTATATCACCAGGAGTCAATCCACTGTTTCCCGACGCTGCCATTTTTGTTTACTAGCATTGATGGATACAAGGCAGATATTCGGAGGCGAAAACAAATGCCATTGACACTCTAAAACGGGGAAAACGTGTACTAGAAGAATCGTAGATGTTCTGCCGTTTAGGTGCATCAACGATGCACCCGCCTATCGAGCGGTCAGTGCCAAGTTCTCCCGGTAACTCAATTTCTTCTCAGGGTATTCTATCTATCGCTCATAAAATCTGTGATTTTATATGGGTTTGTTTTTTACGTGGTTTCGGAAGAGACTCGGTCTGTTGAGATGCACTTCATGGGAATACCTATACGCTCAAGTAAGGACCTGTGGCCGAAAACCTCAAAAAGAATCTCTTTCTTTTTGTCAAACTCATCAATTACTTATATCTACAAAACTTATTAGCTAACTTACAAACTATCCGTTACCCAAAAGGAATTCAAAACACAGGCACTTTCTAAAAGAAAAATATAAGAAAATTCATTGAATAAATCATGTTCAATGTAAGTTAATGTGAATTCTGGGTAGTATTATCTTAATAATATGTAAGCATAAAGGATTAGAGTCAGCGCTGGCTCAAATAAAAGTTAAATAATTAAGCTTTAAATTATCTACATTTTTTCTCATTTAATGTTCAAATTCATATTAGTTATTCACTTCTATATTCGTAGCCATGTTCCGAAATGTAATTGATTTTCTCCAATTATATTCAAGAGATCACTGAGCAATCACGGTCTCCATATAAATACTCGTTGTGAATACTGTCACGCTAATTATATAAATTATTCTCAGCACATTTAAGTCATCTCACTGTGATAAAAATGGATGGTTTGCTAAATTGAAACGTGATAAAAATTAAATGGGATAAAGTCAGATTGCGAATGTAAATCTGATTATATCTTTACGTATGTATTTCCCAAACAAACTCTTGCGTGAGTATGAAATCGTAAAACTGCTCTCAAAATTTTCTATTCATAAATCTGAACTCTGATTATTTGGTCACTCATCTTGAATACGCATAAATAACAACTTACGGGCTAAGATAATACCTCCCTAGAGCCCACGACATATGGCTCCTAACTAACCATTATCCTATTCTTTATATTTAAAACACTTCAACTGAAATCATATCTGCGTGAAGAGAAATGAACATCTATCTAACTGTTCAAGTAGTTTCCGATCTACACACTCCTCCACCAACGGCTCAATGTGCTTTAGCTATCTTCTATAACTCGATATCTCTCATGTGTACGAGCTACTCAACTCGTATGGACAGTACAGAATGAAATTAATACGTATTATACTGAAACGTCACCGCACCAAAGAATATCACATGTATACTTAGTCATGAGCCTAGTAAACCGTATGTTAAAGAACTCTCTTGTACTCGGTACATACCATTTACCAATGTCAGATAAAAACTGTCACGATTCACAATTCTACCATAATACATGTCAATCTTACCTTAAAATGGTCATCTGCGCGATAATCACACTTTGACATATTCTTTCATTTGACACAGAAACTCACCTCATGTAAATCTAACACAACATTTCCTCGGCGAATAGCAATTCTTTCTCTTACCGCAGAATATAAACAAGCATCTGTATTTCAAGTATTCCTTAATATGCTCCAATAAATAACCATATTTCAACACCATTCCAATATACATTATCATACCACCGGCATATATATTGCCGTACGCATATAGCCGGTTACACCCAAAACTATATGCCAAACATTTTAGAATTGCCTTATAATAAACGCATTTTAATAACCTCTTATCTTAAAAACAGCAGTTTGAGTTCAATGCCCTCTTTCTATGAAGAAAAGAATACGTAACTTAACTATATTCATCTGTGTCGCGCAGGTAAATTCGTGACGTAATCTTTGGACAAGTAAAACGAGATTAATCGTAGTTTCACTAGTTATATAGACTCATTGCTATTTAGGTCTTCACAAGAAACACTTCTTTCATTTACTCATGCTAGTTTCTACTGTATGTATGTAAGTGCGGTACCCTGTATATGATATAATAGAATTCTAATTCTACACTGCCATCTTATAGCCTTAAAATATGTCACACTTCACTTTATGTTTCACACACGTTCTTAATTCATAAATATCACCAATTAATCAGCACATGCCGAAGTTAGAGTGAGGGTGTAGATTGCAAGAAACTACTCTACTAAAAAAATGTATGGACTTAGCTCGTCAGATGCTACGTTTGGTCTGGTTGTTGCTCCATTCCTAGGGTGGTTAGACCCTCTGTTAGGATCTGGATCTCCGGTTGGATAACGTCTTCGCGGTCATCAGCTGGTCACATGGCTCGCCGTTGCTCATCCTCATCATCCGGTCCTCTGGTTGGCCGGTGCTCATCCCCAGTTCAGTCCATCATGTAGATCTAGCAAGCAGTCATCATTCCAAATCTGCAGTCAGCGTAGAAAATTCCTTTTGCGGAGCAATCATTCATGATATATTCCATAGTTCTACTGCTATTCTAACAACGAAGTTTTCTTCGTTTGGAATAAGTTCTCCATATATGGATATTAAATTTATAACCACAGGGGTAACTTTCTTCTTACGTTAAAATGGAAATTTTTTTAAAACACAACAAAATCATTTATTCAACGAAGGAATTTCAAAATGAAGTACAAAATAAACTAATCAAAAGACCATTTATGCATGCCACCTTCAATTTCCGTGGTTGAACCTTGGTAGAGCAGGAAGTCATAAGCAAGTCCACTCCTCCCACACAGCAAAAATACTTTTGCACCCCATGGGTTTGGTTTACCTTTCATGTATTGTTTTACATTGAGCTGGCCCTTAAAAGGTACTATTTGCTCATCTACACAAACTTTTTGTTCTACTTCAAGTTCCAGACAACGTTTCCTAATTGCATCATAGATGGGACGCACCTTCCAGAACCTGCCTGTACAGTCTACCCTTTTCTCTAAATTATTTACACAATGCAGTAGGTTTCTGAGCTTGTAAAATCTGTTAACTGACATATTATCTTAGAAAATATTTAGCCCTAATGCAGTGTCCCAATACAACCGTAATCTAGGAAATCCCAGAGTGCCTGCATATATGTGTAGTCCAAAGAAAGTTGTAATTTCACTTAGACTGGTTGGTGCATATCTTGATTCTCCAACTTGATTTGCAAATATGTTTGTCATGTCGACAAATGTCTGCAACAGTATTTCTGGAATATACTTGTAAAAGTAAGAAATTGGGTATGGAAGTTCTGTAATTTCATTATTCTCAGTGACCTTATCCCAATGTGGTATCTTCTCTTGGAATGTAACACCACGCCGCCATTGAATTTTGCCTTTTGGGGTTAGGTTCATCCATGAATATGAATCCTCTTCAACTAGTACTCCATTTTCCTCAGGTGTTGGGGTTTCATCACCACCTTCATCTCGTATTTCATCTAACGTATCACCTCCTGAAAAAAATATAATAATTGAGTCTATGAGGCCTTCTAATATTTCAATGCATAAACCAACAACAACAACAATAGTGAGTAATGTTAAACATACCTGGAGCTGGAAGTTGATCAAACAAATCATCTCGTTCCTCTTCATCACTATCACAACCCTCTATATCGGAAACATCTCCATTCTTCAGCAGCTTCAGTATTGCATCAGCTGAGAGAACTGTAAAAAAACAATGCCATTTTTTCCTATGTAATGTACTAATTCAGAAAAAATAGGAACTATATGGAGTAATACTCACTTTATGACGACTCACGTCATCATAATGCATCCTCAACAATAGTGAAAATAGCTTTACGTAACCTTAGTAACTTGGTTTAGTTTTCTATTTATTTGCCCCATGCAGGCATACTGTCTACATTTGTACACAACCTATTTGTAACATGATCTACTTCAAGTAAATGTGATTTGCACACATTTCTTCTCCAAAATACCGAATTTACACATTTTTAATTAACATTCTTTAAGTTTTCATAATTACATGCAGCTCCAAAGTAGTGAAATTAGATAAAATTCAGCAACTTACCAGCTGTCTTGTGTGTACCTTCCGCCATGCCTGTTTACAGTATCTTCTGCTTCATCAAGTTTCTCGCAGAGAGCAGCACATCCTATAACACTGGATGGCTAGATATGTGTGTGTAGAGACACAATTTACAAAATTACAAAAAAGCGCCATTTTTCTCCATGAAACGTGATGGAAATCAATGTGTACAATTGGAGACATGGTGATCGAATGGGTTAAGACCTAAAAATAATCCAAATAAGCAAGCAAATATGACCTAAAGGTTGACGAAATATGACCTCAAAAGTGACGAAATATGACATAAAAATGACAAAATATGACCTGAAAATCATTAATCTAAATATGGCCATTTTAACATAAATTATCAATAAAACGGCAGTGCTTTTGATGCATATTTGTTAACTACATTCTTTATTCTTACTTTCATATCAATTTTCTGAATATACATGTTTAGCAGTTATTCACAGTCGATTGCCCTTGATTCACTCATCAAACATTTGTGAATGCATACCTATAAAGTACTAAGTTCGTTAAGATAATCAGATCACACAACAAAAGTCAAGACATGTTTGCACCCTGAATTCTTGGTTTGAAATACGAGAAAAATAGAAATCAATCTAGGCTACTTTAAAAAAATATTTTTGGAACGTTTAAGCCCAGATTTCATTAATATTATTAAAATGTGTTGAAATGTAAATTGATCACCACGAAGCAAATTAAGCAGACATCTTTCAATACATTATGGTAGAAAAATGTGTATTTCAATCTGCACCCAAGGCTAAAATATATACTAATTTGAAATAAAACAAAAACGCACGATTTCACAAATGCTACAAGTTCAGAAGTAAGTGGAAGGAGGTTGAGGTTCTAATATCTGAACAAAGACAAGTGAGCAATTGCCAGAAGTAATTAGCTCACTGCTGGGATGGGTTTTTCACGATTATTTCTTTCTCTACCTGAGACCAGGTTGCCGAGTACAGCGGGTGGGGTAAACAGTGCAGTGAGGTCTATGACCTTCACTGTATACAAAGGGTGTTCGACTTGTATTAACTGCAGATGTGATACCGAGAAGCAGTTTTGTGAGCACTAGTTCGCACTCGGTAAGTCAAAGATGATTTTGTACAGATACAGCCATTGTCAAACAGCCGAAATATGACGTTTCTACGAAAATAACTAAAAATATGACCTTGTGACAAAAAAGCCAAACTATGCATTTATATAAAAAAATAAAATAATTATGACGATAATCACCTGCTTTACACACACAAAAAATGTGACTTTTCCTAAACATCCGAGCCGTACTCATATAATGTATATATATATAAGAAAACATGAAGGTCCAATAATACTGCTTTGAGGAATTCCCCTCTCTATTATTACAGGGTCAGATAAAGCTTCGCCTACTCTAATTCTTTGAGATCTATTTTCTAGAAATATAGCCACCCATTCGTCAGTCTTTTATCTAGTCCAATTGCACTCATTTTTGCCAATAGTCTACTGTGATCCACCCTATCAAATGCCTTACACAGATCAATCGCGATACAGTCCATTTGACCTCCTGAATCCAAGATATCTGCTATATCTTGCTGGAATCCTGCAAGTTGAGCTTCAGTGGAATAACCTTTCCTAAACTCGTACTGCCTTCTATCGAACCAGTTATTATATTGGAAAACATGTCTGATATAATCAGAAAGAATGCCTTCCCAAAGCTTACATGCAATGCATGTCAAACTTACTGCTCTGTAATTTTCAGTTTTATGTTTATCACCCTTTCCTTTATACACAGAGGCTACTATAAGCAACTTTCCATTCATTTGGTATAGCTCCTTCAACCAAGGAATAATGAAATAAGTACTTCAGATATGGTACTATATCCCAACCAGTTGTCTTTAGTATAATATAAGCGGGAAGATCTCGCTTCCTAGTGTATGTAACGTGTATACTGTGGAGCTTTACACCATCTTAGAAACTGTGCAGTTTGCATTGGGTGACAAAAGAAACCATTTTCTCATGTGTACCGAATTGTTAAGTTCTCTGTAGTCTGTTGACACCTGTTTCTCGCAACACCCACTGGTGCAGTAGATTCATGACCTTCTAGCTAGGTTATCTGATGTTTGCACTAGCCAAGCCACGTTGGGATTGTGGGAAATGAATTTGCGGATGAAGCTGTAAAGGAAGCGGTACTTTTATCTCCAAGATATCTCTTCTCAGCTGTGTCATACTAACTTGCCATCCTGGGAATCAGAGTGGCTAACTATCCAAACTCCCAACAAGCTGAGAGCAATTAAGAAGACAGCTATCGTGTGGCGGTCCTCTTTCCAGTCTTCACGGAGCGTAGCCATAGTATTGTGTAAGCTGAGGATAGGCCATGGACGATCTACGCACTCCTATCTATTAAAGATGCAAGACCCCCCTCCTCCAGTGTGTTCTTGTGGTGCCGACTTCACCGTGGTCCACATCCTCACAGAGTGCGTCAATCTCTTTGGCCTTAGTCGGAGTCTCGGCCTGCAGGAGACACTCGAATGCATACTAGCTGATGGCACGGGTGGCTACTGCTGATCTTGTCATCCGCTTTATGTGTGACAGTGGATTAATCAAGGGTGTAAATTGCAAATGTTCTGTTACTCGGGGAACTTGTGATTAGTTTATTTTGTACTTCATTTTGAAATTCCTTCGTTGAATAAATGATTTTGTTGTGTTTAAAAAAAATTTCCACTTAATTATTTAGAGAGGATGATTACCTCTTAAAAACAAAAATCACCACCACCACCAAAGAAATATTAACACTGAAACTGGGGCATGTTCATAATGCCATTATCATGTGTTACATATTTGGGACATGCACTTGAAAATGTTCTTTTTATATCTTGAATTCTCTTCAAACAGTACACAGTACATATATGGTTTTTATAACAGATAGTGTAATTTAAGCAGGCATTTAAATAAATCAGTTGCAGGAATCTGCTCGTATTTTTTTCTTTTCTTTTCTATAAATATCTGAAAAACAGCATTGCTCTCTCTGTCTCTCCTATCCATGTACCCTTCACAGTGTGTGGTGGCATGTGGTGTGGTTGCAGAGTTTTTGCCATACTCTTCTATCCTGCACTAGATGTGTCACTTGATGTAGAGACCTCCCAACCATTTCCTTCATCTGGTCAAACCAACTTGCTGGAGCTCTTCCTTGGTTCCTTGTCCTGTACAATCAGCTTTTCCATATCTCCCTCCAGTACTCCTTAATATGTGGCCAAAGTATCTCAAATAGGCCTGGCTATTCTTCTTCTTGATCCTGGCCTCGATCTTGAGCTCTTCTAGGACAGAAGCATTCATCTGGTGCTCGGTCCAGGATATTCTTAGAACTGGACGATACACATACATTTCCATCGCTTCAATCTTCCTCCTGTCTGCCTTATTAATAATTGTCCAAATGTCAGCTGCATATGTGGTGAAGGGGAAAACCAGAACATTTACCAGCACGAGTTTGGTGTTAGTGATGGCTCTGTTTCCAATCTTGGCCAACTTCGCAGTCACATAACATGCCATTGCAAGGCGTCTCCTGATCTCATCCGAACAGCTGTTATTGCTCTTTATCAGAGCACAGGGATAAATGAATCTGCTCACCACCTCAAAGTCTCCTATTTGTTTCAGGTGTTGCAAGTTGTTGCTTGTCCTGTCGACGATCTTGACCTTTGTCTTGCCAGTGTTGATCTGCATTGCATGCTCCCTGCTGGCTCAGCACCACTACTTCTGGTGAGCCGGTCCATGATAATCTCCTTCTCCCTACTAAGTGATACATAAAAAATGTGACAGTTGTTACTTGCTGCTTATCTAGGGTATCAATGTTTAGTTTTTTCTGAGTACAAAATTGGCAAATACAACACTTACAAATAAAATGGCCTATCAGAATGAACACTCAAAAATTTTTAACCAAATAAAAATTTCTATGGCAATGGTTTTAGTTCCTCTCAATCAATATCAAATTGTTATGCAAACTACTGTATTATATATATGTATGTACAAATGGGACTATTTTCTCCCCAACAGTTGGGTCATCATCAGCTGTTAACCTTCATTCACTTGCACAGACGGCAGATTGCCTGCATTTTTTATTTTGTCGCATATTTCTCGGCAGTGAGTTGAGAAAAGCCTTGGAGAGGCGGGTATTCTTTAGTAGTCATCTTGTTCATTGCCGGAGTTCGATTTCAGCCCGTCCACCAATCACTACCATCTCAGTACAGTCCAACAGCTGACGGTGATGTCCAAGCTGCCCTCTTGCGTGTGGAAGCGACAATTATTTTTCCTGTACAGACAAGAAATGTGTTCCACCTATCAATACTTATTTATTGTAAATGGATTTACATTAGTACTGGTTTCGGCCTTCCATGGCCATCATCAGCTAGGACATAATTATATTACAGCCATTAGACAATATCACAAAGATGTTATTATGTTAGATCATCCGGATGTCTAATGGGGATGAAAATAAAATATATTGTAGTAGTGTTTGTGTATGTGAGAGCCCGCCTGGTGGCCATGATCGTTAAGGCGCTGAAGTCTAAAAACGGTCTAACACCGAGGTTAGCCGGTTCGAGTCCTGTTGGTCGAAAAAATTTTCACCATCAGAATGTTGGCCGGCAGGGTAGGAGAGGTGGTGGTATACAATTTCTAATCACTAGATTGCGTGCCAAAAGCCTGGATTAAATTCCAAACCTCTCCGTAGTGCTCATATGGAGTGAGGGCATATGACGCTGTTGATGATTCGTCCGTCGGATGGGGACGTTAAGCCTTGAGCAGACCCCTTGGTGCTATTCGACAGGAGTAGGCTATGTGCCGGCACCGGCTTTCACCCTCTCCCTACTATCATATATCACGTCATTCATTTCATCTCTCATTAACTCCTCTGATGAGGTTGACGTCAGGAAGGGCATCCGGTCATAAAAAACCGCCACGACAAATTCATCTCACCTCATACCCGACCCCGTAGGGAAACGGGACAAGGGTTGGACAAACAACAACAACAGTGTTTGTGTATGTGAGGTTAAAATATCTGTGATCAAAGTGGTGATGAAGGCTACAGTAAACTAAAACATATTGAGTATACATTGGACATGAGTACATTAAACATATTAAAATACATAAGCCACAGTATAAAACACTTAATAAGTTAAACACACTAAAATATGTATATATGTTAAAACACTTGTTAAAATTTGAGTTCGTGTTGCGTGGATTTCCTTCTTCAATCTTCTTTATGGTTCTTGTACTTCTGTATCATGTTAATTTAGTTGTATGAAGTGATTTTTGGTACTAATGTAAATCCATTTACAATGAATAAGTATTGATAGGTGGAACACATTTCTTGTTTCGGAAAATGAAACTTATAAATAATAATAATTTTTCCATTTCCCAACAGAAGATGTAAGTAAATATTCACTTATTTTTGCTAGTATATCGGAATTACATTAATCTTTCGGTAAACTAGTGTGGCTAAACATTTTCCATGTTCATTTTTTAATTGAAATGTTTTTTTGCCAGAAAATACTAAATGAGTTACCAACCCAGTTACCTACTCTTTTGTTCAGGTCTCAACGGTACAGCAATTCTGAAGATATTCTTCCAGTTATGGAGGAACTGGAGAAAGAAGAAGAGGAAGTAACAGTTCTCGATTTGTGTTATTTTATATCATACCTAGTACTACTAATTTCCCTTAAAGAAAAATTAAAAAATATGACAATACATACCTCTTTTTAATTTTTATGCTTTTCTATAAATACTGAAATAGTAAACAGAAACTAAACTTGAAGGACTGAAACTATGTTATCATTTTACTAACCAAAAGAATTGAATTTATTTTGAAGATGTCTGATGTGTGTAATAAATATGTCTGTGAATTATTTAATGAATATTTCTGGCCAGAACTGTGCTTGTGAAATTTTGTCAGTTGCAGTCCTGATTAGTTTGAAGCTGTGCAGATGAAGTGGAGAAAATTTAATGAAAATTATCAGATGTGATCGGCGGCCAAATTGCTGTCCGCGCGAACGTGATTCCAGGCCGCATGAGCAGGTGAAGGTTAAACTTAAACTAGAACCAAAATGCAAAAGCACATAATATGATGTTATATATACATTCTGAATTATTGTTGTTGGGCAACTCTAAACATGGTAATGTATTCAGAAACATTTCAGAGAACGTATTGGTGAAACATCAGCTACCTACTCATAGGTTATTGGTTAATGGTCCTTATTGACAATCACTATCAAAGGGTAGAGAAGGGTCCACCTATTCAATACCGTTAACTTGTAGTGTCCCATAAAATTGGGACTAGTTTCAACCCTTTATACTCTGGATCACCTACAGCCACGATCCAATTGGAAAATCATATGCTCAGATACATCTGGTATGTCTCAATTTACATTCCATATTTAAAACATTCATGAAGTCCAACACGTCCAAAATTAAAATCAAATGACACATCAAAACTGCTGCGGTTGGTGTCGAACTATGTCGTCGCTCGTACAGCAACCAAACGTTCCTGAGTTATCTAGGAGTTAGCATTTCCCATCTCTATATAGATGAGCCACTTAGTTTATAAATTATGTTTTGTACAATAGTAATATGGGTAATGGTTTATTGAAGGGGAACATTCATAACTTGAATAAGTATACCTTTTCAACGGATGTAGTTATCTGTTGTTTAATTTGATTTGAAGTTAATGTCTGAAAAGAAAATGTTTGAAGTAAGTTATTGAGAAAAGAAGGGAAGAGAGAATATCGAGATTAATATACAGCTGTATGAGACTCGCCTCTGTGTGCCTCATAAATTGTGTGCACTTGGTATGGACACCAGCACCAGATTGACTGTTGAGAGGGAGCAGGAGTATACTGTAGCTTATGATGGCAGGAGTTGGGGGAGGGATGTGTGAGGAGGGGCGGGTTGGTAGGTTTGAACTGATTGGTGGATTTAACGTGTCTGTAATCCATTTATACTTTGCATATATAGGAATTATTATATCAGACAGAATATTTAGGTTTTCCATTTATTTCATGAATATTATGGTTAGGGTTAAAGTACTGTTCTAAATGAATGTAACAGTAATGTTATGCAAAGTCCTTCTTGTGCCATGAGGCGGGTAGGGATTCATGAACAATCCGCCACTTTCTCTCGATAGTGTTCATGTGAACAGCGAGGTGTTCCTGGTTCAATTCGTGGATAAGTCCACTCCTATCTGTGTCCAGATATTTAATGGAATGATTTATCTTCAGATGGAGAAAACCCTCTTCCTGAAGGCAGTCAGAAGCCCGCCAACAGTCTGATACATTGTTGTTCTGGGTAATATAAATGTCCCCTTATGGCTTCTAATAAAGTACCACTGCTGCGAGATTCGATGGGTACGAGAAATATTTTTTAATTATTGTATCTCTTGACACCAAGGTACACCCAATGGCCTTCCACTCTATGATCACAGTTATTCTTTATTTTGCCAAATTTTGCCTTGTCAATCTCATCAACAATGCCCATTCCTCCAATTCGTGTTGGGCCATACCTAATCTTCACAAACTTCTCGGCAATAACTCGACCAGTCACACGCTGCCTCAGAGCTGCATTCGAGCTCGTGCTCAATGAATGAGTGATGTCATCTGATAAGATCCAGTACCCAGCGAATCTTATGATTTTCACATGCGAAAAGCGAGCCTCCAAACCCGTTTTAGCGGATAATTTATACAAGCATTCCCTTTTCCTGCACCTGAACAACAACTTTGTTTGATGAACTTTTACGTTCAATGTTTTTGCACATACACCACAAGGAACAGAACCTTTAATTAGCCCATGGCTGACGAGAAAGTCATTCAGTTTAGCTTCGTCAACACTCAAAAGACTGATTTTATGAATTCTCAAATTACATCTACCACAGGCCATTGCTATATTGAAAATGCACGCTTTTCTTATTTTCACCGAATGTGGTAACCCTGTGGCCACTGATCATGCAACATCTAACGGGAAAAAAGTTACGTAGACTTCTTTACAGGCTGAGCACAGCTGATCGGAGCTGGCCAATAGGAATAAAGATAATGGTGGCTTTTCCTTCTTTCATGCTGTCTTGCTTGCAATTTTCCTATATCAGAAAGAATACTTTTTGGGGCGGGATCGTGGGATCGTAGCAAGCGTAGAGGAAGGATCTCTCCTCGCTGGTGCTTCAGGTATTGTAGAACATTACTGTCCAATCTTTACTAATGATTGCGGAAGCGTCACCAAAATTTCTATTCGAAGGTTTTCTGAATTTGTCAAGCTGTTGTGGCATATGAGAAAAACATCTAATTAAAAGTCATTGAATTCAAAATATCCTCTTGCATTAACAAAAACTAGTGAGCTAATTGTTTGAATAATTTTGTCTTATGTGCGCAAACTTTCATCAGATTTAACTGTCCACTTCCAATAACGGCCAACATGCAGCTTTGCACGGATCAGATAGGAACCGTCACTAATTGTGTGCATTTCGCCAGTGTATTCTTCTTTCCACAAGTTTCCATATTGTATTGCTCCTCCATGTTCTTCTGTATGGTTGTCTGCAGCTGAGAATAAATTATTGCTTGTAATATTCCATTCTTGTACTTCACAGAGTAAAACTTCTTCATATTCGTTACTGGTACAGCTGATGAAAATGTATGGGTAAGATGAAGTTTTTTATTGTTTCCGTGTATTTTATCATTTGACTTACGAAACACCTGCATAGTTGTGGTTTTGTTGCTGCTTCAGCAAAGTCAGTGCATCTCTCGCTATGAATTTCCGTACTTCTGCTGCAATTCCAAACTTGCCATTTTACAGCTGTTCTACTGTCAACAATAGCTCCTTTGCCGTGCGATTTAGCAAAAACATAGTATATTTAAACTCCGTGGAATGATTCAAGGTCGGGTATGGCAGCAGTAATGTAGGTATTAAATTGAAAAGCTGGTCGATCTGATCATATAGGAACTACCTGTACATTATCGGGATTAGCTGACAATATTTTGCTAATACCGTATGTGCTAGTTTACCACAGTATCCTCTGAATGAGTTCAATTTTCTGAAACAAAGGCAGTGGGCTGGTGGGAACCAGAATGACATTGTGATATGAAGATAGTATTGTACCGTACCCGTCTTCATAATATCCCGGGCTAGTCGCGGCAAAGACGTAGTTACCGTTCGAAAAAAAAACTTATATGGGCAAACTAAATTCAAAGCTCGTCATGAGCAATATACCAAAGGTACATGACAGGAAGTCGGGTACATAGACTACGTGAATAAGACAGAGAAATGGGGGGTAAAATGGATTTATTAAAGACATTAACCCATTCACTTACGACATGAAATATATAAAACAACACTAAGCCTGATGGCCTCATAAAACCAAAGTAAGATATGTGCCCCGCACATGTCCATGTTAAAACACAAAATTTATACACTAGGGACTCTGCCCTATGAAGAAAGACACGACTTGGAACTGACTTCGGATGAATACATTTTACTTTAAGTCGACGGAAGATTCGCTTCAATGTCATGATTCCCTTATGGGATGCGCTTCGGAAAGTGTCTATACATGACCGCGGTAAATAGTTAAACACAATAGTAACCGATCCAAGCTATACATATTTACATATCAATAACCAAATCAATCCAATGCAACACTAGCCCTGAGCTGCAACTTATGATTACACAGATTCTAAATATGTGGCCGTCCACATAGCAATTGGATGGCATGAATGCCAACGACCATCTATTTAGCAAACGAGCTAATAAAACACACAAAATAATCTAATGCAACGCCGGTCACGCCGGCACCTAATACAAAGGAAATAAAACAAACACAAACAAAACAAACCAGTCGTCACCATCTCATAGAAATCATGGATCAAACCAGATAAGCATGATAACATATGTAAATAAAGGAGTATGGAACCTGAAAAATAACAACATGAAATATGCATAAATGCTCCACATGTGGTCAGCGGGATCCTCCTCAGCAGGCAGGTACATGGGTTACGTCCATAAGTCAGACGCAAGGGCAATCCTTTAAGGATCACTTTCACTGTCGCAAACAGCTGTTACCTGTAACTTCCTGACTTGTCGGGAGAGAATGCGAATTCCGGTCCAGCTAGCACTCTATGGAAACGCGGCCTTGGGGCGGTACACTTGACTTCTCAAGAAAAGGGTTGGTCTCTACCTGCTAACTCTCGTTCGGAGACAAGGATAAATTCACAACATTAGCAGCACTATTACTGCTTCTTACTTATCACCTGCGATCTCAATTCGCAGCTTGAAAATAAAGGCACTTCAATTCGGGCGTCAGCCCCTCTCATATGAATACACACATCACCTACTGTAAATCCTGAGACCATACTCGGGCCTTTCATTTTGCAGTGCATGGGTTCTCGCCCTCCTTATGTCATGACTACGGCAATTCCAGCCTCCTTCACATGTCTTAATCTATCAACCCCTGAATTATTCATCAGTATACTCGTGATTCCACACGGCTCACATAACCAGCCCCAGGTTAACATTTATCTATGTTAACGTGCACTTCCGGCGTCCTACATGGCCCGTCGGTTGTTCGATAAAACAGTTAGTCGTCCTTCCCTAGTGTAGTAATGACTCTACCTAACAACGTTGAATTTCCGCGATTCTGCTTCCTGACCACATCTGAAATTCCCACGCATGAAAATAAAATAAAAGAGAAAAACTACAGCTGTAAACTGATCTCCCATACATCATCACCGGCGTATAGCCTCTGTAAATGACGATCAGAGCTTGCATACTGACCACATAATGGAATACACTGAAAAACACAAACAACACTCCTATAACTACACTGGCATACCCTCAAACCCATCTAAACTAGCAAAAAAGGGAAAACAAGGGCATGCATCAGCCCAGGACATAATTACTGTAAATTGAATTGAATAACCACTGTGCCCTCTGGCTGAGAATTAACTTGAAATTTATTTATTTATTTACATCTGATCTAAACTAGTGTGCAACTATTACCCAGGCATGCTAAAAAATGACAAAGAGCTTATCTTGCGCCGGCTTCATCACCCATGATGTTTACATGGCCGCTGGCGTCATCACGAACTTAGGCCATGGTCATCTCAGTCTTCCGGATGTGGGAAGTCAGTCCATCGATGCTCGGCGCGGGCCCAATAGCGCTGATTGATGTTGCTCCTGTAACAGTTGAGTTTGGCACCGTATTCTTCGCCGCTAGTCACACACGTGTGTGAGATCACGCCCTTAATGCTTGGCCGTTAATTGACTACGACCTGCAAGCGAGAAATTAGTTCGTCCAGCTCACCATTAATTTAAGGGCAATTCGGCCCGGACGTGAAGAGTCCTTGGCGCGGCAACGCAACACACGATTACGGAGTTCCCGATCGCGCCCGCGAATTGTTGTTATTGCATATATACGGATCACTCCCGGATCGAATTAAAATACTGCACACACATTGTGCCACAGTTGATCACAGTTATTAATTGTATTAACTCGAACCCGTGTCACTGGCTTAGTTCTCAAACATAAGAAAAGAGCGTCCTCCGGTAAATATAGTCTCGGCGTGCAAGCGACTTTCCGGCACGAAATTCAGACAGAGAATGAGATGACGCTCCCTTAATAGCAGTTGTAAAGACTCTTCGAGTTTTTCAAATAACGGAACTCCCTTCTGAAGAATAGAAAGGCTGTTGAGCGGCGGTTTAGTTTGAATGAGAAGCTGTTGATAAATGCGAAATAACATCTATGCCTTAAGTAGGCACCAAATATATTCTCAGGCATCAGAAAAATTACACTTATCTATCTGGACACATCAGAACTGTGGAATATCGGCGCAAAGACAGATATTATCATAAATGAAAACTGGTTCAAAGATGCAGTTAGATGGTTGGTTATTCTGCCATCGCGGTTCGGCCGTTCGCAGAGTCCTACTAGCTCGTGATTGGCGGATTTCGAAACTGGCTTGACAAAGAGTACTGCGGCGGTTTCCAGCAACCACGTTCGAATTTAAACAAAATTCGTTGTCTGAAGCCATCCACGGGCCGCTCCCCTTAATGCTAGCGTGGTCAAGTATCCAACCGTCTTCCAAACAGACTCCCATACAAAGCCATGTTGCGCAATAAGTCCACTGTGTCCTATCATGATTAAAATTTTCCAATGAAGCATATGATGATATGGTTCACTGTCATATGTTTTGGCCAAATGTGCGCTTTGTACCTCATCTTGATGTAGCAAGGCTACCTTTGTAGAATCTAGGCTATTAACTATTTCTTCCCTTTATGTAGAAGTGAAGAAGGAGCTGAGGAATAATGGAAATGTGTTCCAGCAGATCTGTAGTTGTGCTTTCTTTCGATTTCATAAAAAACATTATTTTCCTCTATCTTTCAAACATGCCAAGATAAATTCACAATTTCCAGCTTATCAGTATTATATGTTTTGGTGAAGCCCCTGTCATTTTGAGACAGTGTATTCATTATGCCAACAAATCTCAGTGGCTGAAGTATGATGGTTGACAGAAATGCATTGCTGTAAAGGGGCATGCTGTATTCATATTCTTATGAAGATTGTTGATATCACTGATAAAGTTTTTGTGGTACTCGCATAAAATACTGCATTATGGGGTAGTTAACTGCTTAAACGGAACACGTGGTTTTGATTTGCCGATTTGCGTACTTAAGTGTTGTGCTTGAAAGCTTCATGTGTTTTCAAGATAGACATAACCAGGTGAAGAGTCTGGATCCTCTTTTTTTTTTTTAACTTTTTTCACAAATTGGAATAGTGTCCTTCCTGCCTGGTGACTGGCGGCTGACATCATCCCAACATAAAAACTAGTCATCAGAATTCTTGTTTCAGAAGAAAGTCCTCTGCTGCATGGACTGCTGTCCTGTTTGGATCTTGTAGGCTTATCAGCGGACAGATCTCCATGGTACAAATCACTGCATAACTTACGAACAACTGCTGCTTCACAGTAAGGTATTTTCAGCAATGGACGGTTAGTCCGAGCAGTGGCTTTACCAAGATCACTCTGTGACCCATATCGATGACCTAGAATGAATACCTCGTAAGTCACGCAAACTCTATTTTGTAGGAGACACAGAAAACCATATTCCCTGTTAGTTATTATGCTATATTACATTTTGTTGTGCTCTCAAATTATGAGTTTGTATTTCAGAGCTTTCTAACATTTTTTTTATAATTACAATACATTATGACTTACGAGGTTTTCTTATGTGCGTGTTATCCGAGTTACGTGGAATTCATTCTTAAATTCTTAGTTACGAGGTTTTCTTACATACACGCTGAGTTACGTGGAATTCACGTTTTAATTCTTAGTTACGAGGTTCGCTAGCTTTAGACTTGTGTAAGATACGTGGTTAATAGGTGCCGAAACATCGTTATAAACGTCTGTATGCACATTTTCATGAAGCTTTTTCATTGATGTGGTTTTCATAAAAGAAAAATGTTCCAAAATTGTTTATTCCACCACATAATACAATTACACAATATATTTTAGCTATGTAAAATTCAATCAACAGAATTTGTCACTACATGGAACGGTGTGGCAGGTTGTCATAGAAGTAGCGAATGTCTTCGGGGATCACAGATTTGAGCTCCTGAAGATGCTTAAACTTTACAAAATCAATGGGTAACCACAAGTTGTATAATGGAGGACGTTCAACACTGTTACCTGGGGGCTTCTTGATCCCTTTGTTCCTTCTTGGGAGGTCTGAAAATTGATCCTGATGGTTGTTTTACTTGTATTGTGCAGTCAGGTTTATACTGGATACATCGTACGTCGGTTACGACAGGATCTTTTTTTTTGTACCTGGTCTAATTGACGACAAAACGTTACGGTCGTTACACCTCTTGAAGAAAGTGTGATCAAGTTGTTCTACCTTATATGGCTGGGGTATAATTCAAGCCGTTTTACAAACCTCAACATACCCAGCTGGGGAGTAAATTTCTCTGTTCCTCTTTTTTTTTCCTTCAGTTTTACTGTGATGGCCTTTCTCTAAATATTTTTGGATTATTGTCACCCCAGTTTTGTGCGAAATCAGTAATAATGCATTGGCCAATACTGAATTACTGTTTTGGGTTGTACAACCATCGCTGTACAAGATGACATGTTTGACTATATCGAGATTGATTTCTTTTGAAATGGAGTAACTATGGTAGCAAATTCGTCTGCATTTACTCCCCCCCTCACTTTCATCCCAGAGGTAGAAGTAACCTTCACAATATTTCAAATTATAAAATGTAAAGTTGTGAACTTTTAATTTTCTCCTATAATATAGAGCCGAAACTTTTAAGGAAGGGCATAGAAGAACTGCTTGAACATCCATGGTAATAACGGCAGTCCTTTCATCTGTTTCTTCTTTGTCGTTAGTCTTTTCTTCCCTTGTTGCATTTTTTCTGTTTAGATGGGCAACCTGCTCCGGTTCACTCACATTGCCTTGTTCGTAACCACAACACAAATATCTTTTTTGGGAAAGAAAATTCCAAAATTGTGAGCCTCAAACACTTCATGGAATGTAAAATTAGATACCTAAGTGTTCTTTCTCCTCATTTTTACAATACAGCTGGTACTCCCTGAAAAGCTGTGCTTCAGACTGCCAATGAGGTTCGAGATAAAAATTTGTTCGTGTCCTTTCGGCAATATTGTGACTCTAGTTTGGGGAGATTATTGAAAAATTCAGATAAATGTTTTCATTCTTTACTGATACATTTTCCCGTTCTAGTTGTTGCTGTATCCTCGGTTTCTACATCTTCATTGTCCTGTTCATGTGTGTCGTTAATTACATTTTGATCACCTTGTCCTTGTATCTTATTCTGGAATACCCAATTCCTTATCATCCATTCACCTACACATAGGGAGTTTAGGAACATTGTCTTACATACATGTATTTTTGTTAAGTAGTTTTGAGGTTCGAGATGATACAACAGAGAGGCATTCCTTCTAGATTTTGTACCACATACTGTTCTTTGATGCACATCCTTCAAACCCATAAGATGATATGCTTCAATCTTTCTTTGGTTCCAATGTGATGCCCAAAAGTTTCTGAATATTTGTTGCCTTTTTTCGTCAGTGATCTGTGTACATTTGAACTTGTTCTTTTGTTTTGTCACATGAACAGTGAGGTTGAATACTCCTTTCGGGTCTTTTGACATCAAACGCTGTTTTCCCGTCTCAGACTTCCTCCGTTCTTTGTATTCTTCTCCTTTCATTCTTTTAATTTTGTTTTTTGTAGCTGTCCATTTACCTTTGTCAGCTCTTCCTCATTTGGCACGTTTTTGTTTTTGAGGCAATTCCTTACTATGGTTTACTCCATCATAACTGTCATCAAGATTGCTTTCACTTGAGGGTTCATAACTGTTGTCTGGTAAATCTTCATTTTCTTTCTGATGGTCATCCAACTCAACATCACTCAACTAATGAATTGGTTCTTCATGATGATAAACTTCTTTTAAAATAGTACTGGTACCGAAATTCTCTGACATTTTTATTTGCCTTAATCACTGAATGACCATTGGTACTCTCACTTAAATCTTCAGAAATCAAATTAAATGAATTATTCAATACAGTATGGTCTATTGATTCACTTCCTGGTTCAACTGGCAGAACTGAATCACTGAATATGACTGGCAGTGAAAGAATATCTTCAAATAAATTAACTTCGATCTTCAGTTTATTATAGTTTCAGTTGGATTTTGAACCTAACTTCCGCTTGTAATCTCGAGGCATCCTTGTAGTCAGATAAAATTATACATATATACATACATACATACATTATCATTCTAGACTGTTATGCCTTTCAGCGTTCGGTCTGCAAGCCTCTGTGGATTTACTAAACGTCGCCACAATCCTCGATTTGCAACTAGTGTTGTGGCCTCATTTAGTTCTATACCTCTTACCTCTAAATCATTAGAAACCGAGTCTAACCATCGTCGTCTTGGTCTCCCTCTACTTCTCTTACCCTCCATAACAGAGTCCATTCTCCTAGGTAACCTATCCTCCTCCATTCGCCTCACATGATCCCACCACCGAAGCCGGTGTATGCGTACAGCTTCATCCATTGAGTTCATTCCTTAATGAGCCTTTATCTCCTCATTCCGAGTACCATCCTGCCATTGTTCCCACCTGTTTGTACCAGCAATCATTCTTGCTACTTTCATGTCTGTTACTTCTAAATTATGAATAAGATATCCTGAGTCCACCCAGCTTTCACTCCCGTAACGCAAAGTTGGTCTGAAAACAGACCGATGTAAAGATAGTTTCGTCTGGGAGCTGACTTCCTTCTTACAGAATACTACTGATCGCAACTGCGAGCTCACTGCATTAGCTTTACTACACCTTGATTCAATATCACTTACTATATTACCATCCTGGGAGAACAAACAACCTAAATACTTGAAATTATTGACCTGTTCTAGCTTTGTATCACCAATCTGACGTTCAATTCTGTTGAATTTCTTACCTACTGACATCAATTTAGTCTTCGGGAGGCTAATTTTCATACCATACTCATTGCACCTATTTTCAAGTTCCAAAATATTCGACTGCAGGCTTTCGGCACAGTCTGCCATTAAGACCAAGTCGTCAGCATAGGCCAAACTGCTTACTACCTTTCTACCTAACTGAATCCCTCCCTGCCATTTTATACCTTTCAGCAGATGATCCATGTAAACTACGAACAGCAAATGTGAAAGATTACAGCCTTGTCTAACTCAGTAAGTACCCTGAAACAAGAACTCATTCTACCATCAATTCTCACTGAAGCCCAATTGTCAACATAAATGCCTTTGATTGATTTTAATAATCTACCTTTAATTCCATAGTCCCCCAGTATAGTGAACATTTTTTCCCTCGGTACCCTGCATATGCTTTCTCTAGATCTACGAAACATAAACACAACTGCCTATTCCTCTCGTAGCATTTTTCAATTACCTGGCGCATACTGAAAATCTGATCCTGACAGCCTCTCTGTGATCTGAAACCACACTGGTTTTCATCCAACTTCCTCTCAACGACTGATCGCACCCTCCCTTCCAAGTTGCCAGTGAATACTTTGCGTGGTATACTAATCAATGAGATACCTCGATAGTTGTTGCAATCCTTCCTGTTCCCTTGCTTATAGATGGGTGCAATTACTGCTTTTGTCCAATCTGAAGGTACCTTACCAACACTCCACGCTAATTTTACTACTCTGTGAAGCCATTTCGTCCTTGCCTTCCCACTATACTTCACCATTTCAGGTCTAATTTCATCTATTCCTGCTGCCTTATGACAACGTAGTTTATTTACCATCCTTTCCACTTCTTCAAGCATAATGTCACCAACATCATTTTCCTCCTCCCCATGAGTTTGGCTGTTTGCAACATCACCAGAATGATTTCCTTTTACATTGAGAAGATGTTCAAAATATTCCCTCCACCTCTCCAGTGATTCCCTGGGATCTATTATGAGTTCAGCTGAATTACTCAAAACACTGTTCATTTCCTTTCTCCCTCCCTTCCTAAGATTCTTTATTACTGTCCAGAAAGGTTTCCCTGCTGCTTGACCTAGCCTTTCCAGGTTATTACCAAAATCTTCCCATAACTTCTTTTTGGATTCAACAACTGTTTCGCTCTGTTTCTTTCATCTACGTATAAATCCCTGTCTGCCTCGGCCCTTGTTTGGAGCCATTTCTGATAAGCCCTCTTTTTACGTTTACAAGCTGCTCTCACTTCATCATTCCACCAAGATGTTCACCTTTTCCCATCTTTACACACAGTTGTTCCTAGGCATTCCCTTGCTGTTTCTACTACAGCATCCCTGTATGCCACCCATTCACTTTCTATATCCTGAACGTGCTTACTGTCTACTGTTCGAAACTTCTCACTAATCATAACCATGTACTTCTGTCTAATTTCCTTGTCCTGGAGATTTTCTACCCTTATTCGTTTGCAGACAGATTTCACTTTCTGTACCCTAGGCCTAGAGACACTTAGTTCACTACAGATCAGATGGTGGTCTGTATCATCGAAAAATCCGCGAAAAACTCGTACATTCCTAACAGATTTCCTGAATTCAAAGTCTCTTAAGATATAGTCTATTATGGATCTGGTACCCCTAGCCTCCCATGTGTAGCGGTGAATAGCCTTATGCTTGAAGAATGTATTCGTAACAGCTAAACCCATAGTAGCACAGAAGTTCAGCAAACGCTTCCCATTCCCATTAGCTTCCATATCTTCCCCACATTTACCAATCACCCTTTCGTATCCTTCAGTTCTATTCCCAACTCTCGCATTGAAATCGCCCATTAGCACTATTCTATCCTTGCTGTTGACCCTAACCACGATGTCACTCAATGCTTCATAAAACTTGTCAACTTCATCCTCATCTGCACCCTCACATGGTGAATACACGGACACAATTCTTGTCCTAATTCCTCCAACTGACAAATCTACCCACATCATTCGCTCATTTACGTGCCTAACAGAAACTATGTTGCGTGCAATGGTATTCCTGATAAAGAGCCCTACCCCAGACTCTGCCCTTCCCTTTCTAACACCCGTCAAGTACACTTTATAATCTCCTATCTCTTCCTCGTTATCTCCCCTTACCCGAATATCACTTACTCCTAGCAGATCCAGATGCATCCTCTTTGCTGACTCAGCCAGTTCTACCTTCTTTCTTCCATAAGCCCCATTAATATTGATAGCTCCCCATCGAATTCCATTTCGTTCGCCAAGTTGTTTCCAAGGAGTCCATCGCCTGTCAAATGGGAGTGGGACTCCATTACTCCCATAGGTCCGAGGCTTGCTTAAAATGTTCTGAGCTCGGTAAATTCATGAACCAGGATGCTACCCTACTTGCACATAGTCCAAGTGAGGATCTCTCCTCTAACAGGTTATGGACCACCGGTGAATTGTATAGTCCTGGCCGCCTGAGCACAAGGAGGGCCATGACTCAGAATATGTCCGAGATGCCCACTCCCATTCCATAGCAACTGGTATCCCTACTCTCAGGACCACTTAAAAGGCCACTCAGCCGTTGCCCATGGTTCACGAACTAGGACGTGACTACAGTAACCCACAAACATGAACCATCTTTTTTTTTTCCTTCCCGGAGGAAGGGGTAGTTTCGCCTTGCCAGCGTGTTCGCCTTAGGGACCGAACTCCATGTCCCGAACGGCCTTTAACGAGGCCGTGGTTCTACACGCCCGTGATTCACTAGAGGCGTGCGCAATCTATCTTTCTCCGTAAATGCTGTGAACTTGTCTGCTTGGTTCAACCGCGCGACTGCACCATATTCGAAAATGGTGTTCCGGGTACGGATCCACGTTTGAGGAACTGCTGTATATCTCAAGAAGTCAGCATGACCATGTGTGCATGCCTTCGTCATTAGGTTCTCTCTTTAAACGATACGACATGATCCTGGTTGCCATGGAAAACCGATCGTCGTATTGGAATGCGGTACATGCCCGCACTCCGCCTTCGCAGTATAGTGTTCCTCGGTGGATGGCATCGCCGGTGGTCTCTTTCTCTCTACGTAGGCGCATTGCGCCACTGATCCGTAGATGTGATCTAGTAAAGGCTTTCCAGCCTTGTACTTGTCTTGGGTATCTTTAATTCTGCAAGCTATGTGTATAAATAACCCGCGATTCAGGCAGCAGCCATCGTCAGAAAAGTCGCCGGGGTTACTATACCGCAACCTTCCAATGCCTGGAGCTGCCCTGCAGTGAGACGGGTGGCGAACCCCCAACCCAGTTGGTTCGCGGTTGGTCGTGGGCGCTGTGGCTGGGGCGGGACCGGCGCTGGTCGTTCAGCGGGTTCACGCACACCTTCAGCTTGGCCCTCTCCCTCTGGGGGCAGGTCTTGGAGCCCTCCCTCTGGTACCTGTACTACCTCCACTGGGCGGAGAGCTTCTGGAAGATCCCAATCTCGGGGCGCAAGCGCAGGGTTACGCGTAAACTCCATGTCTGCGATTACCCTGGCTGCAGCGACACCAGGAGAAGGGAAGTTCTCATACAAGTAGTGGGTTTCAGGTCGTACTCGGCCGAAGAATCCAGCGATTCCATTAAAGCGGCGAGCACTGGGGAGTCGTGGGGCTACGAACTTATAACGTACCCCGGTCGGATCATCAAAGTCACCGAGCCCACGCAAATAAGCTCTTGAACTAAGTAGTCCCCGGAACCTAGAAACCGTAGGAGCTGGCGCTCCTCATCTGCGGCGCCGTCCGCTTCGCGGATGGCAGCTACGCATGCCCAGTAGTGTACAGTGTTGTACAGCAGATACGCACTGTACGGGGCGTATCTACAGAATTGACGGTCTGCAGCGCAGACCGCCTCAAATGTACGTTGGATAAGTGGCACGAAGCCATCACTGGACGGGGCAAACTTCTTCACCCCCGGGGCTTCAGTGTAGCCTCGGTCGTCGTCGACCACGAAGGCCTCTAAGTATAGAGGGTCGTTGGTCAAAGGACTAGCCTTTTTAGACAGGTGCTGGGGCTGTGGCACCGTTGGCGGAGTGGGGGCGGTCGGCGTACCGTATTGTCAACTTTCAATGCGCCCGACGCTGTAGTTTTCGGGAGCGGGACAACGGCTTTGGGTTTACCGCGGCCGCGCCCTTGCCCCCGGCCCCCGCGCTTGCGACAGTAGCCGAAGCCACGATTCGCAGAGCTGTCAGCAGGAGCTGAAGCTTTCTCACCAGGTTTGGTTTGCTGCTCATTGTTCATGTCCACGTAGTGGGGTGACGGAAACGTCAGGTACCCTTATTCAATGTTTCGATGTTTCTGAAGGCAGCATATAACTGAATTTTTAATATGAAATTAGTAAACCTGATAATTACCAACTAGTTAGGTCTGAACTGTACCCTATTTTTGCTTACCAAAAAATAAAAAAATAAAAATAAAAGTGATCAAAGTAACCCCACAACAATTTATTGGTTATGGTAACCATGTGATTGATTATAAAATTATGCTATTATTAAAATTATGTTACTGAAGTATTATTTTTCTTAGATAAACACTTAAGAAGTCAAAAAGAGCAAAAAGTATTTACGTTACTTACACTATTCAGAACCAAGCATTTACCCAAAAATTCTCTCTAGAAACGCTTGTGCACTCCAAGCAAATCAAAAATAAAATGGAGCCTAGAAGAGTTCGTCTGGCTTGCCAAGCCTTGTGCTACTATCTAGTGAAAAAAGTCTTCAACTGTTCAAAATCAGTAGCACTTGATCAAAGTAACCCCATTCCATGGTGATTTTTCTACTGACCACGGCATCCACCTTACATCAGGTGTGAGTAATGTTTTGGTGGCTCATTTCATACCTGCAGATGCAATTTCTATTTCATCTCTCTTTCCCAGAGTTTTGTCCAAAAGATAACAATACCATTTCGAGTATTGTATACTATCAAGCATTATGCAAGATTTCTTAGATAAAAGATTTGACCTGAAGGGCACTTTAGTGTGTTCAGAATAGCTTGCAAGTCAAAGTTGGAAGCTGAAATACAATCCTGTGATGCCTCCTTTTTTTCCTCATCTCTTTTAGGGCGAGCTGCAGGTTTTCTTGAGGATTTTTTCTTATGCTCCTGTGGTTTGTATTCCCTTCACACAATTGATATGTTCAAATTAGCTTTCAACTACATTTTTTAAATTCTTGTGTACATTGGTGCGACTACTGTGGGATAACCGGAAATGTTTTGCTGAATCTTCTGAGAGTCATTCACAAATATTTTTTATCATCAAGTGTGAAATGCGTAAGAATAGGCGAAATTTGTTCTGCTAGTTTCAAGTCTTTGATTCGTTCTTTAACAGTCCTTTTGTACATGGTGAACTAAGTATATTCTGCCTTTTTTTTTCAGCTGTTTCGATGTTTCTGAATGAAGCTTCTTTCCATCAGTTAATTGGGGAGCTGACCGTGTAGTGCTCCTGCGATTCTATCGGGCACACATTTTATCCCGGTTAGACTACCGCAGTGCAGCATATGGCTCCGCAAGACCAAGCGTTCTTGCGAAGCTGAACAGTATCCACCACAGCGGGGTTAGGTTGGCGACGGGAGCTTTTCGTACAAGCCCCATCGCTAGCCTGCTCGCTGAGTCTGGTGTGCCGCCTTTACACCTGAGGCGCCAGCAACTGCTACTTACGTATGCTGCAAATTTGCGACAGATGCCACTTCATCCCAGCTATCCCTGCGTGTTCAACAATGGCAACCGTTTGTTGTACGCTGCCTATCCTCGTGCGACGCGGCCGGTTGGGATACGCTTGGATAGCAGTTATGAATTGTTTGACGTACCTTCGATTCCTTGCCTTGTCAGACAACGAAGTGGGGTACCTCCGTGGTTGTACGACGACCTGAAATCATCCTGGATTTGCACACTGGCCCGAAAGGAGACACGGACCCTTCGATTTATCAGAGGCTCTACCGGTCCGTTGTTGGCCGCTATCCAGGTTCAGTCGTCGTTTACACGGATGGTTCAAGGACAGATACGAAGGTGGGCTGTGCGTTCGTTGTCGGAAATGATCGGTTTCTTTTTGCTCTCCCGGACACCTGTAGTGTGTACACAGCAGAGCTTTATGCTATCTGTGGGGCTCTGCGGTACGCACTGTACAATGAACGCCGACACACTCTTGTGTGTACTGACTCCTTGAGCTCGCTCCAGTCTCTTGATACCTGTTTCCCTCGGCACCCTCTAGTGCAGCGGATCCAGAACCTGCTGGCCGCGTGTTCGGATGCCGGCACCAGAATCACGTTTGTGTGGCTCCCCAGCCACATGGGCATAGAGGGAAACGAGTTAGCAGATCAGGCTGCCAAGGAGGCAGTTACACTGCCGCCGTTGCCTTTCAAGGTTCCAGCAAGTGATATTCGCTCTCAGCTGAGACATCTGGTTATGTCTCATTGGGAGATGGAGTGGCAGGTCATTCCACTTCCCAATAAGCTGAGAGCGATAAAAGGAACAACGAAGGTATGGAGGACTTCCCTTCGGGCTTCGCGGAGGGAAGCTGTGGTATAATGTCGCTTTCGGATCGGCCACGGTATCTTGACGCGCTCCCATCTACTGAAAGGAGAACCCCCTCTGGTGTGTACCTGCGGCGACCATCTTACCATGGTACACATCCTTACGTAGTGTGTGGACCTGGTCGATCTGCGCCGTAGTCTTAACCTTTCGAGTACAATCTCCCTTATCTTGCGAGATGACGAGCAGTCAGCAGACCTCGTCATCCGCTTAATGAGGGATAGCGGTCTGTTTTATCGTGTGTGATGATGTCCTTTGTCCTAGTGTTGTTTATGTCAGTTATGCTTTTATCTCATTGACTTCATTTTAGTTTGTGTTGCGCATTTTAATGTGTTATTTTAACGTCTAACGTAAATTATGTGGTAATATCTGTACTACTGGGCCATGCCTTATTCCTTCGTTTTCCTGTATTTTCTCTTATTTTAATAGAACATAAGGCATTGCGTATTAGATCCACTGAATGTATTAATCTCACCCTCATTTTTCTTTGTTTCGAGGTATCTGTGGAACAGCAGAGGTGAAAGAAGGTGCGGGGGTGAACGGGTCTCAAACTACGAAATTAAAGTTAATTTAAAATTTAACAAGGTTATATTTTCTTTTCAAAATTAAGAAATAACAAGAATGGCAGGTACAGAGTAGCAAGGCAACAAAAGTACAATTACAGTATTTACAGGATTTGGGCTTCGAGCCCCGAACTCGCAATTCTTGGGCAATTAACCCAACTTTACCCCAGAATAAGTTTTAACAGAGGGGCAGAAAACCCCATTCATGCCCAGGAGCACTTGCTCCAAATTACACAGAAAAGCCTCCTCGAGGCATACAACACTCAATTTTCAAGAAAGAGCCACTCGCTCTCAAACCTTAAGCCTATCAAAGGCCACACCAAACTCCACCTTCAAGTTGTCCTCTAAGGACATAAACACAGGGGTAAAATACCCAACCTACTGAGGCCTATTAAATGAGAAAAGGTTAATTACATGGCCTCTAAAATACCAATTTGAGAGGAGGCGATCTGCACTCCTAATACATTTTGTTTAAAACCTAATCTGGCTCTAGGCCGCTAATGCAAGGGCTAATCCCATACTAAAGAGGTGACTTTAGGAAAAAAACTATTTACATTACGTTAAGGAAGAATCGGTTGTGAAAAATAAGTTCACCTCAAAACGATATGAGTGGGAGCTCGAGAGGGTTAAGCACTCTCTATCCCAATATGTAGCTTTAAAAGAGAATAGATGCTAAGAGTCTTTACATTTTAGGGAAAAGTTACATGGTGGAAACGCTTCGGACCCGCCCCGAGAGTTAAACTGCTGAGCTAGCAAGAAAAGAAGTTATTAACCCGGGAACGCCGGAGTTGTCAATTTTCGATTTTTAAAATTGTTATTTAATATTCCCTTCATTCACATATTATAGAACATTGAAAAGTAATTTTTCTAAAAATTGGCTGGTTGGTTTCTAAATGGCGGCCTGGTACCGTACGGTACCGCACGGCGTTTGACATAGCTTTTGGGTAAAACTTAAATATTGTTTTCTCTTTAGAATACCATGTAATTTAACATTTAATATTGTTACGGAATATCACTTACAAATACAAATATCTTTGCAATAAAGGAACAAATGGTGTTTATAGGTTCATTTGCGACATCTCTTTAGAATTTCTGAAAAACAACATTATCTCAGACATGATACATACAGTAGTCGCCTATTTTCACTTTTCACTGGTGTGAAATGACACAAAGCAGTTTACACATACACCCACACTACATTTGACACATTCTGTGCGGATGCGGGATTCGCATCCGGCGGCTGCACATCGCCGTCGTTGATTTGTTGGAGCTATATAGTGGTGTAGGCCATCGAACCTCAAGGTGTCCGATACTCTAAAATGGAAAGAAGTGACAACAACTGTACTTATTTCCCTTCAAAATACCATCCAATTATATATATCGTAATAATCAATACATCGTAATAAATATTTTGCACGTACCTTATTCCGATGGTGCTTCCACGTGACATCGACGGACGTCCACCTGTCTTAGGAGGTTGCAAATAACGCCTCAGCTAGGTCATTACAATATCTCTCCTAAATTCCAACTGCTTAATTTCATTGCCCGATTTCCTCAACAGCATCCACGAATTGTTCACCATGATGTCGAAAAGCCATGTAAATATTGGCCACCACCACTTTTTACGGCGGATACCAATCCTATAGAGGGCTACATTTTCGTCCATACGATCGGTGCCACCCATACAGTTGTTGTACTTTCCGAATAGTTTTGGACGTGGGACTGACACTTTTTTCTTTTCAGCTTGACTGTACCGACTAACTTTTGACATAGGTTGCACGCCATGGCAGGATGATACCACAGTAAGTACTGCGTTGTCAACCCAGCGCGCGACAATTATTCCTTCTTCTTTACTTGTAGCGTTTTCGAATGTGCCTCGTTTCTTTTTCTTCATTTCAGTAGAAGAAGTCAGTGGACAGTCTTTTGGGACTCGATTTTCTCGAATGGTCCCAGTAAATCCGTATCCTCGAGAGCGAAGGTGATTCACTAATTTGAAACCGGTAAACAAATTATCACAATAAATTCTATAGGGCAAATGTTGAACGGCATAAGGTAGCTGGTCCATCATAGACACTAAGGGAGCTGAAGCTTTACCGAATTCGGTTTCATACTGTGTATTGGCAAAGGGATTTTTCCCTTGATAAACTTGAAAAGACACTAAATATCCAGCAACTGTGTTCAAACACCACACTTTGAAGCCAAATCTGATCGGCTTCCCCCTTATGAACTGCTTACACCCGTGTTTTCCGTAGTATGGTATCATGCACTCGTCGTAAGCCAAGTCCTGTTCCGCTGTAAAATACTGACGACATTTCTTCTCTACGATATTCATGAAAGGTCTTAATTTCCACAATTTGTCATCTGTAACCATAGTGTTATTTTCGGCACAGTGAATGAATCTCATTATTTGAAGAAAGCGACCTCGGCGCATGGCACTGCTGACCAACTCATGGTGAACGTCAGCCTCATTCTCCCAACATCGTCTTTTCCCAGGCACTCGCACATAGCCACTTAGAAGTAAAATGGCAACAAATACCATCATTTCTTCGGGAGTTATTTTGGGATCTTCTTCATTCTTAAAAAGGGCATACTTGCTAGCCTCAGAGCACAAGAAATTCACAATTTCATCGTCAAAAAACAACTCAAATATTTCGATCGGCGTCATATTTCGAAAAGTGGAAAAATTCGCACTAGGGAAATGGACTGTTGTGGGAACTAGGTCATCCGCCATCCAGGTAGCTGGTGGACGAGGTGCTGATTTCGCTCTCTTCGCGGGCCGTGGATCATTATCAGACATGGATTCACTACTGCTGTGCGGAATTTTCTGCTTCAGCACTACTTCAGCTTGTGCTCGGAGTTGGCGTCCCGTAAGGTTATCTGCGAGACCACCTTCATCTTCCCCAGCCGAATCTTCATCAGATAATACATTGGATTCCGGTGGCTCAATGTATATCGCTTCAGCTTCAGTATCATCCTCTTCAAGAATGCACAGTACTTCATCAAGCGTCAAGCCACTGAAAAGAAAATAATTTTACACGTTATTAGACGCGATACATCGCGTTCTCCACGTGCATTATGACGTGGACTTTTGAGTAAAATCTACGATTATACAATTCAATGGCCCATATAAATCACTATTTGCGACTACAGTATGAATTGTTTTTCTAGAATCACACTTAGAAGTAAGGAGGAGAAAAGAAACAAGAAGGTATGGTAAGCGCCGTGCGGTACCATACTGTACCAACGAAATAATTAGTGTCATAACAGCGAATACAGAAATTCTGACCGACTGCTTGCTATTTCAAGTTATGCACTGATATTTCAAGATAATAAACCCTGGGATACATAATTGTATTGTCAACATTTATAAACAAAGTAAAGCCACTTACCTTAGACGGGCAGTCATCTTTATTCCTCTCGACACGATCTGAAATTCCAAGCAGTTGTCGCCGCCAACAAATAGTCCAATAAAACCCTCTGTTGATTTCAGGCATTGTAGGGAGTATCACCTTGACAATGTAAAGCAGAGTTGCCAGATATATGGAGCGAGTAACGATCAGTAGGAGAAAATCTGAAATAATGCGCACTGGTACCGTACGGAACCGCACGGCGTTCCCGGGTTAAACGGCCATTACCTTGTTGTTGAACTGCTGCCCGAAGAAAGAGGCGCTTCCCGCCCCCTGCTACGTACACTTTGAAAGTTGGTACTGAAGTGGCGCAGAGACCCGAAAATCAGCAGTTTATATACTCTCGTGGAAAGTTCGAGGCGTTTCAGAAATGAGAACACCCGCCCACAAAACTTTATTGGCTAGGGTTAAGCAAGATATTCAAGTTGGAGAAGATACACCTGATTGGTCAGAAATTAATTAAAGAAATTCGGGATTGGCTAAATTCAAAACCAGGGGAAAGAAAGGGTTATACAGCCAACTTAAACAATAACAGAAAGAAATTTAACAAGGAACAAACTTTTGAAATAAAAATTTCTCCAAAAAAACAGTTCTTTCACTTCGCACTAGGGTGCACCATTGTAGTTCTTCAGTAGTGTCCTCTAGAAGAGAAAGTTCACACTTCTTACTACAGGTAAAACAAAAATACATCGAAAACGACCCAGTTCAGAAACTCCAAAATTTCCAAGTAGTGACATCTTCTGAGAAACTTGAAAATTAACACCTTAGATAAAGTTCAGACTTCCTCCAGTAAGGGAGTTTCAACTGGCGCAAAGTTTGAATTAGCGGCGTGGAGGTGTACCGCCCGGTACATTCTTCATCACCATTTTTTTAACTCTAGTCAGTGGATACTTTTTAATATTTTAACTTCATGTCTCATGTCATTCATTTCGTTCCATTAGGGGCCGATGACCTTCAATGTTAGGCCCCTTAAAACAACATCATCATCATCTTTCCATCAGTTATTTTGGCTAAACACACATGGTTATGTTTGCCCTGATAATGGGTTGGCAGTAGCTGTCAAGGGGATCTGTCTTCCCCTTTATCCCCTTTACAGCCGATGTATGATTCTCCTCTGATTCTCTCTTATTTTCTTATTTCCTCCTTTTATTGCAGTGGATTACTTAACCTTTTGCATTGATTCCTGACAGAAGAACGAGAAACCAATTTATAAAACCCCCTGCGGGTGGGGGACGCACATGTAGAATACACCAGCGGTATCCCCTGCCTGTCGTGAGAGGCGACTAAAAGCGGCGACCAAGGGATGATCGAATTAGAACTATGAAACTACTTTTGATTCGTACCATCACGCAGGGAACACCATGGGTTGCCTCTACTTGCGAGTAGTACCACTCTATTAGGTACGAAATAGGTTTGTGATTAGTAGCAGCAAAGAGTTGGTTCACCTCTGGGTTTCCAGTACCCGTGCGTCGTACCCATATGAGCAACACCGCGGTTCTGGGCGTTGCCTTTGAGTTGTACATGCAAGCACAGAAATGGTGTCCCGACGTAAACAATCAACACTGCCCCACTCCAGTACTGGAAAGGAGGAGAGTGAGTGAAGGGGTAGTGTTGAAGGCAACTTCAGTACCGAAAAGAAGGGGAAGGGAGTGAACGGGTAGTGCTGAAGGCATAGTGTGTGTATTGCTGTGCATCCTCCACAGTGCCCATTTCAATCACAACAGCCTTGTAGCGGGCTGTCTCCCTGTAGCAATGCGTTAAGCGAGGAGGTGGGGGGGATACAATGCTTTGTTTATATCGGGACACCATTTCTGTCCTCGCTTAACGCATTGCTGCAGGGAGACAGCCCGCTACAAGGCTGTTGTGAATGAAATGGGCACTGTGGAGGATGTACAGCAATACACACACTATGCTTTCAGCACTACCCGTTCACTCCCTTCCCCTCCTTTTCGGCACTGAAGTGGCCTTCAACACTACCCCTTCACTCACTCTCCTCCTTTCCAGTACTGGAGTGGGGCAGTGTTGATTGTTTACGTCGGGACACCATTTCTGTGCTTGCATGTACCACTATATGAGCGACACCGTGGGTCTGCGTTGCCTGTGATTAGTACCCACTATGTGAGGAACACCACGGGAATACCGGCACCCGTGACTAGTACACCTAGGTGAAGAACCTCTTCGGTTTGCGTTGGCTATGAGTGGCGCCATTGTGTGAGAAACACCATAGGTCTCCGTTACCCGTACGAAGTACAATACTTGTGAGTAGTACCATCTTGTGTGGAACACCGTAAGTTTTCGCTACTTTTGATTAGTACCCCAACATGACAAATACCATGGTTCTACTTTTCTGGCGACGTGTATCATTCTGTGCGGCCTTAGAGATGGATTTTGGACCCCAATTCCGGATTATGCTTTATAGGTGGTCCCTTGGTCAGTAATACTAGTATTCATGATCTTTTTTTGCGTCGGATCCACTGTTTTTGTTTGTTTATGGTTTTTCTTGGGGGGTTCATGTCCATCCATTCATTCTTCATGACATTTCCTTATATTAGTCAGTGGATGATTTTGAATGTTTTGTTGCAATTTCATTTCGTACCATTAGGGGCCGATGACCTCGATGTTAGGCCCTTGTAAACTACAAGCATCATCATCATCTATTTCGGGTTTCCAAGGATCATCTTCTGTACCGGGAATTTCCATTGCAGGCAATATCGTCACTGAAACCCTCCCGATTGCTGACCATCTAGCTAGTTATTTCGCGGATGTATCTGGCTCCGGGAATTACCATCGTGGTTTCCTCGCTCTGAAGCGGGAGGCAGAACGTCATCACCTTATTTTTGTCACTCAAGCTTCAGAGGACTACAACGTGCCCTGTACGGAGTTGGAACTCCGCAGCGCCTTAGCGGATTGCAAGGACACGTCTCCTAGACCAGACAACATCCTTAACCTCCTCAGTCCCGAGAAATAAGATAGTTTCGAAACATTTGAGGATTTTGGATATTTTCACCACAGTTACCACTAGATTCAGGATATATAGTCGATTTTGTGCTTCCTCAAGGAAAAGTTGCCGAAAAATAATGTATCCTATAGAAATCAGGATTCAATGATATAGAGCTCATTACTAATACAATTTTTCAAAACTGTTTTATTCCATTTATTTTACACTGTTACATGTTACATACACATTTAAATTCAAAACACTCCCAGGAAATCCACATCTGATATTTAAATGCATAAAATTACTATTTCTTATAAAGAAATGGGAGTTTTAGAATGCATACAAAGTAATGAAACTGTGGAATGGTCGTCTATGCTAATTGTGCAAAAAGTACGATTATTGAGTTACGCACATTACATTAATCCAGAACGTTCAAAAGAAAGAAAGCAGGATATTTTTCATTTCAGTTAAATCTTTTAGCATCCGTTGTATCAATTTCTGGTGCAACTTTGCAGTTCATGTTATAAGTTGAAACATTCTCTTCCTTCTAAGCAACAGATTCAGATTGCATGCAGAACATCTAATTTTAGTTGAATTTGTAATGCAGCCAGGCAGGCGGCAGCGTTTCTTTTTCGCAGGCATAGGAATTTCTGGCAAGTGGGGAGCTTCTTTTCTATGTCTGTGATCCGATGGATGTGGAACATTCCTTCGAAACTTCTTGGTTGGTGGTGCATCCTCAGCTTCAAATGCCGATGAACTTGGTTTGGTTCTCTTTTCATGTACTGCCTGGTGGGAACATGCCCCCAGAAAGGAATGATTTGTTCATCTACGGAGACATTTTTGCTCCGGCTGTTTAACAGGCAAGCTGTGAATACACCCTTGAGTGTAGGTCTGACCTTTCAAAATCTGTCGTTCTCCTTCTCCACCTTAGTGTTATCATCAACTTATTTCAAATTAGGCATGTCTTATTAGGAAGTAACGATCTCTCATCATGTGGTCCGCTATACTTGGAACTCTAGTTTTGGATACCCAGTAGGCCTACATACGAATTCTGGGATATCTCGAATAAGACATGTGACTGTAATTCCCAAAAACTGTCTCAGCTCTGTTTCAGTTAGAACCTTCCCCGTATCTTTCAAATATTGGATATTAGTGAATGTTGTGAGGTCTTTTATGATATCTGCAAGTACTGTATGTATTTGCTTAAATAATCATGAGGTGATAGTTCAGTTGCTTGTACCTGGGTTGCTGAGGTAGGACCTGGTTTCAAAGGCTGGAATATGTCAGAAGGTATTCATTTCCAAAATACTCTTCGCATTGAGCTGGGAGAATTTATACAAAAGGGAGCTTCCGGGACAGTTTCTAGTTTAGGCCACGGCCGCAAACCCCATACCGTCTAAGAGGATGGTCTCCCCCTTCAGGGGAGGAACAAATTCAGAAAGAAAATAGGAGCTTCATGCGGTAAATCTCCTTTAGCCTCGGTTTCTGAAGAATATTGCTGATTACTTTTGGGCAGGACGTAGTTTTTATTCTCCTCGTTATCACATCGGAACCTGAGTTTGATAAGAGCTCACAGTCTGAATCTTCTGTGCCCTACAGGATCCTATGGTTCCGGCCAGGCGAAAGCCGGTCTCGAACCCAGAGTACAGTAGTGAAAGAACTCTCACAAACGTGAGCTTGTGCACATAGTCTTACCTGAACACAATCCTCGCTCGGCCGTACAATAGCGCACTTCTCAGGGATAACATGGGTGAACAATGGGCAACATTAAGATAAAACACTAGGGTCAGGTAAGAATCAGCTAAATTAAAATAAAAAAATATCTAACAGAAAACATCGCTGCATTCAAAGTTTTACAATCAGGGATTTATTACATAAACAAAAACTATTTACAAATATAAGAGCTTTCAAAAATGATTGGGGTAAAGATAATGTTGAGCCGATGACAACCAGTTCACTGCCTTCACGAAACAGCTGGGCTGTAACAAGCATGTTCAAATGGTGTAAGTAATGAAATCTAGAAAAACGGATATCTGCTGTAATACACATCTACCAGTAATTCCCATAAAATTTACTATGCCTCGTACCATCGAACCCCGGTGCAAACAAATATAAACACGTAATGTACAGTGTCCTGACTCAGTCTCGAACCCTGGTCCCATGAAGGGTAAGGCGTAGAATATTCATCTACAAACAATATAAAAAGAACACAACCAACATATCGAAGGGGTTAATATCAAACGGGCTAGTGTTAAAATTAAAGTAGAACAAACGGAACAAAAAAATCTCTCCCTGCGTTCAAAACATCAAGGTCGTCTTCTCCCCCTTATACACTCGACAAGCTGCAGACAGCAATATAACCGAGTTTCAAGACTGTGACGTCAGGCACAACAACCCTCACCAATCGAACACTTGAGAAGCGGCAGTCCACATAATTTACGAGCTCAGCTGACTACGGGCTAAGAAACCTCGCCTTTCACAGTACCTCACATAATCTGGCTGCCAAAAGCACTCTTTTAAATACACCTGGGCTATCCGCCCTCATCTCAATATCACCAGCAATATAACAAATCTTATTTCCGCCTCCCATGGGCTCAACCTTGATAATACAAAGACACAAATCAGTAAGCGATAGTCACATGGCCATAATAAGGCATCTCCAATGCATCCAATACACTCTCAAACTGTGCTGGGCTTTCTCATATCAATACATACAGTCAGCTACATGCATAATGCTCACATCTCTCAAACATTCGGACTCGCTCGCCCTGTCAGTAAAGCTGGGTGAATTACGGGTTGAATCCTAGTCTCAATTATACAGCCTACGTCTGCAGAGACAAATGCCTGAACGCGACAATAAATAGTGCCTGCCTGTTTGATTAACCTACTATGACCAAGGAAGTTCGACCTGATCCATGAAGATAACACGTACGCTAATATAATACTATCGAAATGAAATATAAACACACCAACAAGGAATCTACAAACTATCATCTACCCTAATGTACGGGGTTCGAGCTTGAGGCCTAGCTCTTTATTACCAAGAATTTTCCTACCATAACTAATCTGTTGGCTGACGGCCCCCCTATTCCTATCTAAATTTAAATGACATGCTTGAAACAGAATTGGAAAGCTCTGACCTTATGTGATGATATGACGGAGCGGCCCTCCCTGTGGACCACTGAATTTACCACATCATGACAAACTGCGACGCTTGCAGCAGATACTGGTGAACACTTGGAGACATTCTATCTTGCGTGAGTCCTTCGTACAGCTCCTTAGATGGTTGGAAGATGTCCCCTTCGACGTCGCGCTGATCAGGTACGCCCAACGTTCCTGGATCGATTCCCGATGTCGTGTCGGCTTCAGCTCCGGTTGTGGCTTCCTCGCAATGATGATGTAGAAGCTCGTTCTGGCTTGATGCAGGGGTAACTGAAAACAAATTCATTTATTACAGACTGTCCAGATTCGATGCCTGTTTCCACTGCTATCGTGTCTCACACGTTACATTGACCAAGTCTTGTTCAGAATTTTAAACCTGGTACACCATAGTTTCTTCACCACTCTTAGTAACACTGTTATTCCATCCTTTCACTCGGACAACATGTAGAGCTATAAGAACTCCCCTGAGCCTACATTTATTCTAGCATTACGTCAGTGACAACTTGACCTCACAGAAATATGAAGCTACTAGTTCATCAGTCTATTATAGGCAGTACCTCATCTCACCATAGCATATCAACACAGGTAATATCAAGAATTTAGCTGAATATGCAAGTTGATTACTTACTTCCTCGCAGATACAGTAGTACTAGTTGTATGTGCAGCTCGAAGACAAAATGTTGTTCGCGGTGCCGACTTGCAGCATGACGACTTCGTTCAAGCAGCCTTACGGTCAAAGAATGAGGCTGATGTGCCAGGCGGCCTCGCTTTTATAATCAGGTTAGCGTAACCACGCCGCTTGATCGCGTGCAGGATACGCGCGCCCGCGACTCGAAGTTTTCCCGCACAAAGCACGTCAAGTACCCTATTTAACGAATGCATTTATGATTGCAGCCCTAATGCATATCAAAATTAAGCAGAAATTATGCATGTTGCAATTCTTGTATCAAATCCAATACAACTCTTCCGTAACCAAAGATATTAATTTAATTCTTTCTTCCCTCCGAAGGTAAGTTTTGCCGGGGTCCGGGAAGCGTCCCCAGTCTTCATTAAGAGGCTTGGCTTGGGACATAACTCCCTTTAATAAGGTTCTGGAGATTTTCATAATGACGCTCTAGCTCCCTTCACACAAGAACGCTTCTTCTGGAATCTTTTATGAAATAAACTATAAGACAATGACTTCGTGGGTGGTCTTATGTAATCCCAATATCCAATACTAAAATCTATACTGTTGGTCCATGAACAGAATGGTTCACTTCACCGTCAAGGCAATCTTCGAGAAACTGAAAAGCCAGGGGAACCTATAAAAACACACTTGCATTTAGTTCTAGGAACATGAGTTTTCACTTAATATATATTGTAAAAAATACTAGAGTACACGTAAAACACACTAATAATAGCCATCAATATCATTTTAATATTTGTTTGTATCCTTACAGCCGTACAGTAAGCATACATATTCTCTTTTTACTGAATTCTTGCCGTTGGCACACACACACCAGCAAGGTTAATTTTCTTTGTAATTATTTTTGGATTAACATTTATAATGATTCAGCCTTTTTATGTAAATGTTGTTGGCATCCCTAAAATAATGCAACAATTGAGGGAAAAGGTTTGTGTATGGTTATTCTTTCCCTTTGTTCACTTCCTTTCCAATCCCTTCCCATGGATCGGTGTTTTAACCCTTTCAGTCACAATTTATCATTTCTGAACATAAAATTTTGAAATTTGGTACATGAACTAAACAAGATATTTGGAATTTTTTCTGATAATTAAAACATCAATTGGATTATCCTGAACAGAGATACAGATCGTCCACTATAGTGGACAAGGTGACTGGCAGATAAGAGATTGTCTAAAAAGAATAGTCAATTTATGTCTGTAATGCCCTCATAAAATATCATTACAGAATAATATTATCAAAATATTGTATTTGTAAAGTATTTATAATAGGGCCAATAACAATGAACATCTCAATAATGAATACACCCAAACAATTCATAGTCAGTCTAGGCAGTTACTTTGTATGAAACTGTCGAAAGCAGTTTCAGTCTCTTGCAATGCACAGGCGCAATCTACACTTAGCACACTTAGCAAAGTTAGCTGTGTTCTGCACTAGATACTAGTTCGTATTTTAAACTATTTCCTCAAATTCTAATTGCAATACTTTTCAAAGTAAGAAGTAGGACTGGGCATCTGGTATGTGTTACTCACTGGAGGTTGGTAGAAACGTATGGTAGGTGAAACATGGGTCCCAGGACGCCAAGACATATCCTTCTTCTGTGTCAGTTCCTGATGAATAAAGTATGTCTTTGATAATTCATCAATTGTCATGCATGGCCTAAGAATACAAACATTCAATGCTAGTCACCATGTCCACTGTGGTTGTCGATTTTTTTAACAAATGCTACGTGAAAATCATGAACGCCAATATTTTATGACTAATAGAAACACTCCCAAACAGAAAAAAATACCAATCTACATTCTCAGTTATCTGGACAACTGTGTGAATGTGTGAACATACCCTGGATTGGTAACTCGGGCAACCACTGCCAGGTAACATATTATTGATATTACCAGCAGTTACAAATTTAGTCAGTAGATGAATCAGACTATCTATGTCATAGAATGCCATGTCCACCTCAGTATACACTATGACCTCTACTTTTCCAAACTTTTAGAAAGTCATTAAACCATCGGAAATAAATCGTCCACTACAGTGGACAAATAGACTGAAAGGGTTAAGCGTATGAATACATTACTTATGTGTTAAAATAGCAAGAAATAAGAAAATATTGCCATTAAATTGTGTTTTATATCAAATTCATGGACTATTTAAAATAACATATGTATTGCTTTAGAACCCAGTGTCGCCTATAGGATACATAAATTTGGGCGCCATGTTATTTACATAAATACTTCAGTGTAGCTAATACTACTGTACATCTCCGAACCACTAGGGTTTACATCTCTTAGAAACAACACTTTCCACGAACCTGCTACGCAGGCGTAGCAGGGGGAGAGGTGATACTCCCACGTGGCGCGTCCCAGGTGGCGGATAGGGGGGTCCTAACCGGCTTGCCGGCGGACTTGAGGGAAATAAAATACCTCTCGCGGACCAAACACACACCCCCTTTGGGTGGGGGAGGCTGACGAATAATACACCCACGGTATCCCCTGCCTGTCGTGCGAGGCGACTAAAAGGGGCGACCAAGGGATGAATGAATAAGAACCATGAAACTACTCTTGATTCGTACCAGCATGCGGGGAACACCATGGGTTGCATGTACTTGCGAGTAGTATCACTAACATGGTACGAAATATGTTTGTGATTCGTTGCAGTAAAAAGCCTGGCCTGGTGGATTCCAGTACCCGTGCGTTGTACCCATGTGGGCAACACCGCGGGTCTGGGCGTAGCCTGTGAGTTGTACCACTATATGAGCGACACCGTGGGTCTGCGTTGCCTGTGATTAGTACTCACTATGTGTGGAACACCACGGGGCCCTTGGGACCGGCACCCGTGACTAGTACCCTAGGTGCGGAAACTCATCGGTTTGCGTTGGCTGTAAGTGGCGCCATTGTGTGCGAAACACCATAGGTCTGCGTTACCTGTACGAAGTACAGTACTTGTGAGTAGTACCATCTTTTGTGGAACACCGTGAGTCTTCGCTACTTCTGATTAATACCCCAACATGACACATACCATGGTTCTGTTTTACTCGCGACATGTACCATTCTGTGGGGCCTCAGACGTGGATTTTGCACCCTCTTTAGACACCAAGCATCTTTGTGCTTTATAAGTGGTTCCTTGGTCGGTAATAATGTTCTTTTCGTTCTCTATTGAATCCGATCCACTGGTTTTTGTTTTTGTTTGTTTGTTTTGTGTTTTGTTGGGTTCCTGTCCATTCATTCATTTTTCATGACATTTTTATTTTGGTCAGTGGATGCCTTTGTAATTTTTGTTCTCTCATTTCGTACCATTAGGGGCCGATGACCTTCGATGTTAGGCCCCTTAAAACAACAAGCATCATCATCATCAACAACACTTTCATATTTTATAAGAGGAAAATATGAGATGGAAAAGTAACTCACCTGGAGCAATGCGCGCGTGTAGCCTCTTCTTGAGATCCGCCGCTTAATCTGTCACATGTAAGCTGTCATGTGGTAGTTCCCTCCAATTTATTAAAAATCCAGAATGACGAGCCATCTTTTAGCCAACACATGAACTGCTTCCAAATGAATTACAACCAATACCATTTAAGTGACAAGATGTTGAATCAATACAGTTTTATGTCTCCTATATGAGACGCCAGGACTGAGGAGGTTAACCAGATGTTGAAACACCTTAGTGAGAATAGTCTACTATATCTCCTTCGTGTGTTCAAGCGAATCTGGATAGAGGGTGATTTTCCGTCTCAGTGGCGAGAGGGCATAGTCATTCCTGTCCTCAAGCCTGACAAAGATCCTAAGTATGCAGGAAGTTACTGGCCGATTTGTCTTACGAATTACCTATGTAAACAATTTCAGAGGATGGTAAATCGCCGACTTGTGTGGTGTCTGGAGAAGCAAGGACTCTTGTCCGAGTATCAGCGAGGTCTTCGAACCAGTCGATCGACCACTGACCACTTGTTACGCCTGGAGAGCTCTATCCAGGGTGCTTTTCTCCGCAAACAGCATTTGGTAGCTGTTTTCTTTGACCTGGAGAAGGCCTACCACACCACGTGGTGATATGGCATCCTTTCAGTCCTGCATCAATGGAGATTCCAAGGTAACTTGCAGGTATTTATTGCGAATTTTTTTGTCCCTTCGTCTATTCCGTGTCCGAGTAGGGAGGACATATTCGCAATACCGCATTCAGGAAAATGGAGTCCCGCAGGGATCGGTTCATAGTGTCACTCTTCCACGAACCTGCTACGCAGGCGTAGCAGGGGGAGAGGTGATACTCCCACATGGCGCGTCCCAGGTGGCGGATAGGGGGGTCCTAACCGGCTTGCCGCCGGACTTGAGGGAAATAAAATACCTATCGCGGACCAATCACACACCCCCTGTGGGTGGGGGAGGCAGACGAATAATACACCCACGGTATCCCCTGCCTGTCGTGAGAGGCGACTAAAAGGGGCGACCAAGGAATGCTTGGATTATAACAATGAAACTCCTTTTGATTAGTACCATCACGCGTGGAACACCATCGGTCGCTTTTACTTGCGAGTAGTACCACTCTGCTAGGTACTCCATATTTTTGTGATTCGTAGCACTCGAGGGGGGTTCATTGTGGGTTTCCAGTACCCGTGAGTCGTGCCCGTGTGTGCAACACCACAGGTCTGGGCGTTGCCTGTGAGTTGTACCGTGTGAGCGACATCACGCGTCTGGGCGTGGCCTGTGAGTTGTACCACTATATGAGCGACACCGTGGGTCTGCGTTGCCAGTGATTAGTACCCACTATGTGAGGAACACCACGGGAATGCCGGCGCCCGTGCTTAGTACACCTAGGTGAGGAACCTCATCGGTTTGCGTTGGCCATTGCGTGAGAAACACCGTAGGTCTGCGTTACCTTTACGATGTACAATACTTGTGAGTAGTACCTTAATGCTTGGAACACCGTGAATTTACGCTACCTTTGATTAGTACCGCAGCTCGAGAAATATCATGGTTCTACTGTACTCGCGACTTGTACCATACTGAGGGGCCGTAGACCTGGTTTTTGGACCCCTTTATACATCAAGCATAATCGATTCAGGACCATGCTTTATAAGTGGTCCCTTGGTCAGTAATGCTATTATTTCTGACCGTTTTTGAGTCGGATCCACTGTTCTTTTGTTTGTTTGTTTCTTGTTTGTTTTTGTTATTTTTTGGGTTCATGTCCATCCATTCATTTTTCATGACATTTTTATTTATTTTGGTCAGTGGATTTTTGAATTTTTTTGTTGTTATTTCATTTCGTACCATTAGGGGATGATGACCTCGATGTTAGGCCCCTTTAAACAACAAGCATCAGCATCAGTGTCACTCTTTTGGTGATTGCCATAAACGGTATTGTCGCTGCTGCTGGTTCAGCAGTAATACCGTCGATATATGTTGATGATTTTGCTCTGTACTATAGTTCGCGAAATATGGCAGTCGCAGAGCGACAATTACAGCAAGCTTTTAGTAGAGTGCAGCAGTGGACCTTAGAACATGGCTTTCGGTTTTCCACCGCAAAGACCTCTGTTGTCCACTTTTGTCGTCAACGTTCTCTTCATGCTGTTCGCGTAGTTGGCACTTACCGATTTCTTGGGCTCCTTTTCGATAGTAAATTATCGTGGGAGCCACACGTACGACAGTTAAAAGTGCAATGCACTAGGAATCTGAATATCATGAAGTTTCTTAGCAGCACTTCTCGGGGGGCTGACCGCACGGTGCTCCTACGATTCTATAGGGCACATATTCTATGTCGGCTAGACTACGGCAGTGCAACTTGTGGCTCACCATGACCAAGCGTTCTTGCGAAGCTGAACAGCATCCACCACGGCGGGGTTAGGTTGGCGACGGGAGCTTTTCGTACAAGCCCCATTGCCAGCCTGCTCGCTGACTCGGGTGTGCCGCCTTTGCACCTGAGGTGCCAGCAACTCCTACATACGTATGCTGTAAATTTGCCACAGATGCCACTTCATCCAAGCTATCCTCTTGTTTTCAACAATGGCAAGTGTTTGCTGTACGTTGCTTGTCCTCGAGCAACGCGGGCGGTTCGAATACGCTTGGATAGCAGTAGCGAATTGTTTGACGTACCTTCGGTTCCTTGCCTCCACGAACGCTGGCGTAGCAGGGGGAGAGATGATACTCCCACGTGGTGCGTCCCACGTGGTGCGTCCCACGTGGCGGATAGGGGGGTCCTAACAGGCTTGCCGGCGGTCTTGTGGGAAATAAAATACCTCTCGCGGACCTAACACACTACCCCCTACGGGTGGGGGACGCACATGTAGAATACACCCGCGGTTTCCGCTGCCTATCGTAAGAGGCGACTACAAGGGGCAACCAAGGGGTGATTGAATTAGAACCATGAAACTACCCTTGATTCGTACCATCATGCGGGGAACACAATGGGTTGCCTGTACTTGCGAGTAGTACCTCTAGATTGGTACGAAATAGGTTTGTGGTTGGTAGCAGTAAAGAGGCTGGCCTGGGGGTTTCCAGTACCCAGTGCAACTACGGCAATGTGAGCATCACCGCGGGTCTGGGCGTAGCCTGTGTGTTGTACCGCTATATGAGCGGCACCGTGGGTCTGCGTTGCCTGTGATTAGTACCCACTATGTGAGGAACACCACGGGAATACCGGCGCCCGGGATTAGTACACCTAGGTGGGGAAACTTACCGGTTTGCGTTGGCTGTGATTGGGGCCATTGTGTGAGAAACACCATAGGTCTGCGTTCCCCGTACGAAGTGCAATACTTGTGAGTAGTACCATCTTGTGTGGAACACCGTGAGTCTTCGCTACTTTTGATTAGTACCCGAACATGACAAATACAATGGTTCTACTTTACTCGCGATATGTACCATTCTGTGGGGCCTTAGACGTGGATTTTGCACCCCTTTAGACATCAAGCATCATTGTGCTTTATATATGGTCCCTTGGTCAGTAATACTATTATTTACGATCTCTTTTTTTGATTCTGATCCACTGTTTTTTTGTTTGTTATTTGTTGGGTTCATATCCATTCATTCTTCATGACACTTTTTATTTTATTTTGGTCAGTGGATGAATTAGAACTTTTTTGATATTTCATTTCGTACCATTAGGGGTCGATGACCTCGATGTTAGGCCCCTTTAAACAAGCATCATCATCATCGTTTTATCGTATGTAATGATGTCTTTTGTGCTAGTGTATTTGTGTCAATTGCGCTTTTATCCTCTTGACTTCATTTTAGTTTGTGTTTCGTATTTTAATGTGTTATTTTAACGTCTAACGTAAATTATGTATATACATTTGTACTACCAGGCAATGCCTTATACCTTCGTCTCCTATATTTTCTCGTATTTTATTAGAAAATAACGCATTGCGAATTAGATCCACTGATTGTTTTTGTTACCGTGTTTTTGCGGTAGGTAGAGGTGAAAGAAGGTGCGGGCTTGAACGGGTCTCAAACTATGAAATTAAAGTTAATGTAAAATTTAACAAGGTTATATTTTCTTTTCAAAATTAAGAAATAACACGAATGGCAGGTACAGAGTAGCAAGGTAACAAATTACAAATACAGTCTTCACAAGATTTGGGCTTCGAGCCCCTAACTCACAATTCTTGGGCAATTACTCCAAAATAAGTTTTAACAGAGGGGCAGAAAACCCCATTCATGCCCAGGAGCACTTGCTCCAAATTACCCAGAAAAGCCTCCTCGAGGCATACAACACTCAATTTTCAAAAGGAGCCACTCGCTCTCAACCTTAAGCCTGTCAAAGGCCACACCAAACTCCACCTTCAAGTTGTCCTCTAAGGACATATACACAGGGGTAACATACCCAACCTACTGAGGTCTATTAAGTGAGAAAAAGGTTAATTACTTGACCTCTAAAATAACAATTGAGAGGAGGCGACCTGCACTCCTAATACACTGTTTCAAACCTACTTGGCACTAGGCTGTTAATGCAAGGGCTAATCCCATACTAAAGAGGTGACTTTTAGAAGGAAACAATTTACGTTACATTAGAAGGGAAGAAACGGTTGTGAAAATAAGTTCACCTCAATGCAATATGAGTGCGAGATCGAGAGGGTTAAGCACTCTCTATCCCAATATGTAGTTTTGAAAGAGAATAGAGGCTAAGAGTCTTTACATTTTAGGCAATGTTACATGGTAGAAACGCTTCGGACCCGCCCCGAGAGTTAAACTGCTGAGCTAACAAGAAAAGCAGTTATTAAAAGGCCATTGCCTTGGTGTTGAAGTGCTCCCCGAAGAAAGAGGCGCTTCCCGCCCCCTGCTATGTACTTTACACACTGAAAGATGGTACTGAAGTGGCACCGAGACCCGAAAATCAGCAGTTTATATACTCTCGCGGAAAGTTCGAGGCGTTTTTGGAATGAGAACACCCTCCCACAAGGATTTTATTGGTTCATCAAGAAACCCCCTACACAATACGAAGAAGAAACATATTATTGGTTGAAAATTAATTCGAGAAATTCGGGATTGGCTAAATTCAGAACAAGGGGAAAGAAAGGGTAAATATTGCCAACTTAAACGATAACAGAAAGAAATTTAACAAGAAACAAACTTTTGAAATAAACATTTTCTCCAAAAAAAACAGTTCTTTCACTTCGCACTAGGGTGCACTATTGTTGATCTTCAGTAGTGTCCTCTAGAAGAGAAAGTTCACACTTCTTACAATAGGGAAACAAAAATGCGTCGAAAACGACCCAGTTCAGAAACTACAAAATTTCCCAGTAGTGCCATCTTCTGAGAAACTTGAAAATTAATTCCGTAGATAAAGTTCAGACTTCCTCCAGCAGAGGAGTTTCAATTGGCGCAAATTTTCAATAAGCGGCGTGGAGGTGTACCGCCCGGTACAGACCTCCCCCCCCCCCAAAAGTTCCTCCAAGGGGTAACACAGAAGAACATAAACTTTTGTTTGAAAATAAGGTCCAAGTTATGATGTTGATATGGAGATTAATTGCAGAAGCATTTATTAAAAAAAAATTCTAAATTTGGGTTGATCCAATTTCAAAATACTTGTAGTAACTGTTGAAGTAATGTTTTTATGTTTGTAGGAATTGAATTCAGAAGAAAAACTTTTAATACTTGAAAGTGAAGAAAAATTTTGTAAGTCCACCAAATATTGCAGTAGAATTCCCAAGTGTAGTAATTGCTGATAGTAAATGTCCATATAGTTGATTAAATTGGTTGGCCAGACCGGCCGCTGCAGCTTGTGTCCAAAGGAGGCCGCTCGGACCCCTCAAGTACCCTGAGATACCGCTCGCCCGCACTATGAGGGGAGCAGTGGTGTTGAAGCATGCCGCGCCCGCGGTGAACATATACAGGCTGCGGGCAAGTAGCAGGTCGTGCGCCGCACATCAGCCTTGGCCGGGAGGAGGGCTCCGGCTCGCCGTACACTGGTGGACCTCGCTGGAGGAGAGGGGGCCCTTCCTCTATTCCAGCAGCGGTACGGCGCCGCGCGGCTGCGGGGGCACTGAAACATTAAAGCTAGGCGGCAGAATTTTGTTGGACCATCATCTTTTTTGAGGGCACAGGCTTTGTGGAGAGGTTGCGGTGCCAGCGGCGTGCAGATATCCATGGCATTTTATATAAGCAAGCCACAGTGTGTGGAGCAGGAGACGGGCGCGTGGTAATGGCCGTGGTAAGGACAGAATGGCAGTTTAACGGTTCGGGACAGGTTTTACAAAAATGCTTACATATAAAACAAAATATTATAGAAGGGGCAGAATGCCTTAAAAGTGAAAACTCAAAAAAAAATATAACCTTCATATTCCTTTCAAAATAATATGAAGCAAGTTAACACAGATATTACACCGGTTTCACCTGGGACAGGTGAACCCTAAATATCCTCTCGGTGGCTGGATTGCTTAATAACAACGTAACCGGCGTAAGGAAATCAAGAATGACACACAGCCCATGAAATCTGGGAGCAAGCTTGCCCGCGGGAACAAAATTCTTGACCATCACTTGGTCGCCTACCTTCAAATTGGTGGGTCTCCGTCCACGATCATATCTTTCCCTAACCTTTTCATGAGACACATTAAGATTGGCTTCAGCTTTCTTCCAAAGATCTTTGATATTATCCGGATCTATTGTCTCAGGTAGAATGTCACTCAGAGACCAGAGGTTAGAGAGCGGCGTGTTGGGAACAAACTTGAACATCAACGAAGCTGGAGTAAATTTATGTGATTCATGAACCGCCGAATTCAAAGCAAAAGCTAACCAATGCAGGGACGTGTCCCACCTGGAATGATCTTCATGATGATAGGCAATAAGCGCGGACCTGAGATTACGGTTAACCCGTTCAGCCAGAGATGGTTGAGGATAATAAGCAGAAGTCGTTACATGAGAGATGGACAAGTCAGAACAGAATTTACGAAAAAGATTTGATGTGAACGCCTTAGCATTATCAGACACAATATATTGGCACGGACCAAAAGAAGCAAAAATAGAATTTAGGCAAGTAATGGTGGACTGAGCGGTAGCCAGCTTAGTCGGAAATAACCACGAAAATCTTGTAAAACCATCTACGCATACAAAGATGAACTTGTTAGCATTTCCCTTCGACTGGGGGAAGGGTCCTACATAATCAATATACAGGCGTTCCTTGAGGCGCGACACTTGATGAGAAGACAAAAGGCCTACCTTGGTGGACATGGTAGGTTTACTAAGCAAACAGGATTTACAAGCCTTTACTAGTTCACGGATTTCACCGTCCATACCCTTCCAGATGAACATTTCACGAATCTTCTCACGAGTTTTAAAGATGCCTAGGTGCCCTCCTAATGGGGTCTCATGATAATACTTGAAGATCATAGGTACAAGAACCGCTGTAACGACAACTTTCATCATCTTATCATGCCTTGAAGGGCAACATAAAACACCATTCCTCAGAACGTAAGGGACGACATGTTCCCCAGAAGAAAGGGTTTCCATGATCGGAGCCAGCGTCGGATCTTCACGTTGGTATTTCTCGATATCCCTAAAGAGCATGGGAGCATCTGTTAAGATGGCATTAAAATCAGATAGTATATACTCGGGAGGTGATGAACTGTCGACCGGTTCATGGGTCTCGACGTCGTTGGAAAACATACGCCTGAGTCCATCAGCGACAACATTTTCGGTACCTCGGATATGCCTGACATCGAATTGGAGGCAGAAATACGGATGGCCCAACGGGCTATACCACCAGTACGACGCGGCCTACATAAGACCCAGCTTAAGGCTTGATTATCTGTCTCCAGGTCGAATTTGACACGTTCCAGATAGAGACGGAACTTTTCTAAGGCAAATAAGACTGCCAAACCTTCGAGCTCATAGATGGAATACTTGGCTTCTTGAGCCGATAGAGTCCTAGATGCATAGGCGATGGGTCGCCTCCCTAGTTCAGTCTCTTGAAGAAGAACTGCCGCTACTGCTGACGACGACGCGTCAGTTTGGACGATGAATTTCTTTGAGAAATCAGGCATAGCAAGGACAGGGGCATTACAGAGAGCTAATTTAAGATCTTCAAAAGCGGCTTGTTGAGAAGGTCCCCACTCGAATTTGATGCCTTTCCTACGAAGAAGGTTTAAGGGCGCCGCTCTATTAGCGAAGTTAGGAATAAACTTCCTGAAGAAATTCACCATACCAATGAACCTGGCGATACCTTTAACGTCCTTGGGAGGTTTAAAATCTCGGGTGGCCTGTGTTCTAGAATGATCGACGGCCACACCATCAGGTGACACAATATGCCCTAGGAATGACATAGAGGGCTTAGCAAAGGCAACCTTGGACAGCTTGACAGTTAACCCAGCCTTACGAAGGCGATTGAGAACTTCTCGCAGATGATCTAGATGTTCTTCAAAGGTCTCCGAAAATACGACGACATCATCCAAGTAGTGATACAAGTACTCAAATTTGATGCCGGAGAAGACCCTATCTAGCAGCCTAGTGAGTACAGCTGCTCCCGTGGGGAGCCCGAAAGGCACGCGGTTGTATTCATACAAATTCCAATCCGTGGCAAACGCTGTAAGATGTTTAGACCCTTCGGCCAGGGGAATTTGGTTGTAGGCCTGATTCAAATCCAAGATGGTGAAGAACTTGGCCTTACGGAACCATGAAAAACAAGAATGAAGGTCAGGAAGGGGCACAGATTGTAACACCACCTTCCGATTGAGAGCCCTATAATCAATGACAGGCCTGAAGCCCCCTTAGGGTTTCGGGACTAGAAAAATAGGCGAAGAATACGCCGACTTAGAGGGCCTAATAATACCATCCTTCAACATCTGATCGATGATTTCTTTCAGAGCCTTCATTTTAGGTGGAGATAGCCTATAAGGTGGAAAACGGACAGGAATCGAATCCGTGACCTCACTTTTGTATCCAATAAGGTCAGTAACACCAAGAGTATCAGAGAACACCTCTGGAAACGACTGACACAACTTACGAATACTATCAGCCTGCTCCTAAGGTAGATGTCTAAGGTCTAACAACATCTCATCCTGGGTAGGCGAAATAGATGAACATGACGCAGAATTACATTTTAATAAGGGGATTTTCCAATTGGAAGCAAATTTGAACGTGCACGACTTACTCTGAAGATCGAGCACAAGACCAGTGTGAGAAATGAAGTCCGCCCCCAATATGATGGGACAAGACAAGTGCTTAGCCACAAACAATTTGATTTTTCATGTAAATTTAAAAATACGAATTTTGACCTGTAAAGAACCTAGAATTTCTAATGGAGATGAATTAGCCGAAACATATTGAACAGTAGATGAGCCATAGTCAGGTAGTTTACAAACAGATTTCAATTTTGAATACCATTGGTCCGAAATAATAGAACAAACACTGCCTGAATCTAATAGGGCTGTTATAGGCTCATTATTTAACTCAATTTTAAGAAAAGGAACAGGTGCGGGGGTATCCGCCGCAATCCTAAGACACTCTTTGGGGCATTCAAAAGATGGATTTGCTAATGGAACGTTCCCTGAAGTTTCGATCTGTTTACCAGGGGCTGAGCCTCGGAAAGATGGATTAGTCGACTCAGCCGAAGCCGCTAGTCACTTATTAGTGACATTGGTGAAAGTTGCACCAGAAGTTGAGCAGGAGGAGGTGCTATTTGAATTTGGGCAATTCTTGGCGATATGTGAGAAAGCCCCACATTTAAAACAGCCTTGTGATGAGCCAGCCCCATTATTTGCCCTACTAGATTTGATCAATGGACACTTGTTGCGAAGATGGTCAGGCGACCCGCAAGCATAACATTTACGGGGTGTGACTGGTCGGCGAGGTGGAGGCCGAGGATTACTAAACGAAGGAGGGGGTTCTTTCGCGACACGCAAGGAATCGGCGTATCTAACTCCTTCCGCTGAGACGGCCAATGCTTCAAGTTCAGAGAAAGTTTGCGGGCACGCCGCGAAACATAAGTATGACCTATAGAATGGTGAAATTCCTTCTACAATAGCCTGTACGATCTGATCTTCAGGAAAATGAAGAGCAAAAACCCTAGTATAAAACTTAATGTCTTGTATGAAATCCGCCAGATTTTCGTCCAATCTCTGTACGCGATAATAGTACTTCTGAATCAGAGATGACCTCGCGCGGGCAGGAATAAAATTTGCAAGCAAGTGTGCATGAAAATCTTCAATGGATGACTGTTCAGCTATGGCTCTTACTATTTTGTCAGAGAGAATGCCAATTGCATAAGGATAGATGATTTGCAAAATTTGACATGGAGAAAGAGAAAAAACAAGGGCATGATCCTGAAATTCAACTAAAAACCTTAAGAAAGAAATAACTTCACTGGTGGTGTTGACAGAAAACTTCGAGATACCTCTGAGCAACATTGCCAATGGATGAGGCAAACTGCTGAACCCAGGTGACATCGTCGGTAAAGGTTTAAGTGCAAAGAAGCTAATCCAGAACGTAGATTATTCAATGAGTTACGGCGTTCAGACTCGTTGTCCAATGGGGCAGAGATAGTTTGAGCAGCAACGGTTATCTTATTGACTTCTCCCTTAGGAGGCTCTTCCTCACTACCTACATTCACCGTGGTGGGTTGATCGATTTTGGGAGGAACTTCCCCAGTTAACAATTGAGTTACCTTATTAGATAATTCAGAAATATTTTCAAGCACCGTACTAGCCTCCTTCCCCTGAACGTCATTCAACTTTAGAGACAACAGATCGTTAACTCTATTTGAAAAATGAAATAGCCTGGCTTGCACACGCTTAATTTGATTAGGAGAAGGATCATTTTCATCAAAAAAACTAACTACAGATGCTAGCCCAGTAATATTCTCGATGATCGTGGAAAGAGAGTCGTCAATTTCTTTGTCTCCCAAAGTGGGGATGGAAATGGGCAAATCAAGGGACTCTCTAAGCTTGTTTGTGTCTACTGCAACCGTGCCTCCAGATTGCACATTTCTAATAGTCAATTCATAGATCAACTCCTCCTTGCGCAAATAGTTAAGATGGAGGACATCGCGAGGGCCGGGCATGATGACAGAACAATTTTGAAAAAGGAAAATTTAAAAATTCCAGCAACTGAGAAAATTGTTAGAGTTGGAATCAAAACAATGTTTAGCCGTCAAAAGGGGCTAAATTGAGACCCATTCAACCACGCTCTGCTACCACTTGTTACCGTGTTTTCGCGGTAGAGGTGAAAGAAGGTGCGGGCTTGAACGGGTCTCAAACTATGAAATTAAAGTTAATGTAAAATTTAACAAGGTTATATTTTCTTTTCAAAATTAAGAAATAACACGAATGGCAGGTACAGAGTAGCAAGGTAACAAATTACAAATACAGTCTTCACAAGATTTGGGCTTCGAGCCCCTAACTCACAATTCTTGGGCAATTACTCCAAAATAAGTTTTAACAGAGGGGCAGGAAACCCCATTCATGCCCAGGAGCACTTGCTCCAAATTACCCAGAAAAGCCTCCTCGAGGCATAAAACACTCAATTTTCAAAAGGAGCCACTCGCTCTCAACCTTAAGCCTGTCAAAGGCCACACCAAACTCCACCTTCAAGTTGTCCTCTAAGGACATATACACAGGGGTAATATACCCAACCTACTGAGGTCTATTAAGTGAGAAAAAGGTTAATTACTTGACCTCTAAAATAACAATTGAGAGGAGGCGACCTGCACTCCTAATACACTGTTTCAAACCTACTTGGCACTAGGCTGTTAATGCAAGGGCTAATCCCATACTAAAGAGGTGACTTTTGGAAGGAAACAATTTACGTTACATTAGAAGGGAAGAAACGGTTGTGAAAATAAGTTCACCTCAATGCAATATGAGTGGGAGATCGAGAGGGTTAAGCACTCTCTATCCCAATATGTAGTTTTGAAAGAGAATAGAGGCTAAGAGTCTTTACATTTTAGGCAATGTTACATGGTAGAAACGCTTCGGACCCGCCCCGAGAGTTAAACTGCTGAGCTAGCAAGAAAAGAAGTTATTAAAAAGCCATTACCTTGGCGTTGAACTGCTCCCCGAAGAAAGAGGCGCTTCCCGCCCCTGCTATGTACTTTACACACTGAAAGATGGTACTGAAGTGGCACCGAGACCCGAAAATCAGCAGTTTATATACTCTCGCGGAAAGTTCGAGGCGTTTTTGGAATGAGAACACCCTCCCACAAGGATTTTATTGGTTCATCAAGAAACGCCCTACACAATACGAAGAAGAAACATATTATTGGTTGAAAATTAATTCGAGAAATTCGGGATTGGCTAAATTGAAAACAAGGGGAAAGAAAGGGTTAATATTGCCAACTTAAACGATAACAGAAAGAAATTTGACAAGAAACAAACTTTTGAAATATAAATTTTCTCCAAAAAAACAGTTCTTTCACTTCGCACTAGGGTGCACTATTGTTGGTCTTCAGCAGTGTCCTCTAGAAGAGAAAGTTCACACTTCTTACAATAGGGAAACAAAAATGCGTCGAAAACGACCCAGTTCAGAAACTACAAAATTTCCCAGTAGTGACATCTTCTGAGAAACTTGAAAATTAATTCCGTAGATAAAGTTCAGACTTCCTCCAGCAGAGGAGTTTCAATTGGCGCAAATTTTAAATAAGCGGCGTGGAGGTGTACCGCCCGGTACAGTTTTAATCTCATACTCCTTTTTCTTCATCACTATTTAAAAAAAAAACTTAAGTTAGTGGATGCGTTTTAAAATTTTGACTTCATATCTCATGTCCTCCATCTCGTTCCATTAGGGGCCGATGACCTTCGATGTTAGGCACCTTAAAACAAGAAGCATCATCATCATCATCATCATCATCATCATCAAAATTGATGTCCACACTTCTGTTAATATCAATGGAAATATAAGTCAAGATCCATTATAATGTATGGTTGACAAGGCTATCTGATATTTGTTTTTAGCCGGTACACCTTCAGTTGGGTGGTTGAATGAGGTTGAACTTAAATTAAAGTTGTCTCAGCACGAACCTGCTATGCAGGCATAGCAGGGGGAGAGGTGATACTCCTTCGTGGCGCGTCCCAGGTGGCGGATAGGGGGGACCTAACCGGCTTGCCGGCAGACTTGAGGGAAATAAAATACCTCTCGCGGACCAAACACACACCCCCTGTGGGTGGAGGAGGCAGACGAAGAATACACCCACGGTATCCCCTGCCTGTTGTAAGAGGCGACTAAAAGGGGCGACCAAGGGACGATCGAGTTAAAACCATGAAACTACTTGTAATTTGTACCATCACGCAGGGAACACCAATGAGTTGCCTTTACTTGCGTAGTACCTCTATGTTAGGTACGCAATAGTTTTGTGATTTGTAGCGACAGTGTGTGAATCAGGATGGGGATCCTACAATACCTGTGATTCGTACCCCAATATGAGCGACACCATGGGATTAGCGACACCATGGTTCTGCCTTACCTATGCTCCGTTCGCACTATGTGAGTATTTCCACGGGATTGTACCAGTCCCTGTGGTTAGTCCACTTACGTGAGGAACGCCTTAGGTTTGCGTTGCCGTTATAGGTTTGCGTTGCCTGTAAGTGGCGCCGCAGTGTGCGAGACACTATAGGTCTGTGTTACATATGCGCATTACACTACCTGTGGATAGTACCATACTGTGTGGAATACCGTGAGTCTCCGCTACGTTTGATTGTTACCGCAATATTACGCAGCATGGTTCTACTTTCCTAGCGATAAATACCATTATGAGGTGCTGATGACCTGGATTTTTGACCCATTTCGACTATACGCATAATCGATTCAGCATCGTACTATAGAAGCAGTCCCTTGGTCAGTACTACTATTGTTTTGTGCCAGCTTCTGTACTTGTGAGGCACTGTGGGTCAGATCCACTGATCATTTTAAATTCATATCCGTCCATCCATTCATTCTTCGTCCTCATGCTTTGAATTCTGGTCAGTGGGGGACTTTGGAATTTTAAATTGTCATTTCATTTCGTCTCATTTCGAACCATTAGGGGCCGATGACCTTCGATGTTAGGCCCCTTAAAACAACAAGCATCATCATCATCAAAGTTGTCTCAGCTCAATATAGATAGTAAAGCCTAAAATGAAGGAAGAACTAAGTTGGTAAACGGATTGCTTGAAAAAGTGGTACAGCAAATTCGTGGCTGCGTATGACGGAATATGGGACTGACCTTGTTCAGCGTACTTGTGTGTTGTAAGAAGAGGTGTGGACTGAGCGTGGATCGACGTCAGTGAGTTAGAGGGTAGATGTGTGTGGTAGACTGTAGGTGGAGGCGGAAAGGGGGCTGGAAGGGAGGGTTAAGGCGGGTCAGGGGGCTGGAGTGGTGGTGGTGGTGCGTTACGTAGGACAGCGTTGTGCAGAGCGTAAAAGGTCGATTATCTATTCATGGATTTAATGCCTCTAAAGACTTCGATTATGAAGTCGAAAAGAATGTTAGGTTTTTCTGATAGTTTGTGGAGGTTTAGATTGGGATTGAAGAATTAGTCTAAATGAATAAAATAGTTTTCTGTCACGTCGAGCAAAAGACCTCCGTTTATGTTCTTAAGTATTTCTAGATCTTATTCTATGGTACGAAAATTGTATTTTGAGTCATGGATGTGTTGGCTTATTGCCCGAAAACCTATTATACTTGATGACATTGACGTGTTCAAGGTATCTAGCTTTAAAAACTTCTCCCGGTCTTACCGATGTATGAGGAAAAACAATTCTTGCATTTGAAGCGGTAGATGCCTGACTTAAAAAAATGTCGGATTTGTTTATTGACCTGGGATTGTGCACTATTTCCATATTTCTATTGTTGGTTCTATATGAAATTTTGATATGTTTCTTAAAGATGTTACACTGTGTGTGTTTTTATTGAAGCTGAAAATGGCATATACAGCGGGGTTCGGTCTTTCTTTAGATAATGTTGACTTCGGTCTATGTTTGCATTTGTTGATGATACGTCCTATGAATACGGAATTATATCCGTTATATTTAGCGCTGGAACGTGTGGTGTTCAATTCTTTCTTTAGATAACACTCCCTGTGGGTGGGGGACGCAGATTAAGAATACACCCACGGTATCCCCTGCCTGTCGTAAGAGGCGACAAAAAGGGGCCCAAGGGGCTCTTAATTTGGGAGTGTGGATTGGCGACCACGGGGCCCTTAGCTGAGTCTTGGCATTGCTTCCACTTACTTATGCCAGGCTCCTCACTTTCGTCTATCCTGTCCGACCTCCCTTGGTCAACTCTTGTTCTTTTCCGACCCCGGCGGTATTAGAACATTCGAGGCCTAGGGAGTCTTTCATTTTCACGCCCTTCGTGGCCCTTGCCTTTCTTCGTCCGTTACTTCATTTTTCGAAGTGACGGATCCCTTCTTCCTTTTTCTCTAACCCCTGTGGGTGGGACAGGTGTACCTGGTAGTACCACGTTTAGCTTTAATAACAACCATAGCACGTCTTGACATGCTTTCGATATTCCGTGCTACCATTTCAGTTATAGCTGCGTCATGTTGCCATACTTGCTGTAGACTCTGTTTTAATTCAGAAATATTAGTGCACATGGGATTACTTTGTTTTGCTGGTGGCTTTACGTCGCGCCGACACAGAGAGGTCTTATGGCGACGATGGGATAGGAAAGGCCTAGGAGTTGGAAGGAAGCGGCCGTGGCCTTAATTAAGATACAGCCCCAGAATTTACCTGGTGTGAAAATGGGAAACCACGGAAAAATATCTTCAGGGCTGCCGACAATGGGATTCGAACCCACTATCTCCCGGATGCAAGCTCACAGCCGTGCGCCTCTGACCGCACGGCCAACTCGCCCGGTGATGGGACTTCTGACCTTATTTTTCTTAATATTCCATATCCCTTCTATGGGGTTCAGGTGTGGGCGGTTCCCTGGCCAGTCCAACACTTTGATTCCTACCTGCTGCAGATGATTCATGACAAATTTTGAAATATGGCAGGATGCCCCATCCTGCATGGTAATTCCATCATTTTCTGGATAACACGCATTTATTTAATGAACTAGGCAAGTATCCAGGATATATTTGTATTGTTGCTTCCTCATAGCGCCCTCAACGAAATACAACGGCCCAGTGTCATGGACAGATATCACACTCCACCCCCTGCGGGTGGGGGACGCACATGTAGAATACACCCGCGGTATCCCCTGCCTGTCGTAAGAGGCGACTCAAAGGGGCGACCAAGGATGATTGAATTAGAACCATGAAACTACTTTTGATTCGTACCATCATGCGTGGAACACCATGGTTTGCCTGTACTTGCGAGTAGTACCACTAAAGCAGGTGCGAAGTAGGTTTGTGATTAGTAGCAGTAAGGAGCCTGCCCTGGTGGTTTCCAGTACTCTTGCGTCGTGCCCATGTAAGCACCACCGCGAGTCTGGACGTAGCCTATGAGTTGTACCACTATATGAGCGGCACCGTGGGTCAGCGTTGCCTGTGATTGGTACCTACTATGTTGAGGAACCCCACGGGATAATTCGAGTCCCTGTGGTTAGTACACTCGGTGAGTACCCTTATCGGTTTACGTTGGCTATGAGTGGCGTTATTGTGTTAGAAACACCATACGCCTGCGGTATTTCTCCGATGTACAATACTTGTGCGTAGTACCATTTTGTGTGGAACACCGTGAGTCTTCGCTACTTTTGATTAGTACCCCAACATGACAAATACCATGGTTCTACTTTACTCGCGACATGTACCATTCTGTGAGACCTTAGACGTGGATTTTGCACCCCTTTAGTCATCAAGTATCATTGTGCTTTCTGAGTGGTCCGTTGGTCTGTAATACTATTATTTACGATCTTTTTTGCGTCTGATCCACTGTTTTTTCCTTTCTTTGTGTTTTTTATTGGGTTCATGTCCATCCATTCATTCTTCATGACTTTTATACATTATTTTGGTCCGTGGATAAATTTGAACTTTTCGTTATTTCATTTCGACCATTAGGGGCCGATGACCTCGATGTTAGGGCCCTTTAAACAACAAGCATCATCATCAGATATCACACTCCATACCGTAAGTTTACCGGGGTATTTAACAGTTTCACTAATGCATTTGGACATCAACTGCTCTCCAGGATGTCTCCACACCTTCTGCTGACAATCTTGCATAATTTCTGTCGACTCATCCGAGAAACAAACCTACAACAAGGGAACGTATGGAGAAAAAAATTATTAAAAACTCAGAAACTCAAATAATTTTTGAAATTTGATAAAATTTTGATAAATCCGCTAACAGTGTGTGGTCAGTGGACTGAATTAATTCATAAAACAATAGAAAAAATGAACTTACCTTTGACCAATCACTTGAAGTCAAATTTTTATGCCTCAGTGCCGAAGGTAAACGCTTTCTCGTCATGGCTGGTGTTAACTTTGGCTTTTTTGTTTGACGGTGAGATCGTAAACCGGACTCGTGAAGTCGCCGACGAACTGTCTTTGTGTTTAAATTACAACCTGCATCACTCAGTGTATCTCTGATGTTCGTAACTAGTCTGTCTGTTACACAAAGCAAGATTCTTAAGTATTCGTTCCTGCCTTGGCGTGGTCTTTCTCATTCCCCTACAGTTTTTCCACTTTGTTGGTGTAACTCGTTCACCTAAGTCCACCTTTCTTTTAATTCTTCCAACACTTTGTGGGGAAACATTACTGTTACGGAGTATTGTGGATGTGCAGAGGTGAAAGAAGGTGCTGGGGTGAACAGGTCTCAAAATACGAATTAAAGTTAATTTAACAAGGTTATATTTTCTTTGCAAAATCAAGAAATAACAAGAGTGGCAGGTACAGAGTAGCAAAGCAACCAATCGAGAATGTACAATTACAGTGTTACAGGATTTGGGCTCCGCGAGCCAGATGCATAATTCTTGAGCAATGAGCCCAACTTCACTATATACAAGATTCAACAAAGGGGCAGAAGACCCCAATCATGCCCAGGAGCTCTTGCTACCAATTACACAGTAAAGCCTCCTCGAGGCACGCAGAAAAAAAATTTAAGAAAGAACGACTCGCTCTTAAGTTCAAGCCTATCCAGTTGACCTCCAAACACAAATAACACAGGGGTAAAAATACCCAACCTACTGAGGCCTATTCAGTGAAGAAACAGGACCATTACGTGGCCTCCAAAATACCAACTTGAGAGGAGGCGAAACTGCACTCCTAATATACTTTACTAAAACCTACTTGGCACTAGGCCGCTAATGCAAGGGCTAATCCCATACTAAAGAGGTGACTTATATAAGAAAACGATTTACATTACATTAGAAGGGAAGAAACGGTTGTGAAAATAAGTTCACCTCAAAGCAATATGAGTGGGAGCTCGAGAGGGTTAAGCACTCTCTATCCCAATTTGTAATTTAAAAGACAGAATTGATACCAAGTGTCTTTACATTTTAGAGGAAAGTTATATGGTCAAAGGCTTCGGACCTGCCCCGAGAGTTAAACTGCTGAGCTAGCAAGAAAAGAAGTTATTAAAAGGCCATTACCTGGTGGTTGAACTGCTGCCCGAAGAAATAGGCGCTTCCCGCCCCCTGCTACATAATTTACACAATGATAGATGTTACTGAAGTGGCGCGGAGACGCGAAAATCAGCAGTTTATATACCCTCGTGGAAAGTTCGAGGCGTTTCAGGAATGATAACACCCGCCCACAAGCATTTTATTGGATAATGGCAAAAACTACTACATCAGACGAAGAAGAAACACCTTATTGGTGGAAAATTAATTACAGAAATTCCTTATTAGTCAAATTCAAAACTGGCGGAAAGAAAGGGTTAATATTGCCAACTTAAATAATGACTGAAAGAAATTTAACACAGAACAAACTTATGAACCCAAAATTTCTCCAAAAACACAGTTCTTTCGCTTCGCACTAGGGTGCATAATTGTAGTCCTTCAGTAGTACCATCTAGAAGAGAATGTCCACACTTCTTACTACAGGCAAAAGAAAAATACATCGAAAATGACAGTTCAAAAAACTTCAAAATTTACAAGTAGGGACATCTTCTGAGAAACTTGAGAATTAACACTGTAGTTAAAGTTCAGGCTTCCTCCAGTAGAGGAGTTTCAACCGGCGCAATGTTTGAATTAGCGGAGCAGAGGTGTACCGCCCGGTACAATTACATTTACTGGCAATTTCACATGATTTTATGTTTTAACATTTCAACATAACCTCAATTTCCTTTTTCTTCCTTGGACGCAGGTCACTTTTACCCATAGCTATTTTTTCGTTATTAATCTCAGGAGTAACAATAAATTATGCTAACCCACCTGATTATGTTCAACAAAGCAACTTACTTTATCAATATTCTGAAAAACTAAGAGGCTCAAAACTAGACACACTTTCTCAATGGGAGCACTTACACCAACTACTGGGAAAACTTAGATCTCTAAGACCTCTAGCGGTGGAGAATTGAGTTTCTACCACATTCAAGCCAAAAGAAGAGGCTCACATTCATTTCCACTCGGACAAATAACCTAAGTGAGCAAAAAGTTTCTAAAAACTCCTGAAACCGAAACAAAATTTAAAATTCCTAATTCGTTGTCCAGACACTGTATATGAGAATCGCGTTGTTTAAATTGTTTAGGGTGGTAGCTGCATTTACTGTTCTATCGTCTATAATAACCAAGGTGTCGTCGACATATCTGGACCAAAATAATATGTTGGAGAAGATTTTATTGTTACTGATTGCCGTGTATTCTAGGGAATCTACATATATCTCCGCCAAAATCCCCAATGCCGGGGACCCCATAGCCATCTTTTTATTTATTTATTTATTTATTTATTCACGAAGCACAAGATAGAGCTACACTGAGCAAATTTCACTTGCACTGTCAACAGACTATTTAACAAACGTAAACTTTCATAATAAAATATAACAAACGTAACAAAATATAACAAGATCAGGTACACATCCTACTAATAACTGTCCAGATCGAAAACCATGAGAATGTCCATGTTCATAGCCAAGTCGTCGTGGGTCAAGATGGCGGTATAATCCCTTCACATCAACTTATCTTTAAGATACTATTTACACACCTCTCGAATACACTTTTATTTGATGCTATATCAAGCTCTTGTCTCCTATTAATATTGTTAAAGAGTGTTGGGAGGCGGATTAGGAAAGATCGTTGGAGTATTGAGTGCTGAGTGTGGGGAATGTGGAGAAGGTCTTTGGTTCTGGTGGAGCGGGAAGGAACGCGGAGAGAGAAGAGAGAAACAAGATGTTCCGAGCGGTAATGCCCATTTAAGATCTCGTGGAGGAAACTCAGGTCAGCTACCTGTCGCCTGATGTGCAGCGGTGACACATTAATTGCCATTAATATCTGCTGCGTAGACAGATTTCTGAGCTTGGGGTTTCTGTTCCGTACAATTGCAGCAAAGAAGGACACTGCTCTGTCTAACTGATTGGTATTGGAGGGGGCGGCTGTTGACCAAATCGGAGAGCAGTAGTTTAAGAGAGGTTGAACGATCGTGTGGAAGAAGTGGCGAAGAGCAACGGGGTCAGAAATTTCTGTGAAGCGATAGAGAATGCCTAGTAATTTCATAGCCTTGGTTGTATGTGTTTCTATATGGGTCTTAAATTGTAATTTTGTATCGAATATTACACCTAGGTCACGCTGTTGCGTAACCACGGTGATGGGCTTGTCGAGTAGGTAATACGATGTCGGTAGAGGAGATTTACGCAGTGTTATGGTCATGTGGCTGCATTTTTGTGGATTGGGGATAAGTTTCCAAGTACGGCACCAGTTCGAGAGGGCATTAAGCGATGACTGTAGCAGAGCTGCACCTGCTGGATTCCTGATCTCCCTAAATATCTTGCAGTCATCAGCAAAGAGTAGGGTATTCGCTGTTTCGTTGAGTTCGGACGGCAGATCGTCCATAAACAAAGAAAACAGCAAGGGGCCAAGAGTACTGCCTTGTGGGACACCGGAGGTGACTGGTAACCATGAGGATGAAGTGCCTGATATTACCACTCTCTGCCAACGGTTATGTAGGAAGCCAGCAAGAAGGGTCAGTAGACTGCCATGTATATTAAATCGTTCGGAGAGTTTATGGAGCAACAGAGTATGGTCAACAGAATCGAAAGCTTTCGAAATGTCTACGTAGCAGATATCCAGCTGTGATTTAGCTGCAATGGCGTGTGATGCAAAGCTATGCAGAGTGGCCAGGTTTGTTAGGCAAGAGCCACCTGGTAGAAAACCATGCTGCTTGGTTGAGATATACGGCAAAGTGAATGCGAGGAGACGCTGGTGTATAATTTTTTCAAAGTTAAAGGATAGTGTGGGGAGAATAGAGATTGGTCGGTAAGATGAAACATTAAATTTGTTGCCTGATTTGAGAAGTGGAACAATATTTGCCTGTTTCCAGGTAATAGGAAAATAGCCCGCGGCAAAACATCTGTTAAATAATTTAGAGAGAGGGACGCAAAGAGTGCTGGCAGTATTTTTTAGGAAAAGAGGACCTATAGTGTCGGCACCGGTAGCCTTGTTGGTACGAAGAGTTTGAAGAAGGTTATGAACTTCACTTGGTGTGGAAGTTATGCTTGATAGGGTTCTGTTTGAAGTTGTACCAACGGGAGGGAGCGGTTGGTTTTGTAAGGGAGGGGAGAAGTTGGAGAAGAAATACCTGTTGAACAGTTCATTGCGATCGGCGCCATCTGCTGTTGTTTATATATGCATTTGTCAAATGTGAAATAGTTGTTAACCACTAATTTAGGACCTGCATGAAATCTTGGACCTAACAGAGACCTCGGCACTATGTGCATTTAGGTTATTATGTATAATGGGAAAGAGTTTTTTAGTGTTAATGCTGCAATACGTATTGTTGATATAAAATGAATGAATGCTGTCAAAAGGTTGTATCTTCAATTTGTCCATTTTTTATTAAATCAGTAGTGTTTTTTACAGATTTATTCGACTGGAATTTATAATTTTTACTAAGGTACTCAAATATGTCAGCTATGTGTCAGCAGATTTAATGGCACATGAAATAACTCCTTCGGGATACAATTCTGGCAGCTTGGTGTCTCCAAAAACCAAAAAAGTAGTTGGTGATACGTAAAACAAATAACATTAATTCTGTTCAGAGGGTGGCTGGTGAAGGACGTAACTTTCACTGAGTGGGTCTGGAGAACGGGTTGGGTGCACTTTGGTAGAATTTTTATGCTTGGAATTTTATAATCAAACAGCAGTACATCTACTAAAATGAAAATTTTACTGTACATCATCTAATTGATTCTCAGCGTAATGCTATATTAAGAATTTTATTTTACCTACAGTTTTTTCATTTGTAACACATTTGATTAATTTTCAGAGGGACATTTGGGTACTGACCCACGACCGTGGCGCGTGCCAGGTGGCGGATAGGGGGTTCCTAACCGGCTTGCCGGCGGACGTGAGGGAAATAAAATACCTCTCGCGGACCAAACGCACTACCCCCTGCGGGTGGGGGACGCAGATGTAGAATACACTCGCGGTATCCCCTGCCTGTCGTGAGGGGCGTCCAAGGGATGATTGAATTAGAACCATGAAACTACTTTTGATTCGTACCATCACGCGGGGAACACCATAGGTTGCCTGTACTTGCGAGTAGTACCACTAAATTAGGTACGAAATAGGTTTGTGATTAGTAGCAGTATAGAGCCTGGCCTGGTGGTTTTCCAGTACCCGTACGTCGTACCCATGTGAGCAACACCGCGTGTCTGGGCGTTGCCTGTGAGCTGTACTACTATATGAGCGACACCGTGGGTCTGCGTTGCCTGTGATTAGTACCCACTATGTGAGGAATAGCACGGGGCCCGTCGGACCGGCACCCGTGTCTAGTATACCTAGGTGAGGGAACTCATCGGTTTGCGTTGACTCTAAGTGGCGCCATTGTGTGCGATACACCATAGGTCTGCGTTACCTGTACGAAGTACAATACTTGTGAGTAGTACCATCTTGTGTGGAACACCGCGAGTCTTCGCTACTTTTGATTAGTACCCCAACATGACAAATACCATGGTTCTTCGTTACCATTCTGTGGGACCTTAATCGTGGATTTTGCACCCCTATAGACATCAAGCATCATTGTGCTTTATAAGTGGTCCCTTGGTCAGTAATACTATTATTCACGATCTTTTTTTTGTCTGATCCACTGTTTTTGTTTGTTTGTTTTAGTCTTTTGTAGGGTTCTTCATGACATTTTATTTTTGTCGGTGGATTAATTTTTTGATATTTCATTTCGTACCATTAGGGACCGATGACCTCGATGTTAGGCCCCTTTAAACAACAAAAATTATGTTACGGAGCTCTCCGTGGTAGTTAGAGGTGAAAGAAGGTGCTGGGATGAACAGCTCTCAACTTACGAAATTAAAGTTAATTTAAAATTCAACACGCTTATATTTTCTTTTCAAGATAAAGAACTAACAAGTACAACAGGAACTTGGTTATATAGCAACAAAATAAGAATGTACGATTACAGTTTATTAATATATATTGGGCTTCGAGTTCCAAAACACAATCCCTGAGCAATGATCCCAACTTTATTTATACACCAGATTTAACAAAGGGGCAGAACACCCCAATCATGCCCAGGAGCATTCGCTCCCTATTACTCAGTCAAGCCTGCTCGAGGCACACAGAAACCGATTTAAGAAAGAGCAACCCGCTCTCAAAGTTCAAGCCTATCAAAGGCCACACCAAACTCCACCTTCAAGCTGACCTCCAACCACATGAAAACAGGGGTAAAAATACCCAACCTACTGAGGCCTACTCAATAAAGAAACAGGACAATTACATGGCCTCCAAAATACCAACTTGAGAGGTGGCGTACTTGCACTCCTAATACACTTTATTAAAACCTAATTTGGCCCTAGGCCGCTTATGCAAGGGATAATCCCATTCTACGGAGGTGACACGATAGAAAACATTATGACATTACGAGTAGAAGGGAAACAGTTATGAAAACGTAGTCACCTCAAAACAAAATGAATGGGAGCTCGAGAGGGTTAGGCACTCTCTATCCCAATTTGTGGTTTAAAGAGACAGAATTTATGCCAAGAGTCTATTACATTTTAGAGGAAAGTTACATGGTAAAATGTATCGAACCTGCCCCGAGAGTTAAACTGTTGAGCTAGCAAGAAAAGAAGTTATTAAAAGGCCATTACCTTATTGATGAACCGCTGCCCTAAGGAAGAGGCGCTTCCCGCCTCCTGCTACATAATTTACACAATGATAGATGTTACTGAAGTGGCGAGGAGACCAGAAGATCAGCAGTTTATATACCCTCGCGGAAGATTCGAGACGTTTCGAGACCGAACACAGTTACAGAGTAGGTTGGGAAGAAAGCCCCGATTGGTCGAAAATTAATTTAAGAAATTCGGGATTGGCTAATTTCAGAACTGGCGGAACGAACGGATTAACATTACCAACCCAAACAATGACAGAAAGGAATTTAACAAAGAGCAAACTTATGACTACAAAATTTCTTCAAAGAAAGGTTCCTTCACTTTGCACTAGGGTGCACAATTGTAGTTCTTAAGTGGTGCCATCTAGAAGAGAATGTTCACACTTCTTGCTACAGAGAAAACAAATATAAATAGAAAAAGGCACAATTCAGAACTCTTCAAAATTTACAATAGCGACATCTTCTGAGAAACTTTAGAATAAACATGGTTGTTAAAGTTCAGGCTTCCTCCAGTAGAGGAATTTCAACAGGCGCAAATTTTGAATTAACGGCGTGGAGCTGTACCGCCCGGTACAATCAACATCAAAAAATTTCTTCCTCAGGGAGATACATTGAAGATTACCACCGTATTTTTCAGATATTAATATCACAGTAGTGTTCTCTGCAGAAAGTTCAAATCTTACAAAACTTTGTATACACAAACTGGCAACGGTTCCGTACACGCTGTTCTATGATGCCGAGGTCTCTGTTAGATGGCAACATCCTGTGACCAGCTTGAAAAATGTGCACCATTTTTATTGAAGATGCCTTTTGCCAGAAGCCTATGCTGTGTTGCAACAATAGTCCAGTTCTTATTCTGGCCCCTACAGTTATCTGAAATAACAATGAGCTGGGAACCAGAAATATTATATAGCTCAAAGTGTTTCAGTAAATAGCTTGCGATTTCATCTGCTCCTGGTCCAGCAGTGCTTTCATTCCAGAGATAAATGTATGCCTGGTTGTTGGACCAATTATGAATATTGAAGTTATAGCAGAAGATTTTCTGTTTATAAAACGTTGGGCCCGTCAACAGCTTAGGCGTTGGAAGAGCCTGCTACAAGTCAAACGTTATTACATATATTCCCGGTTACCTTCCAGATTCATTAGCAGTTTTAATTGCATCCTGACCAGCCTCAGCTCGGCGATGGTGAAGCTTTTGCTTCTGAGTTAGCTGTCTTATGACATGCAAGTCATTTTCAGTTTTGCTTGCTGCAGAGAAATCGTAAGCGAGTCACGTTCATGACGTGTCGCACTTTGGAGACTTGAATATTAAATTCTTCTGTGAAAATTCAGCAAAATTTATCATTCGAAACGTATTGTCTGTTTCCTTTAATGCACTCTACCTTGTACTTATTGAAGCATAATTCTACTGTATGATCCATTGTCATATATCATTTCTGTGGGTTCTCTTTTCTTGAGTAGTGGCTTTCATAGGTAAGTTGTTTTATGAATAGCGTAACACCTTCAATATCTAATTCAGTATATTTGTTTGGATGGCTATCATGTTTACCTCGCCGATCATTTGGTGGAGTTACATTGCCTTTCCTTATATCTGTAACAATATTTTCAGTGCAGCCTCTATGATTCTGGAGACCATGAATGCTTAAAAATGTCACCTTGAACACTTTAACATTTTCCCGTTGAGTCGTACGAACCAAATATTGAAAAGAATAACTGCGTTTAGATGATGACTTTCTCTTCTTTGCCTTACGTTTGGTTTCTTCAATTTTAAGGCAACCAAATAAGAAGGGTATATGTACAATCTGTGACCACTTTAAGGAAATTTTATTTTTACAAGAACTTAAAACCTAATGTTTTTTAAAACGAGCAATCATGTTATTTGTTAGTCTGTAAGGATTTTATTGCTCTACAACATTAATTCGTCAGAAAATAAACTACTCTGATGTTTCTCCAAGTTACACCCCTAATAAGAAAAACTGTCATTTTCATCGGTTGAAGGTTTTCGTTTAGCACTTGACAAAAACACTGACTACAAGTGGGAAATAACAGCAGGCATGCTCTATGATGTTTGGAGAGATTTCATTGCAGATGAAGAGAAACTCCAACTCTCTCCTGTAACAGGCGGTATTCTGAATCATGTTGAGTCTTCGAGTTCCGCTAGGCCTACTACCTTAGTAACATCAGCTGAACATAGTATCAGTCCATTGTCATCACCTATACCTACAGATACTCCAGCTGGAACAAGTACGAGTGGTATGAATGCAGAGGAAGCAACATCCAATACTCCCAGCTCAGCTGTAAGTTGTCAGTACTCCAAGACATGATACAAGTCCTTTCGGCAACATGACTCCAAAACCACTACCAGTAGTGTCACTGAATGAAGTATTCAAAACAATTTTGACCACGAATCTGCTACGCAGGCGTGGCAGGGGGAGAGGCGATACTCCCACGTGGCGCGTACCAAGTGGCGGATAGGGGGGTTCTAACCGGCTTGCCGGTGGACTTGAGGGAAATAAAATACCTCTCGCGGACCAAACACACTACCCCCTGCGGGTGGGGGACGCACATGTAGAATACACCCGCGGCATCTCCTGCCTGTCGTAAGAGGCGACTAAAAGGGACCCAAGGGGCTCTCAACTTGGGAGTGTGGGTTGGCGACCACGGGGCCCTTAGCTGAGTCTTGGCATTGCTTCCACTCACTTGTGCCAGGCTTCTCACTTTCGTCTATCCTGCCCGACTTCCCTTGGTCAACGTTCTTTTCCGACCCCGACGGTATTAGAGTATTCGAGGCTTAGGGAGTCTTTCATTTTCACGCCCTTCGTGGCCCTTGCCTTTCTTTCTCCGTTACTTCATCTTTCGAAGTGACGGATCCATTCTTTCTTTTTTCTCTCTCTCTCTCTCTCTCTCTCTCTCTCTCTCTCTCTCTCCCTGTGGGTGGGGGACGCAGACGAGAAATACACCCACGTTATCCCCTGCCTGTTGTGAGAGGCGACTAAAAGGGGCGACCAAGGGATGATTGAATTAGAACCATGAAACTACTTTTGGTTAGTACCATCACGCGGGGAACACCATGGGTCGCCTTTACTTGCGAGTAGTACCACTATATTAGGTACGAAATAGGTTTGTGATTAGTAGCAGCAGAGAGTGCTTCCCCTGTGGGTTTCCAGTACCCGTGCGTCGTAACCATGTGAGCAACACCGCGGGTCTGGGCGTTGCCTGTGAGTTGTACCACTATGTGAGCGACACCGTGGTTCTGCGTTGCCTGTGATTGGTACCCACGTTATCCCCTGCCTGTTGTGAGAGGCGACTAAAAGGGGCGACCAAGGGATGATTGAATTAGAACCATGAAACTACTTTTGGTTAGTACCATCACGCGGGGAACACCATGGGTCGCCTTTACTTGCGAGTAGTACCACTATATTAGGTACGAAATAGGTTTGTGATTAGTAGCTGCAGAGAGTGCTTCCCCTGTGGGTTTCCAGTACCCGTGCGTCGTAACCATGTGAGCAACACCGCGGGTCTGGGCGTTGCCTGTGAGTTGTACCACTATGTGAGCGACACCGTGGTTCTGGGTTGCCTGTGCTTAGTACCTACTATGTGAGGAACACCACGGGATACTACGAGTCCCTGTGGTTAGTATAGTAGGTGAGGAACCTCATTGGTTTGCGTTGGCTATGAGTGGCGCCATTGTGTGAGAGACACCATAGGTCTGCGTTACCTATACGACGTACAATACTTGTGAGTAGTACCATCTTGTGTGGAACACCGTGAGTCTTGATTAGCACCCCGGTTCTCCTTTACTAGCGATAAGTACCATTCTGAAAGGCCTTGACCTGGATTTTGGACCCCTTAAGACATCAAGCATCCTCGATTCAGGTTTGTCTTTATAAGTGGTCCCTTGGTGAGTAATACTATTATTTATGACCTTTTTGAATCGGATCCATTGTTTTTTTGTTTTTTGGATTCATGTCCATCCATTCATTCCTCATGACTTTTTATTTTGGTCAGTGGATGATTTTGAACTTTTTGTTATCATTTCATTTCGTACCATTAGAGGCCGATGACCTCGATGTTAGGCCCCTTTAGACAACAAGCATCATCATCGTCATCATCGCAACAGTGGCGGCTCGTGATGATAAAAATGGGTGGGGCACATTCAACATATTTGGAACACTAGGAATCAATTAACTCAATTAAATTCATCTTACCTTTTTATTTCTTGTATATAAAACTGCGATTGTAGGTTCTATTTTTACCTTTGAACACTTGATTTATGCTAAGCTCTGGTCTTTGTCGGCCCATTTCTTTAGCTAATAACCTGTTTTCGTAATTAAGAGATTTTGATTGTAAGTAGCTCACTTGATTCATTTTAAAAACACTTATGCTCGCACAGGAATACACTCAGATACATCACACTAATCTTCACACACTTTTCAGACTTACAATGAACATCGAGACCGAAGGACACGATTAATCTAACAGACGTACAAGGTAAGCACAGGTTTGCTACAAACACTACTTTTGCGCGTGTATAATACATCTGCCGACAAGAAAGTGTAGCTGGGTGCTATCAAGTAGGCTGTAGGAGAAGTAAGAAGTAAGTTCAAAATACGAACTAGCGTTGAAGTGTCACGACGTAGAAATACTGTGACCGAGTCAATGGAATTTTCCATAACCCCCTTCACCCCTCACAGCTCGCAGAATGAGGGGATGATGTTCAGGTATAAGAACGAGTCGGTCCCATCCAGGATTCGACCTTTACTATGTTGCCTAGTTTAGTCCAGGGCTGCTAGAACACAACCATGGTGGATCATAGCCTCTTGAACTCACTGAAGGTGGTCGTGACAGTAATCGTGCATAATGTAGTTCTGATTTTTATAATAGTTTTAATCGGTGGAGGGGCACGTGACCATGTGACCTAAAGGCAGAACCGCGCCTGCATCGCAGATGATCTGTTAGTCTGGGGAGAAAAGGAAGAGGTTATCCAGGAACAGTTAGATGCTTGGGTAGATGAGGTGGAACAATATGGAATGAAATTTAATGCCCAAAAGTGCGAGATAGTGATCACAACTAGAGAGGAGAGACCTACGAGAGGGATAATGCTTGGAGGGGAACAGCTTGGAATGTAGAGTGTTTCAAGTACGTAGGAAGTATCGTAGAAGAAAGTGGAAGAAATGATAAGGGAATAATCGAGCGTCGAAGGCAAGCAGGAGCATGCCTGAAAAGTGTCAGAAGCCTGGTTTTGAGCAAGAACGTTCCTCAGCGAAGCAAAAGAGCGATATACCTATTCTGACCTATGCAGCTGAGAGTTGGGTAATGAGGCAGAGAGCCGTGAATAGAATACAGGCAAGTGAAATGAAATTTCTGAGAAGCAGGATAGGATTGACAAGATGTGATAAGGTGAGAAGTTTGAAGGTTCGAGATAAAGTAAAAGAAGAGACACTACAGAATAGGATAGAGGCATCTAGACTTAGATGGTATGGACACATGAAGAGAATGACAGAGGAAAAGAATACCTAGGAGGATGCACGAAATGGAGATAACAGGTAAACGGCCAAGAGGAAGACCAAAAGACAGGTAGATAAAATGAGTGAAAGAGTGTGTACAGAGAAGAGGAGAGGACTAGGCGAGAGTGACTAGAGAGAAGTGGTGGGAAGACAAGAGGAGATGGAGAGGCTTATGTACCAAGCAGACCCGGCCAACAGCTGGAAACTGCAGATGATGAGTAAATTTATAATACCAATCTAGTTGGTCCGTTATTGGACATTATAAGTTTTCCAGCTAAGTCATTCCTGGTTGCCAGCGTTTCGCCCAGTGTGCTAAGTTGGGTTCATCAGTTGGTAAATATCACACCTACCAAGATGCACGGCTAGTGCATACCGTGGAGGCCACTGAGTAAGCTACTTGGTGCCACCAGCAGTGCCAATGCACTAGGACTTTGTCTCATTTCAAAAAATTGATGCTTGCCTGGCCATCAGATGATACAGATGTTGAATCCTGTAGTGAACCTCAAATATTTGTCCTCATACGATGTAAATGGAAATCCCCATTCGCTTGCAGTAACCAGGTTCTTTGTCAAGTATTCCTCTTCTGTGAAAACTGTCTGATCGCCTATTGTCTTAGTGTGTTTGCCCTGCAGATAGCGCGTAAGCTTGATTTTATCAATTTAATACTTCTCAGAAGCTACACGAATAGTTTGAAAGATTTGATCTCGTGTAAAGCTTTTTCCAAGTTTTCCAGGCGGCTTGTGACGTAAGGTCTCCCATTAGGAATTTTCTTATAATTCCTCGACATCGTGGTGAACGCCAGTACCGGTTTGGTCGTCAGCTCTGACGCAGGTGCGATAACAGGTATAACTTTGAAACAATATTCTCTCACTCATGGGTAACTAATGCAGATATCGTGCTCGAATAATTATTATTATTATTATTATTATTTTACGATTATTAATATTGTATGTATAGCTGTGAAGTATTGCATCCATTTATTATTTTTACTACACCATGTGTATATACTATCGCGTTTTTGAGGTTATATCATGAAACGTGCGCTGTGTATAGACATATCAGTTCAGTTAATGCAAATACCTGAAAATTAGTATTATAATATATTCTTACCTGTATATATAAATTGTAATCCATAATTGTGAAACACACTGTAACTTCCAGAATGGTAATAGGCACGAGAACGATTGAGAATATTCTATACATTGTAAGCGATGTATTAGACACTCGAGAGAATATTCACGAAGATATATTTTGTAATGTAACTTCCTAGAAGCCTGGCCAGGCACATACATATAAGGAGACGATCTTGAGAGTAAAAGTTAGTTATTGTTGGTAGTTACTGCTGGACGAATTGCTCAGTAGTGACATGCCGTAGCTGCAGTCTCCATATTGGAGTGACATGCTTGACGCAGTGATCCGTCTTCAACCGTGTTTCAAGGTTGTCATTTCGATGTGCGACGATTGGCAGTTGTCTTTAAATGCTGGTTTGTAATGTGAATGTTTTGTTTATGCCAACAATGATTAAGGTTATGTGTGTGTGTTAATTCGTAAATATATGTGAATAAATTAATTGTACCAAACTGACAGCATATCGTGTGCGTCTGTATGGATACGTTAGCTTTAACTCGTTCTGTGGACGTATTTACGGTGACTAAACAGTCTAATCTTAGCGCGAACAAAAGACCGCACAGAGTTGTTGGAGGAGGGCGTGGTTGAGCAGCCTTGATTTCTCGTGCTCGTCGCTTGGCCTTTTCGTAACTGTGCCCGGGATGATCTATCGCCATGTTGAACGATCCTCAGCAAGCGATTCCCAGGTTTGTGGATTCAGACCAATCAACTTCATAGTATGCTTAAACTGGTCCTTATAGCGCCTCTTAGGACCTCCGTGAGTTGTGGTGCCATAAGTGTGTTAACCAAACAGAATCTGACTTGGAAGTCTCGTATCATCCATCCGGCGGACATGTCCCATCCACCTGACCTGATGACCAATGATGGCTGACTCTATACTATTAGAATGCGCTTTCTCAAGAGCAGCTAGGTTGGTGATGTGGTCTTCCCACTTGATCCCAAGGGTGGATCGAAGCTCTTGTTGATGATGATGATGATGCTTGTTGTTTAAAGGGGCCTAACATCGAAGGTCATCGGCCCCGAAGCTCTTGTTGGCGGAAGCACTCAAGCTTTTTAAGGTCGCGTCGGTATAAGGTTCAAGTTTCACAGTCATACAGTAATGTTGAGATAACAACAGCCTGGTACACCATAAGCTTCGTTATCACGGTTAGATCTTTGGTCATGAAGACCCGGTGCGATAGTCGCCCAAATGCTGCATGGGCAGTGATGCGAGGTATCTGTGGAAAGCAGAGAGGTGAAAGAAGCTGTGGGCTTAAATGGATCTAATTTTAATATCAAAATGAATTTAAAACTTTAACTGAAGGTTGTATTTCTTCAAAAACAACAAACTTAACAAATTTTCACTTGGTGAAAATTACAATGACATCTCAGGTACAACACCAAACAAGGGCGGAACACCCCAAAATAGGGAATTTAACAATTATGGGCTTCAAGCCCTCGATTTACAAGTTCTGAGCTACAAGCACAAGTTTACAAAATTTAAAATTCATAATGAGGAACAATTCAGGCAAGGACAGGTATCCCCCCATTCAAGAGCACTTGATCCAAAAATTACAATCCCTAGCCTTCCACTACAGCAAAAACTTATGAAAAAGCTTACATGCTCTCAATTTCTTACAGCCTACTCAAGGCAACATTACATCACAATCTTACACTCTGGCCTCACAAGGCACGATTTACAAATGAAAATAGTTTTACACAGGGGTATCTAGTACCCAACCTACTGGGCCTTTGCGGGAAAAGAACAGGTTAAAAAATGGCCCGAACACAAACTGAATGGAGGCGTACATTTGCGCTACTAAATAACGAAGAATTAAAATCCTACACGGCTCTCGGCCCGATGATACAGGGGCTAATCCCAAGCTACTGAGGTGACGCGAATGAAAGTTAATTTAATACGTCCACGAACCTACTACGATGGCGTAGCAGGGGGAGAGGTGATACTCCCACGTGGCGCGTCCCAGGTGGCGGATAGGGGGGTCCTAACCGGCTTGCCGGCGGACTTGAGGGAAATAAAATACCTCTCGCGGACCAAACACACTACCCCCTGCGGGTGGGGGACACACATGCAGAATACACACGCGGTATCCCCTGCCTGTCGTAAGAGGAGACAAAAAGGGGCGACCTTGGCGCGGACATGGATTGCGGTTTGGTATAATGTGATGGACCTCCTGTGGATGGGAGAGGCTGAATACATCCATAGGTAATCCCTGCCTGTCGTAGAAGGCGACTTAAAGGGTCATGTGGCCATGGTCCCCTCTTTATTTTTTATTATTTTTCCGAGGGTCAGACGTAGACCATTCAAAATTTGATGTGCGTGCTGCCCGGCGATGGAGCTCTTATGTGTGCGACTACGCTCGAAAGCCCGTGCCAGCAACCACCCAGGAAGCGGCGGGTGGGAGTGTCATGTACCCGGGCAGTAGTATCCGCCTGACAACGCAGGTCCCCGCACAGCCGAATGCCAGAAGGACATATTATTATTAATTATTTTTATTTATTTTTCCTATTGTTAGTGCCACGAACCTGCTACGAAGGCGTGTGCGATTACGCCCAAAAGCCCGCAACTGTCCACCCAGGACCATTGCGTGGTGGGAGCGCCATGTACCTTGGCAGTGGTATCCGCCTGACAACACAGGTCCCCGCACAGCCGAATGCCAGAAGGACATATTATTATTAATTATTTTTAATTTTTTCTCTATATTTAGTGCTCTGTACACGCTATGGGGTACATGCTATTGCGGGTGACTGGAGGAAGGGAGCCCTAGTGCTCATTGCCTCAGTCATCCCGTATTAGGCATCGTCCAACATCAGACCCCGGGCAGTACCTGCTACGACCAGGTGGGTATTGCCTTGGCTGCTTGGTTCGGGTACAGAGACCCCTGATCGGAGTGGGTGGCATTCGGGGAGGATGCTATCGGGAATGGCTTCCAAACGAAGTCGTCCTTCTCAAGGTGGTCCTCCACCTAAGTCTTTAACTTTTGCTTCCCTGAGAGGTTCAACTCCCTGGGAACATGCGCAGCGTGAAGGAATGGGATCCAGCTTCCCTAGGTTTCTGGTCGCTACCAGAACCGATGGGCATGATTTTAAGCTGGTGAAGTCGATCCTTTTTAGTCGGCACATCGAAGGCGTTTACGGCGAACTTGAGGACCTTAAGAAAATGCGCAACGGTAGTTTGCTTATGAAGACTCGCACAGCACTGCAAGCTGATTAGCTGCTTAAGTGCGAACACTTTGTCGAAATCCCCGTCAAAGTGGAGGAGCATAAGTCCTTGAACCTGGTTCGCGGAGTCATCTTTCACCGCGACCTTATTTTGAACACTGACGACGAGTTGATGGAAGACATGAAGAACCGTGGCGTGACACACGTCCGGCGCATTACGCTCAAGGTCAACGGTGAAGACGTTGCCACTGCTGCCTTCATGTCTCCTTCAAGTTGTCAGTGTTACCAGAGAAAGTCAAGGTAACAACTTATCGTTGCGATGTGAGGCCGTACATCCCGCCTCCTATGCGATGCTATCAATGCCAGCGATTCGGACATATGGTAAACTCGCTGTTCGAATCAGGCTGTATGTGGTACATGTGGACGAGTAGCTCACGGCGCGGAGGAGTGCACAATTCCGTACAAGTGCACTAACTGCTCCGGTTTTCATCCTCTTCGGGATCGGAACTGTCCGATATACCTGAGTGAGAAGAAGATCCAGGAGATCAAGACCCTGGATGGTCTTTCCTACCAGGAAGCGCGCCGTAAGTTTAATTCCACGAATACACCTGCCCGTACACTCGACTACAGCATGATAGCTCAGAGTCTTCCAGGTTCATCATTTTCAACATCGTCACCTGTGCTGATCGCTGCGCCCAAGGCGACAGTTGCTGCTCCCAGCGATGTCGCAAAGAGTAAAAGCTCGAAGGGGGGGACCACCCCACCTTCGACCAACCAGAAGTCTGTGCAGGCTGGCAGTCCCCAGCCGGCACAGCAGGGGGGGAAGACTAAGTCTCCCCCCCCCCTAGGAGGTCGAAGAAAGTCGTGCCCCAGCCGGCGGAGGCGGCTTTGTCGACCAGGGCTGGGAAACCATCTCCCAGCCCGTCTAAACTAGAAAAGAAAAAGGGGAAGAAGAGCGCCCGTCCTGAGCGCTCTCGGACTTCCCCTGCGAAGGAGAAATCATACCCCCCGTCTGGGGGTATGAGTCTGCGCCGGGCGGTACTCCTGCTCCGAAATCTGCGCGCTCTCCTCGTAGGGGACCCCTTCGCCCCCGAAAAACGTCGAAGTTCTGGGCGGCATCCCCGCCGTCTGTTGACGACGAGATGGATGTTGCGCTGTCCACTACATCTAGGGATGTAGATGTTGATAGTATTTAGGTTTGTGAGCATTTTATTGCTCATAACCTAACACTACTTATATCGTCCACACTATGTCACTGTTACAGTGGAATTGTAACGGTTATGACAGGCATCTTGCTGAGTTACGTCAGCTTATTAGTGAGTACGCAGCGAGTATAGTCTGTATTCAGGAGACCAATTTCAGCCCTGGTCATCATACGGTCTTGAGGCATTTCAAACTATACTCGACAGAACGATACTATGCTCACCGGGCTTCCGGAGGCGTTGGCATTTTTGTACGTTCTGATAGCTACAGCGAAGAAGTTCCATTAAGAACCCCTCTTGAGTCTGTAGCTGTTCGCGTCTCGCTGCCTGTCATAGCAACAGTGTGTAATGTTTATCTTCCACCAGGCCAGCATCTGAACATCAATGATGTCGCTGATCTTATGGATCAGCTTCCACCACCCTTCCTCCTATTGGGCGATTTTAACGCCCATCACCCCATATGGGGCTCTGAGACACCTTGTCCCCGAGGAAGAGAGCTGGAAACACTTCTAACAGATCTGGATTTATGTATTTTGAACACAGGGGAACCAACTCACTTTAGTGTACGTTACGACACATACTCTCGCATAGACGTAAGTCTCTGCAGCCGGACGTTGGTTCCACTGTTTCGGTGGAATGCACACGATGATCTCTGTGACAGTGACCATTTTCCCATCATTCTTACTTTGTTGAAACACAAACCCGTCGAGGCTCCCCCTCGATGGATTCTTAAACATGCTGATTGGCCAAAGTACACATCACTAGCTGTCTTTCACGATGATGTCAGGCGGACCGTCGGCGAGGAAATAACTTACGTCACCCAAGTTATTATTGCTGCTGCTGAGGAGTCCATTCCGTTTTTCTCGGGGGCTCCTCGCCGAAAACTCGTTCCTTGGTGGAACGATGAAATAGCAGCAGCCATCAAAGAACGCCGTCGCGCTCATAAACGTTACCATCGAGAGCCTACTGTGGCCAATTTGGTAACATTCAAGAAACTCCGCGCTAAGGCGCGAGTTCTTATTCGACAAAGTAAGAAGGCTTCATGGGAGAGATGTGTGTGGTACATGACGTCACATACTCCATCATCACAAGTGTGGACGAAACTTCGACGAATTTCGGGTATTCGAGGATCATCTGCTGTACCGGGAATTTCCATTGCAGGCAGTGTCGCCACTGATCCCCTTGCGATTGCTAATCATCTCGCTTGTCATTTCGCGGATGTCTCTGGCTCCGGGAATTATAATCCTGATTTCCTCCCTCTGAAGCGGGAGGCAGAACGTCATCACCTTAGTTTTGCCACCCAAGCTTCAAAGGACTACAACGTGCCCTTTCCGGAGTGGGAACTCCGCAGCGCATTAGCGCTTTGCAAGGACACGTCTCCTGAACCGGACAACATCCATAACCAGATGTTGAAACACCTTAGTGATGATAGTTTACTATATCTCCTTCGTGTGTTCAACCGAATCTGGACAGAGGGTGATTTTCCGTCTCAGTGGCGAGAGGGCATAGTCATCCCTGTCCTCAAGCCTGACAAAGACCCTAAGTATGCAGGAAGTTACAGACCGATTTGTCTTACAAATTGCCTGTGTAAGCTATTTGAGAGGATGGTAAATCGCAGACTCGTGTGGTGTCTGGAGAAACAAGGACTCTTGTCCGAGTAACAATGTGGATTTCGAGCCGCTGGATCCACCACAGACCACGTTCAAGAAAATGGAGTCCCACAGGGATCGGTTCTTAGTGTCACTCTGTTCGCGATTGCCATAAACGGTATTGTCGCTGCTGCTGGCCAGCCGTAATACAGTCCCTATATGTGGATGATTTTGCTCTGAACTATAGCTCGTGCAGTATGGCAGTCGCAGAGCGACAGTTACAGCACGCTATTAGGAGGGTGGAGAAGTGGACCTTAGAACGTGGCTTTCGGTTTTCTGCCGCAAAGACCTCTGTTGTCCACTTTTGTCGTCAACGTACTCTTCACCCCCATCCTGAGCTTTGTCTAGGAAATGTCGTTCTTCCAGTTGTTGACACCTACCGATTTCTTAGGCTCCTTTTTGATAGTAAATTATCGTGGGAGCCACACGTGCGGGAGCTAAAAGTGCAATGCACCAAGCGTTCTTGCGAAGCTGAACAGTATCCACCACAGCGGGGTTAGGTTGGCGACGGGAGCTTTTCGTACTAGCCCCATCGCTAGCCTGCTCGCTGAGTCTGGTGTGCCGCCTTTACACCTGAGGCGCCAGCAACTACTACTTATGTATGCTGCCAATTTGCGACAGATGCCACTTCATCCGAGCTATCCCTGCGTGTTCAACAATGGCAACCGTTTGTTGTACGTTGCTCATCCTCGTGCGACGCGGCCGGTTGGGATACGCTTGGATAGCAGTTATGAATTGTTTGACGTACCTTCGATTCCTTGCCTTGTCAGACAACCAAGTGGCGTACCTCCGTGGGTTGTACGACGACCTGATATCATCCTGGATTTGCACACTGGCCCGAAAGGAGACACGGACCCTTCGATTTATCGGAGGATTTACCTGTCCGTTCTTGGCCGCTATCCAGGTTCAGTCGTCGTTTACACGGATGGTTCAAGGACAGATACGAAGGTGGGCTGTGCGTTCGTTGTCGACAATGAGCGGTTTCTTTTTGCTCTCCCGGACACCTGTAGTGTGTACACGGCAGAGCTCTATGCTATCTGTGAGGCTCTGCGGTACGCACTAGACAATGAGCGCCGACACATTCTTGTGTGTACTGACTGCTTGAGTTCGCTTCAGTCTATTGATACCTGTTTCCCTCGACACCTTCTGGTGCAGCGGATCCAGGACCTGCTGGCCGGGTGTTCGGATGCCGGCACCAGAATTACGATTGCGTGGCTCCCCAGCCACATGGGCATAGAGGGAAACGAGTTAGCAGATGAGGCTGCCAAGGAGGCAGTTACACTGCCCCCGTTGCCTTTCAAGGTTCCAGCAAGTGATATTCGCTCTCAGCTGAGACATCTGGTTATGTCTCATTGGGAGATGGAGTGGCAGGCCATCCCACTTCCCAATAAGCTGAGAGCGATAAAAGGAACAACGAAGGTATGGAGGACTTCCCTTCGGGCTTCGCGGAGGGAAGCCGTGGTATTATGTCGCCTTCGGATCGGCCACGGTATCTTGACGCACTCCCATCTACTGAAAGGAGAACCCCCTCCGGTGTGTACCTGCGGCAACCATCTTACCGTGGTACACATCCTTACGGATTGCGTGGACCTGGTCGATCTGCGCCGTAGTATTAACCTTCCGAGTACTATCTCCCTTATCTTGCGCGATGACGAGCAGTCAGCAGACCTCGTCATCCGCTTTATGAGGGATAGCGGTCTGTTTTATCGTGTGTGATGATGTCCTTTGTCCTCGTGTTGTTAATGTCAGTTGCGCTTTTATCTCATTGACTTCATTTCAGTTTGTGTTGCGCATTTTAATGTGTTATTTGAACGTCTAACGTAAATTATGTGTTAATATCTGTATTACTGGGCAATGCCTTATTCCTTCGATTTCCTGTACTTTCTCTTATTTTAATAGAACATAAGGCATTGTGTATTAGATCCACCGACTGTTTTAATCTCACCCTCTTCATCACCATTCTTTTTAACTCTAGTCAGTGGATACTTTTTAAAATTTTAACTTCATATCTCATGTCATTCATTTCGTTCCATTAGGGGCCGATGACCTTCGATGTTAGGCCCCTTAAGATGATGATGATGCTTGTTGTTTAAAGGGGCCTAACATCGAAGGTCATCGGCCCCTAATGGAACGAAATGAATGACATGAGAGATGATGTTAAAATTTTAAAACATATCCACTGACTAGGGTTTAAAAAAAATGATGGAGAAAAATGAGGGTGAGATTAAAACAATCAGTGGATCTAATACGCAATGCCTAATTTTCTAATAAAATAAGAGAATATACAGGAAAACAAAAGAATAAGGCATTGCCTGGTAGTACATAATTTACGAGAGACGTTAAAATAACACATTAAAATACGCAAAACAAACTAAAATTAAGTCAATAGGATAAAAGCGAAAGTGACACAAAACACACTAGGACAAAGGACAGCATTACACACGAGAAAACAGTCCACTATCCCTCATAAAGCGGATGACGAGGTCTGCTGACTGCTCGTCATCACGCAAGATAAGGGAGATAGTACTCGGAAGGTTAAGACTACGGCGCAGATCGACCAGGTCCACACACTCCGTAAGGATGTGCACCACGGTAAGGTGGTCGCCGCAGGTACACACCGGAGGGGGTTCTCCTTTCAAAAGATGCGAGTGAGTCAAGATACCGTGGCCGATCCGAAGACGACATAATACCACGGCTTCCCTCCGCGAAGCCCGAAGGGAAGTCCTCCATACCTTCGTTGTTCCTTTTATCGCTCTCAGCTTATTGGGAAGTGGAATGGCCTGCCACTCCATCTCCCAATGGGACATAACAAGATGTCTCAGCTGGGAGCGAATATCACTTACTGGAACCTGGAAAGGCAACGTGGGCAGTGTAACTGCCTCCTTGGCAGCCTGATCTACTAACTCGTTTCCCTCTATGCCCATGTGGCTTGGGAGCCACAGAAATGTGATTCTGGTGCCAGCATCCCAACACCCGGCCAGCAGGTCCTGGATTAGCTGCACCAGAGGGTGCCGAGGGAAACAGGTATCTATAGACTGGAGCGAACTCAAGGAGTCGGTACACAGAAGAAAGTGTCGGCGCTCATTGTACAGTGCGTACCGCAGAGCCTCATAGATAGCATAGAGCTCTGCTGTGTACACACTACAGGTTGCCGGAAGAGCAAAAAGGAACCTATCATTTTTAACAACGAACGCACAGCCCACCTTCGTATCTGACCTTGAACCATCCGTGTAGACGACGACTGAACCTGGATAGCGGCCAACAACGGACAGGAAGAGCCTCCGATAAATCGAAGGGTCCGTGTTTTCCTTTGGACCAGTGTGCAGATCCAGGATTACTTCAGGTCGTCGTACGACCCACGGAGGTACCCCACTTGGTTGTCTGACAAGGCAAGGAACCGAAGGTACGTCAAACAATTCGGAAATGTTATCCAAGCGTATCCCAACCGGCCGCGTCGCTTGAGGACGAGCAGCGTACAGCAAACGGTTGCCATTGTTGAACACACAAGGATAGCTGGGATGAAGTGGCATCTGTCGCAAATTTGCAGCATATGTAAGTAGAAGTTGCTGGCGCCTCAGGTGTAAAGGCGGCACACCAGACTCAGCGAGCAGGCTAGCGATGGGGCTTGTACGAAAAGCTCCCGTCGCCAACCTAACCCCGCTGTGGTGGATACTGTTCAGCTTCGCAAGAACGCTTGGTCTTGCGGAGCCATATGCTGCACTGCCGTAGTCTAACCGGGATAAAATGTGTGCCCGATAGAATCGCAGGAGCACCGCGCGGTCAGCCCCCCAAGAAGTGCTGCTAAGAAACTTAAGGATATTAAGCTTCCTAGTGCATTGCACTTTTAACTGCCGCACGTGTGGCTCCCATGATAATTTACTGTCAAAAAGGAGCCCAAGAAATCGGTAGGTGTCAACAACTGGAAGAACGACATTACCTAGATAAAGCTCAGGATGAGGGTGAAGTGTACGTTGACGACAAAAGTGGACAACGGAGGTCTTTGCGGCAGAAAACCGAAAGCCATGTTCTAAGGTCCACTTCTCCACCCTCCTAATAGCTTGCTGTAACTGTCGCTCTGCGACTGCCATACTGCGACTGCCATACTGCACGAGCTATAGTGCAGAGCAAAATCATCCACATATAGGGACGGTATGACGGCTGGACCAGCAGCCGCGACAATACCGTTTATGGCAATCGCGAACAGAGTGACACTAAGAACCGATCCCTGTGGTACTCCATTTTCTTGAACGTGGTATTGCGAATATGTCCTCCCTACTCGGACACGGAATAGACGGAGGGACAAAAAATTCGCAATAAATACCGGCAAGTTACCTCGGAATCTCCATTGATGCAGGACTGAAAGGATGCCATATCGCCAGGTGGTGTCGTAGGCCTTCTCCAAGTCAAAGAAGACAGCTACCAAGTGCTGTTTGCGGAGAAACGCATCCTGGATAGAGCTCTCCAGGCGTACCAAGTGGTCTGTGGTGGATCGAGCGGCTCGAAATCCACATTGGTACTCGGACAAGAGTCCTTGTTTCTCCAGACACCACACGAGTCTGCGATTTACCATCCTCTCAAAGAGCTTACACAGGCAATTTGTAAGACAAATCGGTCTGTAACTTCCTGCATACTTAGGATCTTTGTCAGGCTTGAGGACAGGGATGACTATGCCCTCTCGCCACTGAGACGGAAAATCACCCTCTGTCCAGATTCGGTTGAACACACGAAGGAGATATAGTAAACTATCATCACTAAGGTGTTTCAACATCTGGTTATGGATGTTGTCCGGTCCAGGAGACGTGTCCTTGCAAAGCGCTAATGCGCTGCGGAGTTCCCACTCCGTAAAGGGCACGTTGTAGTCCTCTGAAGCTTGGGTGGCAAAACTAAGGTGATGACGTTCAGCCTCCCGCTTCAGGGGGAGGAAATCAGGATTGTAATTCCCGGAGCCAGAGACATCCGCGAAATGACTAGCGAGATGGTTAGCAATCGCGAGGGGATCAGTGGCGACACTGCCTGCAATGGAAATTCCCGGTACAGCAGATGATCCTTGAATACCCGAAATTCGTCGAAGTTTCGTCCACACTTGAGATGATGGAGTATGCGACGTCATGGACGACACATATCTCTCCCATGAAGCCTTCTTACTTTGTCGAATAAGAACTCGCGCCTTAGCGCGGAGTTTCTTAAATGTTACCAAGTTGGCCACAGTAGGCTGTCGACGGTAACGTTTATGAGCGCGACGGCGTTCTTTGATGGCTGCTGCTATTTCATCGTTCCACCAAGGAACGAGTTTTCGGCGAGGAGCCCCCGAGAAAAACGGAATGGACTCCTCAGCAGCAGCAAGAATAACTTGGGTGACGTAAGTTATTTCCTCGCCGACGGTCCGCCTGACATCATCGTGAAAGACAGCTAGTGATGTGTACTTTGGCCAATCAGCATGTTTAAGAATCCATCGAGGGGGAGCCTCGACGGGTTTATGTTTCAACAAAGTAAGAATAATGGGAAAATGGTCACTGTCACAGAGATCATCGTGTGCATTCCACCGAAACAGTGGAACCAACGTTCGGCTGCATAGACTTACGTCTATGCGAGAGTATGTGCCGTAACGTACACTAAAGTGAGTTGGTTCCCCTGTGTTCAAAATACATAAATCCAGATCTGTTATAAGTGTTTCCAACTCTCTTCCTCGGGGACAAGGCGTCTCAGAGCCCCATATGGGGTGATGGGCGTTAAAATCGCCCAATAAGAGGAAGGGTGGTGGAAGCTGATCTATAAGATCAGCGACATCATTGATGTTCAGATGCTGGCCGGGTGGAAGATAAACATTGCACACTGTTGCTATGACAGGCAGCGAGACGCGAACAGCTACAGCCTCGAGAGGGGTTCGTAATGGAACCTCTTCGCTGTAGCTATCAGAACGTACAAAAATGCCAACGCCTCCGGAAGCCCGGTGAGCATAGTATCGTTCTGTCGAGTATAGTTTGAAATTCCTCAAGACCGTATGATGACCAGGTCTGAAGTTGGTCTCCTGAATACAGACTATACTCGCTGCGTACTCACTAATAAGCTGACGTAACTCAGCAAGATGCCTGTCATAACCATTACAATTCCACTGTAACAGTGTCATAGTGTGGACTGTAAAAGGAGTGTTAGGTTATGAGCGAAAAATGCTCGTTAGCCTAAACACTATCTAATTCTACATCCGTAGATGTAGAGGACAGCGCGACATCCATCCCGTCATCAAAAGATGGCAGGGGTGCCGCCCAGAACTTCGACAAATTTCGGGCGCGATGGGGTCCCCTACGAGGAGAGCGCGCAGGTTTGGGAGCAGGAGTGCCTCCTGGCGCAGACTCATACCCTCCAGATGGGGGGCATGACTTCTCCTTCGCAGGGGAAGGCCGAGAGCGCTCAGAACGGGCGCTCTTCTTCCCCTTCTTTTTTTCAGGTTTAGACGGGCTGGGAGATGGTTTCCCAGCCCTGGTCAACGAAGCCGCCTCCGCCGGCTGGGGCACGACTTTCGTCGACCTCCTAGGGGGGGGGAGACTTAGTCTTCCCCCCTTGCTGTGCCGGCTGGGAGTTCCCAGCCGGCACAGACTTCTGGTTGGTCGAAGGTGGGGTGGTCCCCCCCTTCGAGCTTTGACTATTTGCGACGTTGCTGGGAGCAGCAACAGTCGCCTTGGGCGCAGCGGTCTGGACAGGTGTCTTGGTCGTAAATGACGAACCTGGAAGACTCTGAGCTATCAAGCTATAGTCGAGTGTACGGGCAGGTGTATTCATAGAATGAAACTTACGGCGCGCTTCCTGGTAGGAAAGACCATCCAGGGTCTTGATCTCCTGGATCTTCTTCTCACTCAGGTATGTCGGACAATTCCGATCCCGAGGAGAATGAAAACCGGAGCAGTTAGTGCACTTGTATGGAGTTGTGCACTCCTCCGCGCCGTGAGCTACTCGTCCACATGTACCACATACAGCCTGATTTGAACAGCGAGATACCATATGTCCGAATCGCTGGCATTGATAGCATCGCATAGGAGGCGGGATGTACGGCCTCACATCGCAACGATAAGTGGTTAACTTGACTTTCTCTGGTAACACTGACAACTTGAAAGAGACAATGAAGGCACCAGTGGCAACGTCTTCACCGTTGACCTTGCGCGTAATGCGCCGGACGTGTGTCACGCCACGGTTCTTCATGTCTTCCATCAACTCGTCGTCAGTGTTCAAAATAAGGTCGCGGTGAAAGATGACTCCGCGAACCAGGTTCAAGGACTTATGCTCCTCCACTTTGTTGGGGATTTCGCCAAAGTGCTCGCACTTAAGCAACTGATCAGCTTGCAGTGCTGTACGAGTCTTGAGAAGCAAACTACCGTTGCGCATTTTCTTAAGTTCCTCCAGTTCGCCATAGACGCCTTCGATGTGCCGACTAAAAAGGACCGACTTCACCAGCTTAAAATCGTTCCCATCGGTTCTGGTAGCGACCAGAAACCTAGGGAAGCTGGATCCCATTCCTTCACGCTGCGCATGTTCCCAGGGAGTTGAACCTCTCAGGGAAGCAAAAGTTAAAGACTTAGGTGGGCTACCACCTTGAGAGAGCAGACTTCGTTTGGAAGCCATGCCCGATAGCATCCTCCCCGAATGCCACCCACTCCGATCAGGGGTCTCTGTAGCCGAACCAAGCAGCCAAGGCAATACCCACCTGGTCATAGCAGGTACTGCCCGGGGTCCGATGTTGGACGATGCCTAAGACGGCATGACTGAGGCAATGAGCACTAAGACTCCCTTCCTCCAGTCACCCGCAATAGCATGTACCCCATAGCGTTTACAGAGCACTAAATATAGAGAAAAAAATAAAAATAATTAATAATAATATGTCCTTCTGGCATTCGGCTGTGCGGGGACCTGTGTTGTCAGGCGGATACCACTGCCCGGGTACATGATACTCCCACCCGCCGCGTCCTGGGTGGTTGCTGGCACGGGCTTTCGAGCGTAGTCGCACACATAGGAGCTCCATCGCCGGGCAGCACGCACATCAAATTTTGAATGGTCTACATCTGACCCTCGGAAAAATAATAAAAAAATAAAGAGGGGACCATGGCCACATGACCCTTTAAGTCGCCTTCTACGACAGGCAGGGATTACCTATGGATGTATTCAGCCTCTCCCATCCACAGGAGGTCCATCACATTATTCCAAACCGCAATCCATGTCCGCGCCAAGGTCGCCCCTTTTTGTCGCCTCTTACGACAGGCAGGGGATACCGCGGGTGTATTCTGCATGTGTGTCCCCCACCCGCAGGGGGTAGTGTGTTTGGTCCGCGAGAGGTATTTTATTTCCCTCAAGTCCGCCGGCAAGCCGGTTAGGACCCCCCTATCCGCCACCTGGGACGCGCCACGTGGGAGTATCACCTCTCCCCCTGCTACGCCATCGTAGTAGGTTCGTGGATTTGTGCTCTGTGGTTAAAGATTCCAAGATGGAGCTTAATAACAATACGTTATATCTCCAGTATCTTAATCAGTTTGAAAGAAATGAAGGGAGAATTATAGAAGACAGACGCGATTTATTTGAAGAATTAAGCTATGTTTCGTTCCAGAGAAGATTTACGATGTGGATTGCGTAAGGAAACAGTGAATTACATTTTAGATTTAATTGGTGAACAATTGGAATTCCCGAGTGGGAGGAACTCTACTATATCGCCTAGAAATCGTCTTAATAGCGCTGCGGATCTATGCAACTGGAACATTTCAAGGAGTGATCGGTGACGTCTATGATGTTGACAGAACAACTGTATGCCGCATAATACACAAGGTTTCTGATCTACTTGCGTCATTATCGCCACAGTTCATTCAACTTCCACTTACGCACCGGGAACAAAGGGAGGTTATGGAAGGGTTTCATACAACAGCTGGGTTCGCTTGTGTTGGGTGCGCTGGACTGCACTCGTGTGCGAATACAGTCTCCCGGAGGTGAAAATTGGGAGGAATTTAGAAATAGGCAAGGTTATTCCTCGCTAAACGTGCAAACTGTGAGCGATTCGAACCTCATGATACGAGATATTGTAGGAAGATGGCCAGGATCGACTCATGATAGCACAATATTTCACAATTCTCGGCTCGAGATGAGAGAAACAGCTAATGGCTATCTGTTGGGTGTTCGAGGGTACCCATGTACATCCTTCCTCCTTACACCTGTTCAGAATCCCACCTCCCCAGCAGAACAACGATATAACAGAGCCCATATTGCCACAAGGAATGTTGTCGAGAGACAATATGGTGTGTGGAAAAGGAGGTTCCCTTCCATGTCTTTAGGACTTCGATTCAACATTCAAAACATGTCGAACACTATTGTTGCCACAGCTTTGCTGCACAACATTGCCATTGCAGCTCGAGAAATAGATCATCCCAATGACCCTGAAATTAATCTTCAATTACTTGATCAAGAAGAAGAAGAAGATGAAGGCAATTTACCAATACTTACTTGCTGTGCATCTGCATCTCAGGAATGATGATAATCCAGGACAAGTTACCAGACGTGCTGTAATTAACAGACATTTTACTTAAATTCAAACAAAGTTAAGGTGAGATTATATTTAAAAACTAATTTCTTTCACAGTGGTTCAGCATTTTTTGCTTGCCAGTAGTCAATTTTCTCTTTTATTAATTCTTTTTTTAATTTAAAAAATTCTAATTCCTCGTTATGTTTTTTCTCTTCAGCGCCATGTCCAACAGAAGAGCCTCTCGCTGCACTTCTGCAGCATTTGATATGGACTCCGTTGCTGTCAGCTTCCTCTTTTTTGTACCTCCAAGTGTCTTCCTCGATTGGTGCTGCAAAGAAAAAAATATACACCCATTCTTTTAGTGAAGAGAGAAAATATACAGTGCCATGTAAATTGAAAAAGAATATTTAATAGTTTGACCTTGGTGTTATAAATATTGGTGATTTTTAAATTTATTTTCACTATCTAAACTCCACTTCCAGTGCAGTGCAGTGAAGTTTTTCTAAAACTAAATTAAAACAGAAAAAAATTCACATTTAGGCCTACACTACTTGAAGGTCTTGTTGGTGTATGTAGTGAAGTTTGCCCATAATCATGAGAACACTGGTCTAAGTTGTCACCCTCATCATCATCATCATCACCACCATTTAATACATTTAATACATTTATTTATTAATACATCCATAACAGGGTATATCCCCAATTACAATGGATGGTACAAAATAATTCAATATATAAATGGTACCTATATGTACAAAATAATATATAACAATTAAAAAACCAAGATTGCCATTACTAAATTAAGAATAATTTAAACACATTTTCAATAAAACATACAAACATAAAATATTAAAGTTAAAGAAGATAAAACAAATAAGCAGAGAAAAAAGAAAAATATTCAGAAGAATAGCAAATACACAAACACATATACATTGGAAAAATAATAGTGGCATTACATACGTCATAGTTCAGTACTGAATTAATTTTCTCCAATAAAATATTCATTGTAATGTAAATATGGTTTTAACATTTTTGAAAATAAAGAACGTGATAAAGCAAAATCTATTTGTCCGCTGTCTGAAGATATTCTGTTATATACTTCACACATTTTTTTACAACAGGTGAATTTTTATGATGTGAGGTGCTTGAGAAGGGGCAGTAAAATGTTTGTCTCAAACGAAGAGTTACCCTCTTGGTAATGAAGTTTATTCTTTTAAGAAACTCTTGTTTGTCTAATATTCCATTAACTGTCTTGTAAAGAAATATCTGTTGAGCTAATATTCTACGTTTACTAAGCTGCGTTAAACCAAATTCATTAAATAGAGTTCTATAAGAAACTCTTCGATGATATGATGATCGGTTATATTTTTTAAAATATAAATATCGCAAAAATTTGTTTTGTATTTTTTCTATTTCGTTAATGGTACACATGTACTGAGGAGCCCACACTACACATGCATCTTCAAGTTTACTTCTAACAAGATGACTGAATAAGACCTTTAAAGTATATTCATCCCTAAGTTCCCTAGTGTTTCTAATAATAAACCCTAATTGTTTAAATCCATCATTTGTAATTTTGTGAATATGACTGTTGAATGAAAGTTTTGAATCAAGCATAACACCCAGATCGTTTACTAAATTACACCTCTGCAAGATTTCACCATTTATACTGTAGTTATGCACAGTCGCATTCTTATTACGAGAAAATGTGATCACAAAACACTTTTTAATATTGAACAAAAGCCTGTTTGCAACACACCATTTGTAACAGTTGTTCAGATCGGCTTGCAATTCCATAGCATCATCATACCCGGTAATTTGCTTGTAAATCTTTAGATCATCAGCAAAGAGTAAGGATTTTGAATATTTTATTACTTTCGGTAAGCCATTTATAAATAATAAAACGAACAATGGACCAAGGTTTTAGCCCTGAGGGACTCCAGAATTAACTTTGAACTGGAATGAAGTATTTTGTGCGTAAGATACTGTACCATTCTGTTTTATTATGAGAAAGGATATTTAACGCTGAAATAAGATTGCGCAACATGACGCCGATTGTGAGGGCGTGATGCTTTACCGAGAGCGGGAACTGAGAAGGTGATTTCCCTAGGCAGGGTGTGGCTGTGTACGAGCGAGAAAGAATATATGTGGAAGAGAGAATGAGAGATAAGATTTAGTTACGGGAAGTCCCACGCCACCCTGACAATATTTTAAGCGGGAGCAGACAGGTTCACCACACCGCGGGAATTGAGCCATATTTCTTCTATTTGAAGGTTCTCCAGGAAAATAAAAGGATGGAAATTATTGCCAGAATTTTACGAAGCCAACAATACGTCAAAGTCGGTTAACAAATAATTAGATCAATAAATACGTAGCAAGCAGACCGCCGTGGGAAACCCTTTAGTGGCCACATACCAGAGTCAAGTTGTTTCCCGGGGCTTCCCAAAGCGTCGCGTGGGTTCCTGCCTTCTGTAAGAGCTGAGAGTTGTGGAAAGAGGGGATCAGTCGACGATCACGTTGCTGCCCGTACGCGTCGCGCGTCTGCATGTATTGCGCCAGAGACCTTTCGTTTAGGACAAAGACTGTGAGTGATGAGTGCAGTGCGCTAACTTTGATCCAGTAGATCGGTGATATATAAACTTTCTGATAATAAAATTCATATGGGTGGCAATATTTAAATATTTAACAGTGAACCTGCGAGTGACTAATTAATTGGCAGTAAAGGAACGCCGTACTTACAGACTTCAATATGAGGCAGTAAGGGCGAAGCTTGCGAGGTGCAGAGGAAGTGCGAACAATAAGCTAGAGAAATCTATATTTATTTTCTGCTAGACTTATGAACTGGAATCAGGCGAGCATGAAAGCACGGTAAGTGACTAGTTAGGTCCGAGGGCTGAAAGCAGATAGTGATACAGAGCACAAGTTAGTGAGTATACGGCTATATGAGAATAGAGGACAAGGAGTTTTAATGTTGCAGAGTATCAGTGGTGGTGATTATTGTTTTAAGAGGAAGTACAACTAGGCAACCATCCTCTATGTAACACTAATCAGAGGGAAAAAGGGAAGGGATCCGACACTTCGAAAAATGAAGATATCGGCCAAAGGAAGACAAGGGCCACGAAGGGCGTGAAAACGAAAGACTCCCTAGCCCTCGCAAACCTAATAGCGTCGGGGTCGGAAAAGAACAAGTGTTGACCAAGGGAGGTCGGATAGGATAGATGAAAGTGAGGAGCCTGACACAAGTAAGTGGAAGCAATGCCAGGACTCAGCTGAGGGCTCCGTGGTCGCCAACCCACGCTCCAAAGTTCAGAGCCCCGTTGCAGAGTGTCAGAATTGCATTAATCTCCAACCTTAAATAAAAGTCCAGAATGATGTGCTATGATTAAAGTAGGCATCTCATTGTAGGGAAGGCCCGGGACGTGTTCCAAGGGACGTGTGGTGCAAGATCTTCAGAACGTGGCTTCAAGAACGGAACGAGTCATCCCTCAAGAAGACAGCACCATGAACCAGCTGTACGTGGAGACCGGACTCCGAGGATCGACCCTGGACGAGACCGCTATCATGTTGGGCTAAACCAATATAGCTTGACCCAGAGGGAGAGAGGAGGAGGTCATCAAAATGATAGATAAGTGAACCATAATTTCCTAGGCATGCAGTAGGATTGGGGAGTTACTCAGAAATAGAAGGATTAAACTTGTAAATATTAATATATGATTTGATTGTAGCCTATCAGGTTGCGTATTAAGGTTGTTTGATGTATCTAAAGTGTATGGATAGATAGATTTTTTCTCTCTTTATGTAAAGCAGACAATGATGTAACTTGGTAACGCGGCAAGTAGTAGTGGTGCCTAGTTGACATGTGTTGTTTGAGAGCGTTCTACGCGTATATTCCTTTGTGTCGGTCGTTGGATACGTTTTACTAGTGCGTTAGGGTCACTTAAAGTAATTATCATTTTATTTCTTTGGGGGATGGACAGGTATATCTGCGTAACGTAATGTGTGCATGCTGGCTGTATTAGACTATAAGCATGGCTCTATTTATGTGCTTTTAGATGAACCTAAATCTATAACGTAGGCGGTGACATAAATTTATTAACTCTGTGTTACTCTGCCAAACACGGGCTTGAACCTCTGACCTATGGTTGCTGTGTACTCGTCGTATAAAGTGACGGTGATGATTTTACGGGGTATTGTAGGATCGAGTACCTTGTGTGATATAATTGAGGCCCGTGGTGGGCTGTCAGCGAAGTCTGATACGTAGAATGAGATGTGTTTTCCTCACTTATTTTTGTGGCCATTGCTTCGCCATGCATGGAAGAATAAAAGCCTTTTTTGTAAGTTAGCTCTGAGAGCACAGATGTAGGATACTGGGTCACAGGCGGTAGTTGTTTACAATTTTTTTGTGGTATGGGCGAGGCTCATGGCGAGACGGTAGAGGTCAACGTACGGCCTGCTCACTGGGGGGGAGGTGCAGCCATCTTTAAATCGCCTGGGTAAAGGACATTCTCCTTTGGCAGAGTAGCGTTTGGGGACAGAGTTGCTTCATTCATTTGATTTTACTTTTCTTTCTTTTTCATGTTACGCATTCTTATTGTTGCGTATTATACATAGTTATCTTGGCACTATATAAATAGTAATGATAGTCCCTCTGTTGACACAAAGATTTGCTTGGTGGACATCAGTTCCCATCCCTGTATATATGTGAAATATGGCTGTAGTGTAGGTTATTTGTGTTGTCGTTTTTAACATATTGTGCTGCTATTTATATATATTTCCCCAGAATGGGAGAGAACTTTCAATTATAGCTCTATTTTCTGCGGAATATCTCTAATTCTACCACTTGTCATTTTATTTCGTAGGCATAGTGGTGCTGTTCCATGTAGGGGACACACCCTTTCTTTCCTGGTTCACTGATCTGCACCCTCCGCGCAGCGTCATCACACAAAATTGTATTTTCTTTGTTTAAGAATCGTAGTTGTGAGCCTTTGGGGCATTTATTTTGGCACTACAGGTGCAATTATTGTAAATAACTTGATTTATGAATATAGAGACTTACGCTCAAAAATTATATCGTAGCAAAAGTGTTCCTTATTTTGTAGTTTAGTGTAACTGTATAACTCCCCATTATACTCTCGTCGCAAGAACCCTATTATCGACCGTTTCTGCCGACTGCAGCTGAGCTGGTGCCCGTATGTAATAACAGGTAAGCAGGTAAGTTTGATCCTGCAGTGTTGTTATACCCTATAGGGTATAATACAAACTGTTTTCTGTCTAATAGATATGAAGAAATTAATTTCAGAAACTCAGAAGATAAACCAAATAATGATAATTTACTCAAAAGTATACAATGATCAATTTTATCAAAAGCGTTTTCAAAATCAGTATAAACTGCATCGATAGGAAGCCCTTCATTCATTGAATCAGAAATATCCTGAATAAAGTTCATAAGATTAGTCGTAGTAAAACCCATGCTGAAATTCTGATACGTATGGTTTGATATGATTAAATATTCTAACAGAGTGGTTGTTCAAAGAGCTTCGCTGGAGCACATATTATTGAGATAGCTCTGTAGTTCTCAATTTTCGAACTATCAGCAGATTTAAGGATCGGAGTTATTTTACTTATTTTTCCAAATCTCAGGAAATATTTGCGTCTTTAAAATTAAATTATATATGGCACATAGTGGAACCATTAGCACCTCTGCACATCCTTTAATAATGTAAGGAGGTATGTGATCAATTCCCGCCGATTTCGATGCCTTACGTTTTGTTACTGCATCTTTGTACTCATCTTCGCGTATAGGACCCATCTGCAAACTGTGAGCAGTAATCATTGCTACTGACTCAGAGGCTATATTAAAGAAGGCTGGGGTGCATAAACAATTTGAAAATAACATGCAAACGCGTTGGCCATTCCTTGCGCAGTTACCAAATGGTTTCCACCATATGTCGTACACTGTTTGAACAAACTATTATTTCGTTTACTTTTTATGAAACCCCAAAACGTTTTCGGATCATTTTTTATATTATCATGTGACTGTAAAATATACAATTTATATGCCCTTGCAATATGTGTCTTAGCCTGTTTTCTTAATTGTTTGTACATGTGAGCACTGTACTCAGAGTGCTTCATGTGCTTCCTGTGAATCTCCTTTAATGTCAACATTTTAATTATATCTAATGTAAACCAACAAGGGTACATTCCTTTCTTATTCACTGTTTTTTTAGGAGCATATTTTGTGAAAAGGTTATTAAGGACTTCATAAAAATAGCTTACTGCATTATTAGGGTCTTTACTCAGTAGTAACTGATTCCAGTCATATTTTTGTAACGATGCATACAACTCATAAAAATCGGCCTTCTGGAAATTGTAGATGCTGACAGGTAATATTTTTACTCGCTCAATGTCAGCAACCAGTACGAAATACAAAGCAGGATGATTAGAATCCTCAGGCACAAGGGGGTAATCTCTTCTGAATATATTAATATTTCCTACATCATCATTAAAATGCGCAAAACAAACTAAAACGAAGTCAATAGGATAAAAGTGCAATTGACACAAATACCCTATCACAAAAGACATCATTATACACGATCAAACAGACCACTATCCCTCATAAAGCGGGTGACGAGGTCTGCTGACTGCTCGTCATCTCGCAAGATAAGGGAGATGGTACTCGGGAGGTTAAGACTACGGCGAAGATCGACCAGGTCCACACACTCCGTAAGGATGTGTACCACGGTAAGATGATCGCCGCAAGTACACACCGGAGGGGGTTCTCCTTTCAATAGATGGGAGTGAGTCAGGATACCGTTGTACATTTTATCGCCCTCAGCTTATTTGCAAGAGGAGTGGCCGGCCACTCCATCTCCCAATGGGACATAACCAGATGTCCGGCTACAAGAGCCAACTTACTCTACGTCGCCGTAAGCAAGGGCTGGTCCCAGGCCATACACTTGGAGACTTGCATAGTCTTGCTCCAGCTATGCAGACGACGATTGGCAACAATTTGACGACGCAGGAAGTTTTCACCGTCCACCACGGCAACCTTTGCTGCCGCCCGATCCGGAGTTGCCGCATCTACCTGCTTTACCTGAATTCCAGCCTACAACCAACAAGCCTGCTCGATACGTCTCTGTAGCTGTCCCTCTGATAGCCCCGGTACCCTACAATAACACTCTAATGGGCCAGTTTGCCTATGCCTTGGCAACAGAAGGAGCTAGTTTACCGAAACTTACGGCAGCACCCCAACGCAGACGTCTCCTCTCATGGACAAGGTCATCCAGGATCTAACTCAGCATGGCATCTTAAGACGACAAGACATCTCCCACGCACATCCACTGTTCTTGGTGGCAAAACCGAACGGGACAGCAAGGATAATCCATGACCTGAGTCGCTGGACTGAACATTATAATATTCCTCGATTCTCCTTGGCCTCTCCGGCCGCGTCAATCGCCAAGATTCCGCCTTTCTCAGTGATGATAAAGACTGACTTGAAATCGGGATTCTTTCAGCTTCCTATCAAAACGCCGCATCAACGATTCTACGGTGTCTATTACCGTCAAACTCAATACGCATTCACGCGTTTGCCCATGGGGCACACAGTAGTACCATCGATAATGCAACGATGGGCAGTGGCTGTCAATGGAGTGATTAGTGACCAGTTTGGTGTTCAAAGCATTTGCTACTTGGATGATTGGCTAATATACGGTAGTGAAATCCCCGTCTAGGATATTGTGTGTTACTTAGAGCTCGTGTTCGGCATAACAATTAACTATGAGAAGTCAGTGTTAACTCCCACCACTCGTATTGTATTTCTCGGTGCAATCATCGATACAAATCAACAAACTGTGCAGCTAACGGCCGGGGTACAACGTCGAGTGCTTCAGTATGTGAATCTGCTACCTCGAATACAGTCGGACGATCTTCCCAGAATCGCCGGCTATCTATCCTGGGTAGCTTATATGTTACGTTTGCCGATGTTTGTAGTGCGACACGTTTTGTCTCGGGAGGCTTATTGGCCTCGCCGTGTGTTTACGGCAACCACCTTATCTGCTTCCCGACGGATGGGCTCTGTTACTCGTTCCATTCGAGTGTTTGTAGATGCGACACTATAGAGCATAGCATATGTTAGCCCAGAACTGAACACAGCCTGGGCCCAGGCATTTCGCACCCAGACTAGAATCAACTGTGCAGAGACTGCCGCAGCCTTGTACGCCGCAGCAGCAGTGCTTCGTGAAGTGGTCCAACGGAACTTGCTATGCGATGAACTATGTGTTTACACAGATTCCACAGTTACTTTGTACACATTATGTACAGGCCGCGGCCCTATGTTATATATGTATACTGCTCTTTTACCTATCTATGTATATATTGTAAAGCAGCAAGAGTATGTAAAGTCGTGTTTCTCACTACACTCGGTATTTCTAATACAGATAAAATTCACATTCTTGCGAAGTTAATTTTAATGCCTACATATATTATTATTATTATTGTACTGGTTGGTACATCTATACGCCGCACATTTGAATTTTCCGCCTTAAAGTATTCCTCTACAGCTGAAACTCTGAACTTTAAAACTAAATTCAACCGTTTATCTGAAGATGTCACTGTGTTAATTTCGAATTGTTTTTGTTTACTAATTATCAAGAAGTGTGAACATTCTCTCACAGATGTCTCTACCAAAAACTATGATCATGCACCCTGGTGCGAAGTGAAGGAACTTTTCTTGAAGATATTTTGTATTCATAAGTTTGTTCTTTACTAAATGTTGTTCTTTCATTTGTGGGTTGGCAATATTCATCTTGATGCTGATGATGATGCTTGTTGTTTTAAGGGGCCTAACATCGAAGGTCATCGGCCCCTAATGGAACGAAATGAAGGACATGAGATATGAAGTTAAAATTTTAAAAAATATCCACTGACTAGAGTTAAAAAAGAATGGTAATGAAGAAAAATGAGGGTGAGATTAAAACAGTCAGTGGATCTAATACGCAATGCCTTATGTTCTATTAAAATAAGAGAAAGTACAGGAAATCGAAGGAATAAGGCATCGCCCAGTAATACAGATATTAACACATAATGTACGTTACACGTTAAAATAACACATTAAAATGCGCAACATAAACTAAAATGGAGTCAATGAGATAAAAGCGCAACTGACATAAACAACACTAGGACAAAGGACATCATCACACACGATAAAACAGACCGCTATCCTTCATAAAGCGGATGACGAGGTCTGCTGACTGCTCGTCATCGCGCAAGATAAGGGAGATAGTACTCGGAAGGTTAATACTACGGCGCAGATCGACCAGGTCCACGCACTCCGTAAGGATGTGTACCACGGTAAGATGGTCGCCGCAGGTACACACCGGAGGGGGTTCTCCTTTCAGTAGATGGGAGTGCGTCAAGATACCGTGGCCGATCCGAAGGCGACATAATACCACGGCTTCCCTCCGCGAAGCCCGAAGGGAAGTCCTCCATACCTTCGTTGTTCCTTTTATCGCTCTCAGCTTATTGGGAAGTGGGATGGCCTGCCACTCCATCTCCCAATGAGACATAACCAGATGTCTCAGCTGAGAGCGAATATCACTTGCTGGAACCTTGAAAGGCAACGGGGGCAGTGTAACTGCCTCCTTGGCAGCCTGATCCGCCAACTCGTTTCCCTCTATGCCCATGTGGCTGGGGAGCCACACGAACGTAATTCTGGTGCCGGCATCCGAACACCCGGCCAGCAGGTCCTGGATCCGCTGCACCAGAGGGTGTCGAGGGAAACAGGTATCAATAGACTGAAGCGAACTCAAGGAGTCAGTACACACGAGAAAGTGTCGGCGTACATTGTCTAGTGCGTACCGCAGAGCCTCACAGATAGCATAGAGCTCTGCCGTGTACACACTACAGGTGTCCGGGAGAGCAAAAAGAAAGCGATCATTGTCGACAACGAACGCACAGCCCACCTTCGTATCTGTCCTTGAACCATCCGTGTAAACGACGACCGAACCTGGATAGCGGCCAAGAACGGACAGGTAGATCCTCCGATAAATCGAAGGGTCCGTGTCTCCTTTCGGGCCAGTGTGCAAATCCAGGATGATTTCAGGTCGTCGTACAACCCACGGAGGTACCCCACTTGGTTGTCTGACAAGGCAAGGAATCGAAGGTACGTCAAACAATTCACAACTGCTATCCAAGCGTATCCCAACCGGCCGCGTCGCACGAGGATGAGCAACGTACAACAAACGGTTGCCATTGTTGAATACGCAGGGATAGCTCGGATGAAGTGGCATCTGTCGCAAATTTGCAGCATACGTAAGTAGTAGTTGCTGGCGCCTCAGGTGTAAAGGCGGCACACCAGACTCAGCGAGCAGGCTAGCGATGGGGCTAGTACGAAAAGCTCCCGTCGCCAACCTAACCCCGCTGTGGTGGATACTGTTCAGCTTCGCAAGAACGCTTGGCCTTGCGGAGCCATATGCTGCACTGCCATAGTCTAACCGAGATAAAATGTGTGCCCGATAGAATCGCAGGAGCACCACGCGGTCAGCTCCCCAATTAGTGCTGCTAAGAAACTTCAAGAGGTTAAGCCTCTTGGTGCATTGCACTTTTAGCTCCCGCACGTGTGGCTCCCACGATAATTTACTGTCAAAAAGGAGCCCAAGAAATCGGTAGGTGTCAACAACTGGAAGAACGACAGTACCTAGATAAAGCTCAGGATGAGGGTGAAGTGTACGTTGACGACAAAAGTGGACAACGGAGGTCTTTGCGGCAGAAAACCGAAAGCCATGTTCTAAGGTCCACTTCTCCACCCTCCTAATAGCTTGCTGTAACTGTCGCTCTGCGACTGCCATACTGCACGAGCTATAGTGCAGAGCAAAATCATCCACATATAGGGACGGTATTACGGCTGGACCAGCAGCAGCGACAATACCGTTTATGGCAATCGCGAACAGAGTGACACTAAGAACCGATCCCTGTGGGACTCCATTTTCTTGAACGTGGTATTGCGAATACGTCCTACCTACTCGGACACGGAATAGACGGAGGGACAAAAAATTCGCAATAAATACCGGCAAGTTACCTCGGAATCTCCATTGATGCAGGACTGAAAGGATGCCATATCGCCAGGTGGTGTCGTAGGCCTTCTCCAAGTCAAAGAAGACAGCTACCAAGTGCTGTTTTCGGAGAAACGCATCCTGGATAGAGCGCTCCAGGCGTACCAAGTGGTCTGTGGTGGATCGAGCGGCTCGAAATCCACATTGGTACTCGGACAAGAGTCCTTGTTTCTCCAGACACCACACGAGTCTGCGATTTACCATCCTCTCAAATAGCTTACACAGGCAATTTGTAAGACAAATCGGTCTGTAACTTCCTGCATACTTAGGATCTTTGTCAGGCTTGAGGACAGGGATGACGATGCCCTCTCGCCACTGAGACGGAAAATCACCCTCTGTCCAGATTCGGTTGAACACACGAAGGAGATATAGTAAACTATCATCACTAAGGTGTTTCAACATCTGGTTATGGATGTTGTCCGGTCCAGGAGACGTGTCCTTGCAAAGCGCTAAGGCGCTGCGGAGTTCCCACTCCGTAAAGGGCACGTTGTAGTCCTCTGAAGCTTGGGTGGCAAAACTCAGGTGATGACGTTCTGCCTCCCGCTTCAGAGGGAGGAAATCAGGATGGTAATTCCCGGAGCCAGAGACATCCGCGAAATGACTAGCGAGATGGTTAGCAATCGCGAGGGGATCAGTGGCGACACTGCCTGCAATGGAAATTCCCGGTACAGCAGATGATCCTTGAATACCCGAAATTCGTCGAAGTTTCGTCCACACTTGAGATGATGGAGTATGTGACGTCATGGACGACACATATCTCTCCCATGAAGCCTTCTTACTTTGTCGAATAAGAACTCGCGCCTTAGCGCGGAATTTCTTAAATGTTACCAAGTTGGCCACAGTAGGCTGTCTACGGTAACGCTTATGAGCACGACGGCGTTCTTTGATGGCTGCTGCTATTTCATCGTTCCACCAAGGAACGAGTTTTCGGCGAGGAGTCCCCGAGAAAAACGGAATGGTCTCCTCAGCAGCAGCAAGGATAACTTGGGTGATGTAAGTTATTTCCTCGCCGACGGTCCGCCTGACATCTTCGCTAAAGACAGCTAGTGATGTGTACTTTGGCCAATCAGCATGTTGAAAAATCCATCGAGGGGGAGCCTCGACGGGTTTATGATTCAACAAAGTAAGAACGATGGGAAAATGGTCACTGTCACAGAGATCATCGTGTGCATTCCACCGAAACAGTGGAACCAACGTTTTGCTGCATAGACTAACGTCTATGCGAGAATATGTGCCGTAACGTACACTAAAGTGAGTTGGTTCCCCTGTGTTCAAAATACATAAATCCAGATCTGATAGGAGTGTTTCCAGCTCTCTTCCTCGGGGGCAAGACGTCTCAGAGCCCCATATGGGGTGATGGGCGTTAAAATCGCCCAATAAGAGGAAGGGTGGTGGAAGCTGATCTATAAGATCAGCGACATCAGTGATGTTCAGATGCTGGCCTGGTGGAAGATAAACATTACACACTTTGGCTATGATAGGCAGCGAGACGCGAACAGCTACAGCCTCAAGAGGGGTTCTTAAAGGAACCTCTTCGCTGTAGCTATCAGAACGTACAAAAATGCCAACGCCTCCGGAAGCCCGGTGAGCATAGTATCGTTCTGTCGAGTATAGTTTGAAATTCCTCAAGACCGTATGATGACCAGGTCGGAAATTGGTCTCCTGAATACAGACTATACTCGCTGCGTACTCACTAATAAGCTGACGTAACTCAGCAAGATGCCTGTCATAACCGTTACAATTCCACTGTAACAGTGCCATAGTGTGGACTATAAAAGGAGTGTTAGGTTATGAGCAACAAAATGCTCGTTAGCCTAAACACTATCTAGTTCTACATCTGTAGATGTAGAGGACAACGCGACATCCATCCCGTCATCAAAAGATGGCAGGGGTGCCGCCCAGAACTTCGACGCTTTTCGGGCGCGAGGGGGTCCCCTACGAGGAGAGCGCGCAGGTTTGGGAGCCGGAGTGCCTCCCGGCGCAGACTCATATCCCCCAGATGGAGGGCATGACTTCTCCTTCGCAGGGGAAGTCCGAGAGCGCTCAGGACGGGCGCTCTTCTTCCCCTTTTTCTTTTCAAGTTTAGACGGGCTGGGAGATGGTTTCCCAGCCCTGGTCAACGAAGCCGCCTCCGCCGGCTGGGGCACGACTTTCGTCGACCTCCTAGGGGGGGGAGACTTAGTCTTCCCCCCTTGCTGTGCCGGCTGGCAGTTCCCAGCCGGCACAGACTTCTGGTTGGTCGAAGGTGGGGTGGTCCCCCCCTTCGAGCTTTGACTATTTGCGACGTTGCTGGGAGCAGCAACAGTCGCCTTGGGCGCAGCGGTCTGGACAGGTGTCTTGGTCGTAAATGACGAACCTGGAAGACTCTGAGCTATCAAGCTATAGTCGAGTGTACGGGCAGGTGTATTCATAGAATGAAACTTACGGCGCGCTTCCTGGTAGGAAAGACCATCCAGGGTCTTGATCTCCTGGATCTTCTTCTCACTCAGGTATGTCGGACAATTCCGATCCCGAGGGGAATGAAAACCGGAGCAGTTAGTGCACTTGTATGGAGTTGTGCACTCCTCCGCGCCGTGAGCTACTCGTCCACATGTACCACATACAGCCTGATTCGAACAGCGAGATACCATATGTCCGAATCGCTGGCATTGATAGCATCGCATAGGAGGCGGGATGTACGGCCTCACATCGCAACGATAAGTTGTTACCTTGACTTTCTCTGGTAACACTGACAACTTGAAGGAGACAATGAAGGCACCAGTGGCAACGTCTTCACCGTTGACCTTGCGCGTAATGCGCCGGACGTGTGTCACGCCACGGTTCTTCATGTCTTCCATCAACTCGTCGTCAGTGTTCAAAATAAGGTCGCGGTGAAAGATGACTCCGCGAACCAGGTTCAAGGACTTATGCTCCTCCACTTTGACGGGGATTTCGCCAAAGTGCTCGCACTTAAGCAACTGATCAGCTTGCAGTGCTGTACGAGTCTTGAGAAGCAAACTACCGTTGCGCATTTTCTTAAGTTCCTCCAGTTCGCCATAGACGCCTTCGATGTGTCTACTAAACAGGATCGACTTCACCAGCTTAAAATCGTGCCCATCGGTTCTGGTAGCGACCAGAAACCTAGGGAAGCTGGATCCCATTCCTTCACGCTGCGCATGTTCCCAGGGAGTGGAACCTCTCAGGGAAGCAAAAGTTAAAGACTTAGGTGGGCGACCACCTTGTGAGAGCCGACTTCGTTTGGAAGCCATGCCCGATAGCATCCTCCCCGAATGCCACCCACTCCGATCAGGGGTCTCTGTAGCCGAACCAAGCAGCCAAGGCAATACCCACCTGGTCGTAGCAGGTATTGCCCGGGGTCCGATGTTGAACGATGCCTAATACGGGATGACTGAGGCAATGAGCACTAGGACTCCCTTCCTCCGGTCACCCGCAATAGCATGTACCCCATAGCGTGTACAGAGCACTAACAATAGAAAAAATAAATAAAAATAATTAATAATAATATGTCCTTCTGGCATTCGGCTGTGCGGGGACCTGCGTTGTCAGGCGGATACCACTGCCCGGGTACATGATACTCCCACCCGCCGCGTCCTGGGTGGTTGCTGGCACGGGCTTTCGAGCGTAGTCGCACACATAGGAGCTCCATCGCCGGGCAGCACGCACATCAAATTTTGAATGGTCTACATCTGACCCTCAGAAAAATAATAAAAAATAAAGAGGGGACCATGGCCACATGACCCTTTAAGTCGCCTTCTACGACAGGCAGGGATTACCTATGGATGTATTCAGCCTCTCCCATCCACAGGAGGTCCATCACATTATACCAACCGCAATCCATGTCCGCGCCAAGGTCGCCCCTTTTTGTCGCCTCTTACGACAGGCAGGGGATACCGCGGGTGTATTCTGCATGTGTGTCCCCCACCCGCAGGGGGTAGTGTGTTTGGTCCGCGAGAGGTATTTTATTTCCCTCAAGTCCGCCGGCAAGCCGGTTAGGACCCCCCTATCCGCCACCTGGGACGCGCCACGTGGGAGTATCACCTCTCCCCCTGCTACGCCATCGTAGTAGGTTCGTGGAATATTCATCTTTCTTTCCGCCAGTTTTGAAATTAGCCAATCGTAAATTTCTGTCATTACTTTTTAGCCAATAGCGTCTTTCTTCCCCAATGCTGATGTGTAACTGTAAGCTACCCAATAAAGGACTGTGGGTGTGTCTTAATCATTCATGAAAGGTCTCGAATCTTCTCCGAGAGTATAAAAACTGCTGAATTTCCTGGCTCTCAGCCACACGTACAACATCTAGCTTAGTGTATGGAAGTATAGCAGGAGGCGGGAAGCGCCTCTTTCATCCGCCTGCAGCTCTTCTACAAGGTAATGGCCTTTTAACATATTTATTTCTTGTTAGCTCAGCAGTTTAGCCCTCGGGGAAGATCCGAAACCTTCTCAATGTAACCTACCTTTCTAAAAATGTAAGTTAGTGCCGGCTTATGTAAAAGTTTCTTATCACTCTAACTGTAAATCGGGGATAGAGAGTGCTTTACCCTATCGAGCTCCCCTTCATTTTGAGTTGAGGTGACTACGTTTTCATAACCGATTTTCTACTCTTAATGTATTAAAATTTTCTTATATGAGTCAGCTCCCTAGTTTGGGAATAGCCCCTGTATCATCAGCCTAGTGCTCATTAGGTTTTATAAAGTTTCATGTAGGAGTGCAAGCAACGCCTCCATTCATCTTGGTATTTTGGGCCATTTAATTAACCTATTATTTTTCTTTTAAGGCCCTGCAGGCTGGGTACGAGATACCCCTGTTTAATTCTTGTAAGTTGTGCCTCGATGGCAAGTTTTTGTTAAGTTTGGTATTGCCTTTAATAGGCTTGAAAAATTGAGAGCGGGTCAGCTCTTTCTTGTGTTTGAAAAGTGCCTCTGGGAGACTTGAGGTTAAAAGTTGGGAGCAAGTGCTCCTTGAATGAAGGGGTTTTCTGCCCTTTGAATAAATGAGTGTACCTTGGTAATGTTGGGCTTGTAGCTCAAGGGTTGTGTAACTGAGACTCAAAGACAGAACTTGTAAAGACCCCGAAACTTGTGCTTTCGTTTGTAAAGTTATCAGTGTACCTGTGTTTTTTATTGTTATTTCACCTAGTGAAAATTTTTTAAATCTTGTTGTCTATTGAAAATATAACCTTTATTGAAATTTTAATTCATCTTTCGGACTTTCCAGCCCGCACCTTCTTAAACCTCTGTATTCCACGGATAACTCCGTAACAATTATTATTATTAACATCGCCATTAGGCTGAAAAAGGAGTATCAACAAAAATAAAGATGTACCTAACAGATATGAATGAAAGCTTTATTTTTGGAAGTAATACTCATCAAGTCACTTCTAAGTTACTTTTTCAGAGGTGCAGAACATTACAAATCCACTTCCGCCCATTTTCAGGAATTTAGAAAATGCTATGGCATTAAAATTTCACACTACCAAATGTACACTAACCGAGCTATCCACAAAATAATTGTAATAGAATTTCAATGCAAAAGCGCAACTACCAAAGAAACTCTCCTCACAAATATTTCTCTAGCGGTATAGTGTACTTTCCCTCCCAGGGACAGATAAAGTCTAGTAAATTGCTTTTTATATATACTTACTTGGCACACAACTAAATTCTTGACTGATCCTTAACCGAGTTTTCACCTTTCCTTTTAATGTCACGCCATCCGTCTTTTTATTTTCAATGATTGCCTTATATTTTTCAGCCAAATCCAACAGGACGAAATTTTCGTGAGGACTGAAATTAGGATTTCTAGGACGCATCATTACTTAATTTTCCATTTGAAGGAGCTGATAACTTGATTGCGCTGTCACAAAATGTAAACACGAGGTACAAGTGACTGTCGAAACGATCACTGCCGGCTGGATAAACTAAAGACAAGTGACTATCGAAATGATCACTGCTTCCTGAATACTACTTCGAATTTATTCCGTGGGGAATAATAGCGAGAAAATCGAGCGTCAAGAAACCGCGGTAACGAAACCGGGCGATAGTAATGGTGCACTGCTTTTACGACAATACCACGGTGAAAGTTTTACCACGGTTTCGTAAAGGCTGATATTTACCGAGCTTGGTGGACTCGGGCATAAATATTTATTTTCAGACTGCGGTGTTTTTATATATACACACTAGATACACATACATTTTATGTATAACTCGGTGGTAGCTACTATTATGTACTAATGGCGGATCATAAACGTATTCCTGTTTCAGAGGGTACTGCACGTCAGAAAACTATAGATCAAGCTCTGGTGAAAATGATCACCAAAGATCTCCAACCTCTTTCAATTGTCGAGGATGAAGGATTCAGGTCACTGGTATATACCCTAGATCCACGACACTCTCTCCGACCCAGAAGCGACTGCGACAGATGGTTGAAGATAAATACAAGGAGGAAGTTGACGTGGTGAAAAAGAAATTATCGCAGGCTGAACACATTGGTTTGACTACAGATATGTGGACATCTCTATCGACAGATTCTTATTTGGCAGTTACGTCACATTTCATCAACAGCCACTACAAATTAAAAAATTTTGTTTTACAAACGGCCAGTATTTCTGAGTCACATACGGCAGCCAACATAACAGTAGAACTTGAAAGAGTTATTTCTGATTGGGATATAAAAGACAAGATTCTGTGCATTGTAGCAGATAATGCTCCCAATGTGAAGTGTGTAGTGGACAATATGCACCTTAAATTAACGTATATACCTTGCTTTGCCCACACAATTAATCTCATTCTCAAACGAAACCTGGAGAAAGTGTTAGGCTTACGAGGAAAATCCAGGAAAATTGTAGGGAAAGAGAAACTAACATCCATGCAAATATCGCTTGGAAAGCCTGTGCATAAGTTAATGCAGGAGACAGGAACTAGGTGGAATAGCACGTACGCAATGTTGTCGCGTCTCGTAGAGCAGAAGGAATGCGTCTCTGCTGCACTTGCAGCCATTGACTCCTCACCAGAAAACCTTACGCCAGCGGAATGGGTTACAGTCCAAAAATCGCTTCCCACCCTCGAGTCCTTTGACATCATGACTAAGGAATTATCTAGTGAACAGGGCCGTCGCGTGAGTGGGACGACCGAGGCGGTCACCTTGAGCGCCGCGATCGGGAGGGCGCCGCCGTAGGTAAAAAATATATGTATTTTATGCGTTTGTAGTCTAATTCTATAGACAACTGTATTGATCTCTGTGTAATACAATAATACAATGGATGCATGACTGATGATGATGCTTGTTGTTTAAAGGGGCCTAACATCGAGGTCATCGGCCCCTAATGGTACGAATGAAAGAACAAAAATGTCAAATTCATCCACTGACCAAAAATAATAATAATAATGTCGTCATGAAGAATGAATGGATGGACATGATCCCCCCCCAAAAAAAGGAAACAAACAACCAAAATACAGTGGATCAGACTCAAAACATAATTGATTACCGACCAAGGGACCACTCATAAAGCACAATGATGCTTGATGTCGAAAGGGGTGCAATATCCATGTCTAAGGCCCCACACAATGGTACATGTCGCGAGTAAAGTAGAACCATGGTATTGGCATGTTGGGGTACTAATCAAAAGTAACGAAACTCACGGTGTTCCACACAAGACGGTACTACTCACAAGTATTGTACTTCGTACAGGTAACGCAGACCTATGGTATTTCTCACACAATGGCGCCACTCATAGCCAACGCAAACGAATGAGTTTCCACACCTAGGTGTACTAGGCACGGATGCCGGTCCCACGGGCCCCGTGGTGTTCCTCACAGAGTGGATTACTAATCAAAGGCAACGCAGACCCACGGTCTCGCTCATATAGTGGTACAACTCACAGGCTACGCCCAGACCCGCGGTGGTGCTCACATGGGTACGACGCACGGGTACTGGAAACCCCCAGGCCACGCTCATGACTACTACAAAACACAAATCCATTTCGTAGCGAACATAGTGGAACAACTCGCACGTACAGGCAACCCATGGTGTACCCCGCGTGATGGTACGAATCAAAAGTAGTTTCATGGTTCTAATTCAATCATCCCTTGGTCGCCCCTTTTAGTCGCCCCTCACGACAGGCAGGGGATACCGTGGGTGTATTATTCGTCAGCCTCCCCCACCCACAGGGGGTGTGTGTTTGGTCCGCGAGAGGTATTTTATTTCCCTCAAGTCCGCCGGCAAGCCGGTTAGGACCCCCCTATCCGCCACCTGGGACGCGCCACGTGGGAGTATCACCCTTCCCCCTGCTACGCCTTCGTAGCAGGTTCGTGGGGATGCATGACTGGGGGCGCACAAGTTATCTCTATGCATAATGCACTGTAGTAACTGTGTATACTATTCACAGAGTCCAACCCATACCATCAAGAAGAAGAAGAAGAACTGTGTATACTGTGCAGCGTTGTCCGCTGTGGTAGCAGGTGGTGAGGGGGGAGTAGAATCGTGACTCATCGGCGCCGGCGAGTCGACATCACCACCCCTCCCCACCCGGAGTGCGCGTCGGACACAGTTTACACTTGTCTTGGTTACTTGGTATTATAGTGACACTGATATGGACACGCCGTCGCTGTTTACCATCGTTGCCAATAGATTATTCCGTGCGTTACGAGCTTTATGAATACTGAACAATGTTATTGTTATGAAGTGCATAGTGATAGTGATTAGTGGAAAATTCAAGAATTATGTCAAAAAAGTTGTCAGGGGTGCAAAGGAGAAAGTTGTACAAGGAAAGTGAGGTAGTGAATGAGGCTTTATTAAGTAAAAAGCCAAAACTATTTTTTGTTAACTAGTACAACACAAAATGTTGCCCCGGCTGAGACCAATACCTCTGCACCTAGCTGTAGTTCCTCCTCACAAAGTAGCATTCAAGAGGCCAAAGACACTGAATTTGAACCTGTACCTCCCCCTACTGATGATACCGTTACAAGCGATCGTGATGATGATGATGCTTGTTGTTTTAAGGGGCCTAACATCGAAGGTCATCGGCCCCTAATGGAACGTGATGGACGACATGATACATGATATTTAAAATTTTAAAACGTATCCACTAACCAGAGTTAAAAATATGGTGATGAAAAAATGAGTATGAGATTAAAACAGCAGTGGATCTACACTGACTGACAGAGCAAATGCAACACCAAGGAGGAGTGGTTCGAAAGGGATGAAAGTTGGGGAAAAAACAGAGACGGCACGGACGAATAATTGATGTTTATTTCAAACCGATATGCAGGTTACACAATGCGCACGGCATCGACTCAGTAGGATGTAGGACCACCGCGAGCGGCGATGCACGCCGAAACACGTCGAGGTACAGAGTCAATAAGAGTGCCGATGGTGTCCTGAGGGATGGTTCTCCATTCTCTGTCAACCATTTGCCACATTTGGTCGTCCGTACGAGGCTGGGGCAGAGTTTGCAAACGGCGTCCAATGAGATCCCACATGTGTTCGATTGGTGAGAGATCCGGAGAGTACGCTGGCCACGGAAGCATCTGTACACCTCGTAGAGCCTGTTGGGAGATGCGAGCAGTGTGTGCGCGGGCATTATCCTGCTGAAACAGAGCATTGGGCAGCCCCTGAAGGTACGGGAGTGCCACCGGCCGCAGCACATGCTGCACGTAGCGGTGGGCATTTAACGTGCCTTGAATACGCACTAGAGGTGACGTGGAATCATACGCAAAAGCGCCCCAAACCATGATGCCACGTTGTCTAGCGGTAGGGCGCTCCACAGTTACGGCCGGATTTGACCCTTCTCCACGCCGACGCCACACGCGTCTGCGGTGACTATCACTGACAGAACAGAAGCGTGACTCATCGGAGAACACGACGTTCCGCCATTCCCTCATCCAAGTCGCTCTAGCCCGGCACCATGCCAGGCGTGCACGTCTATGCTGTGGAGTCAATGGTAGCCTTCTGAGCGGGCGGCGGGAGTGCAGGCCTCCTTCAACCAATCGACGGGAAATTGTTCTGGTCGATATTGGAACAGCCAGGGTGTCTTGCACATGCTGAAGAATGGCGGTTGACGTGGCGTGCGGGGCTGCCACCGCTTGGCGGCGGATGCGCCGATCCTCGCGTGTTGACGTCACTCGGGCTGCGCCTGGACCCCTCGCGCATGACACATGTCCCTGCGCCAACCATCTTCGCCACAGGCGCTGCACCGTGGACACATCCCTATGGGTATCGGCTGCGATTTGACGAAGCGACCAACCTGCCCTTCTCAGCCCGATCACCATACCCCTCGTAAAGTCGTCTGTCTGCTGGAAATGCCTCCGTAGACGGCGGCCTGGCATTCTTAGCTATACACGTGTCCTGTGGCACACGACAACACGTTCTACAATGACTGTCGGCTGAGAAATCATGGTACGAAGTGGGCCATTCGCCAACGCCGTGTCCCATATATCGTTCGCTACGTGCGCAGCACAGCGGCGCATTTCACATCATGAGCATACCTCAGTGACGTCAGTCTACCCTGCAATTGGCATAAAGTTCTGACCACTCCTTCTTGGTGTTGCATTTGCTCTGTCAGTCAGTGTAATTCGCAATGCCTTAATTCTAATAAAATAGGAGAGAATACAGAGAGAAAAGGAATAAGGCATTGCCTGGTGGTGCATATATAGATACTTCATTTACATTAGACGTTAAAATAACACATTAAAATACGCAACACAAACAATAGGTTAAAAGCGCAATGGAAACAAATACACGAAGACAAAGGACATCACTAGACACGGTAAATCAGACCACTATCCCTCATAAAGCGGATGACGAGGTCTGCTGACTCTGCTCGTCATCTCGCAAGATAAGGGAGATGGTACCCGGAAGGTTAAGACTACGGCGAAGATCGACCAGGTCCATACAATCCGTAAGGAGGAGTACCATCGTAAGATGGTCGCCGCAGGTACACACCGGAGGGGGTTCTCCTTTCAAAAGATGCGAGTGAGTTATGATACCGTGGCCGATCCGAAGACGACATAATACCACGGCTTCCCTTCGCGAAGCCCGAAGGGAAGTTCTCCATACCTTCGTTGTTCCTTTTATCGCTCTCAGCTTATTGGGAAGTGGAATGGCCTGCCACTCCATCTCCCAATGAGACATGACCAGATGTCTCAGCTGAGAGCGATTATCACTTGCTGGAACCTTGAAAGGCAACGGGGGCAGTGTAACTGCCTCCTTGGCAGCTCGATCTGCTAACTCGTTTCCCTCGATGCCCATGTGGCTTGGGAGCCACAGAAAAGTAATTCTGGTGCCGGCATCCGAACACACGGCCAGCAGGTCCTGGATCCGCTGCACCAGAGGGTGCCGAGCGAAACAGGTATCAATAGACTGGAGTGAACTCAAGGAGTCAGTACACACAAGAAAGTGACGGCGTTCATTGCACAGTGCGTACCGCAAAGCCCTACAGAGAGCATAGAGCTCTGCTGTGTACACACTACAGGTTTCCGGGAGAGCGAAAGGAAACCTATCATTGTCGACAACGAACGCACAGCCCACCCTCGTGTCCGTCGTTGAACCATCCGTGTAGACGACGACTGAGCCTGGATAGCGGCCAACGACGGACAAGAAGAGCCTCCGATAAATCGAAGGGTCCGTGTTCTCCTTCGGGCCAGTGTGTAGGTCCAGGATTATTTTAGGACGTCGAACCACCCACGGAGATGCCCCACTCGGTTGTCTCACAAGGCATGGAACCGAAGGTACGTTAAACAATCTGTAACTGCTCTTCAAGCGTATTCCAACCGGCCGCGTTGCTCGAGGACTAGCAACGTACAGAAAATGGTTGCCATTGTTGAATACGCAAGGATAGCTGGGATGAATTGGCATCTGTCGCAAATGAGCAGCATACGAAAGAAGCATTTGCTGGCGCCTCAGGTGTAAAGGCGGCACACCTGACTCAGCGAGCAGGCTAGCGATGGGGCTTGTACGAAAATCTCCCGTCGCCAACCTAACCCCGGGTGGTGGATGCTGTTCAGCTTGGCAAGAACGCTTGGTCTTGCGGAGCCATATGATGCACTGCCGTAGTCTAACCTAGATAAAAAATGTGCCCTATAGAATCGTAGGAGCACCGCACGGTCAGCTCCCCAATTAGTGCTGCTAAGAAATTTCAAGAGATTTAGCCTCTTGGTGCATTGAACTTTTAGCTCCCGCACGTGTGGCTCCCATGATAATTTACTGTCGAAAAGGAGCCCAAGAAATCGGTGTCAACCACGGGAAGAGCGACATTTCCTAGAGAGAGTTCAGGATCTGGATGTAGAGTACGTTGACGGCAAAAGTGGACAACGGAGGTCTTTGCAGTAGAAAACCGAAAACCATGTTCAAAGGTCCACTGCTCCACCTTCCGGATAGCTTGCTGTAATTGTCGCTCTGCGACTGCCATACTGTGCGAGCGATAGTGCGGAGCAAAATCGTCCTCATATAGCGACGGTATTACTGCTGGACCAGCAGCAGCAACAATACCGTTTATGGCAATCGCGAACAGAGTGACACTAAGAACCGATCCCTGTGGGACTCCATTTTCTTGAACGTGGTATTGCGAATATGTCCTCCCTACTCGGACACGGAATAGACGGAGAGACAAAAAATTCGCAATGAAAACCGGCAAGTTACCTCGGAATTTCCAATGATGCAGGACTGAAAGGATATCATATCGCCATGTGGTGTCGTAGGCCTTTTCTAACTCAAAGAAAACAGCTACCAAATGCTGTTTGCGGAGAGACGCATCCTGGATAGAGCTCTCCAGGCGTACCAAGTGGTCAGTGGTGGATCGAGCGGCTCGGAAACCACACTGGTACTCGACAAGAGTCCTTGTTTCTCCAGACATCACACTAGGCGGCGATTTACGATCCTCTGAAACAGCTTACACAGGCAGCTGGTAAGACAAATAGGTCTATAACTTCCTGCATATTTAGGATCTTTGGCAGGCTTGAGGACAGGAATGACGATGCCCTCTCGCCACTGAGACGGATAGTCACCCTCCATCCAGATTCGGTTGAACACACGAAGGAGATAGAGAAGACTGTCCTCACTAAGGTGTTTCAACATCTGGTTATGGATATTGTCTGGTCCAGGAGACGTGTCCTTGCAAAGCGCTAATGCGCTACGGAGTTCCCACTCCGTAAAGGGCACGTTATAGTCCTCTGAGCCTGAGTGGCAAAACTGAGATGACGACGTTCTGCCTCCCGCTTCAGAGGTAGGAAGTCACGATGGTAATTCCCGGAGCAAGACACGTCCGCGAAATGGCGAGCAAGATGGTTAGCAATCGAGAGTGGTTCAGTGACGATATTGCCTGCAATGGAAATTCCCGGTACCGAAGATGATCCATGGATACCCGAAATACGTTGCAGTTTAGTCCACACTTGAGATGATGGAGTGTGTGACGTCATAGACGACACATATCTCTCCCATTAAGCCTTCTTACATTGGCGAATAAGAACCCGCGCCTTAGCGCGGAATTTCTTAAATGTTACCAAGTTGGCGGCAGTAGGCTGTCTACGGTAACGTTTATGAGCACGACGGCGTTCTTTGATAGCTGCTGCTATTTCTTCGTTCCACCAAGGAGCGAGTTTTCGGCGAGGAGTCCCCGAGAAGAACGGAATGGACTCCTCAGCAGCAGCAAGAATAACTGGGTGACATAAGTTATTTCCTCGCCGACGGTCCGCCTGATATCATCGTTAAAGACAGCTAGTGATGTGTACTTTGGCCAATCATCATGTTTAAGAATCCATCGAGCGGGAGCCTCGACGGATTTTTGGTTCATCAAAGTAAGAATGATGTAAAAATGGTCACTGTCACAAAGATCGTCGTGTGTGTTCCACCGAAACAGCTGAACCAACGTTCGGCTGCATAGACTTACGTCTATGCGAGAATATGCGCCGTAACGTACACTGAAGTGTGTTGGTTCTCCTGTGTTCAAAATACATAAATCGAGGTCTGTTGCCAATGTTTCCAGCTCTCTTCCCCGGGGCAAGGCATTTCAGAGCCCCAGATGGGGTGATGGGCGTTAAAATCTTGCAACAAGAGGAAGGGAGATGGAAGCTGATCTAGAAGATCAGTGACATCATTAATGTTAAGAGGTAGCCCTGGCGGAAAATAGACTTTACACATTGTTGTTATGACAGGCAGCGGAACGCGAACAGCTACAGCCTTCAGCGGGGTTCTTAGTGGAACCTCCTCGCTGTAGGTATCAGAACGGACAAAAATGCCAACGCCACCGGTAGCCCGGTGAGCATAATGTCGTTCTGTCGAGTATAGTCGAAAATTTCGCAATACCGTATGATGATCTGGTCGGAAATTTGTTTCCTGAATACAGACTATACTCGTCGAATACTCGCTAATGAGCTGGCGCAACTCAGCAAGATGCCTATCATAACCGTTACAATTCCACTGTAACAGTACCATATTGTAAGTGTGGACTTCTGAGGATTAGGAAGGAGCAACGGAATGCTACCTAACCTAACCTACACTCACATCCCCATCCGAAGATGGAGATTCGTGCTCCATGTGCAGCTCCTCGTCATCAGTCGAGGTGATGCAGGCCTTCAACTTCTTCGACGTAGTCCGGGTGCGGGGTTTCTGCCAACGAGGGGAGCGCGCAGGTTTTCCCGGAAGGAAGACCTGCTGACGCAGAATCAGGCCCTCCAGGTGTAGGGCGTGACACCCCATTTGTAGGAGATTTGGAAGAGCGCCTATTAAGGGCGCTCTTCTTCCCCGCCCTCTATTCTTGTTTAGACGGGCTGGGAGAGGAGTTCCCAGCCCTGGTCGACGATGCCGCCTCCGCCGACTTAGGCGCGGCTTTCGCCGACCTTGTAGGGGAAGAAGACCAGGGGAAGGAGACGTTGTCTTCTTCCCCTTCTGTGCCGGCTTAGGTTTCTTAGCCGGCACAGGCAGACTGGTGGTCGAAGGCCGGGATGGACCAGCCTTCGAGCTTGTTCTCTTTGCGGCGTTGCTCGCAGGAGCAACCGCCGCCTTGGGCACAGCGAACTTCTGGACAGGTGTTGCAGATGAAAATGAGGAACCTGGCAGGGACTGAGCTATCAGGCTGAAGTCTAGTGTCCTGGCCGGTGCATTCAGGGAATTAAACTTACGGCGCGCTTCCTGGTATGAAAGACCATCCAGGGTCTTGATCTCCTGGATCTTCTTCTCACTCAGATAGGTCGGACAGTTCCGTTCCCGAGGAGAATGAAGACCAGAGCTGTTAGTGCACTTGTACGGAGGTGTGCACTCCTCCGCGCCGTGAGCTACTTTCCCACATGTACCACATACTGACTGATTCGAACAACGAGATACCATGTGTCCGAATCTCTGGCATTGATAGCACCGCATAGGACGCGGGATGTACGGCCTCACATCGCAACGATAGGTTGTCACCTTGACTTTCTCTGGCAACACTGACAATTTGAAGGAGACTATAAACGCACCAGTGGCAACGTCTTCACCGTTGACTTTGCGTGTGATACGCCGGACGTGGTACACGCCGCGGTGCTTCATGTCTTCCATCAATTCATCGTCAGTGTTCAGGACGAGATCGCGGAGGAAAATCACTCGACGAACCAGATTCAAGGTTTTGTGCTCTTCCACTTTGACGGGGATGTCGCCAAAGTGGTCGCACTTAAGCAACCGATCTGCTTGGTGCGCAGTGCTCGTCTTTAAAAGCAAACCACCATTGCGCATTTTTTAGGTCCTCCAGTTCACCGTAGACACCTTCAATGTGGCGACTAAACAGAATCGATTTCACCAGTTTGAAGTCTTGCCCATCGGTCCTGGTAGCAACCAGGAACCTAGGGAAGCTGGAACCCAGACTAAGTCGCTGCGCTTGTTCCCAAGGGGTTGCCCCCCCCTTTGGGAATAAAAGTTAAAGACTTGGGTAGCGAAATACCCGAGGTGGCAGGCGGAAGTTGTTTCGACGCCATGCCCGAAATCATCCTCCCCGAATGCCACCCACTCCGATCAGTGGTCTCTGTAACCGAACCAAGCAGCCAAGGCAATACCTACCTGGTCGTAGTAGGTATTGCCCGGGGTCCGATGTTGAACGATGCCTAATACGGGATGACTGAGGCAATGAGCACTAGGACTCCCTTCCTCCAGTCACCCGCAATAGCATGTACCCCATAGCGTGTACAGAGCACTAACAATAGTTGATGATGATGATGCTTGTTGTTTTAAGGGGCCTACCACGAACCTACTACGATGGCGTAGCAGGGGGAGAGGTGATACTCCCACGTGGCGCGTCCCAGGTGGCGGATAGGGGGGTCCTAACCGGCTTGCCGGCGGACTTGAGGGAAATAAAATACCTCTCGCGGACCAAACACACTACCCCCTGCGGGTGGGGGACACACATGCAGAATACACCCGCGGTATCCCCTGCCTGTCGTAAGAGGCGACAAAAAGGGGCGACCTTGGCGCGGACATGGATTGCGGTTTGGTATAATGTGATGGACCTCCTGTGGATGGGAGAGGCTGAATACATCCATAGGTAATCCCTGCCTGTCGTAGAAGGCGACTTAAAGGGTCATGTGGCCATGGTCCCCTCTTTATTTTTTTTTATTTTTCCGAGGGTCAGATGTAGACCATTCAAAATTTGATGTGCGTGCTGCCCGGCGATGGAGCTCCTATGTGTGCGACTACGCTCGAAAGCCCGTGCCAGCAACCACCCAGGACGCGGCGGGTGGGAGTATCATGTACCCGGGCAGTGGTATCCGCCTGACAACGCAGGTCCCCGCACAGCCGAATGCCAGAAGGACATATTATTATTAATTATTTTTATTTTTTTCTCTATATTTAGTGCTCTGTAAACGCTATGGGGTACATGCTATTGCGGGTGACTGGAGGAAGGGAGTCTTAGTGCTCATTGCCTCAGTCATGCCGTCTTAGGCATCGTCCAACATCGGACCCCGGGCAGTACCTGCTATGACCAGGTGGGTATTGCCTTGGCTGCTTGGTTCGGCTACAGAGACCCCTAATCGGAGTGGGTGGCATTCGGGGAGGATGCTATCGGGCATGGCTTCCAAACGAAGTCTGCTCTCTCAAGGTGGTAGCCCACCTAAGTCTTTAACTTTTGCTTCCCTGAGAGGTTCAACTCCCTGGGAACATGCGCAGCGTGAAGGAATGGGATCCAGCTTCCCTAGGTTTCTGGTCGCTACCAGAACCGATGGGAACGATTTTAAGCTGGTGAAGTCGGTCCTTTTTAGTCGGCACATCGAAGGCGTCTATGGCGAACTGGAGGAACTTAAGAAAATGCGCAACGGTAGTTTGCTTCTCAAGACTCGTACAGCACTGCAAGCTGATCAGTTGCTTAAGTGCGAGCACTTTGGCGAAATCCCCGTCAAAGTGGAGGAGCATAAGTCCTTGAACCTGGTTCGCGGAGTCATCTTTCACCGCGACCTTATTTTGAACACTGACGACGAGTTGATGGAAGACATGAAGAACCGTGGCGTGACACACGTCCGGCGCATTACGCGCAAGGTCAACGGTGAAGACGTTGCCACTGGTGCCTTCATTGTCTCTTTCAAGTTGTCAGTGTTACCAGAGAAAGTCAAGTTAACCACTTATCGTTGCGATGTGAGGCCGTACATCCCGCCTCCTATGCGATGCTATCAATGCCAGCGATTCGGACATATGGTATCTCGCTGTTCGAATCAGGCTGTATGTGGTACATGTGGACGAGTAGCTCACGGCGCGGAGGAGTGCACAACTCCATACAAGTGCACTAACTGCTCCGGTTTTCATTCTCCTCGGGATCGGAATTGTCCGACATACCTGAGTGAGAAGAAGATCCAGGAGATCAAGACCCTGGATGGTCTTTCCTACCAGGAAGCGCGCCGTAAGTTTCATTCTATGAATACACCTGCCCGTACACTCGACTATAGCTTGATAGCTCAGAGTCTTCCAGGTTCGTCATTTACGACCAAGACACCTGTCCAGACCGCTGCGCCCAAGGCGACTGTTGCTGCTCCCAGCAACGTCGCAAATAGTCAAAGCTCGAAGGGGGGGACCACCCCACCTTCGACCAACCAGAAGTCTGTGCCGGCAGGGAACTCCCAGCCGGCACAGCAAGGGGGGAAGACTAAGTCTCCCCCCCCTAGGAGGTCGACGAAAGTCGTGCCCCAGCCGGCGGAGGCGGCTTCGTTGACCAGGGCTGGGAAACCATCTCCCAGCCCGTCTAAACCTGAAAAAAGAAGGGGAAGAAGAGCGCCCGTTCTGAGCGCTCTCGGCTTTCCCCTGCGAAGGAGAAGTCATGCCCCCCATCTGGAGGGTATGAGTCTGCGCCAGGAGGCACTCCTGCTCCCAAACCTGCGCGCTCTCCTCGTAGGGGACCCCATCGCGCCCGAAATTTGTCGAAGTTCTGGGCGGCACCCCTGCCATCTTTTGATGACGGGATGGATGTCGCGCTGTCCTCTACATCTACGGATGTAGAATTAGATAGTGTTTAGGCTAACGAGCATTTTTCGCTCATAACCTAACACTCCTTTTACAGTCCACACTATGACACTGTTACAGTGGAATTGTAATGGTTATGACAGGCATCTTGCTGAGTTACGTCAGCTTATTAGTGAGTACGCAGCGAGTATAGTCTGTATTCAGGAGACCAACTTCAGACCTGGTCATCATACGGTCTTGAGGAATTTCAAACTATACTCGACAGAACGATACTATGCTCACCGGGCTTCCGGAGGCGTTGGCATTTTTGTACGTTCTGATAGCTACAGCGAAGAGGTTCCATTACGAACCCCTCTCGAGGCTGTAGCTGTTCGCGTCTCGCTGCCTGTCATAGCAACAGTGTGTAATGTTTATCTTCCACCCGGCCAGCATCTGAACATCAATGATGTCGCTGATCTTATAGATCAGCTTCCACCACCCTTCCTCTTATTGGGCGATTTTAACGCCCATCACCCCATATGGGGCTCTGAGACGCCTTGTCCCCGAGGAAGAGAGTTGGAAACACTTATAACAGATCTGGATTTATGTATTTTGAACACAGGGGAACCAACTCACTTTAGTGTACGTTACGGCACATACTCTCGCATAGACGTAAGTCTATGCAGCCGAACGTTGGTTCCACTGTTTCGGTGGAATGCACACGATGATCTCTGTGACAGTGACCATTTTCCCATTATTCTTACTTTGTTGAAACATAAACCCGTCGAGGCTCCCCCTCGATGGATTCTTAAACATGCTGATTGGCCAAAGTACACATCACTAGCTGTCTTTCACGATGATGTCAGGCGGACCGTCGGCGAGGAAATAACTTACGTCACCCAAGTTATTCTTGCTGCTGCTGAGGAGTCCATTCCGTTTTTCTCGGGGGCTCCTCGCCGAAAACTCGTTCCTTGGTGGAACGATGAAATAGCAGCAGCCATCAAAGAACGCCGTCGCGCTCATAAACGTTACCGTCGACAGCCTACTGTGGCCAACTTGGTAACATTTAAGAAACTCCGCGCTAAGGCGCGAGTTCTTATTCGACAAAGTAAGAAGGCTTCATGGGAGAGATATGTGTCGTCCATGACGTCGCATACTCCATCATCTCAAGTGTGGACGAAACTTCGACGACTTTCGGGTATTCAAGGATCATCTGCTGTACCGGGAATTTCCATTGCAGGCAGTGTCGCCACTGATCCCCTCGCGATTGCTAATCATCTCGCTAGTCATTTCGCGGATGTCTCTGGCTCCGGGAATTACAATCCTGATTTCCTCCCTCTGAAGCGGGAGGCTGAACGTCATCACCTTAGTTTTGCCACCCAAGCTTCAGAGGACTACAACGTGCCCTTTACGGAGTGGGAACTCCGCAGCGCATTAGCGCTTTGCAAGGACACGTCTCCTGGACCGGACAACATCCATAACCAGATGTTGAAACACCTTAGTGATGATAGTTTACTATATCTCCTTCGTGTGTTCAACGGAATCTGGACAGAGGGTGATTTTCCGTCTCAGTTGCGAGAGGGCATAGTCATCCCTGTCCTCAAGCCTGACAAAGATCCCAAGTATGCAGGAAGTTACAGACCGATTTGTCTTGCAAATTGCCTGTGTAAGCTCTTTGAGAGGATGGTAAATCGCAGACTCGTGTGGTGTCTGGAGAAACAAGGACTCTTGTCCGAGTACCAATGTGGATTTCGAGCCGCTCGATCCACCACAGATCACTTGGTACGCCTGGAGAGCTCTATCCAGGATGCGTTTCTCCGCAAACAGCACTTGGTAGCTGTCTTCTTTGACTTGGAGAAGGCCTACGACACCACCTGGCGATATGGCATCCTTTCAGTCCTGCATCAATGGAGATTCCGAGGTAACTTGCCGGTATTTATTGCGAATTTTTTTGTCCCTCCGTCTATTCCGTGTCCGAGTAGGGAGGACATATTCGCAATACCACGTTCAAGAAAATGGAGTCCCACAGGGATCGGTTCTTAGTGTCACTCTGTTCGCGATTGCCATAAACGGTATTGTCGCGGCTGCTGGTCCAGCCGTCATACCGTCCCTATATGTGGATGATTTTGCTCTGCACTATAGCTCGTGCAGTATGGCAGTCGCAGAGCGACAGTTACAGCAAGCTATTAGGAGGGTGGAGAAGTGGACCTTAGAACATGGCTTTCGGTTTTCTGCCGCAAAGACCTCCGTTGTCCACTTTTGTCGTCAACGTACACTTCACCCTCATCCTGAGCTTTATCTAGGTAATGTCGTTCTTCCAGTTGTTGACACCTACCGATTTCTTGGGCTCCTTTTTGACAGTAAATTATCGTGGGAGCCACACGTGCGGCAGTTAAAAGTGCAATGCACTAGGAAGCTTAATATCCTTAAGTTTCTTAGCAGCACTTCTTGGGGGGCTGACCGCGCGGTGCTCCTGCGATTCTATCGGGCACACATTTTATCCCGGTTAGACTACGGCAGTGCAGCATATGGCTCCGCAAGACCAAGCGTTCTTGCGAAGCTGAACAGTATCCACCACAGCGGGGTTAGGTTGGCGACGGGAGCTTTTCGTACAAGCCCCATCGCTAGCCTGCTCGCTGAGTCTGGTGTGCCGCCTTTACACCTGAGGCGCCAGCAACTTCTACTTACATATGCTGCAAATTTGCGACAGATGCCACTTCATCCCAGCTATCCTTGCGTGTTCAACAATGGCAACCGTTTGCTGTACGCTGCTCGTCCTCGAGCGACGCGGCCGGTTGGGATACGCTTGGATAACATTTCCGAATTGTTTGACGTACCTTCGGTTCCTTGCCTTGTCAGACAACCAAGTGGGGTACCTCCGTGGGTCGTACGACGACCTGAAGTAATCCTGGATCTGCACACTGGTCCAAAGGAAAACACGGACCCTTCGATTTATCGGAGGCTCTTCCTGTCCGTTGTTGGCCGCTATCCAGGTTCAGTCGTCGTCTACACGGATGGTTCAAGGTCAGATACGAAGGTGGGCTGTGCGTTCGTTGTTAACAATGATAGGTTCCTTTTTGCTCTTCCGGCAACCTGTAGTGTGTACACAGCAGAGCTCTATGCTATCTATGAGGCTCTGCGGTACGCACTGTACAATGAGCGCCGACACTTTCTTCTGTGTACCGACTCCTTGAGTTCGCTCCAGTCTATAGATACCTGTTTCCCTCGGCACCCTCTGGTGCAGCTAATCCAGGACCTGCTGGCCGGGTGTTGGGATGCTGGCACCAGAATCACATTTCTGTGGCTCCCAAGCCACATGGGCATAGAGGGAAACGAGTTAGTAGATCAGGCTGCCAAGGAGGCAGTTACACTGCCCACGTTGCCTTTCCAGGTTCCAGTAAGTGATATTCGCTCCCAGCTGAGACATCTTGTTATGTCCCATTGGGAGATGGAGTGGCAGGCCATTCCACTTCCCAATAAGCTGAGAGCGATAAAAGGAACAACGAAGGTATGGAGGACTTCCCTTCGGGCTTCGCGGAGGGAAGCCGTGGTATTATGTCGTCTTCGGATCGGCCACGGTATCTTGACTCACTCGCATCTTTTGAAAGGAGAACCCCCTCCGGTGTGTACCTGCGGCGACCACCTTACCGTGGTGCACATCCTTACGGAGTGTGTGGACCTGGTCGATCTGCGCCGTAGTCTTAACCTTCCGAGTACTATCTCCCTTATCTTGCGTGATGACGAGCAGTCAGCAGACCTCGTCATCCGCTTTATGAGGGATAGTGGACTGTTTTCTCGTGTGTAATGCTGTCCTTTGTCCTAGTGTGTTTTGTGTCACTTTCGCTTTTATCCTATTGACTTAATTTTAGTTTGTTTTGCTTATTTTAATGTGTTATTTTAACGTCTCTCGTAAATTATGTACTACCAGGCAATGCCTTATTCTTTTGTTTTCCTGTAATTTCCCTTGTTTTATTAGAAAATAAGGCATTGCATATTAGATCCACTGATTGTTTTAATCTCACCCTCATTTTTCTCCATCATTTTTAAACTCTAGTCAGTGGATATGTTTTTAAAATTTTAACATCATCTCTCATGTCGTTTATCACATTCCATTAGGGGCCGATGACCTTCGATGTTAGGCCCCTTTAAACAACAAGCATCATCATCATCAGAGCACAAATACAACTTTACCGCGGTTTTCTTAGTTAACCGCTCGCTCACGGGCGGTAAACATTATACCGCGGTAAAATGTCGGTAACCTCGAAACCGAGCTTGGTGCAACAGAAATACGACTTTACCCTGGTAAAATTGTGAAGTATACCACGGTATTCTCTTTACCGAGGTTGGTGCACTCGGGCATGAGACTTATACAGCATCATTCACCTAAGATATCCACCCCACGAACCTACTACGCCAGCATAGCAGGGGGAGAGGTGATACTCCCATGTGGCGCATCCCAGGTGGCGGATAGGGGGGTCCTAACCGGCTTGCCGGCGGACTTGAGGGAAATAAAATACCTCTCGCGGACCAAACACCCCCCCCCTGTGGGTGGGGGAGGCAGACGAAGAATTCACCAATGGTATCCCCTGCCTATCGTAAGGGGCGACCAAGGGATGATCCAATGAGAACCATGAAACTACTTGTAATTAGTACCATCACGCAGGGAACACCATGGGTTGCATTTATTTGCGCGTAGTACCACTATGTTAGGTACGCAATAGGTTTGTGATTAGTAGCGACAGTGTTGAATCAGGATGGGGGTCCGGCAGTACCTATGCTCCGTCCCCACTATGTGAGGAATTCCCCGGGATAGTACGGGTCCCTGTGGTTAGTCCATTATGTGAGGAACGCCATGGGTTTGGGTTGCCTTAATAGGTTTGAGTTGCCTGCAAACAGCGCCGCAATGTGGGAAACACCATAGGTCTGTGTTACATATGCGCATTACACTACCTGTGAATAGTACCATACTGTGCGGAATACCGCGAGTCTCCGCTACTTTTGATTGGTAAAGCAACATTACACATAGCAAGGTTCTACTTTCCTAGCGATAAATACCATTATGAGGGGCTGACGACCTGGATTTTGGACCCGTTTCGACTATATGCATAAACGATTCAGCATCGTGCTATAGAAGCAGTCCCTTGGTCGGTAATACGATTGTTTTGTGCCAGCTTCTGTACATGTGAAGCACTGTGTGTCGGATCCACTGATCGTTTTAAATTCATATCCGTCCATCCATTCATTCTTCGTCCTCATGCTTTGAATTCTGGTCAGTGGAGGATTTTGGAATTTTAACTTGTCATTTCATTTCGTCTCATTTCATACCATTAGGGGCTGATGACCTCGATGTTAGGTCCCTCTAAACATCAATCATTCAGTCAATCAACCATTTACTTGTGCCAGGCTCCTTACTTTCGTCTAGCCTGTCCGACATCCCTTGGTCAAATCTTGTTCTTTTCCGACCCCGACGGTTTTAGAGCATTCGAGGCCTAGGGTGTTTTTCATTTTCACGCCCTTCGTGGCCCTTGCCTTTCTTCGACCGTTACTTCTTTCTTCTTTTCTCTCTCTCTCTCTCTCTACCCCCTGTGGGCGGGGGACGCAGACGAAAAATACATGCACGGTATCCCCTGCCTGTCGTGTGAGGCGACTAAAAGGGGCGACCAAGGGATGATTGTCATAGAACCATGAAACTACTTTTGCTTAGTACCATCACACGGGGAAAACCATAGGTCGCCTTTACTTGCGAGTAGTGCCAGTATATTAGGTACACAGTAGGTTTGTGATTCGTAGCAGTAGTAGGTGTGGACTGTGGGTTTCCACTACCCGTGAGTCGTACCCATGTGAGCAACACCACGGGTCTGGACGTAGCCTGTGAGTTGTACCGCTATATGAGCGACACCGTGGGTGTGCGTTGCCTGTGATAGGTACCCACAAAGTGAGGAACAGCACGGGAATACCGGCACCCGTGATTAGTACACCTAGGTGAGGAGCCTCATCGGTTTGCGTTGGCTGTGAGTGGCGCCATTGTGTGAGAAACACCATAGGTCTGCGTTCCCTGTACGAGGTACAATACTTGTGAGTAGTACCATAATGTTTGGAACACCGTGAGTTTACGCTACCTTTGATTAGTACCCCAACAAATACCATGGTTCTACTTTACTAGCGATAAGTACCATTCTGAGGGGCCTTAGATCTGTATTTTGGACCCCTTTATACATCAAGCATCCTCGATTCAGGATTGTGCTTTATAAGTGGTTCCTTGGTCAGTAATACTGTTATTTATGATCTTTTTTTTTGAGTAGGGTCCACTGTTTTTGTTTGTTTTATGTTTTTTTATGTTTTCATGTCTATCCATTCATTCTTGATTACATTTTTTTTATTTTGGTCAGTGGATGATTTTGAACTTTTTGTTGTTATTGCATTTCGTACCTTTAGGGGCCGATGAACTCGATGTTAGGCCCCTTTAAACAACAAGCATCATCATCTTCATCAAGTTATCCACCAGAAATAACTCATGAGCCCTTAAAGATATCGAAACCCGGTTTCACTTTTCAGTACCGGTAATGGTAACATGGGGCTCCAAATGGGACGCCCAATACTTTTCCAGGTTTTCAATATCTGCTGAGTTAACGGTACTTAGTTTGTTTCTCAAACGGAACTATACTGCCTTCTATACTATACTGCTACTGCCAGGAAACATTAAACTTACGAACATTAACAATTCAGCGCTGTAATATTTTTGACAATCGGGCAAGTACGTTTTGAAAAATATGGAATATATTCAAACATGCTGCATTTGCCAGCCGGGGACAGTCCTGTTCGACTCACTCCGCGTATGGAACATGAGGTAACCGTTGACATACAACGTTACTGCACCTTCTTCTGACAGCTTGGTATTCGTTGTACTGTGTCCATAAATACATTATGATACAGTCAATGATTAAACATTTTGCATATCATTGTAAGCGACAGGTAAAGGAAAACCCGATATGCGATGTGTTTCCTTTCGTACCCGAATTATTTTCCCCTTCCAATTAGTTTTCAGAAGGTATGGGTACCTAGTTTTACAAATTGTAGTTTCTCTTCAAACAATTATCACTTCGTTGACCACCATTACATTCAAATATGGAGGGTAATATTCAAGGCTGTCTCCGGTACTAGGCCTTTTTTTGTTTGTTTATTCATGATTCTTGTTGTTTCTGCCACTTTACCAACATATTGGTGGTGACACAGTTACGTTCTATGTCATACATGTGGATTTGGTTCAGTTTTACGGCTGGATGTACTTGCGACCGTCACCCCTGTACGGTTTCTCTTCATGTTTTAATGTTGCACTAACCGAGATAGGTCTCCAGCGACAAAGGGAGAGAAGAAGGCCAGCACTGGTAAAATAGCGGCTGCAGCCTTAACTGAGTTTTATCCCCAGAACTGGCCTGCTATGAACATCAGAAACCACCAGAAACCATCGTCAGGGATGCCTATGGGGGGGTTCGAACATAGCGTCTCCTGAATGCAAACGTTTAAGTGACCCGCACCACGTAGCAACTTTGTTCGCTCATGTGAGGTTTAATGATCCGTCAGAATAATGAGATTGTGCTTCAGAAGCCGTCACATGTCCATTGTTCCTTTACCTGTTAACGCAGGACAATACGAAAGGCTGGCAACTGCAGCACGTTTGTATACGGTCCATTTTCTCAGGAGATTCTCGTTCAATTTTCGGAATAGTCACAGCGCTTAATTTATAATGGCCGTAAGTGTAACGCTACGCGTAGAAGATAGAGTAGTTTCATTAAAACATGAAAGTTCGTACCGTTATTTGAGCAAATATTGACGCCCTGGAAGAGTATCGCAAGTCCAATAATGAGCCCTTTGGTACTACAACTAAAATAAATTTTTAAAAAGGAGAATATCTACAACTGTTCAGGAGCTGTTTGAGGCGAGTATCTTAGCCGAATAACCCTGTATAGTTTCGTACAACCTCTTTGAACGAGATCTTGTTGGACGTTCAGCGTCTTATACGATATCCATGTGCATAACTGAACAACAGAACCTGGACACACGAATTGCACTTTATTACCGTGGGGACATATACAAATTCATACATTTATCATTCTTTGCACAACGATAAACGCGGTCAGCCACAATAATTTTGATGAAACTGAGTTTCCACGTGACGTATGTTCAACTTCTGTCATTAAACTACGTTTACATTGTTTACATGACTATGTTACAGTATTTACCTGGGTATGTACTATGATCCTTGTCAATCCCACGATGGTGACGTAATTGCCCTTCAAGTATTCTCACACTGATTTCATGTAGTGCATTCAGGTGCTTTAGCATAGTAGTTGTACTTTTGTTGTAACTGAAAGTATTGTTACGTAAGTTGCATACAACTTTATTGGGAACGGACCCATTTGGAATTTAAAGCCCCTTCCTCCGCCAGGAGGAGGAGTTTGGTTAGATTTTCTGGTACCGGTGCAATTTTATGAAAATTATTATTTAGTGGAAAATATATAATTGAAAGATTGTTTTAGTGGTTGATTTGTAGTTATTAGTGAAGTTAATAGTTAATAAATAATAAAATGCTGACGTTGGTCACCCATCCAGTGAGTGACCACGCCCATTGTTGCTTAAATGTGGTTCAGTGAATTTAAGTTATTAGTTGAAGAGAGTAATTAGATACAGTTAAATGAGACTCGTTCGATTGTTCGCTAAGTGTATGGCTGACACAGATTTAGTGTTTCAGATATGTGGTAGTATTGGTGATGGGCACCCATCCAAGTACTGACCACGCCCGAAAGTTACCTTTTTTTTGGGTAATGGGACTTCATCTGATCTCTTAGGAGAGGCAAACATTTTAGTAAACTAATGCGTTTACTGTTTAATGAAAGCGTGCAGCTGTTGATTTTTGAAAATAACAATTTATCGGCATTAGCGTGGCACCGGGCCTCGTTCCGAGACCAGTGCGTCATCTTTAAGATGGCAGTGCTTTTAGAGGTGTTGAGCTTAAGGAAGTGAGGACTTGAATGAATTTCTTGGTAGGTCTTGGTTTTGGGGAGATCTTGGTTGCCACGAACCTGCTACGCAGGCGCAGCAGGGAGAGAGGTGATACTCCCACGTGGCGCGTCCCAGGTGGCGGATAGGGGTGTCCTAACCGGCTTGCCGGCGGACTTGAGGGAAATAAAATACCTCTCGCGGACCAAACACACACCCCCTGTGGGTGGGGGAGGCTGACGAATAATACACCCACGGTATCCCCTGCCTGTCGTGCGAGGCGACTAAAAGGGGCGACCAAGGGATGAATGAATTAGAACCATGAAACTACTCTTGATTCGTACCACCATGCGGGGAACACAATGGGTTGCATGTACTTGCGAGTAGTATCACCAACATGGTACGAAATATGTTTGTGATTCGTTGCAGTAAAATGCTTGGCCGGGTGGATTCTAGTACCCGTGCGTTTTACCCATGTGGGCAACACCGCGGGTCTGGGCGTAGCCTGTGAGTTGTACCACTATATGAGCGACACCGTGGGTCTGCGTTGCCTGTGATTAGTACTCACTATGTGTGGAACACCACGGGGCCTTTGGGACCGGCACCCGTGACTAGTACCCTAGGTGAGGAAACTCATCGGTTTGCGTTGACTCTGAGTTGGGCCATTGTGTGAGACACACCATAGGTCTGCGTTACCTGTACGAAGTACAATACTTGTGAGTAGTACCATCTTTTGTGGAACACCGTGAGTCTTCGCTACTTCTGATTAATACCCCAACATGACACATACCATGGTTCTATTTTACTCGCGACATGTACCATTCTGTGGGGCCTTAGACGTGGATTTTGCACCCCCTTTAGACACCAAGCATCATTGTGCTTTATAAGTGGTTCCTTGGTCGGTAATAATGTTATTTTCGTTCTCTATTGAATCCGATCCACTGTTTTTTGTTTTTGTTTGTTTGTTTTGTTTTTGTTGGGTTCCTGTCCATCCATTCATTCTTCATGACATTTTCTATTTCTATTTTGGTCAGTGGATGGCTTTGTAATTTTTGTTCTTTCATTTCGTACCATTAGGGGCCGATGACCTTCGATGTTAGGCCCCTTAAAACAACAAGCATCATCATCATCATCAGATCTTGGTTGGGATTTTTCAGGGTTCTCAGCTGCTCAGTCCACCGAGGGGGCCCAGAATTGGGTATGCTTGGCTGGTTAAGAGATTGAGGAGCAGTAGTACGAGGGCGTTGTTTACTTCGCTTGGTGGGGGTGGTAGGATTAGGAGGTGCTTTACGTTGAAGTTTGGCTTTGTGCTTGGTGATAATTGCCTTCTTGAAGTATGGGCAACCAGGAAACGAGGCCGCGTGACTGCCTTGACAGTTCGCGCACCGCGCCTGGTCCCGAGGTACCGTACATTCAATGTGGCGGTGTGAACCACCACACCTATTGCATCGGGTTATTCCTGCATCTAGCAGCACGGTGGTCAAGTTTAAGGCAATTATAACACAGTATGGTGAGAGATGGATCTGGAGGCGGTGGTTGGGTTTAGGTGTGGGTGGAGTGTGTGGTAAGCTACTGGTCGTTTGTTTTGATGTCGTAGATTTCTTGCTGGGAGTAGTTTTCTTGTTAGCTGCCTGACGAGGAGTTGTTGTTTGGGAAGGAGTTGTTACGGTCTGTTTTGTGGCTTGGGTTGATTTATGTACATGGGGGATGCGGGGAGTGGGAGTGGTATGGTTTGATATTGCATGTCCTGGTAATGGCGTAGGCCTGTAGTGAGATGTCCTGAGTAGGAGGAGTAGCTTGAGCAGTAGAATTGGTAGTTTTAAGGATTATTGTTTGGGTTTCCTTAGTTTTCCTTCTGGTTCAGGGTGGAAGGGCTGGGGGGAAATTAGTTTTGCTGAATAAAGTCTACTTGAATAGGGCTGGCTTGTGATTGGAAATCTTGAGTGTGTGGGATAACTTGCGAGGCTACATGGCTGACAGCTGGAGAGGTTTGAGACTGCTGGTCGGCGGCCTTCGGCTCGATGAATACTTGCTGATTATTTGAAGTATTGTAGACGGGGTTTATGATGATGGGGGTGGGAATATCTGTTGGTTCTAGAGTTTCAAGGATGATTCTGACAGAAGAAATGCGGCCGGAGTGACCATTAGAATGTTACTATGAGATTCTTCTATGACTGCGAGATGTTCATCAAATAGTGGCATAAGAGTGCTGATTACACTTTTTCGGGTTAATGGGACTGGGTATGGACAGTTTAAGTTGAAAATGAGTACCTGGCACTTGGCCGAAACTGGAAAAGTGGAATTGTTGCGAACGCAGAAGAGTGGAACAGTGTAGTCGACTTCTTCTTCTTCTTGGTCTTCTACATCTTCTTCTTCTGCTCCCCAGTGGTCTTGATGCGGGTGCTGATTTGGCCTGATCTGAGAGGTGAGGATATGGGCTGAATTGTTTTGGTAAGGAGATTGCTGCTGTGGTGTGGTTGATTGCTGTTGGGGAGGGGGGAATGAAAGATTGGTTGGTAGTGGAGTGGAGGTTGAGTTGATGGGGCGGGGATTGAATAGTCATAAGCTTTGCCATTTGAGTGGCGAATTGCGTCTGCAAGTCGTCCTAGTGCTTCATTGCTGCGAGCCGAATGATCTGCGATGAGCTCCTACAACGATTGGTTAAACGAATGGAGGGGAGAAACGTCCACGGTGTTTAGAGGGTTGGAGGTGAAAATGAATATAAATTAAGGTGAGGTACTGGTGGGTGAAACTCTGTTCGAGGACCACTAGTCGTACTTGGCGCACACTCAGTGGGCACGGTCGGGACAGGTTTAGTTTTATCGTATCTCAACGTGACAAGTCCCGAACCAATGACCGCACTGAGGGTTACTGACAAATTGCTTGCTTCTGAGTATGCCCGCACAAGGCAGGCTAACGGTCTGGTCTGGACGGCTGTGACTGGGCAACTGCCAAATTGAGCAGTGATTTAATTGTGTTCCCAGTACCGGTTTCGCTTTAGCGATCCTCACCTGGGCTGTTTGGGGAAATAAGTTTAGGAATAATAGATTATAGTGTTGGTTAATAATAATAATAATTGTACCGGGCGGTACACCTCCACTCCGCTAATTTAAAATGTGCGCCAGTTGAAACTCCTCTGCTGGAGGAAGTCTGAACTTTATCTACGCTATTAATTCTCTACTTTCTCAGAAGATGTCACCACGTGGAAAATTTCGAGTTTTTGAACTGTGTCATTTTTGTTGTGGTTTTGTTTCACTTGAAGTAAGAAGTGTGAACTTTCTCTTCTAGAGGACACTACTGAAGATCTACAATAGTGCAACCTAGTGCGGAGTCAAAGAACTATTTTTTTTTGGAGAAAATTTAATTTCAAGAGTTTGTTCTTTGTTAAATTTCTTTCTGTCATTGTTTAAGTTGGCAATATTTACCCCTTTCTTCCCCTTGTTATGAATGTATCCAATCCCGAATTTCTTCTATTAATTTCTGACCAATCTGGTGTATCTTCCCCCAACTTGAATCTGTTGCGGGGTCCTACCCAATAAAGAGTTTGTGGGAGGGTGTTTTCTTTCCCCTAACGCCTAGAACCTTCCGCGAGAGGATATAAACTGCTGATTTTCGGGTCTCCGGGCCACTTCTGTTCCATCTTTCAGTGTGTTAAGTACATAGCAGGGGGCGGGAAGCGCCTCTTTCTTCGGCAGCGGTCAACAACAAGGTAATGGCCGATTAATAACTTCTTTCTTTGCTAGCTCAGCAGTTTAACTTTCGGGGCGGGTTCTAAGCGTTCAACCATGTAACCTTTTCCTAAAATGTAACTACTCTTTTCATATATTCTCTTTTAAAACGACATATCGGGATAGAGAGTGCTTAACCCTCTCGAGCTCCCACTCACATCGTCTTGAGGTGAACTTATTTTTCTCAACCAATTCTTCCGTAATGTAGTGTAAATTGCTATTAAGTCACCTCTGTAGTATGGGATTAGCCCTTGTATTAACGGCCTAGTGCCAAGTAGGTCTTAAGCAAAGTGTATTAGGAGTGCATGTTCGCCTCCTCTCAAATTGTATTTTAGAGGTCATGTATTAACCTTCTTGTTATTTAACAGACCTCAGTAGGTTGGGTATTTTACCCCTGTGTATACGTCCTTGGAGGACAGCTTAAAAGTGGAGTTTGGAGTGGACTATGATAGGCTTGTATTTTAGGGGGAAGTTGCCCTTTCTTGAAAATTGTGCTTCTGCCTCAATGAGGCTTTTGGGTGTAATTGGAAGCAAATGTTTCTGGCATGTTTGGGGGTTTTCGGCCCCTTTGTTGTATGGTGTTCATTGTAAGGTTGGGCTCATTGCTCAAGAATTATGTTTCTGACTTTTGAAGCCCCAAATGGGGTACCTATGTAAATGCATTTTTCAATCGTGTTTCGGCTACTAAGTACCTGTTCTATTTGTTGTTACCTAATTTTGAAAAGAAAATATAACCTTGTTAAATTTTAAAATTAATTTCACTTTAGTAGCTTGAGACCTATTCACCGCCCGCACCTTCTTACACCTCTACCTACCACCAAAACACGGTAACAAGTGGTAGCAGAGCGTGGTTGAATGGGTCTCAATTTAGCCCCTTTTGACGGCTAAACATTGTTTGTTCCGAACTCTAACTATTTTCCCAGTTGCTGGAATTTTTTTAGTTTTTCAAAATTGTTCTGTCACCATGCCCGGCCCTCGCGATGTTCTTCATCTTAACTATTTGCGCAAGGTGGAGTTGATCTATGAATTAACTATCAGAAATGTGCAATCTGGAGGCACGGTTGCAGTAGACACTAACAAGCTTAGAGAGTCCCTAGATTTGCCCATTTCCATCCCCAATTTGGGAGAGAAAGAAATTGATGACTCTCTTTCCACGATTGTCGAGAATATTACTGGGCTAGCTTCTGTAGTTAGTTTTTTTGATGAAAATGATCCGTCTCCGAATCAAATTAAGCGTGTGCAAGGTAGGCTATATCATTTTTCGAATAGGGTTAACGATCTGTTGTCTCTAAAACTGAATGACGTTCAGAGGAAGGAAGCTAGTACGCTCCTGGAAAATATTTCCGAATTATCTAGTAAGGTCACTCAATTGTTAACTGGGGAAGTTCCTCCCAAATCTGATCAACCCACCATAGTGAATTCTGGTAGTGAGGAAGCGCCTCCACACGGAGAAGTTAATAGGATAACCGTTGCTGCTCAAACTATCCCTGCCCCATTGGACAACGAGCCTGAACGCCGTGCATCGTTGAGTAACATCCGTTCTGAATTAACTTCCTTGCCATTGAAACCTTTACCTACTATGTCACCTGGGTTTAGCAGCTTGCCTCATCCATTGGCAATGTTGCTCAGAGGTATTTCAAAGTTTTCTGTTAATACCACCAGTGATGTAATTTCATTTTTAAGATTTCTAGTTGAATTTCAGGATCATGCCCTTGTGTTTTCTCTTTCTCCATGTCAAATTTTGCAAATCATCTATCCGTATGCTATTGGTATTCTCTCAGATAAAATCGTAAGAGCCATTGCCGAGCAATCATCTATTGAGGATTTCCATGCCCATTTGCTAGCTAATTTCATCCCGGCTAGGGCCAGGTCCTCCCTTATTCAGAAGTACTATTATCGTGTACAGCGCTTGGATGAAAACTTGGCTGATTTCATACAGGACATTAAGTTTTACACTAGGGTGTTTGCCCTTCATTTTCCTGAAGATCAGATTGTACAGGCTATTGTAGAAGGCATTTCACCATCTTATAGGTCATACTTGTGTTTCGCGGCGTGCCCGCAAACTTTCTCTGAACTTGAAGCGTTGGCCGTCTCAGCGGAAGGAGTTAGGTACGCCGATTCCTTGCGTGTGGCAAAAGAACCCCCTCCTTCGTTTAGTAATACTCGGCCTCCACCTCGCCGACCAGTCACACCCCGTAAATGTTATGCTTGCGGGTCGCCTGACCATCTTCGCAATAAATGTCCATTGGTCAAAAGTAGTAGGGCAAATAATGGAGCTGGTTCAGCACAAGGCTGTTTTAAATGTGGGGCCTTCTCACATATCGCCAAGAATTGCCCAAACTCGAATAGCACCCCCTCCTGCTCAACTTCTGGTGCAAATTCTACCTATGCCAATAATAAAAAGTGACTAGTGGCTTCGGCTGAGTCGACTAATCCATCTTCCCGAGACTCAGCCCCTGGTAAACAGGTTGTAAATTTAGAGAACGATCAGCCTTCAAATTCATCTTTTGAATGCCCTAAAGAATGTCTTAGGATTGCGGCGGATACCCCCGCACCTGTTCCTTTTCTTAAGATTGAATTAAATAACGAGCCTATAACAGCTCTCTTAGATTCAGGAAGTGTTTGTTCGATTATTTCGGCTGAATGGTATTCTAAATTGAAAACGGTTTGTAAACTTCCTGACTATGTCTCTTCTCCTGTTCAATACGTATCGGCTAATTCATCTCCATTAGAAATTCTAGGTTCCTTACTGGTCAAAATTCGTATTTTTAAGTTTACATGGAAAGTTAAATTGTTTGTGGCCAAGCAATTGTCTTGCCCCATTATATTGGGAGCTGACTTTATTTCTCACACTGGTCTTGTGCTCGATCTCCAGTCTAGGTCGTGCACATTCAAATTTGCTTCTAGTTGTAAAATACCACTATTAAAGTGTAATTCTGTGTCATGTTCTTCTATTTCGCCTACCCAGGATGAGATGTTGTTAGACCTTAGACATCTACCTGAGGAGCAGGCTGATAGTATTCGCAAACTGTGTCAGTCGTTTCCCGAGGTGTTCTCTGATACTCTTGGTGTTACTGACCTTATTGAATACAAAATTGAGGTCACGGATTCGATTCCTGTCCGTATCCACCTTATAGGCTATCTCCACCTAAAATGAAGGCCCTAAAAGAAATCATCGATCAGATGTTGAAGGACGGTATTATTAGGCCCTCTAAGTCAGCGTATTCTTCGCCTATTTTTTTGGTCCCGAAACCCCAAGGAGGCTTCAGGCCTGTCATTGATTACAGGGCTCTCAATCGGAAGGTGGTGTTACAATCTGTGCCCCTTCCCGACCTTCATTCTTGTTTTTCATGGTTTCGTAAGGCCAAGTTCTTTACTATCTTGGACTTGAATCAGGCCTATAATCAAATTCCCCTTGCCGAAGAGTCTAAACATCTTACAGCGTTTGCTACGGACTGGAATTTATACGAATACAACCGCGTGCCTTTCGGGCTCCCCACCGGAGCAGCTGTACTCACTAGGCTACTAGATAGGGTCTTCTCCGACATCAAATTTGAGTACTTATATCACTACTTGGATGATGTCGTCGTATTTTCAGAGACTTTTGAAGAACATCTAGATCATCTGCGAGAAGTTCTCGATCGCCTTCGTAAGGCTGGGTTAACTGTTAAGTTGTCCAAGGTTGCCTTTGCTAAGCCCTCTATGTCATTCCTAGGGCATATTGTGTCACCCGATGGTGTAGCAGTCGATCATTCTAGAACACAGGCCATCCGTGATTTTAAACCTCCCAAGGACATTAAAGGTATCGCCAGGTTCATTGGTATGGTGAATTTCTTCAGAAAGTTCATTCCTAACTTTGCTAATAGAGCGGCGCCCTTAAACCTTCTTCGTAGGAAAGGCATCAAATTCGAGTGGGGATCTTCTCAACAAGCCGCTTTTGAAGATCTGAAATTAGCTCTCTGTAATGCCCCTGTCCTTGCTATGCCTGATTTCTCAAAGAAATTCATCGTCCAAACGGACGCGTCATCGTCAGCTGTAGCTGCAGTCCTTCTTCAAGAGACTGAACTAGGGAGGCGACCCATCGCCTATGCATCTAGGACTCTTATCGGCTCAAGAAGCCAAGTATTCCATCTATGAGCTCGAAGGGTTGGCAGTCTTATTTGCCTTAGAAAAGTTCCGTCTCTATCTGGAACATGTCAAATTCGACCTGGAGACAGATAATCAAGCCTTAAGCTGGGTCTTAGGTAGGCCGCGTCGTACTGGTCGTATAGCCCGTTGGGCCATCCGTATTTCTGCCTTCCAATTCGATGTCAGGCATATCAGAGGTACTGAAAATGTTGTTGCTGATGGACTCAGCCGTATGTTTTCAAACGACGTTGAGGACCATGAACCGGTCGACCGTTCATCACCTCCCGAGTCCACACTATTTGATGTTAATGCCATTTTAACTGATGCCCCCATGCTCTATAGGGATATCGAGAAATACCAACATGAAGATCCGACGCTGGCTCCGATAATGGAAACCCTTTCTTCTGGGGAACATGTTGTCCCTTATGTTCTGAGGAATGGTGTTTTATGTTGCCCTTCGAGGCATGACAAGACGATGAAGGTTGTCGTTCCAGCTGTTCTTGTGCCTATGATCTTCAAGTACTATCATGAGACCCCATTAGGGGGGCATCTTGGAATCTTTAAAACTCGTGAAAAGATTCGTGAAATGTTCATCTGGAAAGGTATGGACGGTGAAATCCGTGAACTAGTAAAGTCTTGTAAATCCTGTTTGATTAGTAAACCCACCATGTCCACCAAGGTAGGCCTTTTGTCTTCGCATCAAGCATCGCGCCCCATGGAACGCCTGTATATTGATTATGTAGGACCCTTCCCCCAGTCGAAGGGAAATGCCAACAAATTCATCCTTGTATGTGTAGATGGTTTTACCAGATTTTCTTGGTTATTTCCGACTAAGCTGGCTACCGCTCAGTCTACCATTACTTGCCTAAATTCTATTGTTGCTTCTTTTGGTCCGTGCCAATATATTGTATCTGATAATGCTAAGGCTTTTACATCTAATTTATTTCGTAAATTCTGTTTTGACATCCATCTCTCATGTAACTACTTCTGCGTATTACCCTCAACCATCTCTGGCTGAACGGGTTAATCGTAACCTCAGGTCCGCACTGATTGCCTATCATCATGATGATCATTCCAGGTGGGACACGTCCCTGCATTGGTTAGCTTTTGCTTTGAATTCGGCGGTTCATGAATCACATAAATTCACTCCAGCTTCTTTGATGTTCAAGTTTGTTCCCAACTCGCCGCTCTCTAACCTCTGGTCTCTGAGTGACATTCTACCCGAGACAATAGATCCGGATAATATTAAAGATCTTTGGAAGAAGGCTAAAGCCAATCTTAAGGTATCTCATGAAAAGGTTAGGGAAAGGTATGATCGTGGACGGAGACCCACCACTTTGAATGTAGGTGACCAGGTAATGGTCAAGAATTTTGTTCCCGCGGGCAAGCTTGCCCCCAGATTTCATGGGCCTTGTATCATTCTCGATTTTCTTACGCCAGTTACGTTGTTAGTAAGCAATCCAGCCACCGAGAGGATATTTAGGGTTCACCTGTCACAGGTGAAACCAGTGTAAATTTTGTGTCAACTTGCTTCATATAATTTGAAAGGAATATGAAGGTTATATTTTTTTTTGAGTTCAACTTTTAAGGCTTTCTGCCCCTTCTATAATATTTTGGTTATATGTAAGCCTCTTGTACAACCTTCCCCGATCCGTTAAACTGCCATTCTGTCCTTGCCTCGGCCATTACCACGCTCCCGTCTCCTGCTTCAATACACACTGTGGCTTGATTTGAGTAAATGCCATGGATATCTGCACGCCGCTAACCCCTCAACCTCCTCACCAAGCCTGTGCCCCTTAAAAAAAAAAGATGATGGTCCAACACAATTCTGCCGCCAAGCTTTAATGTTTCAGTGCCCCCGCAGCCGCGCGGCGCCGTGCAGCAACAGGAGCAGAGGACGGGCCCCCTCGGCCCCAGCGAGGACGACGTGTGCACGGCGAGCCGGAGCTCTCCTCCCGGCCAAGGCTGATGTGCGGCGCACGACCTGCTACTTGCCCGCAGCCTGTATATGTTCACCGCGGGCGCGGCGTGCTTCAACACCTCTGCTCCCCTCATAGTGCGGGCGAGCGGTATCTCAGGGTACTTGAGGAGTCCGAGCGGCCTCCTTTGGACGCAAGCCGCAACGGCCGGTCTGGCCATCCCACTTCATCACCATCTACTACATGAACAGTTACTATAAGTAATGACTACACTTGGGAATTCAACTGCAATATTTGGTGGACTTTGAAATTTTTTTTTTTTCCTTCACTTTCAAGTATAAAAAGTTATCTTCAGAAATTCAACTTCTACAAACAGAAAGACTTTACTTCACTTGCAACAACGAAATTTTGAAACTGAAACAAACTAAATTTAGAAAATCTCATAAATGCTTCTGCAATCTATCTTCATATTCACATCAAAACTTGGACTTTGTTTTCAAACAATTTCATGTGTCACCCCGGGAGGAACTTTTTGGGGGGGGGAGGTCTGTACCGGGCGGTACACCTCCACTCCGCTAATTTAAAATGTGCGCCAGTTGAAACTCCTCTGCTGGAGGAAGTCTGAACTTTATCTACGCTATTAATTCTCTACTTTCTCAGAAGATGTCACCACGTGGAAAATTTCGCGTTTTTGAACTGTGTCATTTTTGTTGTGGTTTTGTTTCACTTGAAGTAAGAAGTGTGAACTATCTCTTCTAGAGGACACTACTGAAGATCTACAATAGTGCAACCTAGTGCGGAGTCAAAGAACTATTTTTTTGGAGAAAATTTAATTTCAAGAGTTTGTTCTTTGTTAAATTTCTTTCTGTCATTGTTTAAGTTGGCAATATTTACCCCTTTCTTCCCCTTGTTATGAATGTATCCAATCCCGAATTTCTTCTATTAATTTCTGACCAATCTGGTGTATCTTCCCCCAACTTGAATCTGTTGCGGGGTCCTACCCAATAAAGAGTTTGTGGGAGGGTGTTTTCTTTCCCCTAACGCCTAGAACCTTCCGCGAGAGGATATAAACTGCTGATTTTCGGGTCTCCGGGCCACTTCTGTTCCATCTTTCAGTGTGTTAAGTACATAGCAGGGGGCGGGAAGCGCCTCTTTCTTCGGCAGCGGTCAACAACAAGGTAATGGCCGATTAATAACTTCTTTCTTTGCTAGCTCAGCAGTTTAACTTTCGGGGCGGGTTCTAAGCGTTCAACCATGTAACCTTTTCCTAAAATGTAACTACTCTTTTCATATATTCTCTTTTAAAACGACATATCGGGATAGAGAGTGCTTAACCCTCTCGAGCTCCCACTCACATCGTCTTGAGGTGAACTTATTTTTCTCAACCAATTCTTCCGTAATGTAATGTAAATTGCTATTAAGTCACCTCTGTAGTATGGGATTAGCCCTTGTATTAACGGCCTAGTGCCAAGTAGGTCTTAAGCAAAGTGTATTAGGAGTGCATGTTCGCCTCCTCTCAAATTGTATTTTAGAGGTCATGTATTAACCTTCTTGTTATTTAACAGACCTCAGTAGGTTGGGTATTTTACCCCTGTGTATACGTCCTTGGAGGACAGCTTAAAAGTGGAGTTTGGAGTGGACTATGATAGGCTTGTATTTTAGGGGGAAGTTGCCCTTTCTTGAAAATTGTGCTTCTGCCTCAATGAAGCTTTTGGGTGTAATTGGAAGCAAATGTTTCTGGCATGTTTGGGGGTTTTCGGCCCCTTTGTTGTATGGTGTTCATTGTAAGGTTGGGCTCATTGCTCAAGAATTATGTTTCTGACTTTTGAAGCCCCAAATGGGGTACCTATGTAAATGTATTTTTCAATCGTGTTTCGGCTACTAAGTACCTGTTCTATTTGTTGTTACCTAATTTTGAAAAGAAAATATAACCTTGTTAAATTTTAAAATTAATTTCACTTTAGTAGCTTGAGACCTATTCACCGCCCGCACCTTCTTACACCTCTACCTACCACCAAAACACGGTAATAATAATAATAATAATAATAATAATAATAATAATAATAGAAGAGTTGTAATTGTGGCATTCGTAGGTATAGGTCTGTCGTCGGTGTTAATTTGGCGATTCAACTTGTGGCATCGTGCCATGGCTGTTGTGGTAGTTCCTAATATGTTTGTTTCAATGACAGGTAGCTGACTCTGCGGTCACCCATCCAGGTGCTAGCCATGCCCAGTGTTGCTGCACTGTGAAGTTTGCAGTGTTGGCGCCATAGGGCTCTGTCATTGTTGTTTGCGCAAAGATCGATTTGCTTGTGCGGGATGTTAGTAGCACTGTGAATTTGAACTATTATAAGGTAGCATTGCAGCTTTTGTTGTTGTTTAGTTGGTATGCAGGGAAAAAACGGTCCTTATCTTTCGTGAATTTGGTTCTGTTTAGGGGTTTACTTTTTTAGTTTTGGGCTGGTGTCTTGACATTACATGTCTTTTGGCAGTGTTTTGTTGTTATTGGTCTGGGTTGCGTAGTATGTCTTTTATGAGGAAGATGTATTTCGGTAGACGGTTTATTTTATCTCGACGGTCCGGTTCATATTGTCCGAGTGTGTTGATAAGTGGATTAGTGTGTCCTTGTGTTTTGTTGTAGAGGTTGGTGGCTTGTGTTTCGGCGAAATCTAGTATGTATGGAATTTTAGTGATGTCATGTGTGGTGTTGATTGTTGTTTTGTAGTTTTTAACGGCAAGTTTTAGTGCCCAGTTTTGTATGTATTGCAGTTTTCTAATGTTTGTTATCGATAGAAAGCCGATGGCTGGAAGTGCATATGTTAGTATTGGCCGAATAAATGTTGTGTATATTAGCTGTACGTTTTTTGTGTTGAGTGAGCTGCGGCAGTGGATTAGTGGGTAGAGTATTTTCATTTGTGTTCTTGCCTTGTTGATAGTCTGTTGTGTATGTTCTTGGAGATTGAGCCGTTTGTCGAGTTGGATTCCCAGGTATTTGTGATTTGTTACCCAGTCTATGTTTTGGTTAAGTAATGTGACGTGTTGGTGTGGGTGGTGGCGTCTGCGTGTGAAGAAGATTGCTTTTGTTTTTTGTATATTCACCTCTATTTTCCATTTGATCAGCCAAGGTTCGAGGTTTTGTAAGTGTTGCGTGGCTAAGTCTGGGTTTCTACTTCTAGCTAGTATGGCTGTTAGGGTGCGGGTGGTGCGGGGCATGTCGTTTATGTACACTGACTGACAGAGCAAATGCAACACCAAGAAGGAGTGGTTCGAAAGGGATGAAAGTTGGGGAAAAAACAGAGACGGCACGGACGAATAATTGATGTTTATTTCAAACCGATATGCAGGTTACACAATGCGCACGGCATCGACTCAGTAGGATGTAGGACCACCGCGAGCGGCGATGCACGCAGAAACACGTCGAGGTACAGAGTCAATAAGAGTGCGGATGGTGTCCTGAGGGATGGTTCTCCATTCTCTGTCAACCGTTTGCCACAGTTGGTCGTCCGTACCAGGCTGGGGCAGAGTTTGCAAACGGCGTCCAATGAGATCCCACACGTGTTCGATTGGTGAGAGATCCGGAGAGTACGCTGGCCACGGAAGCATCTGTACACCTCGTAGAGCCTGTTGGGAGATGCGAGCAGTGTGTGGGCGGGCATTATCCTGCTGAAACAGAGCATTGGGCAGCCCCTGAAGGTACGGGAGTGCCACCGGCCGCAGCACATGCTGCACGTAGCGGTGGGCATTTAACGTGCCTTGAATACGCACTAGAGGTGACGTGGAATCATACGCAATAGCGCCCCAAACCATGATGCCGCGTTGTCTAGCGGTAGGGCGCTCCACAGTTACTGCCGGATTTGACCTTTCTCCACGCCGACGCCACACTCGTCTGCGGTGACTATCACTGACAGAACAGAAGCGTGACTCATCGGAGAACACGACGTTCCGCCATTCCCTCATCCAAGTCGCTCTAGCCCGGCACCATGCCAGGCGTGCACGTCTATGCTGTGGAGTCAATGGTAGTCTACTGAGCGACGCCGGGAGTGCAGGCCTCCTTCAACCAATCGACGGGAAATTGTTCTGGTCGATATTGGAACAGCCAGGGTGTCTTGCACATGCTGAAGAATGGCGGTTGACGTGGCGTGCGGGGCTGCCACCGCTTGGCGGCGGATGCGCCGATCCTCGCGTGCTGACGTCACTCGAGCTGCGCCTGGACCCCTCGCACGTGCCACATGTCCCTGCGCCAACCATCTTCGCCACAGGCGCTGCATCGTGGACACATCCCTATGGGTATCGGCTGCGATTTGACGAAGCGACCAACCTGCCCTTCTCAGCCCGATCACCATACCCCTCGTAAAGTCGTCTGTCTGCTGGAAATGCCTCCGTTGACGGCGGCCTGGCATTCTTAGCTATACACGTGTCCTGTGGCACACGACAACACGTTCTACAATGACTGTCGGCTAAGAAATCACGGTACGAAGTGGGCCATTCGCCAACGCCGTGTCCCATTTATCGTTCGCTACGTGCGCAGCACAGCGGCGCATTTCACATCATGAGCATACCTCAGTGACGTCAGTCTACCCTGCAATTGGCATAAAGTTCTGACCACTCCTTCTTGGTGTTGCATTTGTTCTGTCAGTCAGTGTATATTAAAAATAGAATTGGGCCGATAATACTGCCCTGTGGCACGCCAGAGTGGATGTCTTTAATATCTGAGTTTGTGCCGTTTAGGTGTGTGAAGAATTTTCTGTTTGTTAGGTATTGGTTTATGAGTTTGACATATGCGGGGTGTAGATCAAGTTTGATGAGTTTATAGATGAGGTTTACGTGGTGTACTCTATCGAAGACTGTAGTCGAGGAATATTGCAGCGGTGCTTTGATGCTGTTGGAAGCCTAGGGTGATATGTTCCGTGACTCTGAGGAGCTGGTGTGTAGTGGAGTGGTGAGGTCTGAAGCCGAATTGTTCATTGATACGGTTATTATTGATTGGGTCTTTAATGCGGTTATAGATTAGTTTCTCGAAGATTTTAGAGATTATGCCTAGGAGGCTTACTGGGCGATAATTAGCCGCGTTTTTTGTGTCTTTATTGGGTTTCGGGAAGCATATTACTTTAGCAGTTTTCCATTGTTGTGGGAAATATTCTAGGTTTAGCATAGCATTGAAAATGTCTGTTAGGCGCTTTATCATGTTTATTTTAAGATGTTTAAGTAGGAAGGATGGGATTCCATCTTCGCCTGGGGCTTTGTTATTTTTGAGAGTTTTTATTATATTTTTAATTTCTGTCGGTTTAAATTGTGGTACTGATGACTGATTAGGGGTAATTAAGAAATTATTAACTGTATTTGAGACATTTTTATCATGTGCTTGGTTTACTAGGTGATTGTTAGGTGTGAAGTTATTTTTGAGGGTGTCAGCTAAAAGTTCTGCTTTATCTCTGTTTGAGGTAGCGGGAGGGCCGTTAGGAGTGTTAAGGGGAGGTACGGGTCGTTCTGTGTTCGTGAAAATGTGTGCTGCGCGCCATAAGTAATTATTATTATTATTGTTATTATTATTATTATTATTATTATTATTATTATTATTGTTGTTGTTTGGTTTTAGGTTGAGAAGTTTAGTGGTCCATTGGTGGTTTTGATGTTTGATTATTTCACGTTTGACTTTCGCGTGTAGTCTATAATATTCAATTTTTGCCGGGAGGGTTCTTGTGTTGGAATGTTGTGCGGGCTCTGTTTTTGTCTCTGATTAGTTGTGTTATGTGATGGGGGAGTGCGTTTTTCTGGGTCATGTATTTTGGTTGTGTGCTTGCTTGTGCGGCTGTGGTTAGTATGTTTGTAAATGTAGTGATTTCTGCGTCAATGTCCGTTGTGGTGGCGAGTGTTGTTTGTGGGTGTAATTCATGGAGGTATTCTAGTTGTTCGTCATATTTTTGCCAGTCAATGCGGTGTGTTTGTACTTTTTTTGTGTGTATTTCTGTAGTATGGCTCGACGCCTAGTTGTATTAGGACCGGTCTATGATCTGATCTGAGTGCCTGCATGCTGTCGATTGTGGTGTTAAGTGGTACATTTTTTTATGAGTGCGATGTCGTTCGTGTCTGATAGGAGTGTGTTGTTGTACTAGTAGTAGAAAGTGGATTCTAGGGGTGCAATGATGATGTAATCTTTTAATTGTTGGTGTTTTCGGAGTTTGTAGCCGTGTCTGTTATTATTCTGGCTATTCCAGTCGGAGTGTTTGCTGTTAAGGTCGCCAGCGAGCATCACGTGGTCGAAGTTAAGTAATAAGTCAATGTCGTCTGTGATTGTTTGTTTGGAGGGAGGTAGGCTGAGATGAGTGTTTCAGGTCCATAGTCAAGCTGTATTGCTGTGGCTTCGATAGCCTGTGTTGTCCACGAACCTACTACGCAGGCGTAGCAGGGGGAGAGGTGATACTCCCACGTGGCGCGTCCCAGGTGGCGGATAGGGGGGTCCTAACCGGCTTGCCGGCGGACTTGAGGGAAATAAAATACCTCTCGCGGACCAAACACACACCCCCTGTGGGTGGGGGAGGCTGACGAATAATACACCCACGGTATCCCCTGCCTGTCGTGAGAGGCGACTAAAAGGGGCGACCAAGAGTTGATCGTATTAGAACCATGAAATTACTTGTGATTAGTACCACCACGCGGAGAACACCAAGGGTTGCTTTTACTTGTGCGTAATACCACTACATTAGGTACGAAATTGGTTTGTGATCAGTAGCACACAGGAGCACCGCGCGGTCGGCTTTTGCAGTACCTGTGATTAGTACCACCATATGAGCAGGACCATGGGATGATAGCTACCATGGTTCTGCCTTGCCTATGATTAGTACCCACTATATGAGGAACACCACGGGATAGGGAGAGGTCCCTGTGGTTAGTACTCTTATGTGATGAACACCATAGGTTTGCGTTGCCTGTAAATGGCGCCGCAAAGTGAGAAAATCATAGGTCTGTATTATGTCGAATTTCATAAGCTCTGAGTAGTACAATAATGTGTGGAATGCCGCAAGTCTCTGCTACTTTTGATTAGTACCGCAACAGAACAAATACCATGGTTCTATTTTGATAGCGATCAGTACCGTTATGAGGGGCGGATAACTGCGATTTAGGACCCCCTTTTGACTGCACGCATAATCGATTCCGTGTTATGCTATAGCAGTAGTCCCTTGGTCAGTAATACAATATTGTCACGTCTGTTTATGTGAATGTGAGACATTGCGGGTCGCAACCACTGATTGTTTTAAATTCATGTCCATCCATTCATTCTTCGTTCTCACGTTTTTGAATTCTGGTCAGTGGAGAATTTTAGATTTTTAATATGTCATTCCATTTCGTCTCATTTCGTACCATTAGGGGCCGATGACCTAGATGTTAGGCCCCTTTAAACGACAATCATCAATCAATCAATCAATCAGTCTGTGTTGTGGGTAGTAATATGTGGTTGTGAGATATGCGTCTTTTAATTGATATCATGGTTCCTCCTCCGTCTCTTTCTCTGTCTGTTCTGTAGATAGCATAGTTTTTTAGTGTAAAGCGTTTGGTGGGTTTGAGTTTTGTTTCCTGAATTAAGAATATATCGATGTCGTGTTCTGTGGCATATTGGAGTAGTTTGGTTTTCTTGGCCGGGTCATTGAGACCGTTGGCGTTCCAATATGTGATTTTTAGTGGTTTTTTACCCATTGTGCGCCGTAGTTATTTGTGTTGCGAGTTGTACAAGTAAGTGGCTTAATTCTGCTAAGCTGTTGTATAGGATTTCTACAAGTATTTTCATTTGGTTTTGGAGTGTTTCTATCAGGAGTTTTATGCGTTGTGGTGCATTTTCAGGGATAGGAAATTTGACACAGTCCATTGTTTGTATGTGATTGGTTTGCGTACTTGGTGTGTGCGGCATTCGTGTTAGATGTGGAGCAGTTTAGTGAGCTGGTGGTGGGTGCGGGAGGGAGTTTTGATGCACGGTGTGTAGTAATGGGGGTGGATGTGGATTGGGGTGCGCTTAATGGGGTAGTGGGCCTGGTGTTTGGGAGAGGGGGAAATTCTTCAAATCTCAGTTGTGTTCTGAATTTACGTGGGTTATGTATGTTAGTATATGCGTCATGCGCGGTTAGTTGCTTGGCTCGGGGACTGGGTTTCTTTCCGTTGGGTAAGGATTTCAGTTTCTGGGTGTATGTTTTCTTCTTCAGGTTGGGAACTAAGTGCGTTAAAACGATTAGTTGTAGTAATTGCTGGAGCAGTGGAGTGTGTGCGTTGTACCTGCTTCGATTGTTGATCAGTTGGTGGTTTGTTGTGTTGTTGCGTGCTGGGAGTGTTGCTTGGTTTTCCGGTTGGATCTATTTGTGTTTTTGGCTTTTGCTTTTTTTTTGCACGTAGGTGATGTAGACCTTGCATGCTTTTGGTGAGGCTACATGAGCCTCGCCACAGTTCGCGCATTTTATTCCTTCTGGCCCTTTAATGGGGCAGCTGGCTGGTTTATGGGGGCCGGCGCATTTGACACATTTAGTTTTAAGGTAGCAATGGGTTCTTAGGTGACCGAAGGCTTGGCAGTTATAACATTGTAGGGGTCTGTAGTCATCTGTGTCAGGCTTTCTGGGTTCGGTTTTGATAGGAATATTGAGTATGCTGTCAAGTTGCGCGAGGTTCTGGTTTGTGGTGGTGTCGTCGTATGTTACAATAAACAATGGCATGAAGGCCTTGCGTATTGTGTTGTCTGGTTGCGGTATGTTTCTGTGCGTTTGAGTGAATGTGCTCGTGCTATATCCCTTTTCGGTGAGGTAATTCTGGATTTCTGATGTTTCCATGTCATTGAGGAGCCCTCGAATTATTAGTTGTTTTTTCATGTTTTTTTCTAGGGCGTGAGTGAAGTAAGTGATTTCCTGTTTTCTGAGTGTGTTAGTGAGCCTATCGTGTTCTTCCTTGGTCTGTACTCGGATATTACCACCCTCTTTAGTTGGTTGTAAATGGTATTTCTTATCTTTGATTGCTTGATCGACTATCTTAGCTATGTCTCTCCAGTGGAGTGCTGTTCGGATGTGTATAAGAGGGGGTGGTCTTTGAGTACCTTGATTTGTGTTATTTGCCATAATGATACTTTAGTATTAAGTGGGTGCTGGTTTCAGTAACTTGCGTGTGTATGTTAAGTGGTTTTTGGCAGCTTTGGCAGCGTCTGCGCCCGCGCGGCGGCAAAGGCCCCTTAAGCCACGTACTGGGCAAAGTGTCGGGCCAGGTAACGTTTTTTAAAGTGGTGTCCCCACGACAAGGCCCGAGACAGTGCACCGCATGGGTGGTAAAGTGCTTCATCCACTACTGACAAATGTATTGCTCACAATGGCGGGCTGATAATGCCCAAGGAACGAGGTGGAGCTTCGCCCCTGTCGGAAGTACCGTAGTACCGCAGTGGCCACGTAGGTGGCGGCAGCGCAGACCCTGCCGGCGGCAGACGCCCCAGAGAGTCCCCAGGTGTCGAAGGCAGGCGTAGCAGTTTGCTGCGATGTCTTGGTGTAGCGGCGAACGTAGAGTGCCAAGCCCAAGCGCGCTCCCGAGCCGTAGCTGGGTGGATGACAGGACGACCGCTCAGGATCTAATTGCCAGAGCCACACCTAAGGTGCCACAGCGAAAGGAAGTGAGCGGAGATGCAGCGAGTCTTACCCACGTCTGCCCTGCCCTCCGTCTTGCCGTGTTCTGTTCGTGTGGGGGCAACTGCGTCCATATTCTATTTAAGCCCCCTCCTCCCGCCGGGAGGAGGAGTTTGGTTAGATTTGCTAGTGCCGGTGCAATTTAATGCTCCTCACCTAGCAGTTTACTGACTGTTGCGCCGCCCCAAGGGCGGCGCCAGTGTTATGGCAGTTGAATGAATGTTATTTAATGAAATGAAAAGTATAATTTGAAAGTTTTATAGTTGGTTTTAGTTGTTACAGAAATGAAGTTATTAAAGATGCAAGGAAAGATATGTTGGCGTTGGTCACCCATCCAGTGAGTGTCCAAGCCCAATGTTGCTTAACGGTGGTTAGATAATTGAATGAATCTCCAATGTTGCTTAACTGTTATATACTGAGTTTGTTTTATTTGATTAAGTAATAGTTGAATGAATTTAAATGACCATCGCAAGTTTGTTCACAACGTGTATGGCTGACACAGTTATTTAGTAGTTGCAGATATGTGGTGGTACCAGTATGGTACTCATTCCGGAACCACCACGCCCATGGTTACCTATGTTTGGTAACGGGCATTTATCTGTTATCGTGCGCAGTGACTACTCATTGATTAAGCTATTTGTTTAATATTTAATGAGTGTATGCTGGTATTGATTTTAAGCAGCATTGCTGTTAGAGCGCCTTGATGTTGGTTTCTGCTAAAGGTGTTGTTAGTTGCCTGTGATGTTGGTTGCATATCGTAGGAGCGGAGGAAAAACATGTTTTAAGAGTACTTGTGTTTTAGAGTAGTGTAGTTGTTTGCGTGTGTTTTGTACAGTGATTCTAGTTTTATTTGTTGCTCAGAATGTTCTTAACAATAAGTATGTATTTGGGACGTCGTTTATACTTATCTTGTGGATCAGGTTCATAATTACCCAGTTGTCTAATGAGTGGGTTGGTGTGGTGATGTGTTTGGTGATAGAAGTTTTTAGTGATATTTACAGCGTAGTCTAGGAGGTATGGCACTTTTGTTCTGTTGTGTATATCTGTGGTGCGTATTGTTTTATATTTAACTGCTAATCGAAGTAGCCAGTTTTGGATTGCTTGTAGTTTTCGAAGGTTGGTAATTGAAATGGTGCCAATGGCCGGGATAGCATACGTGAGGATGGACCTAATGAAGGTTAGTATATATGTTTACAACATTTTTCTGCGAGAGGGTACTTTTTTTGTGTATGAGTGGGTATAGTGTGAGAATTATCCCTTTGGCCTTTTGTATTGTGTTCTCAATGTGGGGTGTTAATGTCAACTTGGTGTCGAGTGTGACCCCTAAGTAGGTGTGTGTTGTTGTCCATTGTACGGGTTCGTTATGTAAGTTAAGTTGTTGTGGGGGCCGTATGTGACGTCTGGTGAAAAGCAGGGCCCTTGTTTTATTTATATTGACTGCTATTTTCCATTTAATGAGCCATGGTTCCAGCAATGTTAGGTGGTCCTGTACATTTTGGATTGCGATTTGTGGTTTGCGGCTCTTTGCTAGGATGGCAGTGTCGTCAGCGTAAATGGCAGTTATAGTGTTATTTGTGGTGGGAATATCATTGATATAAACGAGAAATAAAATAGGACCGAGTATACTACCTTGGGCTACGCCCGCGTGTATGTTTACTAGGTCAGATTTTACTCCATTGACTGATGTGTAAAATTTACGGTTTTTAAGGTACTGGTTTATTATCTTAATGTAAGTAGGGTGGATATTTAGTTTGATTAGTTTATATATTAGGCTTGGGTGATGAACGCGGTCGAAGGCTTGTTTGTAGTCAAAGAAGATTGCAGTGGTGCTTTGTTTGTGTTGGAAGCCGTGAGTGATATGTTCTGTTACTCGGAGGAGTTGATGTGTAGTTGAGTGTCCTTGGCGAAAGCCGTGTTGCTCATGAATTAATTGATTATTAATTGTGCTGACTATCCTGAGGTACAGCAGTCTCTCAAATATTTTTGAGATCATGCTGAGGAGGCTGATCGGTCTATAATTCTCAGGAAGTCTTGGGTTTTTACCGGGTTTAGGGAAGCAGATAATTTTTGTAATTTCCACTGCTGTGGAAAGTATTCTAGTTTGATCATACTATTAAATATGAGAGTGAGGAGATTAATCATGTTAGAGTTTAGGTGTTTAAGTAAGGGTTTGGGGACTATATCATCCCCTGGTGCTTTGTTATTTGGGAGGTTTTTAAGGATGTTTTTAATTTCAGTAGGTTTAAATGGGGGGATTGATGAGTGTGTAGGTGTGTGTAGGAAAGTTTCCGTGGTTATTTTAACGTGATTATCGTGTTGTGGGTTAGTGAGATAATCATTAGGTTTAAAGTGTTCTTTAAGGGTGGTTGCGAGAGTTTCAGCTTTATCTTTATTAGAGGTGGCTGTGTTGCCATTAGGGGTATTTAGTGGGGGTATGTCTCTTTCTGTTTTAGTGAATGCTTTTGCAAGTCACCATAGATTATTAGGATTATTATTTTTAGTATTTATTGTATTTAATTTAGTGTTCCATTGTTGGTTCCGATAGTTTATAATTTCTCGTTTACTTTTAGAGTGGAGGCGGTTAAATTCTATTTTATCTTGGAGGGATTTAGTGCGTTGATATTTAGAGCGGACTTTATTTTTGTCTTGAATAAGTTGAACGATGTGGTTAGGCAGTGTGTACGGTTTAGGTGGTTGGTGAACTGTGCTGGCCCTGGCAGCCGTTAGTATAATGTTTGTGAAGGTATTAATAGCTGTGTCTATCTGTTGGGTAGTGCTTGGTTCTGGGAAGGCATTAACTTCATATAGGGACTCACGTTGGTGGTTGTACTCGTCCCAGTCGATTAACGCAGCATTTATATATTTGGTTTCATGTCTGTGTTGTACGTGTGCACCAAGTTGCATAATTACATGGCGATGGTTGGATCTGAGTGCTGGCATGGTGTCTATAGTGTAATTGTGTGGGATATTTTGTATTAGTATTAGTGCGATGTCGTTTGTGTCGGCGTGTAGTGTGTTGTTTCGTGTGTAATAAAATGTGGGCTCGAGGGGGGGGGGCGGTGACGAAGTAATTGTTGTTCAGGTTGTGGTTCCGTAAGATGTTTCCATTTCTGTTTATTATTTTACTATTCCAGTCAGTGTGCTTAGAGTTAAGGTCGCCTGCGATGATAACTTGTGGGTAAGAGAGAAGTAAGTCCAGGTCGTGTGTGACTAGGCGTTTTTTAGGTGGCAAGTACGCAGAAATAATTGTAGTAGTGGTGTTGTTGTTGTCATCGATCTGGATAGCTGTGGCTTCAAGAGATTGTGTAGCTGGAAGGTATATATGCGAATGGGAAATATTACGCTTAATAGCCACAAGTGTTCCTCCACCATGTGTGTCGCGGTCGGTTCTGTATATGTTGTATTTAGGAAGACTAAATCTTTTTCTGGGATTTAATTTAGTCTCTTGGAGGAGGATGATATCAATATCGTTTTCTGTAATGCATTGTATGAGTTCTGTGCGTTTAGAGGTGTCGTTGATGCCATTAGCGTTCCAGGTTGTAATGCTTAGTTTGTTCTTACCCATATTTCTGTAACGGCGGTGGCTAAGTCTGTGAACAGTTTATTAAGTTTGTTGAGTGTAGTTATGAACTGGTTTGTTATTTCTGAAAGTGTCTGTTGTAGATTAGTGAGTACAATTTGTAGTATTTGTGGTAGTGCCTGGTCAATTGGTGCTTTAATGAAGGGCAGTGAGTGCATGTTTTTTGAGGATGTTATTGTGGTTTCCGGTCGCGATACTGGTGTAAATGGGTTTGTGGGTGCGTGTGTTGTTGTGGAGGTGCTGGGTTGCTGTTGTTCTGAGGGGGTCGTGGGGTTGTTGAAATGTGGTGGTGGAGTGAATGGGTTGGTAGGTGTTTGTGGAGCTGCGTGTTTGGTTGGGGGTTGCTTTTTGTTGTTTAAGGTATCTGAGAACAACTGCGAGGTACGCCTCGTGGATGTAGGTGTTGGGGGAGGGCTGGATGGTTGTTGTTGTTGCTGCATCGAGGCGTGAGTTTGATTGTTGCTGGACGCCGCTGGTAGGGATGGAAATTGCTGCTCACAGTTAAGATCTATGGAATTTGTGTCATCAGTCATTTGGGATAGTACTTGATATCTGTTAGTGCAGGTGACGGTGGTTGTTGTTGTTGTTGGTGCGCTACTGGTTGATGGTTGCTGATTGGGGGGTAATGACTGCTGGGTGTTGGGTAGTTGTTGGTTGTTTTGAGCGGGTGTTTTCAGTGTTGTTGCTTGGTTGTTTCTCTGTCTTTTTGCTAATTGTTTGAGATATACAGGGCATTGACGGTAAGATGCTACGTGCTTACCAGCACAGTTTGCGCATTTGAGTTCTTCTGGGAGTTTTACAGTGCAATTATAGGATTTATGCGGCCCTGCGCATTTGACGCATTTATTATCCATGAAGCAATATTTGTGAGAGTGATTGAAGGCCTGGCAGTTAAAACACTGTACTATGCGTTCTTGAGGTTGAGTGTGCTGTTTGGAGTCTTCTATTGTTATGGGGATATTGCACAGGTTTTTAATGTCACGTATGCTTTGATTATAGGGGAAATCATCGTATGTAACAATGAAGAGTGGCAATTTCTCTCTGCGGGGTGCGGATGCTCGGTTTTCTTGTGGGTAATGCTCTTTGGTTTTAGTGATTTGGTGTACAGAGAGCGGTTTGTATGACAGTTCCCTGATACCCTCCAGTACCTCCTCAGGGGACATATCAACTGGCAGTCCTCTAATTACAAAGTATTTGTGAGCTGCTTTGGTGAGAGGGTGCGTAAAGCAGTTAATGTTTTCCTCGCTGAGTTTAGTGGTGAGAGCTCCGTGGTCAGCGACAGTCTGTACCTGGACCACTCCTCCTTCCGCGGTTGGCTTTAGTGTGTAGTTAGTGTGCTTAAGGGTACTGTGGATAAATGTTCTTAGGTCTTTCCAGGTTTTAGAGGTCCTAACGTGAATAGGCGGTGGAGGCCGTTGTGTAGTAGCTACGTCAGGTGTTTTCATTGTGAAGTTAGTTCTGAATAGTTAGTGTTTGGCGCTCAATGCTTAAGACTGATATTTAAGTAGTTTCTGAATGACAGCATCCGTGACAGCCGCAGCCGCCTCGGTGGTGGTGGTGGTGGGGGGGAGGTGTTTGAACCCCCACGAACCTGCTACGCAGGCGTAGCAGGGGGAGAGGTGATACTCCCACGTGGCGCGTCCCAGGTGGCGGATAGGGGGGTCCTAACCGGCTTGCCGGCGGACTTGAGGGAAATAAAATACCTCTCGCGGACCAAACACACACCCCCTGTGGGTGGGGGAGGCTGACGAATAATACACCCACGGTATCCCCTGCCTGTCGTGCGAGGCGACTAAAAGGGGCGACCAAGGGATGACTGAATTAGAACCATGAAACGACTCTTGATTCGTACCATCATGCGGGGAACACCATGGGTTGCATGTACTTGCGAGTAGTATCACCAACATGGTACGAAGTATGTTTGTGATTCGTTGCAGTAAAAAGCCTGGCCTGGTGGATTCCAGTACCCGTGCGTTGTACCCATGTGGGCAACACCGCGGGTCTGGGCGTAGCCTGTGAGTTGTACCACTATATGAGCGACATCGTGGGTCTGCGTTGCCTGTGATTAGCACTCCCTATGTGCGGAACAGCACGGGGCCCTTGGGACCGGCACCCGTGACTAGTACCCTAGGTGAAGAAACTCATCGGTTTGCGTTGGCTGTGGGTGGCGCCATTGTGTGCGAAACACCATAGGTCTGCGTTACCTGTACGAAGTACAATACTTGTGAGTAGTACCATCTTTTGTGGAACACCGTGGGTCCTCGCTACTTCTGATTAATACCCCAACGTGACACATACCATGGTTCTATTTTACTCGCGACATGTACCATTCTGTGGAGCCTTAGACGTGGATTTTGCACCCCCTTTAAACAACAAGCATCATCATCATCATCATCATCGTGTTTGAACCTAAGCCACGTACTGGGGCGCTGCGTCGGGCTAAGTAATTGTTTTTAGAGTGGTTTCCCCACGACAAGGCCCGAGTCAGCGCACCGCGTGGGTGATAATCTATGCTGAAAATTAGCCGGTGAAACGAGGTGGATCTCAGATTTATGTACTTTACTGGCTGTAGTTCGTGAAGTAGAAATCTGCCGTGGCTGTGAAGAGAGGAGTAGCTCCGACCAATCAGACGGCCGCGGCCCCAGGGAGCGTCCCCAGACAAAGAAGGCTGGAGAGATGATAGCAGCTTGCCGTTATAATAGAAGCGGAGAGAAGAAGGCAGTCTCAGCTCGTTGTTATAGCAGAATTGTTATAATTGTGTGCTAAGCCCAAGTGCTCATTCTCAGCGTTCACGCAGCGTTCAGTTAGAGGGGCAGAGAGTCAAAACCACACCGTCCTGCTTCCTCCTCCTGTAACGAATGTATTGTGTTGGGACAACTGCGGTGCGTCCTGGTAGAATATATCTAACTGGTCGGACCGCGCTGGAAACAACCCCGGCCGACTCTCCGTAAAGGGCCCCATAGACCCTTAGCGTCCGTCTTACCTGCGCAGTTCTAAGACGACAGGTAAGACGGACCGTGTGTGGTAGAATTTTCATCCCTGTACCGTCTTAGGCTTGGCTCGAAGCGAATCTGGCAGCGCCTGATTTTTCTGTGCGTGTACAGGTAAGTCGGCGAGCAAGTTGGAGCGTGTGTGGCGTCTTCAGACTTAGCATCAGTTTTAACCAATTGCTCCTACAGAGCAGTTCGCTCGTAGGACATAATGTCGGATTTAAGAATCATGCCTCGAGCGTTTCTAATGGAATTCATACAGCTATACCGTTGTAATCCGTGCTTGTGGAAAATCAAAAGTAAAGAGTATACGGTACAGGGTTATTTTTACATGTTTTCCATCAATCGCACCCAGACAATTTGGAAAATTGCATTTTCTTTCAAACTGCTGTCCAATACATATCCATTCATGTTCTTTTGTTGGAAACTGAAACAAAATAAAATTATTATTATTGTTATTATTATTAAATCATGCAACTAAAATATAATTTAACCCAATGTAATTAATTATATTTTTTGTTTTTAGGTTGGTTGGACGAAGACTGTTACTTTTCACACTCCGTTATATAATTCTTTCTTACTGTACTCTAAGCATACATTATACCTTGTTTTATATTAAATTAACATGAAATACATTTCCTTTTACCGTGTACAAGAAACTTATAAATTTTACTTACTTTGAGATACTGATTCTTGCGCACCTTATATATTGCAGCGCAAGTCTCAGGAATTATTACTCCCAAAGACTGGACTGAAATTGCAGCGGAAAATTTCAGATCTTCGTAACTTCTTCCAGTTGCTAGGAAACGAAGCGTGACGTTGAGTCGTTCATGCGGTGGTATTGCCCGTCTCATTGCACTGTCACTCTTTCTGACCAAGTGAAGAAGGTATAAATAATTTTCACTGTCCGTCCTCATATAATTGCACCAGTCACCTGGTTCAAGAGTTAAATCTTTCATTAAATTTATATGCGACAGTGTATCTCGTTTAAGTAACCAAGCTTTTGCCCATTTTGAGCAAGCCCTTTTCTTTTTAGCTTTTGATCTCAAAGCTAATGATAGAGTGGTGTAAATTAGAAGTTCCTGTAGCATGTTATCCGTGCACGACTAGCGAAAACTGATCGCAAGTCTGACAGCAAAACGGAGCGTCTGTGTCCTCTTCCGTGTTCCGTCTTACCTCTCATCTTAGAACTGCGCAGGCAAGACGGACTGTAAGACGGACCGTCTATGGGGCCCTTAAGGCTGATGGCTGGGGCGAGCCGGGGCTCGCGGTAGCAGGCTGGTCGGTGGTGCGCTCCTGGCGGCGAGGTGCGGTACTATGCTGTACAGTGGTGAGCGCTTGGCGGCAAGTGAAGGCGAGCTCGGTAATTGCTGCTCTTCGAGCGCTTGGCTGGATGTGAGACACATCAAAGTAGTCCCATGCAGCTGATCTCTTCCTACTTGACGTCGTTGATGTTGACAGTACTGCTTAAAACCCGCAACTATTCTTCGACCTTCGCTGAACTTCTAAAGACTGCAATACACTCGGTTTTGTTCCTTTGCACTGTCATGTGTTACAATGATAAACGTCAAAACGGAGGGTGTGTTTTGTTCATTGCGTTCCATCAGCTGTTTTGCTAGAACAGAATGACGTTCTGTCCGCTGATTTGTTGCGTGTACATACGTCACATTCCGGACGCCTCATCTTTATACCCTACATTATACATGCCGAAAGTATAATGTACATATAAACTGCTGTAATTCACCCGTTCCCCCGGACGATTGTAGTCTCTGGCGCGGTTAGCAATAGGCTATGGTTACAATATATCTGTCATACTACCGATCATGTTAGCACATCTATGCCCCTGTATATGCATAATGGCTACATGAGATATAACTTACCAGTAGCGAAGCAATACAATGTGCGCAGAAAGACCGTCTATACAAATAGCACGTGTGTAAAATACACTAATTACAACATACATACCGTGACAAGGATTTGAAACCACAATAATAATAATTGTTCCGGGGTTTCCATGGAACGCAGAGGTGAAAGAAGGTGCCGGGCTGAATGGGTCTAACTACAATGTCAAGAATTGAATTTAAAACTGAAGGTTATATTTTCAGAACTTCAAAATTAACAATTTTTCATAACAATATTACAGGTACAAGTAGCAATCATTAAACAACATTGGGAAAAATCCAAGATTCGGAACCTTAATACTTTGGGCCTTAAGTCACCAGTTTTACAATTCCGGAGATACCGAAGTCAGTTTACACAATTAAAATTAAAATTTGGGAACCATTAAGTCAAGGGCAGAAATCCCCTAAATGAAGAGCACTTGCTCCAAAAATTACAACATCTAGCCTTCCAGAGGAACTCCTTAATCATACAAAAACTTCGAAAAAGAGCAAGCAGGCTCTCAGTATCTCAAGCCTACTCCAGGCAACATCAACTCACAATCTCTGGCCTTTCAAGGCACAACTTACAATTTGAAACAGGGGTATCTAGTACCAACCTATTGGGCCTTCGGGGAATAAGAATAACAGGTTAAATTAATGGCCCGAACACAAAATGAACGGAGGCGTATACTAGCACTCCTAGGTACGAACAAAAAAACCTAAGGGGCTCTAGGCCGATGAAACAGGGGCTATTCCCCCCAAACTACTGAGGTGACTTGTATAGAAATAATTTACCAGTTATAAACGTAGTCGCCTCAAACCAAGATGAAGGGGAGCTCGAGAGGGTAGATCACTCCTTATCCCCGGTTTACAGTTATAGATTTTATGAAGTTCATTAGCCGGCAGAAAGTTACATTTTTGATAAGTGTTTACATACTAAAGAGGCGAGCTTTTCTCTCGGGTTAAACTGCGGACGTAGCAAGAAAGAATAAGTTGTGTGGCCATTACCTTGTAGATGTTGTGCTGAACGACGAAAGAGGCCGCCCGCCTCCTGCTTTGACACATCCACTCAGTAACATGACGATCAATTGGCCAAGAAACGTGAAAAGCCGCAGTTTATAAACGCTCTGTGAAGGTTCGAGTTCATTCAAGACGAATCAGGACACGCCCTCTTGATTTTATTGGTTAAACACAAAAGTGACACTCATAATCAAAGAAGTAGTCTGTGATAGGTTGAAACTTAATTACAGAAATTTGGGATTGGCTAGATTCAAAACTGGCGGAAATAAAAAGGAAATATTGCCAACCCAAAAATAAATGAACATCATTCAGTTACAAAAACCTAGAAATACAAAACTTCTTTAATTCATAACTTCTTACAACTTGCACCAGGGTGCGTGATCACAGATTTTAGTAGTGTCATCTGTGGAAGAATGTCCAAACTTCTTGATGAATGACAAACAAAACAAGGAGAAAATCATTCAGTTTAGGCAACTGCAAAATAATAAAATTACTTCATATTTCTTTGGTGACATCTTCTGAGGAAAGTTCTAAGTTGGTGTGGTTTCAGTTTCACAGTTTTACCAATAGAGGAGTTCATTTAGGCGCTAGTTTTGAATGCGCAGCGTCGAGGTGTAACTCCCGGAATAATAATAATAATAATAATAATAATAATAATAATAATTGTTCGGGGGTTATCCCTGGAGCAGAAAGAGGTTAAAGAAGGTGCCGGGGTGAATGGGTCTATCTACAATATCAAATTTGACTTAAAACTTTGAAAGGTTATATTTCTTTTCCAAAAACGAACTTAAAAGCAATCTTGAAACAAGACTAGGAAAATCCAAGATTCAGAACTTTAACAATTTTGAGCTTCAAGCCCCTAGTTTACAATGTCAGAGATACCGGGTCCCGTTTACAAATGGAATCATTTATCGAAGGGCAGAAATCCCCTTAATTCAAGAGCACTTGCTCCCTAAAAACAATATAAAGCCTCCCAGAGATACTCGTTACTCTTAAATTTTTTTGGAAAATTAGCTAACATGCTCTCAGTTTCTCAAGCCCACTAGAGGCAACATTGCATGAAAATCTGACACACTCTGGCCTCTTAAGGCACTATTTACAAATAGAAATATCCTTACACAGGGGTATCTCGTACCCAACCTACAGGGCCTTTGCGAAAAAGAACAGGTTAAATGAACGGATCGAACACAAACTGAATGGAGGCATACACTGCACTCCCAGATAATGAAAATTTAAAACTTACAGGGGTCTCGGCCTATGAAACAGGGGCTAATCCCAAGCTACTTGAGGTGGCGCGAATGGAAATTACTGTAATACATTACAAAAACGGTTGCTAAATCGCAGACACCTCAAAACAAGATGAAGGGGACCTCGAGAGGGTAACTCACTCTCTATCCCCGATTTACAATTAAAGATTTTATTAAATTTTTACATTAGCCAAAAGAAAAGTTACATTGGAGAAAAGTACTGTTTACATAATTAAAGAGGCGGAACTTCCCCTCGAATTAAGTTGCGGAGGTAGGAAGAAAGACTGATTTTATATGGCCATTACCTTATAGATGTTCTGCTGGCCGAAGAAAGAGGCTGCCCCGCCTCCTGCCTTAACACACACCCTCCGAAAAACGACGATCAATTGGCAAGGACACTTTTTTTCGGGGGTGGGGGGCACTTAGCCCGCTCCCCCCGCGTGACCATCGACTTAATCTACATGGCCTCCGACATGCTATTAGTTCTAAGAAGAGGAAGATAGCAGGGAGGAGTGGGATTGTGATACTACAGGAGTATCTGCCTGTCCCCATGCTCAGCATGCTACCAGGCCAGATGTGGTGGTGGGTATTAAATGGCGGTGTGATCGGGTGATAAGGGTCAGGACAAAACCACATAGGCGGAAATAGAAAGATGTCTACATGTACAACCTGACATTTTATAGATAACACATGCAAGGATGTGGGCTGGACTTTTCCAGGTTGTGTTAGTGAGGAGTATGTATCATGCACAAGTCATGCCCATTTTCCTGTCATATTGTTTGTTGTAGGGGATCAGCCTTCTTGGCACTGCGGGATTCCATGCGCGGGTCCAATGGCATCTGGGCTTTAGGACATAGGAAAAGTCCCATTGTCCAGCCGTCAATGTTCCCTGATGCTAAGTCTCCGTTTGCGGAGAAGGGATAAGCCAAGCCAGCTGTGTAGCTGGGGCTAACGTCTTCTTCTCTCATCCCTTGGGTGTGTCCCGGTATTGCGGTGGTGTTCACTCATGTCACTTATAATCTAGAAATAAATATACAAGAACATACATACATGCTGGTATTATAATGATTATTGTACACTAAATTTGAGTGCGGGCTTGGTGTTCCGGTCCCTTGTCGCTGCAGCCAATCTTGTGCGATTGTTGTCCATGTACGCCTCTTGAGGGGCAGGTCTCCTGTTTACCGCTCGCGTTACTGAAACATAGGAATACAAGGATATAGGAAAACAACTTATGTACATTTTATATACAGGTTTTTTTTTTAGTGGTGTTCGTATGTACAGTTTTAGTGAGGTGGAAGCCGTAGAAGGATTTGGGGGAGCCCCTTTATCTTCTGTTCATGTGGCTGAATAGTATTTGTTTTGGTGTGGGGTACTCTTTGTATTGGTCTGGGTCGTACCTTCCAATATTCCTGATTAAGGGATTGATCATGTTCCCCCACGCCTTGGTGTACATTCGAAGTGCTTGCTTTCTGATATGGTGTTTTATCAAGCGAGTGTTTGTTATAGTGCGTAGGTCCCTTGTTGCCGTTCCGTAAGGGAGTTTCGCCGCTGCTCGCAGGCATTTGTTTTGTATGCACTCGAGGCTGTTTATGTTGGTTTTGGCCGTGTATCCCCATGCTGGGGCAGTATACATGATGATTGGCCTGATCAAGGCTTTGTACATGTTGACTGCTACCTTTGTATTTATGCTGGGTTTGCTGTTTAATATGGGGTACAGTTTGACAAGCCGTATATGGACGTTTCGCCTTAAGTCTCTTACGTGATGTAGCATCGTCAGCTTTTTGTCCAGGATAACCACTAGATATTTAGCTCTATCGTGCCATTTTATTTGTTTGTTGAGTAGTGTAAGTGGTTTGATGTTGGCGGGTTGTTGTGTGCGCCTGTTTTTGCGTGTGAACGTCACTGCTTGGCATTTCTCTACGTTGATTGAGGTGGTGGGGAGGCTTGCGTGCCTCAGTGATCCCGAGAGCGATGCCGGCGGGAGCTTCGGCTCCTGGCAGGGTTACCCTTGAAGGTCGAGGATGAGGGGCCAGACTAAATGACAGACATTCAGCTGTAGGTCCTGAAGGAAGAAAATCTTTGTCTCAGGGAGTAGGGAATGAGAACACCATCAGTCCTGAACTCGCAGCATGGCAGGGGCAGAGGCCAAAAGAGGGCAGCCCCCTCACTGCCCTATAGGCACTGTGGGCCAGTATCTCACATGCCCGAAATAACTCCCATGAAAAGCCAAAACGAGAGATACACCGGACTGCTGAACCCGATGGCAACATGGCGAGGAAAAAGGATTATGAGATTTGGAACATGGAATATAAGAGAGTTAGCTGGAAAGGAGAATGAATTAGTGGCAGAATTCGAGAGAGCAAGACTTGTAGTGCTGGCACTGACAGAGACAAAAATGAAAGGTCAAGGGGTGGATACAATGATGAACGATCATGTGCTCATTTATAGTGGAGTTAGCATCAGATTAAGGGCCAAATCAGGAGTAGCACTACTGATCCACTAGAACTTCAGAAACAAGATTCAGGAATGGAAATTCCACACGGATAGAATTCTAACGGTCAGCATACGATTAGATCCAGAGATGGAGCTGATGACATTTATTGTGGTTTACGGAGTGAACGACGATGTAAGAAGGGAGGAGAAGGATAGGTTCCACGAAGAGCTACAGAATGTGGTGGATGACACTCGAGGGGAAATCATTGTATTAAGAGATCTCAACGGCAGAGTCGGAAACCAGCCAGAGGGAAGTGGCGGAGCTGTTGGCCGGCATGGTGAGCCTGTGGTTAACAACAATGGTGAGAGGATTGTTGATTTCTGCGTTGCCAATAATCTCTTCGCAATGAACACCATGTTCCCGCATAAGATGATACATATGTACATGAGGGAGGAACCCAGCCGAGATGAGCGCTCCGTCATAGATTATGTGTTAGTGAAGAGAGATCACCTCCAGAAGGTGACAGACTGTCGAGTATACCGTGGCTATGAAATAGGAAGTGACCATTTTCTCTTCATAACAACAATGGAAACAACAGCAAAGGTACAGAGGAAACAACCTAAGAACAAGAAGCAAGAAAAGATTAAGGTGTATAAGTCAAGAGAGAACAGGGAGGTACAGGAGCAGTTCACACAGGAAGTGGAGGAGGAGTGTCAGAGGATAGAGGAGAGGATCGAGGAAATGGACCTGGATGGAAAGTGGAACATGTTCAAGAAGATACTATTAGAAATAGCAAGTAAAGTATGTGGAACAACAAAGGTGGGGGAGTACAAGAAAAGAACAAGCTGATGGAATGATGATATCAAGGACGAAGTAAGAAAGAAAAAGGAAATGTGGAAGAAATACTTAAGAAGCAAGGATGCTGAGGACCATGAGATGTATAAGGAACAAAGAAGAAAGGTTAAAGACCTAGTGAAAACAGCGAAAAGACAGTCTTGGACGAAGAATGGAGAAAAATTATAAAGAGAACCAGAAGCTGTTCTATAGAGCACTGAAAAACAGGAGAAAGGAGAATCAATGCCCTCTAAAGTTTATAAAAGATAAGGAAGGGAAAATCTTAACAGAAGAGAAAGAAATAATGGAGAGATCGAAAGAATATTTTAATGATTTACTGAATGGAAATGAGAATGAAGACAGCCCATGGTCAAGTGAGGAAAGAGAGGAGACGGGGGGAGAAGGAGAACAAGAAGGAGTGGACTTAAGGATAAATGAAATGCAGTCGGCTATTAAACAACTCAAGAATGGGAAGGCCCAAGGACATGATGGAATCGCCCCAGAAATGATGAAGAACTTGGGAAAGAAAGCAGAAAACTTTCTATTCAAGATTATGGTGGAGGCCTGGAGAACAAAAAAGGTACCGTAATGACGGGCTACTTGGACCCTTAAGGTGTTACTTGGACCCACATGAAAAAAAACGTTTTCATCGTCTGAAGATCGTTAAACAATGTGATATCCAAGTAGTTCGCTGTTCCTTCCGTTAGGTGGCATCACAGTGCAGGGCTATGCACGTTCGAACTAGTTTTGCAGTAATCCACTAAGCAGCAGCACGGTCTATACAGTGGTTTGACTAAAGTGACGCGATTTTTTCACTGCAAACTTCTATCTGTCTACTGTATTTTCATGGAAGCCAGAACATTGGTAAGTAAACATGTAAGCAATTACATACAGGGCAATAACATGCTGTAGGAATCTTTCTCAGATGTAGCGAGGTTTTTGTAGAAATTTATGATTTATAGAGTGAGTACACATAACCACGAGAACCGGGCTACTTGGCCGCAACATTGAATTTATCTTATAGAATGTGATAACTGGCCTGTTTCTATATTTTATACACTTTAAAATGTAACTTCGTTCCCTTTCCTTCACAGGTCTGAGCATTATGGTGTACACATATAAAAGACTACCTGGAAGTCGAAAATATGCCGATTATACTGACCAGCAGCTTGAAGAATGTTTAGCAGTGATTCAGTCAGGGCAAATGTCGCAAAGGCAAGCTGAAGAAGTCTTTAAAATAAGTCGATCAACCATCAAGAGAAGATTAAAAAACAGGTCCAGTCAGAAACCGGGTCATCCCAAAGTGTTTACTGAAGAAGAGGAGCTAGCCTTCGCTAGCCACCTTGACAAAGTGTGTGATTTCGGATATCCAGTTGACGAATTTGATTTCAGATTTATTGTGAAGTCTTACTTAGCTATGCATGGTAGAAGTGTAACAGCTTTCAAAGACAATCTCCCAGGGCGTGATTGGGTGAAATTATTTTTGAACAGGCACCCCCAATTAACAATAAGATTTGCTGCTAATATAAAGCGGGCTCGCGCAGCAGTGGATGAAAATGTTATCAGTGAATACATTGACGATATGAGTGATTTACTTGACGGTATCCCCCCAGAAAACATTTACAGTTACGATGAGACTAACATGATTGGCGATCCTGGGAAAAAGAAGGTTATTTGTCGCAGAGGATGTAAATATCCAGAAAGGATATTGAACTCTACGAAGTCCAGCACCAGTGTCATGTTCCGTGGTAATGCAGCAGGAACCTCACTTCCTCCTTATGTCATTTATAAGGCCGAGAATCTTTGGACAACATGGACTGAAAACGGACCCACTGGAGCTCGTTACAATAGGAGTAAACACGGTTGGATTGATTTGGCAATTTTTGAAGAGTGGTTCGTTACCCATGTCTTACCAATCCTTAAGAAGCAAGAAGGGAAAAAGGTCCTCATTGGCGATAATTTGACCTCTCATTTCAGTGTGAATGTTATCAAATTGTGTGAGGAAAATAATATTCACTTCGTCTGTTTGCCACCAAATTCCTCCCATTTAACTCAGCCCCTGGATATTGCTTACTTCAGGTCTCTTAAAATGAAATGGAGGGATATTCTCACTAAATGGAAACAATCAGATGCTGGGAAAAGGCTTTCGACATTGCCAAAAGATCAGTTCCCAATGCTGCTGGAAAGAGTGCTATAGGAATTAGCTCCAAACTTGTCCGACAATTTAAAGTCTGGGTTCAGGAAGTCGGGAATATTTCCAATAAATAAACAGGAAATTAGTAGTCGATTACCTAATCAAGATAGATCTGCAAACTTGAATTTGATTGGAGAAGCATTCCTGGCACAGCTTGAGGAAAAGAGGAATGAATTTGTTAGCAGTACTCCTCGCATCAAGAGAAGGAAGAAATTGCAAGTGCCCCCTGGAAAGAGTATTTGTGAAAGTGACCTCGGTCGGTTGTTGGCTTCGACATTATTTGTTGCAACTTCTTTCGTTTTATTTACCTTTGGTGGATTCTGAGTGTGAGCAGCGTCAAGTCTCCTTAGAACTTCGCCTAGTTGTTCTTGGTCTTGAACGTTGGCTGCGACAAGGAACTCCTGCACATGCGCCTGGAATTGTAGTGTTACTACTCGTATTAACTCTTGTTCTTGTAAGGGAGGATCGAAAAATTGCATTTTCTTCAATTGTGAGATAAGAAAATCTGATTACCGCAAAGAATTAATCCCAGTGTTGTATTTCCTAGAGTACAACTGTAACTTAATCAAATGTTGTGTTTCAGAATTCCAAAATCTTTTTAAGAGAGCTTCTTTGAATTCGTCATATGTCTTGATATTGAATTTAAATGCAGAATACCTAGTTAATGCTCTCCCTTCCAATAACCTGGATGCGATTCGAAACTGACAGTATGGTCGTACTCTATTCTCCTGGAAGTATTCTTCAACACTGAGACGGAATTCTTTTGCTGTGTATTCTTCCTTCCCAGAGAACGCCGCAGGTTTATCGTCCGATAATTTTAAGATGGGAGAAATACTAGAAGTATCTCTGCTACCCCCTGCGGGTGGGGGACGCTCATGCAGAATACACCCACGATATCCCCTGCCTGTCGTTAGCGGCGACTAAAAGGGGCGACCAAGGGATGCTGGTATTAGAAACATGAAACTACTATTGATTAGTACCATCACGCGGGGAACACCACGGGTCGCCTTTACTTACGAGTAGTACCACTATATTTGCTACACAATAGGTTTGTGAATAGTAGCAGCAGAGAGTTTCCAGTACCTGTGCGTTGTACCCACGTGAACAACACCTCGGGTCTGGGCGTTGCGTGTGAGTTGAACCACTATATGAGCGACACCATAGGTCTGCATTGCCTGTGATTAGTACCCCCTATGTGAGGAACACCACGGGGCCCGTGGGACCGGCACCCGTGACTAGTACACCTAGGTGAGGAAACTCATCGGTTTGCGTTGGCTATGAGTGGCACCATTGTGTGAGAATAACCATAGGTCTGCGTTTTTTTGCTACATGTCCGTCCATTCCTTCTTCATGACGATTTTTTTTTCTTTTGGTCAGTTTATGATTTTGAACTTTTTGTTGTCATTTCATTTCGTACCATTAGGGGCCGATCACCTCAATGTTAGGCCCCTTTAAACAACAAGCATCATCATCGTCATCATCATCACTATCTCCGCTAGTCCCTTGAAAGTGAGATGCAGACATCTCTTTCTCCACTTGAGTTACCCTGTTATCAATTGTCTCTATTTCCCCTTGTAATTCGACCTTGATAGTGACTTGTCCACGGATGGAGTTTCCCACATCCCGGACTTCCTTTTCGAGGTCCTGTTTCACCCCAGCGCGTCACGGCCTATGCGAACGATTTGAGTTTGCGCGGTGTCTAGATGAGACTTTACATGTTTATCTGTTTTTTCCTGTCGTATTTTAAGTAAGTTGAATTCATTACATATTTTCTGGAAATTAAACCCTGTGGGTGGGGGATATAGGTGAAGAATACAACCACGATATCCCCTGCCTGTCGTGAGAGGTGACTAAAAGGGATGACCAAGGGATGATTGTCTTAGAACCATGAAACTACTTTTGATTAGTACCGTCACGCGGGTAACACTGTGGGTCGCCAACTTCCGCCAAAGCCCATAATAATAAGTGACTAGGGGCTTCGGCTGAGTCGGCTAACCCATCTTCCCGAGGCTCAGCCCCAAGTAAACATATCGTAATTTCAGGGAAAACTCTGTCTTCAAATTTATCTTTCGAAGGTCCCAAAGAAAGTCTTAGAATTGCGGCGGATACCCCCGCACCTGTGCCATTTCTCAAAATTGAATTAAATAATGAACCTGTGACTGCTCTTTTAGTTTCTGGCAGTGTTTGTTCCATTATCTCGGCCGAATGGTATTCGAAATTGAAATCTGTTTGTAAACTTCCTCCCTATTGCTCGTCTTCGGTTCAATATGTTTCGGCTAATTCTTCTCCATTAGAAATCTTAGGCTCCTTAAATGTCAAAATTCGTATTTCTAAATTTACTTGGAAAATTAAACTGTTAGTGGCTAAGCACTTGTCTTGCCCCATTATATTGGGAGCAGACTTCATGTCTCACACTGGTCTGGTGTTCGATCTTCAGAGCAAGTCGGGCACGTTCAAATTTGCTTCTAATTGTAAAATCCCCTTATTGAAATGTAATTCTGTATCATGTTCATCTGTTTCGCCTACCCAGGATGAGATGTTGTTAGACCTTAGACATCTACCTGAGGAGCAGGCTGATAGTATTCGTAAGCTGTGTCAGTCGTTTCCAGAGGTGTTATCGGATACTCTTGGTGTTACTGACCTTATTGAATACAAAATTGAGGTCACGGATACGATTCCTGTCCGTTTTCCACCTTATGGGCTATTTCCACCTAAAATGAAGGCAATGAAAGAAATCATTGATCAGATGCTAAAAGATGGTATTATTCGGCCCTCTAAGTCGGCGTATTCTTCGCCTATTTTCCTAGTCCCGAAACCCCAAGGTGGTTTCAGGCCTGTAATTGATTATAGGGCTATCAATCGGAAGGTGGTGTTACAATCTGTGCCCCTTCCAGACCTTCACTCTTGTTTTTCTTGGTTTCGTAAAGCTAAGTTCTTCACCATCTTAGATCTTAACCAGGCGTATAATCAGATACCGTTAGCAGAGGAATCCAAACATCTTACAGCGTTCGCCACGGATTGGAATTTGTATGAATACAACCGCGTGATTTCGGGCTCCCCACGGGAGCAGCTGTACTCACTAGAATGCTAGACAGGGTCTTCTCCGACATCAAGTTTGAGTACTTGTACCACTATCTTGATGATGTCGTCGTATTTTCGGAGACCTTAGAAGAACACCTAGATCATCTGCGAGAAGTTCTCAATCGCCTTCGTAAAGCTGGGTTAAGTGTGAAGTTGTCCAAGGTTGCCTTCGCTAAGCCCTCCATGTCATTCCTAGGGCATATTGTGTCGCCCGATGGTGTTGCAGTCGATCACTCTAGAACACAGGCCATCCGTGATTTCAAGCCTCCCAAGGACATCAAAGGTATTGCTAGGTTCAATGGTATGGTGAATTTCTTCAGGAAATTTATTCTAAATTTCGCCAATAGAGCGGCGCCCTTGAACTTACTTCGTAGGAAAGGCGTCAAATTTGAGTGGGGACCTTCTCAACAAGCCGCTTTTGAAGATCTCAAATTAGGTCTGTGTAATGCCCCTGTTCTGGCCATGCCCGATTTCTCCAAGAAATTCATCGTCCAAACCGACGCGTCGTCGTCGGCGGTAGCTGCAGTCCTTCTTCAAGAGACTGAACTAGGGAGGCGACCCATCGCCTATGCATCTAGGACTCTATCGGCTCAAGAAGTCAAGTATTCCATCTATGAGCTTGAAGGTTTGGCAGTCTTATTCGCTTTAGAAAAGTTCCGTCTCTATCTGGAACATGTCAAATTTGACTTGGAGACCGATAACCAAGCCTTAAGTTGGGTCTTAGGTAGGCCGCGTCGTACTGGTCGTATAGCCCGGTGGGCCATCCGAATTTCTGCCTTCCAATTTGATTCTAGGCATATCAGAGGTACTGAAAACGTGGTTGCTGACGGACTAAGCCGTCCACGAACCTGCTACGAAGGCGTAGCAGGTGGAGAGGTGATACTCCCACGTGGCGCGTCCCAGGTGGCGGATAGGGGGGTCCTAACCGGCTTGCCGGCGGACTTGAGGGAAATAAAATACCTCTCGCGGACCAAACACACTACCCCCTGCGGGTGGGGGACGCACATGTAGAATACACCCGTGGTACCCCCTGCCTGTCGTATGAGTCGACTAAAAGGGGTGACCTAGGCGCGGACATGGATTGCGGTTTGGTATAACGTGTTGGACCTCCTGTGGATGGGAGGGGTCGAGTACATTCACAGGTAATCCCTGCCTGTCGTAGAAGGCGACTTAAAGGGTCATGTGGCCATGGTCCCCTCTTTATTTTATTATTATTTTTCCGAGGGTCAGATGTAGACCATTCTAAATTTTGATGTGCGTGCTGCACGGAGATGGGCCTCTTACGTGTGCGATTACGCCCAAAAGCCCGCAACTGTCCACCCAGGACCATTGCGTGGTGGGAGCGCTATGTACCTTGGCAGTGGTATCCGCCTGACAACACAGGTCCCCGCACAGCCGAATGCCAGAAGTACATATTATTATTAATTATTTTTATTTTTTTCTCTATATTTAGTGCTCTGTAAACGCTATGGGGTACATGCTATTGCGGGTGACTGGAGGAAGGGAGTCTTAGTGCTCATTGCCTCAGTCATGCCGTATTAGGCATCGTTCAACATGGGACCCCGGGCAGTACCTGCTATGACCAGGTGGGTATTGCCTTGGCTGCTTGGTTCGGCTACAGAGACCCCTGATCGGAGTGGGTGGCATTCGGGGAGGATGCTATCGGGCATGGCTTCCAAACGAAGTCTGCTCTCTCAAGGTGGTCCCCCACCTAAGTCTTTAATTTTTTGCTTCCCTGAGAGGTTCAACTCCCTGGGAACATGCGCAGCGTGAAGGAATGGGATCCAGCTTCCCTAGGTTTCTGGTCGCTACCAGAACCGATGGGCACGATTTTAAGCTGGTGAAGTCGATCCTTTTTAGTCGGCACATCGAAGGCGTCTATGGCGAACTGGAGGAACTTAAGAAAATGCGCAACGGTAGTTTGCTTATGAAGACTCGTACAGCACTGCAAGCTGATCAGTTGCTTAAGTGCGAGCACTTTGGCGAAATCCCCGTCAAAGTGGAGGAGCATAAGTCCTTGAACCTGGTTCGCGGAGTCATCTTTCACCGCGACCTTATTTTGAACACTGACGACGAGTTGATGGAAGACATGAAGAACCGTGGCGTGACACGTCCGGCGCATTACGCGCAAGGTCAACGGTAAAGACGTTGCCACTGGTGCCTTCATTGTCTCTTTCAAGTTGTCAGTGTTACCAGAGAAAGTCAAGGTAACAACTTATCGTTGCGATGTGAGGCCGTACATCCCGCCTCCTATGCGATGCTATCAATGCCAGCGATTCGGACATATGGTATCTCGCTGTTCGAATCAGGCTGTATGTGGTACATGTGGACGAGTAGCTCACGGCGCGGAGGAGTGCACACCTCCATACAAGTGCACTAACTGCTCCGGTTTTCATTCTCCTCGGGATCGGAATTGTCCGACATACCTGAGTGAGAGGAAGATCCAGGAGATCAAGACCCTGGATGGTCTTTCCTACCAGGAAGCGCGCCGTAAGTTTAATTCTGCGAATACACCTGCCCGTACACTCGACTATAGCTTGATAGCTCAGAGTCTTCCAGGCTCGTCATTTACGACCAAGACACCTGTTAAGACCGCTGCGCCCAAGGCGACTGTTGCTGCTCCCAGCAACTTCGCAAATAGTCAAACCAACCAGAAGTCTGTCCAGGCTGGCAGTTGCCAGCCGGCACAGCAAGGGGGGAAGACTAAGTCTCCCCCCCCCTAGGAGGTCGACGAAAGTCGTGCCCAAGCCGGCGGAGGCGGCATCGTCGACCAGGGCTGGGAAACCATCTCCCAGCCCGTCTAAACCTGAAAAAAAGAAGGGGAAGAAGAGCGCCCGTTCTGAGCGCTCTCGGACTTCCCCTGCGAAGGAGAAGTCATGCCCCCCATCTGGGGGGGGGGGTATGAGTCCGCGCCGGGAGGCACTCCTGCTCCCAAACCTGCGCGCTCTCCTCGTAGGGGACCCCCTCGCGCCCGAAAAGTGTCGAAGTTCTGGGCGGCACCCCTGCCATCTTTTGATGACGGGATGGATGTCGCACTGTCCTCTACATCTACGGATGTAGAATTAGATAGTGTTTAGGCTAACGCGCATATTTTCGCTCATAACCTAACACTCCTTTTATAGTCCACACTATGGCACGGTTACAGTGGAATTGTAATGGTTATGACAGGCATCTTGCTGAGTTACGTCAGCTCATTAGTGAGTACGCAGCGAGTATAGTCTGCATTCAGGAGACCAACTTCCGACCTGGTCATCATACGCTCTTGAGAAATTTCAGACTATACTCGACAGAACGATACTATGCTCACCGGGCTTCCGGAGCCGTTGGCATTTTTGTACGTTCTGATAGCTACAGCGAAGAGGTTCCATTAAGAACCCCTCTTGAGGCTGTAGCTGTTCGCGTCTCGCTGCCTGTCATGGCAACAGTGTGTAATGTTTATCTTCCACCAGGCCAGCATCTGAACATCAATCATGTCGCTGATCTTATAGATCAGCTTCCACCACCCTTCCTCTTATTGGGCGATTTTAACGCCCATCACCCCATATGGGGCTCTGAGACGCCTTGCCCCAGAGGAAGAGAGCTGGAAACACTTCTAACAGATCTGGATTTATGTATTTTGGACACAGGGGAACCAACTCACTTTAGTGTACGTTACGGCACATACTCTCGCATAGACGTTAGTCTATGCAGCCGAACGTTGGTTCCACTGTTTCGGTGGAATGCACACGATGATCTCTGTGACAGTGACCATTTTCCCATAATTCTTACTTTGTTGAAACATAAACCCGTCGAGGCTCCCCCTCGATGGATTCTTAAACATGCTGATTGGCCAAAGTACACATCACTAGCTGTCTTTAACGCTGATGTCGGGCGGACCGTCGGCGAGGAAATAACTTACGTCACCCAAGTTATTCTTGCTGCTGCTGAGGAGTCCATTCCGTTTTTCTCGGGGACTCCTCGCCGAAAACTCGTTCCTTGGTGGAACGATGAAATAGCAGCAGCCATCAAAGAACGCCGTCGAGCTCATAAACGTTACCGTCGACAGCCTACTGTGGCCAACTTGGTAACATTTAAGAAACTCCGCGCTAAGGCGCGAGTTCTTATTCGACAAAGTAAGAAGGCTTCATGGGAGAGATATGTGTCGTCCATGACGTCACATACTCCATCATCTCAAGTGTGGACGAAACTTCGACGAATTTCGGGTATTCAAGGATCATCTGCTGTACCGGGAATTTCCATTGCAGGCAGTGTCGCCACTGATCCCCTCACGATTGCTAACCATCTCGCTAGTCATTTCGCGGATGTCTCTGGCTCCGGGAATTACTATCCTGATTTCCTTCCTCTGAAGCGGGAGGCAGAACGTCATCACCTTAGTTTTGCCACCCAAGCTTCAGAGGACTACAACGAGTCCTTTACGGAGTGGGAACTCCGCAGCGCCTTAGCGCTTTGCAAGGACACGTCTCCTGGACCGGACAACATCCATAACCAGATGTTGAAACACCTTAGTGATGATAGTTTATTATATCTCCTTCGTGTGTTCAACCGAATCTGGACAGAGGGTGATTTTCCGTCTCAGTTGCGAGAGGGCATAGTCATCCCTGTCCTCAAGCCTGACAAAGATCCTAAGTATGCAGGAAGTTACAGACCGATTTGTCTTACAAATTGCCTGTGTAAGCTATTTGAGAGGATGGTAAATCGAAGACTCGTGTGGTGTCTGGAGAAACAAGGACTCTTGTCCGAGTACCAATGTGGATTTCGAGCCGCTCGATCCACCACAGACCACTTGGTACGCCTGGAGAGCTCTATCCAGGATGCGTTTCTCCGCAAACAGCACTTGGTAGCTGTCTTCTTTGACTTGGAGAAGGCGTACGACACCACCTGGCGATATGGCATCCTTTCAGTCCTGCATCAATGGAGATTCCGAGGTAACTTGCCGGTATTTATTGCGAATTTTTTGTCCCTCCGTCTATTCCGTGTCCGAGTAGGGAGGACATATTCGCAATACCACGTTCAAGAAAATGGAGTCCCACAGGGATCTGTTCTTAGTGTCACTCTGTTCGCGATTGCCATAAACGGTATTGTCGCTGCTGCTGGTCCAGACGTAATACCGTCCCTATATGTGGATGATTTTGCTCTGCACTATAGCTCGTGCAGTATGGCAGTCGCCGAGCGACAGTTACAGCAAGCTATTAGGAGGGTAGAGCAGTGGACCTTAGAGCGTGGCTTTCGTTTTTCCACCACAAAGACCTGTGTTGTCCACTTTTGTCGCCAACGTTCTCTTCACCCTCCTCCTGAACTTTATTTAGGAAATGTAGCTATACCTGTAGTTGACACTTACCGATTCCTTGGGCTCCTTTTCGATAATAAATTATCGTGGGAGCCACATGTGCGGCAGTTGAAAGTGCAATGTGCTAAGAAGCTTAATATCTTGAAGTTTCTTAGCAGCACTTCTTGGGGGGCTGACCGCGCGGTGCTCCTACGATTCTATAGGGTACATATTTTATCTCGCCTAGACTACGGCAGTGCAGCATATGGCTCCGCAAGACCAAGTCTTCTTGCGAAGCTGATCAGTATCCACCACAGCGGGGATAGGTTGGCGACGGGAGCTTTTCGTACAAGCCCCATCGCTAGCCTGCTCGCTGAGTCTGGTGTGCCGCCTTTGCACCTGAGGCGACAGCAACTGCTTCTTACCTATGCTGCTAATTTGCGACAGATGCCACTACATCCAAGCTATTCTAGCGTTTTCAACAATGGCAACCGTTTGCTGTACGCCGCTCGTCCCCGAGCAACGCGGCCGGTTGGAATACGTTTAGATAGCAGTTACAGATTGTTTGACGTACCTTCGGTTCCTTGCCTTGTCAGACAACCAAGTGGGGTACCTCCGTGGGTAGTACGGCGACCTGAAATAATTCTGGACTTACACACTGGCCCGAAGGAGAACACGGACCCTTCGATTTATCGGAGGCTCTTCTTGTCCGTCGGTGGCCGCTATCCAGGCTCCGTCGTCGTCTACACGGATGGTTCAAGGACGGACACGAGGGTGGGCTGTGCGTTCGTTGTCGACCATGATAGGTTTCTTTTTGCTCTCCCGGAAACCTGTAGTTTGTACAAAGCAGAGCTCTATGCTCTCTGTAGAGCTTTTCGGTACGCACTGTACAATGAACGCCGTCACTTTCTTGTGTGTACTGACTCCTTGAGTTCACTCCAGTCTATTGATACCTGTTTCCCTCGGCACCCTCTGGTGCAGCGGATCCAGGACCTGCTGGCCGGGTGTTCGGATGCCGGCACCAGAATTACTTTTCTATGGCTCCCAAGCCACATGGGCATCGAGGGAAACGAGTTAGCAGATCGGGCTGCCAAGGAGGCAGTTACACTGCCCCCGTTGCCTCTCAAGGTTCCAGCAAGTGATATTCGCTCTCAGCTGAGACATCTGGTCATGTCTCATTGGGAGATGGAGTGGCAGGCCATTCCACTTCCCAATAAGCTGAGAGCGATAAAAGGAACAACGAAGGTATGGAGGACTTCCCTTCGGGCTTCGCGAAGGGAAGCCGTGGTATTATGTCGTCTTCGGATCGGCCACGGTATCATAACTCACTCGCATCTTTTGAAAGGAGAACCCCCTCCGGTGTGTACCTGCGGCGACCATCTTACCGTGGTACACATCCTTACGGAGTGTGTGGACCTGGTCGATCTCCGCCGTAGTCTTAACCTTCCGGGTACCATCTCCCTTATCTTGCGAGATGACGAGCAGTCAGCAGACCTCGTCATCCGCTTTATGAGGGATAGTGGTCTGTTTTACCGTGTCTAGTGATGTCCTTTGTCTTCGTGTCTTTGTTTCCATTACGCTTTTAACCTATTGACTTCATTTTAGTTTGTGTTGCGTATTTTAATGTGTTATTTTAACGTCTAATGTAAATGAAGTATCTATATACGCACCACCAGGCAATGCCTTATTCCTTTTCTCTCTGTATTTTCTCTTCTTTTCTTAGAAATAAGGCATTGCGAATTAGATCCACTGCTGTTTTAATCTCATACTCATTTTTTCATCACCATATTTTTAACTCTGGTTAGTGGATACGTTTTAAAATTTTAAATATCTTGTATCATGTCGTCCATCACGTTCCATTAGGGGCCGATGACCTTCGATGTTAGGCCCATTAAAACAACAAGCATCATCATCATCATCATCATCAGGGATGTGTCCTCGCTGCAGCGCCTGTGGCGAAGATGGTTGGCGCAGGGACATGTGGCACGTGCGAGGGGTCCAGGCGCAGCCCGAGTGACGTCAGCACGCGAGGATCGGCGCATCCGCCGCCAAGCGGTGGCAGCCCCGCACGCCACGTCAACCGCCATTCTTCAGCATGTGCAAGACACCCTGGCTGTTCCAATATCGACCAGAACAATTTCCCGTCGATTGGTTGAAGGAGGCCTGCACTCCCGGCGTCCGCTCAGAAGACTACCACTGACTCCACAGCATAGACGTGCACGCCTGGCATGGTGCCGGGCTAGAGCGACTTGGATGAGGGAATGGCGGAACGTCGTGTTCTCCGATGAGTCACGCTTCTGTTCTGTCAGTGATAGTCACCGCAGACGTGTGTGGCGTCGGCGTGGAGAAAGGTCAAATCCGGCAGTAACTGTGGAGCGCCCTACCGCTAGACAACGCGGCATCATGGTTTGGGGCGCTATTGCGTGTGATTCCACTTCACCTCTAGTGCGTATTCAAGGCACGTTAAATGCCCACCGCTACGTGCAGCATGTGCTGCGGCCGGTGGCACTCCCGTACCTTCAGGGGCTGCCCAATGCTCTGTTTCAGCAGGATAATGCCCGCCCACACACTGCTCGCATCTCCCAACAGGCTCTACGTGGTGTACAGATGCTTCCGTGGCCAGCGTACTCTCCGGATCTCTCACCAATCGAACACGTGTGGGATCTCATTGGACGCCGTTTGCAAACTCTGCCCCAGCCTGGTACGGACGACCAACTGTGGCAAATGGTTGACAGAGAATGGAGAACCATCCCTCAGGACACCATCCGCACTCTTATTGACTCTGTACCTCGACGTGTTTCTGCGTGCATCGCCGCTCGCGGCGGTCCTACATCCTACTGAGTCGATGCCGTGCGCATTGTGTAACCTGCATATCGGTTTGATATAAACATCAATTATTCGTCCGTGCCGTCTCTGTTTTTTCCCCAACTTTCATCCCATTCAAAACACTCCTTCTTGGTGTTGCATTTGCTCTGTCAGTCAGTGTATTTTTTAGCTTTTCTTGAATATCTAACAGTTTAAGAAAATGACACACTCAAGAGGAAGGTATAGGGAACTGACTGCAACAGTTGATAATTGAAAGAAATTCAGAAAATTGGTTTTTTTAAAAATGTAAAATTTGTCTCAACCCTCCCCTCCTTCCCCTATACCTTGCGTTGCACACTGTTTTATTCAACTACATTATTTACAAGATGGCTACCGCTCAGAGAGCAGGATGTACAAAGATATGTCACTCTTGAAAGTAGTATAGTCTTTATCTTTTCATACCGAATCCCCAACACACTGTATGAGCGACACCGTGGGTCTGCCTTGCCTGTGATTACTCCCCACTATGTGAGGAACACCACGGGAATACCGGCACCCGTGACTAGTATACCTAGGCCACGAACCTGCTAAGCAGGCGTGGCAGGGGGAGAGGTGATACTCCCACGTGGCAAGTCCTACTGTAGGTGGCGGATAGGGGGGTCATAACCGGCTTGCCGGCGGACTTGAGGGAAATAGAATACCTCTCGCGGACCAAACACACACCCCCATTGGGTGGGGGAGGCAGACGAAAAATACACCCACGGTATTCCCTGCCTGTCGTGAGAGGCGACTAAAAGGGGCGATCAAGGGATGATTTAGAACCATGAAAACACTTTTGATTCGTACCATCACGCGGGGAACCCGTGGGTCGCCTATACTTGCGAGTAGTACCACTCTGTTAGGTACTGAATAGTTTTGTGATTCGTAGCACTCAAGCGGTGTTCAGTGTGGGTTTCCAGCACCCGTGAGTCCAATCATGTGAGCAACACGACGGGTCTGGGCGTTGCCTGTGAGTTGTACCACTATATGAGCGACACCGTGGGTCTGCGTTGCCAGTGATTAGTACCCAATATGTGAGGAACACCACGGGAATGCCGGCGCCCGTGATTAGTACACCTAGGTGAGGAACCTCATCGGTTTGCGGTGTCTATGATTGGCGCCATTGTGTGAGAAACATCATAGGTCTGCGGTACTCTTACGACGTACAATACTTGTGAGTAGTACCTTAATGTTTGGAACACCGTGAGGTTACGCTACCTTTGATTAGTACCGCAGCTTGAGAAATATCATGGTTCTACTTTACTCGCGACATGTACCATACTGAGGGGCCTTAGACCTGGTTTTTGGACCCCTTTAGACATCAAGCATAATCGATTCAGGACTGTGCTTTATAAGTGGTCCCTTGGTCAGTAATACTATTATTTATGACCGTTTTCGAGTCGGATCCACTGTTCTTTTGTTTGTTTGTTTGTTTTTGTTTATTGGGGTTCATGTCCATCCATTCATTTTCATGACATCTTTATTTATTTTGGTCAGTGGATTTTTTGAACTTTTTGTTGTCATTTCATTTCGTACCATTAGGCGCCGATGACCTCGATGTTAGGCCCCCTTAAACAACAAGCATCATCATCATCATCATCATCACCTAGGTAATGAACCTTATCGGTTTGCGTTGGCTATGAGTTGCGCCATTGTGTGAGAATCACCATAGGTCTACGTTACCTGTACGACGTACAATACTTGTGAGTAGTACCATCATGTGTGGAAAACCGTGAGTCTTCGCTACTTTTGATTATTACCCCAACATTACAAATACCTTTGATTAGTGTACCGGGCGGTACACCTCCACGCCGCTAATTTAAAATGTGCGCCAATTGAAACTCCTCTGCTGGAGGAAGTCTGAACTTTATTGACGGTATTAATTTTCAAATTTCTCAGAAGATGTCACTACCTGGAAATTTTGGAGTTTTTGAACTGTGTCATTTTCGACGTATTTTTGTTTTGCTTGTAGTAAGAAGTGTGAACTTTCTCTTCTAGAGGACACTACTGAAGATCAACAAAAGTGCACCCTAGTGCGGAGTGAAAGAACTGTTCTTTTGGAGAAAATTTAATTTCAAAAGTTTGTACTTGGCTAAATTTCTTTCAGTCATTGTTTAAGTTGGCAATATTAACCCTTTCTTTCCCCTTGTTTTGAATTTAGCCAATCCCGAATTTCTTGAATTAATTTTCCACCAATTATGTGTTTCTTCTTCATATTGTGTAGGGGTTTCCTTGGTTAGCCAATAAAGTTTTTGTGGGAGGGTGTTCTCATTCCCCTAACGCCTCGAACTTTCCGCGAGAGTATATAAACTGCTGATTTTAGGGTCTCCGGGCCACTTCTGTTCCATCTTTTGGTGTGTAAAGTACATAGCAGGGGGCGGGAAGCGCCTCTTTCTTCGGCGGCAGTCAACAACCAGGTAATGGCCGATTAATTACTTCTTTTCTTTGCTAGCTCAGCAGTATAACTCTCGGGGCGGGTCCGAAGTTTCTCCATTATGTAACCTTCCTTAAAATGTAAAGAAACTTGTATCTATTCTATCTTTTAAACTACATATTGGGATAGAGAGTGCTTAACCCTCTCGAGCTCCCAATCATAATGTTTTGAGGTGAACTTATTTTTCTCAACCTATTCTTCGTTAACGTAAAGCAAATTGTTCTTTTCTAAAGTCACCTCTGTAGTATGGGATTAGCCCTTGCATTAGTGGCCTAGAGCCAGATTAGGTTTTAAAAACAAATGCATTAGGAGTGCAGTTCGCCTCCCCTCAAATTGTTATTTCAGAGGTCGTGTAATTAATCTTTTCTCACTTAATAGACCTCAGTAGGTTGGGTATTTTACCCCTGTGTCTATGTCCAGAGAGGACAACTTGAAGGTGGAGTTTGGTGTGGCCTTTGAGAGGCTTAAAGTTTGAGAGCGTGTGGCTCTTTCTTGAAAATGAAGTGTTGTGTGCCTCGAGGAGGCTTTTCTGTGTAATTTGGAGCAAGTGCTCTGGAACATGAATGGGGTTTTCGGCCTCTCTGGTAAAACTTATTTTGGAGTAAAGTTGGGCTAATTGCCCTAGAAGTATGAATTCGGGGCTCGAAGCGTAAATACTGTAATTGCACCTTTTGTTGCATTGCTACTCTGTACCTGTCTTTTGTGTTATTTCTGAATTTTGGAAAAAGAAAATATAACCTTGTTAAATTTTAAATTAATTTTACTTTCGTAGCTTGAGACCTGTTCACCACCCCGCACCTTCTTTCACCTCTAACTACAAAAAAAAAACACGGTAACAAGTGGTAGCAGAGCGTGGTTGAATGGGTCTCAATTTAGCCCTTTTGACGGCTAAACATTGCTTTGATTCAAACTCTAACAATTTTCTCAGTTGCTGGAATTATCTGATTTTTTCAGAATTGTTCTGTCATCATGCCCGGCCCTCGCGATGTTCTCCATCTTAACTATTTGCGCAAAGAGGAGTTGATCTATGAGTTAACTATCAGAAATGTGCAATCTGGAGGCACGGTTGCAGTAGACACAAATAAGCTTAGAGAGTCCCTTGATTTGCCCATTTCCATCCCCACCTTGGGAGAGAAAGAAATTGACGACTCTCTTTCCACGATCGTCGAGAATATTACTGGGCTAGCCTCTGTAGTTAGTTTTTTTTATGAAAATGATCCTTCTCCTAGTCAAATTAAGCGTGTGCAAGCCAGGCTGTTTCATTTTTCAAATAGAGTTAACGATCTGTTGTCTCTAAAGCTGAATGACGTTCAGAAGAAGGAAGCTAGTACGCTGCTTGAAAATATTTCTGAATTATCTAGCAAGGTCACTCAATTGTTAACTGGGGAGGTTCCTCCCAAAAGCGATCTACCCACCACAGTGAATGTAGGTAGCGAGGAAGAGCCTCCTAAGGGAGAAGTAAATAGGAAAACCATCGCTGCTCAAACAACCTCTGCCCCATTGGACGAGTCTGAACGCCGTAACTCATTAAATAATGTACGTTCTGAATTAGCTTCCTTGCCACTGAAACCTTTACCTACTATGTCACCCGGGTTCAGCAGTTTGCCTCATCCATTGGCAATGTTGCTCAGAGGTATCTCTAAGTTTTCCGTTAATACCACCAGTGAAGTAATTTCGTTTTTAAGATTTTTAGTTGAATTTCAGGATCATGCCCTTGTGTTTTCTCTTTCTCCATGTCAAATTTTGCAAATCATCTATCCTTATGCAATTGGTATTCTCTCTGACAAAATAGTAAGAGCCATTGCCGAATAGTCATCTATTGAAGATTTTCATGCACACTTGCTTGCAAATTTTATTCCCGCCCGCGCGAGGTCATCTCTGATTCAGAAGTACTATTATCGAGTACAGAGATTGGATGAAAATATGGCTGATTTCATACAAGACATTAAGTTTTATACTAGGGTGTTTGCCCTTCATTTTCCTGAAGATCAGATTGTACAGGCTATTGTAGAAGGAGTTTCACCACCCTATAGGTCATATTTGTGTTTCGCGGCGTGCCCGCAAACTTTCTCCGAACTTGAAGCGTTGGCCGTCTCAGCGGAAGGAGTGAGATACGCAGATTCCTTGCGTGTCGCGAAAGAACCCCCGCCTTCTTTTAGTAATACTCGGCCTCCACCTCGCCGATCAGTCACACCTCGTAAATGTTATGCTTGCGGGTCGCCTGACCATCTTCGCATAAGTGTCCACTGATCAAGTCTAGTAGGGCAAATAATGGAGCTGGTTCATCACAAGGCTGTTTTAAATGTGGGGCTTTCTCACATATCGCCAAGAATTGCCAAAACTCAAATAGCACCCCCTCCTGCTCAACTTCTGGTGCAAATTCCACCAATGCCAATAATAAAATGTGACTAGCGGCTTCGGCTGAGTCGACTAATTCTGCTTCCCAAGGCTCAGCCACTGTCAAAAAGGTCGTGAATTCAGGGAACGTTCAATTTGCAAATCCATCTTTCGAATGCCCCAAAGAATTCTTAGGATTGCGGCGGATACCCCCGCACCTGTTCCTTTTCTTAAGATTGAGTTAAATAACGAGCCTATAACCGCTCTATTAGATTCAGGCAGTATTTGTTCAATTATTTCGGACCAATGGTATTCAAAATTGAAATCTGTTTGTAAACTACCTGACTATGTCTCATCTCCTGTTCAATATGTTTCGGCTAATTCATCTCCATTGGAAATCCTAGGTTCTGTAAATGTCAAAATTCGCATTTTTAAATTTACATGGAAAATCAAATTGTTTGTGGCTAAGCACTTGTCTTGCCCCATTATATTGGGAGCCGACTTCATTTCTTACACTGGTCTTGTGCTCGATCTTCAGAGTAGGTCGTGCACATTCAAATTTGCGTTTAATTGTAAAATCCCATTATTGAAATGTAATTCTGTATCATGTTCATCTATATCGCCTACCCAGGATGAGATGTTGTTAGACCTTAGACCCACGAACCTACTACGATGGCGTAGCAGGGGGAGAGGTGATACTCCCACGTGGCGCGTCCCAGGTGGCGGATAGGGGGGTCCTAACCGGCTTGCCGGCGGACTTGAGGGAAATAAAATACCTCTCGCGGACCAAACACACTACCCCCTGCGGGTGGGGGACACACATGCAGAATACACCCGCGGTATCCCCTGCCTGTCGTAAGAGGCGACAAAAAGGGGCGACCTTGGCGCGGACATGGATTGCGGTTGGTATAATGTGATGGACCTCCTGTGGATGGGAGAGGCTGAATACATCCATAGGTAATCCCTGCCTGTCGTAGAAGGCGACTTAAAGGGTCATGTGGCCATGGTCCCCTCTTTATTTTTTATTATTTTCCTGAGGGTCAGATGTAGACCATTCAAAATTTGATGTGCGTGCTGCCCGGCGATGGAGCTCCTATGTGTGCGACTACGCTCGAAAGCCCGTGCCAGCAACCACCCAGGACGCGACGGGTGGGAGTATCATGTACCCGGGCAGTGGTATCCGCCTGACAACGCAGGTCCCCGCACAGCCGAATGCCAGAAGGACATATTATTATTAATTATTTTTATTTATTTTTTCTATCGTTAGTGCTCTGTACACGCTATGGGGTACATGCTATTGCGGGTGACCGGAGGAAGGGAGTCCTAGTGCTCATTGCCTCAGTCATCCCGTATTAGGCATCGTTCAACATCGGACCCCGGGCAATACCTGCTACGACCAGGTGGGTATTGCCTTGGCTGCTTGGTTCGGCTACAGAGACCCCTGATCGGAGTGGGTGGCATTCGGGGAGGATGCTATCGGGCATGGCTTCCAAACGAAGTCGGCTCTCCCAAGGTGGTCGCCCACCTAAGTCTTTAACTTTTGCTTCCCTGAGAGGTTCAACTCCCTGGGAACATGCGCAGCGTGAAGGAATGGGATCCAGCTTCCCTAGGTTTCTGGTCGCTACCAGAACCGATGGGCAGGATTTTAAGCTGGTGAAGTCGATCCTGTTTAGTAGACACATCGAAGGCGTCTATGGCGAACTGGAGGAACTGAAGAAAATGCGCAACGGTAGTTTGCTTCTAAAGACTCGTACCGCACTGCAAGCTGATCAGTTGCTTAAGTGCGAGCACTTTGGCGAAATCCCCGTCAAAGTGGAGGAGCATAAATCCTTGAACCTGGTTCGCGGAGTCATCTTTCACCGCGACCTTATTTTGAACACTGACGACGAGTTGATGGAAGACATGAAGAACCGTGGCGTGACACACGTCCGGCGCATTACGCGCAAGGTCAACGATGAAGACGTTGCCACCGGCGCCTTCATTGTCTCTTTCAAGTTGTCAGTGTTACCAGAGAAAGTCAAGGTAACAACTTATCGTTGCGATGTGAGGCCGTACATCCCGCCTCCTATGCGATGCTATCAATGTCAGCGATTCGGACATTTGGTATCTCGCTGTTCGAATCAGTCTGTATGTGGTACATGTGGACGAGTAGCTCACGGCGCGGAGGAGTGCACAACTCCATACAAGTGCACTAACTGCTCCGGTTTTCATTCTCCTCGGGATCGGAACTGTCCGACATACCTGAGTGAGAAGAAGATCCAGGAGATCAACACCCTGGATGGTCTTTCCTACCAGGAAGCGCGCCGTAAGTTTAATTCTACGAATACACCTGCCCGTACACTCGACTATAGGTTGATAGCTCAGAGTCTTCCAGGTTCGTCATTCACAACCTCGACACCTGTCCAGACCGCTGCGCCCAAGGCGACTGTTGCTGCTCCCAGCAACGTCGCGAATAGTCAAAGCTCGAAGGGGGGGACCGCCCCACCTTCGACCAACCAGAAGTCTGTGCCGGCTGGCAGTTCCCAGCCGGCACAGCAGGGGGGGAAGACTAAGTCTCCCCCCCCTAGGAGGTCGACGAAAGTCGTGCCCCAGCCGGCGGAGGCGGCATCGTCGACCAGGGCTGGGAAACCATCTCCCAGCCTGTCTAAACTCGAAAAAAAGAAGGGGAAGAAGAGCGCCCGTCCTGAGCGCTCTCGGACTTCCCCTGCGAAGGAGAAGTCATGCCCCCCATCTGGGGGATAAGAGTCTGCGCCAGGAGGCACTCCTGCTCCAAAACCGGCGCGCTCTCCTCGTAGGGGACCCCCTCGCGCCCGAAAAGCGTCGAAGTTCTGGGCGACACCCCTGCCATCTTTCGATGACGGAATGGATGTCGCACTGTCCTCTACATCTACGGATGTAGAACTAGATAGTGTTTAGGCTTACGAGCTTTTTTTCGCTCATAACCTAACACTCCTTTTATAGTCCACACTATGGCACTATTACAGTGGGATTGTAACGGTTATGACAGGCATCTTGCTGAGTTACGTCAGCTTATTAGTGAGTACGCAGCGAGTATAGTCTGTCTTCAGGAGACCAATTTCAGACCTGGTCATCATACGGTCTTGAGGCATTTCAAACTATACTCGACAGAACGATACTATGCTCACCGGGCTTCCGGAGGCGTTGGCATTTTTGTACGTTCTGATAGCTACAGCGAAGAGGTTCCATTAAGAACCCCTCTTGAGGCTGTAGCTGTTCGCGTCTCGCTGCCTGTCATAGCAACAGTGTGTAATGTTTATCTTCCACCTGGCCAGCATCTGAACATCAATGATGTCGCAGATCTTATAGATCAGCTTCCACCGCCCTTCCTCTTATTGGGCGATTTTAACGCCCATCACCCCATATGGGGCTCTGAGACACCTTGCCCCCGAGGAAGAGAGCTGGGAACACTTCTAACGGATCTGGATTTATGTATTTTGAACACAGGGGAACCAACTCACTTTAGTGTACGTTACGGCACATACTCTCGCATAGACGTTAGTCTATGCAGCCGAACGTTGGTTCCACTGTTTCGGTGGAATGCACACGATGATCTCTGTGACAGTGACCATTTTCCCATCGCTAGCCTGCTCGCTGAGTCTGGTGTGCCGCCTCTACACCTGAGGCGCCAGCAACTACTACTTACATACGCTGCAAATTTGCGACAGATGCCACTTCATCCGAGCTATCCCTGCGTGTTCAACAATGGCAACCGTTTGTTGTACGTTGCTCATCCACGTGCGACGCGGCCGGTTGGGATACGCTTGGATAGCAGTTATGAATTGTTTGATGTACCTTCGATTCCTTGCCTTGTCAGACAACCAAGTGGGGTACCTCCGTGGGTTGTGCGACGACCTGAAATCATCCTGGATTTGCACACTGGCCCGAAAGGAGACACGGACCCTTCGATTTATCGGAGGATCTACCTGTCCGTTCTTGGCCGCTATCCAGGTTCAGTCGTCGTTTACACGGATGGTTCAAGGACAGATACGAAGGTGGGCTGTGCGTTCGTTGTCGACAATGATCGGTTTCTTTTTGCTCTCCCGGACACCTGTAGTGTGTACACGGCAGAGCTCTATGCTATCTGTGAGGCTCTGCGGTACGCACTAGACAATGAGCGCCGACACTTTCTTGTGTGTACTGACTCCTTGAGTTCGCTTCAGTCTATTGATACCTGTTTCCCTCGACACCCTCTGGTGCAGCGGATACAGGACCTGCTGGCCGGGTGTTCGGATGCCGGCACCAGAATTACGTTTGTGTGGCTCCCCAGCCACATGGGCATAGAGGGAAACGAGTTAGCAGATCAGGCTGCCAAGGAGGCAGTTACACTGCCCCCGTTGCCTTTCAAGGTTCCAGCAAGTGATATTCGCTCTCAGCTGAGACATCTGGTTATGTCTCATTGGGAGATGGAGTGGCAGGCCATCCCACTTCCCAATAAGCTGAGAGCGATAAAAGGAACAACGAAGGTATGGAGGACTTCCCTTCAGGCTTCGCGGAGGGAAGCCGTGGTATTATGTCGCCTTCGGATCGGCCACGGTATCTTGACGCACTCCCATCTACTGAAAGGAGAACCCCCTCCGGTGTGTACCTGCGGCGACCATCTTACCGTGGTACACATCCTTACGGAGTGCGTGGACCTGGTCGATCTGCGCCGTAGTATTAACCTTCCGAGTACTATCTCCCTTATCTTGCGCGATGACGAGCAGTCAGCAGACCTCGTCATCCGCTTTATGAGGGATAGCGGTCTGTTTTATCGTGTGTGATTATGTCCTTTGTCCTAGTGTTGTTTATGTCAGTTGCGCTTTTATTTCATTGACTTCATTTTAGTTTGTGTTGCGCATTTTAATGTGTTATTTGAACGTCTAATGTAAATTATGTTTTAATATCTGTATTACTGGGCAATGCCTTATTCCTTCAATTTCCTGTACTTTCTCTTATTTTAATAGAACATAAGGCATTGCGTATTAGATCCACTGACTGTTTTAATCTCACCCTCATTTTTCTTCATCACCATTCTTTTTTTAACTCTAGTCAGTGGATACTTTTTAAAATTTTAACTTCATATCTCATGTCATTCATTTCGTTCCATTAGGGGCCGATGACCTTCGATGTTAGGCCCCTTAAAACGACAAGCATCATCATCATCATCAGACCTTAGACATCTACCTGAGGAGCAGGCTGATAGTATTCGTAAATTATGTCAGTCATTTCCAGAGGTGTTCTCTGATACTCTGGGTGTTACTGACCTTATCGAATACAAAATTGAGGTCACGGATTCGATTCCTGTCCGTTTTCCACCTTATAGGCTATCTCCACCTAAAATGAAGGCTCTGAAAGAAATCATCGATCAGATGTTGAAGGACGGTATTATTAGGCCCTCTAAGTCGGCGTATTCGTCACCTATTTTTCTAGTCCCGAAACCCCAAGGAGGCTTCAGGCCTGTCATTGATTATAGGGCTCTCAATCGGAAGGTGGTGTTGCAATCCGAGCCCCTTCCTGACCTTCATTCTTGTTTTTCATGGTTTCGTAAGGCCAAGTTCTTTACTCTCTTGGACTTGAATCAGGCCTATAATTAAATTCCCCTTGCCGAAGAGTCTAAACATCTTACAGCGTTTGCCACGGACTGGAACTTATACGAATACAACCGCGTGCCTTTCGGGCTCCCCACGGGAGCAGCTGTACTCACCAGGCTGCTAGATAGGGTCTTCTCCGACATCAAATTTGTGTACTTGTATCACTACTTGGATGATGTCGTCGTATTTTCGGAGACTTTTGAAGAACATCTAGATCATCTGCAAGAAGTTCTCAATCGCCTTCGTAAGGCTGGGTTAACTGTCAAGTTGTCCAAGGTTGCCTTTGCTAAGCCCTCTATGTCATTCCTAGGGCATATTGTGTCACCTGATGGTGTGGCAGTCCATCATTCTAGAACACAGGCCATCCGTGATTTTAAACCTCCCAAGGACGTTAAAGGTATCGCCAGGTTCATTGGTATGGTGAATTTCTTCAGGAAGTTTATTCCTAACTTCGCTAATAGAGCGGCGCCCTTAAACCTTCTTCGTAGGAAAGGCATCAAATTCGAGTGGGGACCTTCTCAACAAGCCGCTTTTGAAGATCTTAAATTAGCTCTCTGTAATGTGCCCCTGTACTTGCTATGCCTGATTTCTCGAAGAAATTCATCGTCCAAACCGACGCGTCGTCGTCAGCAGTAGCTGCAGTCCTTCTTCAAGAGACTGAACTAGGGAGGCGACCCATCGCCTATGCATCTAGGTCCTTGTCGGCTCAAGAAGCCACGTATTCTATCTATAAGCTCGAAGGGTTGGCAGTCTTATTTGCCTTAGAGAAGTTCCGTCTCTATCTGGAACATGTCAAATTCGACCTGGAGACAGATAATCAAGCCTTAAGCTGGGTCTTAGGTAGGCCGCGTCGTACTGGTCGTATAGCCCGTTGGGCCATCCGAATTTCTGCCTTCCAATTCGATGTCCGGCATATCAGAGGTACCGAAAATGTTGTTGCTGATGGACTCAGCCGTATGTTTTCCAACGACGTCGAGACCCACGAACCGGTCGACAGTTCATCACCTCCCGAGTCCATACTATCTGGTGTTAATGCCATCTTAACAGATGCTCCCATGCTCTTTAGGGATATCGAGAAATACCCACGTGAAGATCCGACGCTGGCTCCGATAATGGAAATCCTTTCTTCTGGGGAACATGTTGTCCCTTATGTTCTGAGGAATGGTGTTCTATGTTGCCCTTCGAGGCATGATAAGATGATGAAGGTTGTCGTTCCAGCTGTTCTTGTACCTATGATCTTCAAGTATTATCATGAGACCCCATTAGGAGGGCATCTTGGAATCTTTAAAACTCGTGAAAAGATTCGTGAAAGGTTCATCTGGAAGGGTATGGACGGTGAAATCCGTGAACTAGTGAAGGCTTGTAAATCCTGTTTGCTTAGTAAACCAACCATGTCCACCAAGGTAGGCCTTTTGTCTTCTCATCAGGCGTCGCGCCCCATGGAACGCCTGTATATTGATTATGTAGGATCCTTCCCCCAGTCTAAGGGAAATGCTAACAAGTTTATCTTTGTATGCGTAGATGGCTTTACTAGATTTTCCTGGTTATTTCCGACTAAGCTGGCTACCGCTCAGTCCACCATTACTTGCTTAAATTCTATTTTGCCTCTTTTGGTCCGTGCCAATATATTGTGTCTGATAATGCTAAGGCGTTCACATCAAATCTTTTTCGTAAATTCTGTTTTGACTTGTCCATCTCTCATGTAACTACTTCTGCTTATTACCCTCAACCATCTCTGGCTGAACGGATTAACCGTAATCTCAGGTCCGCGCTTATTGCCTATCATCATGAAGATCATTCCAGGTGGGACACGTCCCTGCATTGGTTAGCTTTTGCTTTGAATTCGGCGGTTCATGAATCACATAAATTTACTCCAGCCTCTTTGATGTTCAAGTTTGTTCCCAACACGCCGCTCTCTAACCTCTGGTCCCTGAGTGACATTCTACCTGAGACAATAGATCCGGACAACATTAAAGATCTTTGGAAGAAGGCTAAAGCCAATCTTAAAGTGTCTCATGAAAAGGTTAGGGAAAGGTATGATCGTGGACGGAGACCCACCCCTTTGAATGTAGGTGACCAAGTAATGGTCAAGAATTTTGTTCCCGCGGGCAAGCTTGCCCCCAGATTCCATGGGCCGTGTGTCATTCTCGATTTCCTTACGCCGGTTACGTTGTTATTAAGCAATCCAGCCACTGAGAGGATATTTAGGGTTCACTTGGCGCAGGTGAAACCTGTATAATTTCTGTGCTCCACGAGCCTGCTACGCAGGCGTAGCAGGGGGAGAGGTGATACTCCCACGTGGCGCGTCCCAGGTGGCGGATAGGGGGGTCCTAACCGGCTTGCCGGCGGACTTGAGGGAAATAAAATACCTCTCGCGGACCAAACACACACCCCCTGTGGGTGGGGGAGGCAGACGAATAATACACCCACGGTATCCCCTGCCTGTCGTGAGAGGCGACTAAAAGGGGCGACCAAGGGATGTTTAAATTGGAACCATGAAACTGCTTTTGAATCGTGCCATCACGCGGGGAACACCAAGAGTTGCTTTTACTTGTGCGTAGTACCACTACATTAGGTACGAAATTGGTTTGTGATTAGTAGCACACAGGAGCACCGCGCGGTCGGCTTTTGCAGTACCTGTGATTAGTACCACCATATGAGCAAGACCATGGGATGATAGCTACCATGGTTCTGCCTTGCCTATGATTAGTACCCACTATATGAGGAACACCACGGGATAGGGAGAGGTCCCTGTGGTTAGTACTCTTCTGTGATGAACACCACAGGTTTGCGTTGCCTGTAAATGGCGCCGCAAAGTGGGAAAACATAGGTCTGTATTAAATGTCGAATTTCATAAGCTCTGAGTAGTACAATAATGTGTGGAATGCCGCAAGTCTCTGCTACTTTTGATTAGTACCGTAACAGGACAGCTACCATGGTTCTATTGTGATAGCGATCAGTACCGTTCTGAGGGGCCGATAACTTCGATTTAGGACCCCCTTTTGACTGCACGCATAATCGATTCAGTGTTATGCTATAGCAGTAGTCCCTTGGTCAGTAATACGATATTGGCACGTCCGTTTATGTGACTGTGCGACATTGCGGGTCGCAACCACTGATTGTTTTAAATTCATGTCCATCCATTCATTCTTCGTTCTCACGTTTTTGAATTCTGGTCAGTGGAGAATTTTAGACTTTTAATATGTCATTCCATTTCGTCTCATTTCGCACCATTAGGGGACGATGACCTAGATGTTAGGCCCCTTTAAACAACAATCATCAATCATCATCAATCAATTTCTGTGCTAACTCGCCTCATATTATCTTGAAAGGAATATGAAGCTTATATTTTTTTTTTGAGTTTCACTTTTAAGGCTTTCTGCCCCTTCTATAGTATTTTGTTTTATATGTAAGCATTTTTGTGAAACCTGCCCCGAACCGTTAAACTGCCATCCTGTCCTTGCCACGGCCATTACCACGCTCCCGTCTCCTGCTCCACTACACACAGTGGCTCGCATCTGAAATGAATTTCTGCACGCCGCTGGCCCCTCAACCTCTCCACAAGCCTGTGCCCTCAAAAAAAATTGATGATGGTCCAACAAAATTCTGCCGCCTAGTTTTAATGTTTCAGTGCCCCCGCAGCCGCGCGGCGCCGTGCCGCGACTGGGATAGAGGAAGGGCCCCCTCGAGCCCAGCGAGGACGACATGTGCACGGCGAGCCGGAGCTCTCCTCCCGGCCAAGGCTGATGTGCGGCGCACGACCTGCTACTTGCCCGCAGCCTGTATAAGTTCACCGCGGGCACGGCGTGCTTCAACACCACTGCTCCCCTCATAGTGCGGGCGAGCGGTATCTCAGGGTACTTGTGGGGTCCGAGCGGCCTCCTCTGGACGCAAGCTGCAACGGCCGGTCTGGCCATCAAACTTAATCAGCATCAACTACATGGAAATTTACTATCAGCAATTACTGCACTTGGGAATTCAACAGCAATATTTGGTGGACCTTACAAAATTTTTCTTCACTTTCAAGTATTAAAAGTTTATCTTCTGAATTCAACTTCTATAAACATAAAAACTTTACTTCACCAAGTTACAACAAAAATTTTGAAACTGAATCAAACCATATTAAGGAAATCTTATAAATACTTCTGCAATTAATCTCAATATCAACATCAAAACTTGGACCTTTCCAAACAAATTGCATGTGTCACCCCTGGAGGAACTTTTTGGGGGGGAGGACTGTACCGGGCGGTACACCTCCACGCCGCTAATTTAAAATGTGCGCCAATTGAAATTCCTCTGCTGGAGGAAATCTGAACTTCATTGACGGTATTAATTTTCAAATTTCTCAGAAGATGTCACTACCTGGAAATTTTGGAGTTTTTGAACTGTGTCATTTTCGACGTATTTTTGTTTTGCTTGTAGTAAGAAGTGTGAACTTTCTCTTCTAGAGGACACTACTGAAGATCAACAATAGTGCACCCTAGTGCGGAGTGAAAGAACTGTTCTTTTGGAGAAAATTTAATTTCAAATGTTTGTTCTTGGCTAAATTTCGTTCAGTCATTGTTTAAGTTGGCAATATTAACCCTTTCTTTCCCCTTGTTTTGAATTTAGCCAATCCCGAATTTCTTGAATTAATTTTCCACCAATTATGTGTTTCTTCTTCATATTGTGTAGGGGTTTCCTTGGTTAGCCAATAAAGTTTTTGTGGGAGGGTGTTCTCATTCCCCTAACGCCTCGAACTTTCCGCGAGAGTATATAAACTGCTGATTTTAGGGTCTCCGGGCCACTTCTGTTCCATCTTTTGGTGTGTAAAGTACATAGCAGGGGGCGGGAAACGCCTCTTTCTTCGGCGGCAGTCAACAACCAGGTAATGGCCGATTAATTACTTCTTTTCTTTGCTAGCTCAGCGGTTTAACTCTCGGGGCGGGTCCGAAGTTTCTCCATTATGTAACCTGCCTTAAAATGTAAAGAAACTTGTATCTATTCTATCTTTTAAACTACATATTGGGATAGAGAGTGCTTAACCCTCTCGAGCTCCCAATCATAATGTTTTGAGGTGAACTTATTTTTCTCAACCTATTCTTCGTTAACGTAAAGCAAATCGTTCTTTTCTAAAGTCACCTCTGTAGTATGGGATTAGCCCTTGCATTAGTGGCCTAGAGCCAGATTAGGTTTTAAAAACAAATGCATTAGGAGTGCAGTTCGCCTCCCCTCAAATTGTTATTTTAGAGGTCGTGTAATTAATCTTTTCTCACTTAATAGACCTCAGTAGGTTGGGTATTTTACCCCTGTGTCTATGTCCAGAGAGGACAACTTGAAGGTGGAGTTTGGTGTGGCCTTTGAGAGGCTTAAAGTTTGAGAGCGTGTGGCTCTTTCTTGAAAATTAAGTGTTGTATGCCTCGAGGAGGCTTTTCTGTGTAATTTGGAGCAAGTGCTCTGGAACATGAATGGGGTTTTCGGCCCCTCCGGTAAAACTTATTTTGGAGTAAAGTTGGGCTAATTGCCCTAGAAGTATGAATTCGGGGCTCGAAGCGTAAATACTGTAATTGCACCTTTTGTTGCCTTGCTACTCTGTACCTGTCTTTTGTGTTACTTCTGAATTTTGGAAAAAGAAAATATAACCTTGTTAAATTTTAAATTAATTTTACTTTCGTAGCTTGAGACCTGTTCACCACCCCGCACCTTCTTTCACCTCTAACTACCAAAAAAAAAAACAAAAAAAACACGGTAACAATTAGTATCGCAACTTGAGAAATACCATGGTTCTCCTTTACTAGCGATAAGTGCCATTATGCGCGATCGTTGAATAGACATTGACCCATTTAAACAAGTGGGACAGTTGTTGTTTAATTATGCATAGCACACCGCCCGCTGGTCTTCCTGTTCTCATACACTGTATCGCATAGGCATGAAAATTGTAAAACTCTGGTATGTTCAGTTCTGTGTCCTCTTTTACCATTGTCTCTGTGAGTACTCCAATGTCATGATCAGCCATGATATTTGTCTGGAGCAGGTTCAAGACTCCCCTCAGGCCCTCTACATTCCATGTTATTATATTAATCCCTGGTTGGCGGACCTCTGAAATCCCAGGGTTGCCGAAAGGGCCGACACATTACGATTTCTTGCCAGAAGTTTCCGTCGTAGACTGTTTCTAGGTATTGCATTAGAATGCCTATTTTGAAAGCCCTGTTTCCTATGTTGTAATTCACTAGGTCACAATATATTTTCCCTGTTAGTCCGTTTTCCTTCAGGTATTCTATGATAGCTTCCTCCGTCGTATTTTTGTCCAGTTTTCCCACGTATAACCAGGCGTATCGTTCCGCTGCCTTTATTTAACTTTCCCCTTGTCTCATTCCCATTTTTTCTTCCGTTCATTTCTTTTCCTGTCTCGTTTTCCCGTTGTCTGTTCCCGCCTCTCACCGCTGTTGTCCACTCCCTATCCTGGTTCTCTAGTTTAGTTTCGTCATTTACTGGTGTTCTAGGTTGCCCTGTTGTTCACTTCCATTCTTCATCTTCTATTATATTTATTGCAGCGTCGTTGGGTCGTTCTTGCTGGCCCCTGCACTCTTGTCTTCCTACATTTTTCTCTGTTTCGCCGATTATCATGTTATCAGCTCTTACCTGTAATCGTGGCTTCCCGTGCTATGGTACTTGGGAAACGGGATATTTGGTTTGTTCGTCCGTGCTGCTTTGTGGGAGTTGTGCTTCATCTTGATTACAATATTGTAGTCGATCCCGATTGTGTGCGTAATTTTCATCTTTTTAGAAGTTGCAGGATTTCGTTTTTCTTTATGTTTTCTCTTGTTTGGCAGTAAGTGCCAACTCGCACTTTCAGTGTTTTTGAGATGGTCTGTTAGTACTTCGGATTGTTTCACTTGTACCTCAAGTATTAGTGCTAGTTTCGTTAGATTTAACATCTGCTATTTCACATTTAATTTCCGATTTATTCGGGATCATGTCCGTTCTCTGAGCCAGGCTCTCAACTTTATCCCCTGTCACTTGCTTGTTGTTAATTATCTCATGCTTGCACTTTTCGCACATCAATAGTAATTTGCAGTTTTTACGTTTCAACATTTCAAATTCACCTGGCGTCATTAACGTGCACTCCTTGTGATGTCGTCTATCGCAAATCCCATCACACTGTATAGATACGGCATATCTTACTCTCTTGTTACAAGTACGCGCCCTGATACGGCCATCACTCTTGTACTATCGGAGCGAACTCCTAAGCTATAAGTTCCTTGAATGCAAGATTGTGGTTTCCTATCCTCACTCGTGTGTAGAAACTTGTCACGCGATTATCCTGACCGCATACTCAAAGTAGTTCAAAGATAGCAATTGTAGCACTTGTATAGATTCTGATGCAATTGATCTTATACAACACCTGAACTTCACTTAAATTCACTAATATTCAATACAATTCACGACCATTTTGTCGACACTCCACCATGTTTCTCCACGACCTAATGTCTTCTCTCCTTATGTATGATGGTATCGCGCCAGTACAAACAACAATAAAATGTCTTTTGCATTTGTTGCAAGCGAATGTACTCTCTCGAAACTGCGTTGCCGTGTGTTTTAAGTTGTAAGTTCTGAGTTTTCAAACTCTTGTTACATTCCGTGCAGGCGTTTTTTTTTTTTTTTTTTTTTTTTTTTTTTTTTTGCCTCGTGTGTATTCTGTAGGTCGTCGCTTGCCATCGGCGGGATCTTTGTTTAGTTGGGCAATTTGCAGATTGTCGTGCTCAACCTCGCAGTTGGTTTGCTCTCACGTGTATCTACTATTATGCATCTTACTTTATTTAAACCTCTTGGTTTTATTTGCTAACAATTCTACACACTTAGAACACTTGACTGTATCGCGTGGGTCGTCCGAACCTTATACTTGCACTCGGATTCACTTATACTTCACTTACATAACACTCCTATACTAACATCTCGATTGAGCTTCAAGGAATGGGCGAAGAGAAACGACATCCAGATAAACCAAGGTACTTAGAGTAAGAGGTAGGGATCACGCGCAGGTCTCCCCACCATGCTTGGCCGTCGGTGACGTCATCGAGCAACCTCAGTGCCTTGTCTTCTGCTTGAGGTAATGCACTGCTGTGAGATATTCTGTTTTAGCCAAAAGTTAGAGATAAGAGAACTTCATTGATATTTTAACATCACCTCAGAACAGGCATTCCACTTCACTATTACATTACAGTAATAATAAGAGATCAAATACAGTGCGAATCAAGCAGCGTTTCTGCAGTCTTTAGATCTGTTTAAAAAACTGTGATCGCAGTGGAACGGCCGTTCCATATATTCATGTTCTCAGCACCTATGATAATAATAACAAGAGGGTTCTAATTGTTACAGACTCGAACATTAAAGCTTGATGCCTTCAAGAAGTATGTCCGTTGTTACAAACAATATTAGGAAATTATATACAACTGTCAACAACACAAACAGAAATGTTAGGAAACTGTAACTGTCCACAACACAAACAGTACAGTAAATGTTCTCCTCCAATAGCCAGGAAGTGGCAAATTCCACGTTAACTTTAGATAGACTATATCAATTAATGAGCCTGTATATTAATATTCTTAGCACTGGTTTCATACACAACATAATAAACTGCCTTTCATAAAAAATAACAGGTGTGTTATACACAAAGAATAATGCTGATATTTTTAAAAAAAACTTTTACCAAACATGATTCCCTATAGCATCAGTGCAATTTCCATTTTTCTTCTTTCTTTATCAGTATTGTATTAACCGAAACCCGGTCTCTTTAATGTCTTACTTTCCACGAACCTACTACGCTGTCATAGCAGGGGGAGAGGTGATACTCATACGTGGCGCGTCCCAGGTGGCGGATAGGGGGGTCCTAACCGGCTTGCCGGCGGACTTGAGGGAAATAAAATACCTCTCGCGGACCAAACACACTACCCCCTGCGGGTGGGGGACGCACATGTAGAATACACCCGTGGTATCCCCTGCCTATCGTAAGAGGCGACTAAAAGGGGCGACCAAGGGCTGACTGAATTAGAACCATGAAACTAATTGTGAATCGTACCATCACGCGGGGAACACTATAGGTTGCATGCACTTGCGAGTAGTACCACTAAATTCGGTACGAAATAGGTTTGTGATTAGTAGCAGTAAAAGCCTGGCTTGGTGGATTCCAGTACCCGTGCGTCGTACCCATATGAGCAACACCGCGGGTCTGGGCGTAGCCTGTGAGTTGTACCACTATATGAGCAGCACCGTGGGTCTGCGTTGCCTGTGATTAGTACCCACTATGTGAGGAACACCACGGGAATACCGGCGCCCGTGTTTAGTACACCTAGGTGGGGAACCTTCTCGGTTTGCGTTGGCTATGAGTTGCGCCATTGTGTGAGAGACACCATAGGTCTGCGTTACTTGTACGTATTGCCATACTTGTGAGTAGTACCATCTTTTGTGGAACGCCGTGAGTCTTCGCTACTTCTGATTAATACCCCAACATGACACATACCGTGGTTCTATTTCGCTCGCGACATGTACCATTCTGTGGGGCCTTAGACTTGGATTTTGCACCCCTTTAGACACCAAGCATCATTGTGCTTTATAAGTGGTTCCTTGGTCGGTAATAATGTTATTTTCGATCTGTTTTGAGTCTGATCCACTGTTTTTTTTGTTGGGTTCCTGTCCATCCATTCATTGTTCATGACATATTTTATTTTTATTTTGGTCCGTGGATGCCTTTGAAATTTTTGTTATTTCATTTCGTACCATTAGGGGCCGATGACCTCAGATGTTAGGCCACTTAAAACAACAAGCATCATCATCTCATGACTGTCTTACTATAGTTTAAAGCGTTCATTCGAATAAAAGAACGGCTTCTCACGAATCAACTTGGAAACTCATAAATTTCGTGGAACTTCTTCAGGATATACGTAAGGTTCGTGATGATGTTAGAACCCTCTTTCAGTTCTTTCCCGTGGTAAAATTTGAACAATTTTTCCATCTGCACCACCGAGGTGTACCGTCGCTCTGTAGGCTGCATCAAACTGTCCCTAGAAGTCTTTGAAATCTGATTTCCACGAACCCACTACGATGGCGTAGCAGGGGGAGAGGTGATACTCCCACGTGGCGCGTCCCAGGTGGCGGATAGGGGGGTCCTAACCGGCTTGCCGGCGGACTTGAGGGAAATAAAATACCTCTCGCGGACAAAACAGTACCCCCTGCGGGTGGGGGACGCACATGTAGAATACACCCGCGGTATCCCCTGCCTGTCGTAAGAGGCGACAAAAAGGGGCGACCTTGGCGCGGACATGGATTGCGGTTTGGTATAATGTGTTGGACTTCCTGTGGATGGGAGAGGTTGAATACATCCATAGGTAATCCCTGCCTGTCCTACAAGGCGACTTAAAGGGTCATGTGGCCATGGTCCCCTCTTTATTTATTATTGTACCGGGCGGTACACCTCCACGCCGCTAATTTAAAATGTGCGCCAGTTGAAACTCCTCTGCTGGAGGAAGTCTGAACTTTATCTACTCTATTAATTCTCTACTTTCTCAGAAGAGGTCACCACATGGAAAATTTTGAGTTTTTGAACTGTGTCACTTTTGATGTGTTTTTGTTTCGCTTGAAGTAAGAAGTGTGAACTTTCTCTTTTAGAGGACACTACTGAAGATCTACAATAGTGCAACCTAGTGCGGAGTCAAAGAACTATTTTGTTGGAGAAAATTTAATTTCAAGAGTTTGTTCTTTGTTAAATTTCTTTCTGTCATTGTTTAAGTTGGCAATAATTACCCCTTTCTTCCCCTTGTTTTGAATGTATCCAATCACGAATTTCTTCTATTAATTTCTGACCTATCATGGGTATCTTCTCCCAACTTGAATATATTTCTGTACCCTAGCCAATAAAATCTTTGTGGGAGGGTGTTTTCTTTCCCCTAACGCCTAGAACTTTCTGCGAGAGTATTTAAACTGCTGATTTTAGGGTCTCCGGGCCACTTCTGTTCCATCTTTCAGTGTATTAAGTACATAGCAGGAGGCGGGAAGCGCCTCTTTCTTCTTCAGCCGTTCAACACCAGGTAATGGCCTATTAATAACTTCTTTTCTGGCTAGGTCGGCAGTTTAACACTCGCGGCGGGTTCGAAGCATTTCCATCATGTAACCTTTTCCTAAAATGTAATTACTCTTTTCATCTTTTTCTTGTAAAGCTACATATTGGGATAGAGAGTGCTAACCCTCTCGAGCTCCCACTCACATTTGTTTTGAGGTGAACTTATTCTTCGTTAACGTAATGTAAATTGGTTCTTTTTAAGTCACCTCTGTAGTATGGGAGTAGCCCTTGTATTAACGGCCTAGTGCCAAGTAGGTCTTAAGCAAATGTATTAGGAGTGCAGTTCGCCTCCTCTCAATTTGTTACTTTAAAGGTCATGTAATTAACCTTTTCGTTTAATAGACCTCAGTAGGTTGGGTATGTTACCCCTGTGTCTATGTCCTGAGAGGACAACTTGAAGGTGGAGTTTGGTGAATGTTTAAGAGCGTGTGGCTCTTTGAGGGTTGTATGCCTCGAGGAGGCTTTTCCTGTGTAATGTGGAGCAAGTGCTCCTGAGCATGAATGGGGTTTTCTGCCCCTTTGTTGATTTCTGTATATTGTAAGGTTGGGCTTCTAGCTCAAGAATCGTATGGGCGGCTCTCGGAGCCCAAATTCTGTAGTCCCTGTAATTGTACATTTCAAATTGTGTTTCGGCTACTAAGTACCTGTTCTATGTGTTGTTACTTAATTTTGAAAAGAAAATATAACCTGGTTAAATTTTACTTAGTTTCTCTTCCGTAGCTTGAGACCCGTTCACGCCCGCACCTTCTTTCACCTCTACCTACCACCAAAACACGGTAACAATTATTATTTTTCCGAGGGTCAGATGTAGACCATTCAAAATTTGGATGTGGGTGCTGCTCGGCGATGGAGCTCCAATGTGTGCGACTACGCTCAAAAGCCCGTGCCAGCAACCACCCAGGACGCGGCGGGTGGGAGTGTCTGTACCCGGGCAGTAGTATGCGCCTGGTAACGCAGGTCCCCGCACAGCCGAATGCCAGAAGGACATATTATTATTAATTATTTTTATTTTTTCTCTATATTTAGTGCTCTGTACACGCTATGGGGTACATGCTATTGCGGGTGACTGGAGGAAGGGAGTCTTAGGCCGGTATTCATAGTCGCAATAAGTAATACTTACGTTCAAGTCGAACTTAAATCTCGACTTTATTCCAGATTCCGGCACAAATAAGTCCTACTTAATAGTGATATACTTCATAAAGTCTAACTTCATGAAGCTGGACTTATTGGAATTCATAGTCATTTAAGTGTTAGTTATGTGATGAAATAAGTTGAACTTCGTCAAGTCAAGCAGAACCTTGACTTATTTCGCATCTTAACCTATAAAATGGATGAAGATTTTGAGGAAGTGTTAGAAGAAATCCGTGCTCCAAAGCGATACTTGCAAAATGTTATGGACCCATTTGAATTTTACAGTGAAGTGGAATTCAAAAGGAGGTTTCTGTGATGGCTTTTCATATTTGCGCATACTTCCCGCAATTATTGGCACCTCGCTATAATAAATTATAACGAAATTAGTGCTAGTTATAATAATACTTATACAATCTTCGCTTCTGAAATAGTATTTTTACCATTATAAGAACATCACTTACATTTTCTACAGTGTGTATTGAGGAATTGAATTCTTCAGCAATACTTATACAAACATCTTCCTTTTGCTTAGCCACGAACCTACTACGCTGGCGTAGCAGGGGGAGAGGTGATACTCCCACGTGGCGCGTCCCAGGTGGCGGATAGGGGGGTCCTAACCGGCTTGCCGGCGGACTTGAGGGAAATAAAATACCTCTCGCGGACCAAACACACACCCCCTGTGGGTGGGGGAGGCTGACGAATAATACACCCACGGTATCCCCTGCCTGTCGTGCGAGGCGACTAAAAGGGGCGACCAAGGGATGAATGAATTAGAACCATGCAACTACTTTTGATTCGTACCATCATGCGGGGAACACCATGGGTTGCATGTACTTGCGAGTAGTATCACTTATATGGTACGAAATATGTTTGTGATTCGTTGCAGTAAAAAGCCTGGCCTGGTGGATTCCAGTACCCGTGCGTTGTACCCATGTGGGCAACACCGCGGGTCTGGGCGTAGCCTGTGAGTTGTACCACTATATGAGCGACACCGTGGGTCTGCGTTGCCTGTGATTAGTACTCACTATGTGCGGAACACCACGGGGCCCTTGGGACCGGCACCCGTGACTAGTACCCTAGGTGAGGAAACTCATCGGTTTGCGTTGGCTGTAAGTGGCGCCATTGTGTGCGAAACACCATAGGTCTGCGTTACCTGTACGAAGTACAATACTTGTGAGTAGTACCATCTTTTGTGGAACACCGTGAGTCTTCGCTACTTCTGATTAATACCCCAACATGACACATACCATGGTTCTATTTTACTCGCGACATGTACCATTCTGTGGGGCCTTAGACGTGGATTTTGCACCCCCTTTAGACACCAAGCATCATTGTGCTTTATAAGTGGTACCTTGGTCGGTAATACTGTTATTTTCGTTCTCTATTGAATCCGATCCACTGGTTTTTGTTTTTGTTTGTTTGTTTTGTGTTTTGTTGGGTTCCTGTCCATCCATTCATTCTTCATGACATTTTTTATTTTTATTTTGGTCAGTGGATGCCTTTGTAATTTTTGTTCTTTCATTTCGTACCATTAGGGGCCGATGACCTTCGATGTTAGGCCCCTTAAAACAACAAGCATCATCATCATCATCTCCTTTTGCTTAGAAGATACCGCGTTCGTTTTCTTATTCTCTACTAGGAAATGAACCCGTGCTTCGCTACGGTATTCTACATTATATACAGATTTCTACGTGAATTGCTGTACACGCGGTGATATTTTATTAAATAGCATGTCTCTCAGCGTTATCGAAGAAACGCCACGGGAGGACCATATACTTTCTTTCCCGTGTAACGCACGGGTTGTGGAGTTGTGATGATAACGGCAGGCCCCGTTGTCTACTGCCGGTCACAATCGATTTGGGGAGTTTTCGTTACAATAACAGGCCCCCTTTCGTACTTCCGGACACATTACAGATGAGGAGCTTTTATTACAACGGCAGGCACCTTCCCTTCTGCCAATCAGTATTGAGTTATACTGTTATCATTATAATGACAGGCCCCACTTTCTAATGCCAGTCAGCTTACTGTCAGTCACACTCGAGTTGGTGAGTTTCAGTTACAATACCAGGCCACTTTGCCTAATGCCAGTCACATTTTAATGGGTAAAACTGTTTATAATGGCGGGCACCCTTGTCTACTGCCAGACACAATCGGGCAGGGGAGATTTGAACAAAATTGCATGTTCCCTTGCCTTCTGCTAGTCAAACTGAAAAGGGAATTATTCATTAAAATGGTAGGCCCCCCTTACTAATGCCAGTTACACAAGAGTTGGAGAAGGACCCCATTCCTTTTTTTACAAGTTGCTTTACGTCGCACCGACACAGCTAGGTCTTACGGCGATGATGGGATAGGAAAGGGCTAAGAGTGGAAAGGAAGCGGCCGTGACCTTAATTGAGGTACAGCCCCAGCATTTGTCTGGTGTGGAAATGGGAAACCACGGAAAACCATCTTCAGGGCTGTCGACAGTGGGTTCGAGCCCACTATCTCCCGAATACTGAATACTGGCCGCACTTAATAATAATAGTAATAATAATAATGTTATTTGCTTTACGGCTCACTAACTACTTTTACGGTCTTCGGAGATGCCAAGGTGCCAGAATTTAGTCCCGCAGGAGTTCCTTTACGTGCCAGTAAATCTACCGACACGAGGCTGTCGTATTTGAGCACCTTCAAATACCACCGGACTGAGCCAGGATCGAACCTCCCAAATTGGTGTTAGAAGGCCAGCGCCTTAACCGTCTGAGCCACTCAGCCCGGCAGGCTGCAAAAGCGACTGAAGCTGTCGAGCTCGGTGGATTCCATTCTTTCTGCCAGTCAAAGTAGATGTGGGGAGAATTTATAACAACAGGAGACGCCCTTCTGCTAACAGTCACCATAAATTTGTAAAGTATTAATAATAATGACACACATTTTCTAGATCGCTCCAAACCGACTTTTCTAGATTTACTGCTCCTAAACAGTTCATCATATCGACAAACTGTTTAAGCCGTCAGTCGCCAGTTTTGTAGTTCTACATGTTTGGCCTTCAAACATTTTCTCGTATCTCCCATATTTATGGGTTCAATTGAGTTAAAAAATTTGAATGGGGTGAAATTTGGGTATATTTTTAACCTTTATATTATTTTTCGCATACTTACGTGGAAGCTAGAATCATGAAATTTGGCTCGCAATATGGCCAGCATTGGTCGTGTCAGTGTGCGTGCCAGACATATACGTGTAAAAATCACAAAATGTACGTACAGTCTAGAAATACAGCCACGTCTAACGTATAAGGGAGAGAAATGCGACAAAAAATCGGGAGTAAAAAGTGAAAAATTTAAAATTTTTGGAATTTTTTCCGTCGTTTACAGGCTAAAAGCTATAACTTCGCCAAATTTCAATTTTCTAGCTCGTCTGGCAGATTGTGCCGCCAGCTTGATTTGGGGGGAAGAGGGATAAAAATTAGGAATTTTCCGAATGTTTTTAAGCCCGCTAAACCTATAGGTTATCGCTTTGGGTAAATATATATGAGTGCATTCTTATGCTGAGCCCAAAATTTCAAGCCTCCCCAACCCCCAGCGTGCCCTCTGAGGGAATTTTGAGAATTTTCGATTTTTCTAGTAAGTTCTAGTAAGTAATTCACGTCTATTCTCATTTGTGTACATTTATATATAATTATAGACCGACTTGCTTATATTAGATGGATAGATAGATGATTTGAGAATGGTTCAATAAAATATCCTTGAAAGCCTAGTTTTCAACAGAAGTAAAATGCTTGCGACTGCATTTCATATCCATTTAAGAAAAAGTAACTACAATTTTAGCCGCAGAGGAACAGGTAAAAGAACAAATAAATAAACAAATAAACTCGGAATAAGGAGCGCAGCGTAGATCTAGTTGGCCGTGTCTGAAGGATGACTCGCATATTCAACTGTTGTGATGATGGCTGTACTATTTCTCATACTATAAAGTTCAACTTAATTGTGCAGAGCGTCTGCATAACAAGTAACGCTTTATCAAGTCCAGCTTAATAAAGTAGAACTTGACCAACGACTATGAATACGAGAAACGTTAAAGTCGACTTCACGAATAAGTACAGCTTTGTTAAGTCGTTCTTATTAGAGAAATAAGTCGCTGACTATGAATACCGGCCTTAGTGCTCATTGCCTCAGTCATCCCGTATTAGGCATCGTCCAACATCGGACCCCGAGCAATACCTGCTACGACCAGGTGGGTATTGCCTTGCCTGCTTGGTTCTTCTACAGAGACCCCTGATCGGAGTGGATGGCATTCGGGGAGGATGATTTCGGGCATGGCGTCGAAAGGACTTCCGCCTGCCACCGTCCGGCGTATCACACGTAAAGTCAACGGTGAAGACGTTGCCACGGGTGTGTTTATAGTCGCCTTCAAATTGTCAGTGTTGCCAGAGAAAGTCAAGGTGACAACCTATCGTTGCGATGTGAGGCCGTACATCCCGCCTCCTATGCGGTGCTATCAATGCCAGAGATTCGGACACATGGTATCTCGTTGTTCGAATCAGTCAGTGTGTGGTACATGTGGGAAAATAGCTCACGGCGCGGAGGAGTGCTCACTTCCTTACAAGTGCACTAACTGCTCTGGTCTTCATTCTCCTCGGGATTGGAACTGTCCGACATATCTGAGTGAGAAGAAGATCCAGGAGATCAAGACCCTGGATGGTCTTTCCTGCCAGGAAGCGCGCCATAAGTTTAATTCTCTGAATGCACCGGCCAAGACACTAGACTTCAGCTTGATAGCTCAGTCCCTGCCAGGTTCCTCATTTTCATCTGCAACACCTTCCCAGAAGATCGCTGCGCCCAAGGCGGAGGGTTGCTCCTGCGAGCAACGCCGCAAAGATAACAAGCTCGAAGGCTGGTCCATCCCGGCCTTCGACCACCAATCTGCCTGTGCCGGCTAAGAAACCTACGCCGGCACAGAAAGGGAAGAAGAGTACGTCTCCTTCCCCTACAAGGTCGGCGAAAGCCGCGCCTAAGCCGGCGGAGGCGGCATCGTAGACCAGGGCTAGGAAATCCCCTCCCAGCCTGTCTAAACAAGAATCGACGGCGGGGAAGAAGAGCGCCCTTACCAAGCGCCCTACTAAATCTCCTACCAATGGGGCCTCACGCCCTCCACGTCTAGTGACGAGGCGCTGCACATGGAGCACGAAACTCCATCTTCGGATGGGGATGTGAGTGTAGGTTAGGTTAGGTTAGGTAGCATTACGCTACTCACATCCTAAACCTCCGAAGTCCACACTTACACAATGGCACTGTTACAATGGAACTGTAACGGTTATGATAGGCATCTTGCTGAGCTGCGCCAGCTCAGTAGCGAGTAATCGGCGAGTATTGTCTGTATTCAGGAAACAAATTTCCGACCAGATCATCATACGGTCTTGCGAAATTTTCGACTATACTCGACAGAACGACATTATTCTCACCGGGCTTCCGGTGGCGTTGGCATTTTTGTCCGTTCTGATACCTACAGCGAGGAGGTTCCAGTAAGAACCCTGCTGGAGGCTGTAGCTGTTCGCGTTCCGCTGCCGGTCATAACAACAGTGTGTAATGTCTATTTTCCGCCAGAGCTACCTCTTAACATTAATGATGTCACTGATCTTCTAGATCAGCTTCCGCCTCCCTTCCTCTTGTTGGGCGATTTTAACGCCCATCACCCCATCTGGGGCTCTGAGACGCCTTGCCCCCGGGGAAGAGAGCTGGAAACATTGGTAACAGACCTGGATTTATGTATTTTGAATACAGAGGAACCAACTCACTTCAGTGTACGTTACGGCACATATTCTCGCACAGACATTACTCTATGCAGCCGAACGTTGGTTCCGCTGTTTGGGTGGAACACACACGACGATCTTTGTGACAGTGACCATTTTCCCATCATTCTTACTTTGATGAACCAAAAATCCGTCGAGGCTCCCCCTCGGTGGATTTTTGAACATGCTGAGTGGCCAAAGTACACATCACTAGCTGTCTTTAACGACAAAATCAGGCGGACCGTCGGCGAGGAATTAACTTACATCACCCAAGTTACTCTTGCTGCTGCTGAGGAGTCCATTCCGTTCTACTCGGGGACTCTTCGCCGAAAGCTCGTTCCTTGGTGGAACGAAGACATCGCAGCAACCATCAAAGAACGCCGTCGCGCTCACAAACATTACCGTAGACAGCCTACTGCGGCCAACTTGGTAACATTTAAGAAATTCCGCGCTAAGGCGCGAGTTCTTATTCGCCAAAGTAAGAAGGCTTCATGGGAGAGATATGTGTAGTCTGTGACGTCACATACTCCATCATCTCAAGTGTGGACTAAGCTTCGACGTATTTCGGGTATCCAAGGATCATCTTCTGTACCGGGAATTTCCATTGAAGGCAACATCATCACTGAACCCCTCCTGATTGCTGACCATCTCGCTAGTCAATTCGCGGATGTATCTGGCTCCGGGAATTATCATCCTGGTTTCCTCGCTCTGAAGCGGGAGGCGGAACGTTCTCACCTGAGTTTTGCCTCTCAAGCTTCAGAGGACTACAACGTGCCCTTTACGGAGTGGGAACTCCGCAGCGCCCTAGCGCTTTGCAAGGACACGTCTCCTGGACCGGAGAATATCCATAACCAGATGTTGAAACACCTTAGTGAAGATAGTCTATTATATCTCCTTCGTGTGTTCAACCGAATCTGGATAGAGCGTGATTTTCCGTCTCAGTGGTGAGAGGGCATAGTTATTCCTGTCCTCAAGCCTGACAAAGATCCTAAGTATGCAGGAAGTTACAGACCGATTTGTCTTACAAACTACCTGTGTAAGCTGTTTGAGAGGATGGTTAATCGCCGACTGGTGTGGTGTCTGGAGAAACAAGGACTCTTGTCCGAGTACCAATGTGGATTTCGAGCCGCTCGATCCACCACTGACCACTTGGAACGCCTGCAGAGCTCTATCCAGGATGCTTTTCTCCGCAAACAGCACTTGGTAGCTGTTTTCTTTGAGTTGGAGAAGGCCTATGACACCACATGGCGATATGGTATCCTTTCAGTCCTGCATCAATGGAGATTCCGAGGTAACTTGCTGGCGTTTATTGCGAATTTCTTGTCCCTCCATCTATTCCGTGTCCGAGTAGGGAGGACATATTCGCAATACCACGTACAAGAAAATGGAGTCCCACAGGGATCGGTCCTTAGTGTCAGTCTTGTTCGCGATTGCCATCAACGGTATTGTTGCTGCTGCTAGTCCAGCAGTTGCACCGTCGCTATATGTGGACGATTTTGCTCTGCATTATCACTCACATAATATGGCAGTCGCAGAGCGACAATTACAACACGTTATTAGGAGGGTGGAGCAGTGGACCTTAGAACATGGCTTTCGGTTTTCTGCCGCAAAGACCTCTGTTGTCCATTTCTGTCGTCAACGTACTCTTCACACCCATCCTGAGCTTTCTTTAGACCATATCGTTCTTCCAGTTCTGGGCACTTACCGATTTTTTGGGCTCCTTTTTGACAGTAAATTATCGTGGGAGCCACACGTGCGGCAGTTAAAAGTGCAATGCACTAAGAAGCTTAATTACCTGAAGTTTCTTAGCAGCACTTTTTGGGGGGCTGACCGCACGGTGCTCCTACGATTCTATAGGGCACATATTTTATCTCGACTTGACTACGGCAGTGCAGCATATGGCTCCGCAAGAGCAAGCGTTCTGAGGCGCCAGCAAATGCTTTTTTCGTATGCTGCTAATTTGCGACAGATGCCACTTCATCCCAGCTATCCGTGCGTATTCGACAGTGGCAACCGTTTTCTGTACGCTGCTTGTCCTCGAGCAACGCGGCCGGTTGGAATACGCTTGGAGAGCAGTTACAGTTTTTTTAACGTACTTTAGGTTCCTTGCCTTGTGAGACAACCAAGTGGGGTACCTCCGTGGATAGTACGGTGACCTGAAATCATCCTGGACCTACACACTGGCCCGAAGGAAAACACGGACCCTTCGATTTACCGGAGGCTCTTCCTGCCCGTTGTAGGCCGCTATCCAGGTTCAGTGGTCGTCTACACGGATGGTTCCAGGACAGATACGAAGGTGGGTTGTGCGTTCGTTGTCGACAATGATAGGTTCCTTTATGCTCTCCCTGAAACCTGTAGTGTGTACACAGCAGAGCTCTATGCTATCTGTGGAGCTCTGCGGTACGCACTGTACAATGAGCGCCGACAATTTCTTGTGTGTTCTGACTCCTTGAGTTCGCTTCAATCTATTGATACCTGTTTCCCTCGGCACCCTGTGGTGCAGCGGATCCAGGACCTGCTGGTCTGGTTTTCGGATGCCGGCACCAGAATCACGTTTCTGTGGCTCCCAAGCCACATGGGCATAGAGGGAAACGAGTTAGCAGATCAGGCTGCCAAGGAGGCAGTTACACTGCCCCCGTCGCCTTTCAAGGTTCCAGCAAGTGATATTCGCTCCCAGCTGAGACATCTGGTTATGTCCCATTGGGAGAGGGAGTGGCAGGCCATTCCACATCCCAATAAGCTGAGAGCGATAAAAGGAACAACGAAGGTATGTAAGACTTCCTTTCGGGCTTCGCGGAGGGAAGCCGTGTTTTTATGTCGCCTTGGGATCGGCCATGGTATCGTGACTCACTCGCATCTTTTGATAGGAGTACCTCCTCCGGTGTGTACCTGCGGTGACCAACTTACCGTGGTACACATCCTTACGGAGTGTACGGACCTGGTCGATCTTCGCCGTAGTCTTAATCTCCCGAGTACCATCTCCCTTATCTTGCGTGATAACGAGCAGTCAGCAGACCTCGTCATCCGCTTTATGAGGGATGGTGGTTTGTTTTATTGTGTGTAATGTTGTGTTTTTGCTAGTGTATTTGTGTCAATTGCGCTTTTATCCTGTTGACTTGATTTTAGTTTGTGTTGCGCATTTTAATGTGTTATTTTACTGTCTAACGTAAATTGTGTATATATGTATTTGTGCTACCAGGCAATGCCTTATTCCTTTGTCTCCTATATTTTCTCTCCTTTACTCCAAAATAAGGCATTTCGAATTAGATCCACTGATTGTTTTTGTTACGGAGATATCCTTGGTAGTTAGAGGTGAAAGAAGGTGCGGGCTGGAATAGGTCTCAACTACAGTATTAAAGTTCATTTAAAACATTAACAAAGGTTATATTTTCTTTTCAAAATCAACAATTAACAGAGTATAACAGGTACCAAGTAGCAGATCAACGAATTAACAATTTACAGTTTGTTGCAAGATTTGGGCTTCGAGCCCCAAGTCTAATTTCTGAGCTCACAGCTCACAACCACAATTGCAAAAGGGCAGAAAACCCCTAAGTACAAGGAGCACTTGCTCCTTGTTACAATGTTAAGGAAAAGAACAGACCTGCTGTCAATTTTACAAGCCTATCAAAGGATACAACAAACTTCATTTCTATCTGCCCTTAAGGCACTCAAGGAAACAGGGGTAATTAGTACCCAACCTACGGGGCCTTCGCTTGAAGAAAACAAAACAGCTTAAGAAAATTGCCCAAAATACAAAATGAATGGAGGCGATAACTTGCACTCCTACACCAAGTTTTGTCTAAAACCTATGTGGCGCTAGGCCGATCATACAGGGGCTAATCCCAAGCTAGGGAGGTGACACGTATGAGAAAACTTTACTATATTAAAGAAGAGAAGAACGGTTATGGAAACGTAGTCACCAACTTTTTCAAAAATGAAGGGGAGTTCGAAAGAGTGAAGCACTCTCTATCCCCGCTTTACAGATTTGTAATTTATAGATAGACAGAAAATAATTTACATTTTAAAAAGGTAGGTTACATACTAAAGGTTTCGAACCCTCCCCGAGAGTTAAACTGCTGAGCTAGCAAGAAATGAAGATGTTAACAGGCCATTACCTTGTTGATGAAATGCTGCTTGAAGAAAGAGGCGCTTCCCGCCCCCTGCTACATATTCACACACTAAGAGAGATGTTACTGAAGTGGCCCCGAGACAAGAAAATCAGCAGTTCTTATACCCTCGTGGAGAATTCGAGACCTTTCAAGAATGAGTAGACACACCCCCTCAATTTTATTGGGTCGCTAAAAGTTACACATCAACATCGAGAAAGAATGACACTATTGGTCAGAAATTAATTACAAAAATTAGTTATTGGTTAAATTCAAAACAGGCGGAAAGAAAGGATAACTGTTGCCAACCCCCAAACCACAGAACAAAATTTAGTAAAAACAAAACTTATGAATGCTAAATTTCTTCAAGAAAGTTCATTCCTTTACACCAGAGTGCGTTATCAAAGTTTTGGTAGAGACATCTGTTAGAGAATGTCCAAACTTCTTGATACGGAGCAAACAAACACAAATCAAAATAGACACAGTTCAGAACACTTCAAAATTACCAAATTTACATTAGTGACATCTTCCGAGAAACCGTTGAGTTAATACAGTTTGTGAAAGTTCAGGCATTCTCCTGTAGAGAAGTTTCAATTGGCGCAATATTTGAATTCGCGGCGTGGAGGTTTACCGCCCGGTACAGTTTTAATCTCATACTCATTTTTCATCCCCATTTTTTAACTCTAGTCAGTGGATATGTTTTTTAAAAATTTCAACTGTCACATATCATGTCGTCCATCTCGTTCATTAGGGGCCGATGACCTTCGATGTTATGCCCCTTTAAACAACAAGCATCATCATCATCATCATTTTTTTAAACTCTAGTCAGTGGATACTTTTTAAAATTTTAACTTCATATCTCATGTCGTTCATTTCGTTCCATTAGGGGCCGATGACCTTCGATGTTAGGCCCCTTAAAACAACAAAGATCATCATCATCTTTTCAGAATGTCGTATTCTCCTTCTGATAGGGTTGTGCAGTCTTTGTGTACGTGTGAGTTGAGGCGGTCGCATTCCACTATGATTTCATCAGTAGCGATCGCTTTTGTACAGGTAAAAGCATTCTTAATCAATTTGGTGGTGCTTTGTTGGCATGATGTATCTGCTGGATGTCAGATGTTAGCAGTAAATTCCTTGCGATTGTCTATAATTTGCGCTGGTTGAGAGAGTGAGAGCAACAAGTAGCGGGCCAGACACTTAGCGTCTCACAGAGTTCATTTCAAGGTTACACTCAACAAAACTGTGACCCACTCTCAGAGACACATTGTGGCCCACTCTTCCGTAGGAACAATCGTTTGCAATGTGTGCTAAAGTATATTTTACCTGTCAATTGGAGAACGTTCCTTGGTCCGAGTCTTATGGAATTAGGTTCCTATCACCTAATTCACCGTCTTCATATCCACGTCATAATATCTGCCAACATGTTCTCTAACTACATAAATTTGTCTTTTCGGTGTCTGAATGCATATCCTCGTTTACCGCAGCTGCCAAACGTCCATTCCCTATGTGTGTGAAAGTCTCACCACAGTACGTGCATGAGTATATGTCTTCTCCTGCGTGACTTCCCCTCGGAATAATTTGCGGCTACAGCAAGAAAGAAGGAATTGTGTGGCCATTACCGTGTAGATGTTTTGGCTGCCGCCGGAAGAGGCCGCCCGCCTCGTGCTTAAACACACACTCAGAGAGACGACGATCAATTGGCCAGGAAAAATGAAAAGCCGCAGTTTATATACCCTCAGGGAAGGTTCGAGATCATTCAAGACTAATCAGGACACACCCTCTTAATTTTATTGGCTAAGTTCAAAAGTAACACTCAAAATCGAACAAGAAGCCTGTGATAGGTTGAAAATTAATTACAGAAATTTTTCAGTGGCCAGATTCAAAACTGGAGGAAAGAAAAAGGAAGTATTGCCAACCCAAAAATAAATGAACATAGATCAGTTACGGAAAACCTAGGAATACAAAACTTCTTTAAATTATAAGTTCTTTCACTTTGCACCAGAGTGCATGATCATAACTCTTCGTGGTGCCATATGTAGAAAAATGTCCAAACTTCTTGATGTATATCAAAACTAAACCAGGAGAAATTCAGTCAGTTTAGGAAACTTCACAACAAAACAATCACTTATTTTTTCAGTGGTGACATCTTTTGATTAGAGTTCCAACTTGTTGTGTTACCAGTTTCACTGTTTGACCAATAGAGGAGTTCATTTAGGCGCTAATTTTGAATGCGCGGCATTGAGGGGTACCTCCCGGTACATATAGTATGAAATTTCCGATCATGTAACTCTTACACATTTTTACCGTACAGGCTACGATAACAGAGATATTGACGAATTTGTTTTTTTGTGATGATGATGATGATGATGCTTGTTGTTTAAAGGGGCCTAACATCGAGGTCATCGGCCTCTAATGGTACGAAATGAAACGACAAACTAAAAGTTCTAAATTATCCACTGACCAAAATAAAAAATGCCATGAAGAATGAATGAACGAATGAATGAATGAATGAACATGAATTTAAAACAATCAGTGGATCCGACTCAAAAAACTATCATAGTTAATAGTATTACTGACCAAGGGACCACTTCCAAGGCAAATCGAGGATGCTTGGTGTCTAAATGGGTCCAAAATACAAGTCAAAGGCCCCTCAGAATGGTACTTATCGCTAGTAATGTAGAACCATGGTATCTGTCCTGTTGCGGTACTAATCAATGGTAGCAGAGACTTGCGGTATTCCACACATTATTGTACTACTCAAAGCTTATGAAATTCGACATTAATACAGACCTATGTTTTTCTCACTCTGCGGCGCCATTCACAGGCAACGCAAACCTATGATGTTCATCACATAAGAGTACTAACCACAGGGACCTCTCCCTATCCCGTGGTGTTCCTCATATAGTGGGTACTAATCACAGGTAAGGCAGGTCCATGGTAGCTATCATCCCATGGTCCCGCTCATACGGTGGTACTAATCACAGGTACTGCAAAAGCCGACCGCGCGGTGCTCCTGTGTACTACTAATCACAAACCTATTCCGTACCTAATATAGTGGTACTACGCACAAGTAAAAGCGACCCTTGGTGTTCTCCGCGTGGTGGTACTAATCACATGTAGTTGCATGGTTCGAATACAACCATCCCTTGGTCGCCCCTTTTAGTCGGCTCTCACGACAGGCAGGGGATACCGTGGGTGTATTATTCGTCTGCCTCCCCCACCCACAGGGGGTGTGTGTTTGGTCCGCGAGAGGTATTTTATTTCCCTCAAGTCCGCCGGCAAGCCGGTTAGGACCCCCCTATCCGCCACCTGGGACGCGCCACGTGGGAGTATCACCTCTCCCCCTGCTGCGCCTGCGTAGCAGGTTCGTGGTGTATTTTTGTTTCTAAGTCCATATCAACGCCGAGTCACGAGAAAATGGGTAAGTGGAATTTAATGGAACAGTATGTAAAGTTGGGGAATAAGGAACTAGAGTCTACGCTATAAATAATATTAAAAGATTCCCTAATATCACAAAGTTGGAAGAAAACTAAATGTGAAGGCCTACAATATAGAAAGCTCATAAAATTCATCAACAGTAACATTACATTGACCATGATTTGTTGTGATGTTCTTCGTCTCTCATGGTGCCACTCAACTCCGATAGATGGGATTACTGCTGCGTACCGAGTATAACAGCCTGCCTGAATATTGGCGGCAAGTAGCTGGGGATTTAGATCCTTCTCTTGTTCAGCATGCCATTCCTCTGGTTCATACATTTTCTAATTTAATAATGTTATTTGATTTACGTCCCACTAACCACGTTTACGGTTTTCGGAGACGCCGAGGTGCCGGAATTTAGTCCCGCGGGAGATCTCTTACGTGCCAGTAAATCTACCGACACGAGGCTGGCGTATTTTAGCACCTTCAGATACCACCGGACTGCGCCAGGATCGAACCCGCCGTGTTGGGGTCAGAAGGCCAGCGCCTCAACCGTCTCAGCCATTCAGCCCGGGCATACATTTTCTGATACTACCGGTACGTAACACACTGGTTCATCATAGCATTCCAGCTAATCAGTCCCTACTCTGAAGCACTGATTGGAATGAGCAGTGTACACATATAACGAAAAAATGGCAGAGTAGTGTTCGTGGCTGTCTGCGGCCTGGTCATTACAGCACTGGACTAAGGACTGTTAGATCGGCACCGTAGAACTGTTCGTGCGCACCGAGCTCGAAGCTGCAGTCGCTTAAGTGCCGCCAGTATCCAGTATTTGGGAGATAGTGGGTTCGAACCGCACTGTCGGCAGCCCTGAAGATGTTTTCACGTGGTTTCCCATTTTCACAGCAGGCAAAAGCAGGGGCTGTACCTTAATTAAGGCCACGGCCGCTTCCTTCCCAGTCCTAGCCCTTTCCTGTCCCATCGCCGCCATAAGACATCTGTGTCGGTGCGCCGTAAAGCCAATAGCAAAAAAAGTTTCTAAAAAGTGAGAAAATGTGCGCTTTTCATTTGATCGAGTATTTTATATGATAACATTGATTTTAATCGCTACAATCCTACTGAAGTCATTGTAATGACATATGTCCATATTCATTCATTATGTATACAGTGTTCTCCCCAGAAATTTTCGTTACCTGGGTGGCAGGAATGAGTAGCCGGGCTGGGAATACTACGTAAAACATAAATATGATAAAATTTGAACTTATTCCCCTCTGTTGATTAACAATAATATTAGGTAAACATTAACTGCAAAAATACGCTATTTTAGTGTTATAACGTAGAAGACCTTACAGAGTAGTTTAAACTTTTAGGGACGATTGTATAAACCGTTTGATCTTAGATCAGAGACGAAATTCATCTCGTTTCACGCAAAACAAGGACATATGTATTATATAAACGTTTATCTGAGATCAATTCGCACTGAACTACGATCATCTTTGACTGGGGAAATTTCTCCGATCAAACTCTTTGATCCTAGTTCAAGGAGTAGTTTTCTACTTGAGATACAAGAACAGCTGATTGTTAATAAAATATTACGATAAATGGTAAAAAAAAGATACACTGAAGTCTAACCGCATACATTGCTAGCTATAGTTGTCCGTATATAGGCAATATTACGCTTCTTTTATTACTGCTGAGTAATGTAATAATTCTGTAACATAACCTCGATAAATTGCTTACGTTATTATCTTATCACGTTGGTATTTTACAGATGCCTGATTACTCTGATTTCTCGGATATATCTTCTGATGATGAAAATTATGAATTTCGTCAGGCTTCCCGTTCCTTCTGTGAAAGATGAAATCCAAAGAGAGAATTAAGTGATAAGAAATTTTAAGCTGAGGTATCGCTTGGGAAAAGATACCGTGGAACTGCTAGAACTCAGGTTGCGTGATAATCTACTTAAACCTACCAAGAGAAACAAACTTTTGTCTCCAATGCACAAGTTGTTACTAACTTTGAGATTCTTTGCCACGGGAAGTTTTCAGTTAGTCGTTGGCGATTTACTGCATGTAGATGCAGCGACAGTCTGCAGAGCCATCCATCGTGTAGGGCTAATTTTATTGCTGCACTGAAACACGAGTTTATCAAAATGCCTTCCAAACAAATTGACGTGAGGAAGATCATGCGTAATTTTTTCGATGTACAACACTTCTCTGGTGTTCTAGGGCCTATATATTGTAGCCACATACCAATAATATCTCCTGGGAGTGATAACGCAGAACTTTATAGGAATCGTCAGGAGTGCTTTTCGTTAAATGCTCAAGTGGGCTTCAGATGGGCTTTGCGAGCCAGTGTTGCTAAATCTGGACATGGCTTATGAGCGGCTTGCGAGGAACAATGGAAGAAATAATTTTTTTTCCAGGGGAGGGACTTGAACAAGGACCTCCCTGCTGATAGGCTCGGCTCTAACCTGTGAGTGGGGGCGGTAGGATAACACCCGCGGTATCCACTGCCTGTCGCAAGAGGTGACTAAAAAGGGGCCCCAGGGTGAGCGACCACGGGACCCTTAGCTGAGTCCTGGCATTGCTTCCACTTTTGTCATGCTCCTCACTTTCATCTATTCTATGGGACCTCCCTTCGTCAACCCTTGTTCTTTTCCGACCCCAACGGTATTAGGGTTGCGAATCCTAGGGAGTCTCTCATTTCACGTCCTTCGTGGCCCTTTTTTTTCTTTGGCCGACATCTTCATTTTTTTAAGTGCCGCAACCCTTGCATTTTTTCTCTCTGATTAGTGTTATATAGAGGATGGTTGCCTAGTTGTACTTCCTCTTAAAGCAATAATCGCCACCACTCGGCACGCTACGGTACTACGGTGGCATTGGTGTGTTAAGGTTTGCCACTCATTTCTCGGCCTGGCTCTCAAGCCACGTGCAGATTTAGCAACACCGCCTCGTATAGCCCAGCGTAGCGATCTGATTGTCATTTTATCTGCTGCTCAAGTTAGCCAATGGCACGAGATATCGACATAATTTTTTCAATTTACTGGTCAGTATGACCAACGCTCTAACGCTCATATAATTGGTTCACGTTGTTTCTGACATCCTGTACGTATCTGTGTCGGTGCGACGTAAAGCAGCTTACTAGGCTCTCATCTGTATAACCGTTCAGCGTTCTCCCCAGAAATTTTCGTCAGCCGGGTAGCAAGAATGAGTAGCCAGACGGGTAATAATACGTAAAAAGCGAATGTGGTAAAATTGAATTTTATTTCCCGTACATCATTAATATCAGACAGGTAAACATTAACTGCAAAATTGAACTACTTTACTGTTATCACGAACAAGACATAAGAGTATTTTGAACTTCGTGTTCTACTGCTCGTTCATAACCATTTAACTCCGGAGAGTACCACTCACATGCTGTGGCGCTCTGAAGCGGGAGGCAGAACGTCATCACCTTACTTTTGCCTCTCAAGCTTCAGAGGACTACAACGTGCCCTTTACGGAGTGGGAACTCCGCAGCGCCTTAGCGCTTTGCAAGGACACGTCTCCTGGACCGGACAACATCCACAACCATATATTGAAACACCTTAGTGATGATAGTCTACTATATCTCCTTCGTGTGTTCAACCGAATCCGGATAGAGGGTGACTTTCTGTCTCAGTGGCGAGAGGCCATAGTCATTCCTGTCCTCAAGCCTGACAAAGATCCTTAGTATGCAGGAAGTTACAGACCTATTTGCCTTACAAATTGCCTGTGTAATCTATTTGAGAGGATGGTAAATCGCCGACTGGTGTGGTATCTGGAGAAACAAGGACTTGTCCGAGTACCAATGTGGTTTTCGAGCCACACGCTCGACAACTGACCACCTGGTACGCCTGGAGAGCTCTATCCAGGATGCGTTTCTCCGCAAACAGCACTTGGTGTCATGATGGTGAAGCCCTGTAGAGGCAATATATGAGAGAATAAGATTTGTGTCTAAGCCCTATGAAGGCAGATATGATGTGATGATGTAATTTCGGCACTAAAAGGTTAGATGTATGTGAGAGTAGACGGAAACTTGATGTGCGGAGTAGGAACCCCCGATAGTTGAACAGCTGTGCGCATCAGATAGGGTGGCACGGCGAATACTCCACCATGCGATTTGTGTAAGGAAAAGCAGTTGAGTTTGACGTCACAGGCAAGGAGATATTATCTCGCTGTCTGCGTATTTGTTTTGGTTTCAAGTGGTCTTAGGGAGGAGGCGCCCTTGGCGTATGGCCTTGGCTATGGCTGCCTGTTAGGACCGCAGTTCGTTTGTTTGGTTTTTTATCCTGTCTTCTTAATCTCGCCACATGTTCATTTTGCCACGTATTAATGGAGCGGTGATATCTATGGTTTTATTGATAAGTGTGTGTACCTTAGTTATGTTGGACTGTGAGCTTTCATCCAGTCCAGGCCTTGTACAGTAAAGCTTTGATTCTGGGGGAGTAAGGGTTCGAGGTCCTGTGATGCAACGTTTTTACGCATGGGAGATTGCTTTTGATTTTTCTCTTTTTGCACAGGTAGTTCTCTTATCTTCGTATCTCGACTTATTCTGTTGTTCCACCCTTGTTCCAGCCGGGCAGACCGATGATTTTGTGGCATGGAAGTCCCCGGCGATATCATATTGGGAATATATCAGATGTTCAAACTTTTTGTATATTCTTTTGGATTTACATTTTTTTGTAATAAATTCATAATGTTATTTTATGAATGCAGCTTGGTTTCTCGTATTTTTCATTTTTTATTTAGATTATTCTTACCTGCTATGTCACATATCCCGTTGTTTATCGTATTTTTCGCCCTATGTTTTCCCCTGTACCCCTGAGATGTGCGTGACTGAGTTGCTGTGTTGCAGTTTGTGGATATGTATTACAGGTAAGACTATGTGCACAAGCTCACGTCTGTGAGAGTTTTGTTCACTGCAGTGCCCTTGGTTCGAGACCGGTATTTGCCTGGCCGGAACCACAGGGCCCTGTAGGGCAGAGTAAATTGAGTTCAAAATTTGAATAGGGTGAAATTAGGGTACATTTGTAACGTTTTACATTACTTTTTGCCTACTTATGTATAAGCTAGAATCATCAAATTTGGTCCACATATGGCCAATAATCGTGCCAATGCGCGCACCCAACGTGATGATCCTATCATTCTTATAAGTGTGTCAAACAATGAAATATACTTGTAAAAATCACCAAATTTACGAACAGTCCAGAAATACGGCCAAATTTAACGTATAAGGGAGAGAGATATGACAAAATGTCACAGGACCAAAGTTGTAGATCACTCCGAATTGAAGCGACATTGTGCCATCCATTTTGTGATGCGACTTACCGTTTAGCCAACAAATAGCTCAAAAGGAATGTCTGCACAGTCATTAAAATTGCCTCCATATTTCGATATCTTTGCGGGGTAAAAAGTGAAAAATCTGCACATCTTGGAATTTTTCCGTCGAGTAGGGACCAAAAGCTATAATTTTACCAAATTTCAATTTTCTACCTCGTCTGGCAGGTTGTGCCGCCATCTTGATTTGGGGGGACGGGGGATAAAGATTAGGAAATTCCCGAAAATTATTAAGCCCACGAAACCTATAGGTTGTCGTTTTGGATAAATTAGAATACTGCGTTCTTATGCTGAGCCCAAAATTTGAGGCCCCCAGCGTGCCCCCTTGAGGGAATTTTGAAAATTTTCGATTTTTCTAGGGATCCTGGGGTCATCAGCTTCTCCCGTACCAAGTTTCAAATTTCTGAGATTTCTGGAAGTGCCTCATTAATTCACGTCCTTTTTCTTTTTTAAATATTTATACATCGCTCCAGACCGACTTGCTTTTATATATATAGATGTAATATTTATGAAAGTATTCAGTTGAGCTATTGTGAAAAGTGCATAATACAGTTGTATTACTAACCTAATAATTGCTACAGTATATCTACAACAAAAAAGTAAATTTAAATACAAAAATTTAAAAAAATATTTATTTTACAATACTTGCTCGTATTCATGTCACTGTACTATTTAAACTCAGTCTTTCTTCTTGTCCAGGCCTATTTTTATTTTTTTCTCTAAAATTTCTGTTTCATTTCTGTATCGAGGTTTATGGTTTCCATTTTCACCCTATGTTCAGCTTGTAAACATTCCATTTTCATTTTATGCTCACTTTCTAAACATTCCATTCTTCTTTTATAAAACACTCTCAAGTGCACTGTCCTCAGGCTTCTTTCGCAACAGCGACCTTGACTTTGTGACTTCAATAGCTGTTTTTGAGGTGGAAGCAAGAGCAGTTTGCAGATCATCTTGTAGGCCTATTGATTTGGAATTAGGAACCTGAAATAGAAGCAAAGATGTGTAGGCCTACTGCTTGCCGACAAATTTAATCTATGTTAAAGGGACTACTGTAAGTTTTCTTCATTACAGATACTTTCTACAACCTCAGTATGGGCTGGTATATCTTCCAACAGTATGAAATGTTCCCTCTCCTGCGCTGCAATACCTTGCGACTCATCTGGGGCAGTAACGGAAATAAACTCATTGCCGCCGTGCAACTCTGAAACAAAACAGCAAAGAACTATGTAGACACACCTCATCAACAGGAACTTTCTTTGAAATGTAACAGCAAAATGATTTCGGTTTAAAAGGCAGGCAATACAATTATTTAGGTCTCTATAAGATAGCATCTTACACAGTAAAATGCAGCTCACCTGACATAACCTCAGGATGAAAACTGGCGTTGTCGTCACATGGATTGGTTAGCGGAAAAAATTGCGCCTGCAGGGCAGCAATCAATTTCTGTCCCGTCTCATCCACGGTTGGTTTATTAAAATAACCACCTTCTGTCTTGTTCAGTTGAATCTTAAAAAAATGCATTAGGTTAATATGTGGGTTGTTTTTGATAACAAAATAACATTTCCATAATATATTTTATAACTTACCTTATCGTGGGCAAATGCTTTTTTCGTTCTCTTTTTTTATATTATCGTAGCACAACTTTAATGTTTGCCAAGACCGATTAGGCCGATGTATGTTACGAGAATTGAAATCTGTAGCAACATTTTTCCACGCATCCTGCTTTTGCGCGGATGTTGTCCAATCCGTCATTTTTGACTCTATAATTTCAATTTCAACTAGGAAATCCTTATCCTCCTTGGAGAAAATAGGAGAGCGGTCCATTCTCTGCTTAATTTCAGACATTATTTTTCTTCTTTTCACCACAGCACACGTGAATACGAAGGAAAACAGTCTCAAAATGCGCGCGGCGACCAGCGATACTCAGCTGTATCTGCGCTGTTGCCAAGCACTCACATATGAACTGGGATCAAAATTGAACTTCGATTAGTTTATCTTAGATCTGTGTTATACAACACGACACCGGTCTGATCTTAGATCATTTTACGAACTTGGATTAAAACTGATCTCGAGTCAGTGATGTTTATACAATCGGCAGGCGTAGCAGGGGGAGAGGTGATACTCCCATGTGGCGCGTTCCAGGTGGTGGATAGGGAGGTCCTAACCGGCTTGCCGGCGGACTTGAGGGAAGTAAAATACCTCTTGCGGACCAAACACACTACCCCCTCCACGAACCTACTACGATGGCGTAGCAGGGGGAGAGGTGATACTCCCACGTGGCGCGTCCCAGGTGGCGGATAGGGGGGTCCTAACCGGCTTGCCGGCGGACTTGAGGGAAATAAAATACCTCTCGCGGACCAAACACAGTACCCCCTGCGGGTGGGGGACACACATGCAGAATACACCCGCGGTATCCCCTGCCTGTCGTAAGAGGCGACAAAAAGGGGCGACCTTGGCGCGGACATGGATTGCGGTTGGTATAATGTGATGGACCTCCTGTGGATGGGAGAGGCTGAATACATCCATAGGTAATCCCTGCCTGTCGTAGAAGGCGACTTAAAGGGTCATGTGGCCATGGTCCCCTCTTTATTTTTTATTATTTTCCTGAGGGTCAGATGTAGACCATTCAAAATTTGATGTGCGTGCTGCCCGGCGATGGAGCTCCTATGTGTGCGACTACGCTCGAAAGCCCGTGCCAGCAACCACCCAGGACGCGACGGGTGGGAGTATCATGTACCCGGGCAGTGGTATCCGCCTGACAACGCAGGTCCCCGCACAGCCGAATGCCAGAAGGACATATTATTATTAATTATTTTTATTTATTTTTTCTATCGTTAGTGCTCTGTACACGCTATGGGGTACATGCTATTGCGGGTGACCGGAGGAAGGGAGTCCTAGTGCTCATTGCCTCAGTCATCCCGTATTAGGCATCGTTCATCATCGGACCCCGGGCAATACCTGCTACGACCAGGTGGGTATTGCCTTGGCTGCTTGGTTCGGCTACAGAGACCCCTGATCGGAGTGGGTGGCATTCGGGGAGGATGCTATCGGGCATGGCTTCCAAACGAAGTCGGCTCTCACAAGGTGGTCGCCCACCTAAGTCTTTAACTTTTGCTTCCCTGAGAGGTTCAACTCCCTGGGAACATGCGCAGCGTGAAGGAATGGGATCCAGCTTCCCTAGGTTTCTGGTCGCTACCAGAACCGATGGGCAGGATTTTAAGCTGGTGAAGTCGATCCTGTTTAGTAGACACATCGAAGGCGTCTATGGCGAACTGGAGGAACTTAAGAAAATGCGCAACGGTAGTTTGCTTCTAAAGACTCGTACAGCACTGCAAGCTGATCAGTTGCTTAAGTGCGAGCACTTTGGCGAAATCCCCGTCAAAGTGGAGGAGCATAAGTCCTTGAACCTGGTTCGCGGAGCGATCTTTCACCGCGACCTTATTTTGAACACTGACGACGAGTTGATGGAAGACATGAAGAACCGTGGCGTGACACACGTCCGGCGCATTACGCGCAAGGTCAACGGTGAAGACGTTGCCACTGGTGCCTTCATTGTCTCTTTCAAGTTGTCAGTGTTACCAGAGAAAGTCAAGGTAACAACTTATCGTTGCGATGTGAGGCCGTACATCCCGCCTCCTATGCGATGCTATCAATGCCAGCGATTCGGACATATGGTATCTCGCTGTTCGAATCAGGCTGTATGTGGTACATGTGGACGAGTAGCTCACGGCGCGGAGGAGTGCACAACTCCATACAAGTGCACTAACTGCTCCGGTTTTCATTCTCCTCGGGATCGGAATTGTCCGACATACCTGAGTGAGAAGAAGATCCAGGAGATCAAGACCCTGGATGGTCTTTCCTACCAGGAAGCGCGCCGTAAGTTTCATTCTATGAATACACCTGCCCGTACACTCGACTATAGCTTGATAGCTCAGAGTCTTCCAGGTTCGTCATTTACGACCAAGACACCTGTCCAGACCGCTGCGCCCAAGGCGACTGTTGCTGCTCCCAGCAACGTCGCAAATAGTCAAAGCTCGAAGGGGGGGACCACCCCACCTTCGACCAACCAGAAGTCTGTGCCGGCTGGGAACTGCCAGCCGGCACAGCAAGGGGGGAAGACTAAGTCTCCCCCCCCTAGGAGGTCGACGAAAGTCGTGCCCCAGCCGGCGGAGGCGGCTTCGTTGACCAGGGCTGGGAAACCATCTCCCAGCCCGTCTAAACTTGAAAAGAAAAAGGGGAAGAAGAGCGCCCGTCCTGAGCGCTCTCGGACTTCCCCTGCGAAGGAGAAGTCATGCCCTCCATCTGGGGGATATGAGTCTGCGCCGGGAGGCACTCCTGCTCCCAAACCTGCGCGCTCTCCTCGTAGGGGACCCCCTCGCACCCGAAAAGCGTCGAAGTTCTGGGCGGCACCCCTGCCATCTTTTGATGACGGGATGGATGTCGCGTTGTCCTCTACATCTACGGATGTAGAACTAGATAGTGTTTAGGCTAACGAGCATTTTGTTGCTCATAACCTAACACTCCTTTTATAGTCCACACTATGGCACTGTTACAGTGGAATTGTAACGGTTATGACAGGCATCTTGCTGAGTTACGTCAGCTTATTAGTGAGTACGCAGCGAGTATAGTCTGTATTCAGGAGACCAATTTCCGACCTGGTCATCACACGGTCTTGAGGAATTTCAAACTATACTCGACAGAACGATACTATGCTCACCGGGCTTCCGGGGGCGTTGGCATTTTTGTACGTTCTGATAGCTACAGCGAAGAGGTTCCTTTAAGAACCCCTCTTGAGGCTGTAGCTGTTCGCGTCTCGCTGCCTATCATAGCCACAGTGTGTAATGTTTATCTTCCACCAGGCCAGCATCTGAACATCACTGATGTCGCTGATCTTATAGATCAGCTTCCACCACCCTTCCTCTTATTGGGCGATTTTAACGCCCATCACCCCATATGGGGCTCTGAGACGTCTTGCCCCCGAGGAAGAGAGCTGGAAACACTCCTATCAGATCTGGATTTATGTATTTTGAACACAGGGGAACCAACTCACTTTAGTGTACGTTACGGCACATATTCTCGCATAGACGTTAGTCTATGCAGCCGAACGTTGGTTCCACTGTTTCGGTGGAATGCACACGATGATCTCTGTGACAGTGACCATTTTCCCATCGTTCTTACTTTGTTGAATCATAAACCCGTCGAGGCTCCCCCTCGATGGATTCTTCAACATGCTGATTGGCCAAAGTACACATCACTTGCTGTCTTTAGCGAAGATGTCAGGCGGACCGTCGGCGAGGAAATAACTTACATCACCCAAGTTATTCTTGCTGCTGCTGAGGAGTCCATTCCGTTTTTCTCGGGGACTCCTCGCCGAAAACTCGTTCCTTGGTGGAACGATGAAATAGCAGCAGCCATCAAAGAACGCCGTCGCGCTCATAAGCGTTACCGTAGACAGCCTACTGTGGCCAACTTGGTAACATTTAAGAAATTCCGCGCTAAGGCGCGAGTTCTTATTCGACAAAGTAAGAAGGCTTCATGGGAGAGATATGTGTCGTCCATGACGTCACATACTCCATCATCTCAAGTGTGGACGAAACTTCGACGAATTTCGGGTATTCAAGGATCATCTGCTGTACCGGGAATTTCCATTGCAGGCAGTGTCGCCACTGATCCCCTCGCGATTGCTAACCATCTCGCTAGTCATTTCGCGGATGTCTCTGGCTCCGGGAATTACCATCCTGATTTCCTCCCTCTGAAGCGGGAGGCAGAACGTCATCACCTGAGTTTTGCCACCCAAGCTTCAGAGGACTACAACGTGCCCTTTACGGAGTGGGAACTCCGCAGCGCCTTAGCGCTTTGCAAGGACACGTCTCCTGGACCGGACAACATCCATAACCAGATGTTGAAACACCTTAGTGATGATAGTTTACTATATCTCCTTCGTGTGTTCAACCGAATCTGGACAGAGGGTGATTTTCCGTCTCAGTGGCGAGAGGGCATAGTCATCCCTGTCCTCAAGCCTGACAAAGATCCTAAGTATGCAGGAAGTTACAGACCGATTTGTCTTACAAATTGCCTGTGTAAGCTATTTGAGAGGATGGTAAATCGCAGACTCGTGTGGTGTCTGGAGAAACAAGGACTCTTGTCCGAGTACCAATGTGGATTTCGAGCCGCTCGATCCACCACAGACCACTTGGTACGCCTGGAGAGCTCTATCCAGGATGCGTTTCTCCGAAAACAGCACTTGGTAGCTGTCTTCTTTGACTTGGAGAAGGCCTACGACACCACCTGGCGATATGGCATCCTTTCAGTCCTGCATCAATGGAGATTCCGAGGTAACTTGCCGGTATTTATTGCGAATTTTTTGTCCCTCCGTCTATTCCGTGGCCGAGTAGGGAGGACATATTCGCAATACCACGTTCAAGAAAATGGAGTCCCACAGGGATCGGTTCTTAGTGTCACTCTGTTCGCGATTGCCATAAACGGTATTGTCGCTGCTGCTGGTCCAGCCGTAATACCGTCCCTATATGTGGATGATTTTGCTCTGCACTATAGCTCGTGCAGTATGGCAGTCGCAGAGCGACAGTTACAGCAAGCTATTAGGAGGGTGGAGAAGTGGACCTTAGAACATGGCTTTCGGTTTTCTGCCGCAAAGACCTCCGTTGTCCACTTTTGTCGTCAACGTACACTTCACCCTCATCCTGAGCTTTATCTAGGTAATGTCGTTCTTCCAGTTGTTGACACCTACCGATTTCTTGGGCTCCTTTTTGACAGTAAATTATCGTGGGAGCCACACGTGCGGGAGCTAAAAGTGCAATGCACCAAGAGGCTTAACCTCTTGAAGTTTCTTAGCAGCACTAATTGGGGAGCTGACCGCGTGGTGCTCCTGCGATTCTATCGGGCACACATTTTATCTCGGTTAGACTACGGCAGTGCAGCATATGGCTCCGCAAGGCCAAGCGTTCTTGCGAAGCTGAACAGTATCCACCACAGCGGGGTTAGGTTGGCGACGGGAGCTTTTCGTACTAGCCCCATCGCTAGCCTGCTCGCTGAGTCTGGTGTGCCGCCTTTACACCTGAGGCGCCAGCAACTACTACTTACGTATGCTGCAAATTTGCGACAGATGCCACTTCATCCGAGCTATCCCTGCGTATTCAACAATGGCAACCGTTTGTTGTACGTTGCTCATCCTCGTGCGACGCGGCCGGTTGGGATACGCTTGGATAGCAGTTATGAATTGTTTGACGTACCTTCGATTCCTTGCCTTGTCAGACAACCAAGTGGGGTACCTCCGTGGGTTGTACGACGACCTGAAATCATCCTGGATTTGCACACTGGCCCGAAAGGAGACACGGACCCTTCGATTTATCGGAGGATCTACCTGTCCGTTCTTTTCCGCTATCCAGGTTCGGTCGTCGTTTACACGGATGGTTCAAGGACAGATACGAAGGTGGGCTGTGCGTTCGTTGTCGACAATGATCGCTTTCTTTTTGCTCTCCCGGACACCTGTAGTGTGTACACGGCAGAGCTCTATGCTATCTGTGAGGCTCTGCGGTACGCACTAGACAATGTACGCCGACACTTTCTCGTGTGTACTGACTCCTTGAGTTCGCTTCAGTCTATTGATACCTGTTTCCCTCGACACCCTCTGGTGCAGCGGATCCAGGACCTGCTGGCCGGGTGTTCGGATGCCGGCACCAGAATTACGTTCGTGTGGCTCCCCAGCCACATGGGCATAGAGGGAAACGAGTTAGCGGATCAGGCTGCCAAGGAGGCAGTTACACTGCCCCCGTTGCCTTTCAAGGTTCCAGCAAGTGATATTCGCTCTCAGCTGAGACATCTAGTTATGTCTCATTGGGAGATGGAGTGGCAGGCCATCCCACTTCCCAATAAGCTGCGAGCGATAAAAGGAACAACGAAGGTATGGAGGTCTTCCCTTCGGGCTTCGCGGAGGGAAGCCGTGGTATTATGTCGCCTTCGGATCGGCCACGGTATCTTGACGCACTCCCATCTACTGAAAGGAGAACCCCCTCCGGTGTGTACCTGCGGCGACCATCTTACCGTGGTACACATCCTTACGGAGTGCGTGGACCTGGTCGATCTGCGCCGTAGTCTTAACCTTCCGAGTACACTCTCCCTTATCTTGCGCGATGACGAGCAGTCAGCAGACCTCGTCATCCGCTTTATGAGGGATAGCGGTCTGTTTTATCGTGTATGATGATGTCCTTTGTCCTAGTGTTGTTTATGTCAGTTGCGCTTTTATCTCATTGACTCCATTTTAGTTTGTGTTGCGCATT